>NC_137112.1:13363964-14801464 GCF_949357685.1 Gobio gobio | reverse complement strand
GTGATTGGTCAGAAATTTAAAGTGCGCAGGGTTAATGCGGAGAAAGGGAAATGTTCGGCACCTGCGTTTCTCGTGAGGTATGGAATGTCATGGCCAGAACAAACTTTGTTCTTGTTCTTGCAACCTTGAGAAAACAAACAAATTTCTTTGTTCTTGTGGAGTATGTACCAAACAGTGTGTGTTCTCGCCTGCCGGTATTTTCCTTACAAATGCTCTACGAAGTCTTCATTTATGTCGTTTGGAATGTAGTGTGCTTATATATTACAAATTGTAAACTCACTGACAGAAGGCTTTTGGTTTCTCGCGCCACACTTTGTGAAGAGTGCATCTTATTAGAGGTCGACCGATTCTTCGGTTTTGCCGATTAATCGGCACCAATAGTTGATTGGTGGAACAATCGGTTATCGGCAATAATCAATACTCACACACACACACTTTTACACACACACACACACACTTATACACACACACACCTATGAAAAACTGAACCTATGAACCACATAGGTTCATAGCAGGGATGGAAATTAGCACCCGCCACCAGCCAAATGCGGGTGATTTTGTGTTGTGGCAGGTAGATTCGCTTCACCTACCGGCCACCGTGGCGGGTAAATAAAAATAGCATAGCCGACTGTTTCAGCTGGACGGCGGACACTTTTAGAGGAGTCACACCTTCAAAAAGAAATGTGCCGTTACAAATCAAATTCACAATATGCAGTAGAGAAGTTAATTTGCGCGTGGTTGCGTTAAGCGGCTTTATTGCCATAGCGGCGGAGTCTCGAGAACATGCGCTGGAAACATGCACGGTTTTTTAAAGACATATCGAGCTCGCGTCGCATCCACCGTTTGAACGCAAGAGGATCTCCAGATATAGAGCTGAATAGAAAAAAAGGTATCAATGGGTCTGTCCAGTAACTCGTGATGAACCTCAGGCGAACTGCACACTTTATGAGAAGCATTTCAGTTGCTCAGACTGACTGACTTAAAGCAACAACTTTGGAAAAATAAACGATAAAGAGCAACAGAAATATATAAAGCATACATGCAGCTCACAGCTCGAGCTCCATCTAAGGACTGCCCACTCAGCGAGTGAGTAAAATAAGTGCCTTCCCCCTTAAAGGAGCAGCACCGAATTGTACTTGTTACAAGGTATAGGTCTATTGTTTTTTTAAATGGATAATATATTTATATAATATTCCATACATTATCAGAGCTTGGCAGACAGAATTATTATATATTTTTAGACAGGTTAATTAATAGATTATAGCCTAATTAATGTTATTATTAATGTATAATTTTAATCATACATAATAAATAATCCTGCCATATAAAGTTTGCCCTTTATTAAAATAATATTTAGATAAAAATTGGACAAATAATTACATAATAACAGTCAAAATTTAAGTAAATTAATACAAAATTTAACAATTTTGAATTTCAGAATTGTCAAAAAAGTGATTAGTGGTTCAGAATGACTGCTTAAAGGGACAGTTCACCCAAAAATGAAAATTCTGTCATCATTTACTCACCCTCAAGTTGTTCCAAACATGTACACATTTCTTTGTTATGTTGAACACATTGGAAGATTCATTCCTACTATGGAAGTCATTGGTGCCCCCAAAGCAGCCTGGGTACAAACTTTCAGCAAAATATCTTCTTTTGTGTTCAGCAGAACAAAGAAACTCATACAGGTTTGAAACATCATGAGGGAGAGTAAATGATGACAGAATGTTTTAGTTTTGGGTGAACTATCCCTTTAAAGTGCACCAAATAGGCTTTAGAAATAAATTAAATAATCAAATGTAAAATAATATAAAAATGTTACATTGTCGTGAATGGGTGTCCCTTATTTTGCCACACTGAAGGTGGCAACCCTAGTATGTCGTCAACACGCTTCAGAAGATGCCAAAACTAATAGTTTCATTGTTGGGACTAAAAACCTAAAACTGGAAGCCATAAAAGACCACGAATCATCCAAATGCCACATCCATTAATCTGCCCTACTCATTTAATGAAATTAATATCAGTTCATGGTTTGTGTGTGTATAAGAGAGAAAGAGAAAATGCCAGTATTTCATTGAGACTTGAGATTAAATAAACTGCTGAAGTATTGTAGAGCTTGTAGTATTAATTTTCACATGCAGTTACACATTGTCGGTTAAAAACAAGAAATGGCTGGTAAAAACATTGAGTGGCTGGTAGATTTTGAAATCCACCAGCCACAGTGGCCGGTGGACAAAAAATTTAATTTCCATCCCTGGTTCATAGGTTCTGGAATTTTAAAAAAATCACAGCTTCATCGGAATGATATGAAAAAAAAAATTGAGGGCATGATTAGAGCATGCTAAGTGGTCGTAAAAAAATACTCCCACTTGTGCTCTTCGGTCAAAAATGACACTATAGGAAATGAATCGGAAATCTCCAAAAACACAAATTCACAGAAAAAATCTTTATTTCTAACAACAAAAAAAATCTAAAATGTGTTCAAAACAGAACTAGGGAATTCTCCATAGAGACCTCAAGTGATTATACTAGGGGTGTAACGATTCACTCGTTTTCTCGATGCATCGATTACAAATCCTGACGATGCATATGCATCGATCTTGAACGTGCATTTTGAATCGTGAATCGTTTAATTCGGCCGATAATCGATTTAAAATGCTAAGAATCTAATTAATTAGCGATTCAATAGCGATTCAGTGCTTTAAAATTAACATTAGGTTATATCTACTAAATGCGTGAATTAATAGAGACGTTGTGCTGCGTCATCCGCGCCCTCACAGCTCGCCTTCACAGCATGCTTCACAGACGCGCTTTAACGTTACCGCCTTCACTGGATTGCTCTCGCGCTCCATCCGTCGCTCACTGACACATGTTTGAGCATCTCATGTTTGAGCTCTCCTCAGGATGGCCACTGCGACCACATGAGCAGATGACCGCTCTCTATCGAGACAGGAATTGTCCCGAGTCAAACCGCGAGCCATTGTCAACTACCAAGTCACCGCAGTCACTACTGTTGAAATAAAACGCTTTCATTGCGTGGGAACGCCCCCGTTATTTTATATAAAATAAAATATTTAAGTTTTACGGAAATACAGTAGGCCTACCTGACCAGTTGAAGTAAAACCCTGCTTATTCAAGGATGAACATTTATTGCATGGACGGAGCAAACACGTTTGTGTAAGTGTCTAAAATGCATACGCACAGTTCTGATGAATGATACATGAAAACTTAATGTCGTTTAACTGAATATACGAATGAAACTGCTAAAGTAACTACAACATTACCAACACTGAAATAAGAGTGTGCTGTTTATATATCAAATCAAATGCGCATTTAAAGTAGCCTCCGAAAATAGCAACAGTAGACACCGGTGCGTTTTCTTTTAGAATCATCATAAGGAAAATGACCCGTATAAAGAAAACAAAGAGGGTTTTCCTTTCTATTCTGTGAAGAAAAGTTAGTTTAGGATTAGTTGAGAAAGTGTTTAAATGCCAGGAACACTTTAATAAGGTTGTGTAGCCATTAACATTATCCTACACAATAGTTAGCATTAACTAACAATACTTTTAAAGCCTTTTTAAATTCTGGCTTATGTAAATTTCTACAAATGCCGTTTTATATGGGAAGTGTGTAATAATAATCAAACAATAAAGTAATATGAACTAACATTAACAATAGACTAAAGTTTTTTTTGTTTGTTTTTTGTTACACTTTACAGTAAGGATGTATTAGTTAACATTAGTATATGCATTAGTTAACATGACCTAATCAACTAACCTGGTATTATGTTTTATTTTGCAACAGCATTAGTTCAGCATCAGTTTATATTTGTTTATGTTAGTTAATACAAATCCAGCTGTTTATGGTTTGTTCATGTTAGTTCACAGTGCATTAACTAATGTTAACAAGATTTTAATAATGCATTAGTAAATGTTGAAATTAACATTAACAAAGGTAAAATAAATGCTTTATAAGTGCAGTTCATTATTAGTTCATGTTTACTAATGTAGTTAACTAATGTTAAACTAATGAACCTTATTGTAAAGTGTTACAGTTTTTTTTTTTTTTTGCCCACTCTCTGACCTCTGAAGGCCGCTGTGTAATTCACACCCTGACTAAGACACATTAGGGGAAGCATTTTAATAATCCTATGAATGCATATAAAAAAAAATGCATAATCGAATCGAATTAATCGAATCGCATCTAATTTTAATGTGAATCGTCTTGAATCGAATCGTTCTGAATTGTCAAAAATCGTTCTTGAATCGAATCGAAAACCAATGAATCGTGAATCGAATCGATTCGCTTCCTACCCAAAGATTCACAGCCCAAGATTACACCCATGGTTTCATGATTTCTTAAATAATTCCAAAATAGGGCGCTAATCTCCCTTAAAAAAAATTATTTTGAAGGCCTGTGCCAGGTTGCAGAAAGCACCTTAAGAGTAATTTTCCCTTAAGTTTGCCCTTATGTTTCCCTTAAACCTAAGGGTGTTGCAGAAAAAAAACCTTAAGTGTTACTTAAGGGTTTCTTTAAGTGAAATGTCATAAACACTTAGTATTCCCCTTAAATGCTGTTTTTTCACTTAAGTAATCCCTTAAAAAGCGTTAAGTGTTGCATAAATCCCCTTAACGGTCATTTCCTTAAGTATAACTTAAGGTTTGGAAATCGTAACCTTAACAGTAACGCGGACAAAAATAAGACGACATGGCTGAATTTATGGAACCGGCTGAAGATCATTATGTGCCAAGAAGAATTTTTAGGGATAGGGAGAACCCTTTGGACCATCTAGCGTTGAAAAATTGTTGCAAGAATACCGATTTGACCATCACACATCGCAACCACTGTGACACTGAACACTTGCAGTCATACGTACATTTCTGAATGAGATGAAGAAAACTCACATAATTAAAGAAGTCGTTTGACGTTATAACAAGTCATTAATGTCTTTTAACTTATATGTTTCATATAATAGAACCGAAGATTTCTCGTTTACCAGCGGCACAAGTCAGGAGGACTTGAGCGCGAGGTGATCGCCGGGATCTCACAACATTTTTAAATAGGCGCTATCTTTACAAATAAACCACAGATTTGAGCTTCAAACAACTATATTCTCGACTGAACAACTCTTAAAACGACATTTCGTGACACAATAACAGTAGTATTTTTCAATTTCGCGGCCGCACACAACCACTATGAAAAGCGCAAAAGGTCAATTTCGCTTCAAACGCTTGCTTTTTGCACGTGTCCATCTCGCTTTGGACGCGCGAATGCATTCAAAGTTCAAGTGTCAAACTAGACGCGAATTTGACGCTCTATTCACGTTTGGGGTGAACGCAGCATTAGTGTTAGTGTATTGCAAATCTACGGCAACCAGACTTTTATAACGTGAATCCAGGATCGCTGTCGTGAAACACTTAAATGTTTCCCTTACCTAAGAGACCCGTTTAAGAGATTATATGCAACACCCATAAGTTATTCTCTTAGGTAAGGGGAAATCGCCCCTTAAGTATCATACTTGAGGGAAAAACTTAAGGTGCTTTATGCAACCGGGCACTGGTCTCTATTTTAACCTGAAATACTGCAATAATAAAAAAAAAATAATTTAAAAAAAATTGTTGTATAATTTTCAATGGCAAAAATAGACCATAATTATTGCATAAATATTAAAAAATGCCATCAAATCATTTCAAAATACAAAATGAAAAAGAAAAATATTATTGAAGAAAAATAAATTGCATTGGTTTTACTGGGGTGGAGGTGTCCGGTCACTTATGACCGGGAAGACAACCAATGCAACCCCTAAAACGAAGAGCACCAGAGGCTTAAACTGCAATTCATCGACTGGCCGCTAGGGACAGGCTCCAGAAGGGAGCAGAACCTTATTGAGCCCCATGTTAAAATGCCCAACTTTACAACTGAAAAAAAACATGTTTACAGCCTGGTACAAATGGTGGTTTTGGTCTGTACGGCAAATTTTGTTCTTCATGACAACTGAGAGGGGGGTGAATTTTTTTATAACTCATTCGTTTACATTATATAAAGCCTAAAAGTTCTGCATAATTAAGGGCGTGGCCACTTTGAGTGACAGGTGGATAGCCATTTATCTGCTGTCTGTTAGTCATCACGTCACCTCAGCTCCGCCCACGTCCTGCCTATTTGCCCATTTTCTGTTATCCGGGAGTGACGCATGATGACACGCTGCCAAGATGGCAATGGCCAGCTCGTCCCTATACTTTACACTTCAAAGCTGCTCTTCAGAATCCTATGGGTGACGTCACGGGCACTACGTCCATATTTTTTTACAGTCTATGGTTTGTATACTTTATCACAGCTGAAGTGAAATAAATGTCAATATCAGTAGCGATCACTATAGATCCGCAGTCTTTACTCTTGAGGACTGAACAGGTTGAACAGGTTCTCCTCGATCATCTTCACTAAAATTTTCTGGGTCCGATTCGGGCTCAAATTGGTATGGTTTTATTGACGCCATTAATACTACCAAAGCAGTCTACTGCTAAAGGTAAGGGGCGTGACTTTTCCGACAAATATGCACTAGGTGGTTAGCGAATCACAACACACTGGGCCAGCTAACCAATCTGAGCCCATTGCGTATTTTTGAGGGACCGGCTTCATAGAACCTGGAAAGGAGGGACAGAGCAGTGTAGAATAAAGGTAAAATATATGAAAAATAATGCAATTTTTTTTTTTTAAACGAAGCATGAACACATGTTGCAGTGCACCCCACAAACACAATCAAGCCTTTGAAAGAATGTGTTTTACCACCCCTTTAAATAAGGGCTTTCATGTTTAATGTAATGCCAATATACCAAAGTACACCTGAAACGTGCACTGCCCCAACACATGAGCAAAATCAGCCGGATCAAGAAGACAAAGCGTGAATCCCCTGAAACAAGCATGCTCAGTGTGCTACGTACTAATCGTGCATTTCAATGATTTCTGCTCTGATCAGATTTGGCTACATGGCATTAAGGAACAGCTGAACGACTCTCTTGGTAATATTAAATATAACCTCAGCAGAACATTGTACTGTACTGCCAATAAATAAGAAGCAATGCACTTAAAAGACACATTCACAATGTCAGATGAAGACATGGTGCACTATGAAAATAAGCACTCCAGGCATCTATACTGATATGTACATACACGATATTGCCAAAAGTACTGGGACAACGCTCCAAAACATTGAATTCAGGTGTTCCAATCACTTCCATGGCCACAGGTGTATAAATCAAGCACTAGGCATGCAGACGCTTCTTCAAACATTTGTGAAAGAATGGGTCGCTCTCAGGAGCTCAGTGAATTGAAGCGGGTACCGTGAGGTTGCCACCTGTGCAATAAGTCCATTCGTGAAATTTCCTCACTACTAAATATTCCACGCTCAACTGTTAGTGGTATTATAACAAAGTGGAAGCAATTGGGAACAACAGCAACTAAACATTTTACAGGCCACGTAAAATCACAGAGCGGGGTCAGCGCATGAGGCGCACAGTGCGCAGAAGTCGCCAACTTTCTGCAGAGTCAATAGCTACAGTCATTCTCAGATTAGCTCAAGAACAGTGCGTAAAGAGCTTCATGGAATGGGTTTCCATGGCCGAGCAGCTCATCCAAGCCTTACATCACCAAGTGCAATACAAAGCATAGGATGCAGTGATGTAAAGCACGCCGCCACTGGACTCTAGAGCAGTGGAGACTGTCCTCAGGAGTGACCAATCACGCTTCCCATGGACGAGTCTGTTTTTGGCGGTTGCCAGGAGAACGGTACTTGCCTGACTGCATTGAGCCAAGTGTAAAGTTTGGTGGAGGGGTGATTATGGTGTGGGGGTTGTTTGTACTTAAGGGAAAATTGTGCAGGGTAAATTGTACTATTTTTGTCTTCTGGGAAACATGTAGTTATTAGCTTCTGAAGGGCAGTACTAAATGGAAAAATATGATCTTTAAACAAAATTTAAAAAAATTACACATCCTGTTCAAAAGTTTTCACCCCCTGCTCTTAAAACATTGAGATTCATGGAAGCTTGTTTCCACCACTAAATATAAAAAGTTAAGTGCAACTTTTTTTTCTCATTGTGAGATTTAAACTCACAATTGTGAGTTATAAAGTCAGAATTGTGTTATATAAACTCAAATGTTGCAATTACCTAAACAAATGACTGAGTCTGAACATGAAACATGAAGACAGTCATGGATCATCAGGTAACAACAGACAGTTCAGATTCAAGGGTTTGTACCTTTTTGAATGTGGCAACATTAAATTCAGTATAATTTCAGTAATTTAGTATAGTGGAGTATATAAACATCTATTATGTGAAATATCTTATTCAGGACAGTACTAAATAAAAGTAACGAACGTCATTTTTATGATCCCAGATCCCTCTTATTTTGTTCAAATTTATAAAATTTCGCATATTCTGCAAAAGGTATGAAACTTATGATTAGAACGGTTTTTTATAGGATGCTTCTGCAGACTGTCAGAGTCTGAGAATCAGCAATCACTTTTTATATTAATCACCCGTTTACAGTTTACATTAACGTTAAAATTAATTAAATAACATTAAAATTCACACTCAGTTTGGTAATCTAAAATCATTTTCGGATGTAACTGAAATTTGATTACCAGAAATTTAAAATTTAACAGTAAAGAAATATCGTTACTCAAATTTTGTATTTGAAACATGCAACTAAGTTTGCGTTTTGTTAATGTGTTTTGTTACTCCCCAACCACACATTATACAATCAACACTAGCAACTGCCATCAAACTAGCTAATAATGGCTTTAAAACCAAACTGCAATAATTCATGACACAGCAAAAAATTGGGAAAATGGGGCTGAGGCTTCTATTGGCAAAGCAATGTTTAGATGTTTGTGTAAGTAACAGAAATATCCAATCATTTACACGCTACAGTGATGTTCCTGTACTTTGAGCAGTAGAGGACAGCGCTAGCAACACCAAGGTCATGGGTTCAATTCCCAAGAAATGCATCAGCTGAGGAAATGTACACCGAGCATGTTGCATTGGTTAAGAATGACTTCCAAATGAAATCAATTACTTGTTTAACTTGGACATTTAAAATGCATAAAATACGTGTATAAAAATGTCCTGACCTGAAATTTATAATAATCCTGAGAGCTCAGTTGAAGCTTTCATCTCTCTCTCTCTCTCTCTCTCTCTCTCTCTCTCTCTCTCTCTCTCTCTCTCTCTCTCTCTCTCACTTGCACTGCTTTAGAGATGCACAACTTTCATAAGGGATATTCAACACAATAAACTTAACTATCTAAACAAAATGCACCAACTCTACCAGTCAAGCGCTCATCATAAAAAGTGCAAGTTTTCCATAAGTCAGCGCATTTGACATATCAGAGCCAGCTTGATTATAATCATTTCTGCACTGTTTCTTCGAGGTCTGGTTCTGCTGTGAAACATCCGTAATGCAACGCGGTTCTCGTTTCCACAACACATAAACACACAATACAATACAGAAACACAGCGGCGCTCCTCTGCAGATATTTAAACGTCTTACTGGTTTTATATTAATTTAATTCCAGCCGTCTGAAACTGATATTTAGCCTGCGTGATTCGGATTTGTATCTCCTCTAATTGTCCCCAATGATGCTCGATCAGCTCGCGCGCTCTCAGAGGCGCATCACCGTATCGTCAGTGCTGTCAACAATATATGAGAAGTAAAGCCGTGTAAACTTACCTCGTTTGGTCCTCTGGCGTGTGTTTAGAGCTCCAGTGCATTGAGTTTGCAGGAGATCCGGGGGCTTTGAGTAGATTGAAGTGACTGAGATTTTTCCATTACGTCTCCGTGTTACCCCGAGGGGAAGAGCGGCTCTCACTACACATGGAGAAGTTTTCATTCATTCACAGACACAAATGCCTTTCATCTGTAAGCAGCCGTGTGAATTACTCCCTCAGCCTCCGACAGAAGAAGTCCGGGTGTCCTTAAAACGACGCGCTATACGCGTTATGATTGATATTTACAGGAGGATTTCCATACATTTACAATAAACACATTTCGCTGGCCAGCTAAACGTTTTTTTAAAGGGTTAGTTCACCTAAAAAAGAAAATAATGTAATTTATTACTCACTCTCATGCAGTTCGACACCAGTAAGACCTCCGTTCATCTTCGGAACACAAATTAAGATATTTGTGTTGAAATCCGATGGCTCAGTGAGGCCTGCATAGCCAGCAATGAAATGTCCTCTCTCAAGATCCATTAATGTACTAAAAACATTTTTTAATCAGTTCATGCGAGAACAGTGGTTCAATATTAATATTATAAAGCGACGAGAATATTTTTTGCGCGCCAAAAACGACTTATTTAGTGATGGCCGAGTGCAAAACACTGCTTCATGGTTATGAATCAGGGTAGCGCCAGAGTCACGTTTGAAGGTTTGACACGCGATCCGAATCATGATTTGATTTGCTTATTCATATGCGCTCTGAAGCTTCATGAAGCAGTGTTTTGAAATCGGCCATTATATTTAGTTTTTTTTTGGCACACCAAAAATATTCTCGTCGCTTTATAATATTAATATTGAGCCGCTGTACTCACATCAACTGATTTAAAAATGTTTTTAGTACATTAATGGATTTTGAGAGAGGAAATGTCATTGCTGGCTAGGTAGGCCTCACTGAGCCATCGGATTTCAACAAAAATATCTTAATTTGTGTTCCGAAGATGAACGGAGGCCTTCGGGTGTGGAACGGCATGAGGGTGAGTAATAAATTACATTATTTTCATTTGACGGTGAACTAAGCCTTTAAGTTAAGTTATGAAAACGTCATTTTCGATTGTTCTCAGAACGTTCAAACGTTTCTTTTTTTCCTATTATGTGAACGTTAAAGGGATAGTTCACCCAAAAATGAAAATTAGCCCATAATAATCTCACCCTCAAGTCATCCTAGGTGTATATGACATTCTTCTTTCAGACGAATAAAATCGGAGTTATATTACAAAAGTCCAGGCTAATTCAAGCATTAGAATTGGATTTATAGTTGCTCTGTTTTTGAAGTCCATAAAAAGTGCATCTGTCCGTCAAATAACATGCTCCACGTGGCTCTGGGATGTTAATAAAGGCCTTCTGAAGCGAATCGATGCGTTTGTGTAAGAAAAATATCCATATTTAAAACTTTATAAAGTAAACTTTCGGCCAACCACCTTCCCTGTTCAATATATGGAAAAATTGTTGAAAGTTCCCCTGCCGATCGAAAGACTAACACGATCAGGTAGGCTCGTCATGACGTCACGTACGCATCTTGAGTTTCACTTTCAACATTCAACACTTTTTCACAGAAGGCGGTCGGCCGAAAGTTTACTTGATAAAGTTTTAAATATGGATATTTTCCTTACACAAACGCATCGATTCGCTTCAGAAGGCCTTTATTAACACCCCGGAGCTGCGTGGAGCAGTTATTTGATGGGCAGATGCACTTTTTATGGACTTCAAAAACAGAGCAACTATAAATCCAATTCTAATGTTTGGATTAGCCAGGACTTTTGTAGTAGAACTCCGATTTTATTCATATGATGACTTGAGGGTGAGTAAATCATGGGCTAATTTTTATTTTTGGGTGAACTATCCCTTTAAGAAAACATTGTTGGCTGAAAACAAGTTGGCTCTTTTCTTGACCATAGTGAAACGGCTTTTCGAACAAGAACAGATGTGGGGCGGGGCTTGATTTTGTCTGTGGGGAATTGATTGGATGGTTGTGGTTTGCTATTGGTGGATCTCATGTGAATGACAGGTTGCCCCGCCCTCATCATCAGAGAAGAGATGTCACTGCAAGAGGGAGGGGAAGTTATCAAAGACTATAGATATAGAAAGAAGGTTCACTCCTAAAGCCGCGGTCACACTAGACTTTAAGAATGCGAAATTTCTTCGGACACAGCAACGTCTGTGATGACGTCACACTCCAGTGGTTCAACCTTAATGTTATGAAGAGACAAGAATACTGTTTGTGCGCAAAAAAACAACAACAAAATAACGACTTTATTCAATCATTTCGTTCTGGCCTGTGTCAGTCTCCTACGCAGATCCTTTGTAGGCTACAGCATCGGCTGTTGTTGATCTCGAAAGCGCTGAACTGTTGCGCAAAATGAAATTATTGAATAAAGCCGTTGTTTTTGTTTGTTTTTGCACACAAAAGGTATTCTCGTCACTTCATAACATTAAGGTTGAACCACTGGAGTCACATGGACTATTTGTAACAATGTCTTTACTTCCTTTCTGGACTTTGAAAGTGTTAATTACATTGCTGTCTATGAAGGGGTCAGAGAGCTCTCGGATTTCATCAAAAATATCTTCATTTGTGTTCTGAAGATGAATGAAGGTTTTACGGGTTACAAGAGGGAGAGGAATTAATGACAGAATTTTCATTTTAACCCTTTAAAACATGACAATGAACTTCAGGTTGATGTCCTGATGAGAGTGAACAATAACTAACTCTAGCTCTTTATCAATATGCTGTTCATTGTCATTGCGTGAATTCATTCAAAGGGACATAAACGTTCGACATACTGAACAATCAGTACAATAACAACAATAAGTTGTATGCAACGTAATATAAAGGAATTAATGAGCAGATCCAGGTCTGTGCCTCAATCCGTCATGGAATGCGGTCACTCGGCTGTGTGGAGGGAATTAAAGCCGCAGTTGTTTCTGGAGGTGAAGCAGGTGTTAATCTACAGCTCGCCCTGTTCCTCATACAGCCTCAGTAATCCTGTGAAACCGGTCTCAACACTTCAGCAGTGTGTGTGACAGTAAAACACGGCAGCGGGTGATCCAGCAGAGACTTGTTCTGGACAATGGCCTCATATGCTTAATTGGCAGTTGACATCAATCCAACAGCTTGTTTTTAAAGCTTTTTATGAATGTAAAAGCTCTTTGCAAAGTTTCACAGATCAAAGTGTTGTCTCCCAATAGATGGAAGTGATTTTGAACTGAAACAAGTCGCCATTCCACTTCTACTTCCAGCAGAACGTAGGTTTGTAACTAATTCGCATAATGCCCGCCTCTGGTCATGATTGGCTGAGCAGCGTCTATTTGCCCCGCCCTCACACACTGTAGCTGTATCTGAGACCGGAAGAGTTTGGTTGATGTTGTTCATGTGGAGAAGACGCAAAGCAAATCCACTTTGATGAGATTGATACGGTAAAACCCACGCCATCGTTACCGTTCGTATCACTGCGTGTCAAGAGCTGAGATATATTAATGAACATTTGCTTTCTGACCAATCAGAGCAGAGCAGCTCTCAGAGAGGCGGGGTTTAGAGAGACTGAATCCTTGATGGAAGCGTTTCAGACACTGAGAGAAAAGAGCTGATGCTGCAGTGGATATTAGGAGACAATTAAAGTGTGTTACTGTGTTTGACCTTGGATGCATGTGAACCTGTTGGAGGAGACGCCAGAACAACATTATGAACCTGTAAAATAGCATAATATGTCTGAAAATAGCAATTTGTCAGTTGGATTCCAAAATGAGGACAGGACTGTTTGGCATTGCGTTAGCAGTCTTGGTGTTTGCTATTTTTGGCATTTTTCATCCGTTAAGCAGGGCTCGACATTAACGCTTGTCCGGGACAAGTGGATTTTTTTGAAGGGGCAAGTGAAAGAATTTTATATAATGTAATGGCGGTAATAATAATAATAACTGATGGTAACAAGGTTGCGCTGTTGACGCTCGCGCAGCCGCTCGAGGAGAATTCACAACAAATGAGCGCTGCTCATACAAAGAAACTCAGTTAACACGGTTCAAATGACAAATTGTGGAGTTTTTATATTTATAACATATTATAGCCTACAATTAAGCAACATCACAGAACCAAGAGTGCTGTTTTCCTGAATACCATCACAACTGAAAATGACACTGATTTCATATGACAGTTCCATAAACAATTAATTAACATTAAGTCACTTACATTTTAGATGCAATATTCACTGTTTTTGTTCGATTTCAGCATCAAAAATAGTTCCAAACAAAGATCACCGCAGAACCATAATGCTTCTCACAGCAACGGTGTGTTACTGAACGATTCAGTGTTTTGAATGAATCGTTGAATCAAAGATTGAATGGCTGCGTCCGAAACCTGGAAAATGCTGCCTTCGGAGGACACAAAATTTCAAGGCAGGAAGGCATCAAGGCACGTCCGAATCTAATGTTAGCTTCACTTTTCCTGAGATACCTTCATCTGATCGAGCTTTGAAGGCAGCATATATGTATCCTTCGCTGCCTTTGATATCCCATTTTTGGGTAAAATATACCTTTAAGAGCAGAAATGTGCAGCTCATATTTTGGTTAAAGGTCCCGTTTTTCCTGTTTTTTTGAAGCTTTGATTGTGTTTACAGTGTGCAATATAACGTGTTCATGTTTTGTGTGTAAAAAAACACAGTATTTTTCACACAATTGACTTATCTGTATACTGCTGTTTTCACTGTCCTCAAAACGGCTTGAAGATTTCCCTGTTCTATGAAGTCCCTCCTTCAGAAATACGTAACGAGTTCTGATTGTGCCAGCGGTTCCCGTGTTGTGATTCGACAGCAGCTTAGCGCACGTTCGCCGGAAAGGTCACGCCTCTCACCATAACGGGGAGATGCATGTGCTCAAAGTACAGCGTCCCTGAAGGCCAAACAAAGGTGATTTGACTCCGGGATGAAAATAACAGCGTCTCGACGACATGGCGACAAACACTCTACAAATGCAACACTTCCTCTTCTCCACGTGGGAGAGCAACAAGACCACGCCCTCTTTTTTGCGTATTCTTGTGGGCGGCGGTTAGTCAACAAACTGTTCTACTGACGTCATTAAAGCAGGATGTACAGGGATGTAGTCCAAACCGGCCGTTCGCTGTAGGCTTTGAAAGGGAACTTCTGTTAAATAAAATATCTCGCTTGGCATTGAACTTTGAGCTTTATAATTTTACAGGTATTATTTATGCTCTAACAGCAAAATTACACACTAACTAAAGTTTGAAAAATGGGATCACGAAGAACAGGACCTTTAACACATTTATATTAATTCTTTCATAAAACTGTGGTGATGGAGTCTGTATTTTCATGCTCATCTCGGTGTGGCGTCTCCAGGCTTCCTCCGTCATTGTAAACACAATTCAGAGGTTTTGGAGGACATTTGAAGATGTTCAACAGCCGCATCAGAGACCGAAGAGTCTCGTGCAGTGACAGATTTCCGTCCATGTGGGATTCTCTCAATAGTTTAATTATAAGCGATGGCTGAGCAGAGCGAGCGCGTGTAGCAGATGGCGGAGTGGCCGCTCTGTGCTCCTCCGGTGACTTCAGAGGGAGCGAGTGGTGAGCAGACAGATGGTGAAGGTTTGTTTAATATTCACTCAGCCACAGTGGCAGCAAAAGACCAAGTCACTGCGATTCAGGGATAATCTCACTCAACCGATGGACAGGGGTGATGGCAGATGGGACAGATGAGGTTTCTGCTGACAATCCAAGCTTTTTGGGCCTGTTTTAGTACGGTGAACCAACACGTTTGGTGGCAGCTCCAGAAGCGCCAAAGTTGAAGCAGTGAACCTCTGCAGTCGACATGACATCTTCAGCCATTTCACGTGTATCAATGTTTTTCAACATCTTGTGTCATGAGCAGTAACGCATTGCAAGTAACTTGAGTTACACATAATAATATTACTTTTTCCAAGTCACTAGTAAAGTAACACATTACTTTTCAAATTTACAACAAAATATCTGAGTTACTTTTTCACTTTTATTTGACTGACAGCTCTCCTGCCCTCATGTTGAGAAAAATAAGTGCAGAGGCGTTGTGTGTAAACATGATGGTTATTGTAGTTCTAGACTAAATGTGAGCATTTATTTATCTCACTTGCACAATAAAGATTCTGTACTCCTCAAAATGAATAAAATCAGTCAAATGCAAAATCAGAGTACTATGCAAACCTCCAATAATTAAATGTTAAATAAAAACAACTATTTGTATGCATAATCTACCTTTATACCTATTTACCAATGTCTTGTTGCTGACCTGTGATGATGAAAATTACTATATTTTTAGTTTTTATTGGTAAAACTTTTTTCTCCTGCATCCTATTCTACCATTATCCAGAATGGCAGCACAGCAGAGCTGCGCCCTCTACTGTTCATGCGTGAATTTTCATTCACCTTATTATTTCAATTTTGGTATGAAGAGGTCTTTACCATTGCACAAAAATATAACTTTGTTATAAAAAAAATAAAAAAAAACAAGCCCAGCCCAGCCCAGGTGAGAAACAGTAACGCAAAAGTAACGTAACGCATTACTTTTCTTAAAAAGTAACTCAATTCGTTACTTTTTAAGGGAGTAACGCAATATTGTAATGCATTACTTTTCAAAGTAACTTTCCCCAACACTGGTCATGAGCACTGCAGTTTTAAACGGGTCATGAACAGCAGCCAATCATAGCAGTGGCTGTTTACACTGAAGTCTCACGGCAGACACGCCCCTTCAAACAGAGCGTTCAAATCAGAGGCTAAAATCAGGGTAGGAAAATGCCCTTTCTTTCTAAATTATGACAATTTTTGATGTAAAAATCTTACTAAACATTATAAATGCACCACAGGAAACATTATAAAAAAACTAAACAATGCAGTTCATGATCCCTTTAAGACACTGTGAGAACTTCAAAACAGTTTTAACCTTTACAAACCGATCTAGAGCGCCGCATGCTCTGTGAGAAGAGCAGGAATGAACACAAAGCAGCAGCTCAAACATAAGGCCGTGTGTCCACCAAAGTGTTTTTAGCCAGCCGAAAGCACCAAGCGCTCTTCTGAAAACACCTAGATGTGGGCGTTTGAGAGTGATTTGGTGAAGTTTATTTCAGTCCAGATGCTTGGTTTGCAAATATATCCGTGTCACTATCTGATTTCACAGAGAGCTTGTTTCTGAAAATAACACAATGTAAAGTACTTACTCTGACTCTTGTTTTGGATGAAGAGATGCTGAACCACGCAGAAATAGAGAACGGTTGGTCGCTGAGGTATTGTCCCGCCTCTCCTCCAATTTGATTGGGCGGCTGGGTAAAAAGTTACAGCGACAAGTGCCGCGTTTTACTCAAATAACATTTTTCAGCTCTCAGCGACTACAAAAATGACACTCAGATCTGGCAGATCCAGACAGGATAAAAGTCACAAAGGTATAACTGAAATACACATTTTGTCCTCGACAAAACAACTCAACTCAGAAACCCTCTCACCTCATTTACTGTTGCTCAGTGAAAATACACCAGCGAAAGAAAGTGAAGCTGGATATTACAAAACACTAAACGAATGATACAGGAATAATGACAATGAATGTAACATCCAAAGCTATTCTGCCAGCAAACAAACCAACCCTAAACAAGCTCTTTCCAAACAGCCTATTTTATTTAAATAGGTAAAGTGTTTAGTGTCAAAGTTCACCAAACTTGACCCGGAAGGTAATTTCTTCACCACTGGAAATCCATCAGGCAAACTTTGTGCCGATTCCCATTGAAATGACTGATTTCACTAATAAAATTTGGCCAAGAAATGATCAATTTAACCACACCTTAAAGGGATAGTTCACCCACAAATGTACATTGTGTCATAATTTACTTGCCCTCGTCGTTTCAAACTCTGAAAACTTTTGTTCATCTTCAAAACACAAACCCACATGCGTCAAACACATCAAATATGCTCAATGGAAGCTCAAACATGCTGAACATGCGAGAACTAATGAGGTTTGCAATAACAGTTGCGATCCCATTGCTCAATGTTTATATGAGAATAAAAGCCTTAATTAAAGGGGTCATGAACTGGCTTTTTTAATATTTTTATACGGTTGTCTGAGGTCTACTTATTTTTTTACATTCAAAAACATCATAATGAATGAGTAATAGGCTATTTTATGCCCTGGTTTTGAGGCTCTCTCATGGAACGCTCGGTTTTTATGGGCGTGCCGCACTGAAGTCTTAGAAGTAAACGCCCACTGCTAGGATTGGATAACAGTTTTGCATATTTAATGAGCTTCGGCTCACCCGTGAGTACACAAAGAAGGGGCTGACGGTATATCGATTTCGATTTTAGTATCACTTCATAGCCTACTGTACATATAAGGAAATAAGGATATGTACGTTATTAACATTTATTCAATTGAAAAATACAGGGAGTGCAGAATTAGTAGGCACGTTGATTTTCTGATCATATTTTTTTTCCAGGCACATTTGACCAATTCCAAACCACAGTAATCCTAATAACTACTATTGATTTAGTATTTAATAATGTATAAGTGATATATAATTGTTCATGAAGGCTGGAAATGAAAAACACCTTATATTCAGGTGTGCAGAATTATTAGGCATGTTTTCTTTTACAGATAAATTGAGCCAAAAAAGAGATTTAACTCAGACTGAAAAGTCAAAAAGTATTAAATGCCCATGAGAAGGATGCAATACTAATGCAATACTAGACATTGCAGTTAAGGCATGACCATTGGACAGTGAAATGCTCGTTGGGTCAGCAGGATCTGACAAAAACAGGTGGTGAAGAAAAGACACCTGTTAACCGCAAAAGAATTAAGAATTAAGGTGAAGAATTAAGGGTGAAACCATCAGGAACCCTTTAGTCTCCAGCGCCACCATTTTCCAGAGCTGCAACCTACCTGGAGTCTCCAGAAGTGCAAGGTGTCAGGATCTCAGAGACTTCAGTTAGGTAAAGAAATGACCCCCACTAGATAAGAATCACAAGCTGAAGTGTTGTAAAATACATGAAGAAGGTTTTTTTATAGGCTTTATAGGTTGAGAGTGACTCTTGAAGGACCAGCACCACATCCTCTAGTACCACTGTTTGAAGAATTCATCTTCCAGAATCTGGCAGTACGTTTTGGGAGTTCATTTTAGTCCATCCTGAAGTCCGTTTTGCAGAGATGGACTAAAAATGAACTCCCAACCGTACTGCCAGATTCTGGAAGATGAATTCTTCAAACAGTGGTACTAGAGGATGTGGTGCTGGTCCTTCAAGAGTCACTCTCAACCTATCTGTCCATAAAGCCTATAAAAAAACCTTCTTCATGTATTTTACAACACTTCAGCTTGTGATTCTTATTTAGTGGGGGTCATTTTTTAGGATTCTTTACCTAACTGAAGTCTCTGAGATCCTGACACCTTGCACTTCTGGAGACTCCAGGTAGGTTGCAGCTCTGGAAAATGGTGGCGCTGGAGACTAAAGGGTTCCTGATGGTTTCACCCTTAATTCTTTACCTTAATTCTTAATTCTTTTGCAGTTAACAGGTGTCTTTTCTTCACCACCTGTTTTTGTCAGATCCTGCTGACCCAACGAGCATTTCACTGTCCAATGGTCATGCCTTAACAAATCTTATTCCTAGTTGAACACTGGCTTGTTGTGTACTTGCTCAAAAATTGATTTTGGACCATTTTAACCAAAAAAGTTACGGACTGCAGCTTTAAATTCATTCAATATATAAAGCGACCGTGTCTCTTCAGTAGACTTGATTACCACATGGATTACTTTTATCATATATTTATTTACTAACCCTCTATGGCATAAAGCAACATCAATACAGAAGAGACAGCTAGTGATAGGAGAAGTCAAGAGACAGGAGGAGGAAGAGCGATATGCCAAAGCCGTCTCAATGGCCAAGCAGGGGAGATGGACCAAATGGGAGGGTCTGGAGAAGAAAAAGCTCAGCTGGCGTGACATCTGGCAGATGGAGGGAGCTCGACTGAGTTTTGTCATTAGAGCCACATATGACCTGCTACCCTCCCCCCAAAATCTGAAAGAGTGGTATGGAGAAGACCCTGCCTGTTCCCTGTGTCAAGTACCTGCTTCCCTAAGGCATATTCTATCAGGGTGTACCACAAGTCTTACCCAAGGGCGCTATACTTGGCGGCATAACCAAGTACTCAGAGAGCTGGCATCAATAATGGAACAGAGGCGAACCACCACAAACAATCTCCCACAAACATCAGCAGGACAGGTCAACTTCATAAACTTTGTACCAGCTGGCCAACATCAAGAAAATAGTACAACACCTAAGGATGTAAGCATCCTGCAGTCAGCGCGGGATTGGAAATTGGAAGTAGACCTTGATAAAAAACTTGTGTTTCCCCCAGAAATAGTGGCTACAACACTCCGGCCAGACATTGTCCTGTGGTCTCCAACAAAAAAGCTGGCATATGTTGTAGAATTAACAGTACCATGGGAAGATGGGGTTGAAGAGGCTTATGAGAGGAAAAAGAACAAATATTCCGACCTGGCAGCTGAAGCATCTCAGAACGGCTGGAAGACCAGCATCTTCCCAGTAGAAGTGGGATGCAGGGGATTTGTTGCCACATCTACTATGAGTTTACTGAGAAAAATAGGGGTGAAGGGTCGCTCTCTCCAACAGGCCATCAAGTCCATGTCAAGCGCTGCTGAAAAAAGCAGTAACTGGCTCTGGATCAAGCGCAAAGACCCTAACTGGGCAGCAAGGTAGAGGCAAATGGTATGCAGTCAGGCTTAGGCCTGACTCAGGGAGAAGGACGCCCCTGCCATGCAGAGCCCATCAGGAATATGGAGGGTAAGGCATGGAGGGGGGTGTACCTGGGACGCTGGGTACACCGTTGAGCCTTCTGGAGACGTTGTGGGCTTCAATCAACGAAACGTCGATGAAGCAGGGTGCCCACCTGATGACCCCAATGACATACCTTACCCTTCTTTTCACCACTCCACACCGGCTGCTACAATCAAGAGTTTCCTACTAAAGGGATTGAAACATCTAGTTCTATTAGCTTTACTGATCTTCTGGAAGAAAACCCAGTGACTGTTGTGAAAGTGCAGCTGACGACAAGGGAAAGACTTTGTGACAGCATGGAGAGACAGCTGACAGGAGGAAATAGACCCCAACGGGGCTGTTATGGGCTAGCTACCCATAGCAGCAGGCTCCGTCACCCTATTAGGGCACAAGAGTCACCTTATCTGGCTACGAAAAGTTCAAAAAGAAGAATACCCCTAGAGTCTGCGAGAGCAGGGGCGCAAGAAGACTCACAGATTGACCTCCCGGTAATGACCCTTGGAATGGACATGACATCGAATGAAGGAAGTAGGAAAACTCTTGAGAAACTAGCAGATGGACATGTTCTTCAGACTTGCGTGTGTGGATGGGCGAAAGTAACATCGACCCATGGTCTAAAGGTACATCAAGGACGGAAGAAATGCCTGAAAACCAGCAACCCAGGGCCCCGCATTGACCGGATTCTGTCAAGAAGAAGGTTAAATCAGTCGGATGAGACTCAGCGGCAGGAAGAAACCCACAGTCCGCAGAGAATCAGCACCCCAGGGAATAAGGAGGAAGCTTCAGGCAGAACCACCAGTCCAAGACAACAACCAGCCCACCACAAAAAAGAAAACATGCAAGGACGTAAGCCATTGGTGAAATGGCCGAAGTCTAACAGCAAGGAGTGGGAAAGCATTAACACAGACTTAAGCCTTATCCTAAGTAACATCAAAGGATCAGCCGAGAAGAAGCTGGAGAAGATGGGCAATCTTATTTACAGCTACGGAGAGGAGAAATGTGGAGTGAAGGAGCAAGTCCGTGAGAAAGATATGCTTCCCGCCCCCAAGTCCCGTCGGCTGCAGGAAATCCAACAACTTGTGAAAGAGAGGCGACGGCTAAGAAAGTTGTGGAGAAAGGCGACAGTAGAAGAAAGGGAAGGCATCAATTTCCTTCAAGAGGACCTAAAGCACAGGCTCTCAAAACTCCGCCGAGCAGAAAGCCTACGGATGCGCCGGAAAAAGAAGGAAAAAGCCAGAACCGATTTCTATAAAGACCCTTTTAAATTTGTGAAAGGCATATTCACAAAGGAGAAGAGTGGATCCCTGAAAACATCAAGAGACCAGGTTGAAGAGCATCTGAGAACCATCTATACTGATGAGAAAAAAGATGAACCGATTATTGTCCCAACAGACATCCCTCCAATATCACCACCACAACATCAGTTTGATATCAGCCCTCCCAAGCTGAGCGAGGTAAAGCAGGCAGTGAAAAAGGCAAGATCGGCATCTGCACCAGGCCCTAATGGCGTACCATATAGTGTCTTCAAGAATGCTCCAGATATTTTGAAAATCCTGTGGAAAAACATGAAAGTGGTGTGGGACAAGCAAATCATCCCGAAAGCTTGGCGAAGAGCAGGAGTGGTGTTCATCCCAAAAGAAAAGAATTCAACCACCATTGAACAGTTCCGCCAAATAAACCTTTTGAACATTGAAGGTAAGATCTTTTTCAGTGTGTTGGCACAACGACTGACAAACTATTTAAAACAAAATCACTTCATTGATACGTCAATCCAAAAGGCTGGCATCGCAGGCTTTTCGGGATGCCTTGAACATAACAGTATCATATGGCATCAAATCCAGACTGCAAAGAAAGAAGGGAAAGATCTACACGTCCTGTTCCTCGATCTGGCTAATGCATACGGGTCAGTCCCTCATTCAGTTCTGTGGGCTGCCTTTGATTTCTTCCAGGTGCCGACAACAATTACAAATCTAGTAAAACACTACTTCCAGGATCTACAGTTTTGCATTACAACATCAGGCTTCACCACAAGTTGGCAACTGCTTGAGGTAGGCATCATGGCGGGGTGTACCATCTCCCCATTGGCCTTCACGATGGCAATGGAGATTATTATAAGAGCCTCAAAATGGGTCGTGGGTGGAGAACGACTACAATGTAATCAGAGGTTACCACCAATTCGAGCCTATATGGATGATTTAACAACACTCACAACAACTGTCCCCTGCACCAAGAGACTGCTGGAAAAACTTCATCAGAATATAACATGGGCGAGGATGAAGTTAAAGCCCAATAAGTGCAGAAGCATCTCCATCGTGAAAGGCCAAGTCAAAGACCAAAGATTTTATGTCGGCGGAACACCTGTCCCAACTGTCTCAGAAATGCCAGTAAAGAGCTTGGGGAGATGGTATGATGCGAAGCTCAGAGACACAGAGCAGTTTGAACAACTGAAAAATGATACCAACATGTACATGGAGCGCATCAACAAGACCTTGTTGCCAGGAAAACTCAAGTCATGGTGCTTTCAGTTTGGCATACTCCCAAGACTCTTGTGGCCATTAACTGTGTATGAGATCCCTATCACCAAGATTGAAAAGTTGGAACGGCTGATAAGCACACAGTTGAAGCAGTGGCTTGGAATTCCACGTTGTTTAAGTTCTGTCGGACTTTATGGACATGGCAAGTTGGAATTACCAATCACAGGGCTCGTGGAAGAGTTCAAATGCACTAAAGCAAGGCTCGTCATGACCCTAACTGAATCCGAGGATGCAGTCATTCGAACAGCAGCCCCCCGGGTGGTAGCGGGAAGGAAGTGGACTCCATTAGAAGCTGTTCAGAGTGCAAAGTCTGCACTTCACCTCAGAGACATAGTTGGACAAGTACAGCATGGGAGGGCAGGGTTCGGACTCATCCCAAAAACTAACCCTCTATGGCATAAAGCAACATCAATACAGAAGAGACAGCTAGTGATAGGAGAAGTCAAGAGACAGGAGGAGGAAGAGCGATATGCCAAAGCCGTCTCAATGGCCAAGCAGGGGAGATGGACCAAATGGGAGGGTCTGGAGAAGAAAAAGCTCAGCTGGCGTGACATCTGGCAGATGGAGGGAGCTCGACTGAGTTTTGTCATTAGAGCCACATATGACCTGCTACCCTCCCCCCAAAATCTGAAAGAGTGGTATGGAGAAGACCCTGCCTGTTCCCTGTGTCAAGTACCTGCTTCCCTAAGGCATATTCTATCAGGGTGTACCACAAGTCTTACCCAAGGGCGCTATACTTGGCGGTATAACCAAGTACTCAGAGAGCTGGCATCAATAATGGAACAGAGGCGAACCACCACAAACAATCTCCCACAAACATCAGCAGGACAGGTCAACTTCATAAACTTTGTACCAGCTGGCCAACATCAAGAAAATAGTACAACACCTAAGGATGTAAGCATCCTGCAGTCAGCGCGGGATTGGAAATTGGAAGTAGACCTTGATAAAAAAACTTGTGTTTCCCCCAGAAATAGTGGCTACAACACTCCGGCCAGACATTGTCCTGTGGTCTCCAACAAAAAAGCTGGCATATGTTGTAGAATTAACAGTACCATGGGAAGATGGGGTTGAAGAGGCTTATGAGAGGAAAAAGAACAAATATTCCGACCTGGCAGCTGAAGCATCTCAGAACGGCTGGAAGACCAGCATCTTCCCAGTAGAAGTGGGATGCAGGGGATTTGTTGCCACATCTACTATGAGTTTACTGAAAAAAATAGGGGTGAAGGGTCGCTCTCTCCAACAGGCCATCAAGTCCATGTCAAGCGCTGCTGAAAAAAGCAGTAACTGGCTCTGGATCAAGCGCAAAGACCCTAACTGGGCAGCAAGGTAGAGGCAAATGGTATGCAGTCAGGCTTAGGCCTGACTCAGGGAGAAGGACGCCCCTGCCATGCAGAGCCCATCAGGAATATGGAGGGTAAGGCATGGAGGGGGGTGTACCTGGGACGCTGGGTACACCGTTGAGCCTTCTGGAGACGTTGTGGGCTTCAATCAACGAAACGTCGATGAAGCAGGGTGCCCACCTGATGACCCCAATGACATACCTTACCCTTCTTTTCACCACTCCACACCGGCTGCTACAATCAAGAGTTTCCTACTAAAGGGATTGAAACATCTAGTTCTATTAGCTTTACTATGAAAAATTAGGGGTGAATGGACATCTAATAGGGTGACAGAAATCTCTCAGGTTTCATTAAAAATATCTTCAAGTCTTATGCATTTGGAACGACATGAGGGTGAGTTTAAGACCCTTGACTCTGATCTACCAATGACTATTATTAAAGTATGATATTAAAGGGGTGGTTGAATATGATCTGACTTTTTTAACTTTAGTGTGTAATGTTGCTGTTTGGAGTATAAACAACATCTGCCAAGTTACAACGCTCAAAGTTCAAAGCAAAGAGAGAGATTTTCTTTTAAAGAAATCCCTTTTTAAGGACTACAACAAGCTTCTTCACAGGTTAGTGACATCACTAACCCTGAAATTTACATAAACCCCACCCCCGGGAACACGCAACAAAGGGGGTGAGATTAGAACATGCTAATCAATATCTTGAAGATAATTAACTCATAAATTAATCAACTAACCATTCAGAAACGTCCTGTCGCATTCTACATGTTGTCACTTCTTCTTCAGTCTCTCCATCATTGTCTGACTCCGGTTTGAACATAAAAGGCTGAACAGTTTCATTGCCTGTCTGCATGAGGTTATCAGAGCTGCTAACTGGAGTTCTTGAAGCTCCACCCCATGAGCAGCAGCTCATTTGCATTTAAAGGGACACAAAAACGGCACGTTTTTGCCAATCGGCAACCTCCCGCAGTTTCTCTTGAAGTGACTTAAACTGCAATTCATCGACTGGCCGCTAGGGACAGGCTCCAGAAGGGAGCAGAATCTCATTGAGCCCCATGTTAAAATGCCCAACTTTCCAGCAAAATAAAACATGTTTACAGCCTGGTACAAATGGTGGTTTTGGTCTATACAGCTCATTTTGCCCTTCATGACAACTGTGAGGGGGGTACATTTTTTTAACTCATTCGTTTACATTATATAAAACCTTAAAGTTCTGCATGATTAAGGGCGTGGCCACTTTGAGTGACAGGTGGATAGCCATTTATCTGCTGTCTGTTAGTCATCACGTCACCTCAGCTCCGCCCACGTCCTGCCTCTTTGCCCATTTTCTGTTATCCGGGAGTGAATCCTATGGGTGACGTCACGGACACCACGTCCATATTTTTTTTACAGTCTACGGTTTTTGCTCACCCTCAAAATGTGACAATTTTAACATGCTATAAAAAATTATCTGTGGGATATTTTGAGTTAAAACTTCACATACACACTCTGGGGACATCAGAGACTTATTTTACATCTTGTAAAAAGGGGCTATCAACCAGCCCTCTTTAAGAAACATTTGTACAGCATTTGGATGGATGCGTGTATTGCATTGTCATGGCAGTGCCATTCTGAAGAGAATGATAAATGAATAACTCGTAGTTTTATTTGCACCTCAAGGTTTATTCAAAGCTTCCCCACACATGATTCAGAGTACAGCTCCAGTTACAGAAAGTGTCTAAATCTTCAAGACCCTCGATCAACAGACATTGATTTATCTGACCATTACATTGTTTCCCTTTTCCATTTCCAACACCAAACCCAGAAAGCACGAGGAACCCCAGCGGCATCACGACAAACAGACGTGAGGAGGACGAGCTGCTGTCAGGACCTTCATTAGACGCAGGATTGATCTGGTTACGCTTCTGCTGTTGTAGGAAGAACTTTGACATACAGGGTCTTCTTGTTCAGAGTCTTCAGAGAGGATGCCGTCAGTTCTGAAAACACAGACATTTTCACATCAGTACTAATGAAGAGAGTCTCTCACTGCATCTGAAATCAATTACTTCCCTGCTACATAGTATGCCAAAAACAGTAGACGAAAAGTACCAGGATGATCTACGAGATTCTGAAATGCACATCCACTGGACACGAGGAAAGGATTTGTGAATGGCAGTGAAGCGACGGAATGGACGGTGTAGGTCACATGACAACATGGAGGATGCAGTACATCCAGATTTCATTCATACCACATAAAACATACATTTTATTGGTAGCAAAGCAAGTTTTAAAAAGAATATAGAACCCTCTATAGTATGCAGTATGTGATTTGATCTTTCGGTCTCTATTTATTAAGGGCATCATGAACTGAGAAATCTGAAAAATCTGCACTTTTGACATATGAGAGGTCATCATACTATAAGAATATCCTGTAAGTTTCAGAACTGAGAACTTCCTTGTTAGTCCAAAATCAGCTTTTATTGTAACCAAGCCCAGAGAACGACTCATTGCCTATAATAGACGGTGAAAGACCGCCTCTGCAGAAGATCAACGCCCACTTCATTCAACTTTGGCCCCGCCCACTGGAGTGTTAGTGAGATGACGAGGAGAGACAAACAGACTAAAAATAACATTACCTTCCAAAGGATCCTAATGCTAGGAATGTGCTTATTTATTTTAACAATGTGAATGTCCCAGTTGAGCATTATTTATTTGTATTCGCTACATTTCACTGTGGATTCTTTGGGAAATCAGTCACAATTTCGGAGCAGGCTTTGCAAACAGACTTTTACGATATGGACTCGACAGAAATGCCTCAACATGTGAGTAACCGTGTTAATTCTAATGCCTGATCTGAGACCAGTGATTTCTGATATGATTCATGTCCAGTCAGATGTTCTTTGTCTGTGTGTCAGTAAATCAAACCAGTGACTAAATGCTCAAATTCACATTGTTTCTCTTAGTAGGATGAAAATAATCTGTTATTAAAACTGAGATTAAATTATATATAGAAAGTGATCAAAGAACCAGTTATAAAAAGCAAATCTCTTATTTATATTGTGTTTGCACTGTTAGTTATGATGAAAGCATTCGTTCATGAGCAGAAATCGAGTTACAATGACGAGATCCTGCATTAATGCGCTCAACATGTGTGTGATCGGCTACAATCATCATCACTGCAACCTTTCATGCCACGACCTGAATATAATGATATAGATCTGAATATAATGCCATATATTTAATTTTAATGGCATAGATCTGAATATAATGCCATAGATATAGATCTGAATATATTTAATTTTAATGCCATAGATCTGAATATAATGCCAAAGATCTAAATATAATGCCATAGATATAGATCTGAATATAATGCCATAGATCTACATATAATGCCATAGATGATATAGAGACTCGAATATAATGCCATAGATCTAAATATAATGCCATAGATCTGAATATAATGCCATAGATCTAAATATAATGCCATAGATCTGAATATAAGGTTATAGATCTGAATATAATGCCATAGATCTGAAAATAATGCTATAGATCTGAATATAAATGCTATAGACCTGAATATAATGCTATAGATCTAAGATCTGAATATAATGCTATAGATATAGATCTGAATATAATGCTATAGATCTGAATATAATACTATAGATCTGAATATAATGCTATAGATCTTATAGATCTGAATATAATGCTATAGATATAGATCTGAATATAATGCTATAGATCTGAATATAATGCTATAGATATAGATCTGAATATAATGCTATAGATCTGAATATAATGCCATAGATTAGATCTGAATATAATGCTATAGATCTGAATATAATGCTATAGATCTGAATATAATGCTATAGATATAGATCTGAATATAATGCTATAGATATAGATCTGAATATAATGCTATAGATATAGATCTGAATATAATGCTATAGATCTGAATATAATGCCATAGATTAGATCTGAATATAATGCTATAGATCTGAATATAATGCCATAGATCTGAATATAATGCTTTAGATATAGATCTGAATATAATGCCATAGATTAGATCTGAATATAATGCCATAGATCTGAATATAATGCTATAGATCTGAATATAATGCCATAGATTAGATCTGAATATAATGCCATAGATCTGAATATAATGCTATAGATCTGAATATAATGCTATAGATTAGATCTGAATATAATGCTATAGATCTGAATATAATGCCATAGATCTGAATATAATGCTATAGATCTGAATATAATGCTATAGATTAGATCTGAATATAATGCCATAGAACTGAATATAATGCTTTAGATCTGAATATAATGCTATAGATCTGAATATAATGCTATAGATCTGAATATAATGCTATAGATCTGAATATAATGCTATAGATCTGAATATAATGCCATAGATCTGAATATAATGCTTTAGATATAGATCTGAATATAATGCTATAGATTAGATCTGAATATAATGCCATAGATCTGAATATAATGCTTTAGATCTGAATATAATGCTATAGATCTGAATATAATGCTATAGATCTGAATATAATGCTATAGATCTGAATATAATGCTATAGATATAGATCTGAATATAATGCTATAGATCTGAATATAATGCCATAGATTAGATCTGAATATAATGCTATAGATCTGAATATAATGCCATAGATCTGAATATAATGCTATAGATATAGATCTGAATATAATGCCATAGATTAGATCTGAATATAATGCCATAGATCTGAATATAATGCTATAGATTAGATCTGAATATAATGCCATAGATCTGAATATAATGCTATAGATCTGAATATAATGCTATAGATCTGAATATAATGCCATAGATCTGAATATAATGCTATAGATCTGAATATAATGCCATAGATTAGATCTGAATATAATGCCATAGATCTGAATATAATGCTATAGATCTGAATATAATGCTATAGATTAGATCTGAATATAATGCCATAGATCTGAATATAATGCTATAGATCTGAATATAATGCCATATATCTGGATATAATGCTATAGATTAGATCTGAATATAATGCCATAGATCTGAATATAATGCTTTAGATCTGAATATAATGCTATAGATCTGAATATAATGCTATAGATCTGAATATAATGCTATAGATCTGAATATAATGCTATAGATCTGAATATAATGCCATAGATCTGAATATAATGCTTTAGATATAGATCTGAATATAATGCTATAGATTAGATCTGAATATAATGCCATAGATCTGAATATAATGCTTTAGATCTGAATATAATGCTATAGATCTGAATATAATGCTATAGATCTGAATATAATGCTATAGATATAGATCTGAATATAATGCTATAGATATAGATCTGAATATAATGCTATAGATCTGAATATAATGCCATAGATTAGATCTGAATATAATGCTATAGATCTGAATATAATGCCATAGATCTGAATATAATGCTATAGATATAGATCTGAATATAATGCCATAGATTAGATCTGAATATAATGCCATAGATCTGAATATAATGCTATAGATCTGAATATAATGCTATAGATTAGATCTGAATATAATGCCATAGATCTGAATATAATGCTATAGATTAGATCTGAATATAATGCCATAGATCTGAATATAATGCTATAGATCTGAATATAATGCCATAGATCTGAATATAATGCTATAGATATAGATCTGAATATAATGCCATAGATTAGATCTGAATATAATGCCATAGATCTGAATATAATGCTATAGATCTGAATATAATGCTATAGATTAGATCTGAATATAATGCCATAGATCTGAATATAATGCTATAGATTAGATCTGAATATAATGCCATAGATCTGAATATAATGCTATAGATCTGAATATAATGCTATAGATCTGAATATAATGCCATAGATCTGAATATAATGCTATAGATCTGAATATAATGCCATAGATTAGATCTGAATATAATGCCATAGATCTGAATATAATGCTATAGATCTGAATATAATGCTATAGATTAGATCTGAATATAATGCCATAGATCTGAATATAATGCTATAGATCTGAATATAATGCCATAGATCTAAATATAATGCTATAGATCTGAATATAATGCTTTAGATCTGAATATAATGCCATAGATCTGAATATAATGCTATAGATCTGAATATAATGCCATAGATCTAAATATAATGCTATAATCAACACTTTTTCATGATTAGTTAACCTAACAAGCTGTAGGAGCAATAGCCTTAGTTAATGCATTAGTTAACTAACCATGAACAACACCTCTATTCAGCATTGGTACATCTTTGTTAACGCTAGTTCATATAAATCCAGCTGTTCATGGTTTGTTCATGTTAGTTCACAGTGCATTAACTACGATTTTAATAATGCATTAGTAAATGTTGAAATTAACATTAACAAAGATAAATAAATGCTTTATAAGTGCAGTTCATTATTAGTTCATGTTAACGAATGAACCTTATTGTAAAGTATTACCGTTTTATTTTTTTCACAGTATGAACAAGTGAACCTGTTTCTAGACAGCGATGAAGTAGAGCAGAAGCTCTCAGTGCAGGTGGCGGCATCATGGGAGTCCAGCGTCTGTGCTGTGAAACACTAGACGGATATCTGCCGTCTCCGAGACACACCTGAGCGCATGACGGACATCTTCATCCGTGTGTCTAGGAGAACAGAAGAGGCCTCTGGGATATGACCCACTTCCGTTTAACAAGCAAACAAACACAAACACTCTTCTGGTCCGCTTGGTTACGGACAAACAGTACGAGTCTGATGTCTGCAGACAAAACGTGCTCTGGCTCTGAGATGAGACAAGAAATTAGGAAACGGGCATTGTGCTTTTCATTTCCAGATGTTTTAGAAGAACACTGGCACATATCAGCGGATTTTAAAACCATTTTCAAGAAGTCAGGAATCAAATCTAGTCTAGTCATCGGTGAGATATTGTCAGTAAAACTTGCCCACAATCCACAGTGACATCTAATTTCAATCTGTTCTTTTCAACGAATCACTCAAATTCACAAATTTCTCTAAATGTACACTGCCATTCAAAAGATTTTGATCAGTAAGATTTCTTATGTTTTTAGAAGTCTCTTAAGCTCATCAAGGCTGCATTTATTTCAATAAAAATAAGTGCTGTCAAAATTAGCATTAACACACAATACATGGTCCTTTCACACTGGACGTGATTTTGACGCGTGAATAATTTGTGCGATGGTTTTATTTTTTTGATCAGCTGTTTGTGCATGAGTGCTTCCCCACCGAATGCGATGCGGCGGAAAAACGTAAATTTATTCTGCTTCAATGTCGATTTTTGAATACTCTCGCAGAGACAGAAAAAGCTTCAACCAATCATATACAAGGAAACAAAGGTGACGAAATGTCCAGATGATGTTACTATGTATTCAATCAACATTTACCTTTGCCAGGTATCGCATTTCTCACGAGATTACAGCTCCTGTGGGAGTACATGCAAATCGCTGTCGGCTACAGACAATAATAACATAACCTTTTGAGATAAAACTTGTTGATTTTTTTTTTTTTAAACCTAATTGTGCGACTATGGAAAGTGAATGTGGGTTCGTCAGTAGGACTGTGGCACTTAAATGTTTACATTTTGACTCCGCTGGAAACATAGCTGCGCTGGATCGATTGGTTCCCCGAAGGTTGTGGTTTGTCTCGTCATATGCGGTGTTACGGTCTCTGGAAGAGCTCCTCAAATTGTCCCACGGACATTCGAAAGTAAGTGCGGAACTGGCCATGATAAAGTTTTAGCTACTGTACAGGATTAGTAGCCTGACACATCAAGATGTTCGGTCTGGGAACTCACTAACGACTATTTTTATATCGATTAATCTATCGACTAATTCATCACAATAATTTTCAACAATTTTACTTAAAAACATTTAATTTAACTTGCAACGTTGGCATTCGTTAGTGTACTATAAAAAAAAGTATAAATGTAAACAAGCCCTTGACAAAATGTAAAACTAAAAGAGTAAAAATGTTAAAAGGTACACATTTGTAAACCAACATAACAAAAAAAAAGAGAATATCAGCAAATACTTTTTATATAGAATAGTGTTGTCACGATACCAAAATTATGACTTCGATACGATACCAGACTAAAATACCTCAATACCGATACTGAATCCATACCATCGCAAAAAACGTTTAAAGTAATTGAATAATATGACAGAACTTATTAATCATTGTTTTATCTTTGTTTTAGGGTTAAAAAACCCTATAAACTCACTTGGCCGCCATGTTCCTGACCTGCCCTGCTTCACACAGAATATTAGGTCCGGCCCTTTAAGAGCTGCACGGACCAAATTCATTGTAACACCCGATTTCTCAATCAACTCTGCATACGTTCACTCGCCAGGACGTGCATTTTTTCATATTTTGAAAGCCAACGGAGAGTTGCTAGATGGGGTGACTAGGGAGACTAGGGTGCGTCTAGATTTCTAGGCTACAAGATTAGCATACTCCCCTTCAGACTCTGTTCTTTAAGACTGGGTGCACCCAAAACCTTCTTTTCGGTCTTTTAAAGAAATTGAAAAGCTCGTCTTCACTGGATGATGAAGTGTCCATGTTTTCTCAGCTGTCGTCGCAAATGTTTTGGAATGTTGGAGCTCCGAAACTTCACAGACGTCGCAAATTCGCGTCACGGCTGATGTAAATGGTTTTGACGCAAATTAATTGCACGCAAAATATTTGATTTTTCGTTAAGTGTCCGGTGTGAAATAGCCTTAACGCGTTAAAAATATTTAATGCAATTTACGCAGCATCCGTTTTTTCTATCATCCTTTGGCTAGCGTTACATTATATTATCACGCTCTTATTCATGTAAATGCTTTAAAACCATTCCAGAGCGACAAGACAAAAAAGAACACGCTGTCTGTGAATGTCCAGGGTACGTCTCAATCAGCTCCCGAGTTTCCTAGGTCATGAATCAGTATATCGTGTACATGAATGTGGCGACTCCCTGATCAGTGCCCTGAATACTGCACTAGGAGCTGATTGAGACGCACCCCTTGTCTGAAAGACGTACGCCAGAATTGAGTTCTTTGAACTTTGAACAACAACAACACCGAATTATGCCAGAATGCTAGTTTTGTGGAGTATTCTCATAAGAGCAGTCTTAAATAAGTTAAATAACGTTTTAAATTAACTAAAAGAGTTGTGAAAAAATGAGATGCGCGTGTCAGATCCGCGTCATGTTCGGCAGCGGCAGATCTTAAAGTCCCTGTAAAGTCAAAATTAAAATAAACAGGTACAGGTAAATATGGGTTTATATGAAGATTGTTTTAAGCTCACTTGAAATCGATATACCTTTTAATTACACTGTAATGTTGAATGTCTATCATTAATGTTTAAAATAGTAGCAGTCTTCATAAAAAGATGCCATTACAACAAATATTTCAAATATACTGTCTTTAAATTGTTTCTACATTAATTTGGAAAGTAACTGAAATTATTACAATATAAAAATATTTTACAAATTTTAATCGCGATTAAATTACAGAACAAATGTGCAATGCAGTGTTAATTTTGACAGCAAATTTTGATTTAGTTATAGTCATTGTCTTTTGACTAAAATGCCATTTAGTTTTAGTCATATTTTAGTCACCTGAATTATTTTTAGTTTTAGTCTAGTTTTAGTCGACTAAATATCATATGATTTTAGTCGACTAAATCTACTGTAGATTTAGTCTCCTAAAATCTAATGAGTTTAGTTCAATTATAATACATTAAGCATTTAAGCTCCATTTAATTTTGACATAATTTTGTTTTTGACATTAAAAATACACGAAAGAGAGCTCAATTCACTTTTTTGTTTGTTTTTTAAAAACATCTATAGAGTTTTTATAACTTTGTATTTTTGTTTTAGTTAGTAGGCCCTATCAGGTAAAGCTAAAGCTTCAAATAGGTTTGTTTATTTATTTATTTATTTTTTATTTCAGTTAACATTTATTCAAGTGATGATTTTTTTAATGGTTTTAGTTAACTGTTATAACCCTGATACTTTATTGAATATGTGTCAAATACTGGTCCTTCCTCCTGACTATAAATTAAATGGGAATGAAAGGAAATACAGTTTATTGTGTAACCAAATATGAATATATAATGTGTGACTTAAATTATAAACAAGATCGAAATACACATTGACTCTTATTTTGAAAGGTCTGCGCCTCTATTGCAGTTGCAGGAGCTCATTCAAGTTCAGATGAAGAGATATAATATGCATTGTTACAACCGTCTAAAACATATTAGTATATAAACATCGTAAAGTAAACATTGTCATTATTCATCAACATTAGTTCATATACAATGGCCTGGCATAAATGTGCGCTATTCATTGATTGTGAGCCGCACTGGAGCGCTGTATTGGGGATGCGGGGGTGAGCCTGTAGAGCGCGCAACAGCGCCGTGTTTTCCAGCGGTTAGATCAGCATCTGTTACACAGGACATCAGTTCTGACTGGATCTCTTCCCTAATCGACCCTCCCTAACATTTTCGTCTCGTTTTTATTTGTTGACGAAAATGACAGTGCTCGTATATATATAAGTTTTCGTCATAGTTTTAGTCATCCAACACTAGTTTTTATTTAGTTATCGTCTAGTTTTCGTCAGTGAAAAAAGGTTGTTGACGAAAATTATGACGAAAATTATTCGTCAACAAAATTAACACTGGTGCAATGAATTGGTAGAATTTTTAACGATTGACAGCACTAATAAAAACACAAAAAGACAGTAATATTGTGAAATATTATTAAAATGTAAAATAACTGTTTTCTATGAATATACACTCACCTAAAGGATTATTAGGAACACAATACTAATACTGTGTTTGACCCCCTTTCGCCTTCAGAACTGCCTTAATTCTACGTGGCATTGATTCAACAAGGTGCTGAAAGCATTCTTTAGAAATGTTGGCCCATATTGATAGGATAGCATCTTGCAGTTGATGGAGATTTGTGGGATGCACATCCAGGGCACGAAGCTCTCGTTCCACCACATCCCAAAGATGCTCTATTGGGTTGAGATCTGGTGACTGTGGGGGCCATTTTAGTACAGTGAACTCATTGTCATGTTCAAGAAACCAATTTGAAATGAATCGAGCTTTGTGACATGGTGTATTATCCTGCTGGAAGTAGCCATCAGAGGATGGGTACATGGTGGTCATTAAGGGATGGACATGGTCAGAAACAATACTCAGGTAGGCTGTGGCATTTAAACGATGCCCAATTGGCACTAAGGGGCCTAAAGTATGCCAAGAAAACATCCCCCACACCATTACACCACCACCAGCCTGCACAGTGGTAACAAGGCATGATGGATCTATGTTCTCATTCTGTTAACGCCAAATACTGACTCTACCATCTGAATGTCTCAACAGAAATCGAGACTCATCAGACCAGGCAACATTTTTCCAGTCTTCAACTGTCCAATTTTGGTAAACTCGTGCAAATTGTAGCCTCTTTTTCCTATTTGTAGTGGAGATGAGTGGTACCCGGTGGGGTCTTCTGCTGTTGTAGCCCATCCGCCTCAAGGTTGTGCGTGTTGTGGCTTCACAAATGCTTTGCTGTATACCTCGGTTGTAACGAGTGGTTATTTCAGTCAAAGTTGCTCTTCTATCAGCTTGAATCAGTCGGCCCATTCTCCTCTGACCTCTAGCATCAACAAGGCATTTTCGCCCTCAGGACTGCCACATACTGGATGTTTTTCCCTTTTCACACCATTCTTTGTAAACCCTAGAAATGGTTGTGCGTGAAAATCCCAGTAACTGAGCAGATTGTGAAATACTCAGACCGGCCCGTCTGGCACCAACAACCATGCCACGCTCAAAATTGCTTAAATCACCTTTCTTTCCCATTCTGACATTCAGCTTGGAGTTCAGGAGATTGTCTTGACCTGGACCACACCCCTGTGGTTGAAGCAACTGCCATGTGATTGGTTGATTAGATAATTTAATTAATGAGAAATTGAAAAGGTGTTCCTAATAATCCTTTAAGTGAGCGTGTAGTAAAGTGTAATTTATTCCTGTGATCAAAGCTGAATTTTCAGCATCATTACTCCAGTCTTCAGTGTCGCATGATCCTTCGGAAATCATTCTAATATGATGCTCAACAAACATTTATGATTATTATCAATGTTGAAAACAGTTGTGTAAAACTTTTTTTTGATTCTTTAATGTATATAAAGTTCAAAAGAACAGTATTTATCTGAAATAGAAAGCTTTTGCACCACTGTACTACTGTTCAAAAGTTTTGGGTCATGAAGAATATATATATATATATATATATTTTTTGTTTTTGTTTTTTTTTTGGGGGGGGGGAAGATCTGCAGTGCACATGTTTTTATTCACCAATCACAACTAAAGGTCAGGGAAATTCATTTTTCAAACGCAGTAAAACCATAATGACTGTTGCATGTTAATATTCAATATTCAAAGTGTGAGCATATTCTCAGTCTGTGAGGTCTCTTGGAAACATAACTTCCGGATCACTGAAGGTGACCGGACTGACCTTGAGGTCTGACCTCATCTGCCTCGCTCAACCCTGATCTGAAGGGAAACCACGTCCCTGCATCAGAGCGCCGCTGTAACCCGGCACACAGTAATTGGTTTGGGATTATTTATTGCTAGAGTGAGAGCAGCAGTGAAGGTGTCCTCCTGTGGAATAAGCGTGAGTGAGCCAGTAAATCAACCCTCCACACACACACACACACACACACACACACACACACACACACACACACACACACACACACACACACACACACACACACACACACACACACACACACACACACACACACACACACACACACACACACACACACACACACACACACACACACACACACACACACACACACACACACACAGGTGACTGATGGGAAACCGACGGCAGCGTTCAGAACTCAAGTAGCAAACATGAAAAACGACTGTGATTCAGATTAGAACGTTGGGAAGTACAATTACAATGGAATGAACTTCATTGAACTTCACACCTAAAATATTTAATTATGGATTTATTATGTATTATATATTAAGATTTTCCACCAAATATTGTTTATTACATCATATTTCTGTTTGCTCAACTTCCTCAAGGAATTTATGAGCTCTCATTATATTTGGGATTGCATTCATTAACAGCAGAGGAATATGGTTGAGTGGTAGACCATTCACTGATAAACATTATTAGTTTACTTGTGTGGCTTTAGTTCAATATATTATATATAAACAGTTGACTGTTTAACTGAAAATCAGTTATTTATGCTTTTGCAGAAGACGTGTTGAACTAATGAAAGTCATTCTATGTGAACCTTTTGTGCTCTTCTGTCATTTTCAAATTGTGTGTTTTCATTACTGGATGAATCAGCGTTTTTGAACAAATCTCTTGAGTGAATGATTCAATGACAAACACATTTCTAACAGTCTCTTGTCTCCGCCTACTGGTCTAACTATGTAATTGATACAATCTTTATTTGAAGTGTCAAGTTACTTTTTAAAAGGTGATTTTGATTGCCATAGTACAAGAGACTTCGAGAGTCATTGAATCATTCGTTCAAGAGATTTGTTCAAAAACACTGATTCATCCAGTAATGAAACAAATTAAGTCTTTATCAATCAGTCATTGAATCATTCATTCAAGAGATTTGTTCAAACACGCTGATTCATCCAGTAATGAAACAAATTAAGTCTTTGTCAGTCATTGAATCATTAATTCAAGAGATTTGTTCAAAAACGCTGATTCATCCAGTAATGAAACAAATGAAGTCTTTATGAGTGAGTCAATGAATCATTCATTCAAGATATTCTTTCAGAAATGCTGATTCATCCAGTAATGAAACAAATGAAGTCTTTATCAGTCATTCATTGAATCATTCATTCAAGATATTAGTTCAAAAACGCTGATTCATCCAGTAATGAAACAAGTGAAGTTTTTATGAGAGAGTCATTGAATCACTCATTCAAAGATTCGTTAAAAAACACTGATTCATCCAGTAATGAAACAAGTGAAGTCTTTATCAGTCAGTCATTGAATCATTCATTCAAGGGATTCGTTTAAAAAAGCTGATTCATCCAGTAATTAAACAAGTGATGTCTTTATGAGTGAGTCATTGAATCATTCAAGAGATTTGTTCAAAAACACTAGTCTCAGGGCGTTTTTACAATAGAAACGTTTGTTGTTTGTCTCCGACTCCGAGCAATACATAATATCCGCGTTCTGAATGAATCGGGTGAACCAATAATTGTTAATTATCATTTTCATAAAGAGAACCATTTACTTCATCCCTGAATGAATGACTCAACTAGACATGTACTGCCACCTACTGGCAGTTTCTTATTTAGAGTATAATTTCATATTTACATATTAATAAAAACAAATATTAAAGATATAGTTTAACCCCCAAAAAATTTCGGTCTATTTGATTTTTTCAACAATAATGACTTAAAATCATCTTATTTCTCAGCCAAATTTAATGTGCGATTAATTTGATTAATTAATCGCCACAATGTGTAATTAATTAGATTTAAAAAATGTAATCGCTTGACAGCCCTAAAATAAATAAATATTTTTTTTAATACACAGCAGCAATTAACATTTGGTCAGAACCTCTAGTAAATGATGTCTTGTTTAGTTGTTTTATTCAGAATCGTGCAGCTTTATTACATACAGTATGTGAAGACTTTTGCATCATAATATCTGAATGTTGCAATGATGGATGCTGCTGTCAGATACACTGATGACTTCATTCATATCTTTTTTTTTTTTCATGTTTACTTCAATTTTTACCCGAGGCTTGAAATGACTTTCCTTACTGGCTGACTTTACCAATCTTGATGGATGAAATTAAATCAAGGCCTTTTTCTGAGTCACATATTAGTAATAGAACATGTGCAACATGGTCAGTTTCTTAAGAATATATATTAATATTTCACTTCACTTAAATAAAGGAGTGTGTTTTTCATCCTCAAACAAAACTTCACTGGTATTGAATATCAGTATGGTGCTGGTTCTGGGAAGTGAACATGTGTTAGATTTCTCAAATCCACACATGCAGAGTACAGATTGAGTGAAGTGCATGTTGTGATCAGGCACTGACGTGTTCCTCACCTTCTGTGAGCTCTTCATTCACACACAGCATCAGTCTCCTTCCTCTCAGGCCGAAGACTTTAGCAGTTTCACGCAGCAGATCAGGGTAGAGTAAGGCGTTTTTACCCGCTGGGTTCATTAAAAGCAGCGTGGCCACATCTCCTGTCTGACACTCTATAAGACAAAAAAAACACACACACACAGAGTCACAGCAGAGTAAAACACACACACACACACACACACACACACACACACACACACACACACACACACACACACACACACACACACACACACACACACACACACACACACACACACACACACACACACACACACACACACACACACACACACACACACACACACACACACACACACACAAACACAGTCACACCAAAGTAACACACACACAGAGTCACACCAGAACAAAACAGAGTCTCTCTCTCTCACACACACACACACACACACACACACACACACACACACACACACACACACACACACACACACACACCAGAACTCACACACACACACAGTCTCACACCAGAGAAACACATACACATGCACACCAGAACAACACACACACACACACACCAGACTAAACAACCACAACACACACACGCGCGCACACACACTGTCACACCAGAACAACAGACACAGTCACACCAGATCAACACACACACACACACACACACACACACACACACACACACACACACAAGAACAACACACACACAGTAACACCCGGCCAACACACACACACACCGCCACACCACGTTAACGTGCGCGCACACACACACACACGCACGGTGTCACATCAGAACACACACACACACACACACACACACAATGTCACACCAGGTCACACACACACACACACACACACACACACACACACACACACACACACACACACACACACACACACAGACACACAGATTCACACCAGAACAACACACTCACACCAGAACACACACGCGCACACACTGTCACACCAGAACAACAGACACAGTCACACCAGATCAACACACACACACACACACACACACACAAACACACACACACACACACACACACACACACATCACACCAGAACAACACACACACACACACACAGTAACACCCGGCCAACACACACACACACACACACACACACACACACACACACACTCAGTCTCACATCAGAACACACACACACACACACACACACAGAATCACACCAGAATAACACGCGCAAACACACAGTCACACATGGTCAACACACACACACACACACACACACAGTCACATCAGAACACACACAGTCACACCAGAACAACACACACACATACCGTCACACCAGAACAACACACACATACAGAGTCACACCAGAACACACACACACACACACACACACAGTGTCAAACCTGAACAACACGTGCACACACACACGCTCACACCAGGCCAACACACACAATCACACCAGAATAATACACACACAGTAACACCAGAACAACGCACACACACACACGCATTCACATACCATCACACTAGGTCAACACACACACACACACACACACACACCTATATTTTAAGTAACAAAAATTTATTTTTTATTGATTTGTTTTGTTTTAGTTATGGATAATAACCCTGTCTGTCTGTGGCAGATTTGGGACGCTCTACAAGACAGGAGCTCAAAGCGCAAACCAGACTTTAAAATGCACAAGTATACATTGTACTCAACGTTTTGGTTAAAAACTATTTTTTTTTATATGTAATTTTGTAAAAATTTGTATCAATACTCATTTATATATTGAATCAACATTTCTCTCGACATATTGGATGGATTTTTCTCAGAGCTCCTCAAAATGCATCATGGGATTGTCTTCTCTGTGTGTGTATATGATTTTGCTGAGGTGAGGTGTGTATTTTTCAGCCCATGAAGCCTTTAACGTGTCTCACCTGCTGGACTGGCATTCATGAGCTGCAGATTGACGTACGGACACAGCAGAGCGTCTGAGCTGCTCACATCGGCAGGACTCGAACCTGAGGTCACCGCCAGAGTCTTCCCGCTCAGAGACATCAGATCGGCGTCGGCACGCAGCGCTGAAACACACAAACACACGTGGATCTTATAGTACCAGAGTGCCAACTAAATCTGCGACCACATGCTCATGTACGTGTCTGCATGTGTTCGATCTGAAGAGCGCTCCAAATTACTCGAATGATGGTGTCGTGACAACACGATCTACAAAAGTGAGCGTGGGAAGAATTGAGATGAAGAGAACACGCAATAACACACACACACACACACACACACACACACACACACACACACACACACACACACACACACACACACACACACACACACACACACACACACACACACACACACACATATATACATGACTAAACACTGATCAGCTGAAGAATAAATGACCTGCGTGAAAACACACTCAACTGCTTTACTAAACTCCTAACAGAGACAGATGGACAAATAAATAAACATTGTGCAAACAAGGGTTCAGCTGACCTAACTGAAACCACGCCGTTATTCCTAATCAATGACAGAATTCATAAGCTGAATATAAGCTGATATTCTTCAGGACAGTCTTATATTCATAATAAAAATCTGTTTAAGTATATCTGTGTCTTTGTCCTTTTAACAGTTTAGAGGATAACAACGTCCTTGTTCACATCCTTGTTTCAGTCTCTTTCAATACAAAAGTCTTTGCTGCCATCTAGTGGTGTAATTATGTAACTAACACTGAAGTCAAAATCACAATCACTAACGGACCCTCTCTCAATACCAAACACGGCATAGTATTATTTATATCAATAATTGAACAATAATATTTTAATGAACAATAATAGACATTTTATACAAGTTTGTACAATAGGAAATAAACAGGCAAACAATTCAGTCGATAAAAACAAAAGCAGCGCTCTAGTTAGACCAGACTTTAAAGTTAAATAAAAATATAAAGTTATGAAACGTAACTTTGCCCGTAGATAGAGATGCACCGGTCAGTCTTGGGTCTTACCGATTTCGAGACGTTTTTTGTTGCCAGTAACGTCAGCCGAGCGTTCTCGCTCTCTTCTCTCCATCAGTGAAGTGACACACACACACACACACACACACCTCCTCTCATTCACTCGTCTCATTAGCGATGAGCTCCGGTTAAATAGTGCTTGTATTGGGCATCATTTTACTAATTCCTGCTAAAGTTTTACTAAAGTTTCAAGCTCACACCAAAAGCGTGCGCACCACTGATCTGTATAAGTGGAAAACGCGTACGGAATCCAGTCATAAAAACAGTTTGACAGCTAGAGGTTGTAATGGGTACTGCAGTCCAAATTCTAAATAGTTTGGCCTGCCCCTGCCCCCGCCCCCTCCTCCTCCTCAGACTCGAGAACGAGTAATTAACAATGAAAGCTGAGGAGACTCACACACTCTAAGTTGAGGAGTGGATTTATCCGTGTTTTAATATGCTCTCATTCATAGAGATTTTTAGATGGATGCTGAGGATTTTTAGGTCGGGTAGAATCTGTGATCTCTGACCCAGTTTGTTCGCTGGCTTCTATTGCAGCAATACTCTGTGGTTTCTGCCAACTGGCAACCTGTGGTGTCGAAATACTATTGGGTAAACTGGCAACGTGTGTTATCGCACAGACCAAAACAATTCATTCAATTAATTAGAAATGTTTTTGATTAAACCATTAATATGGAATTCAGAAAAATTTGAATTGATAAAACATTTAAATTCTCAAACAGCTTGAGTCACAAATGCCAAAATGAGTGTCTTCCTGCGCTTAAAGGTCCTGTTCTTCGTGATCCCATTTTTCAAACTTTAGTTAGTGTGTAATTTTGCTGTTAGAGCATAAATAATACCTGTAAAATTATAAAGCTCAAAGTTCAATGCCAAGCGAGATATTTTATTTAACAGAAGTTCCCTTTCAAAGCCTACAACGGCCGGTTTGGACTACATCCCTGTACATCCTGCTTTAATGACGTCAGTAGAACAGTTTGTTGACTAACCTCCGCCCACAAGAATACGCGAAAAAGGGGGCGTGGTCTTGTTGCTCTCCCACGTGGAGAAGAGGAAGTGTTGCGTTCGGTTGCGTTTGTAGTGTGTTTGTCGCCATGTCGTCGAGACGCTGTTATTTTCATCCCAGAGTCAAATCACCTTTGTTTGGCCTTCAGGGACGCTGTACTTTGAGCGCATGCATCTCCCCGTTATGGTGAGAGACGTGACCTTTGCGGACAACGTGCCCTAAGCTGCTGTCGAATCACAACACGGGAACCGCTGGCACAATCAGAACTCGTTACGTATTTCTGAAGGAGGGACTTCATAGAACAGGGAAATCTTCAAGCCGGTTTGAGGACAGTGAAAACAGCGGTATACAGATAAGTAAATTGTGTGAAAAACACTGTGTTTTTTTACACGCGAAACATGAACACGTTATATTGAACACTGTAAACACAATCAAAGCTTCAAAAAAACAGGAAAAACGGGACCTTTAAACATTCAAATACACACATGATGTCAAAACGCGCATCTTGAGTATTAATTTAAAGAAAACCACTCTCTGCTCTCGACTGAATAACTTTTGTAACTAATTGTAAGCATTAATCTGTATTAGAGGTCTGCACAGGTTTTAAACTGAAGCCCGAACCCGGCCTGTACCCGAGATCTTTTAACCCGACCATTACATTGTTAAGCCCGAACCCAACCCAAATCCGAGGTCCGTTTAATAACAGCAAATACAATTTTTGCCATATGTTGTATTTAAAGACTGCTTGCAACGGTAAATAAATAAATGTACAAACACAGCCACAGTGGCCCTATCAGCACAGCAGTAAGAGAAAAAGCACAGACTTACCAATTACATAACTTTGCTGTGGTTTAACAGGTGTAATAGTCACAAATTTCTTCAGTAATTTTTTGCGTTATCGCACTCATAGTTAATGTTTGCTTTCTGCCGTCTGCTGTGTTGTGACTGAAATAGCGCGCAAGAGCGATAGAACATGCACAAAACTGTTTTGTGATATAGCCTATTATAATGATAAAATAAAAATGATTTATATATATATATATATATATATACAGTGAGGAAAATAAGTATTTGAAGACCCTGCTATTTTGCAAGTTCTCCCACTTAGAAATCATGGAGGGGTCTGAAATTGTCATCGTAGGAGCATGTCCACTGTGAGAGACATAATCTAAAAAAAAAAATTCAGCAATCACAATGTATGATTTTTTTTACTATTTATTTTTATGATACAACTGCAAATAAGTATTTGAATATCAGCTAGAATTCTGACCCTCAAAGACCTGTTAGTCTGCCTTTAAAATGTCCACCTCCACTCCATTTATTATCCTAAATTAGATGCACCTGTTTGAGGTCGTTAGCTGCATAAAGACACCTGTCCACCCCATACAATCAGTAAGAATCCAACTAGTAACATGGCCAAGACCAAAGAGCTGTCCAAAGACACTAGAGACAAAATTGTACACCTCCAAAAGGCTGGAAAGGGCTACGGGGAAATTGCCAAGCAGCTTGGTGAAAAAAGGTCCACTGTTGGAGCAATCATTAGACAATGGAAGAAGCTAAACATGACTGTCAATCTCCCTCGGACTGGGGCTCATGCAAGATCTCACCTCGTGGGGTCTCAATGATCCTATGAAAGGTGAGAAATCAGCCCAGAACTACACAGGAGGAGCTGGTCAATGACCTAAAAAGAGCTGGGACCACCGTTTCCAAGGTTACTGTTGGTAATACACTAAGACGTCATGGTTTGAAATCATGTATGGCACGGAAGATTCCCCTGCTAAAACCAGCATATGTCCAGGCCCAGTCTTAAGTTTGCCAATGACCATTTGGATGATCCAGAGGAGTCATGGGAGAAAGTCATGTGGTCAGATGAGACCAAAATATAACTTTTTGGTCATAATTCCACTAAACGTGTTTGGAGGAAGAAGAATGATGAGTACCATCCCAAGAACACCATCCCTACTGTGAAGCATGGGGTTGTAGCATCATGCTTTGGGGGTGTTTTTCTGCACATGGGACAGGGCGACTGCACTGTATTAAGGAGAGGACAACCGGGGCCATGTATTGCAAGATTTTGGGGAACAACCTCCTTCCCTCAGTTAGAGCATTGAAGATGGGTCGAGGCTGGGTCTTCCAACATGACAATGACCCGAAGCACACAGCCAGGATAACCAAGGAGTGGCTCTGTAAGAAGCATATCAAGGTTCTGGCGTGGCCTAGCCAGTCTCCAGACCTAAACCAAATAGAGAATCTTTGGAGAGAGCTCAAACTCTGTGTTTCTCAGCGACAGGCCAGAAACTTGACTGATCTAGAGAATATCTGTGTGGAGGAGTGGGCCAAAATCCCTCCTGCAGTGTGTGCAAACCTGGTGAAAAACTACAGGAAACGTTTGACGTCTGTAATTGCAAACAAAAGCTACTGTACCAAATATTAACATTGATTTTCTCAGGTGTTTAAATACTTATTTGCAGCTGTATCATACAAATAAAAATGTAAAAAATCATACATTGTGATTTCTGTATTATTGTTTTTTGATTATGTCTCTCACAGTGGACATGCACCTACGATGACAATTTCAGACCCCTCCATGATTTTTAAGAAACTTGCAAAATAGCAGGGTGTTCAAATACTTATTTTCCTCACTATATATATATATATATATATATATATATATATATATATATATATATATATATATATATATATATATATATATATATATATATATATATATATATATATATATATATATATATATATATATAGCCTATGTATGTATGCATGTGTGTGTGTGTGTGTGTGTATGTATGTATGTATGTATGTATGTATGTATGTATGTATGTATGTATGTATGTATGTATGTATGTATGTATGTATTTTTCTTAGTTACACAACCAAACACGACCCTAACCCAAGGCTGTTCATTAAACATTAGCAAGAACCCGACCCGACACCCGCAAGTTTGCGAAAACCCAAAAACCTTCGGCCAGGAAAATTGCAATCGGTGCATCGCTACCCTTTGTAACATCAATTTGCTCTGGAACAAGTAATACATTAAAGGGTAACTAAACCCTAAAACAAACTTTTTTTATAGTTAATGATCTGCAAGACTGGGGCTTTATTAGTGCTGTTCATTGATTCAAGTAAATGTTTTGACCTTTGGGTATAAAGTGTTTTAATTCTACAATATATGGTGTAAAAACCAAGCGTCAACCTCCCACATTTTCTCTTGAAGCCAATACGGAAGTGACTTAAACTGCAATTCATCAACTGGCTGCTAGAGACAGGCTCCAGAAGGGAGCAGAATCTCATTGAGCCCCATGTTAAAATGCCCAACTTTACAACAGAAAAAAACATGTTTACAGCCTGGTACAAATTGTGGTTTTGGTCTATATGGCAAATTTTGCCCTTCATGACAACTGTGAGGGGAGTGAATTTTTTTATAACTCATTCGTTTACATTATATAAAGCCTTACATTTCTGCATAATTAAGGGGCGTGGCCACTTTGAGTGACAGGTGGATGCCCATTTTCTATTATCCGGGAGTGACGCGTGATGACGCGCAGCCAAGATGGCAACGGCCAGCTCGTCCTTACTTTATGCTTCAAAACTGCTCTTCAGAATCCTATGGGTGACGTCACGGACACTACGTCCAAATGTTTTTACAGTCTATGGTAAATACGTCTGAGTGCTGCCCTCTTAAGGTTGAACGGTGGCTACTGCAGTTGAATTTTCCTATTGGACGTTGTTTGCCATCGTGATGTATGTTGGCTCTTCCAACAGCTCACTACCACCGCCCCTGGCACGAGCTCACCACGCCCTAATCAATCCGTCCCTCCGGGTCTCAGGTGCACGCCCCCCGCTCAGCCCCGCCCACGGTTCGTCCCCTCTGTCTCCGCTGGGCTCTGCCCACTTTTTCAGCATTTTTCAAATATTGCCAGTAAGTGGAGTTCGGCTCTGATCAGGGGTTGAGTTACCCTTTAATAAACCTAAAGATTGCCCTTTTCATATATACCCAAAATTAATTATACATCTCATATTTAAATCACCATCTACATACAGTAAGAGCCAGCTGCAAATTCCTGAAGGACTGGCCAAGATAAACTGTTCTCGGCGGGTACATGAGTGCCGAAAACGTCTAAAATGTAATTTTTTTTATATATAAATCACATATTTGAGGTCTAAACAACTACATTCTCGCCTAAAAAATATCTCATGTAGCACAATAACAGCAGTATTGTAAAAATTACACTGGGTTTGCTCTTCCACCATTGACGCTTGCTGTGAGAAATGCTGGCAGTATAGATCCGGCAGAAACCAGCGGAGTGATACAAACTGTGAAATGGTTTCCATGTGATATTAGTAGAATAACGCACGGCTAGTTAAGGCTTTCAGCCAATCAGAGTCGAGAACCAGAACTAAAAACAACTTTCTTTTCCTGTTAAAAAAAAAATCCCAAATATTAAAGGGTTAGTTCACCCAAAAATGAAAATTCTGTCATTAATTACTCACCCTCACGTCGTTCGAGACCCGTAAGACCTTCGTTCATATTCGGAACACAAATGAAGATATTTTTGTTGAAAGCTGATGGCTGAGAAAGGCCTCCATTGGCATTCAGTACACTTTTACTCCCAAGACGGATAAAAGGCACTCAAAACATCGTTACAAAGTCCATCTCACCACAGTGACTCTACAATAATCTTACGATGCGACGACAATAGTTTTTGTGCGCAAAAAAAATCAAAATAACACCTTTTTCCAACTTGTTACTGCCTTCCGTGTGTGCCTCCACGACGCATGCGCGAGAATATGACGCAGATCCGGCGTTCGGACAGATGACCCAGAAGTGATTTGTTTACAATCAGAGGAAGACGCGCGTATCTCAGCTGTTGGATTCTACATTGATCGTGCTTTAGGTCTCGGCGTAGTGCTCAAAATGGGGTTCGAGTGTGCATTTCATGGAATCCCGAGCCCCGGCGCTACGTCATATTCTCGCGCATGCGTCGTGGAGGCACACGCGGAAGGCAATAACAAGCTGGATAAAGGTGTTATTTTGATTTTTTTTTGCGCACAAAAACTATTGTCGTCGCATCGTAAGATTATTGTAGAGTCACTGTGGTGAGATGGACTTTGTAATGACATTTTAAGTGCCTTTTATCGGTCTTGGGAGTATAAGTGTACTGAATGCCAATGGAGGCCTAACTGAAGCCTTTCTCAGCCATCAGCTTTCAACAAAAATATCTTCATTTGTGTTCCGAATATGAACGGAGGTCTTACGGGTCTCGAACGACATAAGGGTGAGTAATTGATGACAGAATTTTCATTTTTGGGTGAACTAACCCTTTAACTGTTGACTTCACTTTATACATGCAAAATATCAATATATTGGCCACTTTGTCATTGAAATCCCCATATCACTAGAACTAGCATAACCATTTCACAACCAGGTTCTGGTTCCACCGGTCTGGGGTTGTAAAGCATCGGTGATGCATGTATGAGCCAGATCTCACCTGTCTTTCCATTGAATATGGTCACAGGTGCACCGTTGAGTCCAAAGACACTGCAGCACACAGTCTTCAGCCGCTCCACGTCCAGTATGTCATCGCCCTTGGGATTCTCCAGCAGAACGACACCCTCTGAGAGACACATGAATGGAGCGAGAGTAAGCACGGCTCCGCGGGAACGGAAGGACAGCACCACAAACACGTGTTTAGAGAGTTCTCGCTTACCTGTGTCCTTCTCATCAACTTACTAAACAGACAATGAGCGCGTTTACATGCACGTTCTTAACATGATTGTGCTAAATAAGCTGATGATGCATGTGTTCATGTAAATGCATTAACATTAGGGGTGTAGCGGTTCTTTGCAAAAAAATTAACTGTGAGGTTCTCCACCAATGGTTCGGCACACATTTGCGCCACGTTTCATCTCAAATCTGATGACGTGTCTATAATATGGTTTCTTGAAAATATTAACGCTTAAAAGACAGACAGAGTTAGGCTCATGTATGTTTCCGTTGATGGATACACATTCTGGCTTCCCAATACATTACAACAGCGATGATCAAAAAGCGTGGACAAAACAGTCACTCTTGTATGCGAGTGCGTGTGCTGGAACATGACCCAGTCGTTTACCGTCATCATCGGGTGTTGATAGCGCGTGAGCCCAGGTGAGACCAGAACAGCACGTGTTTAAACTAAACTCATTTAAGCCGTGCCAATTTAATTATTCAAGAGCAAGACGCGAAAGAGAACTTGCATGCTATGAGAGAAGATTTGTGCGTGTGTGTGTAGAGTGTGCACTCATCTGAAGCACGCAAATATTTAGTTCTTTCACATCTTGTGCTTGAACGGACAAATTCACAAAAGTGTGACAACATGCCCGTCTTGGCAAGTATCCTAGCAAACATGGTAGGTTATGTCTTAAGTAAAGCATAAACAGTCGATAAAGACGCGTGTTCATGTGTAACAGTATGAACTGATGTGCATTATGTCTTAAAGGGACAGAAGCCTTTTCCTGCTGTCTGTTTTTTTAATATTAATCAAACAACAAATGAGACAGAAAATCACCCACTGCTCTTGACTGAATAGCTTTTCTAATTTCAATAATGATTCATCTTTATTTAATTTATTCAGTGAAGATTATAATATGCAATGTTATTTTATATTTGATTATTCAATTTCTGAGCCTGGAAAACCTGAAAAGCATTTTATTTTCTATGCATCTTTGCTCGATTGTATGTATTTGTGCTGTTGCTTGTAGTTTGATTTAGGGATGTCACAAGTACTGGTACTTCGGTACCAAGTCGGTACTGAAATTATAAAAATATGACGATACTAGCATTTCGCTTCCGTGTTTATCTAAGCACAGGGCTCAAGACTATAGCCAAATTTATACTAGTGTCTGTGAATATTAAACTGCAAAATACTATTTAAATATTACTCCTGCATGTTCTGCGTCTCTGTGTGAATGATGGGCGGTCGTTATCTTATTATATTATTGTTACCTTATAGACTCAAGAATACATCCATTCCAGACACGGAAGATGCTTTGATTTGAATTTACAACATATTTATTATAATAAAATAAAATAAAAACATTGAGATGTCTCTTAAGGTTTGTGGTGTTTTTTTTCCTGTGATTTTGTGGCCACATTTCTCCCCTTTTTTTTCCCCACAACACCGTTTTATTTTCCACTTCAATGTAATTAAAGTTTTTCCAAATGTCGAAATAAGGATAAAAGCATATTTAATTTAATAATAGGAAAATAATATCCTAATTATTATTTAATTATTTAAATCGGTTTAAAATTAGACCCACATTATATTTAAATTGTTTTGTATTTTATCTCAAAATAAAGGATGTCATTTTATTCTACATGGAAATGATCGGAGGTAAACATGAGGTAAACATAATGCAGCATATTTTAACATATATAATTGCTGCCGTTATAACGACACATTTCGAATGTTTACGTGCTTTTCATTTTTTCTTTTTTTTGAGCGGTGATGAAATATCTTGCTCTTGTAAATACTTGGCGGCAGTGGCTCAGTGGTTCATGTAGGTTGTCTACAAACCGGAAGGTTCGTGGTTCAATTCCCGGTTCCACCTGACCAAGTGTCGAGGTGTCCATGAGCAAGACACCTAACCCCAGCTGCTCCCGACGAGCTGGATGGCGCCTTGCATGGCTGACACGGCTGTCGGTGTATGAATGGGTGAATGTGAGGCAAGATGTAAAGCGCTTTGGATGGCCATGGGTCTGTTGAAAGCGCTATATAAATGCAGTCCATTTTACCATTTACTTGCCAGCATTTCAGTAATTAAAGTCTAGATCTTTAAAATGTATCCAAATTACAGCGAAGCGCAACCGTACGGTGCTCTGCAGTGGTCAAAAAGGATATAAACAGTGAATTCTGATTATTGAAAACTCAGAGATGTGAATTCAGACAGCACCACACGACCTTGGTGTTTGTCAAACAGTAAGTTAGGTAACGTTAATTTGGCCGGGGATTTTTACACGGGTGGTGGGAGAAAAACTGATATTCTGAATTAAGATAACAATAGAATCACTGACTAGCCCCTGTAAATGATGAAAACACCTTACGACCGCAGGAGAAACAATTACCGTCCGAATAGGGCTTACGAACCCCGACTGGCCGGCCATCAGTCCCTTTCTCTGTGTCAGACTTAACTTTGTTTGTTGTCGTTAACTCACCACAGCTGCATATCTTCTAAATAATGCTACGAGTGGGGCTTGAAGAGAGTGACGTCGCCTGCGTCTGCACAGTGCGACCTGATGCAGCCCCTGAATGACACGCACAGAAATACTGCAAAATAATAACGCGATTTAACGAGACAAACATATGTTTTTATTTTGTGAACCACATTTAGTCTCGTATTTATTTGTCAACAATATTGCATTATACATTTAATTATAGTCATCGTCACATGACCAGCATTTACGTTGCTTCTCGTCTCATTTTCATCACGTGATAAATGTTCGTTGACGACGATATTTAGTCATACTTTTCGTTGACGAAAGCAACACTAGTAGCCTACAATAGATTTAGCTACGTCTCTATGTAATAATAATAATTATACCTAGATGGTTGCTTATTTTTCACTTGACTTTTTTTTTTAAACAGCATACAGCCTTTAAATGTTTATGTATTATTTACTTATAATGATTATCACTATACATAATAAACGTAATACATTTAATACTTTTTTTAAATGGTAAAAACATTTTTTTTTAGCTGTGGTACCGAAATTGGTACAGAGTACCATTAAATTATTATGGTATTGGTACCAACTACTTTGGTACCATGACATCCCTAGTTTGATTATTAGTTCTTATTTTCTTTATTTTTATTTGACAAATGTCCTAATTTCCCTGAACATAGCACATACCGAACCATACCGAAACCATGATACAAACCGAACCGTGAGTAATTTGAACCATTGTACCCCTAGTTAACATGTTTTTCTTTATCAGAGTAAAGTCATAAATGGCTTCAACGTAAACCGATCGACGTTAACATGCGTTCAGTGGATTATTAAAGTGCACATGTGTGATAAGTGACAGGAAAGCGCCTTTGCTGCGGATTGAAGCTTGTGATTGTCTTAACTAGTGCAGTCGAGGTGTACCTTGCTGTTTGTCCTTGAGCGCGACTCTGAGGTTGACATAAGCACAGGCTGCAGTGGTCAGCGGGGCTTTGGAGACTCCGGCTCCTTTCACGATAGTCAAGTCCAGATCGGAGCCTTTCAACTATCATTCAACACAAACACAAAAAAAAAAAAAAAAACACAATGGTTATTTTTGCATTTTTCGGAGCAATTTCGTTTATCTGGGTTGAAAAGCAAAGTCGAAGCAACGTCACAGAGTGTGAGGTAGAAGCATTCATCTGGAGTGTGTGAGTGGCTGCACGATTCTACATCAGTTGGTCCTCTGAATTTATTCATGAGAATGAGCTCTTTTAACTCATTCACTGCGCTGTATTACTCATGAGACAAACAGCACGCGGCGCTTGCATGAGAGCGGCTTCTGCACTGAACGCCATGATAAGTTTAACAACGCTCACCACCAGGATCATGGATCAGATACAGACCAGAGCGAGCACGTTTCAAGTTATGGACACATTTCAAATCCTCAAGTGCCCTAAACATGGGCCGTGTATGCGCACATATTTAATCATGTCTTCCTCAAATTAAATATATGTGCAAATGGACAATGATACAGTCGTACAAACGCGATGACACAATACATTATTCTGATACTCAGAAGACAATGTAGAACGACAATTCAAAGAAGAATGGGCAAAAAAGTAACACTGTCTTTATTCCTTATGTGTTAAACTGACGCATGTCATTTGTGTAGAGAACAAAGTGCTTGTAAATGTACTGAAAAAATTATTAATTGAAAAAGTTTCTTCCTTGTTTTGGCATTTTGATGTTATATAGGGTTATTTTTTTTCTCTCCGTGGTCATATTTTAATATTCATGAGTCTGAATAATGAGCGTGTTGCAGGTCTGTGTTTTATTGGTTGTTGTCTCCCCTTCCACAGCTTTACACGCCCATTTTTAGAGACCTTTTGAAACTTTGAGGTGTGAATGTCCAGGCTAAAACAGGGGGGTATCATGACACTTTACATGCAATTATTGTTGGGTATATCTAACGATACAAATGAATGTTTTTAACATTGACAGCAATAAGTGATAAAGAGGAGAAGGTTGTTAATCCGATTTTGCTTTCTGAATGTTTATCGTAGCCCTAACGGGGGGCTCAACATTAAGCCTTGTCAAATTGGTCATTCACTTGTCTGAGTAAAAAAGTTACTTGTCCAGGGGGAAAAAAATATTTTTAGTGGTGTAAACCATTTATTCTGAAGCAATACTTTCATCAATGCTGTTGACATTTAACCCAAGGGCATTATTTACCTTTATAAAGGCCAATTTTTTTATCTTCTTTAATGTATGCGTCTTCTTTCATGTCAAATTCTTACATTTGATCAATAAATTCAATTATAATAAGACACTACAGAGCTGTTAGCAATCAAATGAAATAATTTACTCTGCAAATTTACAACTGCAATAAATAAATGTTATGAATGGTGCTGGGAAATCGATTAATCGCAATTAATCGCATCCGAAATAAATGTTTGTGTTTACATAATGTGTTTGTACCATGTATAATTATGATGTGTATATATAAACACACACTCATTCATTTATATACTTAAGAAAAATATGTTATTTATATATAAATATTTATATATAAGATACATTATATAAATATGTATACACAGTATATAAATGCAAATATTTCTTAAATATATAAATGAATGAGTGTGTATTTATAAATACATAATAATAGTTATACACAGTAATTATACACACACACACACACATTATTTAAACACAAACCTTTTCGGATGCGATTATGCCCAGCCCTAGTTATGAGCTTTTCATCATTCCCTCAGGTTATTTTGTCCCAGAACTCATTTTTGTTGCACTAAATACACAACAAAATTATTTATGTGGATGTAATAAAAAAAAGTAACAAATCCTTCCCTCACGGGTCAATTTGACCCCGTTAGGAATAAGTGGAATGCGAGGAATGCTTCAGTACACACAGAAAATACCTAGAATACCTAGAAATGCTAAATTATTATTTTAAATTTTGAAAATGATTTTAGAATGCCTAGCGGAACAGCTCTTTTGCCCCATATAGAAGCCATCTAGTGGCAAGATTCATGAAAAAATATGTTATATATATATTTTTTCTTCCCAAAAGAGGTCGGCAGAGACACTCAAATTGACCTAATGTGATTCATTTTGTAGAATAATAATAATAGCCTGAGCAATTACAATAGGGTCCTCACACCATCGGTGCTCGGGCCCTAATTAATTAAATAAGCTTCTGAAATTTTTTTTTTTAATAAAAAGTCATTTTGACCCGCGAGGAAAAGATTTGTTACGGGATACGGGGGAAGGATGAAGGTTAAATAAATTTTTTAATATACAAATAAATGTTATTTGTACACAATATTTGTACAATACGACTTAACGAGTGAGTCATTGAATCATTCATTCAACCGATTCGTTTAACAACAAAACAAAGTAAAGTGTTGCTTTGAGAACGAGCAATAGTTCTGCTGTGATCTTTGTTTGGAACCATTTTCGTTGGTGAAATGGAACAAAAACAGTCAATATTGTGTCTAAAATACAAGTAACTTGATATTAACTACTTGTTTATTGAACTATAAAATCAATGTAATCTTTGCAATCGTGATAATATTCTGCAAAAAATCTCCCTTGGTTGTGTTATGTGGTATATGTTATGATATGTTATAAATAACAAACTCAACATTCAGAATTTTTACCTTAGTATGTCTTTTTCTGAGTTTGTGCGTGCGGTTACACTCATTTGTTTTTTTTTCTCCACAAAAGTCTCTCTCAAAGGAGACCACAAAAATGACTAAAATGAACACACAAATTAACAGCATAAAACTTTTCCTTTTTGAGTTGAAAACCGTGTTGTGTAAACCGCTCATAAGAGTGTTCATACAGCTGAGACCAGCTTTCTTTTTATAATTTATTTATAATATATTTTTTATATTCTGAGTTCATCATTATTTCCTTCCTCAGTTCACCACGCGTTTATTTTGTGGAATATTTGGAGAAAGAATCTGGGAATGCAATGAAAATATGCGCCTGGACTTGTGATGATAATTCGAGTTTATACACCATTAATAGTTCATTGGGTCTTCTCCTCCTGTACATGACAGTCTTCATGTGTATTTCAATTAGTGGTGAAGCAACTGTTCCTGTTAGAGGCAAACCTATTACTATTCTATTACTAGCGTCTGTTTGGATTAGTCGGAATCATCTCATGCATGATGCCTTATTCATATTTGATCTTATACAGTTTTATATAGCGTATTCATGTTAACAGGCATCTTTACAGAAAATCATGATGTTAATGTTTATTATATCTTAATATCTTCATGCCTTACAGTCACATTTAGCTGTGTGATAATATAGTTTTGCGTCAATATAAACCAGGGGTTTAAAGAATTAGTTGACTTCAAAATGAAAGTTTCCTGATGATTTACTCACCCCCATCTCATTCAATGTGTTCATGTCTTTCTTTCTTCAGTCGAAAAGAAATTACGTGTTTTGAGGAAAACATTTCAGGATTTTTCTCCACATAATGGACTTCAATGGGAACCAACGGTTGACGGTCCAAGTTGACCAATTTAGGTTTAGCTTTTTTTTTTTTTTTAAAAATGAGCGATGTCTTGGCTAGATAAGATCCTATTCCTCGTCTGGGATCGTGCAGAGCCTCTGAAGCCCTTCCTTTGAAACTGCATTGAGTTTCAAAGTTAATTTAGCCTTTTTTTCACCTTTTTTCACTGAGACGATAACTAAATAAAAACCAGTTTTGAATGACAAAAACTATGATGAAAATCTACTGTCTTTTTCGTCAATGAATAAAAACGAGACGCAAATGTTAGGGAGGGACGATTAGGGAAGAGATCCAGTCAGAACTGATGTCCTGTGTAACAGATGTGCACATTTGAGTTGTAACGTGCGGATCTAACTGCGGGAAAACACGCCGCTGTTGAGCGCTTCAGATCGGCTCAATCATGAATAACACACATTTATGACAGGTTATTGTTTATGAACTAATGCTGTCATTATTCATGACAATGTTTACTTTACGATGTTTATATAGTTATATGTTTTAGACCAGGGGTGTCCAATCCTGTTCCTGGAGGGCCACTACCCTGCAGAGTTTAGATCCAACCCCAATTAAAAACACCTTTACCAGCTAATCAAGGTCTTATATTCATAGTCAGGAGGAAAGACTAAGAACAGTATTTGACATATATTATTCAATAAAGTATCAGGGTTATAATAGTTAACTAAAACCATTTTCATTACTTGAAATTAAATAAATGTAAACTGAAATAAAAAAATAAATAAACTTTTTTGAAGCTTTAGCTTCACCTGATATACTAACTAAAACAGAAATACAACATTATAAAACCTATATAGATGTTTTTAAAAAACAAACAAAAAAAGTGAATTTAACTTTGTGTATTTTTGCGCTTGAACGGTCAAAAACACAATGATGTCAAAATATCAGTTGTCATGTATTCAAGTAACAGTCAGTTATGTAATGCTTAAATACTCAATTAAAGCATTACAATTGAACTAAACTCATTAAATTTTAGTCGACTAAAAATAAAAACAATTCAGGTGACTAAAATATGACTAAACTAAAGACTCTGTGGTTTCGAAAATCGAATTTTGATATTTTTCAAGGTATCGTATCGTATCGTAGTTGCAAACTCCACTATCGTGACAACACTAGTTACAAATAATGTTTGGTGGAGGGCAAACAAAGGACCTGGCAATGCTTTAGCCATTCTCCCTCTCTTAAAACCACTCATCCATCTGATTCAGAAGCTTAACAGGACTAATTAAGTTATGTTGTGTTGGACAGCACAGGATATAATTGCCCCTGATCATCGGCTGTTTTTAGACAATCTGCCGATGGACGATAGTGATACTTTTATTGGACATAGGCGAATCCCTACCTAGAATATATCAAATGTTGGTATCAGGGCATTAGTAGAAGAATAAACAGCAGGAAATTAGCACAGACATGTGAATGAGTATCTGATCAGTGCGTCACCTGAGTTTTCTCCTGGACGATCACACTGGCATTCTGGGCCACTGGATACGGCTTGAGGGGAGCTTTAGTGGTGGCCAAGATGAAGTCCGTGTGTGCTTGGATGACTCGATCCAGGTATTCCCCAGCCGGATGACTGCTGTAGTATACGGTGATCTCATCCGATGGGACCAAATGACCCTGAGACGACATGTTAGGACACATTACAGTCTCATACGCAGGAGTACAGTAACCAGTCACTCAAATGATTCTCAATAGCCGCATTTCCACTTTCCCCAGGAACTAGGGACTTTGGGGTGGAACTCTGTGTGTTTTTCGACTGCAGGAACCAGAGTCCAGGGTTCCCACACCTTGGTTCATTTCAAATTCAAGGACGTAATGTGGGGACACAATTCAAGTGAGAGCAAGGTTACATCGTTAGATACATTGTTACAGTTTTAATGTGACTATAGCCCTATTCGGGCGGTAATTGTTTCTCATGGGGTCATAAGGTATTTTCATCATTGACGGGCTAGTCAGTGATTTTATTGCTGTCCGAATCCAGAATGTCAGTGTTTTTCTCCCACCACCGCATAAAAATCCCCGGCCGAATTACCTACTGTTTTTGGACAAACACAGAGGTTGTGTGGTAATTTAAATCCACATCTCTGAGTTTTCAGGAATATATCACTTTAAAATGCACTGTTTATATCCTTTTTGACCACTGCAGAGCACCGTACGGTTTCGCTTCACTGTTATTTGGATGCGTCTTAAAGATCTAGACTTTTATTACTGAAATGCTGGCAAGTATTTACAAGAGCAATATATTTCATCACCGCTCAAAAAATAAAAAGAAGAAAAGCACGTAAACATTTGAAATGGGCCGTAATTACAGCAGCAATTATACATGTTAAAATAACCAAGCAGCATTATGTTTACCTCATGTAAATAAGAGGCTGTATTAACTTATCAAGTGGAATAAAATGATCCTTGACAAAAAATGACAGAAAACCATTTTAACTATAATGTGCGTCTATATATCTTCCTATTTTTAAACATATTTAAATAATTAAATAATAATTAGGATATTATTTTCATATTATTAAATTAAATATGCATTTATTCTTATTATACCAAGCATTTGACATTTTATTTACAGTATACAATCATGTTATTGACCACGTGAGCAGCGCGTTCCCAGGTTGGCAGGATCACAAAACTCGCTCCTCCATCGTGAATAAATCACCATCCGAATGCACAAGGTTTATCACTGAGGTGGCATGCACATTTATTTTTACGGACTTCCACGTGAGAAACAATTACTGTCCGAATAGGGCTAAACACAACTATGCAAAAAAGCATTTTTTTTTGGCCATATGACATATTCTATTTGTCGTATTTCTACTGTACATGACATGACTAAAATAATCTGATATTAACTTTTGCATGGATTTTATTGAAAAGAGCTTAGGCTCATGTAACCAGAAGTTTTGAGATGTATGAATATACTTTAAGTTTATCTTGCCTCATGGGTTTACATTATCTTAACAAGCAAAGCAATTCAACATTACATTATATAAAGTATTTGGACAACAGATTATCACAAAAGTTTTATGTTTATTGAACACAGTATACAGTCATTGACTGAACACATTTGTGTTCGGTGTAGGCTCTGAAAACGCTGATCGTAGTAGTTTTGTGCGCGAGTGAAAGTCATGGTAACGTACAACACAAAGTACCTCACGCGGGACACACTTTGTGTGTAACTAATATAAATCAAGCCAGCTAGTATGCACAGGCCACGAAGTGTTGGCGAATTCACACATTAGAAAACTTCTTGCACAAAATAAATTCAAGCACTTTCAAGGACCTGTATCTATGTGTGTTTATTTTCAAAAACTTTCCAGGGCACAGACTTTTTTTTCTCAGATTCACAAACTTTAGGATTTAGAGGACCCGTGGGAACCCTGAGGGTCTAAATAAAGTTACGGGTAAAAATGTCCCCCTCAAAGAGTCCCTGCTCGCAATGTAGTACTTTTCAGACAGTTCAGGAACTTTCGGAGGTGGGACTTGGGCGCTGAACATGCTGATAGGTTGAGTTCACGCAGCATTTTATTTCAACCTAAAAGTCTGTTGCGGTGGGTGCAGTGAGAGTGGTTTGATATTCAAATCAATGGAGTTTAAAAAAATAGGGTTCAGGCTTTATTAAGTTTATATGCGGAGGACGAAATCCAGTGGGAACTGGAAAGTTGCACGCAGTCCTACGTAACCGGACTAATCTTCATGGTACTTTAGACTGCATGGAAACGCAGACAGCAACAGGTCTGGGGGAAAAAAAATTCGGGTAATTTCAGTGGAAACAGGGCTAATATTATAAATTATTTAGTCTGACCACCTGAAGTGGACGATCAACATTTTCTGATTTTCATTTTCTCTCAGTGGTGAAGAACAGCTCATTTAATCTGCCTTCATTTTAAAGACGTGTACTGGGAAATGCCAGCTAGTGCTAATCATTTTCCCAAAGCAGACAATGCGAAAAACAAACGGGCTTGTTGTGGAAAATATAGGCTTGGGCATTCGGCACCTTTGAACAACGAGGGAAAAAAAACCTCACAATGGCTTCTGCTTTTCCATGAACCCTCCCTGGTTACCAGCTCTCATCTCAGCAAACGCTGAAAAATTAATTCCCTCCCATGGAAAATTCCCTCCGATTTTTTTTCAGACTTTCAATAAGAGAGGAATTCGGTCCTGGCGGGCGTCCATGTGCCCTTCCCCCTCACATATAGACCTCGCACTGCTCCTCGAGTGGAAAAAACGCTTGTTTATTAAGAAAAAAAATAAGGACGAGGGGGGTGAAGAAAGGAAATCGGTCTTACTTTACTGATTTCCACACAACTTCAAAGCACTGTTTGTCTTTAAGCTTTATTACGGCAGAAGCTTTATTAAGAACGAACAATTGCTTAATGCATGCAGAACTCTGGGGTGGAAAGATTGTCCAAATAGCATCTCTCATGAGTCTGGGAAAAACAAGTGAGCTTGACCCCGAGAGAGAAAGAGAGAAAGAGAGAGAGAGAGAGAGAGAGAGAGAGAGAGAGAGAGAGAGAGAGAGAGAGAGAGAGAGAGAGAGAGAGAGAGAGAGAGAGAGAGAGAGAGCAAAGACAAACACATGACGGGAGGAGACGTCAGAGGTGTGGAAGCACACAGCAGAAATAAGACTTTAACCTTCACCAAAATATCTTAACGCTCCTCTGGAGAAAACCAGTGAGAACAGAACTGTAAAAATCAACACACTGGTTTCAAATGAGTCCCGTCCCAAACACAAACCATTGGTTGAGTCAGTTTTGATATATCGCTCAAACAAACAAGATTGCACCTGTTACTTCAAACTCCCACGTGGGATCAATAAAGTACCTACTTTTATCTGAGGCTGTTTCCACCTGGCATTAAGAAGCATTTTGGTCGATCGGATCCAGTGTTAATTTCGTTATTAGGGCTGGGCAAAAAAATAGTTTTTTCGATTAATCGTTTTTTAAAATGTGGTCGATTCAAAATCGATTCTCAAGGCCAAGAATCGTTTTTTTTCCCCCCAGGGGTTTCCAGTCAATCCTGCCCGGTATCGCATATATGCTTGTCGTTAAGATAAAATCTAATGGCAATCGCATCTAAGGAAGGCACGCAAATAACAGAGATAGTGACGAAATATAATGCATCATCCGGGCCACGAATCAAAGCTCAGATGCCCCTGGAGGAAAAAGCCTCCATAAAAACGGACAGAGTCTGAATTACGGTCGGCTAAATCGCAAGAAATGCTTGTCCTTTACTGAAAATTGCTAAAAATCATCCAATATCCTTTTTATGTTTTAGAATAAGTGTATCAAAATATCCATAAAAACTAAATTGTATTGCATTTAACATAATTGTATGCATTTGAAATATAGAGATGGGTTCTGTTTTAATGTAGGCTTACCCAAGTGTACCTAAAATAAAAATAATTGAATATACAGGTTTGTGGCTCTTAATTTCTTTTTAATTACCCACTTGTAAACTCATGTTCACTGTTCTTTTTATAAATATAGTAGGCTATTTGAATTAAATCTATATTCAATGAGTTGAATCGAAATTGAATCGAGAATCGAAATCGAATCGAAACATCTGAATCGATACCCAGCCCTATTCGTTATGTGTCAATTTTCATCAACAACCTTTTTTCACTGACGCAAATGAGACATTTGCAAATGAGGGCATGAGAGCGCCCTCTGGCTTTCAGATGGAGCAGCATTTACTACAGATCACAGCTGTGCTTCACTGAGTAGCTGCGCATTAAATAAAAATTAAATCGTGCAGCCCTAATGTTACTGGCGGCCGTTTAACTTTTATCACAAAACAGTTCACATGTATTAAATGTTTTGCTTGTCTCACTTTCTTTTAACGTTAAATTGACGCTTCACGCTGGAATTCGCACTGTTTCAGTGGGTGGGTTGCACCAACATGGATTAATCTTAGATCTAGATTAAAACAAGGTTTATCTATTGTTGCACAAAACTTTAAACCTTGCTTAAAAATAAGCAGGTTTACATTTAAACCATCATTTTGAGCCTGGATTTATTTTATATTTAAGATAGCTTAACTTTAATCCTGTTGCTCCATAACTTTAAACTCAGATTTAAATCTCAATTATGGATTCATTTTAAGATGTGAGGAGGTTTAAAGGGGTGGTAAAACACATTCTTTCGAAGGCTTGATTGTGTTTGTGGGGTGCACTGTAACGTGTTCATGCTTCGTTTTTTAAAAATTGCATTATTTTTCATATATTTTACCTTTATTCTACACTGCTCTGTCCCTCCTTGTAAAAACGGTCTGATGGTTTCCGGGTTCTATGAAGCCGGTCCCTCAAAAATACGCAATGGGCTCAGATTGGTTAGCTGGCCCAGTGTGTTGTGATTTGCTAACCGCTTAGTGCACGTTTGTCGGAAACGTCACACCCCTTTACCGGTGGACTGTGCTTTGGGTAGTATAAGAAACAATAGCGTCAATAAAACCATACCAATTTGAGCCCGAATCGGACCCAGAACATTTTACTGAAGATGATCGAGCAGAACCTGTTCAGTCCTCAAGAGTAAAGACTGCGGATCTATAGTGATCGCTACTGAATGGCACTGTTACTTTTTAACTAATATATATATATATACGATTGGCTTCATCACTCTGTCTCCTCTCCACCAATCAGCTGGTGTGTGGTGGACCTTCTGGCGCAATATGGCTGCCGTCGCATCATCCAGGTGGATGCTGCACATTGGTGGTGGTTGAGGAGATTCCCCCCTTCTATGTAAAGCGCTTTGAGTGCCTAGAAAAGTGCTATATAAATTTAACAAATTATTACATTATTAATTAAATTATTATTAACTCGATTTAAAAAAAAGCCTAGATCAACAAATTCTAGATTAGCTCTAAATTGAGTTCAATTTAATCCTTGTTGGTGCAACCCACCCTGTGACCGGTAAACTGCACCTACTTTGATCTGATTGGCCATCTCAATCATTTTGACATTGAGGAGCGCTGTTAGACCGCTGAGGCAGACCAGACTATAAATGTGACTTTTAAGGGGGGGGGGGGGCAATTTGGCCATTTCTAATTATTGGCGGGGACTTGTCCCTCTCAATGTCTAATCTGTGCCTCCAGTTGCACCATTGCTCTAGCAAAGAATCTGTCAAATGAACAAATTGAAAGCACAATATGGCTTTGTGCCCTTATCAAATAGCAAAAGATTTATTATATAAGTATATAGTCTGTTTGCGCTGCGTGTTTCAGAGCGAAACGCACTTTGTTCACGCGATCAGCTCGTGACCCGTGTTTTTCACGTCTCAAGACACTGAATGAATGTAGTGAACTCCAAATAAAGCTGACTTTGACTCGCTTGACTTTAGGTCCTCACCTTCTTGCGTAGTTTCTGGATGCGGTTGATGACCTCGCGGGCCACACCTTCATCCACCATGGACTGATCCGGCGTGACGTCGAGCAGAACCAGCACCTGTGAAGACAAACATCTGCGGTTCTGATCACTTCACGACAGAAGCGTGTCGACTGAAGAGATGAGCGAGTACAGATCGAGCAAGCACCTGAGCATCTGAATGGGCCTCGTACTGGGCCGGTGTTCCTGAGGTCTGATCGAAGCTGTACATCAGACGCAGGTCGTCCTCATGCAGCTCATGACCGTCCACTACGATAGATCCTGTAGAGGAGATCAACAGATGACAAACAAATTCAGACTATATCTGAAGAAACCCAAAACATGTCTGATAATGACAGAGCAACTGAAAATTTTTGGTAATACATTCAAATAATTAAATAAAATCATTATAAAAAATGTAATTCCATAATTTCAGAAACTTTTCTTTACCACTGAATGTGCATGACTTTACTAACTTGTGATTGCAGTGTGTAGTAAATGATTAGATATAATCTGTCTTACAAACAAAAATTATACACTTAAAATACAGACTACAATCACATTTCAATTGATTGCACAATTACTTATTCATTTTTGTGTTTTATTTTGATTATATTTATTTAGAATCTTTACATTTTTATTGTTTAATTAATTATTACCTTTTCAATTTACAAACTCCCTGCAGTTCCTTCACAAATCCCCGTTTGGGAAACCCTGATGTAATTAATGTGTAATGCACGTCATTTTGTCAATTTCCAATGTTTTTTGTTATATCACTATTACAAGATTATCCTATCTTACTCAAATCTATGTGATAAACTAGTTAAGATAAAAGTAATTTAAAAGTAGTCAGATTATATTACCTAAAATGAGCCATTTGTTTTCAGCCATGGACTTCAATTTGTAAGAAATCTACCCAGCACTTATATATAAAAAATAAGGTTTGTGGTTGCTATACACATTATATATACAGTCAACCCAAAAATGTATTCAGACACCTTCAACATTTTCTCACATTATCACAGTTTATTCGCTATAGTTTAGAAAATGGTAATAAAATATGACAAGAACGCAGTTAAACTGTGTCTGTTAAACTCAGTTAAACTGTGTCTGAACAAATTCATCTTGATAATGTCAGAAAACTTTGACAGAAAGGGATGTAATTGATTACAATCAACCATCAGCTGTTAAATTTAAGAACAATTAGATAATACCAATTTAGATCAACCAATGACCAAGCAATGCTTCATTTTGTTCAGTCTGTGGTGTCAAAGGTCACATTAGCAATTAAAGAAAAAACACTTCAGCAAAACATGATCAGGTCAAAGTGTCTGAATCATTTTTGATCCCAAACTTTTATACATTTTACTGGTAGTCACTGTATGAAGAATTTTTGGATATTATATGTCACAGTTGACTTTATTTTGCTATCCTCACTTACAGAAATGAACTATAGTGTCCTGCACACACTAGTAAAAAATTATATCTGGTGTTTGAATAATTTTTGGTTTGAATGTATATAGCAACTGGACAAAAGGCTCATCAATGCTGCATTTATTTGATCAAAAAAACAGATTTTTTTTTTTGTGAAATGTTACTATAATTTAAAACAATGGCTTTCTGTTTTAATATACTTTAAAGTGTAATTTATTCCTGTGATCAAAGCTGAATTTTCAGCATCATTACTCCAGTCTTCAGTGTCACATGATCCTTCAGATTTCCTTCTATTATGATTATTTATTATCAATGTTGGAAACAGGTTATAAAAAATATTTTTTATAACCTGTGATACTTTTTTCAGGATTTACTGATGAATAAAAAGTCAAAATGAACAGCATTTGTTCAAAATATAAATCTTTTTTAACAACATACACTACCGTTCATACTTGATGAAATGAATACATTTATTGATCAAGGATGTGTTAAATTGATAAAATGTGATAGTAAAGATTTATATTGTTAGAAAAGATTTCTATTTTGAATAAACACTTGACTTATTGACTTTTTATTCATCAATGAATCCTGAAGAAAAAAAACTTTGTTTTCAACACTGATAATAATCATAAATGTTTCTTGAGCATCAAATCATCATATTAGAATGATTTCTGAAGGATCATGTGACACTGAAGACTGGAGTAATGATGCTGAAAATTCAGCTTTGATCACAGGATCAAATTTCTATTTCTGCTGTTTTGATAACAGGAATAAATTACATTTAAAAGTATATCAAAATAGAAATCCATTATTTTAAATTGTAATAATATTTCACAATATTACAGTTTTTTTCTGTATTTTTGATTAAATAAATGCAGGCTTGAGAGATTTATTTCAAAAACATTAAAAAAAATTCTCTTGACCGGTACTTTAAATTCCATAAGCTTTAATTTAAAGTTAAAAAGACGTTTCCAGGTCCAGAAATCACACTTTTTAAAAAAAATCAAATTTTATATCCAAAAATAACTTTTATATTTAAAAAAATATATTTTCTGTATAAATATCACTGTTTCTGTTAGCGTAATGAGATTTTGTGGGGAAATCGGGAGAGCGACCGCCTGCTTTCATTCACACAGCACATTTTCCCAGTCTTATCCAGCGTTCCACTTATTACAGCGGCAGTGTTACATATAAAAGGCATGAAAATGCTTCAGAAAGGGGAGAGTTGAACATGACTATCAGATCATCGCACTCTAATGTGAGATTTGCACGGCTGGTTTAGCTCTTCTCTTCCTCTGCAACAGGTAACCAGCGCCCACGTCAGTGCCAGTAAACCGCCTCGGGTTTCTCTCTGAGAACAGAGATCACGTGACGTGGCAGAGCGATTCACATCATATCTGAAGATCTGCTTTAATGCAGGCCTTTCTTTACTGTTTATGCTCATTTGGTTTAAGTATGTTTATAATTTAAAAAAAAATTGAGAATTGAGAATGGTCCTTTTGGTGCATTTAGAATTCATTTTTGTAGCACACTTTCACTTCACTTGTCATTATAGTAATTAGGGATGAATTGTTTTTGTCCATTTTAATGGTTGAATAAAATTGTGGTAATTAATGTAATGTCTAATTAATTTATATGAAATTTATACAACTTAACAACAATTTATTAAATGTTTATTACTTCCCAAATTCTATTTTTTTTCTCAAATTCTGTTTTCTGTTTATTTTTTATTTATTAAAAAAGCATCTATAATTAATCAAAATAACTAAGCTTATAGAATTGAACAACAATTTATTAAAAGTTTTAAATGTATATATATAAAACAAAAATACTATTTTTAACAGCCTGCGAAATACGTTTGACTTTTTCCCAAATTGTATTTTCCCCAAACTCTGAATTTTCAATTAAATTAAAAAAAAAGTTTTAATGTTAAATTAAATATAATAATAATAATAAAAATGTAAGCATGTCTTATCAAATTCATAAAACTTTCATAATGTAATAGTTTACCAAAAATGGTAGCAATCAAATGAAGGCATTTAATTAATCTTTTAAAATTAAATCAAATTAAAAGGTAACAATATATTTTACTTTTTACTGTTAAAATTAAGGTTTACTTAAAAAAATTAAGATATTAATTTATTATTAGTATTACTTAGAGAAGTAAATTCTACTGTACAATAGTAATAAATGTCTGCAACCAGTCGAACCAAACTTTTATTTTGGCGGGTCGTAGTGAAGATCTGTGAGTTTGTGTGTGTATCTGCTGATAGTTTTTGATTCACATGTAAATGTGTGCGCGGTACATGCCTGTCCTCTGGAAGGCCTCCAGGTCTTCGCTCTTCAGCTCCTTGATGGACGCAGTAATAGATTTAAACGCGCCTTTCAGCCGCTTGCCCAGCACCATGTGATCAGGTTCAGCCCTCAGACGAATCCCGTATTTGTCCTTGTCGGTGGACAGAGTGAGCTGGCGGACGTTCAACTCCTGGTGAAAGACACAATGTCATGCCGCTTTGAGATTGACGAGTTTTACAACAAGATGTAAACCATTTTACTGCTAGAAAAACTACATTTAATCATTGAATCAAAGTGCAAGGGTTAGATTGTCGCTGTCGGGCAGAAACCTTGTACATCCAAAACCGCTACTTTTCAGGAAATGGAAAATAAAACTGTATTATGGGATGGGATAAGATGGATGGAGCAAATAAAACAGTAACACTTTACAATAAGGTTGTGTTAATTAACAATAGTTAATGCATTAGTTAACATGAACTAACCATGAACAACACCTTTGTTCAGCATTAGTTAATCTTTGTTAACGTTAGTTAATATAGATCCAGATGTTCATGGTTTGTTCATGTTAGTTCACAGTGCATTAACTAATGTTAGCAAGATTTTAATAATGCATTAGTAAATGTTGAATTTACTTTAACAAAGATAAATAAATGGTTTATAAGTGCAGTTAATTATTAGTTCATGTTAACTAATGTAGTTGACTAATGTTAACTAATGAACATTATTGTAAAGCGTTACCAATAAAACATTATTCAAAGAACCAGTTTTTTATTTAGCATTGCAAACAGACCTCCATTCACGATAGAGACGGGGCGGAGTTATGAGGTTTGACTGACAGCTTAAGGAGCAGTCACAAGCTCTTTTCAATAGTTTTCATTAGTTAATGCCTGCTACAGATTTTGGCAATTTTATAAAGATCTTTACAAATCACATTATACGACATGGATCTACTTGTGTATGATTTATCTATCTAATGTCTTAATGGGGTCGGGGTTTTTTTAAGGGGAGGTCTCTTTTTATTTAAAGAATTAAAAGGGATTTAAGGGAATAAAGAAGAAATAAGAATGGTCAAATGTTCCATTCCTAATTGTAGCCTATATAGTTGTGAAGTAATCCATTTAAACAAATAATATTTTATTTTAAAAAATGCACATTGCACACATTCACTCGTTTGTGTCTAATATGTCAAAAATGTAAAAAAACTAATTTTTTTTCGTCTCGTCACATTCAGTCATGAATGACAGCTTATTTTAAATTCAAAATGGCGCGTTTATCAATTCGCCATGTCATGCTGCAATTTTATTGGCTAGTCAGTAGATGATCATGATAAATTTATGACCGTCAGAAAATGACCGCAGGCTATCTTTGGTCACAAGACTGTGACAACGGCCATCTTTGAACCTCTCTCGCTGTACAGAGTTTAGGAACCACGACCACAGAAATCGTCACAATGTGTACCAGGCATAAAGGGGTCCTATTCTATTCTAAGTCCCTCCAGAGGGAGTTCTTCTCTCTATCAGTGTCTCGGTTTCTGAACTTCCTGAAACGCCTCCATTGTAGTCTTGAGTTTTCTTCCGGGAAATCCAAATCACAATATTTCTCATTATAATAATTCATACTTAGAATAAAGGGGCAGGACTGGTTGAGTTAGTTAGTAGTGTGTTGAAACTGGCGGTTATGGTAAGGGGCGGGACATTTCCCAAACACCAATCACAACACACTGCTCCAGCAGACCAATCGGATCATATTGTGCTTTTCAGAAGGAGGGGCTTCATAGAGACAGGAACTAAACAGAACGTCACCAAAGCCACTAAATGACAAGCCTGCAACCAGTACGCAGGAAAGGAGACCAGAGGCTGTTTTTTAATGGAACTCAAAGGAGAAGAGGCTTCACTACACTGAATAAACTTTAAGCTTTTGTGTGAGTATATTATATATATATATATATATATATATATATATATATATATATATATATATATATATATATATATATATGTATATGTATATGTATATGTATATGTATGTATGTATGTATGTATGTATATATATATATATATATATATATATATATATATATATATATATATATATAAATTAAATAGCCTACATTTTGAAAATAAAAAATATAAACCATCTCAAACATCCATTTAATTATGTGTGTTTATTTTAGTACTTCCGTCAGTGAAACAACATACTACAGCTTGTAAAACATTCAAATAAATATCAGTAAATAATGGCAATATAAATAATATAAGAAAGTTATATATTAGTTTAAAAAAATATTTGTTTTACATTTCCCCACAGAGGTGCATTCCGCTTTGCACTGAAAGGGATGGGACACAAGCAGGAAGAGCATCGCTTTTCCAATATCTTCATGTTTTCTCCTAATGTTAAAAAACTAGATTAGAAAATGGATTGTAGTAAAATATTTGAAGAGTGGATTTATCTTCTGCAGGGTCAAGAACTTTAGGCTTTGTTTGATTATGTGCTGCAAGAGAAAGTGTAACTAAAAATCTCCGGCGTGTATGAAATGCGCTATACAAATAAACTTGACGCACCTCAAGTCTGATAACAAGCACAAACTGTGTTAAATAGAATTTGAAGTAAAATGTATCTGTCCTACACCGTTTTCTACTTTACCACAATAAATGGAGGGAATATACTCCTAATTAAAAGCAAACAAAAGGAAGAAACGTTTATCCCTCAAGAGAGACGAAAATGAAGATTTGGGAAAATAAATAAGAGATTCCATATCCAGTATAATAAAATGGAGTAAGCCTAAATTCGTGGAAAGTCGGGTGACCAGATCGCAAAACACAAAGCTTAAATTTGACTCAACTCACAAAGCCTACCTCAGCATGAATCCATTGTGTTTCCATGGTTGCGATGTAACATTTAATCGTGAACCTATTATTTATTTTGTAAATAAAGCTTTGTGCTTCACTCGTGTCATAATATTCACGTAAAACAGCATTTACATACAAAAAAAGTGTTTTGGCCGACCACCGATCTGTGCTACTCAGCCACCGCGGTTGTCATGTTAACCGGTACAGCCTACGCATTACCATAGTATTTAATAGTAATATTGAATGATATTGTATATTTTCTAAAGAAAGTAAAAAACACAGAAAAAACACCTTTGGCTTTCAGGTTTTAAACAGTTATGATTTAAATGGCTTGAATGGTAATGACTATTATAACTGCATGTATGCACATGACGCTGATTTTATGCATTTTAATGAATAAAGAGAAAATGAATAATTGAATAAATGTTATATTGAATGTTGTTTAATGAAAATAAAAAAAAATTCTTTCTATCGCTGTCCGGTCTTGTGTTGTGATGATGTATGACTCTGCTGTGTGCCTAATGATGATGATGATATAACGCTTTTTAATGAATGACAAAATTATGGATTAAATATGTATTAAATTACAGTTAAGTTTTTAGTGTACTCTTAAATGTGATTTAATGCGAACTTTGCAGCTAAGAGATATTCACACTCTTTTTTTCTGCTCAGTAAAGCACATTTTACAAACATCAGTCCTACTGTACGTTTAATAGCGATATAACACCAAATATAGAGACAGAGCGCATTTAGGCCACACCCACACCAAAAAGGGGGGGGGGGGGGTACAATCAAACCGTCTCCATTGACTTTGTATTGCGTGAGGCTGCCTCCTTGTCATTCCTGACTTGTGAAAAATTTGATAAAAAAACAGAACAATATCTAAAACCTGCTATGTGACAAGGTGTACAGCAAACAAGCTAAAAAAAACAGAACTACGTTTTTATAAGCTACAAAACCATAAAAGCCAGCCTTTAAGGAGGAAAAAGTGGATACAGGCAATAAGAAAAGCAAGGAAGAATGGGTAAATGTTGGGATCCTGACACTCAGAATGCCTCACTATCTGTGCAGTAAACATTTTGTCACTGTTAAGTCAAATATCCAAATGTCAGTTTTATATACTACATTTCCTGTCTCTGATTGCGTTCCCCTTCAGTGGGCGTAGTTCTCAGTGTAATATAACATGTCACTCTCTGTCTCAATTGCCTGTATCCACTTTTGTGTCTTTAAACGTTTGTTTTTTGGGTCAACAGCTTATAAAAACTTCTGGGTTTTTGGTTGTGGGTTTTTTAGCTTGTTTACTGTACACCTCGTCACATAGCCGCTTTTAGACATTGTTCTGTTTTTTGTTACAAGTCAGAAATGACAAGGAGGCCGCTTCACGCAATACAAAGTCAATGAAGATGGTTGGATTGTCCCGTGGGCGTGGTTTTCAGATTATGACGCTCTGTCTCTATATAACATTGATTCACAAGGCCAGGGCGCTAATCCACAAGAAACTGATTAATGTAAACTGTAACTTAGAATGGCGGGCACTGACGTCACTGCCATTACACGATAGGCTGAGGTGTCACACGTGATCCAAGTTAGCCGTTAAGCTTTCTCCAATGGTAAGAGATACTATATTAAGACAATCTCTGGCGTCACTGACAGACTGGGAAGAGAGGAGCTCCAATGATGTCAAATTTGTGAAAAATTTGATTTATGAAACAAGGAGTTACAAGGCTTCTGCCCGACAGCGACGATATAAAGTTTTAAAGCGCCTGTGAGAGAGACACGAGTGAGGGTTTGTGTTTTTGGTGTATTGCAGTGGGAGATGGTTCATTAAATCAGGTGACTGCAGCGTTTGCTGTGTTTCTCACATTGCGAGAGCGGAATAAAAACAAGCCAGACGGTACTGTTTGTGCCTCCACTGCGACGGCTCACATGTTCATCTGGGACACGAGTCACAGAAGCGTCATCTGAATAAAACATGGCATCTAATGAACCACACAGGGATGGTGCTTTATACCAGCTGCAAGGAAGCACTTTCAACTCTGTGTCATCAACAAATTCATCAGTTTGAGAGCATTATGTCAAAGAAAACCTGATGCAAAACAACAGTGGTCTCTGGTACGTCAGTGAACGGTTAAAACCGCATCTCAGTTGCTGCTGGATATGAATGCATTTAAATACCTGATTATCTCGCTAAATAATGCAAAGCGAAACGCAACTGGAAGTTTCATCATCTTTCATCCAGGTTATTTTCTCATGAATATATTTGCGAGTCGGGCGGGTCATGGTGAATACTGAAGCTAGCGCTGGGATCAATGGTGTGCGTGTGGCGTGTGCCGCCTATTGCTCTCTCTGTGGGGGTGTTTAACAATCGAGCGTGGCAGACACGGAGACAGAGTGGCTAATTTTAGCTCGGAGGCCCAGCCCACCCATAAATCATTGCGGCAGGGACTGGAGATGAAGGACACAGGTTGAGTGTCTGCTCACACACTCGCTGCACGACATGTGTTCACATACACTGGAGGAGCGCAGTGATGTAGACATTCATGCATGCTTAGGTTAACATATTTGCCAAGGGCACCACACCAGCAGAGGGAGCTGCTGAGCTGATCAAACTGTGCCTTGGTTTGAAGTCATTATTAAATTCATTGTTTTTTGTGGGGTAGCAGTGTTTATTCTAAATGATTTATCGGTGCACATCATTATAGTTTTAAATTCATGTTCCTGGTGATCTTGAATCAGAATAACTTCATCTCGTCTCTTCTCTGATGAGGGCGGGGCAACCTGTCACTCACATGAGATCCACCAATAGCAAACCACACAACCATCCAATCAATTCCCCACAGACAAAATCAAGCCCGCCCTACTTTTGTTCTTGTTTGAGAAGCGTTTCACTCGGATATACGGCACAATAGGGAAGAAAAGACCAGTGTTAATTTCGTTGACGAATAATTTGTGTCATAATTTTCTTCAACGACCTTTTTTCACTGACGAAAACGAGACGATAACTAAATAAAAACTAGCGTTGGATGACAAAAACTATGACGAAAATCAACTGTCATTTTCGTCAACAAATAAAAACGAGACGAAAATGTTAGGGAGGGACGATTAGGGAAGAGATCCAGTCAGAACTGATATCCTGTAACAGATGCACACATTTGATTTGAACGTGCTGATAACCGCTGGAGAACACGGCGCTGTTGCGCGTTCTACAGGCTCACACATCCCCAAAACAGCGCTCCAGAGCGGCTCACAATCAATGAATAGCGCGCATTTATGCCAGGCAATTGTTTATGAACTAATACTGATGAATAATGACAATGTTTACTTTACGATGTTTATATACTAATATGTTTTAGACGGTTGTGACAACGCATATTTTATCTTCTGAACTTGAATGAGCAGCTGCAACTGCAATAGTAAGGCACAGACATTTCAAAATAAGAGTCAATGTGTATTTCGAGCTTGTTTGTAATAAAAATCACGCACAATACACAATAAACTGTATTTAATTTAATTCCCATTTAATTCACAGTCAGGAGGAAAGACCAGTATTTGACACATATCCATTAAAGTATCAAAGTATCAGGGTTATAATAGTTAACTAAAACCATAAAAAAAAAAAACTTCATTATTTGAAATTAAATAAATGTTAACTGAAATTAAAAAAATAAATAAACTTATTTGAAGCTTTAGCTTAACCTGATATGGCCTACTAACTAAAACAGAAATACAAAGTTATAAAAACTATATAGATGTTTTTAAAAAACAAACAAAAAGTGAATTGAGCTCTGTTTCGTGTATTTTTAATGTCAAACAAAATGATGTCAAAATGTCAGTTCAAGTGACAGTCGGTTATGTAATGCTTACATGCTTAATATATTACAATTTAACTAAACTCGTTCGATTTTAGGAGACTAAATCTACTGTAGATTTAGTCGACTAAAATCTTATGATATTTAGTCGACTAAAACTACACTAAAACTAAAAACAATTCAGGTGACTAAAATATGACTAAAACTAAATGGCATTTTAGTCAAAAGACTAGGACTAAAACGAAATCAAAATTTGATGTCAAAATTAACACTGGTGAAACCTCCGTCTCATGCCGACTTTAATAACACTGACATATGATTTGTCTGCAGACGTTGTTTTAAAGGGGACATACTGTATTATGTCCCTTTTCACAAGAAGTAATATAAATCTCTGGTGTCCCTAGAATGTGTTTGTGAAGTTTCAGCTCAAAATACCCCCATATCATTTATTTATAGCTTTTTATTTAGCTTAAACAGCACATTATGAGAGATTGATAATGATTGATGGGGATTATAAAAAAAGTATTAGGTGGATTTTTACGATTATAGGCTGGTTGTTTACACACACTGTGGACACACATCTGTGTTATAAAAGTGAATTTTGCATAATTAAATTTAATGGATATTAATATAATAATGCTGTAGAACCCATGACACAAACTACAGTAGATCACCTCCATCACGATCAAAAGGAAAGCGTGCAACATTTCTACAGTTTCTGGGCAAACAGCTTCTCTGATTATAAAGGGATCTAGTTTTGCTCCGGTGTAGATTAAAGAAATATTATATGAGTCATATCATATAATAAATTATCATTTATTCTTACTACTGTAAATCTATATTCAATTATTATGGGATCTCCTTCAATGCTTTCAGAATCTTTACTTTTTAAAATAATTTTGTTTCTGTATTTTAAAAATATATTTTTATATTAACATATTTGGGGTAAAAGGTCCCCCTCGCCACCTCATACATTTATACGATTTTTAAACAAAATAAACCACTTTTATGATTTGTTGGTTTTCACAAAATCTGTTGCTTCATTAATATTCAATATGAACATATTTTTTCTGCAACCATACATTATGGGATTAATGAAAAGCCCATTTTTCTAAAGGTGTGCATTTGGCCGCGTTGTACCCTATAATTACTGATAGACAGTAATAGACAGTAATTATATGCAAGATGCATGTATAGTTGATTTACATGTGGTTCTTCAAGTTTGGTCAGTTCCATAGCTTGATTTCTATTTTTAAGAACTGCTGAATGACCGTGAGCTGAAATACAACCAAAACTCAACATGTGAGACGAGGAGAAAGTCTCTCATCTCCGAGGAACTGCTCTCAAGCCTCTATTGAAAGCAGACAATGCTGTCTCTCCTTCTGCACTGAATGCATTTTGAATTGGCCCGCCACTCTCTTAAACCTGCCTTTTCAGAAAATCCTTGATAAATATGCATGAGGTGAAATTACCATAATGAGTTGCCTGAGAATACGGAGCTCTGCAACACACTGCTGACTAGTAAGAATAACCCGTGCAGGTCTCTTTAATTACATTTTTACCAGTAAAAAAAACTGCCTGATGCTATTGTGACTAGTACTGTGAATAAATTACTATTAGACTACAACTGTAAATAATAATTAGACTGCATTTGAAACATTGGAGCATCTCAATGCTCCTTTTCATACAGAGGTAATAAGTAAAATACATTTAAAAAATTAATTATTATAGTTTAATAATAATAATTATAATTATACAACGATCAGGCATAACATTAACAGGTGAAGTGAACACTCTGATTATCTCTTCATCACGGCACCTGTTAGTTGGTTGGATATATTAGGCAGCAAGTGAACATTTTGTCCTCAAAGTTGATGTGTTAGAAGCAGGAAAAAATGGGAAAGCGTAAAGATTTGAGCGAGTTTGACAAGGTCCAAATTGTGATGTATAGATGACTGGGTCAGAGCATCTCCAAAATTGCAGCTCTAGTGGGGTCTTCACGGTCTGCAGTGGTCAGTATCTATCAAAAGTGCTCCAAGGAAGGAACAATGGTGAACCGGAGACAGGGTCATGGGTGGCCAAGACTCATTGGTGCACATGGGGAGCGAAGGCTGGACCGTGTGGTCCGATCAAACAGACGAGCTACTGGAGCTCAAATTGCTCAAGAAGTTAATGCTGGTTTGATAGAAAGGTGTCAGAATACAGAGTACTTTGCAGTTTGTTGCGTATGGGGCTGCATAGCCGCAGACCAGTCAGGGTGCCCATGCTGACACCTGTCCACCGCTGAAAGCACCAACAGTGGGCATGTGAGCATCAGAACTGGAACACAGAGCAATGGAAGAAGGTGGCCTGGTCTGATGAATCACGTTTTCTTTTACATCACGTGGATGGCCGGGTGTGTGGCTTTCCTGGGGAACACATGGCACCAGGATGCACTATGGGAAGAAGACAAGCTGGCGGAGGCAGTGTGATGCTTTGGGTAATGTTCTACTGGGAAACCTTGGGTTCTGCCATCCATATGGATGTTACTTTGACACGTACTAACTACCTAAGCATTGTTGCAGACCATGTACACCCTTTCATGGAAGCGGTATTCCCTGGTGGCTGTGGCTCTTTCAGCAGATAATGCGTCCTGCCACAAAGCACAAATGGTTCAGGAATGGTTTGAGGAGCACGAATTTGAGGTGTTGACTTGACCTCCAAATTCCCCAGATCTCAATCCAATCGAGCATCTGCGGGATGTGCTGAACAAACAAGTCCGATTCATAGAGGCACCACCTCACAACTTACAGGACTTAAAGGATCTGCTGCTAACGTCTTCGTGCCAGATACCACAGCACACCTTTAGGGGTCTAGTGGAGTCCATGCCTCGATGGGTCAGGGCTGTTTTGGCAGCACAATATTAGGAGGTCATAATGTTATGCCTGATCGGTGTATATTATATATGAGGAGTTTAAATATAGATTTTAAAATAATACAATTTTATTATAAATTCTGTTAAAATATAGGCTGAGAATGATAAACACGTCATGATATAGAGGCACTATTAAATTTGTACAATTTACTCTATTTAAATGTACTAATATTTTAATGTTAAGTAGAAAACTTAATTGTAGATATCTAAAATTAAAATGAAAGTCAACTGAGGCCTAGTCCACACGTACACGGGTATTTTTATAACCAGAGTTTTTCCTCCTCCGTTTTAAAAAACATTCGCGTCCCCAGAAGCACGGTTTAAAAAAAATCTCCATCCACATGAAAACGCAAAACCGCGCTATGATTGGCTGCCTGATTTCCACATGGGTCCCATCCACGGCACCGATGCACTGAGGGATGCCATGGGCTCAGTGAAACCCTTCTGCAAGTTTACTTTGGACTCAGTGACAGGTAACTGTACACAGGGGCAGGGCCCAAGTGGACTGAAGCTTCACACACTTGCCTTACTATGTTGTATTATTGCATTCTGGCGCCTCTGTTCTGCAATACAATGAGATAACTGCGCATGTATGTGTATACATGTGATAAGCGTTAGCAGAGTTATTAAAAGCTACGTGCACCATTACATAGACTCCACTCATGTAAACAAAAGCGATGACGGTGTCAGTTGACACAAACTGACGTCAAACAAAGGAGAAAACAGCGTACATTTCGACTTAACAAGCCAAAATCTCCGGTTTCACCAACTACACGACAACGCTGTAACCGGATTTTCTAAACAATTTCACCCTGGCCGGAGTTTTCACAAAAGACTGGTTTCAGTAACCGGACACTGCGTTTGCGTGTGGACTAGGGATGGGCAACAGTGGTCGAGTAATCGAGTACTCGAACGTGACAGCGATAATCGATCATGAGAAGTAGACCAGTAGACCTAGTTTATTTAAAGCTGTTTTTCGTTATGAGTTCGAAAACGCGCAGTGATGTCTGTAAACACTTTGATCATGAATAATAAAATTAAGTGCATGATGTGCAGAGTCAATCTGTCAAAGCATTATAATGAGAACACTATTTTAATAAAATGTTGTTTCTGTGTGCTTTCGTTGTCCGTGTATCAGCGCTGTTAAGGGAAGAGCGCATTCAAAATGTTCCGTTTCAAGCCTGTAAAATCTAGCACGCTGAAGTTCACGTGCGCATTCACGTCCTTTTGTGTTGATTTATGTCGTAATAGGTTCATAATCTTCATATTAATATTGATATAGGGTGCGTTTGGTTGAGTTTATTAACCAGCTAGCAAGCTCTGCAGGGTGGTGTTATTTCACAGTTTCAGCTCAAATGCAATGCTCGATATTATTGACGTGGTTATTTGAGACGGTCATTTTATAAAGATGTTTCTTTTTCAAAGACATTTATGCATCATAATCTAGCAGTTATTTTTTGCTTTATATGTTCATGTTTTCATATACCCGTTTTCATGTCACGTTTGTATTTGTCAACAACCATTTTCATAACAGTATTTTCATTATCTCAATGACGGACATGCCCCGCCCCCTGCACATGCCCCGCCCCCGAGTACTGGAAATGAGAAATTGACAAAAATGCCCATCCCTAGTGTGGACGAACATCCAAACCGCGTAGAAAAAGCTGCGGTTCTGAAAATACCCGTGTTCGTGTTGACAGTGCCTGAGACATGAAATGTCTTGCATTTGTCAGTCCTCATTCACAGTATTTTCATGGGAAAGAGCGAGAAGCTAAATGATGATCAGTGACAGGGAGCGTGTGCTGTGATTGTGACACACACTGACCTCCAGGATGTACTTCTGCAGGGACTGGATGTCTGCGAGAGCCTCCGCGTCCTGATGGATCACCACCACCTCCTTCAGCGGATACTGTGAACATCCACACACTCACCGTCAGCATGCTCACCCTCACCTCTCCTATCTGAGGGTTAACCATCGTAATGAAGTGGCTCTCACCTTGACGGGCAGGGTCTTCCTGTCTCGGATCACACGGCCCAGCTCGATGACCGACTGCATCTGGGATACGGCGTTCTCAATGCGCTTGTCAATCAGAGACTCCCTGCCAAACACACAAACACACATTAAAGAGGTCATGCATTGAGAAATCAACTTTCCCTTGAGCTTTTGATATATAAAAGGTCATGGTAATATAAGAATATCCTGTAAGTTTCAGAGCTGAAAACTTCCTTGTTAGTCAAAAAAAAAAGCTTTTATTGACACCAGGCCCAGCAAATGATCGATTTCAGAATATGCCACACCTTGATGTCATCGTGTGAAGTACCGCCTCAAAAGAAGAAGAACAACGGCTGATTCTGTAGCCCCGCCCACCGACTCGTGCCACTGACAAGACATAGGCCTACATGGAGCTAAACCGGATCGAACGTTTAAGAAATAAACATGCTGCATAAGCTTTGTTCGGATTCCAATTTTATGAATGCATGAACTTTATTTTTTATAAATATCAAACTCATGTAGGGAAGATATTGCGCGTCTGTTCCTTTATTTCACCACTGATACGTTTGTAAACAAGAGACTGGATTTGCAGACAGGATGAGATTACATGAATTAATTAATGAATGAAGCAACACACTAATGCGAGTAAAAACGTTTTTTTTTTATATGTGATAGTAATGCATTGTTACAGATCGTTTGATATCTATGGATTATGTGTACGTGTCTAACTGAACAGAAGTCTGAAGAATCCTTTATTTGTGGTGTTGTTGGTTCATTGCGATTCGGGATCAGGCTTTGGCATGTATGGGCCAGGGCTCGCAAAACCCAACGTCCCTGCGCTATGTGTTTTTCAGACAGGCTACCTAAACGTAAGCCCGGCCTGCCGACGGGCTATCTTATATAGTGAAATAACATTCCTTTGAAGGGCGTGCGTGTGTGTGTGTACGGTTCGCTCTTATATTCACCGATCGGGCGGGCCAAGTAATAAAAAAATAACATTCCTATCAATTGCGGGTGGATGAGAGATAAATCATTGTGTTTGTTTGATAAAGACATTTTGCGAGCGATGTGGGCGATTCATTCTGGTTCAGGTTTCCCCACACGCTTTCACTGACACGGGAGCAGAAGCTCATTAAATATGCAAATCTTATCCAATCCTAGCCGTGGGCATTTACTTCCTAGTCTTCAGTGTGGCACAGCCATTAAAACCGAGCATTTCTTGAGAGCGCCTCAAAACCAGGGCATAAAATAGCCTATTACTTATTCATTATGATGTTTTAAATGTAAAAACCACGCAAACGTCATAAGTTGACCTCAGACAACCGTATACAAAAATAGCCAATTCATGACCCCTCAAACCCCCTCCATTCGGCGGTCACGCCGGCGCGATCGGCTCTCTTTTTTTCTTATCAGTGCCAAAGACAATCAAATAACTGTCGTTTTTTATCATTCATGCAAGTGTTATACATCATTATATTCTGTTAAGTTTGTGTACAGTCACAATAAAAACAAATAGTTGTGCTTTTTGCAAAATAAGGGAAACAAACAAGATTCGCGATCTTCAGCCTCTCTCTCAATGATGTCTAATCTGATTCTCTTCAGAAAATGACCTGTAGCTTAGTGAAAACTTGACACACAAACATGAGACATTTGTCTAAAGAAATGTTCAAATGTCAGGTTTTAAATCATGTAAGTCAAAACGAAAACAAATATTCTGTGTTCATGTAATCTGTGTGAAAAGTGGGAGATATCGGTCAACTCATTACTGACTCATAATGCGGCCACGTCCACGGACCGCGCGCTCATTCAGATTCAAAAACAGGCAATCCATGCGTCGACGCCCACACACACATCAACTCATACAAACACAACTAGTAAATCTATGGTTCAGATACATCGCTTTGAGTAATAATCCTGGAATAATTATCCTCACGGAAAGCTGATTCAGGGCTGATTGTGGTAAGTTTCAGTTACCATCTGTGAATATGAAACGCAAAAAGACTGTTTAAATATAAATCCTGATGCACCATGGCAAGACTGTTTAGACAAGATTTATTTGGCCTGTTTTCGTTTTGTATAAATTGTATCTAAATTTGAATCAATGTTTTTAATATAGTTGCTTCTTATTTTATAAGAAGTCAATATAACCGACAATAGCCATAGCGCTGCATCGCATGGGCCTCATAAATGAACTTAAGATGGAAATGATATTTGAGTATTAATTGCCTTTTTTACAGTGAATTTCGTTTTGTATAAATTTTATCTTAATTTTAATCAATGTTTTTAAAACGAATTTGCTGCATATTGACGTTTAAATATTATACCCCATGTTGTTGTTGTTGTTTTTTTTAAGAAAGTTAATTGCTTTCTTTAAACTGAATTTAGTTTTGTATAAATTGTATCTTAATTTTAATCAATGTTTTTAAAACGAATTTGCTGCATATTGACGTTTAAATATTATACCCCATGTTGTTGTTGTTGTTTTTTTTAAGAAAGTTAATTGCTTTCTTTAAACTGAATTTAGTTTTGTATAAATTGTATCTTAATTTTAATCAATGTTTTTAATTTATTTGATATAATATAACAGACTGGTATAATAAAAACAAAAAAACATTTATTTTTTGGCAGATAATTTAGCTTGCTTTAAGTAAAAACTTTAAGTAAAAAAACATTTAGATTTTTCCCCCAGAAAACAATTTTTAGGGGCCAAGCACCTATTGAAATCGTTAGATTTCTTATTATTATTATTCCGCCATTGAAGTCTATGGCAGCCCATAGAACCGCTTGCGGGAAAGTTGTGAAATTTGGCACACAGATAGAGGACAGGCCCTGCATTAACCACACCAATTTTGAAATCTCTAAAACAATCTCTCTAGCGCCACCACCTGTCCAAAGTTTGAGTCATATTTTTGCTAATAACTTTTGAACCCTAAGGGCTAGAAACAAAATTATTCCTCTGATTCCTTAGCTCAAGCCAATTCGATTGCACCCTATGACGTCATTTTCCGTCATAAAAATGTTCCCGCCAATTTTAATTAACCGAAAAACCTACTTTTGCGAACTCCTCCTAGGCTGTTGCTCCAATTTGCACGAAAATTTAACACGATCATCATCAGACTATGCTGACAAAACCGTATTAGACTCGAGATGATTAGTCAAACTGTTATTGAATAACGCTCGAATGAAATCGACAAAGTGCCCACAAACATGAAAGTCAGGCTCTATCTCCGCAACGCTTTAGCATATTCAAACCAAACTTGGTGTGTGTTATGCCAGCCATGACCTGAGGCTGCCTGCAGCGTTTCGGCGCAGTGCCACCTAGTGGTCCAGAGATACAAAAATGTGATATTTTTGATTATAACATAAGAACGCTTTAGCCAAATATCACAAAACTGTCTCTTTAGAGTCGGGGCATCACGCAGAGCCATGCCATACCCAATTTTCCCATATCAACCATTTTGGGCGTCGGACATTTTGAATTTTGCTACAAAGTGCTATGTTTTACAAACACATTGGCGTATCGTTAAGAAACTCAGTGTGTGTCTTCGTCACCAAGCCTTGAAAGTACTCAAAAAGTTTCAAGGCAGCGCCACCTTGTGGACAAAAGTTATAATGAATTTTCCAATAATGCTAATAACTTTTGATTAAATTTGACTATTGGCATAAAACTGGTTTTAATAGATTCCTTGGGTCATGCCAAGAACATAGATCCCATTTTTACCATATTTGGCCAAACAATCTGTTCGCCATTTTTGATTTCCTTTAGAAACCTTCTTTTTCAAACTCCTCCTAGACCATTTGTCTGATTTTCACCAAAATCGAATCGTGACATCTTCAGACTATTACAGCAAAAAGTTATTAATTTTGTGTCAACAGACAAAACCGGTTTCATATACTGCAGCGACAAATTTGAGCCATGATGCCAAAATGACTCTTGAGGCTGTATCTCTGCAAAGTTTTGACATACTGACACCAAACTTTGCCTTTGTCATTGTCATCTCACTCTGACCACACCACATTAATTTTGTTACTGCGCCACCTATTGGTCAAAAGTGATAAACCATTAAATCATATTATCAATGACTGTATATATGATTTTTCAGCAATTTTGCCTAAAATCATCTTAAAATGCCTTTAATTGCTCATTGCAGTTGGTCTAACCCTCCTAGCCATGTTGGCATGTCTTGTCTTCTTTGCGCTTGGCCCCGTTAATGGCTGCTCGCAGCTATATTTTTTACTGTTACTGTACTTATCTAGTAAACCTAAAATCTAGTAGGCCTACCTAAGGCTCATTTATTATGCAGCTCATTATTATGCAAGTCTTTGTTTCTCAGGAGTGATCACATTATTCATGGGTTTTCATTATTCATTATTATTCATGAGTCGTTCAAAAGTGTTTTACAAAATGTAAATGAATATATTGTTTTATGTGAATGAGTAGGCTCAATGATTCTCACCTCATTTTGAAGCAAAAACTCAATGCAAAAACACCCAATAATCAAAGGTCTTGTGAACACATATCTATTGTGTGTTTTGAAGCCTTCATTTTAATTAAAAAAAAAAAATAGTTTTTTCAAAAATTATGCATAAACATTATTCTCTCAAAAATACAAGCATGTACATACATGTTGCTCACATATTATGGTAGCCCAGTTTGTGCTGAATACAGTGTAATTACACTTTTGCCATCAATATGTTTATAATCAACTGAAAAATGCACAAATGTCAGAGCATGTCAAAACTTCTAAAGGGCCCCAACACAGCTCAGACTCCTAGGGGTTAAGCTCAAACAATCACAGAACTGAGAGCGTCTTTTTAAATAATTTGAATATTATTCCTGTGCAAAACAGCTGTTTTCTATGTGAATGGAAATATTGGTCAGGCCAATGGTTCAAATGTTTACTTGCCCTGCCAAAATTTTGACTGGCCCCACCACAAAAAAAGTAATAAATAAAATAAAATAGGCCTAGTTATTGTTTTTGACCCATATAACCTAAATAAATAAGGTTGACACCAAAAAGCCTAACTCATATACATTTTAAATATTGTTAAAGACAGTCTGTAATGAAATAAGAACAAATAATAGAATTATAAGCAACAGCACAAATAAATACAACAGAACATACAACATAAAACAGTTCTTTTCAGGTTTTTCATAGGTCTAAACTATATTTTCATGTTCAGAAATAGTCATCAAAATGTAATATATCACTTCATAGTCTTCACTGTATAAATATAGATTATTTAAGTTATTGAAGTTATTAATTCAAGAGCAGTGAGTGACTTTTGTCATCTCGTATTTTACTGTATAAAAGGAGAAATGTGTAAAATGTGAAAATGTGTAATCCCCTACCATATATCCGGAAAACAGGTCATCCGGAAAATATTGTCAATGGCAGGGAAGCATGTGTATATGAGGCGTCTTTGTGCACACGCTTCAGATCTGTCAGTCAGTGTGAGTGAGATCGTTTTGTTTACATCAGCTTCATTGGCTCAAACTTCTGCCATCGAGAATTTGCTATCAATATTCACAAAGTAGCAAGTGGTCGAGAAGCGAGTTTTCGTGGACAAAGTAAAGGTACTCCTCTCAGAAAACGTACAAATACAGCTACTTTCAGATGTTTAATTGCTATTTGGAGCTTTGGGATCGCCTGACGAGGGAGTAATGAACTTTTTCGTGAATTTTTGTGAAAATCTCAAATTCGAGGAATGTTACTAGCCCATGCGCTTTCAAACTCATTTTGCCAGCATAGATGTGCAGCAGCGATGATTCGCGGTGACTGTAATCAAGTGTCTTGAACATTGTGGCCAATTTTTACAAAGCCTATAGAAACAGAACAGTGAAGGAAATTCTAGGTCTATTTCTAGTTGGGAAATAATCATTTTAAACTATTTGCAAATAATATTTGTATTCATTTGCATTAAAATATGCACATATGAACTTTTATTTGTGTGCATAAAATGGCGAAAACGTGAAACATTTCTTGTCTCTTAGGAATGACATTAATCACATTAAAGCATATTTTCAATTCAAAACGGCCACATTTGAAAAAAAAAAAAAGTAGTATCGCTGGATGTCACTGTCAGTCGTTTATCTTCAATCACAAAACAGTTCACATGTATTAAATGTTTTGCACGTCTCACTTTCTTTCAACGTTAAACTGACACTTTGCGCAGGAATTCACGATTTGCTTCTGTGACTGATAAACTCCGCCTACCTTGATATGATTGGCCACCTCAATCATTTTGACATTGACGAGCGCTGTTAGACCACATACTGAAGAGCTAGAATTTCAAATATTGCAATTTGGCCATTTCAATGTCTATGGTGGTTATGGCCCATGTCTGTAATGTGTACCGGACGTGTGGCAGCATGAGGCATGTGTCCTTTTCCTCCACTGACGCCTAGTTACTCTACAGCAGGGGTGTCCAATCCTGTTCCTGGAGGGCCACTGTCCTGCAGAGTTTAGATCCAACTTGCCTCAACACACCTGCCTGGAAGTTTCTAGTATGCCTAGTAAGACCTTGATTAGCTGATTCAGGTGTGTTTAATTGGGGTTGGAGCTAAACTCTGCAGGACAGTGGCCCTCCAGGAACAGGATTGGGCACCCCTGTGCTAGGCATACTAAAAAACTTCCAGGCAGGTGTGTTGAGGCAAGTTGAAGCTAAACTCTGTAGGACAGTGGCCCTCCAGGACTGACCTAGGACACCCCTCTTCTACAGCCTGTGGACTCACTCAAAAGGCTTCATGAGTTGAAATACTTTCTAATTCTCAGTTTTGGTTTACCAGTTTTTGCTGACTTCTTATTAAAATGGCACAAAGTGTGTTTTATACTGGTACACCGTACATTTCAGATGCCACATTCACAGACAGATGACCACTATATGCTTTACATCATAATAAATCAATGCAAAAAGCTCCATCCTTGAACTGTTTCTTGGTTAAAGTGTGCAGTGCATCAGCAAATGCAAAACGACTGAAGAGAAGGAGATGTTTAATCAGTTAATGAGCCCAGTGTCCTCTGGACGGCCTCCACGTCTCGGACGGACGGTCACCTCTGTGCTTATTAATACACACAGACCACAGTAATACAGGACATTAGGTGAATTTAGAAAAGCGGCAGAGACAGAGCGAGGAAGAAAAGACCTTCAGAGCGTTTACTGTACTGGGCGGCACTCAAACCAGAGCGCTCTTGTAAATGTTTACAGGCAAACCTTAAAAGGACACGCTAAATCATTTCAGCAACACGCAAGGACATGTAAGGACACGTAAGGACTGTTCTGCCCTGAGCGTGACGCATTTATCAGAGCGAGCACATGCTAAAAACATGAGATTGATTCAGAACAGAACATCTGATGAATGAGTAAGATCACACGAGTAGCTATGCGATATGGCTGTATATTTCCATTACGAGTGTGATCCTGCGTTTATACAACAGTTCCAACGGCACAAGTGTGTAAATAAATCAGAAACAACAGACTGTCTTTAAAAACACTCTTTTGTGCAGAACTACTTCCTTCCGCCATGGACTCAAATCTCAAGTTTAACAGCCTCCGTTACTAAACGTCACTTTAAAGCTAGGAACGCGGAGTCTCTTCATTGAAGATTAGTGGATTATGTAGAGCAGAGTATTATGAGAGAGAGATCGACTTAATGAGTATTACAAATCAGTTTGAATGTCCACTGAGGAAAGCGATTTCTTTGTCCTTTTAAAAGTTTGACAGCGCTGAAACAACTTCCTTGTTTACAACCAGTCACTCATAAAGACAGGCTTTGCCATCTAGTGGTGTAATATTGTAACTGTCACTGAATTCGACTATCGCAATCACTGACGGACCCCTTCTCAATACCAAATATGGCATATTATTAATATTAAAATATAGGTATTGAACAATAATATTTAAATCAACAAAAAAAGCCATTTTAAAGAAAATAGGTAATAAACAAATGCAAACGATTCAGTCAAGCGTACAAAAGCAGCGCTCAATAGTTATCACACTTAATTCTCCCCTTAATCCAAATAGTTTTGCTCTGGAAGAAGTAATGGATTAATAAAACCAAAGATTGTTCGTTTGATATACCCCAGATGAATTATATCTGTTTTGCCACTATCTACATACAGTAAGAGCCAGCGGCAAATCCTCGAAGGACTGTCCGAGATGAAGCTGTTCTCTGCGGGTACACGAGCGATGAACCAGCGCTGACGACCTGGAGCTCACATCTGCCAAAGAGTCTAAACCAAGGGTGTCCAAAGTCCGTCCCGTGGGTCAAATGCGGCCCGGGGATGAATTTAAAACGGCCTACAGTTTGTCTTTTAAAATATATTATATGTGGCCCGCCACGCATAATTTACAAATTGTGCAGTCTCACCATGTCAACACAAGGTGGTAGTACTAGATTTTACGCATCAAAAGCGGAACGAAAAATGTGTTGCTGAGTGTCTCGATCACATGATTACTAAACAGCCAGTGAGAAGTGTTCGAGTTCGGTGTAGAGGTCTCCGGTACGAGCTGCAAATCTCTCTGATTAAATTTAGTTTAAAGCCAGTTGAAACAGCGCTGACTTAATCAACAACACTAATGTGCAAATCAGGAAAAACACTGAGCCACAATGATCCAGTTAGAATACTTTTCAACCAACATTTATCATGGATTTACTGTGGTAACACTAACTGTAACCGTGGTATTTTGTCAGAATTGTAAGTTACAATCTCATTTTATATAATTTGTTATGTATTAAACGAGTAATGAAGGCCAAAATACAGACAATTTTTTGTCATAAACTTGGAGTTTTGTGCATTTGTATTTATAGTAAATGTGTGTATAGACTAAATACCATAAAATAATTCTAGATATACAGTAGAAACAATATTTTTACTTTTTACCATGGTTGGTTTTACCTGTGGTGATCTAAATAGAGTACTCGTTAATTTAAATAAGAGTAAAATGTGCAACTCCGTAATAATATTTAAATTTCACCCTTTAAAAACAAGGTTGTTAAAAGTTTTACAGATATTGTTTGTGTATTAAATCTGTGTCCTATCTCAAGCTAATCTGTCAGCATATATAAATAAAATATAATATAAAAAGAACCGGCCGCCAGGTGTGTCCACAACATCGAATCTGGCCCCCTTTTAAAAAAGTTTGGACACCCCTGGTCTATATAAGTCACATATTTGAGGTCTAAATAACAACATTCTCACCTAAAAAAACTGTTGAAACTACATTTCGTAGTTTACAGGCAGTAGCATTTTTTTTAACTTTTGGTGGATTTGCTCGACCGCCATGACAGACGCCGCAAGCGATACAAACGGTGAAACGGTTCGATACTGGGTGAATATTGCACGGCTGGAAAATGAGATTTGAGAACCAGAAAGAACTGTTGTATAAAGTTCATTAAATAAGGAAGGAAAAACTATTTTCTTTCGTCGAACGCTCTCTGAAAGTATCAGTTCTAGTCTGTCAAAATGTTAATGAGGGCATCTTTATGTGGAATCACATTTTAATGAGTTTAATCAGCTTCAGCACTCGTCTGCATATCAATCTGTTCACGCTCCCCAACGCCACCAGACATGCGAGGATCTCATCAACTCAACACTGGTCCAGCTGCTTATACAGATCCACTCCAGCCGTCGTTTCAGAGTGTCTGCACTGTTCCTGAGACTATCACAGCTAATCTCATCATTTCAGTTAACTTTTCAATTCTGCATTTTAATTAGGTTTTCAATTATTATTTTTTCAATTACTTATTATTAAAGGGGTCATATAATGGTACATGCACTTTTACAAGTTGATTGTACGGAAATGTGTGTTGGCAGTGCCCGTACACAACCATCCTAATGATAAAAATCCATCCAGTGTTTTTTTTTTTATCTCCTTGTATGTTTTCCCATCTCAAATCGAGCCGTCTGACCGTGTGATGTCACACAGTGTACGCCCCTCCCACGATTGTTAATTAACAGCAGCGTTTCAACACAGACCCGCCCTGAGCGAGCTGTCATCAGTCCGCCATTGTTGATACGCTGGAGCAGAATGGCGTCTAAGCGATTGTGGTGTTCTGTTCTTGGGTGTAATAACGAACCCAGCAGTCATTTTGATGTTCCTAAATCCGAACCGCTGAAGACGCAGTGGCTGAGCTTTGTTTTCGAAGGGAATATTCCCCCGATCAACATCAATGCTTTCATGTGTGCGCAAATCATTTCTCACCAGACAGCTTTATAAACGAGGGTCAGTAAAAAGCAGGTTTTGCTAAGAAGAAGCTCCTGAAAAAAGGATCGCTACCAACTATTCGTGTTCCTGCTGCACCTCCAGAAGAAGTGAGTGTAACGTTTTATTAACCTTCATATTAATCTTTGCAAATCGCTTGCACGCTTCACAATTAATGCGGCTAAAGTTTACAGGGTAAGTTACATTACGGCATGCTTTTATATGTATGATGACGTTCTCAATATAATTCATAATCCCACGTTTATAATGAACAACGTGTTATGGTTATTACAAACTGTGTACGCTGGCGATAAAGTTAACGTGGTAACAATGAACTAACGTATACATCAGTAAACACATAGCATTCGTATATCACTATGCGCCCAGGCCAGTATACAAAGATAGATCAAAGTGACATTTGTGGCGAGGTGGAGGAGCGAGAGACATGGGAGGAGCGAGCGAGATCGGTGTGCGTGATTGAGAATGAACGTCACCTGCGAGGCACACCGGTCTCGAGTCCTCTCATGAGGGAGCACGGAGACATAAAAGGACGAGCGACTCCAGTAAAGGAGGAGAGAGGACCAGGCCTGGATTTTAACTTGTGTTTTATTTATGTTTTGTTTATGTATGTGTGAGGCAGACGTCCGTACTTTCACTTTGTGTTCATTTATTTTATTAAAAGTATGTTGTATTGCTCGCCGGTTCCCGCCTCCTTCTTCCCACACGAACAAACGTTACTACAACATTATATTAACCAACCATTCAGAAACGTCCTGTTCGAACTTCGTTGGGGCTGTCATCTTGTTCCGGGTCCGACTCCGGTTCAAATTGATACGGTTGCCCAGATGTGTCCTCAAAGACTCCCACGTGTGTTGTGGTGTTGTGTCAAAACGCGCCACAGAACAGAGGGGCGGGGTGAGCAAAGCTCATTATCATTTAAGGGCACATGCACTGAAATGGCTTGCTGAAAACAGAGCTGTTTTTGACCAGGTAAAATTTGTGTTTTCTTACAATACAAATGAGAATTTTTAATTAAAGTATATTACAAACTTTTCATTTAGACACTAAAGAATCATATTAACTTAAAAATGGCATTATATGACCCCTTTAAGAAATAATAATAACATTTTAAAATTAGATTAATATATTTTGAAATTATTATTTTATTATCAATAATAATAACAATAATAAAATATATATATTTTAATATTAGATTGATATATTTGTTATTGTTATAATTAAGTTTACATTACAATTGAGTTAAATTATAATTTATTATTATTATTATTATTATTATATAATTATAAAAAGATTATTTTTTTTATTTTATTTTATTTATACACACATATACATACATACATACATACATACATGCATACGTATATAAATAATGATAGTAAAGTTTAAAATATATAAATATGTATTAGTAATATATCATTTAAAAACAATAATTGAAAACTTTTTAATTCATTAATTGTAATATTAAATAAAAATTATAATGATAGAATACATTTTTATACTTTTAACCTAAATTAACCTAAAAATCATCTTGCGCTGCTCTGCGACAGCCACGGATTGTGTAATCATGCCGGAAAGGTCACGCTAGACGTATACGGAAGTACCGCCCCGAGCAAACGTGCAAAGACTAATACACACTCCCTTTACCAAAAAACACTCAACTTCAAAATCGTCCGTGCAGAGCCTCTGAAGCTCTTCCTTTGAAACTGCATTGATTTGGACCAGGAGAAATCCTGGAATGTTTTCCTCAAAAAACTCAATTCATTTTCGAGTGAAGAAAGAAAGACATGAACATCTTGGATGAGATGGGGGTGAGTAAATTATCAGGAAATTTTCTATTTGAGGTGAACTAATCCTTTAACACTTGATGGCTCGTCTGTCAAGTCCTCGTCGTCAGTGAGGAACCTGGGTGTGCTCTTTGATACCAATCTTTCATTTGAAAGCCACGTTTCTAGCATCTGTAAAACTGCATTCTTCCATCTTAAAAATATATGTAAATTACGGCACATGCTCTCAATGCAAAATGCTGAACAGTTATTCTCTGAGTGAAGTTGTCACTGAGGCACTAACAGACTTTTTGGGGTATTTTTGGGAGGAGATTGGAGCTTTAGCTTTAGCATTTCCATAACTGTTTATTTCACACCAAAATAATGAATTGTTCTGCGTCTGCGAGAGTGTGGGCGGGCTTTTGATATTGCGTCTCTACTTCCTGCTCTCTACTGCGCAGAGTCCGGTCCCAAATCTGCGCAAGACGTCAGCGCCATATTCGGACCTCCGGAGGCTTCAATTACTTCAGCGGAAGTGAATGAAGTTGCGTCGTCCATATTTTTTACGGTCTATGGCCTAGACATGACCATAATGAAGCCCTGAAGTGTTAACTAGACTCTCCTCTGTGAAGCCTCCTTCACTTCTTCTCAGATGAAAATGTTACCGATTAAAAACGCTTTATTATGCATACCAGACAAGTAATGTAGCAGTCTTTTTGTAAAAGAAAACTACGCGCCTGAGCACGTTCCGATTTCTAACGTGCTTGCCTGTAAACTAAACATGTAATGCTTACGCACCGTTCTCATGGATTTGCATTTTTCGAGGCTTGCACAGGGATGATGGCGGTATCGTTTCAAAACTGTTTCAAGGTCTGCACTCTCTAGCTGCCGGGCGCTGTTGCCGTGCGGATGAGCGGCTGAAACGCATTTCTTTTTCCAATGAAAATGGTGTCATGTGAGTGGCCCCAAAGTAAACAGCTAATGATCTCCTACAACGGAAATGGATCAATCAAACTGTATTGTGTACCTGACGTGTGGCAGCATGAGGTAGTGAATGCTTCCCGCGTCCTTCTCCTCCACTGACGCCGGGTCGATCAAATGCCGCAGGTTCTGGTACATCATCTCCGTTATGAACGGCGTGAAGGGAGCCTGAGCAGAGGAAACACTTCACTAGAGACAGAAGAGGAGCTACTACTACTAAGCACAACTACCAAAGCTTCATCATCGGCTCCTGTGAGCTTTTATGAAGATTCATTTAAACATTAAGTTGTGACGAGGAAAATGGGGCATTGACTGTCTGCTTATCTATCAAATGACATTTTGGGTCGGTAATTTATTATTGTCGTAAATGAGCTCCATTGAAGCCCTGCCTTCACAGTTATGAACAGATGATCAGCTCTGCATCTGGACAACTATTACACTGCAAAAATCATCTTTATAATATCTCATGTTGTTGGAAAACCCATGTGACTTTCAGTGGAGCACAAAAGGAGTTGTGAATCATGTGCCGGTTGCTCTTTTCCATTCACTTACAAGGACTCATAGTATCAAAGTATCATAACAGTCACCCATGTGACTTGTGTGATAAGTTTTCATAAGTCATATGATGCTTTGCGTGAGAAACAGACTGAAATTTAAGTGGTGATCTTTTAACTGATCATCTGCTGTGACTGAATCGTTCAACCAGTCTGAACGATTCCTGCAAACTGAATCAGCGATTCACTGATCCAAAGAATGATCTGTTCAAGAATTGGCCATTGCTACTTTCATAAACGCATATATGACATCTAGAGCAGAGATCAAGACTTTCAATCTTCTAAATAAACACTCACTGTACAAGTCATATGAACGATTGATATGATGCTTTAAAGTCATTTTGAAGTGTGACAGCTCTAGTCCTCATTCACTGTCATTACATTACAAACAATGGTCAGGATATTCTTGGAAATTTTCAATTATTATTTTAATTATTTCTTATCAAGAAATAATAATAATAATAATAATAATAATAATAACAATAATAATTATAATAATATATTTCAATATCAATAGATTAATATATTTTTGATTGTACTATCATTATTTTTATATTACAATGAATGAATTACAATTTCAATTATTATTTTGTAATTATTTAAGATTATCAATAATAATAACAACCATAATATAGTATTTTAATATTAGACGTATATATATATATATATATATATATATATATATATATATATATTAAATTGTGCTATAATTGTTTTTATATTACAATAATTTAGTTAATATATTATTTTTAATTTATTATTATTAACAATAAAAAATAAATGTTTGTATATTTTTTATATATGAATATTATAAATATATACACAATTCTGGAAAAAAATTAAGAGACCACTTAACATTGAGAAATAACAAAAATTCAGAGCTATATATATTATATATATATATATATATAAAATCAAAAATAATAATATTATATTTTATATAAATAATAGATTGTATATAAATATGATGTGTTAATATATAATTGAAAACTTAAAGTAAAAATAATATTTGAATAAAAATATAATATATTATAAATATATATTATTGTTATTATATATATAATATATACAGGGAGTGCAGAATTATTAGGCACGTTGATTTTCTGATCATATTTTTTTTCCAGGCACATTTGACCAATTCCAAACCACAGTAATCCTAATAACTACTATTGATTTAGTATTTAATAATGTATAAGTGATATATAATTGTTCATGAAGGCTGGAAATGAAAATCACCTTATATTCAGGTGTGCAGAATTATTAGGCATGTTTTCTTTTACAGATAAATTGAGCCAAAAAAGAGATTTAACTCAGACTGAAAAGTCAAAAAGTATTAAATGCCCATGAGAAGGATGCAATACTAATGCAATACTAGACATTGCAGTTAAGGCATGACCATTGGACAGTGAAATGCTCGTTGGGTCAGCAGGGTCAGACAAAAACATGTGGCGGAGAAAAGACACCTGTTAACTGCAAAAGAATTAAGAATTAAGGTGAAGAATTAAGGGTGAAACCATCAGGAACCCTTTAGTCTCCAGCGCCACCATTTTCCAGAGCTGCAACCTACCTGGAGTCTCCAGAAGTGCAAGGTGTCAGGATCTCAGAGACTTCAGTTAGGTAAAGAATCCTAAAAAATGACCCCCACTAGATAAGAATCACAAGCTGAAGTGTTGTAAAATACATGAAGAAGGTTTTTTTATAGGCTTTATGGACAGATAGGTTGAGAGTGACTCTTGAAGGACCAGCACCACATCCTCTAGTACCACTGTTTGAAGAATTCATCTTCCAGAATCTGGCAGTACGTTTTGGGAGTTCATTTTAGTCCATCCTGAAGTCCGTTTTGCAGAGATGGACAAAAAATGAACTCCCAAAATTTTGCAGTTAACAGGTGTCTTTTCTTCACCACCTGTTTTTGTCAGATCCTGCTGACCCAACGAGCATTTCACTGTCCAATGGTCATGCCTTAACTGCAATGTCTAGTATTGCATTAGTATTGCATCCTTCTCATGGGCATTTAATACTTTTTGACTTTTCAGTCTGAGTTAAATCTCTTTTTTGGCTCAATTTATCTGTAAAAGAAAACATGCCTAATAATTCTGCACACCTGAATATAAGGTGATTTTCATTTCCAGCCTTCATGAACAATTATATATCACTTATACATTATTAAATACTAAATCAATAGTAGTTATTAGGATTACTGTGGTTTGTAATTGGTCAAATGTGCCTGGAAAAAAAATATGATCAGAAAATCAACGTGCCAAATAATTCTGCACTCCCTGTATATAATGATATAATGTCAATAATTTATGTTTATTATATTTTTTATTCTAATATACATTACAATGAATGAGTTACATTTTCAATTGTTGTTTTTAAATTACATATTAACACATCATTGTTATTAAAATATATAAATATTATAAATTATATATTTATAACTTTACCATTATTATTTTGAAAACATGCTTTCAGTTATTTTTTTATTATTATTTATTTTTTAATTAATTTATAAAATCAGTTTTTTTGTTCCACAGAAGATTGACTGAAATGACATTCAAATAATGACAATTCTAATGTCAACTATTCCTTTATTTATTATTTTTATTTGTATTATTTTAGTTATTCGTTGTTATTCATTGATATTCTTAAACTTCACAAAAAGGTGTTAAATTGATGCTTAAAACAAGAAAACTATTATCTTCAACAATTCTGCTTTTCAAGCTAAGGATTGTTTTTGTTTGTTTTTTTACAAGAATCCCAGTGTGCAAAACAATCCTTTATTTTCTGGTTGCAGTAATATTAACTTTAGTATTGCAACACAATTCTTCCTCAAGCATCGCTACACTTCTATACTCAATCATTTCATCATGTGCTTTCTGAGCTGGCGTGACTCACCATCAGACGGCACATGGAGAAGAGCACGCTGAAGAGGGTCTCCAGGGCGCGGACGCAGTCTTCAGAGCCACTCTCCCCCTGAACACACACACACACACACACACACACACACACACACACACACTGCTGACTCCTCCGCTCTTAAACCACACATCACCACGGCATCATGTTTGAGCTGCAGGTCTCGTGAACAGCAGAAAGTACAGAGACTCTATAGGAGAGAGAGCTGAACATGCACAGATGAGCAGAACACAAAGTCCAGATGTGATGCTCATCATCATCAGTGGAACATTCTTATTAATCATAATTCATAAAGATGAGATCGAACAATGTTCTCACTAAATCAGTTCAAGTTACGACGTGTAGAATATTTGAGAAAATCTCATAAAACCTCCCTCCCTTCTTTCCTCCCTGCCTTCTTTCCTTCCTTTCACCCTTCTGTCCTTCCTTCCACCCTTCTGTCCTTCCTTCCTTCCTTCCATCCATCCCTCGATCCATCTTTCCTCCATTCCTTCTTTCCTTCCTTTCACTCTTCTTTCCTTCCATCCATCTGTCCTTCCTTCCCTCGTTCCATCTGTCCTTCATCCTTTCCTTCCTTCTTTCCTCCCTTCTTTCCTTCCTCCCTCCCTTCCATCCCTCAGCCCATCTGTCCTCCCTTCCTTCCTTCATCCATCCCTTCTATCCTTCCATCCTCCCTTCTTCTCTTCCTTCCTTCTTTCCTTCCTGCCTTCTTCCCCTCTGTCCATCTGTCCTCCCTTCAGCCCTTCTTTCTTTCCTTCCTTCCTCCTTCCCTCTCCTCTGTCCATCTGTCCTCCCTTCCTTCATCCCTTCTTTCCTTCCTTCATTCATCCCTTCTTCCATTCTTTTCTTCCTGCCTCCCTCCCACCATCCCTTGGTCCATCTGTCCTCCCTTCCTTCCTCCCACCCTTTCTTCCTTGCACCCTACTTGCCTCCCTTCCTTCCTCTGTCCATCTGTCAACCCTTCTTTCCTTCATTCCACCCTTCTTTCCTTCCTCCCGTCCCGCGGTCCATCCGTCCTCCCTTCCTTCATCCCTTCTTTCCTTCCTTCCACCCGTCCACCCCTCTTTCCTTCCTTCCTTCCACCCTTCTTTTTGTCTCTTTCCTTTCTTTTTGTAAATGGTCCAAGCACTGATTCAATACAGATTTCTAAGTGTACTTTGCACAATATGGATGAATAATGACATTCAGGAATGAAATACCATTATTGATCTGTGCTCTATGGCCTTTCAAATAATGAATCATAAATAATGGTTTTCAATGTGGGTCACGTCTAGCCTGAGGATCACAAGCAGGTGCAAGATTTATTTCTTTCTCTTGATAAATATGAAACACGATTCATGGGATATTTTTGACAGGTTTTGTGCGAGTCGTATCTTGCCTACCTTCAGTCGCCTGCGGTTCGTCCGCACGTACCAGTTGGTGAGCATATCCACGAACTTGACAAGTTTGGGAACCACCGTATAGAGTCTGTAGGCTGGAAACATAGGCACACGTCTATTTCAGACTGTCCTTGTTGACAAATCACTTCAAGTGCAGGAGTTCATCAGATGCTCACCTCCCATCTCATCTCTGAAGAACTGAATGAGCGACTGGGTGAATGACTGGATCCATTTGTCCATGATGTTCTCGCTCACGCTGGCTGTACTCTCGTTGTACAGGAACTCAATGGCCTCTTCCTAATGAGGGAAAAAACGATCATGGCCCAACCAGATACTTTTGAAATAGTAAGCAGTTCAATGTTTTCATTCACTGAAGATCTTCATCTCCAGTTGTCAAATGTAATTTGAGCTTGGCATCCCAAACTTCTTGACAGATGAACCCCATGAGCATTCAGCTGAAGTTCTTTTTCCGATATGTTAGGATAAGTTCCAAATTGAATTTGACAACCCCTTTGAAGTTATATTTTATGCTCACCAAGGCCACATTTATTTGATCAATATAAAATAACTGTTTTTATGTGAATATACACCGATCAGGCATAACATTATGAGGTGAAGTGAATAACACTGATTACCTCTTCATCACGGCACCTGTTAGTGGGTGGGATATATTAGGCAGCAAGTGAACATTTTGTCCTCAAAGTTGATGGGCAAGCGTAAGGATTTGAGAGAGTTTGACAAGGGCCAAATTGTGATGGCTAGAATGACTGGGTCAGAGCATCTCCAAAACTGCAGTTCTTGTGGGGTGTTCCCGGTCTGCAGTGGTCAGTATCTATCAAAAGTGCTCCAAGGAAGGAACAGTGGTGAACCGGCGACAGGGTCATGGGCAGCCAAGGCTCATTGATGCACGTGGGGAGAAAGGTGTCAGTGTGATGCTTATCATAATGTTATGCCTGATCGGTGTAATTCCAAAAACATAAAATAACAAATAAAAAAACAAACTTAAGAATGGAAAACTGTACATAGATGTGCTTTGGATCAGGATTGTAAAATCAGATTTGCTTGTGTTTTCCCCCTCCGCTGTTCCTGGCACAAAAAATGAAACTTAAGTAAAAGTGTTGCGCTGACGGAGCAAAGCCTTGGAGTTGAAGAGCCTCATCAAAGCATCGGAGCTCAGATCACGTACCTTCTGCAGTCTCTGGACGTTCTGCACTAGGAAGCGGTAGGCGTTGTACCAGGGCAGGAAGACGTCTTTGAGCACGTCTCGCACTCCCTCTTCTTTGAAGCGCAGGTTCTCGGCACGGACCACAGGGGAGTTGATCAGATACAGTCTGAAGGGACAGAAACGGATAAAATTAAACTTAAAGCAACACGAGGAAGAGCGTCTCTTTACTCGTGAAAGGTCAGAGATGTTACATTTAGTGCTCTGACCATATTAAACGCATAATGGAAAATTATGCATTGACAACCGAATGTCTCTGTGAACACACTCGTCTGGAAGAATATGACAAACTCAACGCTTTAGACAGGCACCATCAAGAACTAAACACACACATTGATTGTGAGTTCAGGCATGAGCTCATCTCTATCATGTCATGATGATGTAGGTCAGGAGACACAGACAAGGAATCTAAAAAAAGAGTTTTGTGATTGCATTTGTGAGTGTGTATGCGGCCATTTCTCTCCGACTCAAGACACTTTCACTTATCACCCTACTGTACTCCGCCAAGCAGGCGTGGATAAAGCATTGGTGCTTTGGTTGAAGATAAATAACTATAACAGCATGTGACCAACAGAGTTTGAAGTGTTCTTGAACAATGAATCTTCAAGCATTTAATTGGTCATAAGTAGACGTGCTGATATACGGTAATAAGATTTCCAGTATTTAATTAAACGGTCATTCTGATTTTTGTATTCGCTATATGTATGAGTGTGTGTGTGTGAGCGTTTGTGTGTGAGCGTGCGTGCAAGAATGTGCGTGTGAGTGTGAATGTGAGTGTGTGGTAGTGTGCAAGTGAGTGTGTGTGTGTGTGTGTGAGCATGTGTGTGCGTGTGTGAGCGCCTGTGGGTGTGTAAGTGTGTGGTAGTGTGAGTGAGTGTGTGAGCGCATGTGAGAGTGTGTGGTAGTGTGCAGTGTATGAGAATGTGTGGAAGTGTGCGAGAGAGAGTGTCTAAGTGTGTAAGTGTGTGATTGTGTGAACGTGTGTGTGAGCGTGTGTGTGCCTGTGACAGTGTGTGATAGTGTGCGTGTGAGTGCGTGTGTGGTAGTGTGCGCTTGAGAGTGTGTGTGTGCGTGCGTGCATGCGTGTGAGTGTGTGTGCGAGAGCGTGCGTGTGTGTGGTTGAGCGTGCGTGCGTGTGTGTGAGTGTGTGTGCGAGAGCGTGTGTGTGCAAGCGAGGGCATGCGTGCGAGTGAGCGTGTGTGTTTGAGTGTGTGCGTGGTAATGTGAGGTGTTTGAGTGCATGTAAATGTGCGGTAGTGTGCGAGTGCAGTAGTGTGTGAGTGAGTGTGTGTGCGAGTGTAGTAGTGTGCGAGTCAGTGTGTGTGCGAGTGTAGTAGTGTGCGAGTGAGTGTGTGTGCATGCGAGTGCATGCGAGTGAGAGCCTGAGTGTGTTTGAGTGTGCGTGTGGTAGTGTGAGCGTGCAAGAGTGTGTGTGTGTGTGTGAGTGTAGTACTGTGCGAGTGAGTGCATGCGTATGCGAGCGCGTGCGGGTAAGAGCGTGAGTGTGTTTGAGTGTGCGGTAGTGTGAGCGTCCGAGAGTGTGTGTGTGGTAGTGTGTACGAGTGTGATTGTGTGTGTGATTGTGTGTGTGAGTGTGTGTGTGTGGTAGTATGTGAGCGTGTGAATGTGTGTGTGTAGTAGTGTGCGAGTGAGTGAGTGTGTGTGTGAGTGTAGTAGTGTGCGAGTGAGTGTGTGTGTGTGTGCGAGTGTAGTAGTGTGCGAGTGAGTGAGTGTGTGTGCATGCGAGTGCGTGTGAGTGAGAGCCTGAGTGTACTTGAGTATGTGTGTGGTAGTGTGAGCGTGCAAGAGTATGTGTGTGTGAGTGTAGTAGTGTGCGAGTGCGTGCGGGTAAGAGCGTGAGTGTGTTTGAGTGTGTGTGTGTGTGTGGTAGCGTAAGCGTCCAAGAGTGGGTGTGTGTGGTAGTGTGTAGGTGTGTGATTGTGTGTGTGAGTGTGTGAATGTGTGTGTGATTGTGTGTGTGTGTGTGTGTGTGTGAACGTGTGAATGTGTGTGAGTGTACACAAACAAAATCAACAGATTTAAAAGGCAATATCACGTCATCATACGTTGCAGTGTTTAGTGTGCACTGCCCCATATGGATGGATATAAATATGTTTTTATTTATTAACCATATGGTCATGTCTCAACTGTGCTTCAGGGGAATTTAAAATGGTTCACATATTAATATTCCGAGATAATGTGAAAGGCAAAACTAAACACATGATAATTTTGGAGATCACTCATGTGTGTGTACGAAGCATCAGTGTGTTTCTCTCACCGGAGCGCGTCGGCGCCGTAGTTCTGCACAACCAGACCGGGGTCGGGGTAATTCTTCTTACGCTTGCTCATCTTCTGTCCATCGCTGCACACAGAACACACGTTTCCAGGTCACTGGGTCATTAACACTAGTACTGCATTTCTGCCTAAGGGCGGAGCCTGACAGGCTGTGTGTGTGTGGATTACCTCGCAAGAACCAGGCCGTTGACGATCACGTTCTTGAATGGCGGTTTCCCGAACAGAGCAGTGGAGAGCACGAGTAACGTGTAAAACCTGCAGCAGATGAGCAGCCAAAGAAGCATAAGCGTTACCGAACTCACTGAATCTACTCAGATTCAGTCCAAACATGTTCCACCAACAGAGTGAGTGCATAATAATCATGGCAATCAATTCATGTCGTTCCGTAACTGCAGTGCTGCATCAGATCTCAATCAAAAGGTGTGTGTGTGTGAGAGAGAGTAAGTGTGTGTGTGTGTGTGTGTGTGTGTGTGGGGGGGGACTGATAATCCCTAGGTTATGGGGACAAAATGCCCCCACAAAGATGGCAATATCCAAAATCCTCGTCCTTGTGGGGACATTTTTAGGTCCCCATGAGGAAAACGTCTTATAAATCAGACTAAGTGATGTTTTTTGCAAATGTAAAAATGCAGAATGTCTCCTGTGATGGGGTAGGTTTAGGGGCAGGGGCAGTGTAGGGGGATAGAATATACAGTTTATACAGTATAAAAACCATTACACCTATGGAAAGTCCCCATAAAACATGAAAACTCCATGTGTGTGTGTGTGTGTGTGTGTGTGTGTGTGTGTGTGTGTGTGTGTGTGTGTGTGTGTGTGTGTGTGTGTGAGTGTGTGAGTGTGAGTGAGTGTGTGTATGTGTGTGTGAGTGTGTGAGTGTGAGTGAGTGTGTGTATGTGTGTGTGTGTGTGTGTGTGTGTGTGTGTGTGTGTGTGAGTGTGTGTGAGAATAAGTGTATGTGTGTGTGTGTGTGTGTGTGTGTGTGTGTGTGTGTGTGTGTGTGTGTGTGTGTGTGTGTGTGTGTGTGTGTGTGTGTGTGTGTGTGTGTGAGAATAAGTGTATGTGTGTGTGTGTGTGTGTGTGTGAGAATAAGTGTATGTGTGTGTGTGTGTGTGTGTGTGTGTGTGTGTGTGTGTGTGTGTGTGTGTGTGTGTGTGTGTGTGTGTGTGTGTGAATGTGAAAGTTTGCGTGTGTGAGTGTGTGTGAGCGAGTGTGAGTGTTTGCATGTGTGAGTGTGAGAGTGAGAGTGTTTGCATGTGTGTGTGTGTGTGTGTGTGTGAGAGAGAGAGAGTGTGTGTCAGGGTTATTATTACTAACTAAAACTACTGACACATATATATATATATATATATATATATATATATATATATATATATATATATATATATATACACAGTGAGGAAAATAAGTATTTGAACACCCTGCTATTTTGCAAGTCCTCCCACTTAGGCTGTGTTCACACTGCAGGGCTTAATGCTCAATTCCGATTTTTTGAAAAAATTCGATTTTTTTGCAAGGCCGTTCACATTTCCAATTAAATGCGACCTTTTGTGATCTCCTGTGTGAACGTGAAATGACCCAGAAGTGACCCACATGCGCAGAAGAGTACTCAACGGTCAACGACGTCACTTGTTGTTTACGGAAGTAGCCAAATATGGGTGTCAGCATTGGAGTTCGTTTAGCTTTATTAAAGTTATTTTCGCAACGGAGCCAGCACCATTACAACCTTCTCATGTTAAGAAGAAAATTAAAAAAGAGGAGGAGAGCAAGGTTTTTGGCCATGGCGTTTTGTGGAGCAGTGGTAGCAACGTCGGTACAGAGAAACGTGTGTGTGCGGAGTCGCAGCCAGGAGTGGTGGGATACTGATGTGAGTGGCTTTACTGATACTGAATTCGTCAGTAACTTCAGAATGACCAGATCCACCTTCAATTATGTTTGCGAGCGCCTTCAACTAACTTTGTCACGGGAAGAGACACGTCTGCGGCGGCCCATAACAGTGCAGAAACGCGTTGGAGTTGGAGTGTATTGGCTAGCAACAGGTGCGTACTTCTTCTTTTATTGGCGGTTAGCAACTATTTCTTGTGCATTACCGCCACCACTGGACTGGAGTAAGGAACGGGAGTTACAATGATGACGTTTGTCGCGTATCAATGACGTGCGGGTCGGATACATGTGACCTGGCAGTTCAGACTGAAGACGCATTTCAAAAGATCGGATATGTATCGGATTTGGACCACATACCCAAGTGGCCTGGGTCGCATTTGAAAAGATCGGATCTGTGTCGTTCAGACTGTCATGAAAAGATCAGATACAGGTCGCATAAGGGCAAAAAAATCGGAATTGGGTCGTTTCAGCCTGCAGTGTGAACGCAGCCTTAGAAATCATGGAGGGGTCTGAAATTGTCATCGTAGGAGCATGTCCACTGTGAGAGACATAATCTAAAAACAAAATCCAGAAATCACAATGTATGATTTTTTTTTTACTATTTATTTGTATGATACAGCTGCAAATAAGTATTTAAACACCTGAGAAAATCAATGTTAATATTTGGTACTGTTGCCTTTGTTTGCAATTACAGACGTCAAACGTTTCCTGTAGTTTTTCACCAGGTTTGCACACACTGCAGGAGGGATTTTGGCCCACTCCTCCACACAGATATTCTCTAGATCAGTCAGGTTTCTGGCCTGTCGGAGTTTGAGCTCCCTCCAAAGATTCTCTATTGGGTTTATGTCTGGAGACTGGCTAGGCCACGCCAGAACCTTGATATGCTTCTTACAGAGCCACTCCTTGGTTATCCTGGCTGTGTGCTTCGGGTCATTGTCATGAAGACCCAGCCTCGACCCATCTTCAATGCTCTAACTGAGGGAAGGAGGTTGTTCCCCAAAATCTTGCGATACATGGCCCTGGTCGTCCTCTCCTTAATACAGTGCAGTCGCCCTGTCCCATGTGCAGAAAAACACCCCCAAAGCATGATGCTACAACCCCATGCTTCACAGTAGGGATGGTGTTCTTGGGATGGTACTCATCATTCTTCTTCCTCCAAAAACGTTTAGTGGAATTATGACCAAAAAGTTATATTTTGGTCTCATCTGACCACATGACTTTCTCCCATGACTCCTCTGGATCATCCAAATGGTCATTGGCAAACTTAAGACGGGCCTGGACATGTGCTGGTTTAAGCAGGGGAACCTTCCGTGCCATACATGATTTCAAACCATGACGTCTTAGTGTATTACCAACAGTAACCTTGGAAACGGTGGTCCCAGCTCTTTTTAGGTCATTGACCAGCTCCTCCCGTGTAGTTCTGGGCTGATTTCTCACCTTTCTTAGGATCATGGAGACCCCACGAGGTGAGATCTTGCATGGAGCCCCAGTCCGAGGGAGATTGACAGTCATGTTTAGCTTCTTCCATTTTCTAATGATTGCTCCAACAGTGGACCTTTTTTCACCAAGCTGCTTGGCAATTTCCCCGTAGCCCTTTCCAGCCTTGTGGAGGTGTACAATTTTGTCTCTAGTGTCTTTGGACAGCTCTTTGGTCTTGGCCATGTTAGTAGTTGGATTCTTACTGATTGTATGGGGTGGACAGGTGTCTTTATGCAGCTAACGACCTCAAACAGGTGCATCTAATTTAGGATAATAAATGGAGTGGAGGTGGACATTTTAAAGGCAGACTAACAGGTCTTTGAGGGTCAGAATTCTAGCTGATAGACAGGTGTTCAAATACTTATATGCAGCTGTATCATACAAATAAATAGTTAAAAAATCATACATTGTGATTTCTGGATTTTTTTTTTTAGATTATGTCTCTCACAGTGGACATGCACCTACGATGACAATTTCAGACCCCTCCATGATTTCCAAGTGGGAGAACTTGCAAAATAGTAGGGTGTTCAAATACTTATTTTTTTCCTCACTGTATATATATGTAGAAAAAAAATAGTACATTTACAAAAGCACATAAAATTGCTACAAATGAAATGCAAGTAATATTACCATGAAAATAAAAATAAAAGCCAATTCAAAACAATAATAAAAACTAAAATAACACTATATTATACATATTGGCTGATATTTATTATACACACATTTGAAATTTCATCAGCCATCCTAATTTCTAAGATATCGGCCCTCAAATAAACCAGTATCTGTCAACCAATAGTTTCTTCTTTTGATTCGAGTGACGTGTGACCCGGAATGTTCTGGACACACGTGACCGTCATGTCGATTCACATTCATGTTTTCATGTCTTTTATTTTGAAGTTTGTGTTTATTATATCTATTGATCGGAGCAGTCACAGAGGGTTCCTCACCATCCTCTGGTCTGGTCGATGCCCTCAGCGATGAAATCGGCCGGGAAGGCGTCCTCAAACTCACGCCTGTTCTCAAACGGATAGTGCACCTGTGCGTAGGGCATACTGCCGCTCTCGAACCAGCAGTCAAAGACCTCCAGGACCCTCCTGAGCTGGCCCTTCCCACAGCGAGACGGGATGGTCAGACTGTCAATGCTGCCGAATACACACACACACACACACACACACACACATCAACACCGGACTGATCTCCACAGGTAAAGCTCAGCAGAAACACAGCACATAGGTTTGAGGGTAAGGTGTGTTTGTGTCTCACCTCTCCCTGTGAAGATCAGACACTTTAATTCCTGTCAGCTCCTCCAGCTCAGCCATGGATCCCACACACACAACCTAAACACAAAACACACACTTTTGACCACTAGTGTGCATATATTATTATTTAGGGCTGTTAATTGAAAAATTAGAATTGCAAATTTTTCTGTAAATAATCGTGATTAATCGAACCTAACATTCAAGCTTTTTATATACTTTTATATTGTAGCAATATCACATTTGACCTATACAGCGACCAGGCATAACATTATGACCAGGTGAAGTGAATAACACTGATTATCTCTTCATCATGGCACCTGTTAGTGGGTGGAATATATTAGGCAGCAAGTGAACATTTTGTCCTCAAAGTTGATGAGTTAGAAGCAGGAAAAATGGGTAAGCGTAAGGATTTGAGAGAGTTTGACAAGGGCCAAATTGTGATGGCTAGACGACTGGGTCAGAGCATTTCAAAAACTGCAGCTCTTGTGGGGTGTTCCCGGTCTGCAGTGGTCAGTATCTATCAAAAGTGCTCCAAGGAAGGAACAGTGGTGAACCGGCGACAGGGTCATGGGCGGCCAAGGCTCATTGATGCACGTGGGGAGCGCAGGATAATGTGCCCTGCCACAAAGCAAACATGAAAAAAGTTCAGAAATGGTTTGAGGAGCACAACAATGAGTTTGAGGTGTTGACTTGGCCTCCAAATTCCCCAAATCTTATTCCAATCGAGCATCTGTGGGATGTGCTGAACAAACAAGTCCGATCCATGGAGACCCCAACTCACAACTTACTTAATGGATCTGCTGCTAACATCTTGGTGCCAGATACCACAGCACACCTTCAGGGGTCTATTTAAGTCCATGCCTCAACAGGTCAGGGCTGTTTTGATAGCAAAAGGGGGACCAACACAATATTAGGTCATAATGTTATGCCTGATCGGTGTATTTTAAATATTTGTTAAAATGGCGTAATTTTATGAAAGGAAGCCAATATCACCAATAAGGATACTGATGTCTCTATGAAATTGATTTCTCTCAATTTTAGCCATTAATTATAGGCATTCAGCATTACTTTATAACTGAAAGCTATCAATTGTAACATTTATTAGGCTTTAAAGGTGAACTTAAAACAATCTTCAGCAGCAGTTTTATAAGGCTGCTGTCGCTTTAAGAGCTGACGAACATGCATCTCACACAGATCCCATCTTTACGTTCATTTAAGACAATATTTAACTCCGCTTGCGAGGATACTTAATAAAACGGATCTTGGTCACCCCATGGACATCCCTGTGCCCCCCGAGGGAGACGGACTTGATAATAGCATGTGATTTTCTCACTCAAGCCACTGCTACTTTTGCTACGGATTGCTTTTAGAGGGAAAAGTGCCCATAACTGCTGGTCTAGGATCTGTTTTCTTTCTAATAAAAGTATATTAGCCAAAAAGAGTTGGCAAAAGATCCAGTGCGTACCTGTGTTTGCGCTCGTCAATTGATTCAATTTCCAATGTGTTTTCGCTTTGGTGAGAAATGTAGCCAATCACAGACATGTTTGTTGATTTCTTGAACATAATGGCCAATCACAGGTGTTGAAGTTAGAATCCACTCACCGCTGGAGTGTTTGTCCAGTGCTGAGTTCTGCACGTGCACTAATCCTCTCTAAGCGTAGACGTTATGTAAATAAGAGATTCATTGTGTCGCGCTGTTTAGGCGATTAAAAAATTAAAATAATATGCCTATAATATATTCAGAATTTGAATAAAACTTGTATTCCATTCTTGAAAAGCAGCAACATACACGCTTCAGTATATAGACCCATCTGCAGGAAAACACGATTCCTGGCTGCATATCAATATCCATGGATCACAAGATAGGGAACACTATATCGAGTCTAACCTTTAATTTTACTGAGAATCGTTTGTTTTACTTGCGTTTTCCCCTATTAACTCCAGTCATGAAGCAGCTCTTCTGCCACCCGGTCCGGCTGAGGGGGCGTGGTCCGGCAGGCATACCCCTTGGCTAACTGGTCACACTTAAGACTCAATATTAACACAATGACTGTGTTTATGCAACTTTCCCCGGATTGTTGCTAGGGCGTCATTAAGGCATTTGGGGCTTTGCAAGGTGCACCTCGGGTGGTTTCTAGACTGTTACGTGGCTATTCTTGGCAGTCTCTCGGGTGTTTTGTGTGTTGAGAGGTGGTTGGAGGTTATTATTAGTGGTTTGTAGGTGGTTGGTTACTGGGCCTAGTAAGAAGCTATAAGCATAAAACGGCTAATTTGTCTCATGTTATGTAACGCGCATATGCAAACTTAACACCGGTCAAAAACCAGGACAACCTTTATTTGCACCAGGTGGGCAGTGAAGTTTACCATAAAGTGTGTTAGTAAAAGTGAGAGGCGAGGTTGGACGCTGTCCCCGTTTCCCGCTGGTCTCAGGTAGCGTGGCCCAGATACAGCCGCCTCGGCAGAGAGCAGGAGAGCTGCGCTTTCTGGCCCCGCTCCGCTCCGCTCGGGGAGTCCGCGGCACACCAGAGACTCGCTCTGGGAAACAACTCATTATGCTATTTTCAGGAAGCAGGTCGCTGTCCTTCTTTTCGAATAGCTCCTTTCAGCAGTCAGAGATGCCAACAACCTAATTCTGACTTTCCACAAGTTGAGCTTTTAAGAAAAACACGCTAATAAGAGCACTTATGAATGTTTAAGACAGTCATCCTTCAAAGAATATTCAAATAAAGGAGGCAAATAGTTACGCCCTCAATCTTAACAGAGCTTATACCAGATAAGGCTAATGGGAATTAGCACTGGAGCAACATTCATGATGATTTTGCTCTTGATATCAAATTAAGCACTTATGAATGTTTAAGACAGTCATCCTTCTAAGAATATTAAAATAAAGGAGGCAAATAGTTACGTCCTCAATCTTAACAGAGCTCATACCAGGTAAGGCTAATGGGAATTAGCACTGGAGCAACATTCATGATGATTTTCCTCTTGATATCAAATTAAAGGTGCAATGTGTAGTATTTATGAGGATCTATTGACAGAAATGCAATATAATATACATAACTATATTTTCAGTGGTGTATAAAGGCCTTACATAATGAACCGTTATATTTGTATTACCTTAGACCAGGGGTCAGGAACCTTTTTTGACCAGAGACATTTTTTTTATTTTTGGTTAATGCATTTTCCCAAAAGAGCCACGGTAAAAAATAATATAATATTATTATTAAAAACATGCTTTTTAATAAAATTCAATTCAAATTTTATTTATAAAGCACATTTAAAATCAACCTGAGTTGGGCAAAGTGCTGTACATAGATAGAGAAGATAAATGCCTAAGAACACATACAAATGACAAATTTCATGTAAAGTTTCAGCAGTAGTAATTATTGGGTCTGTAAACAACTAAAAACAAACAAATATGCAGCAATCAATTAATAAGTTGCAATATGGAATTAATTGTGCAGGGCTTTCACTGTGAGGTTATTGAGTTACCAACTGATGAGCATAAATCCTGTCCGTGTGTGTATGTGTGTGTGTGTGTGTTTGTGAGAGAGTGAATGCACACAGTGCTTACATTTACTGTGTTTACGTGAATACTGCATTTGAATACATTTCAGTTTATTTGGCTGTTTATGCGCGCAACCGTAGACAAAGGGTCTTATCGCACTTTTAATATTTATTTTCAATATAAAGCAGATCCCGCTCTTTTCTTTCTCATTCGTTCATGTTTCATAATTAATAAAAGTATCATCAATTGAAATCTGCGTGGACTATCATAAATATGACACATTTATAGGACATAAAAGGTCTCTGTGGCAAAAGTGAAAGTACCAGCAGGTGAAATGTCTCTTAGCACAGCAAAGCACCGTTTCAATAAAAGGATATATTAAAGTTTGTATAGCCTAGTTTCAAATTTTCGCTGCAGTTCTAAAAAAATTGTTTTCGCCATTACCTTAAACAAGCTACAGCTGCTTGAATCCCAGTGCAGGAGCTGTATTACCACAGAAACGCAAGTGGTTAGCATTATTGCTGTCGCGACTCGTGACACTCGCGAACAGCACCGAACACGCGCGGACGGTCCAACTTGGCTGCTTTTTCTGCAGAGAGCGGATTATCCTTTTAGAAGGCTGAGTGCTGTCACTGCCTTCAGCCATTCCTTCTCATTCAAAAAACAACGTTGCGCGCTGCGCCTGCACCAGACTGAAGCTGGCTGGACGGGATTTAGCGTGAGTTTTCAAAATCGTGATAATCAAACGGGGTTTCATAGACAGCGCGTTGTCTTTTTGTCTTTTCGCGCTTGAATGGTTTAAAAGCATTTGCATGAATAAGAGAGTGATCATGTAAGGCTATCCAAAGGATGACAGAAAAAACGGATGCTGCGTTAATTGCGTTAAATATTTTTAACACGTTAAACCAAACAAATTAATCGCATGCGTTAACATTATGACCACCTTGCTAATATTGTGTTGGCCCCCCTTTTGCTGCCAAAACAGCCCTGACCCGTCGAGGCATGGACTCCACTAGACCCCTGAAGGTGTGCTGGGGTATCTAGCACCAAGATGTTAGCAGCAGATCCTTTAAGTCCTGTAAGTTGCGAGGCGGGGACTCCATGGATTGGACTTGTTTGTTCAGCACATCCCACAGATGCTCGATTGGATTGAGATCTGGGAAATGTTGAGGCCAAGTCAACACCTAAAACTCTTTGTTGTGCTCCTCAAACCATTCCTGAACCATTTTTGCTTTGTGGCAGGACGCATTATCTGCTGAAAGAGTTACAGCCACCAGGGAATACTGCTTCCATGAAAGGGTGTACATGGTCTGCAACAATGCTTAGGTAGGTGGTACGTGTCAAAGTAACATCCACACGGATGGCAGGACTCAAGGTTTCCCACCAGAACATTGCCCTAAAGGTGATGATACATGGGGCAACTTTTTTGAGCAATGTTACAAAGCAATGTTTCTTGGCCACTTTCCCATTGGGAATGGGCAACAAATTTCTATCTGGATACTTTATATCAGTCATGGGCCCTGTGTCTTACCTGGTTGCCCGTTGACGACAACATTGCCTAGTAACATTGCTCAAAAAGTTGCCCTGTGTATCATCACCAAAAGAATCACACTGCCTCCGCCGGCTTGCCTTCTTCCCATAATGCATCCTGGTGCTATGTGTTCACCAGGTAAGCCACGCACATGCACCCGGCCATCCACACGATGTAAGAAAATGTGATGCATCAGACCAGGCCAGCTTCTTCCATTGCTCCATAGTCCAATTCTGATGCTCACATGCCCACTGTTGGAGCTTTCAGGCGGTGACAAGGGGTCAGCATGGGCACCCTGACTGGTCTGCGGCTATGCAGCCCCAAATGCAACAAACTGCGATGCACTGTGTTTTCTGACACCTTTCTATCAGAACCAGCATTAACTTCTTCAATTTGAGCTACAGTAGCTCGTCTGTTTCATCGGACCACACAGGCCAGCCTTTGCTGCCCACGTGCATCAATGAGCCTTGTCGCCGGTTCACCACTGTTCCTTCCTTGGGGCACTTTTGATAGATACTGACCACTGCAGACCGGGAACACCCCACTAGAGCTGCAGTTTTGGAGAAGCTCTAATCCAGTTGTCTAGCCATCACAATTTGACCCTTGTCAAACTCGCTCAAATCCTCACGCTTGCCCATTTTTCCTGCTTCTAATACATCAACTTTGAGGACAAAATGTTCACTTGCTGCCTAACATATCCCACCCACTAACAGATGCTGTGATGGAGATAATCAGTGTTTTCACTTCACCTGGCATAACATTATGCCTGATCATTATATTATATATATTTATATATTAATAATTTTTTTTATTTTTTCAGCTAATATTTATATTATATTGTGGCGGAGGGGGCGTGGTTTCGCGAGGTCTGTAGCGGGAGAGAGAGAGTGGAGCCGAGCGGTGAGTAAGTAGGTCAAGTGCAGATGATGAACACCTGTGTCTGATTGCAGTAATTGGCGTGGAGAGACCGCATATAAGCCGCTGCGGGGAGAGAGACGAGAGAGAGAGTTTGGACTGGGACTGCGCACACACCTGCTGCCTGAGGAAACGAAGTGGAAACCGAGTGATCGATCTGAAGAAGTTTTGAGTCTATTTGTTGTGTTTATGTGCCCACGTGCGCCCGTTGTGTTTGTATCTGAAAGTTTGAGTAATAAAGTCGCTGACCCCGTCTTCTTCCTTCCTCCCCCATAAAGACAACGAACCGAACTACATATATTTTATTTCAGCTTTACTTCAATTAACAAAGCGTTTTTAATAGTTTGTTTTAGTTCTGTTTAGCAATAATAACCCTGCCTTGTCTTAACTGAAAAACAGTGTGGAAAACAAGCCGATGGGTTACTTAACGTAATCCCGGGTTCTTTGATAACAGAGTGAGGTGTTTCACTATGGGAATCGCTTTGGCGTGACCAACTACGGAAGCTCTTATGCCACCACGTCTGTCTTTGACAGACAGGTCGACCTGAGATCAGGCTCCGCCTCCACCTATATAACTCAGGTTGGACCTAACGAAGTCATTATGGAGAGATTTCTTCCCTTTCCTGTGCAAGGAGGGAAGTGTTGGTGAAACACCTCACTCTGTTATCAAAGAACCCGGGATTACGTTAAGTAACCCATCGTTCTTTTTCTAACTTCGTTCGGTGTTTCACTATGGGAGATATAATCCACTCCCGGATTGCACAACGTACGCTATACCCCATCATATGGGACCTGATGTGCTGGCTCCTAGCACTGCGTGAGCTAAGGATGGCTCCGACACATTCAGTCTATAAAATCGCACAAAAGTGTGCGGTGTGGCCCAGCTTGCTGCAGCACAGGCCCTTAAGCCCTCGGGAGGTTGGGAACCTCTGCATTTATATGCTAGAGAAATAGCTTCTACAATCCAATGGGACAGTCGCTGACGTGACAATGGCTTCCCCTTGCGAGGAGTAGCCCATGACACAAACAGCTGGTCATTTACCCTGAAACCAGCTGTCCTTTCCACATACACACGAAGTGCTCGTACAGGACACAAAGAATTCAACCTCGTATCCTCCGGAGAAGAGAACGGAGGAGGGTGAAAAGCTGCAAGTTCTGTAGTTTGACATCTATACGACGAGTCCACTACTTTAGGTACGAAAGCAGGATTAGGGCGAAAGGAAACCCTTGTGAACCCTGGAGAAAACCGCAGACAAGACGGGCTGACCGACAGAGCCTGTAAGTCACTCACCCTCTTAGCTGAGACCAGCGCTAACAGCAGTGCTGTCTTAAGAGAAAAAAACTTTAACCCTATAGCTTCCAACGGCTCAAAAGGGTGTTGAGAAAGGGCCTCTAAAACCGTAGACAAATCCCACAATGGGACCATCCGTCTGGCCACTGGCCTCTTACGTCGTGCCCCCTTCATAAAGCAACTTATTAAAGGGTGCTGACCTGCGGTCTTGTCACCAAAACCCACATGACAAGCAGATATAGCCGCTAGGTATAACTTTAACGAAGAAAAACGTGGAGCTATCAGTATCAGCGACAATCCCATTTCCCTCACCCTGGCCAGAGTTGGTGAAATCAGGCTCAGAGGAGGAAATGCATACAGCAGGACATTTGGTCATGGGTGGGCTAAAGCATCCACACCCAACGGTGCATTTCCATCCGCCAGAAAGAAATACAGAGGACATTGAGCGTTTTCCTGCGAGGCGAAGAGATCTACGGCCGCCTGGCCGTATTTCTGCCATATCTGCTTCACCACCTGGGGATGAATTTTCCACTCTCCGTACAGGGGATTTCCCCTGGACAATAAGTCTGCCCCCCTGTTCAATATGCCTGGAACATGGGTTGCCCTGATAGATAACAGCCTTATGTCGCACCATACAATCAGCTTTTTTGCCAACTGGTGCAGTTGAAGAGAGCGTGTGCCCCCCTGTCGGTTGATATAAGCAACCACTGTGGAGTTGTCTGTTTTCACTAAAACATGCTGGCCCCTGATGAAGCTCAGAAAATGTTTCAGTGCTAGAAACACTGCCATCAATTCCAAGTAATTTATGTGCTTGTGAATCAGCTGTGGAGGCCACACCCCGTTCACAGTTCTGCCCATCAGAGTCGCTCCCCAGCCCTTTAATGACGCGTCCGTCGTCATAGTGACTGTCGACGACACTGTCCCCAAGGGAATCCCCGATCTGAGGATCGCTGGGCTTTTCCAATGTCGGAGCGCTCTGACGCACGCATAAGTCACTCTCACCGGTCGGTTGAGATGACGCCGAGAACACAGACGCAGATGCGCGACCCAGCGCTGAAAGTCCCTCATTATGAGTAGTCCCAGCCGTACTACAGATATCGCCGAAGCCATTAACCCCAGCATTCGTAGACACAGTCTGAACGGGACAATTTTCCCCGTCTGAAAACGGGAGAGACACTGAGTGAAGGACGTGACCCTCCTCTCTGTCAGAGTGACTCGATAAGAGAGGGAGTTTATACTGAGTCCTAGATATTCTGTGTGCTGAGCTGGCTCTAAGCGGCTCTTTTTCATATTTATTTTGAATCCCAAGCTGTCGAGATGCATTAACACCCTGTCTGCGTCTTTGATTGCTTGCTCTTTCGATGAGGCGCATATCAGATAATCGTCTATGTACGACAGTATTCGTATCCCCTTGTTTCTTAACGGGAAAAGTGCTGCTTCCACACATTTGCTGAATACTCTTGGTGTTAGAGACAGACCAAAGGGCATTGTCTGAAATTCGTAAGCAGTGCCTCGAAATGCAAACCTGAGATACTTCCTGTGAGACGGGTAAACATCTATGTGAAAATACGCGTCTGCCAGATCGATCGTCACAAACCAGTCGTTCTGGCGGATGGATCGACAAAGTGTTTTGTGTGTCAACATTTTGAATGAATACTTCCGTAGGTGTTTGTTTAACACACGGAGATCTAAAATTGGACGCAGAGATGAGCTCTCCTTCTTTGGAATCACAAAGTAACGGGAATATAAACCCTGACAGCTCACTTCCTTTGGCACCACTCTGATGGCTCGTTTGTCTAAAAGAGTGTCTATTTCGGCCGTCAGGGCGCGAGCTGATTCTCCCTCGGCCGCTGAGACTATTATACCATTGAATCTGGGTGGTTTCATGGCAAATTGAAGTCTGTACCCCCGTGAAATCGTGTTTGCAACCCACGGATGAGCTGCGCATGCGCGCCAACTGAGTATGCAGGCCGAGAGAGGTCCCCTGTATACTTCCCCAACGCCGGCACGCTCTGATGACGTCATTACAGTCTCCGCGCAGACCCCTTCTGGAGGCGCGAGTGCTCCCTACGGCGGAGAGGCTAGGGATACACGTTTCAATGTTTGGATTTTTGTGTGATCTATCACCCTCGGCTGTCTGTCTGGCTGCGATAGTGAAACATTTATTGTGTTTATTGAATTCGGGGAGCATATCGCCCTTAGCTTGTGGCCTGGATGCGATAGTGCATTCTTTATTAAACATTCCCCTGAACCGATAGGTGTTTGAAAACCCCCTGTGAGTGCTTGGTGACACTGGAGAACATTTTGACCCTGATAGCTTATAGCTATAGCCCTTACTGAACTGAGAACAACAGGGCTGGACTCCCTCCTTCTCTTCACGGGCGGAGAGAGAAGTGCAGGGGAGCATTCGCGTGTCAGGTCGCACGCTTTTTCTTCCGATCCTCGGGGTGGGGTGGGCGATTTCTCGCCGCCGCGGCCGCAAATGAATGTTTCCCCCAGGGTCCGGATCCATCAGATCTCGGACGATGGCCAGATTGCTGTCCGCTAGGAGCCGGTCTCACACTCCTAGCCCCCGTATGTCTCCCTCTCGCAGTAGCGGCTGCTGCGAAGCCCTGCCGTGCTGGCTGAGAGGGTGGTCGCGGTGTTTGCTTGCGTGGTAAACAGAGGTTGAAAGCTTCATCCTCCTGTTTCCTGAGGGTGCTGGTCTCTCTCATTTTCTCGAGAGCTGGTCCGAATAAGCCCTTGGTTGGGTCGAACGCAGCGTCCATCACCTCAGCTTTTTGAGCGTCGCTCAATCCAGACAGGTTCAGCCATAACGCTCTCTCACCTGAAACGGCCAAGCCCATAACACGGCCACAGCCCTGAACCGCGCCACGAGAAGAGTGGAGAATTAGGTCGTTCACCACACATATCTCATCCCAGAGTGCTGGGTTTGGCACCCCCGTATCTAGCTGTCGCCCCATTTCCTCCAAAATCTCGGCCTGGTACGCTGACAGTAAAGTCACCGCGTTCAACGAGCACACTGACTGCGCCACGTATTTGTACATCCTCTGATAGACGGACGCGGTCAGACGCTCCATTTTGTTCGGCAGCGAAATTTGGGATGAGGCAGAAATTGAGCAGCGATTCGGATGGAGGTGATAGGCCACTGACGACTCTATCGCTGGGGGTCCGGCCAGCCCCAGCTCTCCCATTCCTTGGATCTCGAGCTTAGAGCATCCCTTGGTCGGGAGCTTGCTCTTAAAGGGGCTACCCCAATGACGGGACATCTCCTTCATGCACGCCGGCACGGCGGGTAGGAGTTGTCTTGTTGTGGTTTGAGCAGGCGGTAGCCTTTTCCCGTCGTAAAGGTCCCTCTCTGCTCCTTCAGAATCCTGAGCCGCGGGCCACGCTAAGCCCAGTTTTGCCGCGGCTCGCTTGCACACTTCGTGCAGGTTACCGTCTGCCTGAGCGCCCGAGTCGGTCGCGCTAGGAGGTCTAGACTGTTGGACAGGGAAGAGAGAGTTGTCTTCCTCCTCTTCGTCGTCCATGTCCAAGTCGAGGAGGTCAGAGTTAGCATCGCCCTCCGCGTCCTCGTCCCCCGGTTCCTCCTCCTCGTGTGCGAGAAGGCCATCGAATAGAGGAGGCATATCCGGGGATTCGGCTTCCATCATATCAGCCCAGCTCGTCGTGGTAGCTCGCTGATGGTCAGTAGCCTTAGGTTTCGCGGTGGCTCCGGCCAGACATGGGTCCTGCTGGTTACCCACCGCCACTCTCAGCCTTCTCTCCAAAATTTTCACCGGCAATGACGCACAGTGAACACACGTTTGTGGGTCCGCAAGCGACGTTTGAGCATGCTTCGCGCCCATGCACACGATGCACATGGGATGGGGGTCCCTGCCTGAGACGGTTGCTCCACATGACGATGGACACGGCCGGGGTGCAGGCTCCCTGCTTTTCGACTCATTCCCTTTGGCGGGGGTAATGACTGTCGACATAACGGCTTGAGAGAGGAGGAGTGATTCAGAGACTCGTCACAACACGTTAGTCTGATGGTTTCGTGGCTCGCTTGACGCGTAAAGCCCAACGGTGGTTTGACACCACTGAAAATTCTACCGTCGTGATAACACGCGATAGACCAAAAAGAATAGCTCACCTTGACGCATACACTATTCGGTGTGACACTCAACACAATCCAATCCACTGATGTCGCGTTCGGTAGCGTAATCCAATGACGGCCCGCCTGTTGAACAGTTAAGCGAAATCAGCGATGAGGTCGGACGTGCTGAGAGAGCTGTTGTAATCCCTCACGGGAAGAAAGCGAGAATGACTTTGTCAGGTCCAACCTGAGTTATATAGGTGGAGGCGGAGCCTGATCTCAGGTCGACCTGTCTGTCAAAGACAGACGTGGTGGCATAAGAGCTTCCGTAGTTGGTCACGCCAAAGCGATTCCCATAGTGAAACACCGAACGAAGTTAGAAAAAGAACTTGAATAGTTTTAACTAGATTTTTTACAGTGATTTCTTTCTTGCATTAAACATTTTGAACCATTTTTGAGCACATACATAAATAAAAGGTATGAAATATCACTCAAAGTTTAAAAAAAAAAATGAAGATTTTTAAAGTGCTCAAGGATCCATCACTGACCTCTTCATAGTCATCACTGACCCACAGAGGGATGGGCGTCCCCCAGTAGCGGTTTCGAGAGATCGCCCAGTCTCGTGCGTCCCTCAGCCAGTTGCCAAAACGCTTCTCCTTGACAAACTCGGGTACCCTGGAAACAAACACAAATGGAAACACCACTTCACATGCCGATGCAGAAGCGTCAACAAAAAAGTCATTCACAGCAACATTCAGAGTTAATTGCACAAATACCCGATTCACACTGAACGACAGACACTGAACAACTGCAACAAACACTGTCGGGTTTTATCGAATCAGTGCGTTACCTCAGTCGTCTGTTGGCATTGGTTGATGCTTGTTTTCACCTATTGTCGGGTCGTTGAATGTCTCAGAAATGACGTACTTTAATATATGCACTATGATTAAATTTTCTGTATTGGCAATTTTCCTGCCAAATGTTCCTGCCAAAAATCCTACTTTTTCGAACTCCTCCTAGGCGGTTTATCTGATTGGCACGAAAATGGAACCAGATCATCTTCAGGCAAGTCGATCAAGTTGATTTAAAGTGTTTTCGAATAATGCGCAAACAAATTTTACGTAGCGCTTTCAAAAATAGACTTCCGGCTGTATCTTGGTTTATCGTATTTGGACCAAACTTGGTACACATCCTCACAAGCATGACCTGAGGCTACATGCTGCGTTTCGGTGCAGTGCCACCTACTGGTGCGGAGATACAAAATATATATATTTTTGCTACTAACTTTTGAACGGTTTGCCCAAAAATCATAAAAGTGGTCTTGTCAGATATGGGTTAGGTTTCGAGTCGAGTGATATCCAATTTTTACATGTCGGCCATTTTGTTCTTTCGGACCAGCGCACCTAGTGGTTTTTACATGCTTATAACTTTGCATGTGGTTGACTTATTTTCACAGGAGTCATCTCCTTATGCCTGGCTCACACTACAGGAGTTTTAAAATCCTATCCGATTGTAAAATCTGGTTGCAGCACACACTTCAGGAGAATCTTTGCAGATTTTCTTCCCTCAAATCTTAAACATGCTCACACTACAAGATTTGAAATTCGTGAAGCATCACACACTACAAAATGTTATTAAGATTATCGTGCCAGAGGAAGCGCGTCACGTGATCTACGCAGCAGATCGGAATCGGGGAAAATGGATACTGTAAACCGAAAATTTGCTCTATCAATAATGATCGCTTGTTGTGAAAAAAAAAACAAAAGCGTAAGAATAAACGAGTGTGGATGAGAAAATGGTTGGGGAGACGGGATCAACATGGACTGTCAGTTCTTCAGCGAGAAATGGAGGTCAAATTTACCTTATATTACTATCATAAGCCCTAGTATTCGCATGGGATTAGTATTATCTGGGGACCTCGTGTTATTTAGAAATTACTCCCCACATCTGAATTTTGCGTGGCGCATTCGCACGGGATAAGCAAAGCCTGTGATTTTACTCGAATTTACTGACTTATCTCCCGGATATGATGTCAAGACTTAATGTTTTTTTCGTTATAGATATAGCTGTATGAAATTATAAACAGTCGTATCAATATCATTTTGATTGTTTTATAGTAATAAAAATAATAATTTAGTTAAGTTAGAGAACACACGCTACAATTAAAAACTGAAGTGAGCAATATAATATATACGGCGGAAGATTCAGTTTCAAACCTAAATGTAAAAGCGCCCATTTAAGCGAGTTTGTCATTGTCATTTTCTGTTTTTGTGTTTTCATTAAGAATATTAAACACACCATTCAAGCAATTTACTCCCAAATTGATGCTCATTCTAAAGTGAAAGTATAATCCGCGCGGCCGCACGGGAATTCATTACGGTGCGCATTTTATGCAGCCTATTGTCATTCTTCATTAAAGATAAAGATAAAAATGCACACAGGAAACAAAAACCTTGCAAAAATGATATACGATCCGCCTAAACCCGGCCAAATCACAGAGATGCCGATTCGCACGGGACTAATATTATCACAGGGCCTCGGTGTTTGGCGAAATATGGTAGGTCATTTGCGGGGGAATATTTACTTTACATATTACAGACATGGCCGATTCGGACGGGATTAAGATCACAGACATTCTCTGCAATTAATACAAATCACCAGATGTCCCCAGATAATAGCCTACTAAACCCGTGCGAATAGGGCTATAGTGTGCTAGAATGTTTACCGTTATAATATTGCCTGCCTAGTTCAAAAGCGACAGTGTCACCTTTTACAGTGTAGATTTGTGCTGTAATATGAAAATACAATTGGTGCTAGTATAGTAGGCTATGTATTATGAAATGTGTCTACTTATAAGAAACAATGGTTTGCAGCTTTCTCTCTCTCACACACAGCGCGCGCGCGCACATAGACACACACAGCGCGCGCGCACATACATAGTCGTAGACTTGTTTCCTATTGGCTATTGTGACAGTACTGACGTTATTACAATCTTGCTCATCCCGATAAATATCAAACATGTTTGATATGATCGGGGCGAGCCCGATTTGTGTGAGAGCAGATCGGGAGGGGCAAGATTTTATCTGTGAACGTCTCACATTACCAGATAATCTGCGCCGAACATAGGAACCGATCGAGGTCGTGGACAAGATTTTTTCTCAGAATCTCGGGAGGGGAAAATCGACCATAAATCGGCCTAAAACTCCTGTAGTGTGAGCCAGGCATTAGATTCCTGAATCCTTGCCGAGTCCAAGGATACCAAACATGCCAGGTTTCGCCTTATGGATTGTGCAACGTTGTAATATAGCGCTTAAACAACTTTTGTGACCATCTTTGAAACCGTTAGTTCGATCAAGACAAAACCACCATAGGAAAACCGGAATGATAGCGGGTTGACAAAATGTCACAAGCCAAAATGTTTTATTGTAAGTAGCAAAAAAATGCAAAGTCAGGTGTAGGTAATTTTGGATGTGTTCATAAATATAAATGTCTTTTAAAGATATTTTCACCAAATTTCACACGCTTATGTATGGGGGCACTCTGAGGACACAAAAAAGCGGTGGAACCTTTTTTAACATGTTTTTTAAACAAAACATGAAATTGGCTCTATACAACTCAATGTATTCATGTGGGGTTTCAACCTTTTTGCTTAAAATGGTCTCCAAATGTCTTTACTAAATTTTGCAGTAGGTCTGCTGCTAGCTTCTTTCTTTGCTTCTCTGCGTTGCAAAGGTAACACTGCCTGAACGTAACATAAAACCAGAACAACAGCGGTCACAAGAAATGCCAATTTTGAGGATTGATTACCTACAGCAACAATAAATGATTTAGGTCAATTTAGGTCAACTTGCAGGTCTGTGAGTGAAAATGTTATGATCGACTACATTAAAGTTATATTGAGAAAAATAAAACCTTTAAGCCAATTTCTGTAAACATAAGCAAAACTGATTTGTGTAAATGGTTAATGCTAGCTGATTTCATGGCGCACAAGTAGGACAGACTCTTTCATTTTTATTATCCTATCTCAGAAAAACATATCTAACAATTGAAATAATCCATCCCTTAGTAAAGGAAGGTTAAATGTCCTCCTGGGCATCGTCCTGCTGCCCTTCTTCAAGACACAGCACAGAGAGAAAGCTTTCATCAGGATACCACTGACTTCATCAATTCTCATCGGCAAGAGGCATTTCTATTTAAGTTCCATCTCAACACCCAATATATCAGTTTAATGGTTTTTCTCTCATCTATGAACTAAATGTAGAATTTAAGGGCACTGTGGTGGGCTGGATGTGCAGGGCATCATCCACAGCTTGTTAATAAGCCAACAGAAGAAATGCGTGTTTAACTGTTAACATGCCACAACTGAGGTCAAATATACTGAGCTCTGAGCTCAGTATATTTGTGGCAATAGCCAACAATTCATTGTATGGGTCACAATTATCCATTTTTCTTTTAATGCCTAAAAAACATTAGGATATTAAGTAAAGATCATGTTCCATGAAGATATTTAGTAAATTTCCTACTGTAAATATTTCAAAAATGTATTATTGGTAGTAATATGCATTGCTAAGAAGGACTTCATTTGGATAACTTTAAAGGAATTTTTTTTGGACCCTCAGATTCCAGATTTTCATACAATATTGTCCTATCCTAACAAACCATACATCAATGGAAAGCTTATTTATTAAGCTTTCAGATGAAGTATAAATCTCAATTTTAAAAAATTGACCCTTATGACTGGTTTTGTGGTCCAGGGTCACAAATACATTGAGTGAGCAAACATTTTGGTGAGATTATTGTAATTTCTTTTTAAAAATATCTATAAAAAAAGTTAATGCTTCGTAAGATTTCATAATGTTAATCGACTTTGGTATCAAGTATTGTGTACTTTTGGTGGTATCGGTACCGACTACTAGATATTTTTTGGTATCGTGACATCCCTATGCCAAACACCTGTGCTGTGGCCCAACCATCACCGAGCAGCTGCCAGTGTACACTTAAACATCCACATTCAGCCTGTCTCGTCTTGTTATTGTTTCACGCAGGAGGCTGTAGATTATGCGCATACATTAAAGCTGACACTTTTACAAAAAGACTTTTAAATATAGCTGCAAGCGTGTCCAAGAAACAGTGGAAAACGAGAGCCAAGGACCACAGCTGTCATGTGCATGTGGCAAATTTCCATTATCTTCATCAAACAATTGCAGAGTTATGACTATATTTCAATTACAGTGCCTACTATAGGCAGAATTGGATGAAAATTGGTGCATATCCTCAAAACATCCTCGTTTGAAAGTGTACCTAGTGTCATGCAGACTGAACTTTGCGTTCGGGAGATACAGGCTAATTAGTCAACGTACATCCTTGGGTCCTTTCTGCCAAAAGATCTGACAGACAAAAACTCTTTGAAAAGCTTTTTGCCACCATGGACTGTAGATGAAACCTGGACAAATTTAGTGAGATCAAAAGGATGAGTTTGAAAAAGTAGCAGAAAAAAAGGCTTCAAGGAATTCAACAAATGAAACGAACTCAAATGACATCGAAACTGCATCTGAGAAATGGACGAGAGACTGAATATCCATTCAAATGTATGAGAAAACAGCAACCGAACTTTGATGAGGTTTATAGATGCCAGATTGACTGTACCAGTAGCATTTGCTGTTGTTGTCCAGAAGTTTCTCCACCATGTGCTCCACCCTCACAAACCAGCTGGGCACTGCTTTATAGATCAGCGGCGTGTCCGACCTGCGAATTAAAGGGTTTTTAAAATATTTAATAGGAATAATTTTACTCTCAATAATACATTGATACTTTCTCCTGTGCCAGCTTTATATGGAAGGACTACCAAACAATGGCCGAAGGGAGAGTATGGTAAAATTGTTTGGGAAACCCAGAGTGCTCTTGAAGTACAAAAAAAAAAAATATTCTGTATTTTTTTTCTCCATTAAGATACTGTGCTTTACCGATAATGAAGAAACCTCTATGTGATTAATCATTTTAAAAGTTAACCATTAAAAATATATTTTTATTATAAATACAGGATGATAAATTGCTTTTGCTTTGGGTTTCATCTAAAATACAAAACAACTGATAATATTGTATTTAATATAAACAATTAATCACCATGTAAATTGAACCATTGTTGCGATTTAATTATTCAATGCTTCATCAAGTTTTTTAATGAGGGATTAAAGTACACAGTCTCTCAGTTAATAACTAAAAGGGCATTGGTTTCTATTTTGGGAGCTGTGCAGTGACTATGATTAGCATACAGTACTGAGTTTGGATTAGTCATGTCTGACCGCTAGCCGAAAGGTTTAAAAAGTGACAATTCCAGATATCAGATTGATGCATCCCTACTTTTTACTTGTACCTAACAATTATTTTACAAATTGATTAAAGGGGTGATGAATTGAAAAATCAACTTTTCCTTGAGCTTTTGATATAAGCTCATTTCTGTTAACTCATTTCGTTGCATTGTACTTGTACATGTGTAATGACAATAAACTTTAATCTAATCGAATCTAATCGAATATAAAAGGTCATGGTAATATAAGAATATCCTGTAAGTTTCAGAGCTGAAAACTTCCTTGTTAGTCAAAGAAAAGCTTTTATAGACACCAGGCCCAGCAAACGATCGATCTCAGAATGTGCAGGCTATTATGTAAGAGTGTAGTGAAGCAACGCCTCAACAGAAGAAGAACAACGCCTGATTCTGTAGCCCCGCCCACAGACTCGTGCCACTAACATAACAGCTAAGAGCAGCAAAGAGCTAAACCGCATCGAATTTCTAAGCAATAAACATACCACATAAGCTTTTCGGATTCCAATATTATGAATGCATGGATGAACTTTATTTTTAATGAATATCAAGCTCACGTGGGGAAGACATTGCACGTATGTTCATTTAAACACCAAACCTTTTGTTTGATAAAGACATTTTGCGAGCCCTGGCTGTGGGCTGGGAGATTCATTCCGGTTGCCGTTTGCCACACGCTGTCACTGACAGGGGGAGCAGAAGCTCATTAAATATGCAAATCTTATCCAATCCTAACCGTGGGCGTTTACTTCCAAGTCTTCAGTGCGGCACGCCCATCAAAACCGACCATGTCTTGAGAGAGGCTCAAAACCATGGCAGAAAATAGCCTATTACTTATTCACTATGATGTTTTTGAATGTAAAAACCAGCGAACGTCATAAGTTGACCTCAAAAAACAGTATAAAAAAGCCAGTTCATGACCCCTTTAACTTTGCATTGGCCAGAATAGTCCAATAATCCTTCTAGTAACTGTAATGATCAATCAACAGGTTTTAATCAACTATTTAGCTTTTTCCTAGAGTTAGAGGTTGTATTATGCTAACCAATGAAGACCAGATGAAAGTTTTGTTGGTTGACCTTTACTGAATGTTGATAAAAGTGAAACAGGCTTCTGTTCTCTGCTGATTTCTATATCATCTATGATAACAGGAACATGTTTGACCTCTGTGAGACTCCGCATTGGCATTCTGAATCTCTCCTGATCGACCGTCAATATCTGCTATGCATTTACACGGACAAACCCCTTCAATATCCATAATGCGACAGGATGGGCAGAGCTCATAAGAGTCAATAGGAGAGTGATTTATTGACGGCGTAAGCGTTGCATGACTTTACCTTCTTGAGAGGGGTTAATGAGGCTGGAGGCGATGCTGTGACCTCTGCCGGTCATGTGAAGTGCTGAAGCAGCAGGGCCGGTATTGAGCAACGTATGCTAATGCTCCAGCCCCATCATGCCCCTCTCTATAGGCTACGCTATTGATTTAACTCTGCCCCGTCCAGAAGAGGTCACAGAATTGCGAGGTGCTGGGCGATAAAGAAAAATAAAACTTTGACAGTAGTCAAGTTCTCTGAGTGATTAATTTGGTCAGCAGAACAAACAGCTGATGGTGTCAAGTAGAAGGAAGTAGAAAGGAAGTTTTTATAATAATAACTTAATAAATGACAGATTTATTCAAACATACAAATATTGAAGAATAGGTTGATTATGTAATATGGTGCATATATTTATTAAAATGCTAGTTATTTTTCAAGCTAACTATCGAGTTTATGGTCACTGAATAGCTTTTCTGAGGTAAATGTGACGTTGCGCGTTTTATTGACGTCTTTCCACGGTTGAAACACTGATTGATTACATGAGACAGGATTGATTTCAGTAAGTTGTTCTGTATCTTTCAACATTCCTTCAGATGTTCATTCATGTTTATTAGGTACTATAACTAGTAGTAAAGAGGAAGAGATGATCAGTTCACGAGCCGCTTGAACTGTCTCCACGCATTAAAGAGCACAAAACCACGTGTGACCCTGGACCACAAAACCAGTCATAAGGGTACATTTTTTAAAATTGAGATTTATACATCTGAAAGCTAAAGTGAATAAATAAGCTTTTCACTCATGTGTGGTTTGTTAGGATAGGAAAATAATAATAATAACAACAATATGACTTATGACAGGTTTTGTGCTCCAAGGTCACATTTATTCCTTGAATTTCATTATAAAACCTGCAGAATATGAACACTGAGACTTATCGAAAGTATCAAAGCACTAAGCTTATTGTGATTATTAGATTTAGGCAAATTATGTTTAGTGAAGCTTTGTTCAATTATGAACTGAAAACAGCACAGACTAAAGCCGGGTGCACACCGTGCGATTTTGGCCACGATTTGGCCGTCGAGACAAATTTAGCAAATCCTAAAAGATTCCTCTGATCCTAGGCTAAAATCTGAAGTCTTTGACCGTTAGTTTGACATGTTCACCGACAGCCGATTAATGACCGCTGTGATAAAATTACACCTCAGACGAAATTCTGGCAGTGTCATAAGATTTGGCGCACAATCCTGCAGTGTGACTTCTCCTACGATGGCTATCAAATTATCTTCGTTTTTTAAGACAAATTATGACCAAAATGAGCGCTTGAGATTTAATTGTAGCCACCATTTCAATCCCGTGTGTAATGCAGCTCACGGTCACTGAACGCGTCATTGATTAATGATAAACTCCGGTCGAAATTTTCTTGCGTGCGTCCGTTTTTAGCGTGCCTTGACTGTCGTACAGTTTGACATTAATGACTACTTAGATCTTACAGTATGACATGGCTTACATGCTCATACAGTCTGACAAGGAACAAACGTGAAGGACAATTAGAAATCGCACAGTGTGCACCCGGATTAAAAGATCAAGGTCACTATTGAGATCACTATTGGTCCATGAAAAAGAGAACTGATTAAAATTGAGTAATCTATATTTTTAACCCAGCCTTGCTAAACGATAATAACGAATCACATTAACATATTAAACAGACAGCTCTTATTATGTGATTATATCTTTTTTTTTATTGCATTATGCATTTAACAGACATTTTTATTCAAAGCAGCTTTGAAACAATTTGTCAAAGAGCCAATGATGTAAGGGATAATCCATGGCTAGCTGTAAACTATTTTAATGCACGACGTGGAGGCAATGAACCAGCCAACGTAAAGAGGAGGGTGGTTGTCTCCGCGAAGAGCATTAAAATCGTTTAATGCACAGCTAGCCATGGATTATCTCACTTATACCATGGGTATTTGCCAGCTTTGACAACTTAAAGCTGTTATTGATGTTTGCAGTGCAATATTTGACCAGAAGGGTAAAATTGACGGTTATTTTCGTCAGTTACGGTTCTTTAGATCTAGCATTCTGCCCGCTTAGAATCAGACACAGAGATAAAGTAGTGTGTAAGATTACATTTATTTGAATGAACAATTTATAGCATTTATTTTAAATAATTATCGAGAGCGAATTATCGAATTATCTCTCTCTCTCTCTCTCTCTACAAAGCTGTGAATTTATTTCAGAATAGCAAAGTCACTCCCTCGTTGCTGAGAAATATAATGTAGCGATTCAGTAGCAAAGCTGTTTTATTATCAAAAGATGCGGGCAGTGTTGATACGTTTCTGTGCTCCTGAATGAATTCAATTAATGAAGGTGCACTGTGTAGTATTTATGAGGATCTATTGACAGAAATGCAATATAATATACCTAACCATGTTTTTAGTGGTGTATAAAGACCTTACATAATGAAGCATTATGTTTTTATTATCTTAGAATGAGCCATTACAATCTTCATACACCGCGGGTTCCCTTACAGTTAAGTCGGCATTTTGCTCTGCCATGTTCTTCAAGACACAGCATAGAGAGAAAGCTTTCATCAGGATACCACTGACTTCATCAATTCTCATCGGCAAGAGGCATTTCTATTTAAGTTCCATCTCAACACCCAATATATCAGTTTAATGGTTTTTCTCTCATCTATGAACTAAATGTAGAATTTAAGGGCACTGTGGTGGGCTGGATGTGCAGGGCATCATCCACAGCTTGTTAATAAGCCAACAGAAGAAATGTGTGTTTAACTGTTAACATGCCACAACTGAGGTCAAATATACTGAGCTCTGAGCTCAGTATATTTGTGGCAATAGCCAACAATTCATTGTATGGGTCACAATTATCCATTTTTCTTTTAATGTAGCCCCAAACGGACACACTTTTAGCGCTAGAGCGCTAGTCACTCTCTGCTGTCTCACGCCTGTTTCACACATACTTCGTCTGAAGTGCATATGAATTGCACACGAGTTACGAATATTGTCTTTTATTTCGTAAATCTTTTTTTTCAAGAAATCCTGCAGGTTATAAAGAACTTTGTTTTTCCACCTCCAAGAAAGGAGATAGGACGAGCGCTATCCATTATGTCTCCTTGTTTAGCTAAATGCCAGGTAAGGTGTCGTTTTCCTTGCTTTACCTGAGGCAAAAAAGCCATGTGATGACTTTGAAACTTTGTAGAATTATAAATTATATTCAAATGATATGCATCTGTGGTGAAATTACTAGATTTTCACGTCAATACATGTTTATTTTAATGCGTACATTGCACTGTCACTTTAATTCAGCGCATCCAGCACAGCAAAAAATAGACGCGGAAACGATCGCAGCAGACGGACCACTCCTGAAACATACTGCCGGGCCGCATCCACGTGCAGTGTGAAAGCTCTAACCGGTTAACATGGGTACGGAAAGAAATATGCACCGTAAACGGAATATGTGTGAAACAGGCATCAGACAACATTTTTGTCCTGTGTCGGCCACCGTAGCTTCACTATGTGCTTCGAAAGGGAGGGGTGAGCGGTGGCTAATTGCAATTCACAACCTCACCGCTAGATGCCGCTAAAATTCACACACTGCACCATTAATATAGAACGGTGATTCAACTGACTTGGAACTACCTGTGTATTAAACTATTTTATTGCAAACATTCCAGCCAATCAGAATCTAGTATTCAGACAGACCACGGTATAAATTCCTAATATACAATGCCAGATTTACTGTTTATTACAAATATTCTTGGCTCTTAGACAAACTGCTCAATTTCAATTGAAATAACTGGATTTCAGCCGCAAAAATTAGCTGAATAACGATAAATGAAAACATGCACCTCATGCATCTGCACTCACCTCCAGCAGAAAGGGTAGCTGTGCTTCAAAGAGCTGGAGTTCACCAGACGCCCCTTCTCCTTCAGCCACTTGATGATGTTCTTGTCTGCATCCTGAAAGCATTGAGGACAGAACAAAGTCTTAGAGCATGCAGAAGATAAAACCAGACAAAGTGTGACAATTAAAGAATAAGACATTACTCTAGCTGCAGCGCTGGCGTTGAGCCCTTCTGCAGACGCAGGCCTCGCTTTATGGCTTTATCTGCAGCAGGGCTCAACGCCAGCGCTGGAGCTGTACAAATGCATGAAACGCCTGGACTCTTTGAGCACGATCACATCCCGGCTCCTGCACGTTTCATTGCCTGCCTTTCAACAAAAGTCATATTAATTCACTTTAATGGAAACATGTCCAGTGTGTCCTTGTAGCAGAGCGGGGCTGAATTGGCTTCCTGTCTCATGTATAATCGATATTAGGAAACTTTTCTTAACCTGTGAGGCCTTTTGAAGGGTATCTGTATTCCTCCTGGAGAAAACTTTAACTCCTGAGGTCCTACATGAAACCTCACCAGTGTTTACAAGACCCGTGTGCATATATATGACAAGAATATGTCTAATAATAACTAAAATGGATGAATATGACATGTCAAATTGAGATTGGATTGGACTGAGATCTGGGGAATTTGGAGGCTAAGTCAACCTCAAACTCGTTGTTGTGCTCCTCAAACCATTCCTGAACCATTTTTGCTTTGTGGCAGGGCGCATTATCCTGCTGAAAGAGCCACAGCCACCAGGGAATACCGTTTCCATGAAAGGGTGTACATGGTCTGCAACAATGCTTAGGTAGGTGGTACGTGTCAAAGTAGCATCCACATGGATGGCAGGACCCAAGGTTTCCCAGCAGAACATTCCCCAAAGCATCACATTGCCTCCGCCGGCTTGCCTTCTTCCCATAGTGCATCCTGGTGCCATATGTTCCCCAGGTAAGCCACGCACACACACCCGGCCATCCACGTGATGTAAAAGAAAACGTGATACATCAGACCAGGCCACCTTCTTCCATTTCTCCGTGGTCCAGTTCTGATGATCATGTGCCCACTGTTGGCGCTTTCGACATTGGACAGGGGTCAGCATGGGCACCCTGACTGGTCTGCGGCTATGCAGCCCCATATGTAACAAACTGCGATGCACTGTGTAATCTGACACCTTTCTATCAGAACCAGCATTAACTTCTTGAGCAATTTGAGCAAAGCCTTAACTCCCCACATGCATCAATGAGCCTTGGCCGCCCATGACCCTGTCGCCGGTTCACCACTGTTCCCTCCTTGGAGTACTTTTGATAGATACTGACCACTGCAGACCGGGAACACCCCACAAGAGATGCAGTTTTGCAGATGCTCTGACCGTCGTCCCGTCATCACAATTTGGCCCTTGTCAAACTCGCTCAAATCCTTACGCTTGCCCATTTTTCCTGCTTCTAACACATCAACTTTGAGGACAAAATGTTCACTTGCTGCCTAATATATCCCACCCACTAACAGGTGCTGTGATGAATAGATAATCAGTGTTATTCACTTCACCTGTTAATGTTATGCCTGATCGGTGTATATTATTATATTTATATACAGTATATGTATACATTATATATATTGTGTGTGTGTGTGTGTGTGTGTGTGTGTGTGTGTGTGTGTGTGTGTGTGTGTGTGTGTGTGTGTGTGTGTGTGTGTGTGTGTGTGTGTGTGTGTGTGTGTGTGTGTGTGTGTGTGTGTGTGTGTGTGTGTGTGTGTGTGTGTGTGTGTGTGTGTGTGTGTGTGTGTGTGTATATGCATGTCTGTTTATATACTGTATATATACACATAGACACAGACACACATTTATTATAAAAACACAAACTTTTGTTAGATGCGATTAAAATCGATTTGACAGCACTAGTGTGCAAAAATGAACAGTGAAACTGGCCTGAGAGCTTGCGAGTTAAATCTTTCGAATTTATAATTGTATGCACTTTTGTAGAAAATGCACTTTTTGTTTTTTGAACAAACAATGTAAGATATGATATTGTTGAGTTTATACTTATTTGTTGCAGCCTATTGTGCTGTTCACATTTTCCTCTAACTGAAATAATGCCTATAAAATTTTAATTCAATCCCAATTTTGGAAAAAATTTAGAGTTTCAGCCCTGTTGACAGTGGCTTAGTTTGGGTTGATATGAGGGAGTAAAAGATGACAGAAGATTCATAGTTATTTCTGGGTGAACTATTGTTTTGTATAACCTACACAAGGTTTCAGACCCTAAAACTGACGGGGTTCAAGTGTTAATTAGCAAACCCACCAGTGATTTGCACCTTGATTCAATATAGCTGGAATGTGTGAGCGCGGTAATGAGCGCAAGAGAAACTGACTATGAGTGCCAAAATACAAAAATGACAGAGCAGAACTATGATGAAAGTTATTCTCAGGAAACAGAGCTCAGTATCTCTGTCAGTCATCTGCCGCTGAGCTAAACTGCTGACATCAGCGCTCCCATAGTCCTTCTGTCACCCAATCACACCCGCTGGAGACAAGGAGCTTCCTTAAACCTCAACTGCTCTTCTGAGTGCTGGACTACACATACAAAAACTTCACTGGCAGAGGCGAGATCGGCAGCAGCTCAGCACGACTAGCATTTGTCAAAGTCAGCATGAAACTGAAACTGCAACCAACTTTGGCCAGAAATGTATCAGTAATAAATGGTATTGACCAAGAAACAAACGGTTGTTGATTGGATTGTGAAAAGTGAGCGTTGTATACCAGAATGGAGTCTGATCTGAATGTGACTGAACTACAGCACTGCCTTGCATATGTTCAAAAAAGCGGATTCATTTAGAAACTAAGCAAGTGACTGTAGGCGTTTCTCAATACCAAGTACGCAAACTTGTGACTTGCGTCCATAGTAGTTCAAACTTGCCAAGTTCGACTCAGGAGAACGAACTCCCAATGACAGGAGGACACAAGTCCGGTTCTCTGCTAATGGAACAGCAGCATTCTTGATAGAGTCACTCAGCTTGTCTGTACTTGTGTTCTCATGGACTTGTGAAATGTCATCAGTCGATGCCCAAGTACTGTTCCAATTCAAAGTTCACATCTAGCCAAGTACAGTTCAAATGCATCAGAAGGTGACTTGAGCAGACTTGAGAAAGACAGGTATCCCAGAATGCATCAATAGCGGACGAGAGACCCTGCGTAATTTAAAAATACTACTGTTAATGTCTAACAAATTGTATTTTTAAGACTTTTTCAGGCGAGAACGTACTTGTTAAAAGATTAAACCTGTGGTTTATTTATAAAGAGAGCGCCTATTTGACAATTTTGTCTGCCGTTTTCAGAGTTGTGAGATCCAGGCTATCGTGCTCAGTGCTCGTTAACCCCGCTGACAGCAGCCTTTCTTCTGCTAGTCCTTCTGACGTCTGCCACTGGCTCTGATGTCTCTGAGATATGATTCGTCTTGTGTAGATCTAACGGCCGATCTTTGGTCTCATGAATCTTTAATTTGTTCCCTGGCAAATCGTTTTGGCTGAGGGCAAAGTGAGGTTTCATAACTTTACATTTTTAGGATATTTAACTTTACAGAGTTGTAGCCTACTAGAGCTGACTTTGTAGGTTTGAGTGAATTGTTTGCTTTATTTATTGTATTGCTTCTTATACTTTTATAATGGCTAATATTGATCACGCATAAACTGACATTTAACAAAAAAAGAGAATGAGTTCTGTTTTATGTCATATTTAATTTTATTACAGTCAGTGATAATCATATGCATACTTATTGCCTGAACCACATAATAATATGTTTAATAATGTTTTTATGTAAACGAGATATACATGCACTGAAGATAATCAATGTACGTGTTGCCTGAACCACATTTGTGTGGCTATTAACATGTTTAAGATTTTTTTTTAAATGAAAAAAAAAAAGTGGTGCAAAGTGGTGTTTTATGACAAAATATCAGTTGTTTGAGGCGGGGTAAATTAAATGCAATAAGCGGTGACGTCACAATCGCGTTGCATTGTGGTATATACAGCTGCCTGAAGTGTACATATGAAGTAGACTCGCTCCCTCTGTCAAAATCGAAGGAGCGAGGGTCTGTACATTCACAAAGTGGAACGCACTTCAAAATGGCGGCAGGGATTCAAAAAAGCAGATTCATTTAGAAACCAAGCAAGTAATTCTTTATGAATGGATCATTGAATCATTCACTTAACCAATTCGTTCAAAAATGCTGACTCATTTAGATACTAAGCAAGTGATTCTTTATGAATGGATCATTGAATCATTTACTTAACCAATTTGATAAAAAATGCTGATTCATTCAGTAACGCTGTGTTGCTCAGAGATGATCAGTTAACAATAGAGCTGAGTATTGACAAATTGTATGCAATATGATTCAATTTATTTGAATATATATCAGGTTCAATACATATACATTTTTCTCAAAGAAAACATCTCTCTTAACTAAAGCTGTAAACGACACTGTCAGTCGATACATTACTATAATATACAGGTTAAATGTAATGACTGGTTTATATACAAACATTTAAGTTTTTATAATAATGTAGTTTTATGAATATAAACATTTAAACGCTGGCTGTCATAACTTGCTTTCATGATGAATTTATTCAAACAACATTAAATATTGAAGAACAAGTTAAGTAATGTATACAAAACATTAAAATATAATTATTATGTAATAGTGCATATATTTATTAAAATGCTCCTCTCTATAGTTATTTTTCTAGCTAACTATCGAGTTATTGAATGGCTTTCATGAGGTAAATGTGAAAAACGTTAAACACCATAACGTTCTCAAGCTGTTTTACTGGTGTTTTTCTGCAGTTAATACACTGATTGAGCAATTACATGAGACATGATTAATTTCAGTAAGTTGTTCTGTATCTTTCAACATTCCTTCTGATGTTCATTCATGTTTATTTTGTGCTATAACTAGTAGTAAAGAGGAAGAGATGATCGGTTCAACTGAGGCAGTACAGTGAACTGTCACAACACATTAAAGAGCCTAAATCCTACATTTATTGCTTGAATTTTGTTATACAATTAAATGAATTTGAAAGCTGAGGCTTTGTTTTATTTCATAAGTATCAAAGCTTATTACATTACAAATGTTTAGTGAAGTTTGATGTTTACGCATAAACTGTAAACAGCACAGATTAAAAGATTGGGTCAATATCAATATCAGTTCGTCAAAATGAGAATCAAGAAAATCGAGAAATTTAACCCAACTCTAGTTAACCACATGCTAAAATCAAACTCTATATCGGAATAAACTGTGAGAGGATAAATAAACTGTGCGCTTGAGCCAAGCCTCTGATGAGCTTCCATTTTTGTCAAGCATTTCATCAGACAGCAAACAGTGTCTCGTGTTTCGGTAACACTTTAGTTTAGGGTCCAATTCTCACTATGAACTAGTTGCTTATTATCATGCATATTACTAGGACTCTTTATTAGCTCTAATAAAGCTCATATTAATGCCTTATTCTGCATCCCTTAATCCTACCCAATTTCCTAAACTTAACTACCTTACTAACTATTAATAAGCAGTAAATCAAAGTTTATTGAGGCAAAAGTCGTAGTTAAAGGGTTAGTTCACCCAAAAATGAAAATTCTGTCATTAATTACTTACCCTCATGTCGTTCGACACCCGCAAGACCTCCGTTCATCTTCGGAACACAAATGAAGATATTTTAGCTGAAATCCGATGGCTCGGAAAGGCCTCCATTGGCACAATGCACTTTACACTCTCAAGACCCTTAAAAGGTACTAAAAACGTCATTACAATCCATCTCACTACAGTGCAGGTTCTACAATAACTTTATAAAGCGGCGAGAATAGTTTTTGTGCGCAAAAAAAACCTAAATAACGACTTATATAGTGATGACCGATTTCAAAGCAATGCATCATGAAGCGTTATGAATCAGCGAGTCGATTCAGGATTCAGGATTCGGATCGCGTGTCAAACTGCTGAAATACGTGACTTTGGCCATCCAAACCGCTGAATCGACTCACTGATTCATAACGCTTCGAAGCTTCATGATGCATTATTTTGAAATCGGTCATCACTATTTAAGTCGTTATTTAGGTTTTTTTTGCGCACAAAAACTATTCTCGCCGCTTTATAAAGTTATTGTAGAACCTGCACTGTAGTGAGATGGATTGTAATGACGTCTTTAGTACCTTTTATAGGTCTTGAGAGTGTAAAGTGCATTGTGCCAATGGAGGCCTTTCCGAGCCATCGGATTTCAGCTAAAATATCTTAATTTGTGTTACGAAGATGAACGGAGGTCTTACGGGTGTCGAACGACATGAGGGTAAGTAATTAATGACAGAATTTTCATTTTTGGGTGAACTAACCCTTTAATAGTGAGAATTGGACCCTAATCTAAAGTGTGACCCATGTTTCTAAGAGAAGTGGACGCCATCCATACCTTCACGTACTGACCAGCGAAGTGAGTAACTTCTGAAGTGAACACACCGGATGCGTCCACAGGGCAGATGGGTGCTGAGTCTCTCTGGATGATCTTATAGTCCATGCAGACGCGGTAATCATCCTGTGGACAGAGGAAACTTTCAACACATGGGGACTGTGATTCTGAGAACATGAGCACACAATGAGAGTGTTCCCCGGGAATCAATGACAGAACACGCTGGCACTGAGCTAGCAATGGGAAAAACAAACATCTATATGACACACAAGAGAAATGAGCCCAACGATATGATCCTGCTTAAAGAAAACATGAAGTACATGAAGAACTAATGTGCAAAACAACCTGAGGACATCAGCTGAAGGTTCTGTTAAACTAGCACTGAAGCTGTGCGTCACTATCCACGACAAAACACTGAGCACTAGGGCTGGGTATCGACTTCGGTACTTTTTAGGCACTGACCGAATTGCCTCGATACCGTTGAGTATTGTAAAATAGACAACATAATTGCTGCAGAAATGGCAACACGAAAAATCTGAAGCACTTGAATAAAAACTTAAAAAGGTGGGGTAATTGATATTTCAAAATGCTTTAGAAAATTGTCTCGGGCCAAGTACCAAAACAAACTTGTAGCCAATCAGCAGCAAGGGGTGTGTCTACTAATGATGGGGAGAAGAGAGCGCTCCGTGCACGTCATTATTCAAAAGACACGACATACAGGACGGACATTGGCCGAGCGACGACAGAAAGAGAGAGACGGCAGATAAAAAAACAAAAGCAGAAAATGTCTATGGAACAAAAGAAGGCTTACGATCAGGCGAGAAGTAGGACTCGTGTAAATTTCGGATGAGCTTTCCAGCGCTGGAGAGAACTCAAGGAACGTGGAGGCCTGCATTCGGATGCCGATGTTGCTTTATTTCTTCTCGATAGATTACATTGTTTTTTTGTTTTGTTTCACAGAACTAATATATTCTGGCATTTGCTTGTGTGTCATGTTCGCTTGTTTGTCTATTTGCATCGGACACTGTTCACTTCAGCGATGATAATTACCCATTCATTTCCATACCGTATAAACCTGAAGCGTCTAAACCTCCTCACTGTCTGTTTTAAGCATCAGCTCCAAAAGTGTGTCTGAGGGTGCGTCCACACTTGTCATGTTTGGATCGATTAAAACGAACCCTGGTGCGATTGGTTAGTGCGGTTCATTTGAACATATGTGAACGCTACCATACGAACCCTGGTACGCACCAAACAAGCGGACCGAGACCACTAAAAAGATGGGTGTCGGTCCGCTTCTAAACAATTTCTGGTGCGGTTCGATTGATATATGAACACAACACCGACCAAAGACATGTAAACAAACCAAAAACAGGACGTGCTGTCACAAGAGGCGACGCTACAAGTCAGCTGATTTGACGATGTGGAAAGATCTGTGTATCCAAAATGAGTAGAGGGCAAACGTGGAGCAACGAGGAGGTAAAGTGCCTCATTAATATATGCAGATTGTCGTTTCTGCATACAACGGAGGAATTCTTGGTGCTGTTTTGAATGTTTAGAACATTTTATGAGCTCTTCGTGAGTTCTCAGCTGGTAAAAATAAAACCATATGTAGACGCATAAAACGATCGCGTTTAATCCAGCACAAAGCATTGTTTTGAATGTTCGTTAAGCAAGCTCCGTCGCGAAATATACGTCATAAAAGCCGACCAATCAGGTTGCGACCGTATCCCTGATCCCTATGCCTTTGGTTCGGTAACTTTAGGTTCGCTGTTAAAAATGCCAGTGTGAACGCCAAGCAGACCAGGACTATATGTTTTGTTTTTGTTTTTTGGTCCGGACCAAACGAACCAAACTACAAGTGTGAACGCACCCTGAAAAGTAAGGTAATAAACTCCTAATATATGTTTGTTTCCTCTTGTCGTGATCGATATAACCCTCTTATTTTGTCATATTTTTAATATGTTCATTAGTTGGTCTGTCGTGCTCGTGCTTTTGAGTTGTTCATGAGAACTGTGTTTGTGTTTTTGGGATGGAAGGGATGATTTTTTCATTGAACATGTGACCTGGATTACCATAGTAACACACATTGCTTTCACTTATTGATGACATCATACACTCGGCCGGCTGGCACACCAGATTCAGCCTTAGTCCTTGCCTGGGTTGCGTACGTATGTGTGGGGCGGAGCTATCAAAATAGGGGCAAGACACTTTTGGGTAGGGTTGGGTATCGTTTGAATTTTAACGATTCCGATTCTGCTTATCGATTCTGATTCTTATCGATTCCTAATTTCGATTCCAATAGGGTAAAAAACACATTTATTATTAGGCTATTATTGCAAAACATTTAATTGTAGCTGAATACCATAGGCAAAAGATGCTAGCCTGTTGACTTTGTTCATGGTTTAAAAATACCATAGCAAAAAAAAAAAAAAAGCCTTATATAAATTTCAAGCATTATTAAAGCTACACTGTGTGATATTTTCCCCCATCTAGCAGTGAAAAGGTATATGACCATCCAGTAAATTTTAGTTTCTGTTCCTCTCAATTCCGATTTCGTTTTAACTCCTACGGTGGCCGATTTAGTCCAAGATTAACATGGCTTCCAGTTCGACCTCGTCCACATTTGACACGGTGCCATCGAGTGTTAAAACGCGAAAGACGAAACTTGAATTTACGGGTGTGTCCCCCTTTGGCTAATGTACTTTCAAGATGGAGGGGCAACATGGCGACCCGCATTCGAACCCCTTTCCCGTATGTATTTTCAATGGCAAATTATAAACTTACGAGAATACTTTATTACTTGAAAGAACTAAATATACATTAATGAGCACATATATTTTTGAAAGAACTAAGTGTTTTTAGCTAAGAATAAACTAAAAAAAGTTACACAGTGTAGCTTTAAAGACAAGTAAACACTCAGTAATTTAAAAAAAGAACAAATAAACAAATTAGCAATTGCACAAATAAATACAATTGAACAAAGATGATTGAAATAAACATTTTCAGGTAGGTACTGTAATCAAATGTAAAATAACACTGCACTTTATTGATCAATTATATAGCCTATATATTACAAAAATAGTTCAAAGTTATTCTGTCTACAACAGCAAGTGAATTTTCTCGTCTTTTGTTGTTTGATTAACATTATCATAGAAACGGCATCAAGAAAATCTGCCGTCAACGGCATAACAGACTGTGTTTTTTGACATTTTTGTGTGTATTTGTCCATTCGCGTGCTGTGCAAAAAGACGAGGAAGCCGTTCTGTGCGCACGTGTGTGTGTGTCTGCAGCATAGGAACGCACGTGTGTGCAGCGGTTAAAAATCACAATAAAATGCGCACACAGGAACCGATAAAGCGGAATCGGAATGCGCGTTTCTTATCGAATCACTGGTTCTGGGCAATTTGGAACCGGTTCTAAAATGGAACCGGTGCTCGATACCCATCCCTACTTTTGGGGTAGGGGCGTGTTTTTTTGGTGATTTGAAATATCAACATCGGTTACCAGAAAGCGCTTACCCCACCTTTGAAGGTTGCTCCGAATTCGACTGCAAGAAGAACTGCAGCGCGTCACAATAATGAACCAAAACTCAGCATATAGGCTACTTGCCTCACAGGCATGAAAAATAGGCCTATAGAAAGATTGAAATGTCTACTTTTAAACAAACTAAGTCGAAAACAAATACTTACATTATGCAATCCAAATTAAAGGTGCATTTCCCTCTATAAGCGCACAGGTTCCCTACTGCAGAGATGACGAGTCAGCATCGTCAAACTCATCTTTGCTGTCAACACGGACTCAGAAAGCACTAGTTTATTAATAAACAATTAAAATGTCTCCTTGCTATTTTTACATTCATAATCATTATGCTACTTTTGCCAGTGCTTTGCAGCAAGCTTTATGTGTAAGGCATATTTTTCGCCCCCCAGTACCGTATACGAGTCTTTGAGTCTGTAAAAAATGTCAACAAACTGAAAAAATAAAACCTACGGTTTTTCAGCGGTAATGTAAAAATACAATTGGTTTCGGAAAAAAAGTATTGTTCAGGAATTTGTATCGAAGTCAAGGTATCGGTATTGAAATTTTTTGAATGATACCCAGTCCTACTGAGAACGATGCGAGTGTTCACCCTTTCACTTTAATACCGTTAGAGGTTTGACCAGACCGCTAACCAACAGTAATAGTGCTTTACAGCACAGATGTTTAAGTGCAGTGTGTCCTTTACTGTATGTTCTGCTTGCTCTCCTATAATGAATCATTTCGGGTCTCTGAGCTCATGTGCATAACAGTAGCTCTTCCTGTAGGATTTTTCCATTTTTAGCATCATCCGTTTGTCCTTCTACCTTCAAGAGTTCTGCTGTCTCTGGCACAGATGATGACGCTGGTCTGCATCAAACATTCAGCACAGAGATGAGGACCAGGGTTCACTTCAGTCTCATCAGATGGAGTCGCGCTTGAGATGATCACAAGCCTTTGGGCCAAACGTGATATGAATTTCTCAGCAAAGGCTTCCTCCTGCCACTCTTTTTAATAAACGGCTTCAACTGTGCTTCAAGGTTTATTTAATGACCCTAACACTTTCTTCAACTGTCCTGACAGGATCCGTTCAAGAACATCTAGGATCTGCTTTTTGGTTTTCTAACAAATTAAAGTAAATTTAAATTAATGGATGATTTAAAAAAAAAAATTGTTGCGAATGCAGTGCGCTTGCAGAGACTCCACCTACTGAGACTCTGATTGGCTGTGATTTTGGATTGATTCGGTTGTGAGTGCAGTGCGCTTGCAGAGACTCCGCCTACACACTCTTCCGATTGGCTGTGATTTTAGATTGATTTGGTTGTGAGTGCAATGCGCTTGCAGAGACTCCGCCCACACGCTCTTCCGATTGGCTGTGATTTTAGATTGATTCGGTTGTGAGTGCAGTGCGCTTGCAGAGAGACTCCGCCCACATGCTCTTCTGATTGGCTGTGATTTTAGATTGATTCGGTTGTGAGTGCAATGCGCTTGCAGAGACTCCGCCCACACGCTCTTCCGATTGGCTGTGATTTTAGATTGATTCGGTTGTGAGTGCAGTGCGCTTGCAGAGAGACTCCGCCCACATGCACTTCCGATTGGCTGTGATTTTAGATTGATTCGGTTGTGAGTGCAGTGCGCTTGCAGAGAAACTCCGCCTACATGCACTTCCGATTGGCTGTGATTTTAGATTGATTCGGTTGTGAGTGCAGTGCGCTTGCAGAGAGACTCCACCTACTGAGACCCTGATTGGCTGTGATTTTAGATTGATTTGGTTGTGAGTGCAGTGCGCTTGCAGAGACTCCGCCCACACGCTCTTCCGATTGGCTGTGACTTTAGATGGATTCGGTTGTGAGTGCAGTGCGCTTGCAGAGAGACTACCCACATGCTCTTCCGATTGGCTGTGGTTTTATATTATTCGGTTGTGAGTGCAGTGCGCTTGCAGAGAGACTCCGCCCACATGCTCTTCCGATTGGCTGTGGTTTTATATTATTCGGTTGTGAGTGCAGTGCGCTTGCAGAGAAACTCTACCCACATGCTCTTCCGATTGGCTGTGATTTTAGATTGATTCGGTTGTGAGTGCAATGCGCTTGCAGAGAAACTCCGCCCACATGCACTTCCGATTGGCTGTGATTTTAGATTGATTCGGTTGTGAGTGCAGTGCGCTTGCAGAGAGACTACCCACATGCACTTCTGATTGGCTGTGATTTTAGATTGATTCGGTTGTGAGTGCAGTACGCTTGCAGAGAGACTCTACCCACATGCACTTCTGATTGGCTGTGATTTTAAATTGATTCGGTTGTGAGTGCAATGCGCTTGCAGAGAGACTCCGCCCACATGCTCTTCCGATTGGCTGTGATTTTAGATTGATTTGGTTGTGAGTGCAGTGCGCTTGCAGAGAGACTCTGCCCACATGCACTTCTGATCTTGTCATGTCTCATAGTCGTGTCGCGTCTGGTGTGAACAAACAAATTGCTTGATGCTGGAATCTTATCGCATTGCGTCTGGTTAGGACACAGTGATACCCACAATACCTAAAGCACACAATTTAATGCAAGTATGCAGATGTGACTTACAGCTCCAAAGTACGGGGCCTGATGGACAACTCCAGTACCGTCATCATCACGCACGTAGTTATCAACCACCACAGAGAACGCCCCACTCTCCTTACACTGAAATGAAAGACAAGCATTTGTCAAGATCTCATTTGACAGATGCAGAGCTTTAAACAGAAAGACTTGTCATTTCATCCTGACTTCACACACTCCCATGCATGGATTTAAACAGCAGAATTGAGCAGAAAAGAGCAAACAAACTTTATTATAATACTAACATGATACTGAAGTCTCAGTTTTTAAAGTGATTGTTCACCCATTCTGTCAACATTTCCTCAATCTATGTTCCCTTCAAAGAGACGCGAGCATGAAATGTTCAGTGCAGCGACACAGCATTACATGCCTTACCTTGATGAAGTACTCAAAAAGAGGCTTGTATTTTTTGCCCTTCAGGTTCTTGCCAGGAAATCTAGAAATCAAAAACACAGGTTATCAACACAGAACTACAACACCACAGCGGTTAGAGAATTACAGAAACAAAGCCATCGCAGCAAAACTCTCCTTGACCTTCGAATATGAACACTCAAGGGTCTTTGATTGATCAATACAGAAAAACAGGTGGGAATATAATTCAATCTGTTACACAAATTGAGCCACGGAACGTACATTAGATTGCCAAAAGTATAGGGACGCCCCTCCAAATCATTGAATTCAGGTCTCCCAACCACTTCCAAGGCCACAGGTGTATGAAATCAAGCACTTGGCATGCAGGCGCTTCTACAAACATTTGTGAAAGAATGGGTCGCTCTCAGGAGCTCAATGAATTCAAGTGTGGTACCTTGATAGGTTGTGGCACCTGTGTAATAAGTCCATTCGTGAAATTCTCTCACTACTAAATATTCCACCCTCAACTGTTAGTGGAATTACAACAAATTGGAAGCAATTGGGAACCATATCAACTCAGCCATGAAGTGGTAGGTCACGTAAAATCACAGAGCGGGGTCAGCGCATGCAGAAGTCGGCAACTTTCTGCAGAGTCAATAGCTACAGACCTCCAAACTTCATGTGGTCTTCAGATTAGCTCAAGAACAGTGCGTAGAGAGCTTCATGAAATGGGTTTCCATGGCCGAGCGGCTGCATCCAAGCTTTACATCACCAAGTGCAACGCAAAGCGTGGGATGCAGTGGTGTAAAGCACGCCGCCACTGTTCTCTGGAGTGACCAATCACACTTCTCTGTATGCCAATCCCATGGACGAGTCTGGGTTTGGCGGTTGACAGGAGAAGGGTACTTGCCCGACTGCATTGTGCCAAGTGTAAAGTTTGGTGGAGGGGGGTTATGGTGTGGGGTTGTTTTTCAGGGATTGGGCTTGGCCTCTTAGTTCCAGTGAAAGGAACTCTTAATGCTTCCGCATACTAAGACATTTTGGACAATTTCATGCTCCCAACTTTGTGGGAACAGTTTGGGGATGGCCCCTTCCTGTTCCAACATGACTGTGCACCATAAAGACATAAAGACATGGATGAACGAATAATATGTAATATAGTCCAAGAGTCTTTAATGACACGTTTATGTTGCTTTTTCATTCACTGTAATTGCATGGAAAAAAGTCTTCATAATTCCTCCTTTTGTGTTGAAAGAATGCAACGAAAACGTCATAGAGGTTTGGAACAACATGGCGGTGAGTCAATTAATTAATTAATTGTTTTTACACAAACATCAAGGAGTGCAGTGAAATTAACTCTACTCTTGCTTCTCATTCCAGTCACAGCATCACCTTCTGAAGAACATTAATCAAAAGCAGAGAGATATTAATCAATAATAGCAGTTCGGCTCAGGACTAATCCCACAATACCTCCGCTTACTGTTATCAGCCCACCACACCGCACACTGCTCAGAGAACGCACACACTCACAGGCACACACTCACAGAATCACACACACAGACTCACGCGCGCACACACACGCACTGCTCCGAGAACACACTCCCACTCACAGAATCACAGAGACACACAAACACACACACAAACAAAATCTCAAACACACACAAACCTCACACACTCTCTCTCACACACACATACACTCGTAGTGTGATATACTATGATTCAGTCTGGCCAAGAGATACACATCAGATTAACTGTCCTGAAATGAATCAGAAGTCATACAGACTTGCTACTGAAAGTTTGTGCAAAAGATGGCAGTGTCTGTAATCGCATACTCTCAGAGTACGCACTTCTTTTGAACAAGGATGTGAGGTCATCAAGTTGTTGAGAGTCAGTATTAATTAACTCACTTGTCCAGAATGGTGTATTCAGTGTCAGATTTGAAGAGAGCGACAAGTCTGGCCTCCATCATGATGTAAATCTTCTGTGAGGTGTTATCTGAGACACAGAACAGATCATGAGACACATTACAGAACACATCACAGTGATTAAATCATTGGTGAACAGGCAGTGGAAGCTCGCTGCGGGGTAGTGTGCCAGGTGGTCCGGGGTAAGATGTGCCAGCTGTGTCTTATATGCGTCACACAGATCAATCACAGTCATTGCAGCAGCATCTCAAACCACGAAACAGATTCAAAAAGGGAATCGAAGCGACCTGAAAAAAGGAGCCGCTCTGATACTACGACATACATACGGAGAGAGAAACAATGCGAGAGCATCAATAAAACATGGCACTTCCCCAGGGCAGGCTGGGAAATGATTGGGCAGAGATGTGGAGCACTGACACACAGACTCCTGACACATCATTGGTATTCAGCACGTCTCTCTCATGCAGCAGAAGCAGCGCTGCTGAACCCATGGGCTCACGGCGCCCCCTGTCAGCGGCTGCAGGACATCGCAGCCTCAACACAAACTAGGTCAGGATCTTTAGAGGAGATCCAAAGCCACGCTCACGCTAAAAAAAAGACCACAAAGAGCTATTTTTACAGACTACGCTCTTTATAAATGACCTGCTTTGAGGTTTCTCATCGACTGCAGCGATGCATCAGGTGAAGGAGGAGCGTGAGCCCGTTAGCACAGCTTCAACTTTTGACCAAATGTTACATCAAACACAATAAAGTGTTGGTGCTTTCCTTGCAGAAGTCAACTTCAGGATATCAACTCAATTTTTTACATAAATTTTCTATGTGGTTTGCCGTTTTTTCCAATCCGATTACAAAAATGTGGGATTTAATTTGTATGAAATGTGATCAAATATGAAAAGTTCATAAATAAGTGTTTTGGCGCACAGTCGAGTGGCGACATTTTTTTTCTAAAATTGGGTTTTATTCTGGCATGTTAAATTAGTGTTCGATGAAAGCACCAGTGAGTTCACTTGGATTTTTTTCCTCATAAGAGCGGAAAGAACTTAAAATGCTCTGTTGTTTGTGGTCATACAGATAAAAGACATCATTACGACAGTAAAGTGTCTGCTTTTATTTGTGTACACTCACAATAACAACTAAATATTGTGCTTTTGTAAAATAATAAGTTATTAGGTTAACGAAACCTATTATTTCTGTTTACTAATAGGACAATTATTAAGTTACTAAGTTAAGTTATTAAGCTAAGTTAATGAAACCTATTTTTTCTGTTTACGAATTAGGAAATTGAGTTAACTTATTAAGTTAAAGTAACCTATTATTTATGTTAGCTAATAAGAATTATTAGTAAACGATTCTCGCATGGTCAGTCATGTTGAAATGTGTGATTAGTATGTATGAAATATTGAAGTTTATCAATAAGTGTTTTGGCGCACCGGGTTGAGTGGCGCTACGCATTGTTTAATAGGAGATTTAATACTGTTTAATGCTTTGTGTTACCAATTAGCATTTTCTGAATTAGCAAGTTATAGCTAGCTAAATTTACACAACAGAAATATTTAAATGGAGTTTATATGATCCATTTAAGTTAAATGTATGAATTAACTTACTGTACAAAAATTTAAATCTGCCATTTCTTCTTTCTTCAATTGAGTTAAGAAATTCAAAGTTTATGTAATTGTAAATTACAAATTAAATCCCAATAAGTTGGTAAAAATTGCACAAAAATTGGAGATAATCAGTATACACAATCAAAAACAAAATGCTGGGTTGTTTCAACCCAAAAATTGGGTCAAATTATGACAAACTCAGCCATTGGGTTAAAAATGTTTTATTCAATTTTTAACCCAACAGTTGGGTTTATCCATATATGACCCAAAAAAATTGGTTTGAAGCAACCCAGCATTTTTTAAAGTGTAGATGTTCATAATGTGTATGCGCTAGGGATGCACAATACCATTTTTTCAGAACCGATCCGATCCCAAAAATTCTGAGTATCAGACGATACCTGTGCAGTTTTGTTTAAAAATTCAATGTAGTGTTTCTATACCTCAGTGTGTTGAAATGATAATCACTCGTTTGTGTATTAACCACAATCTACTAAATACAGAACTTCATTATTAAGAAAAAACACAAATTTAAAAAATATATAAATCACAATCTATGACAAAAATACTACTATAAACTAGATGGTGGATAAACTAGATTAGTGGATAATAGGGGTGTAACGGTACACGTATTCATACCGAACCGTTTTGGTACAAGGCTTTCAGTTCGGTGCACGTGTGCCATCTTTAACAGTTAACAGTAGCTTGTTTTAAATCCGGAACACACTTCCACACACTTCACGAACACACTTCCCACACAAACATATTAAATATTCAGTCCATTTTATCACGAAATTCAAATGAGAAATGCCATTTTGACGCTCTTTAATGTGGCATGACTGATCACTGATCACAGTTCAAGCGGCCAAATGCAATCATCTGTGAATGCAATCGATCATCTCTTCCTAAAGAATAAACATGAATGAACATCTGAAGGTATGTTGAGGATACATTACAACTTACTGTCACGAATCATATGTTGTGTAATCGCTCAGTGTTTCAACAGCGGAAAGACCTCAATAAAACTGCTTGTAAAGTAAACAATGTCATTTATCACATTTACCTCAGAAGTCATTCAGTGTACACAGAATTTTATTCACTAGAGAAATCAACTCTTTCACTAAATATATGGACTATATTAGCCTATATATTCATTATATTCTACTTAACCTGTTAATGATGTCTTGATTATTTCATGCATGTTTAAATAAATATGTCATGAAAATGACAGACACTGTGTATAAATGATTACATTTCAACAACGATATTAGCCTGTATATTCATTATATTCTACTTAACCTGTTAACCCTCTGGTGCTCTTCAGTCATTTCTGACCGGAAAAGTTTTGAAATGTTAAAAATCACAGCTTCATCGGAATATGAAATTTGGTGACTTTTCTTGGATTAGGTGTGTAAACACAAAAAAATTGGGGCCATGATTCGAGCAAGCTAATTGGTCGTTAAAAAAAAAGTAGCGTTCATTGTCTTCGGTCATAAATGACCGACCATAGGAAATGAATGGGAAATCAGCAAAAACAAAAACAAATTCACAGAATATTTGTATGTATAATTTACAAATCGGCCACAATGCTGAAAAAAAGTACACAGCAGTTAAGGGTGACATTCTGAAACATCAAGAGTGTGATATTGACATGTCCACTCACACACACACGCACACTTATACACACACACACACACCTATGAAAAGCTGACCCTATGGACCACATTTGGAATTTTTAAAAATCACAGCTTCATCAGAATGATTTGAAACTTGGTGACTTTTCTAGGATTCGGTATGTAAACACACCAAAAAAGGGCATGAGGGCTTGAGCATGCTAAGTGGTCGTAAAAAAAAATACTCCCACTTGTGCTCTTCGGTCAAAAATGACACCATAGGAAATGAATGGGAAATCTGCAAAAACACAAATTCACAGAATAAAATCTATATTTCTAACAAACAAAAAAATATCTAAAACTTTAAAATAATTAGTCTTTGAGATTTTTTAAATATATATTCAAACCCATCAACAAAAAAATCATTAAATGTGTTCAAAGCAGAACTAGGGAATTCTCCATAGAGACCTCTAGTGATTACACCCATGGTTTCATGATTTCTTAAAAAATTCCAAAAGAGGGTGCTAATCTGCCTTAAAAAATATATATTTTGAAGGCCTAGTCTCTATTTTAACCTGAAATACTGCAATAATTAAAAAAAAAATAGACCATAATTATTGCATAAATATTAAAAAATACCATCAAATAATCTCAAAATACAAAATTAAAAAAGAACAAATTTTATTGAAGAAAAATAATAATAATTTTTAGGTGTCCGGTCACTTGTGACTGGGAAGACAACCAATGCAACCCCTAAACGAAGAGCACCAGAGGGTTAATGATGTCTTGAATATTTCATGTATGTTTAAATAAATATGTCATGAAAATGACATATACTGTGTATAAATGACTATATTTCAACAAGGAATTGGAGAAAAAAACTATTTTATAATTAGATTTAGAAGTTATTGCCAAAACTGCCTTCTGTGAAGTTTACATGTTTGCGTCCTATGTTATTTGAGTGTTGATTATTATACCTAAAAATAAATAGTAACTGAATTTAGGCTAATAGTTTGGGCTCTGTTGTTAACTTTTAATATTAATGTGCAAGTAAGGGCTCCCTATGTAGTCGTAAAAAAAACCTATGTCAAAAGTTTACTTGATAAAGTTTTAAATATGGATATTTTCCTTACACAAACGCATCAATTCGCTTCAGAAGGCCTTTATTAACACCCCGGAGCCGCGTGAAGCAGTTATTTAACGGACAGATGCACTTTTTATGGACTTCAAAAACAGAGCAACTATAAATCCAATTCTAATGCTTGGATTAGCCTGGACTTGTGTAATATAACTCCGATTTTATTCGTCTGAAAGAAGAATGTCATATACACCTAGGATGACTTGAGGGTGAGTAAATTATGGGCTAATTTTCATTTTTGGGTGAACTATCCCTTTAATATAGTGCATGAAGCGTTGATGATGCTTTATAATGTTTTCGTGCCTTTTGTGGAGCACTGGGGCTTAGCAATAACAGAATATTAAACGCACAGAATCGGATTTGGATCTGTCCTGTCTGACCGATACCCGATCCGGCAAATAATGACGGTATCAGAGCCCATACTGATACGAAGTATCGGATTGGTGCATCCCTAGTATGAAACCTTCTCCATGAGGATCGCTCTACTTGAAGAATTCAAATTCAAATATAAAAATGGATGTTCCAATATTGTTACTTTAACAGCTGCATGAAATACCCACAGTGGTTCATGACTTATTTTCATGAACAGAAATTTTTCTCTCAAAAACTAATGATCATCCAGTTATTAATTTGTCAAAAAGTAGCAATAAAATAAGATTTGGTTCCATATAGCTACAAATGAACCATACCTTTGACCTTGACATAGCTGAAGTCGGGGTTGACACACAGGGCCAGGTTGCTGGGCAGGGTCCATGGTGTGGTGGTCCATGCGAGGAAACTCACCGCCTCATCCTCCAGAAGAGGGAAGGTCACGATCACAGACGGATCCTGCACATCCTGTTGAGCAAAGTCAAGCACTTTACACATCTGCACCAAAGATCAAGTGATGAAAATGTGAGAATGAGAGAAATCAAGCCTCATGTTGACCTTGTAATTCTGATTAGCCTCGAAGTTGGACAGTGGCGTGTTGCAGGCGGTGGAGAACGGCATGACCTTCACCCCGCGGTACACCAGACCCTTATCATACAGCTGCTTAAACACCCACCTGAAACACAACAACAACCATCACGTAACGTAACGCATGTCCAGCTGCTTGCTTCTGTCATTATATGTAATGAATGTAAAAGCTGAAAATGAAAAGTTGGCTTCTCATTAATAGATCAAGTGTCTTCTAAAAATACAATAAAAATGTTCAAAAATCCCCCAACCACCCAGTCAAATCTCACAAGTTCACAGACTGCCTGGCATATTTTACCGTTTTTGCTGTAGTCACTCGGACGGTAATTGTTTATCAGGTGGACATCTGTAAAAATATTTTTCTATGGCTCCTTAGTGATAAAACATGTTCAGATGATGATTTATTCACGTGGAGGAGCGAGATTTTTGATTGTGAAATGTGTTACTCACATAGTTAAGTTAAGTTAAGTCAATCTACAATCTATTATTTCTGTTTACTAATAAGAAATTAAGTTATTAAGTTAAGTTAAAGCAACCTATTATTTCTGTTTTTGCCAAAAGTATTGAGACACCCCACCAAATCATTGAATTCAGGTGTTCCAATCACTTCCATGGCCACAGGTGTATAAAATCAAGCACTAGGCATGCAGACACTTCTACAAACATTTGTGTAAAAATGGGTCGCTCTCAGGAACTCAGTGAATTCAAGCATGGTACCGTGATAAATTGCCACCTGTGCAATAAGTCCACAAAATATTCCACACTCAACTGTTAGTGGTATTATAACAAAGGGGAAGCAATTGGGAACAACAGCAACTCAGCCACGAAGTGGTAGGCCATGTAAAAAAAAAAGAAATTAAAAACAATGTTTAAATAAAAATCACAAAGCGGGGTCAGTGCATGCTCTCCAACTTTCTGCAGAGTCAAAAGCTACAGACCTCCAAACTTCGTGTGGCCTTCAGATTAGCTCAAGAACAGTGCGTAGAGAGCTTACTGGAATGGGTTTTCATGGCCGAGCAGCTCATCCAAGCCTTACATCACCAAGTGCAATGCATATCTTGAGATGCAGTGGTGTAAAGCACGCCGCCACTGGACTCTAGAGCAGTGGAGACGTGTTCTCTGGAGTGACCAATCACGCTTCTATGTCTGGCAATCCCATGAACGAGTCTGGGTTTGGCAGTTGCCAGGAGAACGGTACTTGCCTGACTGCATTATGCCAAGTGTAAAGTTTGGTGGAGGGGGTGGGGTGCATGGTCCAAAAGGGTTGTGCCTTGTCTCTTAATGAGTCACGGATGTGTTTTGGGTGTAATGTGCAATAAACCAATCAGTCTCATCTCCCATTCCCTTTAAAAGCCAGTTGCGCTCGCACCAAGGCGGATTCACTATTTACAAGGAGGAAAGACTGAACGCTCCAGAGATGAATCCTGCGTCGGGCTGAAACTAGCAAAAAACACTTGCGTCGCCGACGCCTGCCGTTCCATTGTGCCGGGTGTATGATAGGGCCCACTGTGTTCCCAGATGAATGTTATAAGCAACCCAAACTCACAGTATATTCAGAGATGGAGTTTGAGAAACTACATGCATGCAATTTATAACCCACTATAAGACGCACGTAACCTACACGCATGTAAATAATAAGTGCATTTTAAACCCCAGGGCATATATTTATTCAACTGAATCGCTGCCTTTGTGAATTCACAGTAGCACTATTCTGTAGAATGGTTTTAAAATGGTTTTAATTAGTGCTGTCAACGTTAATGCGTTAACGCATATGAGTAATTAAAAGTCCTTGACGCGTTAAAATAATTTAACGCAATTAACGCAAATAATTTACACAAGCACGTGAAACTGCGTCATTAACGTCATTTTTGTCACACAGTTAGATGATCTTAGAAGTCAGGAGTTTATCACAATCACACTGAGCATCTACAGCACCTGTAACCCTGGGAGGAGGACATTTCCATTCTAACTCTTTAACCCGATTCTGCTTCTCTGTTTGTGATCAGGCCATTTAAATCCGTTAAACTCTGGGAAAGTGTTCAGTGATCCAGTAATTTAATTCATTCAAACAGTACTCATGTAAAGAAGGCCAGGCTGATCACATCAGACATATCAGAGAGAATAGAGACTCACATTGCGTTTTTACTGCATGGTTCGTTCCAGTGTGCGCTTTGCTTTAAAACACGAGCTGTCGTATTCTGCGATTGCTTCCGAAGAGCGCAATTTTGGTGACGTACCGGAGTCGTACAGTAAGCGTGTGAGTGTCTGATGCACAAACAATAATCCGTGTGTGCGCGCTCATGATCACTGATCGCACGCGGCATTCATGTACAGACACATTTCAGTACATTCACGTTGTTTCCACACACACTCGGGAAGGATAATGTTTGATTTGTCATATGTACTAGAGGATGCATACGAACCCGATGGGACCCGTCGGTAACCGACGGACAGATACAGTGGGGCAAAAAAGTATTAAGTCAGTTGGAGCTTGAAGCTTGCAGAAAATACAGTTTTGTGAGAATCACCCTTCAATCTGATTGTTTACTTTGGATATAGCAAATTATGACAAAATGTATGTGTTTAATAAGATAAATGGCATATGCTTAATTTCACGTTAAAGGTGCGAAAAAAAATTATTTATTGACAGCCCTAGTTTTAATATATCGTGCAGCCGTGGAATACGCCACTTCCGGTATTTTAGCGGTTACTCGACAAAAGTAAAAATAAAAAAAAATTACACGAAGAATCGTTACAGCCGCAGTTGATATAGTCAAAGTTTTAATTTAAAGACATTGGTGCATCTTATCATCGTCTTGCCTTAGTCATGGAAAAAAAGGTTGTTGATGAACATTTTATCATCATAGTTTTCATTAAAGAAATGATCCAAATCTCCAAAATTGCCAAAACAGTGGGTCAATTGCAGTGGGTAAAGTCACAGACTAGTTGTAAATGTTGAATTGACCTTACATTCCCATGGGAAACAATCAGCGTCCGAACAGGGCTATATAGTGCTGGCGGGAATCTTACCACACGGTCTCCATGAACCAGGGGTACAGGGTCTTGTAGTCGTTCTTGAAGTCAATCCAGCGGCCCATTCGTCTCACGGATCTCTGGGGAGTCATAATCATATCAAAAACAAATCATATAGTCGTAATGATGAAGGAATAGGTTACTTCAAAAATCAATGTCCTGTCACAAGCAGCTCTTGAGTACAAAAGAAACAATGACAGTAGCCCATATTCCTAGTTTTCTGAAGATGTTTTATATATATATATATATAGCCTCTCCAATCAAATGTCACATGTTTGACATGACAACTGATTAAAATACACTTGAGGACCAATAACTCACTGGAGAACTGTTTTCTGAAACCGTAGTAACTTTGTTGCACATATGTTGTTCAATTTACGTCTGTTCAACAATATTGAACTGTCATTAATAATGTCATGCAGGTGGTGGAGTAATAATTGGTCGGGCCGATATTTCCCGCCACTATCCTCGGGATGGGCCCTTGATCAAGCATTTGTGTTTTTTTAATCATTACTTTATTAGCCTAATTGACCTATCGGTAAGCCCCTCCCCTCGAACGCAGATGAGCCAATGGCAGTTGAATATCAGTTGCGCTGGGACCGGAACTCGGACATCTTTAGGTTTCAGCGCCATAGAGAAACATTGGAAAACCCGAAGCTCTCATCGGTATATGGTGTTTATGCTACAAAAATGGTAAAACGAAGTGCCCGAGGTACTGTAACACTGATTCCAGGTATCCTGAGAGGATTTTCTGCTTGTCATACTCTCATTAAGTTACGTTTAAGTTAGTGACATACAAACCGAAATAACTAAGTGTTCTCATGTCATGTAACGTAAACAGTGAAGGTCAAAGACAGATAAACAAAGGTCTACATTTCAGTGCATCTCTCCATATTAAGATGGCTAAATGTGCATTAATTTAATCTTACTCTGCGGTACATGAACAGTGTTGATCCTGGATGTTGTCATCTGCATTCGTGACGACCATAACGTGAGGCTTCTCCAGTTTGCATTGTGATCTGTAAACTCTCGTCTCCAAATTAATCTCCCACCATATTTATTTTAAAATCTTTTAAATATCGCTCCATGGCATATTTTAATGGATAGTTCACCCAAAAATGAAAATTCTGTCATCATTTACTCACCCTCAAGTTGTTCCAAACCTGTATGAGTTTCTTTGTTCTGCTGAACACAAAAGAAGATACTTTGAAGAATGTTTCTTACAAAGCAGAGAGAGCAACCATATTTTTTTCCCTACTATGGTAGTCAATGGTAGCTCTATCTGCTTGGTTACAAACATTCTTCATAATAACTTCCTTTGTGTTCAGCAGAACAAAGAAATGTATACGGGTTTGGAACATCATGAGGGTGAGTAAACGATGACAGAATTTTCATTTTTGGGTGAACTATTCCTTTAAGTCCCACTTGAATGCTCCTCGACGAGGTATAATTAATATAATATTATATAACATGATAATCCTTCTGTGTCACACTTTATTGGGATTTATCTTCTAATTTGTTTGTTTTTTGTTTTTTTAAATGTATTTCTGTAAGTTTAGATAATGTTTAAGGTCTGCATTATCTGGCTTCTATTTTGATGGGTATTATAGTCTACGGAGCAATGCGGGTAGTGAAAGGGAGAGCTCGCACTCGCAGTTTATCGGAGTTGTTTTCAGATAAGTTTACAGTTTATTAGCACCCCTGAAAAGGCATAAGGTCTGTATAGGTTTGTTTTTGTATAAATAAACTTCATAAACCATTAGTAAAGTTTGGCCATCAATCGGACGGAGTACAGTACATTCTGTGTCCAAAAACATCTTGGGATAAGGTTTTCACACTGACAGCAGTCATTGTAAGACAGTTAGCAACTCTGTTTGCTTGTCCGAGTTAGCAACAGTAACTAAGGGGGATGGGGCTTACCGATAAGTCAATTGGGTGGGGAGAAAGCTATGCCATAATCAGAAATATTATATATATATATTTTTAGCAAAGTAGGCCTAAGTAACAAATGTGTACAAAGTTACGCTTCTTCATTCGGATCCATTTGCCATCCATTCCATTCTGAATAAACAAACTCCTTGTCGCATTATTCATTAAAGGGATAGTTCACCCTGAAATGAAAATGAAGCTATATTTTACTCACCCTGCTGTTGTTCCAAGGCCCTATGTCTTTCTATCTTTTTAATTGCACTAAATGAATGTTATACAGACCCATCTGTTGAGTCAAAGGTCCATATTCACACACACGCACACGCTCGTACCTCCCACTCATTAGCATATCTCATGACGATGCTCCTGCACTGCTTGTTGTACTCCGCTATCCCCATCTTTGCCACATCCTCAGGTCCTTTGATATCCAGGGTTTTATCAATTTCATATTCCTGAAAAACATCAACAATGACAGAGAAATCAAAGGAAGGAAACGCACCACACCATCAGTCTGATGTCATTTGTCATCAATCAGTGCTTCTGTTCCAATCATCAGCACGTGCGCTTTCATGCCACACAAACACTGATGTTTGAAGATGGTTTTGTGAATTGTGCTGGTGTAAATGTCCTCATGGTGACATTACAAGCTGTCTTGACACTGAGTATTAGTTCAATATTATAAACATGTTAAAAGTGCAGAGACTCCGCCCACACACTCTTCTGATTGGCTGTGATTTTTGATTGATTTAGTTGTGAGTGTGCTTCCAGAGAGACTACGCCCACATGCTCTTCTGATTGGTTGTGATTTTTGATATGTTGTGAGTGCAGTGTGCTTGCATAGACTGCCTAGATAAATCTAAATCCAAATCATTTTTGAGAAACACCTGAAAACACTGCAAGCGTCACACATGCTTCAGTGTGTGTGTGTGATGAAACATTCATTCACACAGAACAAGCATGATTCATATTTAAAATGTCTTTTTGCAGTTTAATATTCACAGACGCTTGTCTATAACTTTCGTTTAAGTTTACTGACCTACTTATTTATTCATCCAAAATTTGACAAATCCTGTGACATCCTGCAATTCCGTTGCATTGTGGAAATCATAGGGCCCTACAATAATATGGAGGGCCGATCCATCTTGCCTCCCTATTTCTAACTACTGTCTAAACTGGTTCCATATTGTTGAGGCCTGTTATTACCAAGCAAGATATTTTGGTCATGGTATATGTTTGTTAGCATGACTGGAATACATAAAGCACCATGGTATTACATTACGGTAAATTTTTTTATCATCTTTTTTTCAGTTTCTTTCATTCAAGTTCAGAAGTTCAAATTTCTTTTTGTCTGAAAACGACTGTAAGCACAGCGTGACCGCATTATAAGAGTTTGAGATGTTGAGAGTTTGGACTGAAACGAGCCAGTGTGAGTGATGGTGAGTGATTCTCACCACAGGCAGGCCGTGACAGTCCCAGCCGAAGCGCCGGTCCACGTGGAAGCCGTTCTGATGGGCAAACCTGGTCACAATGTCCTTGATGGTTCCAGCCAGGATGTGGCCGTAGTGAGGCAGACCGGTGGCAAAGGGCGGCCCGTCATAGAACGTGTACCTGAAAAACAAATCAATGAGAGTAATCTTTAGGGTAATGGTCCTCCACACACTGCGTCACGACACACAACTCAATAGTGAACGATCGCAAAAATTCACTGGTCAAAGACTTTGATTCTGAGCTTAGTTTTTTACAGCAGATGGCGCTCTGAGCTAGTTTTTAACCGCATGCTCAAAAAGGCCAGTCTGAGAATGTACTTGTGCAAGATTAATGTAAACAGCCCAGAGTCCATTGCAAACACCTTTGTAATTCACTTCAACCTTTTTGAAGTTTATGAATGATTATTTTTTAGAAAGTTCATGTAGTGTGTGTATGGTCTTTTTGTACTTTCTCGCAGTTCAAGATGCTTACGCCACATCTGACGAGCATACCTGGTAGCGCAAGCATTTTGAACTGCAGAGGCACTTTCAACACTTTTTCCATAAATTGAATACGGAAGGCGATCGGCCGAAACTTTACTTTATCGATTCACTTCAGAAGGCCTTTATTAACCCCCCAGACCCGTGTGGAGCACGTTATTTGACGAACAGATGCACTTTTTATGGCCTTCATAAAACAGAGCAACTATTACTGCTCTTATAAAGCTTGGATTAGCCAGGACTTTTTTAATAGAACTCAGAATTTAATCGTCTGAAAGAAGAATGTCACATACACCTAGGATGACTTGAGGGTAGGGATCGACCGATATGGATTTTTTAGTGCCGATACCGTTACCGATTTTTTTTTCATCAGCCTTAGCCGATGACCGATACGAGCTGCCGATTTTCTTGAGCCGATATTTGGAGCCGATACTGCTTTTGCTCCCTCAATTTACATCATAAAAATGACACAATGATCAGGATGATAACCATTTAAAAATTGAAAAAAGGAACATTTATTGAACTAAAAAAAAACAATATTTAACAAATAGTAAAAACAGGTGAGGTAGAACAAGAAAAAAAAGAGTTCAGTGGTGAAACTAAATTCTGAAAATAAATATTTAAGCATAAATAAAATAATTACATTATTGCACACAGTATCAACAAGCAAGCAGCATAATAAAGTGCACACTGACTGTACTATACTTAAAACTTTTATACTTTTAAAATTATTTACAACCTAGTCATTTAATGCTTAGGTGCACTTAACTTAATCGCTTGAAAAAAATATCGGCGAATGCAGCAGCCTTGTATCGGCCGATGCATGTAAAAAGCGCAAATATCGGTCTAACACTACTTGAGGGCGAGTAAATCATGGGCTAATTTTCATCTTTAGGTGAACTATCCCTTTTAAACTGTTTGAATGCACTCCGCTTCGCCTCCGGCAGTTCTTTGCCTCCATGTCAAGCATTAAAATCACCTAAATCGCAGCTAGCCGTTACAAATATAAACAGAGGCATGTATTATTAAAAGCATTGTTAAAAACGCACACTTTGGGGTAAGATGTGTCAGCGACTCAGCTAATAGTGCCAGTGAACTTTGCCTCCAAGTGCAGGAAACAATATTACAATTATATTCTGATATTAAACCTGTTCCAGGCTTCTTTGTGAAGATGTAAATGGTGTGACGCTGAAGTACATAGTTCACAAACAACCCAACGCCTCAACTTAACCCAATATAAGATACTCAGTTGATAGCAGACATCCTCTTCCTGTCTAGATGATTCAAGCAGCAAAGCTTACCCCACTCTCCCTTATTCACTACACAAACCCTGATTGTGAGCACCGTGATGGAACAGTGACCTAGGGCCGTCGCTAGAGGGGAGAAAGATGGCGGCAATTTCCCAGGGCTCCCGGATTTCGGGAAGTCCCCGCGGTTTCACCGGGCCCCCGGATCCACTAGCTCCGGCCCTGCCAGTGCCTGTGCGTGAGCTCCAGTGGACGGCAGACTCACCTGGGCCGGTTCTTGGACTGCTTCAGACACTCCTGGAAACAGTCCTTCTGCTCCCACAGCTGCAGGATTCGCTCCTCCTCCGAGGGGAAGTGGATGGATTCTGGCACTGCTTCCACCATTCTGACTAGAGAACACAACAAACACCATCCATTAGTCACACACACACTTCATCAAATTCATTCCAAGCTCCCTAGAAGCGAGTTTCAGATTAAACTTCTTTATTTCCAGCAAAACATTTAAAGTCACCATGATATTAAAATGTACACTTCTTGTTTGTTGTATTATAAATGATTTATCGTGACTTCCCCTTCCTCTTGCAGCATCATCTCTTCTCTGATGACGAGGGTGGGGCAACCTGACACTCATGTGAGATCCACCAATAGCAAACCACAACCATCCAATCAATTTCCCACAGACAAAATCAAGCCCCGCCCTACGTTTGTTCTTGTTTGAAAAGCGTTTCACTCTGATATACCAGTGCAACTTCCCTTTCATGCTGACTTTATGATTACATTATTTTGTTATGATTATCAGTGAACAACTTCAGTTTCGGTCTGCACCTCACACAAAGCATCACATGAACCTCTGTTAAGACGCATTCATGGTACATTTACATTCCTCGCTCACTGTGGTTTCACTGAAAAGAAAAAGTCACAGGAACGTGGGTGAAACTTTCTTAATAATTTAAAAAAAATTCATAGTTGTAGTGTTTTCTTTATGAGTGTTTTTTTATTATTATTAAATAATAACTTTTTAATAGCTACAGTGAGTGAACAAGCCTTGCATCAAATGATTTAAATTCCAAGTCCAAGCTGGTTTAAGATGGTCTTTAGCTGATTCATGCTGGTTTAAGATGGTCTTTGGCTGGTCCAAGCTGGTTTAAGATGTTCTTTAAATGGTCCAAGCTGGTCATTAGCTGGCCCAAGCTGGTTAAAGATGGTCTTTATTTAGCTGGCCCAAGCTGGTCTTTAGCTGGTCCAAGCTGGTTTCAAATGTTCATTAGCTGGCCCAAGCTGGTTTAAGATAGTCCAAGCTGGTTTAAGAATGTTCATTAGATGGCCCAAGCTGAAGTAAGCTGGTCTTTAGCTGGTCCAAGCTGGTCTTTAGCTGGTCCAAGATGGTTTAAAATGTTCATTAGCTGACCCAAGCTGGTTTAAGCTGGTCCAAGCTGGTTTAAAATGTTCATTAGATGGCCCAAGCTGCTTTAAGATGGTCTTCTTTAGCTGGCCCAAGCTGGTTAAAGATGGTCTTTAACTGGTCCAAGCTGGTTTAAGATGGTCTAAGCAGGTCTTTAGCTGGCCCAAGATGGTCAAGATGGTCTTTAGCTGGCCCAAGCTGGTCTTTAGCTGGTCCAAGCTGGTTTAAAATGTTCATTAGCTGGCCCAAGCTGGTTTAAGATGGTCCAAGCTGGTTTAAAAATGTTCATTAGATGGCCCAAGCTGGTCTTTAGCTGGCCCAAACTGGTTTAAAATGTTCATTAGCTGGCCCAAGCTGGTTTAAGATGGTCATTAGCTGGCCCAGGCTGGTTTAAAATGGTCTTTAACTGCTCCAAGCTGGTTTAAGATGGTCTAAGCAGGTCTTTAGCTGGCCCAGGTTGGTCAAGATGGTCTTTAGCTGGCCCAAGCTGGTCTTTAGCTGGTCCAAGCTGGTTTAAAATGTTCATTAGGTGGCCCAAGCTGGTTTAAGATGGTCCAAGCTGGTTTAAAAATGTTCATTAGATGGCCCAAGCTGGTCTTTAAATGGCCAAAACTGATTTAAAATGTTCATTAGCTGGCCCAAGCTGGTTTAAGATGGTCATTAGCTGGCCCAGGCTGGTTTAAAATGGTTTTTAACTGGCCCAAACTGGAGTTAGCTGGTCTTTAGCTGGCCCAAGATGGTTTAAAATGGTCTTTAGCTGGCCCAAGCTGTGTTAAGATGGTCTTTAGGTAGTCCAAGCTGGTTAAAGATGGTCTGTAGCTGGTCTAAGCTGGTTTACGATGGTCTTTAGTTGGCCCAAGATGTTCTTGAATCTTTAGCTACTCCAAGCTGGTTTAAGATGGTCTTTAGCTGGCCCAAGCTGTTCCTTAGATACTCCAAGCTGGTTTAAGATGGTCTTTAGCTGGCCCAAACTGGTTTAAGATGGTCTTTAGCTAGTCCAAGCTAGTTAAAGATGGTCTTCTTTAGATGGCCCAAGCTTTTCTTTAGCTACTCCAAGTTGGTTTAAGCTAGTCATTAGCTGATCCAAGCTAGTCTTTAACTAGGACCAGCTGATACGTCAGCTTTGTGAAATGGCATGTGGCAATGACAATGACAGGTGTGTCCTGTTGTCATGATCTATTGTATACAATACTGACAATATAAACAAGAATAAGGGTAAAGAAGGTAGCTAATTCAGAGCCTTTAAAGGTCATGCTTCAACTTCAGTTTCGGTCTGCACCTCACACAAAGCATCACATGAACCTCTGTTAAGACGCATTCATGGTACATTTACATTCCTCGCTCACTGTGGTTTCACTGAAAAGAAAAAGTCACAGGAACATGGGTAAAATTTTCTTAATAATTAAAAAAAAATTCAAAGTTATAGTGATTTCTTTATGAGTGGTTTTTTTTATTATTATTAAATAATAACTTTTTAATAGCTACAGTGAGTGAACAAGCCTTGCATCAAATGATTTAAATTCCAAGTCCAAGCTGGTTTAAGATGGTCTTTAGCTGATTCATGCTGGTTTAAGATGGTCTTTGGCTGGTCCAAGCTGGTTTAAGATGTTCTTTAAATGGTCCAAGCTGGTCATTAGCTGGCCCAAGCTGGTTAAAGATGGTCTTTAACTGGTCCAAGCTGGTTTAAGATGGTCTAAGCTGGTCTTTAGCTGGCCCAGGATGGTCAAGATGGTCTGTAGCTGGCCCAAGCTGGTTTAAGATGGTCCAAGCTGGTTTAAAAATGTTCATTAGATGGCCCAAGCTGGTCTTTAGCTGGCCCAAACTGGTTTAAAATGTTCATTAGCTGGCCCAAGCTGGTTTAAGATGGCCATTTGCTGGCCCGGGCTGGTTTAAAATGGTCTTTAACTGGCCCAAGCTGAAGTAAGCTGGTCTTTAGCTGGTCCAAGCAGGTCTTTAGCTGGTCCAAGCTGGTTTAAAATGTTCATTAGATGGCCCAAGCTGCTTTAAGCTGGTCTTCTTTAGCTGGCCCAAACTGGTTTAAAATGTTCATTAGCTGGCCCAAGATGGTTTAAAATGGTCTTTAGCTGGCCCATGATGTGTTAAGATGGTCTTTAGGTAGTCCAAGCTGGTTTAAGATGGTCTAAGCTGGTTTACGATGGTCTTTAGTTGGCCCAAGATGTTCTTTATCTACTCCAAGCTGGTTTAAGATGGTCTTTAGCTGGCCCAAGCTGTTCCTTAGATACTCCAAGCTGGTTTAAGATGGTCTTTAGCTGGCCCAAGCTGTTCCTTAGATACTCCAAGCTGGTTTAAGATGGTCTTTAGCTGGCCCAAGCTGTTCCTTAGATACTCCAAGCTGGTTTAAGATGGTCTTTAGCTAGTCCAAGCTAGTTAAAGATGGTCTTCTTTAGATGGCCCAAGCTTTTCTTTAGCTACTCCAAGTTGGTTTAAGCTAGTCATTAGCTGGTCCAAGCTAGTCTTTAACTAGGACCAGCTGATACGTCAGCTTTGTGAAATGGCATGTGGCAATGACAGGTGTGTCCTGTTGTCATGATCTATTGTATACAATACTGACAATATAAACAAGAATAAGGGTAAAGAAACATAATATAAAATATACCAAATATTATAAATTAGGCTACATGTTACTAACCCACAAAAAAAAGGGCCACATGTAATTTAAAATACAATCTGGTTAAATAAAAATAGGAAGATTTTAAAAACAATAGGTAATTCAGAGCCTTTAAAGGTCATGCTTTGAGCTGGTCTAGCTGGGAAGGGTTTCTTAATTTCAGTTTCATTTTTCTAACCTGCTATCTGTATAACAACAACACAAAAAACAGAATTAATGCAAAACAGACAGTTTACATTAACAGTTCATAAACATTTAAATCACTAAACCAAAAACATTGTTGTAACATTAAGACTGCTTATACTCTCTTAAAAAGTGTTTGTTATTAACGGATACAAAGCACTTTATGGAGATGATGATGAAGTTGTTTCGAAGTGTAAATAAATACAGCAGCTCGTGCGCGCGCGCTCGTCTCTACAGTCATAGTTCGCGTAATAGTTCGAGTTATGATCGCGTTTCTCTATAATGTGATCCATAAACAAGGAGCTGTGAGTTTTGAACGAAGATGAAGTGTCAGATGAGACTTACATGTGGTCCCTCAGCCGGTGAGCAGAGACAGCGGAAATGATGCAACTGAGCGAAAGCCTGAGCGGTGTTACAGTATACTCGGTTACTGAGCTCTTTGGTTCCACCCACTGGTGGCACAGCATAAATATTTATGAGTTCCCTCAGTTGTGGGCGTGTCCTTGAGACAACACATACACGGGTTTCCTGTTTACAAACATTACAGGGTGCGTGCGCATCCTGGAGGCAGAAAGACAGATCGCTGGTCCGCTACTGCAACAACATTGAAGCTTTCCTTATTGTTTGTATATAACTGCTGACTCAATAAAACGTGATTTTAGTTGGATCTGTTTGTCTGTCTTTAATTTTGCAGTGTTTCTGTGATACATGTATGAATGATCATGTTAGGTAATACTTTTTTGGCAAACGCATGCTTCCCCCTAGGTATGTTAAACATCAGGCACCCAGCACTGGCTCTGTTGGTACAATTAAACACGCAGCAACTCCTTGGCATTTTGACTTACAGACACGCCGCTACTAACCTACAACACGAGAGGTTTCTTCTTTCTGCCTCTCGGGTGCGTGCGCAAGCAGTGATGACGTCGCCGAGAAATCCATGTATACTATGAAGGTATTTTTGGTGCAAAACAACTGAACACGCGTGCGAGTGGAATTTGTATCTATAGATCATATCCACATATGTGTATCAATACATTTGAAGTCACAGAGAAAAATATTTTAGGAGTTGTAAACTTGTAGATTTTTTTTCTCACCTACAAACACAACACAACAGTTACACCTTCACACATTCTTCACTGCAGGTGCACAAATCCTATTCTACGAATCACACATGAAAAAACTCATACGCTCACATTTTTGCTACAGTTGCTGCAGTGAATATGGTGCAAAACGCATTCACACACCTGTATCAAAAATGTGAAGTCACAGACGAATTTTGCACATCCGCAAATTAATATGGTGTGTTTAAAAGAGCTCTTCTGATTGGCTGAAATTCTCTGCTCTCTGAACCGCAGGACCGGAAGTGGGCGGAGTTAACGAAAACTAAACAATCGGCATGGCGGAAAAAGAGAATACGGTAAACAGTTGTTTTTGTGTTGTGGTTTTAATCTATCAAGTTTATTTGTGTTGTGTATTTGATCCATAGTTGTTGTATTAACACTTTATACAGCACGTGGCTCTAATCTTTTTTTAAACGAGCTTTACGATGTCTCTCGCATCTGTTGATATGGTCTTTCTTTAAGTTACATATTTATTGTTTGTGATTTTACTTTGTTGTTGGCGCTGTATTTTTATTTAATTACCTTTTCTGATACTGACCAATGTGTTTTATGTGGATTTTTTTCGAATTTATAGAGGCACATTACGATTTGGAGAGGCTCAGCTTTACTTCATTTTCATCAATGCAAGACATTCTGCAACAGTTTTCACTGCCCAGTGTTTTTAAACTGACCAGATGGCACTAGTTGAATGCACACCTTCAAATTCACTTCAAAAAGCAGCTGTCCATGAAGGTATGAATGTTTTGAGTGGCAAGAAATAGTATTTATTTGTTATCCCTTTAGAATTAGTTGGTTTTCTGCATGATTTGGTCAAAAATGTCATCTCATCTTCAAAGTTTCAAGTAGATATATTTATATATAAGCACAATGTCCTTAAGCTAACAAAATACAAACAATATTTCATGTGTCTGAATATGTCCTATTAAAATCAAATCAAATACACAACCAAACATGTGATATGAATTGCCAAATATAGATATTGTTCATTTGGATGACGTTCTGAAAGTTTCTTTTATATTCTGAATTTGCAGTAAGTGGTCATTTTTGCTTGAGAACAATGAAACTTGTCTCTCTTGTACAATTTTTATGGTTACATTATATATAATATTTCTGTTTGATTATGTTGCAGTAAATTGACAAGCAGACTCACCCCAGCACAGGACAATGGAGGCTGATCAAAAACAAGGTTAGTTTTAAAAGGCTCTCATAAAGACATAAGCTACTTATACAGATAGTGTGTTGTTATATCTGTCACATCTTTTCCAGGAATAACTTAATAATGTTCTATTGTTTTAGACTGTTCCACAACAGTTGGTCGGCTCTATTGACTGTGGGATATTCATGTTAATAGTAAGACATTTTTTAAAAAATAAGAGCTTCTCTTCATTAGGATGAAAAACATGAGGGCTTTTCACACTTGAAATAGTAAACCCCGGGTATACAGAATCCTGGGTTATCTTGTTTCACACTGATCATCATTTACCTGAGATGAACAATTAATCCTGGGTATTCATACACTGCCGTTCCACACTGTACTGTACTAAGCCATAGGATAACGTCCTTATTTGCAGTTTCACTGATTGGACGAACACTGCACACAATATGTTTACATAAATGCTCAAGCTTTGCATGTCCTCGTATTACAAGTTTATCCTGAATGGACATTTCAGACTATAAATAATTAAAATGGTCTCTTCTTCACTGCAATTGTTGCGTTTTCTGTCAGCATTTGACGTTTTTCCTCTCCAACGGTGAATTTATTATTTATATAGAATGCAGTGTTTCAGTGACTGTCCAAAGCACGTAAATATAAAAGTGTGAAATGTTACTTTACCCGGGGTTAAAAGTGTGTTTAGAACGACGATAAGCACAGTGTGAAAGCTTGCCTTTGATTTCTGTATACATTTTGAACTGAAAATGGTTAATTAATTTGATTTGTGACAGGGTATGATTTGTCACAAATATAGACATGAGGAAAATTGAATTTCAAAACTTTTTTACAAACTATTATACATGCTACATCCTTCAACACACGAGATTGTTAAAAAACTTCCAACATTTTATCCCATTTTTTGTTCCCTTCTCTCATGAAGGAGCCACGGATCACAGAAGACCTCTGCACTGCAGGCGAACTACCAAACGTTTTCAGAGGTTTCGTGGAGGAGCCGTGCTTTCTGAAATTGAAAGAGGAAGACCAGGAAAAAGCCCTTCAACTTTCACAGGCTGAAATGGTTGACCAACAACTTGCCAAAGAGCCTTTAGTATTTTTTAAGTGTTTGGACTAAAGGAGTCTCAGAATTAATTGTATATTTATGGAGATTTCATTTGATTTAATTTGTCATGTACCTGCTGTGCAATAACTTTGAACCTAGTTCAATATATTCTCTTTGGTCTGATTGTGTATTTTTTTAAAGCAAACCCCAGCTAGTATATGATGCCTTTGGGGAAGTAAATAATTTGTGTGTTGTTTTAGGATTTGATTAATCTGAATCTGCTTGAATTATGCATTCCAGTGTAGAATTGTGTAATGTGTATTATGTACTATGAAAAAAGGTTCATTCTGAAATGCTTGAGTAAAAAATATTTTGTCATATAAATAAATGTTCAAATGCTCAATCTTTGTTTTCATTTTTAGTGTTTTAAGCTTTATGTTCAATTGATCTAATATAATCTTTAAAGACATAATATAAATAGAAACTTTTTACTTTAAAAATCCTTAACAAAACGTTGCAATGGGGTTTATATATATATATATATATATATATATAAACTTACATTTTATATATATATATTAATTTACATTACATATATAACTTGCGTTAGAAATATATTCAATGTGTAATGTGTGTATTTTTATGATTTAACTATGTACTATTAATGAAAAGTGAGTATATCTATCTATCTATACCTCTCTACAATTAGAACGTATTAATAAAATACTTGACATTATTAACATGGTTTGAAACGCTCCAATGTATGATTGCTCCATGAGCATTGAGCAATGTATACGAAGATAAATCAGCTCCGCCCACTTCCGGCATGAGACCGTGGTGTGGTGCTGTTGCTCTCAGACTGTTGTGAGTGACGTCACTGTGGCGTGGTGCTGTTGCTCTCAGACTGTTGTGAGTGACGTATATGGTTCTGCGGTTCATTGGACATCTGTGTGTGCGTGTTGAATATTAAGGGGCAAGGAGAACTGATTCCGCCTATCCCGCCTTCACTAACTGCAAGTTAATCGATAAAGAATAGTAATTGAATTGTAATTTTGTAATACGATGTTATATACATATAATTATAAATGATGTGCTGGACTGTCATGGCTAATGCAGAACTTGCTGAATGATGCGCATCAGAGGGGATTTAAAAGTGTGTATACTCAATGCCGACTGATAAAGAAGTGGGTATACGCCGTATAGCCTGCACTACACCAGTGAATATAACATGTCTGACAGATTAATCACTGAATGGATAATTTTGCATGTGATGGCTCACACGATGAAAGATTATAAATTGTGAAGTGTTTGACAGTTTCACTGAGAATCAAACCCATCAGTTTTGATGATCAAGCCATGTGCATTTAGTCATTGTGCAAATTGTAGACAATTGTACTTAACTCTTTTGCGCACGTGCCAAAACATTTGCAATTTGCTTAAATCAATAAGAAATTCGAGAATTGAGCCAAAGCGATTGAGAAAAACGGTAACGTATTTGCTGCAATAATGGTAAATAATATAGAAGTATTTGGACACAATATTCAGAATAACTATATATATCACAAAATATCAAACCAAGAAGCTTTTATTTTAAAGAAAGATAGCTCAAGCTAAAAATTTCACTGAAATGTGCATAGGCCTATGCTACGCACCTCTCAACCAGCAGATGTCGCTACTGCCACAATATTTAACTCGCTGAACCATGACTTTGAAGTAAAAGTGTTCTATCTATCTATCTATCTATCTATCTATCTATCTATCTATCTATCTATCTATCTATCTATCTATCTATCTATCTATCTATCTATCTATCTATCTATCTATCTATCTATCTATCTATCTATCTATCTATCTATCTATCTATCTATCTATCTATCTGTCTGTCTGTCTGTCTGTCTGTCTGTCTGTCTGTCTGTCTGTCTGTCTGTCTGTCTGTCTGTCTGTCTGTCTGTCTGTCTGTCTGTCTGTCTATCTATCAACAAAAACAAAACCTCTGTCAAATGCTCACACTTAAGATAGGTGGTAATGCAAATATAAAAGCATACTGTATGTTTTAACTTAAAGGTCACTTTTTCTGACTTTAGTTGTTTAAAATAAATGTACGTCTAACTCTTCATTATGTAATCATGTTAATTTTAAATGTTTTGTACCTTTTGCCATACATGTTGTATTTTAAAGGTTTCAAATGGCATGTTAAGAGAAATGTCATCCTTTTATGGCCTTTGCATCTTCATTTATGTCTAAAGCAACAGTTTGGGGTTTTAATCAGCAGCTTAGTGGTGTACACTGGAAGACAACATACACTGAGGTCATCTGTGTTGTGCCCTTAAATCAGCTTCTCTGACATGAAGCAAGACTAATGTTTGTAATTTCATGAGACTAAAACTGCACTGGATAATTTACAAAGATCACAAATGTCTGTATTTACCATTTGAATCAAACCTAATGAAATTCAAAAAATCTAAATCAAAACTGTAGGCCTATTTTAGAGGTTACAAACAAGGTCTCAGTTGACCATTTTAACACTTCAGACCATAACAACAGCATTTTCCAAATCACTGCTATTCTAAGGAATAATTGGGCTTTTTAAAGGGATAAAAAATACTATGGTAGTCAAATGGGGGGCGAGATCTGCTTGGTTACAAACATTCTAAATATCTTTGTGGTGACAGAATTTTATTTTTTGGGTGAACTTTCCCTTAAGACTGGTTAGGGATGCATTGGCCTACTACATTTTTATATAGGCCTATATTATTTGTTATATTTTTAGGAACAATGAGAAAGAGAACAAATAAAACAGCATAAATAGATTTTCTTATAGAGGGTACACAGGCATTGTATACTAGTGTACATGACTCAATAATTTTTGTTGTTGTTGACATTATTGACATGAATGCCATGAATCGCTGGATAGAAATAAGTGTTAGTCACACTGCAAAAAAAATCTAATTTTCTTTAATTTGTGTTAAAAAAAATGTTGTTGAATTTGTGTTGATTTTAAACACACACATATATAACCTTACATTTTAATACCCTGAAACAAGTTAAAATATAAGAACTACAAAAATTCACCATTAAACTAATACAAGGAAACATTATTTGATTCATATGCAATAATATAGCAAAATATAGTAAAAAATAAATAAAAGTATTTACCAACCCATTTTGATGCATGCAGAGTATGGTGACCAGATTTCTGAAATGGAAACCGGGGACATTTCCTATTTGAGTGGTCAAAATATCACTAAGAAATCTCATTTGTTATTGGGCCTGTCGATTAATTAAAAACGGGGACAATATATTTTTGAATGTTTTTTGTTGTCGTTGTGGGCTCCCTATATTATTATTAACATGAATAATTATTATGATTTAGTTGGTCTGGTTTTAATACAATTCACCGCACCCGCAAAAACAAAACAAAAAAACAATCAAACAATGAAAACAGTTAATAGTAAAACCACCACTGTAAATCACAAGCCGTTCAAAACAATATTAGAACATGACTTAACAAAAACACATTATACAAATAAACTATTTAACAAATGTAATTGTATTTAATACTTTCATTTTCACAAGTTTATACTGTATAAATTACTTCTTTTTTTACTTTAAATGTTTTGTTACGTTTGTGCTTGAAAATAACTCTATCTTTAATTGGTCTTGTTATTTTGCATTTTAGGCTTATTTTAAGCATGTGTTTAAGTATGTGTATTCTGCATTTATGTATTTGTTGTGAGCTGCTTTGTGACTGTGGAACTTTTGGGGACAAAACAATCCCGCACCCCGTTGAGGATCTGTTATAAAGCACATGCAAACAGTAATTTAACATGAATGGTTAGTGTGTTACTACCATGAAAGTGATAACGATGTTTCTTGTGATATTTGACGATAATGGCGCTCTGCATGAAGCGGCGCGCGCGACCAAGTAGAGTCAGCGTAGCTCACAGCGCCATCTGCTGGAGAAATAATCACTACACGATTGCTCCAGCAGCTGCTGTATGTTGGGCTTTTTTGCAATGTATATGCCATATGCGGGCTGTTTTGAACGAGCTGTAAAACGGGGACATTTCCGGAAAACGGGGACGTCTAATTGCAGAGATATCTAGCATTTCTGAGTGATGATGATGCAGAGGAATCACTGAATCAAAGTTTTGAACTGAGTCAATGAAACATTTTCAGACTTTTTATTAAAGATTAAGTTTGTAACTTCAATAAATGTGTTCAGATCGATGCGCGGTCACGTGCTCTGCTCATATGAATTATTTGAGTTTTAGTTGCTATGGCGACGCCGACGCATGTTATGAATTCAGACTCTTGTGCATGCACACCGATCTCGATCTGTTGTTGAGAGAGACGAGGCGAATTCACAAACTTTTGCAGAATATTTTCTGTGCTGACTTTGAGATTTTGAAGCTGTTTTGACGATTCCTGAGACAAGACTTTGTATTCTGGAAGAACATCGCAGGAGATATCCTTTACACAGAGTTATATTTTTGAGTTTTAGTTCTTATTATTTCTAAGGATAGTGCTATATTGTTGTTCTTTTCTTATTTTCGAGTTTGATTAATTTTTTGTTTTTCTTTTCTTTTTTTCTTTTCTGGGAGGAGTATTTTTGAGGAGAGTTTATTGTATTGTATTGTGTTTTGTTGTGTTGTGTTTTGTGTTTTGTATTGCTTTTATTCCAGATTGGACGAGGAGGTCGATGGCGAATATGATGGGTGAAACAGGCGGTGAGTGCTTTAGGTTTTTCGTTTGTTTATGGGATGTAGGGGAGAGTGGGGTGATTTGTGCCAGGGGGGAAGTAGTTCCACCCAGTACCGTCGCAAGGGCTGTGCCAAGCGTGCGACCGCACAGGGCCTCGCGCAAAAGTAAAGACGACAGCTGACTAAATGATGTAAAGCCAATAGTTAAAGTTCATGTTTTTGTCCTTCAAAATACTATAATAGTTTTAAAAAAACATAGCTAAAAGTGTGTATGGTGATGCTTTATTATTCTGCTTGTTAAAAATGTATTATGCAGTAACTTGCAATAGCCCATTTCTCTGTGCGTGTGACGGTGATTCATGCGCATACATGTCAGTCAGGGGGCATCGCACGTCAAGTTCATAGAGCTTTATTCCCAGTCCATTCAAATTTCAGATTTTTGGCCGCCTCTGACATGGGTCAAACCATAGATATTACCTACGAAGTTCAAGTAAATACGCTAGAAATGTGCGCTCATTCAAGCATGTGCATTTATTGCATGGATGGAGAAAGCACAGACGCTTGCATTTCATCTGACGGTATGCACAAAAGGTTTTTTATTTAACACTATTAAAGTTAAATAAGCATAACCTAACTAAAGCTCTATCTCGAGACGTTTTAAACGTTTTTTAAATCTGAAAACTGCAAAAAGCAACGAAATTGTCAGACATCCATTTTGTTCATTTTCACAGAGGAAATACTGAAAAACAGCGCTGGTCCTCTCAATACTGTCTGTTTATAATTGTACCGACTGAGAAATGGCTTCTGATGATTCAGTGAGAGAGCAGTCCAAACTAATTCAAGTGCATTCTGGGCGTTTTGCAAACGCATTTGACCCCTTCATAATTTAGAACATATTTTTAGCGTAAAAATGTGCGCACTGCCCAGTTCAGTTACACGGTTTAACTTCTTGAACCTGCTGTTAAACTGAATATACGTTTTTTTTCTTCTTAAATATCCACATAAACAACAAATTGTTCGTCACTATAGCAACAGAGTAGACCCCAGTTAAAAGGCTATACCCCCGGGCCTGGCACATCACGTTCGCACAGGGCCTCGCACCCCCCTTGCGATGGGCCTGCTTCCACCCATTTGTTTCTGGAAAACCATAGAAGGAATTGGTCATGTGACCACATCATTTTGAAAAGCCATCAATTTTACTCATCCTCTAAAGAAGGGAGACATGTGGCATGAGAGGTTAGCACATTTTAGCCCAAAAAACGGTATTTTTCCCTCTCAAAGTAAAATTTCTCTGATCACGGTTTTTTGATTGTAGCGTCTGAACAATTATAGACAAGTTTGAAAACATTTCACACATGTTTTAGTGCTTTAGCAGGCTACACAATGAGTCTATACAGTTAACATGATGTTAGCTCTTAACTGCTGGATCATGCTAGTTTTTACAAACTTGTGAGTCTGGGGTGATTTGTGCCAAAGTTGAAAGAAGTCTGTGGATGGAAAGTCCATCTTTACATTGAAAGAAAACGATGAAGGAGTCATCCCTAGAGGTGCTCAAGAAACTACCCATACCCCAAAAACTTGTTGGTACAGCCAGAAGAGAGCAGAAGTTTATATTCCCCTGCAGCATTGACAAGTGGGATGTTAAGTAGTAAGGCCAGATCCAGACCACCTAGATCTACGTACCCACAGGGGATAATCTGGAGAAGTGAGGAGATGGGCATGCCTCATCAGTGTTTGACTCACCTGCCATTTGTTTCATTTAGCTAACACTGATTTCAGTTTTGTTAATAAAGAGAAATTTAGTCACAATAGGATGTTTAGAAATGAGCCTCACTTTATTCTTATATGTTACATATTTGACAGGCAGCTTTCTATGTGTGCCAACAGGCATTTATTGCCAAAGCCTTTTTGGCTGAAATGATTCACAAATATCATATATTGTTTGTGTATTGAAGTTTTTTGTCTTTTCCCAAAAACTACAAAATATGACTTATTCCAACAGTTTAATAGGGTGACAATATCTAAATAAACCTTAAATTAGTAATTTTGTATTGAATTTGTCTTGCTTTCATATAGCATTACAGTTCATAACATTAAAATGTTCTGTTTTACTTCAGAAATCACTGGCACAATTTACCCCAACGTATTCTCCCCAAAGGCACAACTTACCCCTCACCAGGGGCAAGTTGTGCCACGAGACCACTTTTTTCCCCAAAAGCTATATTTCTGAAACAATTTATTTCAGATCCAAAGTTATTGTTCTCAGGGATGCACCACATCCTGAAATATATGTACGTTCTTAAGTTGAAGACATTACTGTCATGGCCTCACTTTAAAGTCACTTTGAGTAAAAACTGGCACAACTCACCCCACTCTCCCCTAATGTTACTGAAAAATTCCAGCCTCAGGCCGCTCCAGATCCAGGAGAGCCACTTTCTCTCAGATGGCTGGTCAGGAGGTTTGGAGACGCGGTTTTGAGGACCGGACCCAGACACAGATCCAGGAGCTTCTACACATTTAGCACTTCTGTCTTCTGAGTTTTGTGTTTCTGTGTCCACAGGTCAGACTGACAGGAAGAGGGAGTGGCAGAGCGGCAGCCGGCTGAGCCAGGACGATGGACGTCCGTCCACTCCATCTAAACTCCTTCGCAGAGGTCAGAATAGGCTTTTATTGAAGAAGTTATGGCTCAGTTAACAAATAATGTGTCTTTGAAAATAGAAAGTTGGGGAAAAAAAATAAAGTAACAATTTGATTATTAATATGTCCAAATCATCTTTGTCCCTCTCTGACAATATAGTGAGGTGGTTCTGTAGCGAGTCGTTGAGCCTCAGCAGCCGAGGCTCGTACATCGTCGATTGGAAGTGGAGTGGCCATAGATCGGATAGCCTAAGCGAACAGGGCAGTTGCAGCCACTGTAGTTTGTCCTGGTCCGACAGCCCCGAAGAGTGGATGTGGCCTCTGCTGCCAGGTCAAGTTCCCGTCGAGCCAACGGAGACTTCAAATGGCCTTTCACCAGTGAACAAGAGCTCAACAGGTGAGACTGAAATAAAGCTGGGCGGTGTAAAGTGTACAGATGGAGATTTTGCTATTTCATGCGTAAGACAGTCACAGTACAGGCACATTTATTTATTTTTTCTGGATTTAACAGTAAAATGTAAGGTATGTCATTATATCATTGCCTATTTTGACGTCAAAGATGTTTCTAATAATTCAGTTTTGTTTTCTTCATTTCAGAAAAACCTGCAGAATGTAAGAAGAGGAAAGGAGATCGTTCTTTCTTCAGGAACGTGTGTCAGGCTATGAGGCGCTCGCTCCTCTGCTGTTGTCTCAGTGCTGAGGATGTTGTGGAGCCGTTTGTTCCTCCAGCGGATCTGGAGCCAGAACCCGATCCTGGTCCATCATCACCTGATCCAGATCACTCCGGCGTCAAGCCAAGTAAGGCTCAATCCACAGACATTATTTCTCCAACATTGTTTTAAACAGTATTATTATTGTCTTGTTTGCACTGATATTTTTAATATAAAACAAAGGATCCAGCAAGCTCATATATTTCTCATATTTTGTTTTTCAGACTCCTTTGAGACTCTCTATACCGTGGGAGAGATGATTGGATCCGGAGGATTCGGAAGAGTGTTCAAGGGAACACGGAAACTTGATGGCAAAAAGGTAAAGCAATCTTGCTGAATTGTACAAACAGGCGTTTGAACACTGTTACTGTTATTGAACATTGTTTTTTTTGTGCTTTTTTTTGCAGATTGCCATCAAGCAGATGCGCAAGATCAACAACGATCGTTATCTTGATATTGTAAGTTGGTCAAAAGTTAAATGTGTATTTGTTGTTTAAGTGCTGATTACTGTAGTCAATACTCCTGGAGGAAGCATTAGGTGTAAATGTAATAGATCAGTAAACCTGGAAAGGCTCTGATGATCGTATCTATAAAGATCAAAGAAAAGTACATTTAAAAATGATATGTTTTCTTCAGATTTTGACCCAGCTAACCTTCTGTCTACTACTTTTCTCTAGCCCGGGCATCCCACACCTCTCGTAACAGAAGTGGCGCTGCTGCTCATGATGAGGCAAGAACCCACAAGCCCCTACGTCATCCGACTGTACGACTGGTTTGAACATCCTCGGACATTCGACCTCATAATGGAGTTCCCTGAACCCTGCGAGAACTTGCTCCACTTCATCCTTCGTGATCCTCCACTGGATGAAACCACAGCTCGGGTCATCATGAGACAGGCTGTGCTGGCAGTGCAACACTGCATCGAGCATGGCGTTTTTCATAATGACGTTCATCCACAGAATTTCCTGGTGAAGACAAACACGCTAGAGCTCAAGCTGATAGACTTCGGCTGCGGTCAGCTACTTAGTGACGATGGCTACAAGAGCAACATATACTGTGGTGAGTATTTTTGGAGTGTGGAAACCTGGATGTATTGACTTTCTGATAATTTGATGCTTTGAAGAAATTGCTCAACAATGTGCAAATGTCTTGCTTACAGGATTACTGAGTTACACCCCGCCTGAAGTCTTCACTGAACCTCTATTCCACGCCATCCCAACAAATGTCTGGGCTCTAGGGGTGTTGTTGTACGAGATGATGAACGCTTGTGTTCCCTTTGGCAATACAAAGGAAATCACACAAGCCAAAGTTGCATTTCAGAACTCCAACGTATCCAAAGGTGAGTGAAAAATATTGATAACATATATAAACACACACACATAAAGCAAAGGCTCTGTTTAGAAACAGGTAAAGGTGAAGTATGTAAGATTTTTCAAGTTGAAATACATTCAGTTTATTGTTCATCAGATGCTGTTTTCATAGATGCCAACGTTCGTGTCACATGGTCATGACTAACCAGCCGCTCCTTAATAAAATGTGTACAGAATGCAGAGATCTGATTAGCAAGTGCCTAGCCCGGGATCCAACGAAACGGCCGACGTTAGAGCAGATGTTACAACATGAGTGGATTAGAAATGATCTGGAGAAGTTCAGGAGAAGTGCAGGAGATTCACTCGATCAGTGATTTCAGGTGTGAGGAAGTCTAACAGACAGAGTAGGATTATTATCATTTATCTTCAGTTCTGGATTATTTGTAGTGAGGTTTTCAAATGTGTGTTCATTGTTATAGTCAAGTCAGCTTCATTTATACAGCGCTTTATACAATACAGATTGTTTCAGAGCGGCTTCACAGTAATAAACAGGAAAATGACACAATCAGTGACGCAATTGCAAGAATTCAGTTCTGTTGTAAATCAGCTCTAAAAAAACATTCATGAGTTCACATGTTCATATAATCTTTGTATTGGATAGGAAATAACACTTGCTGTCCTTGGTGGAGCGCTTGAGCTCGAGACTTGACCCGAAGCCTGAAGTCCAACCCCGACCTGACAGGAACCCAAGCCGCCGCACCAGAGATCAGAGCCGGCCCACGTCTGAGCGAGAACACGAGAGACCGAAGACTGGAAAGAGTCATCAAGTCATCACAGCCACATTTGCTTTGTTTAGTTAGAACAACTCATCTTTATTTATATAGTTGTCACAGACTGACTGTGGCCCCGGACTTTTATTTTGAAGGGACTGAACATGGGCATGTGCACACAACAAACTGTTTCCACCATTACACATACACACAAACTAATGCCGAGTTCTAGGCGACCCGTGTTTTTCCAACCTTCTTCCCATGAAAGTGCACCAGTCAAACCCGTGACTTCCCACCCGTGAACTCGTACTAGATCGATGTACTCCCAGTTACGAGCTCTGACGTCACATTAGCCCGCGAAGCAACAATGGCAGCCCCTACGGATGCGGTGTTTATGAAAGTCGTACATTAAAACCCAAATCGTTTTTTAAAATTAAGGTATTGCTCTAACGTTATTCATCCGCAAATGTTGTGCATTATCAGCAGCTTTTCTAGCCTTAGCTCGTTTTCAGGCCATTGAGTGCAAGAATAAAATAATACCAAATACATTTCCAGATATACATACAGAGATACATAAAATAAAAGGTATAACAGCTTCTCTTGCCTTATGCGCCGCTTTTCTCCTCCGTTTCCCTCAAGTAAGCAAGGAGTGAGCACCTTTGGCGATAGAAGTGATTGTAAATGAGCATAAGCCCCGTACGGTCCGCCACGCTTTGTTTACATCAAGCTACCGCTCAGGCAGTTCGGCGTGACTTTGCCTGGAACGCTACAAAGTCGTGAGTCGTGGTTTGAAGTCGTAACTTACGGGCTCAGAAACCTGCCTGGAACGCAGCATAAATGCCGGCAAAATGTGCCATCCTGGTGTAGTTGTGTGTTTGTAGCCCTGATGTCGGTGTTGTAACATCCCGTTCATCGTCCCAAGTTGTTAGTTTCATTGTTTTGTTTGTTTAATGCTGGAATTTGTTTAAATGTTCAGTGACGCATGCTGTTCTAATATCATTACACAGAGAAGAACACCAAAAATACTTTACACCATAAGAGTTTATTTCATTTCATTCAGTTATCAGTTTAACTTCAATGCATTTCAAACAGCTAAACATCCCTTCTGGTTCACCTCTGTCGCGGGAATTCTCAATCCGTTTATCTGACTTCACCACGGACAATTCTGTTAATATAAAACTACAGTATCTCGAGGTAATTCCCTTCTCGAATACATCTAACACAATTTCAATACTTCGAGGTAATTCCCCTCCCGAAGTAAGGTGACGGCGTCCCGTCGTGAAGCTACTATCACTAGCGTTTACTCAAACACACGAGCACACAGATCTATCTATCTGTCCGTCCGTCCGTCCGTCCGTCCATCCATCCATCCATCCATCTATCTATCTGTCTGTCTGTCTATCTATCAACAAAAACAAAACCTCTGTCAAATGCTCACACTTAAGATAGGTGGTAATGCAAATATAAAAGCATACTGTATGTTTTAACTTAAAGGTCACTTTTTCTGACTTTAGTTGTTTAAAATAAATGTACGTCTAACTCTTCATTATGTAATCATGTTAATTTTAAATGTTTTGTACCTTTTGCCATACATGTTGTATTTTAAAGGTTTCAAATGGCATGTTAAGAGAAATGTCATCCTTTTATGGCCTTTGCATCTTCATTTATGTCTAAAGCAACAGTTTGGGGTTTTAATCAGCAGCTTAGTGGTGTACACTGGAAGACAACATACACTGAGGTCATCTGTGTTGTGCCCTTAAATCAGCTTCTCTGACATGAAGCAAGACTAATGTTTGTAATTTCATGAGACTAAAACTGCACTGGATATTTACAAAGATCACAAATGTCTGTATTTACCATTTGAATCAAACCTAATGAAATTCAAAAAATCAAAATCAAAACTGTAGGCCTATTTTAGAGGTTACAAACAAGGTCTCATTTGACCATTTTAACACTTCAGACCATAACAACAGCATTTTCCAAATCACTGCTATTCTAAGGAATAATTGGGCTTTTTAAAGGGATAAAAAATACTATGGTAGTCAAATGGGGGGCGAGATCTGCTTGGTTACAAACATTCTAAATATCTTTGTGGTGACAGAATTTTATTTTTTGGGTGAACTTTCCCTTAAGACTGGTTAGGGATGCATATGCCTACTACATTTTTATATAGGCCTATATTATTTTTTATATTTTTAGGAACAATGAGAAAGAGAACAAATAAAACAGCATAAATAGATTTTCTTATAGAGGGTACACAGGCATTGTATACTAGTGTACATGACTCAATAATTTTTGTTGTTGTTGACATTATTGACATGAATGCCATGAATCGCTGGATAGAAATAAGTGTTAGTCACACTGCAAAAAAAATCTAATTTTCTTTAATTTGTGTTAAAAAAAATGTTGTTGAATTTGTGTTGATTTTAAACACACACATATATAACCTTACATTTTAATACCCTGAAACAAGTTAAAATATAAGAACTACAAAAATTCACCATTAAACTAATACAAGGAAACATTATTTGATTCATATGCAATAATATAGCAAAATATAGTAAAAATAAATAAAAGTATTTACCAACCCATTTTGATGCATGCAGAGTATGGTGACCAGATTTCTGAAATGGAAACCGGGGACATTTCCTATTTGAGTGGTCAAAATATCACTAAGAAATCTCATTTGTTATTGGGCCTGTCGATTAATTAAAAACGGGGACAATATATTTTTGAATGTTTTTTGTTGTCGTTGTGGGCTCCCTATATTATTATTAACATGAATAATTATTATGATTTAGTTGGTCTGGTTTTAATACAATTCACCGCACCCGCAAAAACAAAACAAAAAAACAATCAAACAATGAAAACAGTTAATAGTAAAACCACCACTGTAAATCACAAGCCGTTCAAAACAATATTAGAACATGACTTAACAAAAACACATTATACAAATAAACTATTTAACAAATGTAATTGTATTTAATACTTTCATTTTCACAAGTTTATACTGTATAAATTACTTCTTCTTTTTCTACTTTAAATGTTTTGTTACGTTTGTGCTTGAAAATAACTCTATCTTTAATTTGTCTTGTTATTTTGCATTTTAGGCTTATTTTAAGCATGTGTTTAAGTATGTGTATTCTGCATTTATGTATTTGTTGTGAGCTGCTTTGTGACTGTGGAACTTTTGGGGACAAAACAATCCCGCACCCCGTTGAGGATCTGTTATAAAGCACATGCAAACAGTAATTTAACATGAATGGTTAGTGTGTTACTACCATGAAAGTGATAACGATGTTTCTTGTGATATTTGACGATAATGGCGCTCTGCTCTCGGTTACGTTCATCATGAAGCGGCGCGCGCGACCAAGTAGAGTCAGCGTAGCTCACAGCGCCATCTGCTGGAGAAATAATCACTACACGATTGCTCCAGCAGCTGCTGTATGTTGGGCTTTTTTGCAATGTATATGCCATATGCGGGCTGTTTTGAACGAGCTGTAAAACGGGGACATTTCCGGAAAACGGGGACGTCTAATTGCAGAGATATCTAGCATTTCTGAGTGATGATGATGCAGAGGAATCACTGAATCAAAGTTTTGAACTGAGTCAATGAAACATTTTCAGACTTTTTATTAAAGATTAAGTTTGTAACTTCAATAAATGTGTTCAGATCGATGCGCGGTCACGTGCTCTGCTCATATGAATTATTTGAGTTTTAGTTGCTATGGCGACGCCGACGCATGTTATGAATTCAGACTCTTGTGCATGCACACCGATCTCGATCTGTTGTTGAGAGAGACGAGGCGAATTCACAAACTTTTGCAGAATATTTTCTGTGCTGACTTTGAGATTTTGAAGCTGTTTTGACGATTCCTGAGACAAGACTTTGTATTCTGGAAGAACATCGCAAGAGATATCCTTTACACAGAGTTATATTTTTGAGTTTTAGTTCTTATTATTTCTAAGGATAGTGCTATCTTGTTGTTCTTTTCTTATTTTCGAGTTTGATTAATTTTTTGTTTTTCTTTTCTTTTTTTCTTTTCTGGGAGGAGTATTTTTGAGGAGAGTTTATTGTATTGTATTGTGTTTTGTTGTGTTGTGTTTTGTGTTTTGTATTGCTTTTATTCCAGATTGGACAAGGAGGTCGATGGCGAATATGATGGGTGAAACAGGCGGTGAGTGCTTTAGGTTTTTCATTTGTTTATGGGATGTAGGGGAGAGTGGGGTGATTTGTGCCAGGGGGGAAGTAGTTCCACCCAGTACCGTCGCAAGGGCTGTGCCAAGCGTGCGACCGCACAGGGCCTCGCGCAAAAGTAAAGACGACAGCTGACTTGATGATGTAAAGCCAATAGTTAAAGTTCATGTTTTTGTCCTTCAAAATACTATAATAGTTTTAAAAAAACATAGCTAAAAGTGTGTATGGTGATGCTTTATTATTCTGCTTGTTAAAAATGTATTATGCAGTAACTTGCAATAGCCCATTTCTCTGTGCGTGTGACAGTGATTCATGCGCATACATGTCAGTCAGGGGGCATCGCACGTCAAGTTCATAGAGCTTTATTCCCAGTCCATTCAAATTTCAGATTTTTGGCCGCCTCTGACATGGGTCAAACCATAGATATTACCTACGAAGTTCAAGTAAATACGCTAGAAATGTGCGCTCATTCAAGCATGTGCATTTATTGCATGGATGGAGAAAGCACAGACGCTTGCATTTCATCTGACGGTATGCACAAAAGGTTTTTTATTTAACACTATTAAAGTTAAATAAGCATAACCTAACTAAAGCTCTATCTCGAGACGTTTTAAACGTTTTTTAAATCTGAAAACTGCAAAAAGCAACGAAATTGTCAGACATCCATTTTGTTCATTTTCACAGAGGAAATACTGAAAAACAGCGCTGGTCCTCTCAATACTGTCTGTTTATAATTGTACCGACTGAGAAATGGCTTCTGATGATTCAGTGAGAGAGCAGTCCAAACTAATTCAAGTGCATTCTGGGCGTTTTGCAAACGCATTTGACCCCTTCATAATTTAGAACATATTTTTAGCTTAAAAATGTGCGCACTGCCCAGTTCAGTTACACGGTTTAACTTCTTGAACCTGCTGTTAAACTGAATATACGATTTTTTTTTCTTAAATATCCACATAAACAACAAATTGTTCGTCACTATAGCAACAGAGTAGACCCCAGTTAAAAGGCTATACCCCCGGGCCTGGCACATCACGTTCGCACAGGGCCTCGCACCCCCCTTGCGATGGGCCTGCTTCCACCCATTTGTTTCTGGAAAACCATAGAAGGAATTGGTCATGTGACCACATCATTTTGAAAAGCCATCAATTTTACTCATCCTCTAAAGAAGGGAGACATGTGGCATGAGAGGTTAGCACATTTTAGCCCAAAAAACGGTATTTTTCCCTCTCAAAGTAAAATTTCTCTGATCACGGTTTTTTGATTGTAGCGTCTGAACAATTATAGACAAGTTTGAAAACATTTCACACATGTTTTAGTGCTTTAGCAGGCTACACAATGAGTCTATACAGTTAACATGATGTTAGCTCTTAACTGCTGGATCATGCTAGTTTTTACAAACTTGTGAGTCTGGGGTGATTTGTGCCAAAGTTGAAAGAAGTCTGTGGATGGAAAGTCCATCTTTACATTGAAAGAAAACGATGAAGGAGTCATCCCTAGAGGTGCTCAAGAAACTACCCATACCCCAAAAACTTGTTGGTACAGCCAGAAGAGAGCAGAAGTTTATATTCCCCTGCAGCATTGACAAGTGGGATGTTAAGTAGTAAGGCCAGATCCAGACCACCTAGATCTACGTACCCACAGGGGATAATCTGGAGAAGTGAGGAGATGGGCATGCCTCATCAGTGTTTGACTCACCTGCCATTTGTTTCATTTAGCTAACACTGATTTCAGTTTTGTTAATAAAGAGAAATTTAGTCACAATAGGATGTTTAGAAATGAGCCTCACTTTATTCTTATATGTTACATATTTGACAGGCAGCTTTCTATGTGTGCCAACAGGCATTTATTGCCAAAGCCTTTTTGGCTGAAATGATTCACAAATATCATATATTGTTTGTGTATTGAAGTTTTTTGTCTTTTCCCAAAAACTACAAAATATGACTTATTCCAACAGTTTAATAGGGTGACAATATCTAAATAAACCTTAAATTAGTAATTTTGTATTGAATTTGTCTTGCTTTCATATAGCATTACAGTTCATAACATTAAAATGTTCTGTTTTACTTCAGAAATCACTGGCACAATTTACCCCAACGTATTCTCCCCAAAGGCACAACTTACCCCTCACCAGGGGCAAGTTGTGCCACGAGACCACTTTTTTCCCCAAAAGCTATATTTCTGAAACAATTTATTTCAGATCCAAAGTTATTGTTCTCAGGGATGCACCACATCCTGAAATATATGTACGTTCTTAAGTTGAAGACATTACTGTCATGGCCTCACTTTAAAGTCACTTTGAGTAAAAACTGGCACAACTCACCCCACTCTCCCCTAATGTTACTGAAAAATTCCAGCCTCAGGCCGCTCCAGATCCAGGAGAGCCACTTTCTCTCAGATGGCTGGTCAGGAGGTTTGGAGACGCGGTTTTGAGGACCGGACCCAGACACAGATCCAGGAGCTTCTACACATTTAGCACTTCTGTCTTCTGAGTTTTGTGTTTCTGTGTCCACAGGTCAGACTGACAGGAAGAGGGAGTGGCAGAGCGGCAGCCGGCTGAGCCAGGACGATGGACGTCCGTCCACTCCATCTAAACTCCTTCGCAGAGGTCAGAATAGGCTTTTATTGAAGAAGTTATGGCTCAGTTAACAAATAATGTGTCTTTGAAAATAGAAAGTTGGGGAAAAAAAATAAAGTAACAATTTGATTATTAATATGTCCAAATCATCTTTGTCCCTCTCTGACAATATAGTGAGGTGGTTCTGTAGCGAGTCGTTGAGCCTCAGCAGCCGAGGCTCGTACATCGTCGATTGGAAGTGGAGTGGCCATAGATCGGATAGCCTAAGCGAACAGGGCAGTTGCAGCCACTGTAGTTTGTCCTGGTCCGACAGCCCCGAAGAGTGGATGTGGCCTCTGCTGCCAGGTCAAGTTCCCGTCGAGCCAACGGAGACTTCAAATGGCCTTTCACCAGTGAACAAGAGCTCAACAGGTGAGACTGAAATAAAGCTGGGCGGTGTAAAGTGTACAGATGGAGATTTTGCTATTTCATGCGTAAGACAGTCACAGTACAGGCACATTTATTTATTTTTTTCTGGATTTAACAGTAAAATGTAAGGTATGTCATTATATCATTGCCTATTTTGACGTCAAAGATGTTTCTAATAATTCAGTTTTGTTTTCTTCATTTCAGAAAAACCTGCAGAATGTAAGAAGAGGAAAGGAGATCGTTCTTTCTTCAGGAACGTGTGTCAGGCTATGAGGCGCTCGCTCCTCTGCTGTTGTCTCAGTGCTGAGGATGTTGTGGAGCCGTTTGTTCCTCCAGCGGATCTGGAGCCAGAACCCGATCCTGGTCCATCATCACCTGATCCAGATCACTCCGGCGTCAAGCCAAGTAAGGCTCAATCCACAGACATTATTTCTCCAACATTGTTTTAAACAGTATTATTATTGTCTTGTTTGCACTGTTATTTTTAATATAAAACAAAGGATCCAGCAAGCTCATATATTTCTCATATTTTGTTTTTCAGACTCCTTTGAGACTCTCTATACCGTGGGAGAGATGATTGGATCCGGAGGATTCGGAAGAGTGTTCAAGGGAACACGGAAACTTGATGGCAAAAAGGTAAAGCAATCTTGCTGAATTGTACAAACAGGCGTTTGAACACTGTTACTGTTATTGAACATTGTTTTTTGGTTTTTTTTTTTGCAGATTGCCATCAAGCAGATGCGCAAGATCAACAACGATCGTTATCTTGATATTGTAAGTTGGTCAAAAGTTAAATGTGTATTTGTTGTTTAAGTGCTGATTACTGTAGTCAATACTCCTGGAGGAAGCATTAGGTGTAAATGTAATAGATCAGTAAACCTGGAAAGGCTCTGATGATCGTATCTATAAAGATCAAAGAAAAGTACATTTAAAAATGATATGTTTTCTTCAGATTTTGACCCAGCTAACCTTCTGTCTACTACTTTTCTCTAGCCCGGGCATCCCACACCTCTCGTAACAGAAGTGGCGCTGCTGCTCATGATGAGGCAAGAACCCACAAGCCCCTACGTCATCCGACTGTACGACTGGTTTGAACATCCTCGGACATTCGACCTCATAATGGAGTTCCCTGAACCCTGCGAGAACTTGCTCCACTTCATCCTTCGTGATCCTCCACTGGATGAAACCACAGCTCGGGTCATCATGAGACAGGCTGTGCTGGCAGTGCAACACTGCATCGAGCATGGCGTTTTTCATAATGACGTTCATCCACAGAATTTCCTGGTGAAGACAAACACGCTAGAGCTCAAGCTGATAGACTTCGGCTGCGGTCAGCTACTTAGTGACGATGGCTACAAGAGCAACATATACTGTGGTGAGTATTTTTGGAGTGTGGAAACCTGGATGTATTGACTTTCTGATAATTTGATGCTTTGAAGAAATTGCTCAACAATGTGCAAATGTCTTGCTTACAGGATTACTGAGTTACACCCCGCCTGAAGTCTTCACTGAACCTCTATTCCACGCCATCCCAACAAATGTCTGGGCTCTAGGGGTGTTGTTGTACGAGATGATGAACGCTTGTGTTCCCTTTGGCAATACAAAGGAAATCACACAAGCCAAAGTTGCATTTCAGAACTCCAACGTATCCAAAGGTGAGTGAAAAATATTGATAACATATATAAACACACACACATAAAGCAAAGGCTCTGTTTAGAAACAGGTAAAGGTGAAGTATGTAAGATTTTTCAAGTTGAAATACATTCAGTTTATTGTTCATCAGATGCTGTTTTCATAGATGCCAACGTTCGTGTCACATGGTCATGACTAACCAGCCGCTCCTTAATAAAATGTGTACAGAATGCAGAGATCTGATTAGCAAGTGCCTAGCCCGGGATCCAACGAAACGGCCGACGTTAGAGCAGATGTTACAACATGAGTGGATTAGAAATGATCTGGAGAAGTTCAGGAGAAGTGCAGGAGATTCACTCGATCAGTGATTTCAGGTGTGAGGAAGTCTAACAGACAGAGTAGGATTATTATCATTTATCTTCAGTTCTGGATTATTTGTAGTGAGGTTTTCAAATGTGTGTTCATTGTTATAGTCAAGTCAGCTTCATTTATACAGCGCTTTATACAATACAGATTGTTTCAGAGCGGCTTCACAGTAATAAACAGGAAAATGACACAATCAGTGACGCAATTGCAAGAATTCAGTTCTGTTGTAAATCAGCTCTAAAAAAACATTCATGAGTTCACATGTTCATATAATCTTTGTATTGGATAGGAAATAACACTTGCTGTCCTTGGTGGAGCGCTTGAGCTCGAGACTTGACCCGAAGCCTGAAGTCCAACCCCGACCTGACAGGAACCCAAGCCGCCGCACCAGAGATCAGAGCCGGCCCACGTCTGAGCGAGAACACGAGAGACCGAAGACTGGAAAGAGTCATCAAGTCATCACAGCCACATTTGCTTTGTTTAGTTAGAACAACTCATCTTTATTTATATAGTTGTCACAGACTGACTGTGGCCCCGGACTTTTATTTTGAAGGGACTGAACATGGGCATGTGCACACAACAAACTGTTTCCACCATTACACATACACACAAACTAATGCCGAGTTCTAGGCGACCCGTGTTTTTCCAACCTTCTTCCCATGAAAGTGCACCAGTCAAACCCGTGACTTCCCACCCGTGAACTCGTACTAGATCGATGTACTCCCAGTTACGAGCTCTGACGTCACATTAGCCCGCGAAGCAACAATGGCAGCCCCTACGGATGCGGTGTTTATGAAAGTCGTACATTAAAACCCAAATCGTTTTTTAAAATTAAGGTATTGCTCTAACGTTATTCATCCGCAAATGTTGTGCATTATCAGCAGCTTTTCTAGCCTTAGCTCGTTTTCAGGCCATTGAGTGCAAGAATAAAATAATACCAAATACATTTCCAGATATACATACAGAGATACATAAAATAAAAGGTATAACAGCTTCTCTTGCCTTATGCGCCGCTTTTCTCCTCCGTTTCCCTCAAGTAAGCAAGGAGTGAGCACCTTTGGCGATAGAAGTGATTGTAAATGAGCATAAGCCCCGTACGGTCCGCCACGCTTTGTTTACATCAAGCTACCGCTCAGGCAGTTCGGCGTGACTTTGCCTGGAACGCTACAAAGTCGTGAGTCGTGGTTTGAAGTCGTAACTTACGGGCTCAGAAACCTGCCTGGAACGCAGCATAAATGCCGGCAAAATGTGCCATCCTGGTGTAGTTGTGTGTTTGTAGCCCTGATGTCGGTGTTGTAACATCCCGTTCATCGTCCCAAGTTGTTAGTTTCATTGTTTTGTTTGTTTAATGCTGGAATTTGTTTAAATGTTCAGTGACGCATGCTGTTCTAATATCATTACACAGAGAAGAACACCAAAAATACTTTACACCATAAGAGTTTATTTCATTTCATTCAGTTATCAGTTTAACTTCAATGCATTTCAAACAGCTAAACATCCCTTCTGGTTCACCTCTGTCGCGGGAATTCTCAATCCGTTTATCTGACTTCACCACGGACAATTCTGTTAATATAAAACTACAGTATCTCGAGGTAATTCCCTTCTCGAATACATCTAACACAATTTCAATACTTCGAGGTAATTCCCCTCCCGAAGTAAGGTGACGGCGTCCCGTCGTGAAGCTACTATCACTAGCGTTTACTCAAACACACGAGCACACAGATCTATCTATCTGTCTGTCCGTCCGTCCGTCCGTCCGTCCGTCCATCCATCCATCCATCTATCTATCTGTCTGTCTGTCTATCTATCAACAAAAACAAAACCTCTGTCAAATGCTCACACTTAAGATAGGTGGTAATGCAAATATAAAAGCATACTGTATGTTTTAACTTAAAGGTCACTTTTTCTGACTTTAGTTGTTTAAAATAAATGTACGTCTAACTCTTCATTATGTAATCATGTTAATTTTAAATGTTTTGTACCTTTTGCCATACATGTTGTATTTTAAAGGTTTCAAATGGCATGTTAAGAGAAATGTCATCCTTTTATGGCCTTTGCATCTTCATTTATGTCTAAAGCAACAGTTTGGGGTTTTAATCAGCAGCTTAGTGGTGTACACTGGAAGACAACATACACTGAGGTCATCTGTGTTGTGCCCTTAAATCAGCTTCTCTGACATGAAGCAAGACTAATGTTTGTAATTTCATGAGACTAAAACTGCACTGGATATTTACAAAGATCACAAATGTCTGTATTTACCATTTGAATCAAACCTAATGAAATTCAAAAAATCAAAATCAAAACTGTAGGCCTATTTTAGAGGTTACAAACAAGGTCTCATTTGACCATTTTAACACTTCAGACCATAACAACAGCATTTTCCAAATCACTGCTATTCTAAGGAATAATTGGGCTTTTTAAAGGGATAAAAAATACTATGGTAGTCAAATGGGGGGCGAGATCTGCTTGGTTACAAACATTCTAAATATCTTTGTGGTGACAGAATTTTATTTTTTGGGTGAACTTTCCCTTAAGACTGGTTAGGGATGCATATGCCTACTACATTTTTATATAGGCCTATATTATTTTTTATATTTTTAGGAACAATGAGAAAGAGAACAAATAAAACAGCATAAATAGATTTTCTTATAGAGGGTACACAGGCATTGTATACTAGTGTACATGACTCAATAATTTTTGTTGTTGTTGACATTATTGACATGAATGCCATGAATCGCTGGATAGAAATAAGTGTTAGTCACACTGCAAAAAAAATCTAATTTTCTTTAATTTGTGTTAAAAAAAATGTTGTTGAATTTGTGTTGATTTTAAACACACACATATATAACCTTACATTTTAATACCCTGAAACAAGTTAAAATATAAGAACTACAAAAATTCACCATTAAACTAATACAAGGAAACATTATTTGATTCATATGCAATAATATAGCAAAATATAGTAAAAATAAATAAAAGTATTTACCAACCCATTTTGATGCATGCAGAGTAAGGTGACCAGATTTCTGAAATGGAAACCGGGGACATTTCCTATTTGAGTGGTCAAAATATCACTAAGAAATCTCATTTGTTATTGGGCCTGTCGATTAATTAAAAACGGGGACAATATATTTTTGAATGTTTTTTGTTGTCGTTGTGGGCTCCCTATATTATTATTAACATGAATAATTATTATGATTTAGTTGGTCTGGTTTTAATACAATTCAACGCACCCGCAAAAACAAAACAAAAAAACAATCAAACAATGAAAACAGTTAATAGTAAAACCACCACTGTAAATCACAAGCCGTTCAAAACAATATTAGAACATGACTTAACAAAAACACATTATACAAATAAACTATTTAACAAATGTAATTGTATTTAATACTTTCATTTTCACAAGTTTATACTGTATAAATTACTTCTTCTTTTTCTACTTTAAATGTTTTGTTACGTTTGTGCTTGAAAATAACTCTATCTTTAATTGGTCTTGTTATTTTGCATCTTAGGCTTATTTTAAGCATGTGTTTAAGTATGTGTATTCTGCATTTATGTATTTGTTGTGAGCTGCTTTGTGACTGTGGAACTTTTGGGGACAAAACAATCCCGCACCCCGTTGAGGATCTGTTATAAAGCACATGCAAACAGTAATTTAACATGAATGGTTAGTGTGTTACTACCATGAAAGTGATAACGATGTTTCTTGTGATATTTGACGATAATGGCGCTCTGCTCTCGTGTTACGTTCATCATGAAGCGGCGCGCGCGACCAAGTAGAGTCAGCGTAGCTCACAGCGCCATCTGCTGGAGAAATAATCACTACACGATTGCTCCAGCAGCTGCTGTATGTTGGGCTTTTTTGCAATGTATATGCCATATGCGGGCTGTTTTGAACGAGCTGTAAAACGGGGACATTTCCGGAAAACGGGGACGTCTAATTGCAGAGATATCTAGCATTTCTGAGTGATGATGATGCAGAGGAATCACTGAATCAAAGTTTTGAACTGAGTCAATGAAACATTTTCAGACTTTTTATTAAAGATTAAGTTTGTAACTTCAATAAATGTGTTCAGATCGATGCGCGGTCACGTGCTCTGCTCATATGAATTATTTGAGTTTTAGTTGCTATGGCGACGCCGACGCATGTTATGAATTCAGACTCTTGTGCATGCACACCGATCTCGATCTGTTGTTGAGAGAGACGAGGCGAATTCACAAACTTTTGCAGAATATTTTCTGTGCTGACTTTGAGATTTTGAAGCTGTTTTGACGATTCCTGAGACAAGACTTTGTATTCTGGAAGAACATCGCAAGAGATATCCTTTACACAGAGTTATATTTTTGAGTTTTAGTTCTTATTATTTCTAAGGATAGTGCTATCTTGTTGTTCTTTTCTTATTTTCGAGTTTGATTAATTTTTTGTTTTTCTTTTCTTTTTTTCTTTTCTGGGAGGAGTATTTTTGAGGAGAGTTTATTGTATTGTATTGTGTTTTGTTGTGTTGTGTTTTGTGTTTTGTATTGCTTTTATTCCAGATTGGACGAGGAGGTCGATGGCGAATATGATGGGTGAAACAGGCGGTGAGTGCTTTAGGTTTTTCATTTGTTTATGGGATGTAGGGGAGAGTGGGGTGATTTGTGCCAGGGGGGAAGTAGTTCCACCCAGTACCGTCGCAAGGGCTGTGCCAAGCGTGCGACCGCACAGGGCCTCGCGCAAAAGTAAAGACGACAGCTGACTTGATGATGTAAAGCCAATAGTTAAAGTTCATGTTTTTGTCCTTCAAAATACTATAATAGTTTTAAAAAAACATAGCTAAAAGTGTGTATGGTGATGCTTTATTATTCTGCTTGTTAAAAATGTATTATGCAGTAACTTGCAATAGCCCATTTCTCTGTGCGTGTGACGGTGATTCATGCGCATACATGTCAGTCAGGGGGCATCGCACGTCAAGTTCATAGAGCTTTATTCCCAGTCCATTCAAATTTCAGATTTTTGGCCGCCTCTGACATGGGTCAAACCATAGATATTACCTACGAAGTTCAAGTAAATACGCTAGAAATGTGCGCTCATTCAAGCATGTGCATTTATTGCATGGATGGAGAAAGCACAGACGCTTGCATTTCATCTGACGGTATGCACAAAAGGTTTTTTATTTAACACTATTAAAGTTAAATAAGCATAACCTAACTAAAGCTCTATCTCGAGACGTTTTAAACGTTTTTTAAATCTGAAAACTGCAAAAAGCAACGAAATTGTCAGACATCCATTTTGTTCATTTTCACAGAGGAAATACTGAAAAACAGCGCTGGTCCTCTCAATACTGTCTGTTTATAATTGTACCGACTGAGAAATGGCTTCTGATGATTCAGTGAGAGAGCAGTCCAAACTAATTCAAGTGCATTCTGGGCGTTTTGCAAACGCATTTGACCCCTTCATAATTTAGAACATATTTTTAGCGTAAAAATGTGCGCACTGCCCAGTTCAGTTACACGGTTTAACTTCTTGAACCTGCTGTTAAACTGAATATACGTTTTTTTTTTCTTAAATATCCACATAAACAACAAATTGTTCGTCACTATAGCAACAGAGTAGACCCCAGTTAAAAGGCTATACCCCCGGGCCTGGCACATCACGTTCGCACAGGGCCTCGCACCCCCCTTGCGATGGGCCTGCTTCCACCCATTTGTTTCTGGAAAACCATAGAAGGAATTGGTCATGTGACCACATCATTTTGAAAAGCCATCAATTTTACTCATCCTCTAAAGAAGGGAGACATGTGGCATGAGAGGTTAGCACATTTTAGCCCAAAAAACGGTATTTTTCCCTCTCAAAGTAAAATTTCTCTGATCACGGTTTTTTGATTGTAGCGTCTGAACAATTATAGACAAGTTTGAAAACATTTCACACATGTTTTAGTGCTTTAGCAGGCTACACAATGAGTCTATACAGTTAACATGATGGTAGCTCTTAACTGGTGGATCATGCTAGTTTTTACAAACTTGTGAGTCTGGGGTGATTTGTGCCAAAGTTGAAAGAAGTCTGTGGATGGAAAGTCCATCTTTACATTGAAAGAAAACGATGAAGGAGTCATCCCTAGAGGTGCTCAAGAAACTACCCATACCCCAAAAACTTGTTGGTACAGCCAGAAGAGAGCAGAAGTTTATATTCCCCTGCAGCATTGACAAGTGGGATGTTAAGTAGTAAGGCCAGATCCAGACCACCTAGATCTACGTACCCACAGGGGATAATCTGGAGAAGTGAGGAGATGGGCATGCCTCATCAGTGTTTGACTCACCTGCCATTTGTTTCATTTAGCTAACACTGATTTCAGTTTTGTTAATAAAGAGAAATTTAGTCACAATAGGATGTTTAGAAATGAGCCTCACTTTATTCTTATATGTTACATATTTGACAGGCAGCTTTCTATGTGTGCCAACAGGCATTTATTGCCAAAGCCTTTTTGGCTGAAATGATTCACAAATATCATATATTGTTTGTGTATTGAAGTTTTTTGTCTTTTCCCAAAAACTACAAAATATGACTTATTCCAACAGTTTAATAGGGTGACAATATCTAAATAAACCTTAAATTAGTAATTTTGTATTGAATTTGTCTTGCTTTCATATAGCATTACAGTTCATAACATTAAAATGTTCTGTTTTACTTCAGAAATCACTGGCACAATTTACCCCAACGTATTCTCCCCAAAGGCACAACTTACCCCTCACCAGGGGCAAGTTGTGCCACGAGACCACTTTTTTCCCCAAAAGCTATATTTCTGAAACAATTTATTTCAGATCCAAAGTTATTGTTCTCAGGGATGCACCACATCCTGAAATATATGTACGTTCTTAAGTTGAAGACATTACTGTCATGGCCTCACTTTAAAGTCACTTTGAGTAAAAACTGGCACAACTCACCCCACTCTCCCCTAATGTTACTGAAAAATTCCAGCCTCAGGCCGCTCCAGATCCAGGAGAGCCACTTTCTCTCAGATGGCTGGTCAGGAGGTTTGGAGACGCGGTTTTGAGGACCGGACCCAGACACAGATCCAGGAGCTTCTACACATTTAGCACTTCTGTCTTCTGAGTTTTGTGTTTCTGTGTCCACAGGTCAGACTGACAGGAAGAGGGAGTGGCAGAGCGGCAGCCGGCTGAGCCAGGACGATGGACGTCCGTCCACTCCATCTAAACTCCTTCGCAGAGGTCAGAATAGGCTTTTATTGAAGAAGTTATGGCTCAGTTAACAAATAATGTGTCTTTGAAAATAGAAAGTTGGGGAAAAAAAATAAAGTAACAATTTGATTATTAATATGTCCAAATCATCTTTGTCCCTCTCTGACAATATAGTGAGGTGGTTCTGTAGCGAGTCGTTGAGCCTCAGCAGCCGAGGCTCGTACATCGTCGATTGGAAGTGGAGTGGCCATAGATCGGATAGCCTAAGCGAACAGGGCAGTTGCAGCCACTGTAGTTTGTCCTGGTCCGACAGCCCCGAAGAGTGGATGTGGCCTCTGCTGCCAGGTCAAGTTCCCGTCGAGCCAACGGAGACTTCAAATGGCCTTTCACCAGTGAACAAGAGCTCAACAGGTGAGACTGAAATAAAGCTGGGCGGTGTAAAGTGTACAGATGGAGATTTTGCTATTTCATGCGTAAGACAGTCACAGTACAGGCACATTTATTTATTTTTTCTGGATTTAACAGTAAAATGTAAGGTATGTCATTATATCATTGCCTATTTTGACGTCAAAGATGTTTCTAATAATTCAGTTTTGTTTTCTTCATTTCAGAAAAACCTGCAGAATGTAAGAAGAGGAAAGGAGATCGTTCTTTCTTCAGGAACGTGTGTCAGGCTATGAGGCGCTCGCTCCTCTGCTGTTGTCTCAGTGCTGAGGATGTTGTGGAGCCGTTTGTTCCTCCAGCGGATCTGGAGCCAGAACCCGATCCTGGTCCATCATCACCTGATCCAGATCACTCCGGCGTCAAGCCAAGTAAGGGTCAGTCCACAGACATTATTTCTCCAACATTGTTTTAAACAGTATTATTATTGTCTTGTTTGCACTGTTATTTTTAATATAAAACAAAGGATCCAGCAAGCTCATATATTTCTCATATTTTGTTTTTCAGACTCCTTTGAGACTCTCTATACCGTGGGAGAGATGATTGGATCCGGAGGATTCGGAAGAGTGTTCAAGGGAACACGGAAACTTGATGGCAAAAAGGTAAAGCAATCTTGCTGAATTGTACAAACAGGCGTTTGAACACTGTTACTGTTATTGAACATTGTTTTTTTGGGGTTTTTTTTGCAGATTGCCATCAAGCAGATGCGCAAGATCAACAACGATCGTTATCTTGATATTGTAAGTTGGTCAAAAGTTAAATGTGTATTTGTTGTTTAAGTGCTGATTACTGTAGTCAATACTCCTGGAGGAAGCATTAGGTGTAAATGTAATAGATCAGTAAACCTGGAAAGGCTCTGATGATCGTATCTATAAAGATCAAAGAAAAGTACATTTAAAAATGATATGTTTTCTTCAGATTTTGACCCAGCTAACCTTCTGTCTACTACTTTTCTCTAGCCCGGGCATCCCACACCTCTCGTAACAGAAGTGGCGCTGCTGCTCATGATGAGGCAAGAACCCACAAGCCCCTACGTCATCCGACTGTACGACTGGTTTGAACATCCTCGGACATTCGACCTCATAATGGAGTTCCCTGAACCCTGCGAGAACTTGCTCCACTTCATCCTTCGTGATCCTCCACTGGATGAAACCACAGCTCGGGTCATCATGAGACAGGCTGTGCTGGCAGTGCAACACTGCATCGAGCATGGCGTTTTTCATAATGACGTTCATCCACAGAATTTCCTGGTGAAGACAAACACGCTAGAGCTCAAGCTGATAGACTTCGGCTGCGGTCAGCTACTTAGTGACGATGGCTACAAGAGCAACATATACTGTGGTGAGTATTTTTGGAGTGTGGAAACCTGGATGTATTGACTTTCTGATAATTTGATGCTTTGAAGAAATTGCTCAACAATGTGCAAATGTCTTGCTTACAGGATTACTGAGTTACACCCCGCCTGAAGTCTTCACTGAACCTCTATTCCACGCCATCCCAACAAATGTCTGGGCTCTAGGGGTGTTGTTGTACGAGATGATGAACGCTTGTGTTCCCTTTGGCAATACAAAGGAAATCACACAAGCCAAAGTTGCATTTCAGAACTCCAACGTATCCAAAGGTGAGTGAAAAATATTGATAACATATATAAACACACACACATAAAGCAAAGGCTCTGTTTAGAAACAGGTAAAGGTGAAGTATGTAAGATTTTTCAAGTTGAAATACATTCAGTTTATTGTTCATCAGATGCTGTTTTCATAGATGCCAACGTTCGTGTCACATGGTCATGACTAACCAGCCGCTCCTTAATAAAATGTGTACAGAATGCAGAGATCTGATTAGCAAGTGCCTAGCCCGGGATCCAACGAAACGGCCGACGTTAGAGCAGATGTTACAACATGAGTGGATTAGAAATGATCTGGAGAAGTTCAGGAGAAGTGCAGGAGATTCACTCGATCAGTGATTTCAGGTGTGAGGAAGTCTAACAGACAGAGTAGGATTATTATCATTTATCTTCAGTTCTGGATTATTTGTAGTGAGGTTTTCAAATGTGTGTTCATTGTTATAGTCAAGTCAGCTTCATTTATACAGCGCTTTATACAATACAGATTGTTTCAGAGCGGCTTCACAGTAATAAACAGGAAAATGACACAATCAGTGACGCAATTGCAAGAATTCAGTTCTGTTGTAAATCAGCTCTAAAAAAACATTCATGAGTTCACATGTTCATATAATCTTTGTATTGGATAGGAAATAACACTTGCTGTCCTTGGTGGAGCGCTTGAGCTCGAGACTTGACCCGAAGCCTGAAGTCCAACCCCGACCTGACAGGAACCCAAGCCGCCGCACCAGAGATCAGAGCCGGCCCACGTCTGAGCGAGAACACCGAAGAGAGAGACCGAAGACTGGAAAGAGTCATCAAGTCATCACAGCCACATTTGCTTTGTTTAGTTAGAACAACTCATCTTTATTTATATAGTTGTCACAGACTGACTGTGGCCCCGGACTTTTATTTTGAAGGGACTGAACATGGGCATGTGCACACAACAAACTGTTTCCACCATTACACATACACACAAACGAATGCCGAGTTCTAGGCGACCCGTGTTTTTCCAACCTTCTTCCCATGAAAGTGCACCAGTCAAACCCGTGACTTCCCACCCGTGAACTCGTACTAGATCGATGTACTCCCAGTTACGAGCTCTGACGTCACATTAGCCCGCGAAGCAACAATGGCAGCCCCTACGGATGCGGTGTTTATGAAAGTCGTACATTAAAACCCAAATCGTTTTTTAAAATTAAGGTATTGCTCTAACGTTATTCATCCGCAAATGTTGTGCATTATCAGCAGCTTTTCTAGCCTTAGCTCGTTTTCAGGCCATTGAGTGCAAGAATAAAATAATACCAAATACATTTCCAGATATACATACAGAGATACATAAAATAAAAGGTATAACAGCTTCTCTTGCCTTATGCGCCGCTTTTCTCCTCCGTTTCCCTCAAGTAAGCAAGGAGTGAGCACCTTTGGCGATAGAAGTGATTGTAAATGAGCATAAGCCCCGTACGGTCCGCCACGCTTTGTTTACATCAAGCTACCGCTCAGGCAGTTCGGCGTGACTTTGCCTGGAACGCTACAAAGTCGTGAGTCGTGGTTTGAAGTCGTAACTTACGGGCTCAGAAACCTGCCTGGAACGCAGCATAAATGCCGGCAAAATGTGCCATCCTGGTGTAGTTGTGTGTTTGTAGCCCTGATGTCGGTGTTGTAACATCCCGTTCATCGTCCCAAGTTGTTAGTTTCATTGTTTTGTTTGTTTAATGCTGGAATTTGTTTAAATGTTCAGTGACGCATGCTGTTCTAATATCATTACACAGAGAAGAACACCAAAAATACTTTACACCATAAGAGTTTATTTCATTTCATTCAGTTATCAGTTTAACTTCAATGCATTTCAAACAGCTAAACATCCCTTCTGGTTCACCTCTGTCGCGGGAATTCTCAATCCGTTTATCTGACTTCACCACGGACAATTCTGTTAATATAAAACTACAGTATCTCGAGGTAATTCCCTTCTCGAATACATCTAACACAATTTCAATACTTTGAGGTAATTCCCCTCCCGAAGTAAGGTGACGGCGTCCCGTCGTGAAGCTACTATCACTAGCGTTTACTCAAACACACGAGCACACAGATCTATCTATCTGTCTGTCCGTCCGTCCGTCCGTCCGTCCGTCCATCCATCCATCCATCTATCTATCTGTCTGTCTGTCTATCTATCAACAAAAACAAAACCTCTGTCAAATGCTCACACTTAAGATAGGTGGTAATGCAAATATAAAAGCATACTGTATGTTTTAACTTAAAGGTCACTTTTTCTGACTTTAGTTGTTTAAAATAAATGTACGTCTAACTCTTCATTATGTAATCATGTTAATTTTAAATGTTTTGTACCTTTTGCCATACATGTTGTATTTTAAAGGTTTCAAATGGCATGTTAAGAGAAATGTCATCCTTTTATGGCCTTTGCATCTTCATTTATGTCTAAAGCAACAGTTTGGGGTTTTAATCAGCAGCTTAGTGGTGTACACTGGAAGACAACATACACTGAGGTCATCTGTGTTGTGCCCTTAAATCAGCTTCTCTGACATGAAGCAAGACTAATGTTTGTAATTTCATGAGACTAAAACTGCACTGGATATTTACAAAGATCACAAATGTCTGTATTTACCATTTGAATCAAACCTAATGAAATTCAAAAAATCAAAATCAAAACTGTAGGCCTATTTTAGAGGTTACAAACAAGGTCTCATTTGACCATTTTAACACTTCAGACCATAACAACAGCATTTTCCAAATCACTGCTATTCTAAGGAATAATTGGGCTTTTTAAAGGGATAAAAAATACTATGGTAGTCAAATGGGGGGCGAGATCTGCTTGGTTACAAACATTCTAAATATCTTTGTGGTGACAGAATTTTATTTTTTGGGTGAACTTTCCCTTAAGACTGGTTAGGGATGCATATGCCTACTACATTTTTATATAGGCCTATATTATTTTTTATATTTTTAGGAACAATGAGAAAGAGAACAAATAAAACAGCATAAATAGATTTTCTTATAGAGGGTACACAGGCATTGTATACTAGTGTACATGACTCAATAATTTTTGTTGTTGTTGACATTATTGACATGAATGCCATGAATCGCTGGATAGAAATAAGTGTTAGTCACACTGCAAAAAAAATCTAATTTTCTTTAATTTGTGTTAAAAAAAATGTTGTTGAATTTGTGTTGATTTTAAACACACACATATATAACCTTACATTTTAATACCCTGAAACAAGTTAAAATATAAGAACTACAAAAATTCACCATTAAACTAATACAAGGAAACATTATTTGATTCATATGCAATAATATAGCAAAATATAGTAAAAATAAATAAAAGTATTTACCAACCCATTTTGATGCATGCAGAGTATGGTGACCAGATTTCTGAAATGGAAACCGGGGACATTTCCTATTTGAGTGGTCAAAATATCACTAAGAAATCTCATTTGTTATTGGGCCTGTCGATTAATTAAAAACGGGGACAATATATTTTTGAATGTTTTTTGTTGTCGTTGTGGGCTCCCTATATTATTATTAACATGAATAATTATTATGATTTAGTTGGTCTGGTTTTAATACAATTCAACGCACCCGCAAAAACAAAACAAAAAAACAATCAAACAATGAAAACAGTTAATAGTAAAACCACCACTGTAAATCACAAGCCGTTCAAAACAATATTAGAACATGACTTAACAAAAACACATTATACAAATAAACTATTTAACAAATGTAATTGTATTTAATACTTTCATTTTCACAAGTTTATACTGTATAAATTACTTCTTCTTTTTCTACTTTAAATGTTTTGTTACGTTTGTGCTTGAAAATAACTCTATCTTTAATTGGTCTTGTTATTTTGCATCTTAGGCTTATTTTAAGCATGTGTTTAAGTATGTGTATTCTGCATTTATGTATTTGTTGTGAGCTGCTTTGTGACTGTGGAACTTTTGGGGACAAAACAATCCCGCACCCCGTTGAGGATCTGTTATAAAGCACATGCAAACAGTGATTTAACATGAATGGTTAGTGTGTTACTACCATGAAAGTGATAACGATGTTTCTTGTGATATTTGACGATAATGGCGCTCTGCTCTCGTGTTACGTTCATCATGAAGCGGCGCGCGCGACCAAGTAGAGTCAGCGTAGCTCACAGCGCCATCTGCTGGAGAAATAATCACTACACGATTGCTCCAGCAGCTGCTGTATGTTGGGCTTTTTTGCAATGTATATGCCATATGCGGGCTGTTTTGAACGAGCTGTAAAACGGGGACATTTCCGGAAAACGGGGACGTCTAATTGCAGAGATATCTAGCATTTCTGAGTGATGATGATGCAGAGGAATCACTGAATCAAAGTTTTGAACTGAGTCAATGAAACATTTTCAGACTTTTTATTAAAGATTAAGTTTGTAACTTCAATAAATGTGTTCAGATCGATGCGCGGTCACGTGCTCTGCTCATATGAATTATTTGAGTTTTAGTTGCTATGGCGACGCCGACGCATGTTATGAATTCAGACTCTTGTGCATGCACACCGATCTCGATCTGTTGTTGAGAGAGACGAGGCGAATTCACAAACTTTTGCAGAATATTTTCTGTGCTGACTTTGAGATTTTGAAGCTGTTTTGACGATTCCTGAGACAAGACTTTGTATTCTGGAAGAACATCGCAAGAGATATCCTTTACACAGAGTTATATTTTTGAGTTTTAGTTCTTATTATTTCTAAGGATAGTGCTATCTTGTTGTTCTTTTCTTATTTTCGAGTTTGATTAATTTTTTGTTTTTCTTTTCTTTTTTTCTTTTCTGGGAGGAGTATTTTTGAGGAGAGTTTATTGTATTGTATTGTGTTTTGTTGTGTTGTGTTTTGTGTTTTGTATTGCTTTTATTCCAGATTGGACGAGGAGGTCGATGGCGAATATGATGGGTGAAACAGGCGGTGAGTGCTTTAGGTTTTTCATTTGTTTATGGGATGTAGGGGAGAGTGGGGTGATTTGTGCCAGGGGGGAAGTAGTTCCACCCAGTACCGTCGCAAGGGCTGTGCCAAGCGTGCGACCGCACAGGGCCTCGCGCAAAAGTAAAGACGACAGCTGACTTGATGATGTAAAGCCAATAGTTAAAGTTCATGTTTTTGTCCTTCAAAATACTATAATAGTTTTAAAAAAACATAGCTAAAAGTGTGTATGGTGATGCTTTATTATTCTGCTTGTTAAAAATGTATTATGCAGTAACTTGCAATAGCCCATTTCTCTGTGCGTGTGACGGTGATTCATGCGCATACATGTCAGTCAGGGGGCATCGCACGTCAAGTTCATAGAGCTTTATTCCCAGTCCATTCAAATTTCAGATTTTTGGCCGCCTCTGACATGGGTCAAACCATAGATATTACCTACGAAGTTCAAGTAAATACGCTAGAAATGTGCGCTCATTCAAGCATGTGCATTTATTGCATGGATGGAGAAAGCACAGACGCTTGCATTTCATCTGACGGTATGCACAAAAGGTTTTTTATTTAACACTATTAAAGTTAAATAAGCATAACCTAACTAAAGCTCTATCTCGAGACGTTTTAAACGTTTTTTAAATCTGAAAACTGCAAAAAGCAACGAAATTGTCAGACATCCATTTTGTTCATTTTCACAGAGGAAATACTGAAAAACAGCGCTGGTCCTCTCAATACTGTCTGTTTATAATTGTACCGACTGAGAAATGGCTTCTGATGATTCAGTGAGAGAGCAGTCCAAACTAATTCAAGTGCATTCTGGGCGTTTTGCAAACGCATTTGACCCCTTCATAATTTAGAACATATTTTTAGCGTAAAAATGTGCGCACTGCCCAGTTCAGTTACACGGTTTAACTTCTTGAACCTGCTGTTAAACTGAATATACGATTTTTTTTTCTTAAATATCCACATAAACAACAAATTGTTCGTCACTATAGCAACAGAGTAGACCCCAGTTAAAAGGCTATACCCCCGGGCCTGGCACATCACGTTCGCACAGGGCCTCGCACCCCCCTTGCGATGGGCCTGCTTCCACCCATTTGTTTCTGGAAAACCATAGAAGGAATTGGTCATGTGACCACATCATTTTGAAAAGCCATCAATTTTACTCATCCTCTAAAGAAGGGAGACATGTGGCATGAGAGGTTAGCACATTTTAGCCCAAAAAACTGTATTTTTCCCTCTCAAAGTAAAATTTCTTTGATCACGGTTTTTTGATTGTAGCGTCTGAACAATTATAGACAAGTTTGAAAACATTTCACACATGTTTTAGTGCTTTAGCAGGCTACACAATGAGTCTATACAGTTAACATGATGTTAGCTCTTAACTGCTGGATCATGCTAGTTTTTACAAACTTGTGAGTCTGGGGTGATTTGTGCCAAAGTTGAAAGAAGTCTGTGGATGGAAAGTCCATCTTTACATTGAAAGAAAACGATGAAGGAGTCATCCCTAGAGGTGCTCAAGAAACTACCCATACCCCAAAAACTTGTTGGTACAGCCAGAAGAGAGCAGAAGTTTATATTCCCCTGCAGCATTGACAAGTGGGATGTTAAGTAGTAAGGCCAGATCCAGACCACCTAGATCTACGTACCCACAGGGGATAATCTGGAGAAGTGAGGAGATGGGCATGCCTCATCAGTGTTTGACTCACCTGCCATTTGTTTCATTTAGCTAACACTGATTTCAGTTTTGTTAATAAAGAGAAATTTAGTCACAATAGGATGTTTAGAAATGAGCCTCACTTTATTCTTATATGTTACATATTTGACAGGCAGCTTTCTATGTGTGCCAACAGGCATTTATTGCCAAAGCCTTTTTGGCTGAAATGATTCACAAATATCATATATTGTTTGTGTATTGAAGTTTTTTGTCTTTTCCCAAAAACTACAAAATATGACTTATTCCAACAGTTTAATAGGGTGACAATATCTAAATAAACCTTAAATTAGTAATTTTGTATTGAATTTGTCTTGCACCAGGGGCAAGTTGTGCCACGAGACCACTTTTTTCCCCAAAAGCTATATTTCTGAAACAATTTATTTCAGATCCAAAGTTATTGTTCTCAGGGATGCACCACATCCTGAAATATATGTACGTTCTTAAGTTGAAGACATTACTGTCATGGCCTCACTTTAAAGTCACTTTGAGTAAAAACTGGCACAACTCACCCCACTCTCCCCTAATGTTACTGAAAAATTCCAGCCTCAGGCCGCTCCAGATCCAGGAGAGCCACTTTCTCTCAGATGGCTGGTCAGGAGGTTTGGAGACGCGGTTTTGAGGACCGGACCCAGACACAGATCCAGGAGCTTCTACACATTTAGCACTTCTGTCTTCTGAGTTTTGTGTTTCTGTGTCCACAGGTCAGACTGACAGGAAGAGGGAGTGGCAGAGCGGCAGCCGGCTGAGCCAGGACGATGGACGTCCGTCCACTCCATCTAAACTCCTTCGCAGAGGTCAGAATAGGCTTTTATTGAAGAAGTTATGGCTCAGTTAACAAATAATGTGTCTTTGAAAATAGAAAGTTGGGGAAAAAAAATAAAGTAACAATTTGATTATTAATATGTCCAAATCATCTTTGTCCCTCTCTGACAATATAGTGAGGTGGTTCTGTAGCGAGTCGTTGAGCCTCAGCAGCCGAGGCTCGTACATCGTCGATTGGAAGTGGAGTGGCCATAGATCGGATAGCCTAAGCGAACAGGGCAGTTGCAGCCACTGTAGTTTGTCCTGGTCCGACAGCCCCGAAGAGTGGATGTGGCCTCTGCTGCCAGGTCAAGTTCCCGTCGAGCCAACGGAGACTTCAAATGGCCTTTCACCAGTGAACAAGAGCTCAACAGGTGAGACTGAAATAAAGCTGGGCGGTGTAAAGTGTACAGATGGAGATTTTGCTATTTCATGCGTAAGACAGTCACAGTACAGGCACATTTATTTATTTTTTCTGGATTTAACAGTAAAATGTAAGGTATGTCATTATATCATTGCCTATTTTGACGTCAAAGATGTTTCTAATAATTCAGTTTTGTTTTCTTCATTTCAGAAAAACCTGCAGAATGTAAGAAGAGGAAAGGAGATCGTTCTTTCTTCAGGAACGTGTGTCAGGCTATGAGGCGCTCGCTCCTCTGCTGTTGTCTCAGTGCTGAGGATGTTGTGGAGCCGTTTGTTCCTCCAGCGGATCTGGAGCCAGAACCCGATCCTGGTCCATCATCACCTGATCCAGATCACTCCGGCGTCAAGCCAAGTAAGGGTCAGTCCACAGACATTATTTCTCCAACATTGTTTTAAACAGTATTATTATTGTCTTGTTTGCACTGTTATTTTTAATATAAAACAAAGGATCCAGCAAGCTCATATATTTCTCATATTTTGTTTTTCAGACTCCTTTGAGACTCTCTATACCGTGGGAGAGATGATTGGATCCGGAGGATTCGGAAGAGTGTTCAAGGGAACACGGAAACTTGATGGCAAAAAGGTAAAGCAATCTTGCTGAATTGTACAAACAGGCGTTTGAACACTGTTACTGTTATTGAACATTGTTTTTTTGGGGGTTTTTTTGCAGATTGCCATCAAGCAGATGCGCAAGATCAACAACGATCGTTATCTTGATATTGTAAGTTGGTCAAAAGTTAAATGTGTATTTGTTGTTTAAGTGCTGATTACTGTAGTCAATACTCCTGGAGGAAGCATTAGGTGTAAATGTAATAGATCAGTAAACCTGGAAAGGCTCTGATGATCGTATCTATAAAGATCAAAGAAAAGTACATTTAAAAATGATATGTTTTCTTCAGATTTTGACCCAGCTAACCTTCTGTCTACTACTTTTCTCTAGCCCGGGCATCCCACACCTCTCGTAACAGAAGTGGCGCTGCTGCTCATGATGAGGCAAGAACCCACAAGCCCCTACGTCATCCGACTGTACGACTGGTTTGAACATCCTCGGACATTCGACCTCATAATGGAGTTCCCTGAACCCTGCGAGAACTTGCTCCACTTCATCCTTCGTGATCCTCCACTGGATGAAACCACAGCTCGGGTCATCATGAGACAGGCTGTGCTGGCAGTGCAACACTGCATCGAGCATGGCGTTTTTCATAATGACGTTCATCCACAGAATTTCCTGGTGAAGACAAACACGCTAGAGCTCAAGCTGATAGACTTCGGCTGCGGTCAGCTACTTAGTGACGATGGCTACAAGAGCAACATATACTGTGGTGAGTATTTTTGGAGTGTGGAAACCTGGATGTATTGACTTTCTGATAATTTGATGCTTTGAAGAAATTGCTCAACAATGTGCAAATGTCTTGCTTACAGGATTACTGAGTTACACCCCGCCTGAAGTCTTCACTGAACCTCTATTCCACGCCATCCCAACAAATGTCTGGGCTCTAGGGGTGTTGTTGTACGAGATGATGAACGCTTGTGTTCCCTTTGGCAATACAAAGGAAATCACACAAGCCAAAGTTGCATTTCAGAACTCCAACGTATCCAAAGGTGAGTGAAAAATATTGATAACATATATAAACACACACACATAAAGCAAAGGCTCTGTTTAGAAACAGGTAAAGGTGAAGTATGTAAGATTTTTCAAGTTGAAATACATTCAGTTTATTGTTCATCAGATGCTGTTTTCATAGATGCCAACGTTCGTGTCACATGGTCATGACTAACCAGCCGCTCCTTAATAAAATGTGTACAGAATGCAGAGATCTGATTAGCAAGTGCCTAGCCCGGGATCCAACGAAACGGCCGACGTTAGAGCAGATGTTACAACATGAGTGGATTAGAAATGATCTGGAGAAGTTCAGGAGAAGTGCAGGAGATTCACTCGATCAGTGATTTCAGGTGTGAGGAAGTCTAACAGACAGAGTAGGATTATTATCATTTATCTTCAGTTCTGGATTATTTGTAGTGAGGTTTTCAAATGTGTGTTCATTGTTATAGTCAAGTCAGCTTCATTTATACAGCGCTTTATACAATACAGATTGTTTCAGAGCGGCTTCACAGTAATAAACAGGAAAATGACACAATCAGTGACGCAATTGCAAGAATTCAGTTCTGTTGTAAATCAGCTCTAAAAAAACATTCATGAGTTCACATGTTCATATAATCTTTGTATTGGATAGGAAATAACACTTGCTGTCCTTGGTGGAGCGCTTGAGCTCGAGACTTGACCCGAAGCCTGAAGTCCAACCCCGACCTGACAGGAACCCAAGCCGCCGCACCAGAGATCAGAGCCGGCCCACGTCTGAGCGAGAACACCGAAGAGAGAGACCGAAGACTGGAAAGAGTCATCAAGTCATCACAGCCACATTTGCTTTGTTTAGTTAGAACAACTCATCTTTATTTATATAGTTGTCACAGACTGACTGTGGCCCCGGACTTTTATTTTGAAGGGACTGAACATGGGCATGTGCACACAACAAACTGTTTCCACCATTACACATACACACAAACGAATGCCGAGTTCTAGGCGACCCGTGTTTTTCCAACCTTCTTCCCATGAAAGTGCACCAGTCAAACCCGTGACTTCCCACCCGTGAACTCGTACTAGATCGATGTACTCCCAGTTACGAGCTCTGACGTCACATTAGCCCGCGAAGCAACAATGGCAGCCCCTACGGATGCGGTGTTTATGAAAGTCGTACATTAAAACCCAAATCGTTTTTTAAAATTAAGGTATTGCTCTAACGTTATTCATCCGCAAATGTTGTGCATTATCAGCAGCTTTTCTAGCCTTAGCTCGTTTTCAGGCCATTGAGTGCAAGAATAAAATAATACCAAATACATTTCCAGATATACATACAGAGATACATAAAATAAAAGGTATAACAGCTTCTCTTGCCTTATGCGCCGCTTTTCTCCTCCGTTTCCCTCAAGTAAGCAAGGAGTGAGCACCTTTGGCGATAGAAGTGATTGTAAATGAGCATAAGCCCCGTACGGTCCGCCACGCTTTGTTTACATCAAGCTACCGCTCAGGCAGTTCGGCGTGACTTTGCCTGGAACGCTACAAAGTCGTGAGTCGTGGTTTGAAGTCGTAACTTACGGGCTCAGAAACCTGCCTGGAACGCAGCATAAATGCCGGCAAAATGTGCCATCCTGGTGTAGTTGTGTGTTTGTAGCCCTGATGTCGGTGTTGTAACATCCCGTTCATCGTCCCAAGTTGTTAGTTTCATTGTTTTGTTTGTTTAATGCTGGAATTTGTTTAAATGTTCAGTGACGCATGCTGTTCTAATATCATTACACAGAGAAGAACACCAAAAATACTTTACACCATAAGAGTTTATTTCATTTCATTCAGTTATCAGTTTAACTTCAATGCATTTCAAACAGCTAAACATCCCTTCTGGTTCACCTCTGTCGCGGGAATTCTCAATCCGTTTATCTGACTTCACCACGGACAATTCTGTTAATATAAAACTACAGTATCTCGAGGTAATTCCCTTCTCGAATACATCTAACACAATTTCAATACTTTGAGGTAATTCCCCTCCCGAAGTAAGGTGACGGCGTCCCGTCGTGAAGCTACTATCACTAGCGTTTACTCAAACACACGAGCACACAGATCTATCTATCTGTCTGTCCGTCCGTCCGTCCGTCCGTCCGTCCATCCATCCATCCATCTATCTATCTGTCTGTCTGTCTATCTATCAACAAAAACAAAACCTCTGTCAAATGCTCACACTTAAGATAGGTGGTAATGCAAATATAAAAGCATACTGTATGTTTTAACTTAAAGGTCACTTTTTCTGACTTTAGTTGTTTAAAATAAATGTACGTCTAACTCTTCATTATGTAATCATGTTAATTTTAAATGTTTTGTACCTTTTGCCATACATGTTGTATTTTAAAGGTTTCAAATGGCATGTTAAGAGAAATGTCATCCTTTTATGGCCTTTGCATCTTCATTTATGTCTAAAGCAACAGTTTGGGGTTTTAATCAGCAGCTTAGTGGTGTACACTGGAAGACAACATACACTGAGGTCATCTGTGTTGTGCCCTTAAATCAGCTTCTCTGACATGAAGCAAGACTAATGTTTGTAATTTCATGAGACTAAAACTGCACTGGATATTTACAAAGATCACAAATGTCTGTATTTACCATTTGAATCAAACCTAATGAAATTCAAAAAATCAAAATCAAAACTGTAGGCCTATTTTAGAGGTTACAAACAAGGTCTCATTTGACCATTTTAACACTTCAGACCATAACAACAGCATTTTCCAAATCACTGCTATTCTAAGGAATAATTGGGCTTTTTAAAGGGATAAAAAATACTATGGTAGTCAAATGGGGGGCGAGATCTGCTTGGTTACAAACATTCTAAATATCTTTGTGGTGACAGAATTTTATTTTTTGGGTGAACTTTCCCTTAAGACTGGTTAGGGATGCATATGCCTACTACATTTTTATATAGGCCTATATTATTTTTTATATTTTTAGGAACAATGAGAAAGAGAACAAATAAAACAGCATAAATAGATTTTCTTATAGAGGGTACACAGGCATTGTATACTAGTGTACATGACTCAATAATTTTTGTTGTTGTTGACATTATTGACATGAATGCCATGAATCGCTGGATAGAAATAAGTGTTAGTCACACTGCAAAAAAAATCTAATTTTCTTTAATTTGTGTTAAAAAAAATGTTGTTGAATTTGTGTTGATTTTAAACACACACATATATAACCTTACATTTTAATACCCTGAAACAAGTTAAAATATAAGAACTACAAAAATTCACCATTAAACTAATACAAGGAAACATTATTTGATTCATATGCAATAATATAGCAAAATATAGTAAAAATAAATAAAAGTATTTACCAACCCATTTTGATGCATGCAGAGTATGGTGACCAGATTTCTGAAATGGAAACCGGGGACATTTCCTATTTGAGTGGTCAAAATATCACTAAGAAATCTCATTTGTTATTGGGCCTGTCGATTAATTAAAAACGGGGACAATATATTTTTGAATGTTTTTTGTTGTCGTTGTGGGCTCCCTATATTATTATTAACATGAATAATTATTATGATTTAGTTGGTCTGGTTTTAATACAATTCACCGCACCCGCAAAAACAAAACAAAAAAACAATCAAACAATGAAAACAGTTAATAGTAAAACCACCACTGTAAATCACAAGCCGTTCAAAACAATATTAGAACATGACTTAACAAAAACACATTATACAAATAAACTATTTAACAAATGTAATTGTATTTAATACTTTCATTTTCACAAGTTTATACTGTATAAATTACTTCTTCTTTTTCTACTTTAAATGTTTTGTTACGTTTGTGCTTGAAAATAACTCTATCTTTAATTGGTCTTGTTATTTTGCATTTTAGGCTTATTTTAAGCATGTGTTTAAGTATGTGTATTCTGCATTTATGTATTTGTTGTGAGCTGCTTTGTGACTGTGGAACTTTTGGGGACAAAACAATCCCGCACCCCGTTGAGGATCTGTTATAAAGCACATGCAAACAGTAATTTAACATGAATGGTTAGTGTGTTACTACCATGAAAGTGATAACGATGTTTCTTGTGATATTTGACGATAATGGCGCTCTGCTCTCGTGTTACGTTCATCATGAAGCGGCGCGCGCGACCAAGTAGAGTCAGCGTAGCTCACAGCGCCATCTGCTGGAGAAATAATCACTACACGATTGCTCCAGCAGCTGCTGTATGTTGGGCTTTTTTGCAATGTATATGCCATATGCGGGCTGTTTTGAACGAGCTGTAAAACGGGGACATTTCCGGAAAACGGGGACGTCTAATTGCAGAGATATCTAGCATTTCTGAGTGATGATGATGCAGAGGAATCACTGAATCAAAGTTTTGAACTGAGTCAATGAAACATTTTCAGACTTTTTATTAAAGATTAAGTTTGTAACTTCAATAAATGTGTTCAGATCGATGCGCGGTCACGTGCTCTGCTCATATGAATTATTTGAGTTTTAGTTGCTATGGCGACGCCGACGCATGTTATGAATTCAGACTCTTGTGCATGCACACCGATCTCGATCTGTTGTTGAGAGAGCCGAGGCGAATTCACAAACTTTTGCAGAATATTTTCTGTGCTGACTTTGAGATTTTGAAGCTGTTTTGACGATTCCTGAGACAAGACTTTGTATTCTGGAAGAACATCGCAAGAGATATCCTTTACACAGAGTTATATTTTTGAGTTTTAGTTCTTATTATTTCTAAGGATAGTGCTATCTTGTTGTTCTTTTCTTATTTTCGAGTTTGATTAATTTTTTGTTTTTCTTTTCTTTTTTTCTTTTCTGGGAGGAGTATTTTTGAGGAGAGTTTATTGTATTGTATTGTGTTTTGTTGTGTTGTGTTTTGTGTTTTGTATTGCTTTTATTCCAGATTGGACAAGGAGGTCGATGGCGAATATGATGGGTGAAACAGGCGGTGAGTGCTTTAGGTTTTTCATTTGTTTATGGGATGTAGGGGAGAGTGGGGTGATTTGTGCCAGGGGGGAAGTAGTTCCACCCAGTACCGTCGCAAGGGCTGTGCCAAGCGTGCGACCGCACAGGGCCTCGCGCAAAAGTAAAGACGACAGCTGACTTGATGATGTAAAGCCAATAGTTAAAGTTCATGTTTTTGTCCTTCAAAATACTATAATAGTTTTAAAAAAACATAGCTAAAAGTGTGTATGGTGATGCTTTATTATTCTGCTTGTTAAAAATGTATTATGCAGTAACTTGCAATAGCCCATTTCTCTGTGCGTGTGACGGTGATTCATGCGCATACATGTCAGTCAGGGGGCATCGCACGTCAAGTTCATAGAGCTTTATTCCCAGTCCATTCAAATTTCAGATTTTTGGCCGCCTCTGACATGGGTCAAACCATAGATATTACCTACGAAGTTCAAGTAAATACGCTAGAAATGTGCGCTCATTCAAGCATGTGCATTTATTGCATGGATGGAGAAAGCACAGACGCTTGCATTTCATCTGACGGTATGCACAAAAGGTTTTTTATTTAACACTATTAAAGTTAAATAAGCATAACCTAACTAAAGCTCTATCTCGAGACGTTTTAAACGTTTTTTAAATCTGAAAACTGCAAAAAGCAACGAAATTGTCAGACATCCATTTTGTTCATTTTCACAGAGGAAATACTGAAAAACAGCGCTGGTCCTCTCAATACTGTCTGTTTATAATTGTACCGACTGAGAAATGGCTTCTGATGATTCAGTGAGAGAGCAGTCCAAACTAATTCAAGTGCATTCTGGGCGTTTTGCAAACGCATTTGACCCCTTCATAATTTAGAACATATTTTTAGCGTAAAAATGTGCGCACTGCCCAGTTCAGTTACACGGTTTAACTTCTTGAACCTGCTGTTAAACTGAATATACGATTTTTTTTTCTTAAATATCCACATAAACAACAAATTGTTCGTCACTATAGCAACAGAGTAGACCCCAGTTAAAAGGCTATACCCCCGGGCCTGGCACATCACGTTCGCACAGGGCCTCGCACCCCCCTTGCGATGGGCCTGCTTCCACCCATTTGTTTCTGGAAAACCATAGAAGGAATTGGTCATGTGACCACATCATTTTGAAAAGCCATCAATTTTACTCATCCTCTAAAGAAGGGAGACATGTGGCATGAGAGGTTAGCACATTTTAGCCCAAAAAACGGTATTTTTCCCTCTCAAAGTAAAATTTCTCTGATCACGGTTTTTTGATTGTAGCGTCTGAACAATTATAGACAAGTTTGAAAACATTTCACACATGTTTTAGTGCTTTAGCAGGCTACACAATGAGTCTATACAGTTAACATGATGTTAGCTCTTAACTGCTGGATCATGCTAGTTTTTACAAACTTGTGAGTCTGGGGTGATTTGTGCCAAAGTTGAAAGAAGTCTGTGGATGGAAAGTCCATCTTTACATTGAAAGAAAACGATGAAGGAGTCATCCCTAGAGGTGCTCAAGAAACTACCCATACCCCAAAAACTTGTTGGTACAGCCAGAAGAGAGCAGAAGTTTATATTCCCCTGCAGCATTGACAAGTGGGATGTTAAGTAGTAAGGCCAGATCCAGACCACCTAGATCTACGTACCCACAGGGGATAATCTGGAGAAGTGAGGAGATGGGCATGCCTCATCAGTGTTTGACTCACCTGCCATTTGTTTCATTTAGCTAACACTGATTTCAGTTTTGTTAATAAAGAGAAATTTAGTCACAATAGGATGTTTAGAAATGAGCCTCACTTTATTCTTATATGTTACATATTTGACAGGCAGCTTTCTATGTGTGCCAACAGGCATTTATTGCCAAAGCCTTTTTGGCTGAAATGATTCACAAATATCATATATTGTTTGTGTATTGAAGTTTTTTGTCTTTTCCCAAAAACTACAAAATATGACTTATTCCAACAGTTTAATAGGGTGACAATATCTAAATAAACCTTAAATTAGTAATTTTGTATTGAATTTGTCTTGCTTTCATATAGCATTACAGTTCATAACATTAAAATGTTCTGTTTTACTTCAGAAATCACTGGCACAATTTACCCCAACGTATTCTCCCCAAAGGCACAACTTACCCCTCACCAGGGGCAAGTTGTGCCACGAGACCACTTTTTTCCCCAAAAGCTATATTTCTGAAACAATTTATTTCAGATCCAAAGTTATTGTTCTCAGGGATGCACCACATCCTGAAATATATGTACGTTCTTAAGTTGAAGACATTACTGTCATGGCCTCACTTTAAAGTCACTTTGAGTAAAAACTGGCACAACTCACCCCACTCTCCCCTAATGTTACTGAAAAATTCCAGCCTCAGGCCGCTCCAGATCCAGGAGAGCCACTTTCTCTCAGATGGCTGGTCAGGAGGTTTGGAGACGCGGTTTTGAGGACCGGACCCAGACACAGATCCAGGAGCTTCTACACATTTAGCACTTCTCTCTTCTGAGTTTTGTGTTTCTGTGTCCACAGGTCAGACTGACAGGAAGAGGGAGTGGCAGAGCGGCAGCCGGCTGAGCCAGGACGATGGACGTCCGTCCACTCCATCTAAACTCCTTCGCAGAGGTCAGAATAGGCTTTTATTGAAGAAGTTATGGCTCAGTTAACAAATAATGTGTCTTTGAAAATAGAAAGTTGGGGAAAAAAAATAAAGTAACAATTTGATTATTAATATGTCCAAATCATCTTTGTCCCTCTCTGACAATATAGTGAGGTGGTTCTGTAGCGAGTCGTTGAGCCTCAGCAGCCGAGGCTCGTACATCGTCGATTGGAAGTGGAGTGGCCATAGATCGGATAGCCTAAGCGAACAGGGCAGTTGCAGCCACTGTAGTTTGTCCTGGTCCGACAGCCCCGAAGAGTGGATGTGGCCTCTGCTGCCAGGTCAAGTTCCCGTCGAGCCAACGGAGACTTCAAATGGCCTTTCACCAGTGAACAAGAGCTCAACAGGTGAGACTGAAATAAAGCTGGGCGGTGTAAAGTGTACAGATGGAGATTTTGCTATTTCATGCGTAAGACAGTCACAGTACAGGCACATTTATTTATTTTTTCTGGATTTAACAGTAAAATGTAAGGTATGTCATTATATCATTGCCTATTTTGACGTCAAAGATGTTTCTAATAATTCAGTTTTGTTTTCTTCATTTCAGAAAAACCTGCAGAATGTAAGAAGAGGAAAGGAGATCGTTCTTTCTTCAGGAACGTGTGTCAGGCTATGAGGCGCTCGCTCCTCTGCTGTTGTCTCAGTGCTGAGGATGTTGTGGAGCCGTTTGTTCCTCCAGCGGATCTGGAGCCAGAACCCGATCCTGGTCCATCATCACCTGATCCAGATCACTCCGGCGTCAAGCCAAGTAAGGCTCAATCCACAGACATTATTTCTCCAACATTGTTTTAAACAGTATTATTATTGTCTTGTTTGCACTGTTATTTTTAATATAAAACAAAGGATCCAGCAAGCTCATATATTTCTCATATTTTGTTTTTCAGACTCCTTTGAGACTCTCTATACCGTGGGAGAGATGATTGGATCCGGAGGATTCGGAAGAGTGTTCAAGGGAACACGGAAACTTGATGGCAAAAAGGTAAAGCAATCTTGCTGAATTGTACAAACAGGCGTTTGAACACTGTTACTGTTATTGAACATTGTTTTTTGGTTTTTTTTTTTGCAGATTGCCATCAAGCAGATGCGCAAGATCAACAACGATCGTTATCTTGATATTGTAAGTTGGTCAAAAGTTAAATGTGTATTTGTTGTTTAAGTGCTGATTACTGTAGTCAATACTCCTGGAGGAAGCATTAGGTGTAAATGTAATAGATCAGTAAACCTGGAAAGGCTCTGATGATCGTATCTATAAAGATCAAAGAAAAGTACATTTAAAAATGATATGTTTTCTTCAGATTTTGACCCAGCTAACCTTCTGTCTACTACTTTTCTCTAGCCCGGGCATCCCACACCTCTCGTAACAGAAGTGGCGCTGCTGCTCATGATGAGGCAAGAACCCACAAGCCCCTACGTCATCCGACTGTACGACTGGTTTGAACATCCTCGGACATTCGACCTCATAATGGAGTTCCCTGAACCCTGCGAGAACTTGCTCCACTTCATCCTTCGTGATCCTCCACTGGATGAAACCACAGCTCGGGTCATCATGAGACAGGCTGTGCTGGCAGTGCAACACTGCATCGAGCATGGCGTTTTTCATAATGACGTTCATCCACAGAATTTCCTGGTGAAGACAAACACGCTAGAGCTCAAGCTGATAGACTTCGGCTGCGGTCAGCTACTTAGTGACGATGGCTACAAGAGCAACATATACTGTGGTGAGTATTTTTGGAGTGTGGAAACCTGGATGTATTGACTTTCTGATAATTTGATGCTTTGAAGAAATTGCTCAACAATGTGCAAATGTCTTGCTTACAGGATTACTGAGTTACACCCCGCCTGAAGTCTTCACTGAACCTCTATTCCACGCCATCCCAACAAATGTCTGGGCTCTAGGGGTGTTGTTGTACGAGATGATGAACGCTTGTGTTCCCTTTGGCAATACAAAGGAAATCACACAAGCCAAAGTTGCATTTCAGAACTCCAACGTATCCAAAGGTGAGTGAAAAATATTGATAACATATATAAACACACACACATAAAGCAAAGGCTCTGTTTAGAAACAGGTAAAGGTGAAGTATGTAAGATTTTTCAAGTTGAAATACATTCAGTTTATTGTTCATCAGATGCTGTTTTCATAGATGCCAACGTTCGTGTCACATGGTCATGACTAACCAGCCGCTCCTTAATAAAATGTGTACAGAATGCAGAGATCTGATTAGCAAGTGCCTAGCCCGGGATCCAACGAAACGGCCGACGTTAGAGCAGATGTTACAACATGAGTGGATTAGAAATGATCTGGAGAAGTTCAGGAGAAGTGCAGGAGATTCACTCGATCAGTGATTTCAGGTGTGAGGAAGTCTAACAGACAGAGTAGGATTATTATCATTTATCTTCAGTTCTGGATTATTTGTAGTGAGGTTTTCAAATGTGTGTTCATTGTTATAGTCAAGTCAGCTTCATTTATACAGCGCTTTATACAATACAGATTGTTTCAGAGCGGCTTCACAGTAATAAACAGGAAAATGACACAATCAGTGACGCAATTGCAAGAATTCAGTTCTGTTGTAAATCAGCTCTAAAAAAACATTCATGAGTTCACATGTTCATATAATCTTTGTATTGGATAGGAAATAACACTTGCTGTCCTTGGTGGAGCGCTTGAGCTCGAGACTTGACCCGAAGCCTGAAGTCCAACCCCGACCTGACAGGAACCCAAGCCGCCGCACCAGAGATCAGAGCCGGCCCACGTCTGAGCGAGAACACGAGAGACCGAAGACTGGAAAGAGTCATCAAGTCATCACAGCCACATTTGCTTTGTTTAGTTAGAACAACTCATCTTTATTTATATAGTTGTCACAGACTGACTGTGGCCCCGGACTTTTATTTTGAAGGGACTGAACATGGGCATGTGCACACAACAAACTGTTTCCACCATTACACATACACACAAACGAATGCCGAGTTCTAGGCGACCCGTGTTTTTCCAACCTTCTTCCCATGAAAGTGCACCAGTCAAACCCGTGACTTCCCACCCGTGAACTCGTACTAGATCGATGTACTCCCAGTTACGAGCTCTGACGTCACATTAGCCCGCGAAGCAACAATGGCAGCCCCTACGGATGCGGTGTTTATGAAAGTCGTACATTAAAACCCAAATCGTTTTTTAAAATTAAGGTATTGCTCTAACGTTATTCATCCGCAAATGTTGTGCATTATCAGCAGCTTTTCTAGCCTTAGCTCGTTTTCAGGCCATTGAGTGCAAGAATAAAATAATACCAAATACATTTCCAGATATACATACAGAGATACATAAAATAAAAGGTATAACAGCTTCTCTTGCCTTATGCGCCGCTTTTCTCCTCCGTTTCCCTCAAGTAAGCAAGGAGTGAGCACCTTTGGCGATAGAAGTGATTGTAAATGAGCATAAGCCCCGTACGGTCCGCCACGCTTTGTTTACATCAAGCTACCGCTCAGGCAGTTCGGCGTGACTTTGCCTGGAACGCTACAAAGTCGTGAGTCGTGGTTTGAAGTCGTAACTTACGGGCTCAGAAACCTGCCTGGAACGCAGCATAAATGCCGGCAAAATGTGCCATCCTGGTGTAGTTGTGTGTTTGTAGCCCTGATGTCGGTGTTGTAACATCCCGTTCATCGTCCCAAGTTGTTAGTTTCATTGTTTTGTTTGTTTAATGCTGGAATTTGTTTAAATGTTCAGTGACGCATGCTGTTCTAATATCATTACACAGAGAAGAACACCAAAAATACTTTACACCATAAGAGTTTATTTCATTTCATTCAGTTATCAGTTTAACTTCAATGCATTTCAAACAGCTAAACATCCCTTCTGGTTCACCTCTGTCGCGGGAATTCTCAATCCGTTTATCTGACTTCACCACGGACAATTCTGTTAATATAAAACTACAGTATCTCGAGGTAATTCCCTTCTCGAATACATCTAACACAATTTCAATACTTTGAGGTAATTCCCCTCCCGAAGTAAGGTGACGGCGTCCCGTCGTGAAGCTACTATCACTAGCGTTTACTCAAACACACGAGCACACAGATCTATCTATCTGTCTGTCCGTCCGTCCGTCCGTCCATCCATCCATCCATCTATCTATCTGTCTGTCTGTCTATCTATCAACAAAAACAAAACCTCTGTCAAATGCTCACACTTAAGATAGGTGGTAATGCAAATATAAAAGCATACTGTATGTTTTAACTTAAAGGTCACTTTTTCTGACTTTAGTTGTTTAAAATAAATGTACGTCTAACTCTTCATTATGTAATCATGTTAATTTTAAATGTTTTGTACCTTTTGCCATACATGTTGTATTTTAAAGGTTTCAAATGGCATGTTAAGAGAAATGTCATCCTTTTATGGCCTTTGCATCTTCATTTATGTCTAAAGCAACAGTTTGGGGTTTTAATCAGCAGCTTAGTGGTGTACACTGGAAGACAACATACACTGAGGTCATCTGTGTTGTGCCCTTAAATCAGCTTCTCTGACATGAAGCAAGACTAATGTTTGTAATTTCATGAGACTAAAACTGCACTGGATATTTACAAAGATCACAAATGTCTGTATTTACCATTTGAATCAAACCTAATGAAATTCAAAAAATCAAAATCAAAACTGTAGGCCTATTTTAGAGGTTACAAACAAGGTCTCATTTGACCATTTTAACACTTCAGACCATAACAACAGCATTTTCCAAATCACTGCTATTCTAAGGAATAATTGGGCTTTTTAAAGGGATAAAAAATACTATGGTAGTCAAATGGGGGGCGAGATCTGCTTGGTTACAAACATTCTAAATATCTTTGTGGTGACAGAATTTTATTTTTTGGGTGAACTTTCCCTTAAGACTGGTTAGGGATGCATATGCCTACTACATTTTTATATAGGCCTATATTATTTTTTATATTTTTAGGAACAATGAGAAAGAGAACAAATAAAACAGCATAAATAGATTTTCTTATAGAGGGTACACAGGCATTGTATACTAGTGTACATGACTCAATAATTTTTGTTGTTGTTGACATTATTGACATGAATGCCATGAATCGCTGGATAGAAATAAGTGTTAGTCACACTGCAAAAAAAATCTAATTTTCTTTAATTTGTGTTAAAAAAAATGTTGTTGAATTTGTGTTGATTTTAAACACACACATATATAACCTTACATTTTAATACCCTGAAACAAGTTAAAATATAAGAACTACAAAAATTCACCATTAAACTAATACAAGGAAACATTATTTGATTCATATGCAATAATATAGCAAAATATAGTAAAAATAAATAAAAGTATTTACCAACCCATTTTGATGCATGCAGAGTATGGTGACCAGATTTCTGAAATGGAAACCGGGGACATTTCCTATTTGAGTGGTCAAAATATCACTAAGAAATCTCATTTGTTATTGGGCCTGTCGATTAATTAAAAACGGGGACAATATATTTTTGAATGTTTTTTGTTGTCGTTGTGGGCTCCCTATATTATTATTAACATGAATAATTATTATGATTTAGTTGGTCTGGTTTTAATACAATTCACCGCACCCGCAAAAACAAAACAAAAAAACAATCAAACAATGAAAACAGTTAATAGTAAAACCACCACTGTAAATCACAAGCCGTTCAAAACAATATTAGAACATGACTTAACAAAAACACATTATACAAATAAACTATTTAACAAATGTAATTGTATTTAATACTTTCATTTTCACAAGTTTATACTGTATAAATTACTTCTTCTTTTTCTACTTTAAATGTTTTGTTACGTTTGTGCTTGAAAATAACTCTATCTTTAATTGGTCTTGTTATTTTGCATTTTAGGCTTATTTTAAGCATGTGTTTAAGTATGTGTATTCTGCATTTATGTATTTGTTGTGAGCTGCTTTGTGACTGTGGAACTTTTGGGGACAAAACAATCCCGCACCCCGTTGAGGATCTGTTATAAAGCACATGCAAACAGTAATTTAACATGAATGGTTAGTGTGTTACTACCATGAAAGTGATAACGATGTTTCTTGTGATATTTGACGATAATGGCGCTCTGCTCTCGTGTTACGTTCATCATGAAGCGGCGCGCGCGACCAAGTAGAGTCAGCGTAGCTCACAGCGCCATCTGCTGGAGAAATAATCACTACACGATTGCTCCAGCAGCTGCTGTATGTTGGGCTTTTTTGCAATGTATATGCCATATGCGGGCTGTTTTGAACGAGCTGTAAAACGGGGACATTTCCGGAAAACGGGGACGTCTAATTGCAGAGATATCTAGCATTTCTGAGTGATGATGATGCAGAGGAATCACTGAATCAAAGTTTTGAACTGAGTCAATGAAACATTTTCAGACTTTTTATTAAAGATTAAGTTTGTAACTTCAATAAATGTGTTCAGATCGATGCGCGGTCACGTGCTCTGCTCATATGAATTATTTGAGTTTTAGTTGCTATGGCGACGCCGACGCATGTTATGAATTCAGACTCTTGTGCATGCACACCGATCTCGATCTGTTGTTGAGAGAGACGAGGCGAATTCACAAACTTTTGCAGAATATTTTCTGTGCTGACTTTGAGATTTTGAAGCTGTTTTGACGATTCCTGAGACAAGACTTTGTATTCTGGAAGAACATCGCAAGAGATATCCTTTACACAGAGTTATATTTTTGAGTTTTAGTTCTTATTATTTCTAAGGATAGTGCTATCTTGTTGTTCTTTTCTTATTTTCGAGTTTGATTAATTTTTTGTTTTTCTTTTCTTTTTTTCTTTTCTGGGAGGAGTATTTTTGAGGAGAGTTTATTGTATTGTATTGTGTTTTGTTGTGTTGTGTTTTGTGTTTTGTATTGCTTTTATTCCAGATTGGACAAGGAGGTCGATGGCGAATATGATGGGTGAAACAGGCGGTGAGTGCTTTAGGTTTTTCATTTGTTTATGGGATGTAGGGGAGAGTGGGGTGATTTGTGCCAGGGGGGAAGTAGTTCCACCCAGTACCGTCGCAAGGGCTGTGCCAAGCGTGCGACCGCACAGGGCCTCGCGCAAAAGTAAAGACGACAGCTGACTTGATGATGTAAAGCCAATAGTTAAAGTTCATGTTTTTGTCCTTCAAAATACTATAATAGTTTTAAAAAAACATAGCTAAAAGTGTGTATGGTGATGCTTTATTATTCTGCTTGTTAAAAATGTATTATGCAGTAACTTGCAATAGCCCATTTCTCTGTGCGTGTGACGGTGATTCATGCGCATACATGTCAGTCAGGGGGCATCGCACGTCAAGTTCATAGAGCTTTATTCCCAGTCCATTCAAATTTCAGATTTTTGGCCGCCTCTGACATGGGTCAAACCATAGATATTACCTACGAAGTTCAAGTAAATACGCTAGAAATGTGCGCTCATTCAAGCATGTGCATTTATTGCATGGATGGAGAAAGCACAGACGCTTGCATTTCATCTGACGGTATGCACAAAAGGTTTTTTATTTAACACTATTAAAGTTAAATAAGCATAACCTAACTAAAGCTCTATCTCGAGACGTTTTAAACGTTTTTTAAATCTGAAAACTGCAAAAAGCAACGAAATTGTCAGACATCCATTTTGTTCATTTTCACAGAGGAAATACTGAAAAACAGCGCTGGTCCTCTCAATACTGTCTGTTTATAATTGTACCGACTGAGAAATGGCTTCTGATGATTCAGTGAGAGAGCAGTCCAAACTAATTCAAGTGCATTCTGGGCGTTTTGCAAACGCATTTGACCCCTTCATAATTTAGAACATATTTTTAGCGTAAAAATGTGCGCACTGCCCAGTTCAGTTACACGGTTTAACTTCTTGAACCTGCTGTTAAACTGAATATACGATTTTTTTTTCTTAAATATCCACATAAACAACAAATTGTTCGTCACTATAGCAACAGAGTAGACCCCAGTTAAAAGGCTATACCCCCGGGCCTGGCACATCACGTTCGCACAGGGCCTCGCACCCCCCTTGCGATGGGCCTGCTTCCACCCATTTGTTTCTGGAAAACCATAGAAGGAATTGGTCATGTGACCACATCATTTTGAAAAGCCATCAATTTTACTCATCCTCTAAAGAAGGGAGACATGTGGCATGAGAGGTTAGCACATTTTAGCCCAAAAAACGGTATTTTTCCCTCTCAAAGTAAAATTTCTCTGATCACGGTTTTTTGATTGTAGCGTCTGAACAATTATAGACAAGTTTGAAAACATTTCACACATGTTTTAGTGCTTTAGCAGGCTACACAATGAGTCTATACAGTTAACATGATGTTAGCTCTTAACTGCTGGATCATGCTAGTTTTTACAAACTTGTGAGTCTGGGGTGATTTGTGCCAAAGTTGAAAGAAGTCTGTGGATGGAAAGTCCATCTTTACATTGAAAGAAAACGATGAAGGAGTCATCCCTAGAGGTGCTCAAGAAACTACCCATACCCCAAAAACTTGTTGGTACAGCCAGAAGAGAGCAGAAGTTTATATTCCCCTGCAGCATTGACAAGTGGGATGTTAAGTAGTAAGGCCAGATCCAGACCACCTAGATCTACGTACCCACAGGGGATAATCTGGAGAAGTGAGGAGATGGGCATGCCTCATCAGTGTTTGACTCACCTGCCATTTGTTTCATTTAGCTAACACTGATTTCAGTTTTGTTAATAAAGAGAAATTTAGTCACAATAGGATGTTTAGAAATGAGCCTCACTTTATTCTTATATGTTACATATTTGACAGGCAGCTTTCTATGTGTGCCAACAGGCATTTATTGCCAAAGCCTTTTTGGCTGAAATGATTCACAAATATCATATATTGTTTGTGTATTGAAGTTTTTTGTCTTTTCCCAAAAACTACAAAATATGACTTATTCCAACAGTTTAATAGGGTGACAATATCTAAATAAACCTTAAATTAGTAATTTTGTATTGAATTTGTCTTGCTTTCATATAGCATTACAGTTCATAACATTAAAATGTTCTGTTTTACTTCAGAAATCACTGGCACAATTTACCCCAACGTATTCTCCCCAAAGGCACAACTTACCCCTCACCAGGGGCAAGTTGTGCCACGAGACCACTTTTTTCCCCAAAAGCTATATTTCTGAAACAATTTATTTCAGATCCAAAGTTATTGTTCTCAGGGATGCACCACATCCTGAAATATATGTACGTTCTTAAGTTGAAGACATTACTGTCATGGCCTCACTTTAAAGTCACTTTGAGTAAAAACTGGCACAACTCACCCCACTCTCCCCTAATGTTATTGAAAAATTCCAGCCTCAGGCCGCTCCAGATCCAGGAGAGCCACTTTCTCTCAGATGGCTGGTCAGGAGGTTTGGAGACGCGGTTTTGAGGACCGGACCCAGACACAGATCCAGGAGCTTCTACACATTTAGCACTTCTGTCTTCTGAGTTTTGTGTTTCTGTGTCCACAGGTCAGACTGACAGGAAGAGGGAGTGGCAGAGCGGCAGCCGGCTGAGCCAGGACGATGGACGTCCGTCCACTCCATCTAAACTCCTTCGCAGAGGTCAGAATAGGCTTTTATTGAAGAAGTTATGGCTCAGTTAACAAATAATGTGTCTTTGAAAATAGAAAGTTGGGGAAAAAAAATAAAGTAACAATTTGATTATTAATATGTCCAAATCATCTTTGTCCCTCTCTGACAATATAGTGAGGTGGTTCTGTAGCGAGTCGTTGAGCCTCAGCAGCCGAGGCTCGTACATCGTCGATTGGAAGTGGAGTGGCCATAGATCGGATAGCCTAAGCGAACAGGGCAGTTGCAGCCACTGTAGTTTGTCCTGGTCCGACAGCCCCGAAGAGTGGATGTGGCCTCTGCTGCCAGGTCAAGTTCCCGTCGAGCCAACGGAGACTTCAAATGGCCTTTCACCAGTGAACAAGAGCTCAACAGGTGAGACTGAAATAAAGCTGGGCGGTGTAAAGTGTACAGATGGAGATTTTGCTATTTCATGCGTAAGACAGTCACAGTACAGGCACATTTATTTATTTTTTCTGGATTTAACAGTAAAATGTAAGGTATGTCATTATATCATTGCCTATTTTGACGTCAAAGATGTTTCTAATAATTCAGTTTTGTTTTCTTCATTTCAGAAAAACCTGCAGAATGTAAGAAGAGGAAAGGAGATCGTTCTTTCTTCAGGAACGTGTGTCAGGCTATGAGGCGCTCGCTCCTCTGCTGTTGTCTCAGTGCTGAGGATGTTGTGGAGCCGTTTGTTCCTCCAGCGGATCTGGAGCCAGAACCCGATCCTGGTCCATCATCACCTGATCCAGATCACTCCGGCGTCAAGCCAAGTAAGGCTCAATCCACAGACATTATTTCTCCAACATTGTTTTAAACAGTATTATTATTGTCTTGTTTGCACTGTTATTTTTAATATAAAACAAAGGATCCAGCAAGCTCATATATTTCTCATATTTTGTTTTTCAGACTCCTTTGAGACTCTCTATACCGTGGGAGAGATGATTGGATCCGGAGGATTCGGAAGAGTGTTCAAGGGAACACGGAAACTTGATGGCAAAAAGGTAAAGCAATCTTGCTGAATTGTACAAACAGGCGTTTGAACACTGTTACTGTTATTGAACATTGTTTTTTGGTTTTTTTTTTTGCAGATTGCCATCAAGCAGATGCGCAAGATCAACAACGATCGTTATCTTGATATTGTAAGTTGGTCAAAAGTTAAATGTGTATTTGTTGTTTAAGTGCTGATTACTGTAGTCAATACTCCTGGAGGAAGCATTAGGTGTAAATGTAATAGATCAGTAAACCTGGAAAGGCTCTGATGATCGTATCTATAAAGATCAAAGAAAAGTACATTTAAAAATGATATGTTTTCTTCAGATTTTGACCCAGCTAACCTTCTGTCTACTACTTTTCTCTAGCCCGGGCATCCCACACCTCTCGTAACAGAAGTGGCGCTGCTGCTCATGATGAGGCAAGAACCCACAAGCCCCTACGTCATCCGACTGTACGACTGGTTTGAACATCCTCGGACATTCGACCTCATAATGGAGTTCCCTGAACCCTGCGAGAACTTGCTCCACTTCATCCTTCGTGATCCTCCACTGGATGAAACCACAGCTCGGGTCATCATGAGACAGGCTGTGCTGGCAGTGCAACACTGCATCGAGCATGGCGTTTTTCATAATGACGTTCATCCACAGAATTTCCTGGTGAAGACAAACACGCTAGAGCTCAAGCTGATAGACTTCGGCTGCGGTCAGCTACTTAGTGACGATGGCTACAAGAGCAACATATACTGTGGTGAGTATTTTTGGAGTGTGGAAACCTGGATGTATTGACTTTCTGATAATTTGATGCTTTGAAGAAATTGCTCAACAATGTGCAAATGTCTTGCTTACAGGATTACTGAGTTACACCCCGCCTGAAGTCTTCACTGAACCTCTATTCCACGCCATCCCAACAAATGTCTGGGCTCTAGGGGTGTTGTTGTACGAGATGATGAACGCTTGTGTTCCCTTTGGCAATACAAAGGAAATCACACAAGCCAAAGTTGCATTTCAGAACTCCAACGTATCCAAAGGTGAGTGAAAAATATTGATAACATATATAAACACACACACATAAAGCAAAGGCTCTGTTTAGAAACAGGTAAAGGTGAAGTATGTAAGATTTTTCAAGTTGAAATACATTCAGTTTATTGTTCATCAGATGCTGTTTTCATAGATGCCAACGTTCGTGTCACATGGTCATGACTAACCAGCCGCTCCTTAATAAAATGTGTACAGAATGCAGAGATCTGATTAGCAAGTGCCTAGCCCGGGATCCAACGAAACGGCCGACGTTAGAGCAGATGTTACAACATGAGTGGATTAGAAATGATCTGGAGAAGTTCAGGAGAAGTGCAGGAGATTCACTCGATCAGTGATTTCAGGTGTGAGGAAGTCTAACAGACAGAGTAGGATTATGATCATTTATCTTCAGTTCTGGATTATTTGTAGTGAGGTTTTCAAATGTGTGTTCATTGTTATAGTCAAGTCAGCTTCATTTATACAGCGCTTTATACAATACAGATTGTTTCAGAGCGGCTTCACAGTAATAAACAGGAAAATGACACAATCAGTGACGCAATTGCAAGAATTCAGTTCTGTTGTAAATCAGCTCTAAAAAAACATTCATGAGTTCACATGTTCATATAATCTTTGTATTGGATAGGAAATAACACTTGCTGTCCTTGGTGGAGCGCTTGAGCTCGAGACTTGACCCGAAGCCTGAAGTCCAACCCCGACCTGACAGGAACCCAAGCCGCCGCACCAGAGATCAGAGCCGGCCCACGTCTGAGCGAGAACACCGAAGAGAGAGACCGAAGACTGGAAAGAGTCATCAAGTCATCACAGCCACATTTGCTTTGTTTAGTTAGAACAACTCATCTTTATTTATATAGTTGTCACAGACTGACTGTGGCCCCGGACTTTTATTTTGAAGGGACTGAACATGGGCATGTGCACACAACAAACTGTTTCCACCATTACACATACACACAAACGAATGCCGAGTTCTAGGCGACCCGTGTTTTTCCAACCTTCTTCCCATGAAAGTGCACCAGTCAAACCCGTGACTTCCCACCCGTGAACTCGTACTAGATCGATGTACTCCCAGTTACGAGCTCTGACGTCACATTAGCCCGCGAAGCAACAATGGCAGCCCCTACGGATGCGGTGTTTATGAAAGTCGTACATTAAAACCCAAATCGTTTTTTAAAATTAAGGTATTGCTCTAACGTTATTCATCCGCAAATGTTGTGCATTATCAGCAGCTTTTCTAGCCTTAGCTCGTTTTCAGGCCATTGAGTGCAAGAATAAAATAATACCAAATACATTTCCAGATATACATACAGAGATACATAAAATAAAAGGTATAACAGCTTCTCTTGCCTTATGCGCCGCTTTTCTCCTCCGTTTCCCTCAAGTAAGCAAGGAGTGAGCACCTTTGGCGATAGAAGTGATTGTAAATGAGCATAAGCCCCGTACGGTCCGCCACGCTTTGTTTACATCAAGCTACCGCTCAGGCAGTTCGGCGTGACTTTGCCTGGAACGCTACAAAGTCGTGAGTCGTGGTTTGAAGTCGTAACTTACGGGCTCAGAAACCTGCCTGGAACGCAGCATAAATGCCGGCAAAATGTGCCATCCTGGTGTAGTTGTGTGTTTGTAGCCCTGATGTCGGTGTTGTAACATCCCGTTCATCGTCCCAAGTTGTTAGTTTCATTGTTTTGTTTGTTTAATGCTGGAATTTGTTTAAATGTTCAGTGACGCATGCTGTTCTAATATCATTACACAGAGAAGAACACCAAAAATACTTTACACCATAAGAGTTTATTTCATTTCATTCAGTTATCAGTTTAACTTCAATGCATTTCAAACAGCTAAACATCCCTTCTGGTTCACCTCTGTCGCGGGAATTCTCAATCCGTTTATCTGACTTCACCACGGACAATTCTGTTAATATAAAACTACAGTATCTCGAGGTAATTCCCTTCTCGAATACATCTAACACAATTTCAATACTTTGAGGTAATTCCCCTCCCGAAGTAAGGTGACGGCGTCCCGTCGTGAAGCTACTATCACTAGCGTTTACTCAAACACACGAGCACACAGATCTATCTATCTGTCTGTCCGTCCGTCCGTCCGTCCATCCATCCATCCATCTATCTATCTGTCTGTCTGTCTATCTATCAACAAAAACAAAACCTCTGTCAAATGCTCACACTTAAGATAGGTGGTAATGCAAATATAAAAGCATACTGTATGTTTTAACTTAAAGGTCACTTTTTCTGACTTTAGTTGTTTAAAATAAATGTACGTCTAACTCTTCATTATGTAATCATGTTAATTTTAAATGTTTTGTACCTTTTGCCATACATGTTGTATTTTAAAGGTTTCAAATGGCATGTTAAGAGAAATGTCATCCTTTTATGGCCTTTGCATCTTCATTTATGTCTAAAGCAACAGTTTGGGGTTTTAATCAGCAGCTTAGTGGTGTACACTGGAAGACAACATACACTGAGGTCATCTGTGTTGTGCCCTTAAATCAGCTTCTCTGACATGAAGCAAGACTAATGTTTGTAATTTCATGAGACTAAAACTGCACTGGATATTTACAAAGATCACAAATGTCTGTATTTACCATTTGAATCAAACCTAATGAAATTCAAAAAATCAAAATCAAAACTGTAGGCCTATTTTAGAGGTTACAAACAAGGTCTCATTTGACCATTTTAACACTTCAGACCATAACAACAGCATTTTCCAAATCACTGCTATTCTAAGGAATAATTGGGCTTTTTAAAGGGATAAAAAATACTATGGTAGTCAAATGGGGGGCGAGATCTGCTTGGTTACAAACATTCTAAATATCTTTGTGGTGACAGAATTTTATTTTTTGGGTGAACTTTCCCTTAAGACTGGTTAGGGATGCATATGCCTACTACATTTTTATATAGGCCTATATTATTTTTTATATTTTTAGGAACAATGAGAAAGAGAACAAATAAAACAGCATAAATAGATTTTCTTATAGAGGGTACACAGGCATTGTATACTAGTGTACATGACTCAATAATTTTTGTTGTTGTTGACATTATTGACATGAATGCCATGAATCGCTGGATAGAAATAAGTGTTAGTCACACTGCAAAAAAAATCTAATTTTCTTTAATTTGTGTTAAAAAAAATGTTGTTGAATTTGTGTTGATTTTAAACACACACATATATAACCTTACATTTTAATACCCTGAAACAAGTTAAAATATAAGAACTACAAAAATTCACCATTAAACTAATACAAGGAAACATTATTTGATTCATATGCAATAATATAGCAAAATATAGTAAAAATAAATAAAAGTATTTACCAACCCATTTTGATGCATGCAGAGTATGGTGACCAGATTTCTGAAATGGAAACCGGGGACATTTCCTATTTGAGTGGTCAAAATATCACTAAGAAATCTCATTTGTTATTGGGCCTGTCGATTAATTAAAAACGGGGACAATATATTTTTGAATGTTTTTTGTTGTCGTTGTGGGCTCCCTATATTATTATTAACATGAATAATTATTATGATTTAGTTGGTCTGGTTTTAATACAATTCACCGCACCCGCAAAAACAAAACAAAAAAACAATCAAACAATGAAAACAGTTAATAGTAAAACCACCACTGTAAATCACAAGCCGTTCAAAACAATATTAGAACATGACTTAACAAAAACACATTATACAAATAAACTATTTAACAAATGTAATTGTATTTAATACTTTCATTTTCACAAGTTTATACTGTATAAATTACTTCTTCTTTTTCTACTTTAAATGTTTTGTTACGTTTGTGCTTGAAAATAACTCTATCTTTAATTGGTCTTGTTATTTTGCATTTTAGGCTTATTTTAAGCATGTGTTTAAGTATGTGTATTCTGCATTTATGTATTTGTTGTGAGCTGCTTTGTGACTGTGGAACTTTTGGGGACAAAACAATCCCGCACCCCGTTGAGGATCTGTTATAAAGCACATGCAAACAGTAATTTAACATGAATGGTTAGTGTGTTACTACCATGAAAGTGATAACGATGTTTCTTGTGATATTTGACGATAATGGCGCTCTGCTCTCGTGTTACGTTCATCATGAAGCGGCGCGCGCGACCAAGTAGAGTCAGCGTAGCTCACAGCGCCATCTGCTGGAGAAATAATCACTACACGATTGCTCCAGCAGCTGCTGTATGTTGGGCTTTTTTGCAATGTATATGCCATATGCGGGCTGTTTTGAACGAGCTGTAAAACGGGGACATTTCCGGAAAACGGGGACGTCTAATTGCAGAGATATCTAGCATTTCTGAGTGATGATGATGCAGAGGAATCACTGAATCAAAGTTTTGAACTGAGTCAATGAAACATTTTCAGACTTTTTATTAAAGATTAAGTTTGTAACTTCAATAAATGTGTTCAGATCGATGCGCGGTCACGTGCTCTGCTCATATGAATTATTTGAGTTTTAGTTGCTATGGCGACGCCGACGCATGTTATGAATTCAGACTCTTGTGCATGCACACCGATCTCGATCTGTTGTTGAGAGAGACGAGGCGAATTCACAAACTTTTGCAGAATATTTTCTGTGCTGACTTTGAGATTTTGAAGCTGTTTTGACGATTCCTGAGACAAGACTTTGTATTCTGGAAGAACATCGCAAGAGATATCCTTTACACAGAGTTATATTTTTGAGTTTTAGTTCTTATTATTTCTAAGGATAGTGCTATCTTGTTGTTCTTTTCTTATTTTCGAGTTTGATTAATTTTTTGTTTTTCTTTTCTTTTTTTCTTTTCTGGGAGGAGTATTTTTGAGGAGAGTTTATTGTATTGTATTGTGTTTTGTTGTGTTGTGTTTTGTGTTTTGTATTGCTTTTATTCCAGATTGGACAAGGAGGTCGATGGCGAATATGATGGGTGAAACAGGCGGTGAGTGCTTTAGGTTTTTCATTTGTTTATGGGATGTAGGGGAGAGTGGGGTGATTTGTGCCAGGGGGGAAGTAGTTCCACCCAGTACCGTCGCAAGGGCTGTGCCAAGCGTGCGACCGCACAGGGCCTCGCGCAAAAGTAAAGACGACAGCTGACTTGATGATGTAAAGCCAATAGTTAAAGTTCATGTTTTTGTCCTTCAAAATACTATAATAGTTTTAAAAAAACATAGCTAAAAGTGTGTATGGTGATGCTTTATTATTCTGCTTGTTAAAAATGTATTATGCAGTAACTTGCAATAGCCCATTTCTCTGTGCGTGTGACAGTGATTCATGCGCATACATGTCAGTCAGGGGGCATCGCACGTCAAGTTCATAGAGCTTTATTCCCAGTCCATTCAAATTTCAGATTTTTGGCCGCCTCTGACATGGGTCAAACCATAGATATTACCTACGAAGTTCAAGTAAATACGCTAGAAATGTGCGCTCATTCAAGCATGTGCATTTATTGCATGGATGGAGAAAGCACAGACGCTTGCATTTCATCTGACGGTATGCACAAAAGGTTTTTTATTTAACACTATTAAAGTTAAATAAGCATAACCTAACTAAAGCTCTATCTCGAGACGTTTTAAACGTTTTTTAAATCTGAAAACTGCAAAAAGCAACGAAATTGTCAGACATCCATTTTGTTCATTTTCACAGAGGAAATACTGAAAAACAGCGCTGGTCCTCTCAATACTGTCTGTTTATAATTGTACCGACTGAGAAATGGCTTCTGATGATTCAGTGAGAGAGCAGTCCAAACTAATTCAAGTGCATTCTGGGCGTTTTGCAAACGCATTTGACCCCTTCATAATTTAGAACATATTTTTAGCGTAAAAATGTGCGCACTGCCCAGTTCAGTTACACGGTTTAACTTCTTGAACCTGCTGTTAAACTGAATATACGATTTTTTTTTCTTAAATATCCACATAAACAACAAATTGTTCGTCACTATAGCAACAGAGTAGACCCCAGTTAAAAGGCTATACCCCCGGGCCTGGCACATCACGTTCGCACAGGGCCTCGCACCCCCCTTGCGATGGGCCTGCTTCCACCCATTTGTTTCTGGAAAACCATAGAAGGAATTGGTCATGTGACCACATCATTTTGAAAAGCCATCAATTTTACTCATCCTCTAAAGAAGGGAGACATGTGGCATGAGAGGTTAGCACATTTTAGCCCAAAAAACGGTATTTTTCCCTCTCAAAGTAAAATTTCTCTGATCACGGTTTTTTGATTGTAGCGTCTGAACAATTATAGACAAGTTTGAAAACATTTCACACATGTTTTAGTGCTTTAGCAGGCTACACAATGAGTCTATACAGTTAACATGATGTTAGCTCTTAACTGCTGGATCATGCTAGTTTTTACAAACTTGTGAGTCTGGGGTGATTTGTGCCAAAGTTGAAAGAAGTCTGTGGATGGAAAGTCCATCTTTACATTGAAAGAAAACGATGAAGGAGTCATCCCTAGAGGTGCTCAAGAAACTACCCATACCCCAAAAACTTGTTGGTACAGCCAGAAGAGAGCAGAAGTTTATATTCCCCTGCAGCATTGACAAGTGGGATGTTAAGTAGTAAGGCCAGATCCAGACCACCTAGATCTACGTACCCACAGGGGATAATCTGGAGAAGTGAGGAGATGGGCATGCCTCATCAGTGTTTGACTCACCTGCCATTTGTTTCATTTAGCTAACACTGATTTCAGTTTTGTTAATAAAGAGAAATTTAGTCACAATAGGATGTTTAGAAATGAGCCTCACTTTATTCTTATATGTTACATATTTGACAGGCAGCTTTCTATGTGTGCCAACAGGCATTTATTGCCAAAGCCTTTTTGGCTGAAATGATTCACAAATATCATATATTGTTTGTGTATTGAAGTTTTTTGTCTTTTCCCAAAAACTACAAAATATGACTTATTCCAACAGTTTAATAGGGTGACAATATCTAAATAAACCTTAAATTAGTAATTTTGTATTGAATTTGTCTTGCTTTCATATAGCATTACAGTTCATAACATTAAAATGTTCTGTTTTACTTCAGAAATCACTGGCACAATTTACCCCAACGTATTCTCCCCAAAGGCACAACTTACCCCTCACCAGGGGCAAGTTGTGCCACGAGACCACTTTTTTCCCCAAAAGCTATATTTCTGAAACAATTTATTTCAGATCCAAAGTTATTGTTCTCAGGGATGCACCACATCCTGAAATATATGTACGTTCTTAAGTTGAAGACATTACTGTCATGGCCTCACTTTAAAGTCACTTTGAGTAAAAACTGGCACAACTCACCCCACTCTCCCCTAATGTTACTGAAAAATTCCAGCCTCAGGCCGCTCCAGATCCAGGAGAGCCACTTTCTCTCAGATGGCTGGTCAGGAGGTTTGGAGACGCGGTTTTGAGGACCGGACCCAGACACAGATCCAGGAGCTTCTACACATTTAGCACTTCTGTCTTCTGAGTTTTGTGTTTCTGTGTCCACAGGTCAGACTGACAGGAAGAGGGAGTGGCAGAGCGGCAGCCGGCTGAGCCAGGACGATGGACGTCCGTCCACTCCATCTAAACTCCTTCGCAGAGGTCAGAATAGGCTTTTATTGAAGAAGTTATGGCTCAGTTAACAAATAATGTGTCTTTGAAAATAGAAAGTTGGGGAAAAAAAATAAAGTAACAATTTGATTATTAATATGTCCAAATCATCTTTGTCCCTCTCTGACAATATAGTGAGGTGGTTCTGTAGCGAGTCGTTGAGCCTCAGCAGCCGAGGCTCGTACATCGTCGATTGGAAGTGGAGTGGCCATAGATCGGATAGCCTAAGCGAACAGGGCAGTTGCAGCCACTGTAGTTTGTCCTGGTCCGACAGCCCCGAAGAGTGGATGTGGCCTCTGCTGCCAGGTCAAGTTCCCGTCGAGCCAACGGAGACTTCAAATGGCCTTTCACCAGTGAACAAGAGCTCAACAGGTGAGACTGAAATAAAGCTGGGCGGTGTAAAGTGTACAGATGGAGATTTTGCTATTTCATGCGTAAGACAGTCACAGTACAGGCACATTTATTTATTTTTTCTGGATTTAACAGTAAAATGTAAGGTATGTCATTATATCATTGCCTATTTTGACGTCAAAGATGTTTCTAATAATTCAGTTTTGTTTTCTTCATTTCAGAAAAACCTGCAGAATGTAAGAAGAGGAAAGGAGATCGTTCTTTCTTCAGGAACGTGTGTCAGGCTATGAGGCGCTCGCTCCTCTGCTGTTGTCTCAGTGCTGAGGATGTTGTGGAGCCGTTTGTTCCTCCAGCGGATCTGGAGCCAGAACCCGATCCTGGTCCATCATCACCTGATCCAGATCACTCCGGCGTCAAGCCAAGTAAGGCTCAATCCACAGACATTATTTCTCCAACATTGTTTTAAACAGTATTATTATTGTCTTGTTTGCACTGTTATTTTTAATATAAAACAAAGGATCCAGCAAGCTCATATATTTCTCATATTTTGTTTTTCAGACTCCTTTGAGACTCTCTATACCGTGGGAGAGATGATTGGATCCGGAGGATTCGGAAGAGTGTTCAAGGGAACACGGAAACTTGATGGCAAAAAGGTAAAGCAATCTTGCTGAATTGTACAAACAGGCGTTTGAACACTGTTACTGTTATTGAACATTGTTTTTTGGTTTTTTTTTTTGCAGATTGCCATCAAGCAGATGCGCAAGATCAACAACGATCGTTATCTTGATATTGTAAGTTGGTCAAAAGTTAAATGTGTATTTGTTGTTTAAGTGCTGATTACTGTAGTCAATACTCCTGGAGGAAGCATTAGGTGTAAATGTAATAGATCAGTAAACCTGGAAAGGCTCTGATGATCGTATCTATAAAGATCAAAGAAAAGTACATTTAAAAATGATATGTTTTCTTCAGATTTTGACCCAGCTAACCTTCTGTCTACTACTTTTCTCTAGCCCGGGCATCCCACACCTCTCGTAACAGAAGTGGCGCTGCTGCTCATGATGAGGCAAGAACCCACAAGCCCCTACGTCATCCGACTGTACGACTGGTTTGAACATCCTCGGACATTCGACCTCATAATGGAGTTCCCTGAACCCTGCGAGAACTTGCTCCACTTCATCCTTCGTGATCCTCCACTGGATGAAACCACAGCTCGGGTCATCATGAGACAGGCTGTGCTGGCAGTGCAACACTGCATCGAGCATGGCGTTTTTCATAATGACGTTCATCCACAGAATTTCCTGGTGAAGACAAACACGCTAGAGCTCAAGCTGATAGACTTCGGCTGCGGTCAGCTACTTAGTGACGATGGCTACAAGAGCAACATATACTGTGGTGAGTATTTTTGGAGTGTGGAAACCTGGATGTATTGACTTTCTGATAATTTGATGCTTTGAAGAAATTGCTCAACAATGTGCAAATGTCTTGCTTACAGGATTACTGAGTTACACCCCGCCTGAAGTCTTCACTGAACCTCTATTCCACGCCATCCCAACAAATGTCTGGGCTCTAGGGGTGTTGTTGTACGAGATGATGAACGCTTGTGTTCCCTTTGGCAATACAAAGGAAATCACACAAGCCAAAGTTGCATTTCAGAACTCCAACGTATCCAAAGGTGAGTGAAAAATATTGATAACATATATAAACACACACACATAAAGCAAAGGCTCTGTTTAGAAACAGGTAAAGGTGAAGTATGTAAGATTTTTCAAGTTGAAATACATTCAGTTTATTGTTCATCAGATGCTGTTTTCATAGATGCCAACGTTCGTGTCACATGGTCATGACTAACCAGCCGCTCCTTAATAAAATGTGTACAGAATGCAGAGATCTGATTAGCAAGTGCCTAGCCCGGGATCCAACGAAACGGCCGACGTTAGAGCAGATGTTACAACATGAGTGGATTAGAAATGATCTGGAGAAGTTCAGGAGAAGTGCAGGAGATTCACTCGATCAGTGATTTCAGGTGTGAGGAAGTCTAACAGACAGAGTAGGATTATGATCATTTATCTTCAGTTCTGGATTATTTGTAGTGAGGTTTTCAAATGTGTGTTCATTGTTATAGTCAAGTCAGCTTCATTTATACAGCGCTTTATACAATACAGATTGTTTCAGAGCGGCTTCACAGTAATAAACAGGAAAATGACACAATCAGTGACGCAATTGCAAGAATTCAGTTCTGTTGTAAATCAGCTCTAAAAAAACATTCATGAGTTCACATTTTCATATAATCTTTGTATTGGATAGGAAATAACACTTGCTGTCCTTGGTGGAGCGCTTGAGCTCGAGACTTGACCCGAAGCCTGAAGTCCAACCCCGACCTGACAGGAACCCAAGCCGCCGCACCAGAGATCAGAGCCGGCCCACGTCTGAGCGAGAACACCGAAGAGAGAGACCGAAGACTGGAAAGAGTCATCAAGTCATCACAGCCACATTTGCTTTGTTTAGTTAGAACAACTCATCTTTATTTATATAGTTGTCACAGACTGACTGTGGCCCCGGACTTTTATTTTGAAGGGACTGAACATGGGCATGTGCACACAACAAACTGTTTCCACCATTACACATACACACAAACGAATGCCGAGTTCTAGGCGACCCGTGTTTTTCCAACCTTCTTCCCATGAAAGTGCACCAGTCAAACCCGTGACTTCCCACCCGTGAACTCGTACTAGATCGATGTACTCCCAGTTACGAGCTCTGACGTCACATTAGCCCGCGAAGCAACAATGGCAGCCCCTACGGATGCGGTGTTTATGAAAGTCGTACATTAAAACCCAAATCGTTTTTTAAAATTAAGGTATTGCTCTAACGTTATTCATCCGCAAATGTTGTGCATTATCAGCAGCTTTTCTAGCCTTAGCTCGTTTTCAGGCCATTGAGTGCAAGAATAAAATAATACCAAATACATTTCCAGATATACATACAGAGATACATAAAATAAAAGGTATAACAGCTTCTCTTGCCTTATGCGCCGCTTTTCTCCTCCGTTTCCCTCAAGTAAGCAAGGAGTGAGCACCTTTGGCGATAGAAGTGATTGTAAATGAGCATAAGCCCCGTACGGTCCGCCACGCTTTGTTTACATCAAGCTACCGCTCAGGCAGTTCGGCGTGACTTTGCCTGGAACGCTACAAAGTCGTGAGTCGTGGTTTGAAGTCGTAACTTACGGGCTCAGAAACCTGCCTGGAACGCAGCATAAATGCCGGCAAAATGTGCCATCCTGGTGTAGTTGTGTGTTTGTAGCCCTGATGTCGGTGTTGTAACATCCCGTTCATCGTCCCAAGTTGTTAGTTTCATTGTTTTGTTTGTTTAATGCTGGAATTTGTTTAAATGTTCAGTGACGCATGCTGTTCTAATATCATTACACAGAGAAGAACACCAAAAATACTTTACACCATAAGAGTTTATTTCATTTCATTCAGTTATCAGTTTAACTTCAATGCATTTCAAACAGCTAAACATCCCTTCTGGTTCACCTCTGTCGCGGGAATTCTCAATCCGTTTATCTGACTTCACCACGGACAATTCTGTTAATATAAAACTACAGTATCTCGAGGTAATTCCCTTCTCGAATACATCTAACACAATTTCAATACTTTGAGGTAATTCCCCTCCCGAAGTAAGGTGACGGCGTCCCGTCGTGAAGCTACTATCACTAGCGTTTACTCAAACACACGAGCACACAGATCTATCTATCTGTCTGTCCGTCCGTCCGTCCGTCCGTCCGTCCATCCATCCATCCATCTATCTATCTGTCTGTCTGTCTATCTATCAACAAAAACAAAACCTCTGTCAAATGCTCACACTTAAGATAGGTGGTAATGCAAATATAAAAGCATACTGTATGTTTTAACTTAAAGGTCACTTTTTCTGACTTTAGTTGTTTAAAATAAATGTACGTCTAACTCTTCATTATGTAATCATGTTAATTTTAAATGTTTTGTACCTTTTGCCATACATGTTGTATTTTAAAGGTTTCAAATGGCATGTTAAGAGAAATGTCATCCTTTTATGGCCTTTGCATCTTCATTTATGTCTAAAGCAACAGTTTGGGGTTTTAATCAGCAGCTTAGTGGTGTACACTGGAAGACAACATACACTGAGGTCATCTGTGTTGTGCCCTTAAATCAGCTTCTCTGACATGAAGCAAGACTAATGTTTGTAATTTCATGAGACTAAAACTGCACTGGATATTTACAAAGATCACAAATGTCTGTATTTACCATTTGAATCAAACCTAATGAAATTCAAAAAATCAAAATCAAAACTGTAGGCCTATTTTAGAGGTTACAAACAAGGTCTCATTTGACCATTTTAACACTTCAGACCATAACAACAGCATTTTCCAAATCACTGCTATTCTAAGGAATAATTGGGCTTTTTAAAGGGATAAAAAATACTATGGTAGTCAAATGGGGGGCGAGATCTGCTTGGTTACAAACATTCTAAATATCTTTGTGGTGACAGAATTTTATTTTTTGGGTGAACTTTCCCTTAAGACTGGTTAGGGATGCATATGCCTACTACATTTTTATATAGGCCTATATTATTTTTTATATTTTTAGGAACAATGAGAAAGAGAACAAATAAAACAGCATAAATAGATTTTCTTATAGAGGGTACACAGGCATTGTATACTAGTGTACATGACTCAATAATTTTTGTTGTTGTTGACATTATTGACATGAATGCCATGAATCGCTGGATAGAAATAAGTGTTAGTCACACTGCAAAAAAAATCTAATTTTCTTTAATTTGTGTTAAAAAAAATGTTGTTGAATTTGTGTTGATTTTAAACACACACATATATAACCTTACATTTTAATACCCTGAAACAAGTTAAAATATAAGAACTACAAAAATTCACCATTAAACTAATACAAGGAAACATTATTTGATTCATATGCAATAATATAGCAAAATATAGTAAAAATAAATAAAAGTATTTACCAACCCATTTTGATGCATGCAGAGTATGGTGACCAGATTTCTGAAATGGAAACCGGGGACATTTCCTATTTGAGTGGTCAAAATATCACTAAGAAATCTCATTTGTTATTGGGCCTGTCGATTAATTAAAAACGGGGACAATATATTTTTGAATGTTTTTTGTTGTCGTTGTGGGCTCCCTATATTATTATTAACATGAATAATTATTATGATTTAGTTGGTCTGGTTTTAATACAATTCACCGCACCCGCAAAAACAAAACAAAAAAACAATCAAACAATGAAAACAGTTAATAGTAAAACCACCACTGTAAATCACAAGCCGTTCAAAACAATATTAGAACATGACTTAACAAAAACACATTATACAAATAAACTATTTAACAAATGTAATTGTATTTAATACTTTCATTTTCACAAGTTTATACTGTATAAATTACTTCTTCTTTTTCTACTTTAAATGTTTTGTTACGTTTGTGCTTGAAAATAACTCTATCTTTAATTGGTCTTGTTATTTTGCATTTTAGGCTTATTTTAAGCATGTGTTTAAGTATGTGTATTCTGCATTTATGTATTTGTTGTGAGCTGCTTTGTGACTGTGGAACTTTTGGGGACAAAACAATCCCGCACCCCGTTGAGGATCTGTTATAAAGCACATGCAAACAGTGATTTAACATGAATGGTTAGTGTGTTACTACCATGAAAGTGATAACGATGTTTCTTGTGATATTTGACGATAATGGCGCTCTGCTCTCGTGTTACGTTCATCATGAAGCGGCGCGCGCGACCAAGTAGAGTCAGCGTAGCTCACAGCGCCATCTGCTGGAGAAATAATCACTACACGATTGCTCCAGCAGCTGCTGTATGTTGGGCTTTTTTGCAATGTATATGCCATATGCGGGCTGTTTTGAACGAGCTGTAAAACGGGGACATTTCCGGAAAACGGGGACGTCTAATTGCAGAGATATCTAGCATTTCTGAGTGATGATGATGCAGAGGAATCACTGAATCAAAGTTTTGAACTGAGTCAATGAAACATTTTCAGACTTTTTATTAAAGATTAAGTTTGTAACTTCAATAAATGTGTTCAGATCGATGCGCGGTCACGTGCTCTGCTCATATGAATTATTTGAGTTTTAGTTGCTATGGCGACGCCGACGCATGTTATGAATTCAGACTCTTGTGCATGCACACCGATCTCGATCTGTTGTTGAGAGAGACGAGGCGAATTCACAAACTTTTGCAGAATATTTTCTGTGCTGACTTTGAGATTTTGAAGCTGTTTTGACGATTCCTGAGACAAGACTTTGTATTCTGGAAGAACATCGCAGGAGATATCCTTTACACAGAGTTATATTTTTGAGTTTTAGTTCTTATTATTTCTAAGGATAGTGCTATCTTGTTGTTCTTTTCTTATTTTCGAGTTTGATTAATTTTTTGTTTTTCTTTTCTTTTTTTCTTTTCTGGGAGGAGTATTTTTGAGGAGAGTTTATTGTATTGTATTGTGTTTTGTTGTGTTGTGTTTTGTGTTTTGTATTGCTTTTATTCCAGATTGGACAAGGAGGTCGATGGCGAATATGATGGGTGAAACAGGCGGTGAGTGCTTTAGGTTTTTCATTTGTTTATGGGATGTAGGGGAGAGTGGGGTGATTTGTGCCAGGGGGGAAGTAGTTCCACCCAGTACCGTCGCAAGGGCTGTGCCAAGCGTGCGACCGCACAGGGCCTCGCGCAAAAGTAAAGACGACAGCTGACTTGATGATGTAAAGCCAATAGTTAAAGTTCATGTTTTTGTCCTTCAAAATACTATAATAGTTTTAAAAAAACATAGCTAAAAGTGTGTATGGTGATGCTTTATTATTCTGCTTGTTAAAAATGTATTATGCAGTAACTTGCAATAGCCCATTTCTCTGTGCATGTGACGGTGATTCATGCGCATAGCCTACATGTCAGTCAGGGGGCATCGCACGTCAAGTTCATAGAGCTTTATTCCCAGTCCATTCAAATTTCAGATTTTTGGCCGCCTCTGACATGGGTCAAACCATAGATATTACCTACGAAGTTCAAGTAAATACGCTAGAAATGTGCGCTCATTCAAGCATGTGCATTTATTGCATGGATGGAGAAAGCACAGACGCTTGCATTTCATCTGACGGTATGCACAAAAGGTTTTTTATTTAACACTATTAAAGTTAAATAAGCATAACCTAACTAAAGCTCTATCTCGAGACGTTTTAAACGTTTTTTAAATCTGAAAACTGCAAAAAGCAACGAAATTGTCAGACATCCATTTTGTTCATTTTCACAGAGGAAATACTGAAAAACAGCGCTGGTCCTCTCAATACTGTCTGTTTATAATTGTACCGACTGAGAAATGGCTTCTGATGATTCAGTGAGAGAGCAGTCCAAACTAATTCAAGTGCATTCTGGGCGTTTTGCAAACGCATTTGACCCCTTCATAATTTAGAACATATTTTTAGCGTAAAAATGTGCGCACTGCCCAGTTCAGTTACACGGTTTAACTTCTTGAACCTGCTGTTAAACTGAATATACGATTTTTTTTTCTTAAATATCCACATAAACAACAAATTGTTCGTCACTATAGCAACAGAGTAGACCCCAGTTAAAAGGCTATACCCCCGGGCCTGGCACATCACGTTCGCACAGGGCCTCGCACCCCCCTTGCGATGGGCCTGCTTCCACCCATTTGTTTCTGGAAAACCATAGAAGGAATTGGTCATGTGACCACATCATTTTGAAAAGCCATCAATTTTACTCATCCTCTAAAGAAGGGAGACATGTGGCATGAGAGGTTAGCACATTTTAGCCCAAAAAACGGTATTTTTCCCTCTCAAAGTAAAATTTCTCTGATCACGGTTTTTTGATTGTAGCGTCTGAACAATTATAGACAAGTTTGAAAACATTTCACACATGTTTTAGTGCTTTAGCAGGCTACACAATGAGTCTATACAGTTAACATGATGTTAGCTCTTAACTGCTGGATCATGCTAGTTTTTACAAACTTGTGAGTCTGGGGTGATTTGTGCCAAAGTTGAAAGAAGTCTGTGGATGGAAAGTCCATCTTTACATTGAAAGAAAACGATGAAGGAGTCATCCCTAGAGGTGCTCAAGAAACTACCCATACCCCAAAAACTTGTTGGTACAGCCAGAAGAGAGCAGAAGTTTATATTCCCCTGCAGCATTGACAAGTGGGATGTTAAGTAGTAAGGCCAGATCCAGACCACCTAGATCTACGTACCCACAGGGGATAATCTGGAGAAGTGAGGAGATGGGCATGCCTCATCAGTGTTTGACTCACCTGCCATTTGTTTCATTTAGCTAACACTGATTTCAGTTTTGTTAATAAAGAGAAATTTAGTCACAATAGGATGTTTAGAAATGAGCCTCACTTTATTCTTATATGTTACATATTTGACAGGCAGCTTTCTATGTGTGCCAACAGGCATTTATTGCCAAAGCCTTTTTGGCTGAAATGATTCACAAATATCATATATTGTTTGTGTATTGAAGTTTTTTGTCTTTTCCCAAAAACTACAAAATATGACTTATTCCAACAGTTTAATAGGGTGACAATATCTAAATAAACCTTAAATTAGTAATTTTGTATTGAATTTGTCTTGCTTTCATATAGCATTACAGTTCATAACATTAAAATGTTCTGTTTTACTTCAGAAATCACTGGCACAATTTACCCCAACGTATTCTCCCCAAAGGCACAACTTACCCCTCACCAGGGGCAAGTTGTGCCACGAGACCACTTTTTTCCCCAAAAGCTATATTTCTGAAACAATTTATTTCAGATCCAAAGTTATTGTTCTCAGGGATGCACCACATCCTGAAATATATGTACGTTCTTAAGTTGAAGACATTACTGTCATGGCCTCACTTTAAAGTCACTTTGAGTAAAAACTGGCACAACTCACCCCACTCTCCCCTAATGTTACTGAAAAATTCCAGCCTCAGGCCGCTCCAGATCCAGGAGAGCCACTTTCTCTCAGATGGCTGGTCAGGAGGTTTGGAGACGCGGTTTTGAGGACCGGACCCAGACACAGATCCAGGAGCTTCTACACATTTAGCACTTCTGTCTTCTGAGTTTTGTGTTTCTGTGTCCACAGGTCAGACTGACAGGAAGAGGGAGTGGCAGAGCGGCAGCCGGCTGAGCCAGGACGATGGACGTCCGTCCACTCCATCTAAACTCCTTCGCAGAGGTCAGAATAGGCTTTTATTGAAGAAGTTATGGCTCAGTTAACAAATAATGTGTCTTTGAAAATAGAAAGTTGGGGAAAAAAAATAAAGTAACAATTTGATTATTAATATGTCCAAATCATCTTTGTCCCTCTCTGACAATATAGTGAGGTGGTTCTGTAGCGAGTCGTTGAGCCTCAGCAGCCGAGGCTCGTACATCGTCGATTGGAAGTGGAGTGGCCATAGATCGGATAGCCTAAGCGAACAGGGCAGTTGCAGCCACTGTAGTTTGTCCTGGTCCGACAGCCCCGAAGAGTGGATGTGGCCTCTGCTGCCAGGTCAAGTTCCCGTCGAGCCAACGGAGACTTCAAATGGCCTTTCACCAGTGAACAAGAGCTCAACAGGTGAGACTGAAATAAAGCTGGGCGGTGTAAAGTGTACAGATGGAGATTTTGCTATTTCATGCGTAAGACAGTCACAGTACAGGCACATTTATTTATTTTTTCTGGATTTAACAGTAAAATGTAAGGTATGTCATTATATCATTGCCTATTTCGACGTCAAAGATGTTTCTAATAATTCAGTTTTGTTTTCTTCATTTCAGAAAAACCTGCAGAATGTAAGAAGAGGAAAGGAGATCGTTCTTTCTTCAGGAACGTGTGTCAGGCTATGAGGCGCTCGCTCCTCTGCTGTTGTCTCAGTGCTGAGGATGTTGTGGAGCCGTTTGTTCCTCCAGCGGATCTGGAGCCAGAACCCGATCCTGGTCCATCATCACCTGATCCAGATCACTCCGGCGTCAAGCCAAGTAAGGCTCAATCCACAGACATTATTTCTCCAACATTGTTTTAAACAGTATTATTATTGTCTTGTTTGCACTGTTATTTTTAATATAAAACAAAGGATCCAGCAAGCTCATATATTTCTCATATTTTGTTTTTCAGACTCCTTTGAGACTCTCTATACCGTGGGAGAGATGATTGGATCCGGAGGATTCGGAAGAGTGTTCAAGGGAACACGGAAACTTGATGGCAAAAAGGTAAAGCAATCTTGCTGAATTGTACAAACAGGCGTTTGAACACTGTTACTGTTATTGAACATTGTTTTTTGGGGTTTTTTTTTGCAGATTGCCATCAAGCAGATGCGCAAGATCAACAACGATCGTTATCTTGATATTGTAAGTTGGTCAAAAGTTAAATGTGTATTTGTTGTTTAAGTGCTGATTACTGTAGTCAATACTCCTGGAGGAAGCATTAGGTGTAAATGTAATAGATCAGTAAACCTGGAAAGGCTCTGATGATCGTATCTATAAAGATCAAAGAAAAGTACATTTAAAAATGATATGTTTTCTTCAGATTTTGACCCAGCTAACCTTCTGTCTACTACTTTTCTCTAGCCCGGGCATCCCACACCTCTCGTAACAGAAGTGGCGCTGCTGCTCATGATGAGGCAAGAACCCACAAGCCCCTACGTCATCCGACTGTACGACTGGTTTGAACATCCTCGGACATTCGACCTCATAATGGAGTTCCCTGAACCCTGCGAGAACTTGCTCCACTTCATCCTTCGTGATCCTCCACTGGATGAAACCACAGCTCGGGTCATCATGAGACAGGCTGTGCTGGCAGTGCAACACTGCATCGAGCATGGCGTTTTTCATAATGACGTTCATCCACAGAATTTCCTGGTGAAGACAAACACGCTAGAGCTCAAGCTGATAGACTTCGGCTGCGGTCAGCTACTTAGTGACGATGGCTACAAGAGCAACATATACTGTGGTGAGTATTTTTGGAGTGTGGAAACCTGGATGTATTGACTTTCTGATAATTTGATGCTTTGAAGAAATTGCTCAACAATGTGCAAATGTCTTGCTTACAGGATTACTGAGTTACACCCCGCCTGAAGTCTTCACTGAACCTCTATTCCACGCCATCCCAACAAATGTCTGGGCTCTAGGGGTGTTGTTGTACGAGATGATGAACGCTTGTGTTCCCTTTGGCAATACAAAGGAAATCACACAAGCCAAAGTTGCATTTCAGAACTCCAACGTATCCAAAGGTGAGTGAAAAATATTGATAACATATATAAACACACACACATAAAGCAAAGGCTCTGTTTAGAAACAGGTAAAGGTGAAGTATGTAAGATTTTTCAAGTTGAAATACATTCAGTTTATTGTTCATCAGATGCTGTTTTCATAGATGCCAACGTTCGTGTCACATGGTCATGACTAACCAGCCGCTCCTTAATAAAATGTGTACAGAATGCAGAGATCTGATTAGCAAGTGCCTAGCCCGGGATCCAACGAAACGGCCGACGTTAGAGCAGATGTTACAACATGAGTGGATTAGAAATGATCTGGAGAAGTTCAGGAGAAGTGCAGGAGATTCACTCGATCAGTGATTTCAGGTGTGAGGAAGTCTAACAGACAGAGTAGGATTATGATCATTTATCTTCAGTTCTGGATTATTTGTAGTGAGGTTTTCAAATGTGTGTTCATTGTTATAGTCAAGTCAGCTTCATTTATACAGCGCTTTATACAATACAGATTGTTTCAGAGCGGCTTCACAGTAATAAACAGGAAAATGACACAATCAGTGACGCAATTGCAAGAATTCAGTTCTGTTGTAAATCAGCTCTAAAAAAACATTCATGAGTTCACATGTTCATATAATCTTTGTATTGGATAGGAAATAACACTTGCTGTCCTTGGTGGAGCGCTTGAGCTCGAGACTTGACCCGAAGCCTGAAGTCCAACCCCGACCTGACAGGAACCCAAGCCGCCGCACCAGAGATCAGAGCCGGCCCACGTCTGAGCGAGAACACGAGAGACCGAAGACTGGAAAGAGTCATCAAGTCATCACAGCCACATTTGCTTTGTTTAGTTAGAACAACTCATCTTTATTTATATAGTTGTCACAGACTGACTGTGGCCCCGGACTTTTATTTTGAAGGGACTGAACATGGGCATGTGCACACAATAAACTGTTTCCACCATTACACATACACACAAACTAATGCCGAGTTCTAGGCGACCCGTGTTTTTCCAACCTTCTTCCCATGAAAGTGCACCAGTCAAACCCGTGACTTCCCACCCGTGAACTCGTACTAGATCGATGTACTCCCAGTTACGAGCTCTGACGTCACATTAGCCCGCGAAGCAACAATGGCAGCCCCTACGGATGCGGTGTTTATGAAAGTCGTACATTAAAACCCAAATCGTTTTTTAAAATTAAGGTATTGCTCTAACGTTATTCATCCGCAAATGTTGTGCATTATCAGCAGCTTTTCTAGCCTTAGCTCGTTTTCAGGCCATTGAGTGCAAGAATAAAATAATACCAAATACATTTCCAGATATACAAATAACATAAAATAAAAGGTATAACAGCTTCTCTTGCCTTATGCGCCGCTTTTCTCCTCCGTTTCCCTCAAGTAAGCAAGGAGTGAGCACCTTTGGCGATAGAAGTGATTGTAAATGAGCATAAGCCCCGTACGGTCCGCCACGCTTTGTTTACATCAAGCTACCGCTCAGGCAGTTCGGCGTGACTTTGCCTGGAACGCTACAAAGTCGTGAGTCGTGGTTTGAAGTCGTAACTTACGGGCTCAGAAACCTGCCTGGAACGCAGCATAAATGCCGGCAAAATGTGCCATCCTGGTGTAGTTGTGTGTTTGTAGCCCTGATGTCGGTGTTGTAACATCCCGTTCATCGTCCCAAGTTGTTAGTTTCATTGTTTTGTTTGTTTAATGCTGGAATTTGTTTAAATGTTCAGTGACGCATGCTGTTCTAATATCATTACACAGAGAAGAACACCAAAAATACTTTACACCATAAGAGTTTATTTCATTTCATTCAGTTATCAGTTTAACTTCAATGCATTTCAAACAGCTAAACATCCCTTCTGGTTCACCTCTGTCGCGGGAATTCTCAATCCGTTTATCTGACTTCACCACGGACAATTCTGTTAATATAAAACTACAGTATCTCGAGGTAATTCCCTTCTCGAATACATCTAACACAATTTCAATACTTTGAGGTAATTCCCCTCCCGAAGTAAGGTGACGGCGTCCCGTCGTGAAGCTACTATCACTAGCGTTTACTCAAACACACGAGCACACAGATCTATCTATCTGTCTGTCCGTCCGTCCGTCCGTCCGTCCGTCCATCCATCCATCCATCTATCTATCTGTCTGTCTGTCTATCTATCAACAAAAACAAAACCTCTGTCAAATGCTCACACTTAAGATAGGTGGTAATGCAAATATAAAAGCATACTGTATGTTTTAACTTAAAGGTCACTTTTTCTGACTTTAGTTGTTTAAAATAAATGTACGTCTAACTCTTCATTATGTAATCATGTTAATTTTAAATGTTTTGTACCTTTTGCCATACATGTTGTATTTTAAAGGTTTCAAATGGCATGTTAAGAGAAATGTCATCCTTTTATGGCCTTTGCATCTTCATTTATGTCTAAAGCAACAGTTTGGGGTTTTAATCAGCAGCTTAGTGGTGTACACTGGAAGACAACATACACTGAGGTCATCTGTGTTGTGCCCTTAAATCAGCTTCTCTGACATGAAGCAAGACTAATGTTTGTAATTTCATGAGACTAAAACTGCACTGGATATTTACAAAGATCACAAATGTCTGTATTTACCATTTGAATCAAACCTAATGAAATTCAAAAAATCAAAATCAAAACTGTAGGCCTATTTTAGAGGTTACAAACAAGGTCTCATTTGACCATTTTAACACTTCAGACCATAACAACAGCATTTTCCAAATCACTGCTATTCTAAGGAATAATTGGGCTTTTTAAAGGGATAAAAAATACTATGGTAGTCAAATGGGGGGCGAGATCTGCTTGGTTACAAACATTCTAAATATCTTTGTGGTGACAGAATTTTATTTTTTGGGTGAACTTTCCCTTAAGACTGGTTAGGGATGCATATGCCTACTACATTTTTATATAGGCCTATATTATTTTTTATATTTTTAGGAACAATGAGAAAGAGAACAAATAAAACAGCATAAATAGATTTTCTTATAGAGGGTACACAGGCATTGTATACTAGTGTACATGACTCAATAATTTTTGTTGTTGTTGACATTATTGACATGAATGCCATGAATCGCTGGATAGAAATAAGTGTTAGTCACACTGCAAAAAAAATCTAATTTTCTTTAATTTGTGTTAAAAAAAATGTTGTTGAATTTGTGTTGATTTTAAACACACACATATATAACCTTACATTTTAATACCCTGAAACAAGTTAAAATATAAGAACTACAAAAATTCACCATTAAACTAATACAAGGAAACATTATTTGATTCATATGCAATAATATAGCAAAATATAGTAAAAATAAATAAAAGTATTTACCAACCCATTTTGATGCATGCAGAGTATGGTGACCAGATTTCTGAAATGGAAACCGGGGACATTTCCTATTTGAGTGGTCAAAATATCACTAAGAAATCTCATTTGTTATTGGGCCTGTCGATTAATTAAAAACGGGGACAATATATTTTTGAATGTTTTTTGTTGTCGTTGTGGGCTCCCTATATTATTATTAACATGAATAATTATTATGATTTAGTTGGTCTGGTTTTAATACAATTCAACGCACCCGCAAAAACAAAACAAAAAAACAATCAAACAATGAAAACAGTTAATAGTAAAACCACCACTGTAAATCACAAGCCGTTCAAAACAATATTAGAACATGACTTAACAAAAACACATTATACAAATAAACTATTTAACAAATGTAATTGTATTTAATACTTTCATTTTCACAAGTTTATACTGTATAAATTACTTCTTCTTTTTCTACTTTAAATGTTTTGTTACGTTTGTGCTTGAAAATAACTCTATCTTTAATTGGTCTTGTTATTTTGCATCTTAGGCTTATTTTAAGCATGTGTTTAAGTATGTGTATTCTGCATTTATGTATTTGTTGTGAGCTGCTTTGTGACTGTGGAACTTTTGGGGACAAAACAATCCCGCACCCCGTTGAGGATCTGTTATAAAGCACATGCAAACAGTGATTTAACATGAATGGTTAGTGTGTTACTACCATGAAAGTGATAACGATGTTTCTTGTGATATTTGACGATAATGGCGCTCTGCTCTCGTGTTACGTTCATCATGAAGCGGCGCGCGCGACCAAGTAGAGTCAGCGTAGCTCACAGCGCCATCTGCTGGAGAAATAATCACTACACGATTGCTCCAGCAGCTGCTGTATGTTGGGCTTTTTTGCAATGTATATGCCATATGCGGGCTGTTTTGAACGAGCTGTAAAACGGGGACATTTCCGGAAAACGGGGACGTCTAATTGCAGAGATATCTAGCATTTCTGAGTGATGATGATGCAGAGGAATCACTGAATCAAAGTTTTGAACTGAGTCAATGAAACATTTTCAGACTTTTTATTAAAGATTAAGTTTGTAACTTCAATAAATGTGTTCAGATCGATGCGCGGTCACGTGCTCTGCTCATATGAATTATTTGAGTTTTAGTTGCTATGGCGACGCCGACGCATGTTATGAATTCAGACTCTTGTGCATGCACACCGATCTCGATCTGTTGTTGAGAGAGACGAGGCGAATTCACAAACTTTTGCAGAATATTTTCTGTGCTGACTTTGAGATTTTGAAGCTGTTTTGACGATTCCTGAGACAAGACTTTGTATTCTGGAAGAACATCGCAAGAGATATCCTTTACACAGAGTTATATTTTTGAGTTTTAGTTCTTATTATTTCTAAGGATAGTGCTATCTTGTTGTTCTTTTCTTATTTTCGAGTTTGATTAATTTTTTGTTTTTCTTTTCTTTTTTTCTTTTCTGGGAGGAGTATTTTTGAGGAGAGTTTATTGTATTGTATTGTGTTTTGTTGTGTTGTGTTTTGTGTTTTGTATTGCTTTTATTCCAGATTGGACGAGGAGGTCGATGGCGAATATGATGGGTGAAACAGGCGGTGAGTGCTTTAGGTTTTTCATTTGTTTATGGGATGTAGGGGAGAGTGGGGTGATTTGTGCCAGGGGGGAAGTAGTTCCACCCAGTACCGTCGCAAGGGCTGTGCCAAGCGTGCGACCGCACAGGGCCTCGCGCAAAAGTAAAGACGACAGCTGACTTGATGATGTAAAGCCAATAGTTAAAGTTCATGTTTTTGTCCTTCAAAATACTATAATAGTTTTAAAAAAACATAGCTAAAAGTGTGTATGGTGATGCTTTATTATTCTGCTTGTTAAAAATGTATTATGCAGTAACTTGCAATAGCCCATTTCTCTGTGCGTGTGACGGTGATTCATGCGCATACATGTCAGTCAGGGGGCATCGCACGTCAAGTTCATAGAGCTTTATTCCCAGTCCATTCAAATTTCAGATTTTTGGCCGCCTCTGACATGGGTCAAACCATAGATATTACCTACGAAGTTCAAGTAAATACGCTAGAAATGTGCGCTCATTCAAGCATGTGCATTTATTGCATGGATGGAGAAAGCACAGACGCTTGCATTTCATCTGACGGTATGCACAAAAGGTTTTTTATTTAACACTATTAAAGTTAAATAAGCATAACCTAACTAAAGCTCTATCTCGAGACGTTTTAAACGTTTTTTAAATCTGAAAACTGCAAAAAGCAACGAAATTGTCAGACATCCATTTTGTTCATTTTCACAGAGGAAATACTGAAAAACAGCGCTGGTCCTCTCAATACTGTCTGTTTATAATTGTACCGACTGAGAAATGGCTTCTGATGATTCAGTGAGAGAGCAGTCCAAACTAATTCAAGTGCATTCTGGGCGTTTTGCAAACGCATTTGACCCCTTCATAATTTAGAACATATTTTTAGCGTAAAAATGTGCGCACTGCCCAGTTCAGTTACACGGTTTAACTTCTTGAACCTGCTGTTAAACTGAATATACGATTTTTTTTTCTTAAATATCCACATAAACAACAAATTGTTCGTCACTATAGCAACAGAGTAGACCCCAGTTAAAAGGCTATACCCCCGGGCCTGGCACATCACGTTCGCACAGGGCCTCGCACCCCCCTTGCGATGGGCCTGCTTCCACCCATTTGTTTCTGGAAAACCATAGAAGGAATTGGTCATGTGACCACATCATTTTGAAAAGCCATCAATTTTACTCATCCTCTAAAGAAGGGAGACATGTGGCATGAGAGGTTAGCACATTTTAGCCCAAAAAACTGTATTTTTCCCTCTCAAAGTAAAATTTCTTTGATCACGGTTTTTTGATTGTAGCGTCTGAACAATTATAGACAAGTTTGAAAACATTTCACACATGTTTTAGTGCTTTAGCAGGCTACACAATGAGTCTATACAGTTAACATGATGTTAGCTCTTAACTGCTGGATCATGCTAGTTTTTACAAACTTGTGAGTCTGGGGTGATTTGTGCCAAAGTTGAAAGAAGTCTGTGGATGGAAAGTCCATCTTTACATTGAAAGAAAACGATGAAGGAGTCATCCCTAGAGGTGCTCAAGAAACTACCCATACCCCAAAAACTTGTTGGTACAGCCAGAAGAGAGCAGAAGTTTATATTCCCCTGCAGCATTGACAAGTGGGATGTTAAGTAGTAAGGCCAGATCCAGACCACCTAGATCTACGTACCCACAGGGGATAATCTGGAGAAGTGAGGAGATGGGCATGCCTCATCAGTGTTTGACTCACCTGCCATTTGTTTCATTTAGCTAACACTGATTTCAGTTTTGTTAATAAAGAGAAATTTAGTCACAATAGGATGTTTAGAAATGAGCCTCACTTTATTCTTATATGTTACATATTTGACAGGCAGCTTTCTATGTGTGCCAACAGGCATTTATTGCCAAAGCCTTTTTGGCTGAAATGATTCACAAATATCATATATTGTTTGTGTATTGAAGTTTTTTGTCTTTTCCCAAAAACTACAAAATATGACTTATTCCAACAGTTTAATAGGGTGACAATATCTAAATAAACCTTAAATTAGTAATTTTGTATTGAATTTGTCTTGCACCAGGGGCAAGTTGTGCCACGAGACCACTTTTTTCCCCAAAAGCTATATTTCTGAAACAATTTATTTCAGATCCAAAGTTATTGTTCTCAGGGATGCACCACATCCTGAAATATATGTACGTTCTTAAGTTGAAGACATTACTGTCATGGCCTCACTTTAAAGTCACTTTGAGTAAAAACTGGCACAACTCACCCCACTCTCCCCTAATGTTACTGAAAAATTCCAGCCTCAGGCCGCTCCAGATCCAGGAGAGCCACTTTCTCTCAGATGGCTGGTCAGGAGGTTTGGAGACGCGGTTTTGAGGACCGGACCCAGACACAGATCCAGGAGCTTCTACACATTTAGCACTTCTGTCTTCTGAGTTTTGTGTTTCTGTGTCCACAGGTCAGACTGACAGGAAGAGGGAGTGGCAGAGCGGCAGCCGGCTGAGCCAGGACGATGGACGTCCGTCCACTCCATCTAAACTCCTTCGCAGAGGTCAGAATAGGCTTTTATTGAAGAAGTTATGGCTCAGTTAACAAATAATGTGTCTTTGAAAATAGAAAGTTGGGGAAAAAAAATAAAGTAACAATTTGATTATTAATATGTCCAAATCATCTTTGTCCCTCTCTGACAATATAGTGAGGTGGTTCTGTAGCGAGTCGTTGAGCCTCAGCAGCCGAGGCTCGTACATCGTCGATTGGAAGTGGAGTGGCCATAGATCGGATAGCCTAAGCGAACAGGGCAGTTGCAGCCACTGTAGTTTGTCCTGGTCCGACAGCCCCGAAGAGTGGATGTGGCCTCTGCTGCCAGGTCAAGTTCCCGTCGAGCCAACGGAGACTTCAAATGGCCTTTCACCAGTGAACAAGAGCTCAACAGGTGAGACTGAAATAAAGCTGGGCGGTGTAAAGTGTACAGATGGAGATTTTGCTATTTCATGCGTAAGACAGTCACAGTACAGGCACATTTATTTATTTTTTCTGGATTTAACAGTAAAATGTAAGGTATGTCATTATATCATTGCCTATTTTGACGTCAAAGATGTTTCTAATAATTCAGTTTTGTTTTCTTCATTTCAGAAAAACCTGCAGAATGTAAGAAGAGGAAAGGAGATCGTTCTTTCTTCAGGAACGTGTGTCAGGCTATGAGGCGCTCGCTCCTCTGCTGTTGTCTCAGTGCTGAGGATGTTGTGGAGCCGTTTGTTCCTCCAGCGGATCTGGAGCCAGAACCCGATCCTGGTCCATCATCACCTGATCCAGATCACTCCGGCGTCAAGCCAAGTAAGGGTCAGTCCACAGACATTATTTCTCCAACATTGTTTTAAACAGTATTATTATTGTCTTGTTTGCACTGTTATTTTTAATATAAAACAAAGGATCCAGCAAGCTCATATATTTCTCATATTTTGTTTTTCAGACTCCTTTGAGACTCTCTATACCGTGGGAGAGATGATTGGATCCGGAGGATTCGGAAGAGTGTTCAAGGGAACACGGAAACTTGATGGCAAAAAGGTAAAGCAATCTTGCTGAATTGTACAAACAGGCGTTTGAACACTGTTACTGTTATTGAACATTGTTTTTTTGGGGGTTTTTTTGCAGATTGCCATCAAGCAGATGCGCAAGATCAACAACGATCGTTATCTTGATATTGTAAGTTGGTCAAAAGTTAAATGTGTATTTGTTGTTTAAGTGCTGATTACTGTAGTCAATACTCCTGGAGGAAGCATTAGGTGTAAATGTAATAGATCAGTAAACCTGGAAAGGCTCTGATGATCGTATCTATAAAGATCAAAGAAAAGTACATTTAAAAATGATATGTTTTCTTCAGATTTTGACCCAGCTAACCTTCTGTCTACTACTTTTCTCTAGCCCGGGCATCCCACACCTCTCGTAACAGAAGTGGCGCTGCTGCTCATGATGAGGCAAGAACCCACAAGCCCCTACGTCATCCGACTGTACGACTGGTTTGAACATCCTCGGACATTCGACCTCATAATGGAGTTCCCTGAACCCTGCGAGAACTTGCTCCACTTCATCCTTCGTGATCCTCCACTGGATGAAACCACAGCTCGGGTCATCATGAGACAGGCTGTGCTGGCAGTGCAACACTGCATCGAGCATGGCGTTTTTCATAATGACGTTCATCCACAGAATTTCCTGGTGAAGACAAACACGCTAGAGCTCAAGCTGATAGACTTCGGCTGCGGTCAGCTACTTAGTGACGATGGCTACAAGAGCAACATATACTGTGGTGAGTATTTTTGGAGTGTGGAAACCTGGATGTATTGACTTTCTGATAATTTGATGCTTTGAAGAAATTGCTCAACAATGTGCAAATGTCTTGCTTACAGGATTACTGAGTTACACCCCGCCTGAAGTCTTCACTGAACCTCTATTCCACGCCATCCCAACAAATGTCTGGGCTCTAGGGGTGTTGTTGTACGAGATGATGAACGCTTGTGTTCCCTTTGGCAATACAAAGGAAATCACACAAGCCAAAGTTGCATTTCAGAACTCCAACGTATCCAAAGGTGAGTGAAAAATATTGATAACATATATAAACACACACACATAAAGCAAAGGCTCTGTTTAGAAACAGGTAAAGGTGAAGTATGTAAGATTTTTCAAGTTGAAATACATTCAGTTTATTGTTCATCAGATGCTGTTTTCATAGATGCCAACGTTCGTGTCACATGGTCATGACTAACCAGCCGCTCCTTAATAAAATGTGTACAGAATGCAGAGATCTGATTAGCAAGTGCCTAGCCCGGGATCCAACGAAACGGCCGACGTTAGAGCAGATGTTACAACATGAGTGGATTAGAAATGATCTGGAGAAGTTCAGGAGAAGTGCAGGAGATTCACTCGATCAGTGATTTCAGGTGTGAGGAAGTCTAACAGACAGAGTAGGATTATTATCATTTATCTTCAGTTCTGGATTATTTGTAGTGAGGTTTTCAAATGTGTGTTCATTGTTATAGTCAAGTCAGCTTCATTTATACAGCGCTTTATACAATACAGATTGTTTCAGAGCGGCTTCACAGTAATAAACAGGAAAATGACACAATCAGTGACGCAATTGCAAGAATTCAGTTCTGTTGTAAATCAGCTCTAAAAAAACATTCATGAGTTCACATGTTCATATAATCTTTGTATTGGATAGGAAATAACACTTGCTGTCCTTGGTGGAGCGCTTGAGCTCGAGACTTGACCCGAAGCCTGAAGTCCAACCCCGACCTGACAGGAACCCAAGCCGCCGCACCAGAGATCAGAGCCGGCCCACGTCTGAGCGAGAACACCGAAGAGAGAGACCGAAGACTGGAAAGAGTCATCAAGTCATCACAGCCACATTTGCTTTGTTTAGTTAGAACAACTCATCTTTATTTATATAGTTGTCACAGACTGACTGTGGCCCCGGACTTTTATTTTGAAGGGACTGAACATGGGCATGTGCACACAACAAACTGTTTCCACCATTACACATACACACAAACGAATGCCGAGTTCTAGGCGACCCGTGTTTTTCCAACCTTCTTCCCATGAAAGTGCACCAGTCAAACCCGTGACTTCCCACCCGTGAACTCGTACTAGATCGATGTACTCCCAGTTACGAGCTCTGACGTCACATTAGCCCGCGAAGCAACAATGGCAGCCCCTACGGATGCGGTGTTTATGAAAGTCGTACATTAAAACCCAAATCGTTTTTTAAAATTAAGGTATTGCTCTAACGTTATTCATCCGCAAATGTTGTGCATTATCAGCAGCTTTTCTAGCCTTAGCTCGTTTTCAGGCCATTGAGTGCAAGAATAAAATAATACCAAATACATTTCCAGATATACATACAGAGATACATAAAATAAAAGGTATAACAGCTTCTCTTGCCTTATGCGCCGCTTTTCTCCTCCGTTTCCCTCAAGTAAGCAAGGAGTGAGCACCTTTGGCGATAGAAGTGATTGTAAATGAGCATAAGCCCCGTACGGTCCGCCACGCTTTGTTTACATCAAGCTACCGCTCAGGCAGTTCGGCGTGACTTTGCCTGGAACGCTACAAAGTCGTGAGTCGTGGTTTGAAGTCGTAACTTACGGGCTCAGAAACCTGCCTGGAACGCAGCATAAATGCCGGCAAAATGTGCCATCCTGGTGTAGTTGTGTGTTTGTAGCCCTGATGTCGGTGTTGTAACATCCCGTTCATCGTCCCAAGTTGTTAGTTTCATTGTTTTGTTTGTTTAATGCTGGAATTTGTTTAAATGTTCAGTGACGCATGCTGTTCTAATATCATTACACAGAGAAGAACACCAAAAATACTTTACACCATAAGAGTTTATTTCATTTCATTCAGTTATCAGTTTAACTTCAATGCATTTCAAACAGCTAAACATCCCTTCTGGTTCACCTCTGTCGCGGGAATTCTCAATCCGTTTATCTGACTTCACCACGGACAATTCTGTTAATATAAAACTACAGTATCTCGAGGTAATTCCCTTCTCGAATACATCTAACACAATTTCAATACTTTGAGGTAATTCCCCTCCCGAAGTAAGGTGACGGCGTCCCGTCGTGAAGCTACTATCACTAGCGTTTACTCAAACACACGAGCACACAGATCTATCTATCTGTCTGTCCGTCCGTCCGTCCGTCCGTCCGTCCATCCATCCATCCATCTATCTATCTGTCTGTCTGTCTATCTATCAACAAAAACAAAACCTCTGTCAAATGCTCACACTTAAGATAGGTGGTAATGCAAATATAAAAGCATACTGTATGTTTTAACTTAAAGGTCACTTTTTCTGACTTTAGTTGTTTAAAATAAATGTACGTCTAACTCTTCATTATGTAATCATGTTAATTTTAAATGTTTTGTACCTTTTGCCATACATGTTGTATTTTAAAGGTTTCAAATGGCATGTTAAGAGAAATGTCATCCTTTTATGGCCTTTGCATCTTCATTTATGTCTAAAGCAACAGTTTGGGGTTTTAATCAGCAGCTTAGTGGTGTACACTGGAAGACAACATACACTGAGGTCATCTGTGTTGTGCCCTTAAATCAGCTTCTCTGACATGAAGCAAGACTAATGTTTGTAATTTCATGAGACTAAAACTGCACTGGATATTTACAAAGATCACAAATGTCTGTATTTACCATTTGAATCAAACCTAATGAAATTCAAAAAATCAAAATCAAAACTGTAGGCCTATTTTAGAGGTTACAAACAAGGTCTCATTTGACCATTTTAACACTTCAGACCATAACAACAGCATTTTCCAAATCACTGCTATTCTAAGGAATAATTGGGCTTTTTAAAGGGATAAAAAATACTATGGTAGTCAAATGGGGGGCGAGATCTGCTTGGTTACAAACATTCTAAATATCTTTGTGGTGACAGAATTTTATTTTTTGGGTGAACTTTCCCTTAAGACTGGTTAGGGATGCATATGCCTACTACATTTTTATATAGGCCTATATTATTTTTTATATTTTTAGGAACAATGAGAAAGAGAACAAATAAAACAGCATAAATAGATTTTCTTATAGAGGGTACACAGGCATTGTATACTAGTGTACATGACTCAATAATTTTTGTTGTTGTTGACATTATTGACATGAATGCCATGAATCGCTGGATAGAAATAAGTGTTAGTCACACTGCAAAAAAAATCTAATTTTCTTTAATTTGTGTTAAAAAAAATGTTGTTGAATTTGTGTTGATTTTAAACACACACATATATAACCTTACATTTTAATACCCTGAAACAAGTTAAAATATAAGAACTACAAAAATTCACCATTAAACTAATACAAGGAAACATTATTTGATTCATATGCAATAATATAGCAAAATATAGTAAAAATAAATAAAAGTATTTACCAACCCATTTTGATGCATGCAGAGTATGGTGACCAGATTTCTGAAATGGAAACCGGGGACATTTCCTATTTGAGTGGTCAAAATATCACTAAGAAATCTCATTTGTTATTGGGCCTGTCGATTAATTAAAAACGGGGACAATATATTTTTGAATGTTTTTTGTTGTCGTTGTGGGCTCCCTATATTATTATTAACATGAATAATTATTATGATTTAGTTGGTCTGGTTTTAATACAATTCACCGCACCCGCAAAAACAAAACAAAAAAACAATCAAACAATGAAAACAGTTAATAGTAAAACCACCACTGTAAATCACAAGCCGTTCAAAACAATATTAGAACATGACTTAACAAAAACACATTATACAAATAAACTATTTAACAAATGTAATTGTATTTAATACTTTCATTTTCACAAGTTTATACTGTATAAATTACTTCTTCTTTTTCTACTTTAAATGTTTTGTTACGTTTGTGCTTGAAAATAACTCTATCTTTAATTGGTCTTGTTATTTTGCATTTTAGGCTTATTTTAAGCATGTGTTTAAGTATGTGTATTCTGCATTTATGTATTTGTTGTGAGCTGCTTTGTGACTGTGGAACTTTTGGGGACAAAACAATCCCGCACCCCGTTGAGGATCTGTTATAAAGCACATGCAAACAGTAATTTAACATGAATGGTTAGTGTGTTACTACCATGAAAGTGATAACGATGTTTCTTGTGATATTTGACGATAATGGCGCTCTGCTCTCGTGTTACGTTCATCATGAAGCGGCGCGCGCGACCAAGTAGAGTCAGCGTAGCTCACAGCGCCATCTGCTGGAGAAATAATCACTACACGATTGCTCCAGCAGCTGCTGTATGTTGGGCTTTTTTGCAATGTATATGCCATATGCGGGCTGTTTTGAACGAGCTGTAAAACGGGGACATTTCCGGAAAACGGGGACGTCTAATTGCAGAGATATCTAGCATTTCTGAGTGATGATGATGCAGAGGAATCACTGAATCAAAGTTTTGAACTGAGTCAATGAAACATTTTCAGACTTTTTATTAAAGATTAAGTTTGTAACTTCAATAAATGTGTTCAGATCGATGCGCGGTCACGTGCTCTGCTCATATGAATTATTTGAGTTTTAGTTGCTATGGCGACGCCGACGCATGTTATGAATTCAGACTCTTGTGCATGCACACCGATCTCGATCTGTTGTTGAGAGAGCCGAGGCGAATTCACAAACTTTTGCAGAATATTTTCTGTGCTGACTTTGAGATTTTGAAGCTGTTTTGACGATTCCTGAGACAAGACTTTGTATTCTGGAAGAACATCGCAAGAGATATCCTTTACACAGAGTTATATTTTTGAGTTTTAGTTCTTATTATTTCTAAGGATAGTGCTATCTTGTTGTTCTTTTCTTATTTTCGAGTTTGATTAATTTTTTGTTTTTCTTTTCTTTTTTTCTTTTCTGGGAGGAGTATTTTTGAGGAGAGTTTATTGTATTGTATTGTGTTTTGTTGTGTTGTGTTTTGTGTTTTGTATTGCTTTTATTCCAGATTGGACAAGGAGGTCGATGGCGAATATGATGGGTGAAACAGGCGGTGAGTGCTTTAGGTTTTTCATTTGTTTATGGGATGTAGGGGAGAGTGGGGTGATTTGTGCCAGGGGGGAAGTAGTTCCACCCAGTACCGTCGCAAGGGCTGTGCCAAGCGTGCGACCGCACAGGGCCTCGCGCAAAAGTAAAGACGACAGCTGACTTGATGATGTAAAGCCAATAGTTAAAGTTCATGTTTTTGTCCTTCAAAATACTATAATAGTTTTAAAAAAACATAGCTAAAAGTGTGTATGGTGATGCTTTATTATTCTGCTTGTTAAAAATGTATTATGCAGTAACTTGCAATAGCCCATTTCTCTGTGCGTGTGACGGTGATTCATGCGCATACATGTCAGTCAGGGGGCATCGCACGTCAAGTTCATAGAGCTTTATTCCCAGTCCATTCAAATTTCAGATTTTTGGCCGCCTCTGACATGGGTCAAACCATAGATATTACCTACGAAGTTCAAGTAAATACGCTAGAAATGTGCGCTCATTCAAGCATGTGCATTTATTGCATGGATGGAGAAAGCACAGACGCTTGCATTTCATCTGACGGTATGCACAAAAGGTTTTTTATTTAACACTATTAAAGTTAAATAAGCATAACCTAACTAAAGCTCTATCTCGAGACGTTTTAAACGTTTTTTAAATCTGAAAACTGCAAAAAGCAACGAAATTGTCAGACATCCATTTTGTTCATTTTCACAGAGGAAATACTGAAAAACAGCGCTGGTCCTCTCAATACTGTCTGTTTATAATTGTACCGACTGAGAAATGGCTTCTGATGATTCAGTGAGAGAGCAGTCCAAACTAATTCAAGTGCATTCTGGGCGTTTTGCAAACGCATTTGACCCCTTCATAATTTAGAACATATTTTTAGCGTAAAAATGTGCGCACTGCCCAGTTCAGTTACACGGTTTAACTTCTTGAACCTGCTGTTAAACTGAATATACGATTTTTTTTTCTTAAATATCCACATAAACAACAAATTGTTCGTCACTATAGCAACAGAGTAGACCCCAGTTAAAAGGCTATACCCCCGGGCCTGGCACATCACGTTCGCACAGGGCCTCGCACCCCCCTTGCGATGGGCCTGCTTCCACCCATTTGTTTCTGGAAAACCATAGAAGGAATTGGTCATGTGACCACATCATTTTGAAAAGCCATCAATTTTACTCATCCTCTAAAGAAGGGAGACATGTGGCATGAGAGGTTAGCACATTTTAGCCCAAAAAACGGTATTTTTCCCTCTCAAAGTAAAATTTCTCTGATCACGGTTTTTTGATTGTAGCGTCTGAACAATTATAGACAAGTTTGAAAACATTTCACACATGTTTTAGTGCTTTAGCAGGCTACACAATGAGTCTATACAGTTAACATGATGTTAGCTCTTAACTGCTGGATCATGCTAGTTTTTACAAACTTGTGAGTCTGGGGTGATTTGTGCCAAAGTTGAAAGAAGTCTGTGGATGGAAAGTCCATCTTTACATTGAAAGAAAACGATGAAGGAGTCATCCCTAGAGGTGCTCAAGAAACTACCCATACCCCAAAAACTTGTTGGTACAGCCAGAAGAGAGCAGAAGTTTATATTCCCCTGCAGCATTGACAAGTGGGATGTTAAGTAGTAAGGCCAGATCCAGACCACCTAGATCTACGTACCCACAGGGGATAATCTGGAGAAGTGAGGAGATGGGCATGCCTCATCAGTGTTTGACTCACCTGCCATTTGTTTCATTTAGCTAACACTGATTTCAGTTTTGTTAATAAAGAGAAATTTAGTCACAATAGGATGTTTAGAAATGAGCCTCACTTTATTCTTATATGTTACATATTTGACAGGCAGCTTTCTATGTGTGCCAACAGGCATTTATTGCCAAAGCCTTTTTGGCTGAAATGATTCACAAATATCATATATTGTTTGTGTATTGAAGTTTTTTGTCTTTTCCCAAAAACTACAAAATATGACTTATTCCAACAGTTTAATAGGGTGACAATATCTAAATAAACCTTAAATTAGTAATTTTGTATTGAATTTGTCTTGCTTTCATATAGCATTACAGTTCATAACATTAAAATGTTCTGTTTTACTTCAGAAATCACTGGCACAATTTACCCCAACGTATTCTCCCCAAAGGCACAACTTACCCCTCACCAGGGGCAAGTTGTGCCACGAGACCACTTTTTTCCCCAAAAGCTATATTTCTGAAACAATTTATTTCAGATCCAAAGTTATTGTTCTCAGGGATGCACCACATCCTGAAATATATGTACGTTCTTAAGTTGAAGACATTACTGTCATGGCCTCACTTTAAAGTCACTTTGAGTAAAAACTGGCACAACTCACCCCACTCTCCCCTAATGTTACTGAAAAATTCCAGCCTCAGGCCGCTCCAGATCCAGGAGAGCCACTTTCTCTCAGATGGCTGGTCAGGAGGTTTGGAGACGCGGTTTTGAGGACCGGACCCAGACACAGATCCAGGAGCTTCTACACATTTAGCACTTCTCTCTTCTGAGTTTTGTGTTTCTGTGTCCACAGGTCAGACTGACAGGAAGAGGGAGTGGCAGAGCGGCAGCCGGCTGAGCCAGGACGATGGACGTCCGTCCACTCCATCTAAACTCCTTCGCAGAGGTCAGAATAGGCTTTTATTGAAGAAGTTATGGCTCAGTTAACAAATAATGTGTCTTTGAAAATAGAAAGTTGGGGAAAAAAAATAAAGTAACAATTTGATTATTAATATGTCCAAATCATCTTTGTCCCTCTCTGACAATATAGTGAGGTGGTTCTGTAGCGAGTCGTTGAGCCTCAGCAGCCGAGGCTCGTACATCGTCGATTGGAAGTGGAGTGGCCATAGATCGGATAGCCTAAGCGAACAGGGCAGTTGCAGCCACTGTAGTTTGTCCTGGTCCGACAGCCCCGAAGAGTGGATGTGGCCTCTGCTGCCAGGTCAAGTTCCCGTCGAGCCAACGGAGACTTCAAATGGCCTTTCACCAGTGAACAAGAGCTCAACAGGTGAGACTGAAATAAAGCTGGGCGGTGTAAAGTGTACAGATGGAGATTTTGCTATTTCATGCGTAAGACAGTCACAGTACAGGCACATTTATTTATTTTTTCTGGATTTAACAGTAAAATGTAAGGTATGTCATTATATCATTGCCTATTTTGACGTCAAAGATGTTTCTAATAATTCAGTTTTGTTTTCTTCATTTCAGAAAAACCTGCAGAATGTAAGAAGAGGAAAGGAGATCGTTCTTTCTTCAGGAACGTGTGTCAGGCTATGAGGCGCTCGCTCCTCTGCTGTTGTCTCAGTGCTGAGGATGTTGTGGAGCCGTTTGTTCCTCCAGCGGATCTGGAGCCAGAACCCGATCCTGGTCCATCATCACCTGATCCAGATCACTCCGGCGTCAAGCCAAGTAAGGCTCAATCCACAGACATTATTTCTCCAACATTGTTTTAAACAGTATTATTATTGTCTTGTTTGCACTGTTATTTTTAATATAAAACAAAGGATCCAGCAAGCTCATATATTTCTCATATTTTGTTTTTCAGACTCCTTTGAGACTCTCTATACCGTGGGAGAGATGATTGGATCCGGAGGATTCGGAAGAGTGTTCAAGGGAACACGGAAACTTGATGGCAAAAAGGTAAAGCAATCTTGCTGAATTGTACAAACAGGCGTTTGAACACTGTTACTGTTATTGAACATTGTTTTTTGGTTTTTTTTTTTGCAGATTGCCATCAAGCAGATGCGCAAGATCAACAACGATCGTTATCTTGATATTGTAAGTTGGTCAAAAGTTAAATGTGTATTTGTTGTTTAAGTGCTGATTACTGTAGTCAATACTCCTGGAGGAAGCATTAGGTGTAAATGTAATAGATCAGTAAACCTGGAAAGGCTCTGATGATCGTATCTATAAAGATCAAAGAAAAGTACATTTAAAAATGATATGTTTTCTTCAGATTTTGACCCAGCTAACCTTCTGTCTACTACTTTTCTCTAGCCCGGGCATCCCACACCTCTCGTAACAGAAGTGGCGCTGCTGCTCATGATGAGGCAAGAACCCACAAGCCCCTACGTCATCCGACTGTACGACTGGTTTGAACATCCTCGGACATTCGACCTCATAATGGAGTTCCCTGAACCCTGCGAGAACTTGCTCCACTTCATCCTTCGTGATCCTCCACTGGATGAAACCACAGCTCGGGTCATCATGAGACAGGCTGTGCTGGCAGTGCAACACTGCATCGAGCATGGCGTTTTTCATAATGACGTTCATCCACAGAATTTCCTGGTGAAGACAAACACGCTAGAGCTCAAGCTGATAGACTTCGGCTGCGGTCAGCTACTTAGTGACGATGGCTACAAGAGCAACATATACTGTGGTGAGTATTTTTGGAGTGTGGAAACCTGGATGTATTGACTTTCTGATAATTTGATGCTTTGAAGAAATTGCTCAACAATGTGCAAATGTCTTGCTTACAGGATTACTGAGTTACACCCCGCCTGAAGTCTTCACTGAACCTCTATTCCACGCCATCCCAACAAATGTCTGGGCTCTAGGGGTGTTGTTGTACGAGATGATGAACGCTTGTGTTCCCTTTGGCAATACAAAGGAAATCACACAAGCCAAAGTTGCATTTCAGAACTCCAACGTATCCAAAGGTGAGTGAAAAATATTGATAACATATATAAACACACACACATAAAGCAAAGGCTCTGTTTAGAAACAGGTAAAGGTGAAGTATGTAAGATTTTTCAAGTTGAAATACATTCAGTTTATTGTTCATCAGATGCTGTTTTCATAGATGCCAACGTTCGTGTCACATGGTCATGACTAACCAGCCGCTCCTTAATAAAATGTGTACAGAATGCAGAGATCTGATTAGCAAGTGCCTAGCCCGGGATCCAACGAAACGGCCGACGTTAGAGCAGATGTTACAACATGAGTGGATTAGAAATGATCTGGAGAAGTTCAGGAGAAGTGCAGGAGATTCACTCGATCAGTGATTTCAGGTGTGAGGAAGTCTAACAGACAGAGTAGGATTATGATCATTTATCTTCAGTTCTGGATTATTTGTAGTGAGGTTTTCAAATGTGTGTTCATTGTTATAGTCAAGTCAGCTTCATTTATACAGCGCTTTATACAATACAGATTGTTTCAGAGCGGCTTCACAGTAATAAACAGGAAAATGACACAATCAGTGACGCAATTGCAAGAATTCAGTTCTGTTGTAAATCAGCTCTAAAAAAACATTCATGAGTTCACATGTTCATATAATCTTTGTATTGGATAGGAAATAACACTTGCTGTCCTTGGTGGAGCGCTTGAGCTCGAGACTTGACCCGAAGCCTGAAGTCCAACCCCGACCTGACAGGAACCCAAGCCGCCGCACCAGAGATCAGAGCCGGCCCACGTCTGAGCGAGAACACGAGAGACCGAAGACTGGAAAGAGTCATCAAGTCATCACAGCCACATTTGCTTTGTTTAGTTAGAACAACTCATCTTTATTTATATAGTTGTCACAGACTGACTGTGGCCCCGGACTTTTATTTTGAAGGGACTGAACATGGGCATGTGCACACAACAAACTGTTTCCACCATTACACATACACACAAACGAATGCCGAGTTCTAGGCGACCCGTGTTTTTCCAACCTTCTTCCCATGAAAGTGCACCAGTCAAACCCGTGACTTCCCACCCGTGAACTCGTACTAGATCGATGTACTCCCAGTTACGAGCTCTGACGTCACATTAGCCCGCGAAGCAACAATGGCAGCCCCTACGGATGCGGTGTTTATGAAAGTCGTACATTAAAACCCAAATCGTTTTTTAAAATTAAGGTATTGCTCTAACGTTATTCATCCGCAAATGTTGTGCATTATCAGCAGCTTTTCTAGCCTTAGCTCGTTTTCAGGCCATTGAGTGCAAGAATAAAATAATACCAAATACATTTCCAGATATACATACAGAGATACATAAAATAAAAGGTATAACAGCTTCTCTTGCCTTATGCGCCGCTTTTCTCCTCCGTTTCCCTCAAGTAAGCAAGGAGTGAGCACCTTTGGCGATAGAAGTGATTGTAAATGAGCATAAGCCCCGTACGGTCCGCCACGCTTTGTTTACATCAAGCTACCGCTCAGGCAGTTCGGCGTGACTTTGCCTGGAACGCTACAAAGTCGTGAGTCGTGGTTTGAAGTCGTAACTTACGGGCTCAGAAACCTGCCTGGAACGCAGCATAAATGCCGGCAAAATGTGCCATCCTGGTGTAGTTGTGTGTTTGTAGCCCTGATGTCGGTGTTGTAACATCCCGTTCATCGTCCCAAGTTGTTAGTTTCATTGTTTTGTTTGTTTAATGCTGGAATTTGTTTAAATGTTCAGTGACGCATGCTGTTCTAATATCATTACACAGAGAAGAACACCAAAAATACTTTACACCATAAGAGTTTATTTCATTTCATTCAGTTATCAGTTTAACTTCAATGCATTTCAAACAGCTAAACATCCCTTCTGGTTCACCTCTGTCGCGGGAATTCTCAATCCGTTTATCTGACTTCACCACGGACAATTCTGTTAATATAAAACTACAGTATCTCGAGGTAATTCCCTTCTCGAATACATCTAACACAATTTCAATACTTTGAGGTAATTCCCCTCCCGAAGTAAGGTGACGGCGTCCCGTCGTGAAGCTACTATCACTAGCGTTTACTCAAACACACGAGCACACAGATCTATCTATCTGTCTGTCCGTCCGTCCGTCCGTCCATCCATCCATCCATCTATCTATCTGTCTGTCTGTCTATCTATCAACAAAAACAAAACCTCTGTCAAATGCTCACACTTAAGATAGGTGGTAATGCAAATATAAAAGCATACTGTATGTTTTAACTTAAAGGTCACTTTTTCTGACTTTAGTTGTTTAAAATAAATGTACGTCTAACTCTTCATTATGTAATCATGTTAATTTTAAATGTTTTGTACCTTTTGCCATACATGTTGTATTTTAAAGGTTTCAAATGGCATGTTAAGAGAAATGTCATCCTTTTATGGCCTTTGCATCTTCATTTATGTCTAAAGCAACAGTTTGGGGTTTTAATCAGCAGCTTAGTGGTGTACACTGGAAGACAACATACACTGAGGTCATCTGTGTTGTGCCCTTAAATCAGCTTCTCTGACATGAAGCAAGACTAATGTTTGTAATTTCATGAGACTAAAACTGCACTGGATATTTACAAAGATCACAAATGTCTGTATTTACCATTTGAATCAAACCTAATGAAATTCAAAAAATCAAAATCAAAACTGTAGGCCTATTTTAGAGGTTACAAACAAGGTCTCATTTGACCATTTTAACACTTCAGACCATAACAACAGCATTTTCCAAATCACTGCTATTCTAAGGAATAATTGGGCTTTTTAAAGGGATAAAAAATACTATGGTAGTCAAATGGGGGGCGAGATCTGCTTGGTTACAAACATTCTAAATATCTTTGTGGTGACAGAATTTTATTTTTTGGGTGAACTTTCCCTTAAGACTGGTTAGGGATGCATATGCCTACTACATTTTTATATAGGCCTATATTATTTTTTATATTTTTAGGAACAATGAGAAAGAGAACAAATAAAACAGCATAAATAGATTTTCTTATAGAGGGTACACAGGCATTGTATACTAGTGTACATGACTCAATAATTTTTGTTGTTGTTGACATTATTGACATGAATGCCATGAATCGCTGGATAGAAATAAGTGTTAGTCACACTGCAAAAAAAATCTAATTTTCTTTAATTTGTGTTAAAAAAAATGTTGTTGAATTTGTGTTGATTTTAAACACACACATATATAACCTTACATTTTAATACCCTGAAACAAGTTAAAATATAAGAACTACAAAAATTCACCATTAAACTAATACAAGGAAACATTATTTGATTCATATGCAATAATATAGCAAAATATAGTAAAAATAAATAAAAGTATTTACCAACCCATTTTGATGCATGCAGAGTATGGTGACCAGATTTCTGAAATGGAAACCGGGGACATTTCCTATTTGAGTGGTCAAAATATCACTAAGAAATCTCATTTGTTATTGGGCCTGTCGATTAATTAAAAACGGGGACAATATATTTTTGAATGTTTTTTGTTGTCGTTGTGGGCTCCCTATATTATTATTAACATGAATAATTATTATGATTTAGTTGGTCTGGTTTTAATACAATTCACCGCACCCGCAAAAACAAAACAAAAAAACAATCAAACAATGAAAACAGTTAATAGTAAAACCACCACTGTAAATCACAAGCCGTTCAAAACAATATTAGAACATGACTTAACAAAAACACATTATACAAATAAACTATTTAACAAATGTAATTGTATTTAATACTTTCATTTTCACAAGTTTATACTGTATAAATTACTTCTTCTTTTTCTACTTTAAATGTTTTGTTACGTTTGTGCTTGAAAATAACTCTATCTTTAATTGGTCTTGTTATTTTGCATTTTAGGCTTATTTTAAGCATGTGTTTAAGTATGTGTATTCTGCATTTATGTATTTGTTGTGAGCTGCTTTGTGACTGTGGAACTTTTGGGGACAAAACAATCCCGCACCCCGTTGAGGATCTGTTATAAAGCACATGCAAACAGTAATTTAACATGAATGGTTAGTGTGTTACTACCATGAAAGTGATAACGATGTTTCTTGTGATATTTGACGATAATGGCGCTCTGCTCTCGTGTTACGTTCATCATGAAGCGGCGCGCGCGACCAAGTAGAGTCAGCGTAGCTCACAGCGCCATCTGCTGGAGAAATAATCACTACACGATTGCTCCAGCAGCTGCTGTATGTTGGGCTTTTTTGCAATGTATATGCCATATGCGGGCTGTTTTGAACGAGCTGTAAAACGGGGACATTTCCGGAAAACGGGGACGTCTAATTGCAGAGATATCTAGCATTTCTGAGTGATGATGATGCAGAGGAATCACTGAATCAAAGTTTTGAACTGAGTCAATGAAACATTTTCAGACTTTTTATTAAAGATTAAGTTTGTAACTTCAATAAATGTGTTCAGATCGATGCGCGGTCACGTGCTCTGCTCATATGAATTATTTGAGTTTTAGTTGCTATGGCGACGCCGACGCATGTTATGAATTCAGACTCTTGTGCATGCACACCGATCTCGATCTGTTGTTGAGAGAGACGAGGCGAATTCACAAACTTTTGCAGAATATTTTCTGTGCTGACTTTGAGATTTTGAAGCTGTTTTGACGATTCCTGAGACAAGACTTTGTATTCTGGAAGAACATCGCAAGAGATATCCTTTACACAGAGTTATATTTTTGAGTTTTAGTTCTTATTATTTCTAAGGATAGTGCTATCTTGTTGTTCTTTTCTTATTTTCGAGTTTGATTAATTTTTTGTTTTTCTTTTCTTTTTTTCTTTTCTGGGAGGAGTATTTTTGAGGAGAGTTTATTGTATTGTATTGTGTTTTGTTGTGTTGTGTTTTGTGTTTTGTATTGCTTTTATTCCAGATTGGACAAGGAGGTCGATGGCGAATATGATGGGTGAAACAGGCGGTGAGTGCTTTAGGTTTTTCATTTGTTTATGGGATGTAGGGGAGAGTGGGGTGATTTGTGCCAGGGGGGAAGTAGTTCCACCCAGTACCGTCGCAAGGGCTGTGCCAAGCGTGCGACCGCACAGGGCCTCGCGCAAAAGTAAAGACGACAGCTGACTTGATGATGTAAAGCCAATAGTTAAAGTTCATGTTTTTGTCCTTCAAAATACTATAATAGTTTTAAAAAAACATAGCTAAAAGTGTGTATGGTGATGCTTTATTATTCTGCTTGTTAAAAATGTATTATGCAGTAACTTGCAATAGCCCATTTCTCTGTGCGTGTGACGGTGATTCATGCGCATACATGTCAGTCAGGGGGCATCGCACGTCAAGTTCATAGAGCTTTATTCCCAGTCCATTCAAATTTCAGATTTTTGGCCGCCTCTGACATGGGTCAAACCATAGATATTACCTACGAAGTTCAAGTAAATACGCTAGAAATGTGCGCTCATTCAAGCATGTGCATTTATTGCATGGATGGAGAAAGCACAGACGCTTGCATTTCATCTGACGGTATGCACAAAAGGTTTTTTATTTAACACTATTAAAGTTAAATAAGCATAACCTAACTAAAGCTCTATCTCGAGACGTTTTAAACGTTTTTTAAATCTGAAAACTGCAAAAAGCAACGAAATTGTCAGACATCCATTTTGTTCATTTTCACAGAGGAAATACTGAAAAACAGCGCTGGTCCTCTCAATACTGTCTGTTTATAATTGTACCGACTGAGAAATGGCTTCTGATGATTCAGTGAGAGAGCAGTCCAAACTAATTCAAGTGCATTCTGGGCGTTTTGCAAACGCATTTGACCCCTTCATAATTTAGAACATATTTTTAGCGTAAAAATGTGCGCACTGCCCAGTTCAGTTACACGGTTTAACTTCTTGAACCTGCTGTTAAACTGAATATACGATTTTTTTTTCTTAAATATCCACATAAACAACAAATTGTTCGTCACTATAGCAACAGAGTAGACCCCAGTTAAAAGGCTATACCCCCGGGCCTGGCACATCACGTTCGCACAGGGCCTCGCACCCCCCTTGCGATGGGCCTGCTTCCACCCATTTGTTTCTGGAAAACCATAGAAGGAATTGGTCATGTGACCACATCATTTTGAAAAGCCATCAATTTTACTCATCCTCTAAAGAAGGGAGACATGTGGCATGAGAGGTTAGCACATTTTAGCCCAAAAAACGGTATTTTTCCCTCTCAAAGTAAAATTTCTCTGATCACGGTTTTTTGATTGTAGCGTCTGAACAATTATAGACAAGTTTGAAAACATTTCACACATGTTTTAGTGCTTTAGCAGGCTACACAATGAGTCTATACAGTTAACATGATGTTAGCTCTTAACTGCTGGATCATGCTAGTTTTTACAAACTTGTGAGTCTGGGGTGATTTGTGCCAAAGTTGAAAGAAGTCTGTGGATGGAAAGTCCATCTTTACATTGAAAGAAAACGATGAAGGAGTCATCCCTAGAGGTGCTCAAGAAACTACCCATACCCCAAAAACTTGTTGGTACAGCCAGAAGAGAGCAGAAGTTTATATTCCCCTGCAGCATTGACAAGTGGGATGTTAAGTAGTAAGGCCAGATCCAGACCACCTAGATCTACGTACCCACAGGGGATAATCTGGAGAAGTGAGGAGATGGGCATGCCTCATCAGTGTTTGACTCACCTGCCATTTGTTTCATTTAGCTAACACTGATTTCAGTTTTGTTAATAAAGAGAAATTTAGTCACAATAGGATGTTTAGAAATGAGCCTCACTTTATTCTTATATGTTACATATTTGACAGGCAGCTTTCTATGTGTGCCAACAGGCATTTATTGCCAAAGCCTTTTTGGCTGAAATGATTCACAAATATCATATATTGTTTGTGTATTGAAGTTTTTTGTCTTTTCCCAAAAACTACAAAATATGACTTATTCCAACAGTTTAATAGGGTGACAATATCTAAATAAACCTTAAATTAGTAATTTTGTATTGAATTTGTCTTGCTTTCATATAGCATTACAGTTCATAACATTAAAATGTTCTGTTTTACTTCAGAAATCACTGGCACAATTTACCCCAACGTATTCTCCCCAAAGGCACAACTTACCCCTCACCAGGGGCAAGTTGTGCCACGAGACCACTTTTTTCCCCAAAAGCTATATTTCTGAAACAATTTATTTCAGATCCAAAGTTATTGTTCTCAGGGATGCACCACATCCTGAAATATATGTACGTTCTTAAGTTGAAGACATTACTGTCATGGCCTCACTTTAAAGTCACTTTGAGTAAAAACTGGCACAACTCACCCCACTCTCCCCTAATGTTATTGAAAAATTCCAGCCTCAGGCCGCTCCAGATCCAGGAGAGCCACTTTCTCTCAGATGGCTGGTCAGGAGGTTTGGAGACGCGGTTTTGAGGACCGGACCCAGACACAGATCCAGGAGCTTCTACACATTTAGCACTTCTGTCTTCTGAGTTTTGTGTTTCTGTGTCCACAGGTCAGACTGACAGGAAGAGGGAGTGGCAGAGCGGCAGCCGGCTGAGCCAGGACGATGGACGTCCGTCCACTCCATCTAAACTCCTTCGCAGAGGTCAGAATAGGCTTTTATTGAAGAAGTTATGGCTCAGTTAACAAATAATGTGTCTTTGAAAATAGAAAGTTGGGGAAAAAAAATAAAGTAACAATTTGATTATTAATATGTCCAAATCATCTTTGTCCCTCTCTGACAATATAGTGAGGTGGTTCTGTAGCGAGTCGTTGAGCCTCAGCAGCCGAGGCTCGTACATCGTCGATTGGAAGTGGAGTGGCCATAGATCGGATAGCCTAAGCGAACAGGGCAGTTGCAGCCACTGTAGTTTGTCCTGGTCCGACAGCCCCGAAGAGTGGATGTGGCCTCTGCTGCCAGGTCAAGTTCCCGTCGAGCCAACGGAGACTTCAAATGGCCTTTCACCAGTGAACAAGAGCTCAACAGGTGAGACTGAAATAAAGCTGGGCGGTGTAAAGTGTACAGATGGAGATTTTGCTATTTCATGCGTAAGACAGTCACAGTACAGGCACATTTATTTATTTTTTCTGGATTTAACAGTAAAATGTAAGGTATGTCATTATATCATTGCCTATTTTGACGTCAAAGATGTTTCTAATAATTCAGTTTTGTTTTCTTCATTTCAGAAAAACCTGCAGAATGTAAGAAGAGGAAAGGAGATCGTTCTTTCTTCAGGAACGTGTGTCAGGCTATGAGGCGCTCGCTCCTCTGCTGTTGTCTCAGTGCTGAGGATGTTGTGGAGCCGTTTGTTCCTCCAGCGGATCTGGAGCCAGAACCCGATCCTGGTCCATCATCACCTGATCCAGATCACTCCGGCGTCAAGCCAAGTAAGGCTCAATCCACAGACATTATTTCTCCAACATTGTTTTAAACAGTATTATTATTGTCTTGTTTGCACTGTTATTTTTAATATAAAACAAAGGATCCAGCAAGCTCATATATTTCTCATATTTTGTTTTTCAGACTCCTTTGAGACTCTCTATACCGTGGGAGAGATGATTGGATCCGGAGGATTCGGAAGAGTGTTCAAGGGAACACGGAAACTTGATGGCAAAAAGGTAAAGCAATCTTGCTGAATTGTACAAACAGGCGTTTGAACACTGTTACTGTTATTGAACATTGTTTTTTGGTTTTTTTTTTTGCAGATTGCCATCAAGCAGATGCGCAAGATCAACAACGATCGTTATCTTGATATTGTAAGTTGGTCAAAAGTTAAATGTGTATTTGTTGTTTAAGTGCTGATTACTGTAGTCAATACTCCTGGAGGAAGCATTAGGTGTAAATGTAATAGATCAGTAAACCTGGAAAGGCTCTGATGATCGTATCTATAAAGATCAAAGAAAAGTACATTTAAAAATGATATGTTTTCTTCAGATTTTGACCCAGCTAACCTTCTGTCTACTACTTTTCTCTAGCCCGGGCATCCCACACCTCTCGTAACAGAAGTGGCGCTGCTGCTCATGATGAGGCAAGAACCCACAAGCCCCTACGTCATCCGACTGTACGACTGGTTTGAACATCCTCGGACATTCGACCTCATAATGGAGTTCCCTGAACCCTGCGAGAACTTGCTCCACTTCATCCTTCGTGATCCTCCACTGGATGAAACCACAGCTCGGGTCATCATGAGACAGGCTGTGCTGGCAGTGCAACACTGCATCGAGCATGGCGTTTTTCATAATGACGTTCATCCACAGAATTTCCTGGTGAAGACAAACACGCTAGAGCTCAAGCTGATAGACTTCGGCTGCGGTCAGCTACTTAGTGACGATGGCTACAAGAGCAACATATACTGTGGTGAGTATTTTTGGAGTGTGGAAACCTGGATGTATTGACTTTCTGATAATTTGATGCTTTGAAGAAATTGCTCAACAATGTGCAAATGTCTTGCTTACAGGATTACTGAGTTACACCCCGCCTGAAGTCTTCACTGAACCTCTATTCCACGCCATCCCAACAAATGTCTGGGCTCTAGGGGTGTTGTTGTACGAGATGATGAACGCTTGTGTTCCCTTTGGCAATACAAAGGAAATCACACAAGCCAAAGTTGCATTTCAGAACTCCAACGTATCCAAAGGTGAGTGAAAAATATTGATAACATATATAAACACACACACATAAAGCAAAGGCTCTGTTTAGAAACAGGTAAAGGTGAAGTATGTAAGATTTTTCAAGTTGAAATACATTCAGTTTATTGTTCATCAGATGCTGTTTTCATAGATGCCAACGTTCGTGTCACATGGTCATGACTAACCAGCCGCTCCTTAATAAAATGTGTACAGAATGCAGAGATCTGATTAGCAAGTGCCTAGCCCGGGATCCAACGAAACGGCCGACGTTAGAGCAGATGTTACAACATGAGTGGATTAGAAATGATCTGGAGAAGTTCAGGAGAAGTGCAGGAGATTCACTCGATCAGTGATTTCAGGTGTGAGGAAGTCTAACAGACAGAGTAGGATTATGATCATTTATCTTCAGTTCTGGATTATTTGTAGTGAGGTTTTCAAATGTGTGTTCATTGTTATAGTCAAGTCAGCTTCATTTATACAGCGCTTTATACAATACAGATTGTTTCAGAGCGGCTTCACAGTAATAAACAGGAAAATGACACAATCAGTGACGCAATTGCAAGAATTCAGTTCTGTTGTAAATCAGCTCTAAAAAAACATTCATGAGTTCACATGTTCATATAATCTTTGTATTGGATAGGAAATAACACTTGCTGTCCTTGGTGGAGCGCTTGAGCTCGAGACTTGACCCGAAGCCTGAAGTCCAACCCCGACCTGACAGGAACCCAAGCCGCCGCACCAGAGATCAGAGCCGGCCCACGTCTGAGCGAGAACACCGAAGAGAGAGACCGAAGACTGGAAAGAGTCATCAAGTCATCACAGCCACATTTGCTTTGTTTAGTTAGAACAACTCATCTTTATTTATATAGTTGTCACAGACTGACTGTGGCCCCGGACTTTTATTTTGAAGGGACTGAACATGGGCATGTGCACACAACAAACTGTTTCCACCATTACACATACACACAAACGAATGCCGAGTTCTAGGCGACCCGTGTTTTTCCAACCTTCTTCCCATGAAAGTGCACCAGTCAAACCCGTGACTTCCCACCCGTGAACTCGTACTAGATCGATGTACTCCCAGTTACGAGCTCTGACGTCACATTAGCCCGCGAAGCAACAATGGCAGCCCCTACGGATGCGGTGTTTATGAAAGTCGTACATTAAAACCCAAATCGTTTTTTAAAATTAAGGTATTGCTCTAACGTTATTCATCCGCAAATGTTGTGCATTATCAGCAGCTTTTCTAGCCTTAGCTCGTTTTCAGGCCATTGAGTGCAAGAATAAAATAATACCAAATACATTTCCAGATATACATACAGAGATACATAAAATAAAAGGTATAACAGCTTCTCTTGCCTTATGCGCCGCTTTTCTCCTCCGTTTCCCTCAAGTAAGCAAGGAGTGAGCACCTTTGGCGATAGAAGTGATTGTAAATGAGCATAAGCCCCGTACGGTCCGCCACGCTTTGTTTACATCAAGCTACCGCTCAGGCAGTTCGGCGTGACTTTGCCTGGAACGCTACAAAGTCGTGAGTCGTGGTTTGAAGTCGTAACTTACGGGCTCAGAAACCTGCCTGGAACGCAGCATAAATGCCGGCAAAATGTGCCATCCTGGTGTAGTTGTGTGTTTGTAGCCCTGATGTCGGTGTTGTAACATCCCGTTCATCGTCCCAAGTTGTTAGTTTCATTGTTTTGTTTGTTTAATGCTGGAATTTGTTTAAATGTTCAGTGACGCATGCTGTTCTAATATCATTACACAGAGAAGAACACCAAAAATACTTTACACCATAAGAGTTTATTTCATTTCATTCAGTTATCAGTTTAACTTCAATGCATTTCAAACAGCTAAACATCCCTTCTGGTTCACCTCTGTCGCGGGAATTCTCAATCCGTTTATCTGACTTCACCACGGACAATTCTGTTAATATAAAACTACAGTATCTCGAGGTAATTCCCTTCTCGAATACATCTAACACAATTTCAATACTTTGAGGTAATTCCCCTCCCGAAGTAAGGTGACGGCGTCCCGTCGTGAAGCTACTATCACTAGCGTTTACTCAAACACACGAGCACACAGATCTATCTATCTGTCTGTCCGTCCGTCCGTCCGTCCATCCATCCATCCATCTATCTATCTGTCTGTCTGTCTATCTATCAACAAAAACAAAACCTCTGTCAAATGCTCACACTTAAGATAGGTGGTAATGCAAATATAAAAGCATACTGTATGTTTTAACTTAAAGGTCACTTTTTCTGACTTTAGTTGTTTAAAATAAATGTACGTCTAACTCTTCATTATGTAATCATGTTAATTTTAAATGTTTTGTACCTTTTGCCATACATGTTGTATTTTAAAGGTTTCAAATGGCATGTTAAGAGAAATGTCATCCTTTTATGGCCTTTGCATCTTCATTTATGTCTAAAGCAACAGTTTGGGGTTTTAATCAGCAGCTTAGTGGTGTACACTGGAAGACAACATACACTGAGGTCATCTGTGTTGTGCCCTTAAATCAGCTTCTCTGACATGAAGCAAGACTAATGTTTGTAATTTCATGAGACTAAAACTGCACTGGATATTTACAAAGATCACAAATGTCTGTATTTACCATTTGAATCAAACCTAATGAAATTCAAAAAATCAAAATCAAAACTGTAGGCCTATTTTAGAGGTTACAAACAAGGTCTCATTTGACCATTTTAACACTTCAGACCATAACAACAGCATTTTCCAAATCACTGCTATTCTAAGGAATAATTGGGCTTTTTAAAGGGATAAAAAATACTATGGTAGTCAAATGGGGGGCGAGATCTGCTTGGTTACAAACATTCTAAATATCTTTGTGGTGACAGAATTTTATTTTTTGGGTGAACTTTCCCTTAAGACTGGTTAGGGATGCATATGCCTACTACATTTTTATATAGGCCTATATTATTTTTTATATTTTTAGGAACAATGAGAAAGAGAACAAATAAAACAGCATAAATAGATTTTCTTATAGAGGGTACACAGGCATTGTATACTAGTGTACATGACTCAATAATTTTTGTTGTTGTTGACATTATTGACATGAATGCCATGAATCGCTGGATAGAAATAAGTGTTAGTCACACTGCAAAAAAAATCTAATTTTCTTTAATTTGTGTTAAAAAAAATGTTGTTGAATTTGTGTTGATTTTAAACACACACATATATAACCTTACATTTTAATACCCTGAAACAAGTTAAAATATAAGAACTACAAAAATTCACCATTAAACTAATACAAGGAAACATTATTTGATTCATATGCAATAATATAGCAAAATATAGTAAAAATAAATAAAAGTATTTACCAACCCATTTTGATGCATGCAGAGTATGGTGACCAGATTTCTGAAATGGAAACCGGGGACATTTCCTATTTGAGTGGTCAAAATATCACTAAGAAATCTCATTTGTTATTGGGCCTGTCGATTAATTAAAAACGGGGACAATATATTTTTGAATGTTTTTTGTTGTCGTTGTGGGCTCCCTATATTATTATTAACATGAATAATTATTATGATTTAGTTGGTCTGGTTTTAATACAATTCACCGCACCCGCAAAAACAAAACAAAAAAACAATCAAACAATGAAAACAGTTAATAGTAAAACCACCACTGTAAATCACAAGCCGTTCAAAACAATATTAGAACATGACTTAACAAAAACACATTATACAAATAAACTATTTAACAAATGTAATTGTATTTAATACTTTCATTTTCACAAGTTTATACTGTATAAATTACTTCTTCTTTTTCTACTTTAAATGTTTTGTTACGTTTGTGCTTGAAAATAACTCTATCTTTAATTGGTCTTGTTATTTTGCATTTTAGGCTTATTTTAAGCATGTGTTTAAGTATGTGTATTCTGCATTTATGTATTTGTTGTGAGCTGCTTTGTGACTGTGGAACTTTTGGGGACAAAACAATCCCGCACCCCGTTGAGGATCTGTTATAAAGCACATGCAAACAGTAATTTAACATGAATGGTTAGTGTGTTACTACCATGAAAGTGATAACGATGTTTCTTGTGATATTTGACGATAATGGCGCTCTGCTCTCGTGTTACGTTCATCATGAAGCGGCGCGCGCGACCAAGTAGAGTCAGCGTAGCTCACAGCGCCATCTGCTGGAGAAATAATCACTACACGATTGCTCCAGCAGCTGCTGTATGTTGGGCTTTTTTGCAATGTATATGCCATATGCGGGCTGTTTTGAACGAGCTGTAAAACGGGGACATTTCCGGAAAACGGGGACGTCTAATTGCAGAGATATCTAGCATTTCTGAGTGATGATGATGCAGAGGAATCACTGAATCAAAGTTTTGAACTGAGTCAATGAAACATTTTCAGACTTTTTATTAAAGATTAAGTTTGTAACTTCAATAAATGTGTTCAGATCGATGCGCGGTCACGTGCTCTGCTCATATGAATTATTTGAGTTTTAGTTGCTATGGCGACGCCGACGCATGTTATGAATTCAGACTCTTGTGCATGCACACCGATCTCGATCTGTTGTTGAGAGAGACGAGGCGAATTCACAAACTTTTGCAGAATATTTTCTGTGCTGACTTTGAGATTTTGAAGCTGTTTTGACGATTCCTGAGACAAGACTTTGTATTCTGGAAGAACATCGCAAGAGATATCCTTTACACAGAGTTATATTTTTGAGTTTTAGTTCTTATTATTTCTAAGGATAGTGCTATCTTGTTGTTCTTTTCTTATTTTCGAGTTTGATTAATTTTTTGTTTTTCTTTTCTTTTTTTCTTTTCTGGGAGGAGTATTTTTGAGGAGAGTTTATTGTATTGTATTGTGTTTTGTTGTGTTGTGTTTTGTGTTTTGTATTGCTTTTATTCCAGATTGGACAAGGAGGTCGATGGCGAATATGATGGGTGAAACAGGCGGTGAGTGCTTTAGGTTTTTCATTTGTTTATGGGATGTAGGGGAGAGTGGGGTGATTTGTGCCAGGGGGGAAGTAGTTCCACCCAGTACCGTCGCAAGGGCTGTGCCAAGCGTGCGACCGCACAGGGCCTCGCGCAAAAGTAAAGACGACAGCTGACTTGATGATGTAAAGCCAATAGTTAAAGTTCATGTTTTTGTCCTTCAAAATACTATAATAGTTTTAAAAAAACATAGCTAAAAGTGTGTATGGTGATGCTTTATTATTCTGCTTGTTAAAAATGTATTATGCAGTAACTTGCAATAGCCCATTTCTCTGTGCGTGTGACAGTGATTCATGCGCATACATGTCAGTCAGGGGGCATCGCACGTCAAGTTCATAGAGCTTTATTCCCAGTCCATTCAAATTTCAGATTTTTGGCCGCCTCTGACATGGGTCAAACCATAGATATTACCTACGAAGTTCAAGTAAATACGCTAGAAATGTGCGCTCATTCAAGCATGTGCATTTATTGCATGGATGGAGAAAGCACAGACGCTTGCATTTCATCTGACGGTATGCACAAAAGGTTTTTTATTTAACACTATTAAAGTTAAATAAGCATAACCTAACTAAAGCTCTATCTCGAGACGTTTTAAACGTTTTTTAAATCTGAAAACTGCAAAAAGCAACGAAATTGTCAGACATCCATTTTGTTCATTTTCACAGAGGAAATACTGAAAAACAGCGCTGGTCCTCTCAATACTGTCTGTTTATAATTGTACCGACTGAGAAATGGCTTCTGATGATTCAGTGAGAGAGCAGTCCAAACTAATTCAAGTGCATTCTGGGCGTTTTGCAAACGCATTTGACCCCTTCATAATTTAGAACATATTTTTAGCGTAAAAATGTGCGCACTGCCCAGTTCAGTTACACGGTTTAACTTCTTGAACCTGCTGTTAAACTGAATATACGATTTTTTTTTCTTAAATATCCACATAAACAACAAATTGTTCGTCACTATAGCAACAGAGTAGACCCCAGTTAAAAGGCTATACCCCCGGGCCTGGCACATCACGTTCGCACAGGGCCTCGCACCCCCCTTGCGATGGGCCTGCTTCCACCCATTTGTTTCTGGAAAACCATAGAAGGAATTGGTCATGTGACCACATCATTTTGAAAAGCCATCAATTTTACTCATCCTCTAAAGAAGGGAGACATGTGGCATGAGAGGTTAGCACATTTTAGCCCAAAAAACGGTATTTTTCCCTCTCAAAGTAAAATTTCTCTGATCACGGTTTTTTGATTGTAGCGTCTGAACAATTATAGACAAGTTTGAAAACATTTCACACATGTTTTAGTGCTTTAGCAGGCTACACAATGAGTCTATACAGTTAACATGATGTTAGCTCTTAACTGCTGGATCATGCTAGTTTTTACAAACTTGTGAGTCTGGGGTGATTTGTGCCAAAGTTGAAAGAAGTCTGTGGATGGAAAGTCCATCTTTACATTGAAAGAAAACGATGAAGGAGTCATCCCTAGAGGTGCTCAAGAAACTACCCATACCCCAAAAACTTGTTGGTACAGCCAGAAGAGAGCAGAAGTTTATATTCCCCTGCAGCATTGACAAGTGGGATGTTAAGTAGTAAGGCCAGATCCAGACCACCTAGATCTACGTACCCACAGGGGATAATCTGGAGAAGTGAGGAGATGGGCATGCCTCATCAGTGTTTGACTCACCTGCCATTTGTTTCATTTAGCTAACACTGATTTCAGTTTTGTTAATAAAGAGAAATTTAGTCACAATAGGATGTTTAGAAATGAGCCTCACTTTATTCTTATATGTTACATATTTGACAGGCAGCTTTCTATGTGTGCCAACAGGCATTTATTGCCAAAGCCTTTTTGGCTGAAATGATTCACAAATATCATATATTGTTTGTGTATTGAAGTTTTTTGTCTTTTCCCAAAAACTACAAAATATGACTTATTCCAACAGTTTAATAGGGTGACAATATCTAAATAAACCTTAAATTAGTAATTTTGTATTGAATTTGTCTTGCTTTCATATAGCATTACAGTTCATAACATTAAAATGTTCTGTTTTACTTCAGAAATCACTGGCACAATTTACCCCAACGTATTCTCCCCAAAGGCACAACTTACCCCTCACCAGGGGCAAGTTGTGCCACGAGACCACTTTTTTCCCCAAAAGCTATATTTCTGAAACAATTTATTTCAGATCCAAAGTTATTGTTCTCAGGGATGCACCACATCCTGAAATATATGTACGTTCTTAAGTTGAAGACATTACTGTCATGGCCTCACTTTAAAGTCACTTTGAGTAAAAACTGGCACAACTCACCCCACTCTCCCCTAATGTTACTGAAAAATTCCAGCCTCAGGCCGCTCCAGATCCAGGAGAGCCACTTTCTCTCAGATGGCTGGTCAGGAGGTTTGGAGACGCGGTTTTGAGGACCGGACCCAGACACAGATCCAGGAGCTTCTACACATTTAGCACTTCTGTCTTCTGAGTTTTGTGTTTCTGTGTCCACAGGTCAGACTGACAGGAAGAGGGAGTGGCAGAGCGGCAGCCGGCTGAGCCAGGACGATGGACGTCCGTCCACTCCATCTAAACTCCTTCGCAGAGGTCAGAATAGGCTTTTATTGAAGAAGTTATGGCTCAGTTAACAAATAATGTGTCTTTGAAAATAGAAAGTTGGGGAAAAAAAATAAAGTAACAATTTGATTATTAATATGTCCAAATCATCTTTGTCCCTCTCTGACAATATAGTGAGGTGGTTCTGTAGCGAGTCGTTGAGCCTCAGCAGCCGAGGCTCGTACATCGTCGATTGGAAGTGGAGTGGCCATAGATCGGATAGCCTAAGCGAACAGGGCAGTTGCAGCCACTGTAGTTTGTCCTGGTCCGACAGCCCCGAAGAGTGGATGTGGCCTCTGCTGCCAGGTCAAGTTCCCGTCGAGCCAACGGAGACTTCAAATGGCCTTTCACCAGTGAACAAGAGCTCAACAGGTGAGACTGAAATAAAGCTGGGCGGTGTAAAGTGTACAGATGGAGATTTTGCTATTTCATGCGTAAGACAGTCACAGTACAGGCACATTTATTTATTTTTTCTGGATTTAACAGTAAAATGTAAGGTATGTCATTATATCATTGCCTATTTTGACGTCAAAGATGTTTCTAATAATTCAGTTTTGTTTTCTTCATTTCAGAAAAACCTGCAGAATGTAAGAAGAGGAAAGGAGATCGTTCTTTCTTCAGGAACGTGTGTCAGGCTATGAGGCGCTCGCTCCTCTGCTGTTGTCTCAGTGCTGAGGATGTTGTGGAGCCGTTTGTTCCTCCAGCGGATCTGGAGCCAGAACCCGATCCTGGTCCATCATCACCTGATCCAGATCACTCCGGCGTCAAGCCAAGTAAGGCTCAATCCACAGACATTATTTCTCCAACATTGTTTTAAACAGTATTATTATTGTCTTGTTTGCACTGTTATTTTTAATATAAAACAAAGGATCCAGCAAGCTCATATATTTCTCATATTTTGTTTTTCAGACTCCTTTGAGACTCTCTATACCGTGGGAGAGATGATTGGATCCGGAGGATTCGGAAGAGTGTTCAAGGGAACACGGAAACTTGATGGCAAAAAGGTAAAGCAATCTTGCTGAATTGTACAAACAGGCGTTTGAACACTGTTACTGTTATTGAACATTGTTTTTTGGTTTTTTTTTTTGCAGATTGCCATCAAGCAGATGCGCAAGATCAACAACGATCGTTATCTTGATATTGTAAGTTGGTCAAAAGTTAAATGTGTATTTGTTGTTTAAGTGCTGATTACTGTAGTCAATACTCCTGGAGGAAGCATTAGGTGTAAATGTAATAGATCAGTAAACCTGGAAAGGCTCTGATGATCGTATCTATAAAGATCAAAGAAAAGTACATTTAAAAATGATATGTTTTCTTCAGATTTTGACCCAGCTAACCTTCTGTCTACTACTTTTCTCTAGCCCGGGCATCCCACACCTCTCGTAACAGAAGTGGCGCTGCTGCTCATGATGAGGCAAGAACCCACAAGCCCCTACGTCATCCGACTGTACGACTGGTTTGAACATCCTCGGACATTCGACCTCATAATGGAGTTCCCTGAACCCTGCGAGAACTTGCTCCACTTCATCCTTCGTGATCCTCCACTGGATGAAACCACAGCTCGGGTCATCATGAGACAGGCTGTGCTGGCAGTGCAACACTGCATCGAGCATGGCGTTTTTCATAATGACGTTCATCCACAGAATTTCCTGGTGAAGACAAACACGCTAGAGCTCAAGCTGATAGACTTCGGCTGCGGTCAGCTACTTAGTGACGATGGCTACAAGAGCAACATATACTGTGGTGAGTATTTTTGGAGTGTGGAAACCTGGATGTATTGACTTTCTGATAATTTGATGCTTTGAAGAAATTGCTCAACAATGTGCAAATGTCTTGCTTACAGGATTACTGAGTTACACCCCGCCTGAAGTCTTCACTGAACCTCTATTCCACGCCATCCCAACAAATGTCTGGGCTCTAGGGGTGTTGTTGTACGAGATGATGAACGCTTGTGTTCCCTTTGGCAATACAAAGGAAATCACACAAGCCAAAGTTGCATTTCAGAACTCCAACGTATCCAAAGGTGAGTGAAAAATATTGATAACATATATAAACACACACACATAAAGCAAAGGCTCTGTTTAGAAACAGGTAAAGGTGAAGTATGTAAGATTTTTCAAGTTGAAATACATTCAGTTTATTGTTCATCAGATGCTGTTTTCATAGATGCCAACGTTCGTGTCACATGGTCATGACTAACCAGCCGCTCCTTAATAAAATGTGTACAGAATGCAGAGATCTGATTAGCAAGTGCCTAGCCCGGGATCCAACGAAACGGCCGACGTTAGAGCAGATGTTACAACATGAGTGGATTAGAAATGATCTGGAGAAGTTCAGGAGAAGTGCAGGAGATTCACTCGATCAGTGATTTCAGGTGTGAGGAAGTCTAACAGACAGAGTAGGATTATGATCATTTATCTTCAGTTCTGGATTATTTGTAGTGAGGTTTTCAAATGTGTGTTCATTGTTATAGTCAAGTCAGCTTCATTTATACAGCGCTTTATACAATACAGATTGTTTCAGAGCGGCTTCACAGTAATAAACAGGAAAATGACACAATCAGTGACGCAATTGCAAGAATTCAGTTCTGTTGTAAATCAGCTCTAAAAAAACATTCATGAGTTCACATTTTCATATAATCTTTGTATTGGATAGGAAATAACACTTGCTGTCCTTGGTGGAGCGCTTGAGCTCGAGACTTGACCCGAAGCCTGAAGTCCAACCCCGACCTGACAGGAACCCAAGCCGCCGCACCAGAGATCAGAGCCGGCCCACGTCTGAGCGAGAACACCGAAGAGAGAGACCGAAGACTGGAAAGAGTCATCAAGTCATCACAGCCACATTTGCTTTGTTTAGTTAGAACAACTCATCTTTATTTATATAGTTGTCACAGACTGACTGTGGCCCCGGACTTTTATTTTGAAGGGACTGAACATGGGCATGTGCACACAACAAACTGTTTCCACCATTACACATACACACAAACGAATGCCGAGTTCTAGGCGACCCGTGTTTTTCCAACCTTCTTCCCATGAAAGTGCACCAGTCAAACCCGTGACTTCCCACCCGTGAACTCGTACTAGATCGATGTACTCCCAGTTACGAGCTCTGACGTCACATTAGCCCGCGAAGCAACAATGGCAGCCCCTACGGATGCGGTGTTTATGAAAGTCGTACATTAAAACCCAAATCGTTTTTTAAAATTAAGGTATTGCTCTAACGTTATTCATCCGCAAATGTTGTGCATTATCAGCAGCTTTTCTAGCCTTAGCTCGTTTTCAGGCCATTGAGTGCAAGAATAAAATAATACCAAATACATTTCCAGATATACATACAGAGATACATAAAATAAAAGGTATAACAGCTTCTCTTGCCTTATGCGCCGCTTTTCTCCTCCGTTTCCCTCAAGTAAGCAAGGAGTGAGCACCTTTGGCGATAGAAGTGATTGTAAATGAGCATAAGCCCCGTACGGTCCGCCACGCTTTGTTTACATCAAGCTACCGCTCAGGCAGTTCGGCGTGACTTTGCCTGGAACGCTACAAAGTCGTGAGTCGTGGTTTGAAGTCGTAACTTACGGGCTCAGAAACCTGCCTGGAACGCAGCATAAATGCCGGCAAAATGTGCCATCCTGGTGTAGTTGTGTGTTTGTAGCCCTGATGTCGGTGTTGTAACATCCCGTTCATCGTCCCAAGTTGTTAGTTTCATTGTTTTGTTTGTTTAATGCTGGAATTTGTTTAAATGTTCAGTGACGCATGCTGTTCTAATATCATTACACAGAGAAGAACACCAAAAATACTTTACACCATAAGAGTTTATTTCATTTCATTCAGTTATCAGTTTAACTTCAATGCATTTCAAACAGCTAAACATCCCTTCTGGTTCACCTCTGTCGCGGGAATTCTCAATCCGTTTATCTGACTTCACCACGGACAATTCTGTTAATATAAAACTACAGTATCTCGAGGTAATTCCCTTCTCGAATACATCTAACACAATTTCAATACTTTGAGGTAATTCCCCTCCCGAAGTAAGGTGACGGCGTCCCGTCGTGAAGCTACTATCACTAGCGTTTACTCAAACACACGAGCACACAGATCTATCTATCTGTCTGTCCGTCCGTCCGTCCGTCCGTCCGTCCATCCATCCATCCATCTATCTATCTGTCTGTCTGTCTATCTATCAACAAAAACAAAACCTCTGTCAAATGCTCACACTTAAGATAGGTGGTAATGCAAATATAAAAGCATACTGTATGTTTTAACTTAAAGGTCACTTTTTCTGACTTTAGTTGTTTAAAATAAATGTACGTCTAACTCTTCATTATGTAATCATGTTAATTTTAAATGTTTTGTACCTTTTGCCATACATGTTGTATTTTAAAGGTTTCAAATGGCATGTTAAGAGAAATGTCATCCTTTTATGGCCTTTGCATCTTCATTTATGTCTAAAGCAACAGTTTGGGGTTTTAATCAGCAGCTTAGTGGTGTACACTGGAAGACAACATACACTGAGGTCATCTGTGTTGTGCCCTTAAATCAGCTTCTCTGACATGAAGCAAGACTAATGTTTGTAATTTCATGAGACTAAAACTGCACTGGATATTTACAAAGATCACAAATGTCTGTATTTACCATTTGAATCAAACCTAATGAAATTCAAAAAATCAAAATCAAAACTGTAGGCCTATTTTAGAGGTTACAAACAAGGTCTCATTTGACCATTTTAACACTTCAGACCATAACAACAGCATTTTCCAAATCACTGCTATTCTAAGGAATAATTGGGCTTTTTAAAGGGATAAAAAATACTATGGTAGTCAAATGGGGGGCGAGATCTGCTTGGTTACAAACATTCTAAATATCTTTGTGGTGACAGAATTTTATTTTTTGGGTGAACTTTCCCTTAAGACTGGTTAGGGATGCATATGCCTACTACATTTTTATATAGGCCTATATTATTTTTTATATTTTTAGGAACAATGAGAAAGAGAACAAATAAAACAGCATAAATAGATTTTCTTATAGAGGGTACACAGGCATTGTATACTAGTGTACATGACTCAATAATTTTTGTTGTTGTTGACATTATTGACATGAATGCCATGAATCGCTGGATAGAAATAAGTGTTAGTCACACTGCAAAAAAAATCTAATTTTCTTTAATTTGTGTTAAAAAAAATGTTGTTGAATTTGTGTTGATTTTAAACACACACATATATAACCTTACATTTTAATACCCTGAAACAAGTTAAAATATAAGAACTACAAAAATTCACCATTAAACTAATACAAGGAAACATTATTTGATTCATATGCAATAATATAGCAAAATATAGTAAAAATAAATAAAAGTATTTACCAACCCATTTTGATGCATGCAGAGTATGGTGACCAGATTTCTGAAATGGAAACCGGGGACATTTCCTATTTGAGTGGTCAAAATATCACTAAGAAATCTCATTTGTTATTGGGCCTGTCGATTAATTAAAAACGGGGACAATATATTTTTGAATGTTTTTTGTTGTCGTTGTGGGCTCCCTATATTATTATTAACATGAATAATTATTATGATTTAGTTGGTCTGGTTTTAATACAATTCACCGCACCCGCAAAAACAAAACAAAAAAACAATCAAACAATGAAAACAGTTAATAGTAAAACCACCACTGTAAATCACAAGCCGTTCAAAACAATATTAGAACATGACTTAACAAAAACACATTATACAAATAAACTATTTAACAAATGTAATTGTATTTAATACTTTCATTTTCACAAGTTTATACTGTATAAATTACTTCTTCTTTTTCTACTTTAAATGTTTTGTTACGTTTGTGCTTGAAAATAACTCTATCTTTAATTGGTCTTGTTATTTTGCATTTTAGGCTTATTTTAAGCATGTGTTTAAGTATGTGTATTCTGCATTTATGTATTTGTTGTGAGCTGCTTTGTGACTGTGGAACTTTTGGGGACAAAACAATCCCGCACCCCGTTGAGGATCTGTTATAAAGCACATGCAAACAGTAATTTAACATGAATGGTTAGTGTGTTACTACCATGAAAGTGATAACGATGTTTCTTGTGATATTTGACGATAATGGCGCTCTGCTCTCGTGTTACGTTCATCATGAAGCGGCGCGCGCGACCAAGTAGAGTCAGCGTAGCTCACAGCGCCATCTGCTGGAGAAATAATCACTACACGATTGCTCCAGCAGCTGCTGTATGTTGGGCTTTTTTGCAATGTATATGCCATATGCGGGCTGTTTTGAACGAGCTGTAAAACGGGGACATTTCCGGAAAACGGGGACGTCTAATTGCAGAGATATCTAGCATTTCTGAGTGATGATGATGCAGAGGAATCACTGAATCAAAGTTTTGAACTGAGTCAATGAAACATTTTCAGACTTTTTATTAAAGATTAAGTTTGTAACTTCAATAAATGTGTTCAGATCGATGCGCGGTCACGTGCTCTGCTCATATGAATTATTTGAGTTTTAGTTGCTATGGCGACGCCGACGCATGTTATGAATTCAGACTCTTGTGCATGCACACCGATCTCGATCTGTTGTTGAGAGAGACGAGGCGAATTCACAAACTTTTGCAGAATATTTTCTGTGCTGACTTTGAGATTTTGAAGCTGTTTTGACGATTCCTGAGACAAGACTTTGTATTCTGGAAGAACATCGCAAGAGATATCCTTTACACAGAGTTATATTTTTGAGTTTTAGTTCTTATTATTTCTAAGGATAGTGCTATCTTGTTGTTCTTTTCTTATTTTCGAGTTTGATTAATTTTTTGTTTTTCTTTTCTTTTTTTCTTTTCTGGGAGGAGTATTTTTGAGGAGAGTTTATTGTATTGTATTGTGTTTTGTTGTGTTGTGTTTTGTGTTTTGTATTGCTTTTATTCCAGATTGGACAAGGAGGTCGATGGCGAATATGATGGGTGAAACAGGCGGTGAGTGCTTTAGGTTTTTCATTTGTTTATGGGATGTAGGGGAGAGTGGGGTGATTTGTGCCAGGGGGGAAGTAGTTCCACCCAGTACCGTCGCAAGGGCTGTGCCAAGCGTGCGACCGCACAGGGCCTCGCGCAAAAGTAAAGACGACAGCTGACTTGATGATGTAAAGCCAATAGTTAAAGTTCATGTTTTTGTCCTTCAAAATACTATAATAGTTTTAAAAAAACATAGCTAAAAGTGTGTATGGTGATGCTTTATTATTCTGCTTGTTAAAAATGTATTATGCAGTAACTTGCAATAGCCCATTTCTCTGTGCGTGTGACAGTGATTCATGCGCATACATGTCAGTCAGGGGGCATCGCACGTCAAGTTCATAGAGCTTTATTCCCAGTCCATTCAAATTTCAGATTTTTGGCCGCCTCTGACATGGGTCAAACCATAGATATTACCTACGAAGTTCAAGTAAATACGCTAGAAATGTGCGCTCATTCAAGCATGTGCATTTATTGCATGGATGGAGAAAGCACAGACGCTTGCATTTCATCTGACGGTATGCACAAAAGGTTTTTTATTTAACACTATTAAAGTTAAATAAGCATAACCTAACTAAAGCTCTATCTCGAGACGTTTTAAACGTTTTTTAAATCTGAAAACTGCAAAAAGCAACGAAATTGTCAGACATCCATTTTGTTCATTTTCACAGAGGAAATACTGAAAAACAGCGCTGGTCCTCTCAATACTGTCTGTTTATAATTGTACCGACTGAGAAATGGCTTCTGATGATTCAGTGAGAGAGCAGTCCAAACTAATTCAAGTGCATTCTGGGCGTTTTGCAAACGCATTTGACCCCTTCATAATTTAGAACATATTTTTAGCGTAAAAATGTGCGCACTGCCCAGTTCAGTTACACGGTTTAACTTCTTGAACCTGCTGTTAAACTGAATATACGATTTTTTTTTCTTAAATATCCACATAAACAACAAATTGTTCGTCACTATAGCAACAGAGTAGACCCCAGTTAAAAGGCTATACCCCCGGGCCTGGCACATCACGTTCGCACAGGGCCTCGCACCCCCCTTGCGATGGGCCTGCTTCCACCCATTTGTTTCTGGAAAACCATAGAAGGAATTGGTCATGTGACCACATCATTTTGAAAAGCCATCAATTTTACTCATCCTCTAAAGAAGGGAGACATGTGGCATGAGAGGTTAGCACATTTTAGCCCAAAAAACGGTATTTTTCCCTCTCAAAGTAAAATTTCTCTGATCACGGTTTTTTGATTGTAGCGTCTGAACAATTATAGACAAGTTTGAAAACATTTCACACATGTTTTAGTGCTTTAGCAGGCTACACAATGAGTCTATACAGTTAACATGATGTTAGCTCTTAACTGCTGGATCATGCTAGTTTTTACAAACTTGTGAGTCTGGGGTGATTTGTGCCAAAGTTGAAAGAAGTCTGTGGATGGAAAGTCCATCTTTACATTGAAAGAAAACGATGAAGGAGTCATCCCTAGAGGTGCTCAAGAAACTACCCATACCCCAAAAACTTGTTGGTACAGCCAGAAGAGAGCAGAAGTTTATATTCCCCTGCAGCATTGACAAGTGGGATGTTAAGTAGTAAGGCCAGATCCAGACCACCTAGATCTACGTACCCACAGGGGATAATCTGGAGAAGTGAGGAGATGGGCATGCCTCATCAGTGTTTGACTCACCTGCCATTTGTTTCATTTAGCTAACACTGATTTCAGTTTTGTTAATAAAGAGAAATTTAGTCACAATAGGATGTTTAGAAATGAGCCTCACTTTATTCTTATATGTTACATATTTGACAGGCAGCTTTCTATGTGTGCCAACAGGCATTTATTGCCAAAGCCTTTTTGGCTGAAATGATTCACAAATATCATATATTGTTTGTGTATTGAAGTTTTTTGTCTTTTCCCAAAAACTACAAAATATGACTTATTCCAACAGTTTAATAGGGTGACAATATCTAAATAAACCTTAAATTAGTAATTTTGTATTGAATTTGTCTTGCTTTCATATAGCATTACAGTTCATAACATTAAAATGTTCTGTTTTACTTCAGAAATCACTGGCACAATTTACCCCAACGTATTCTCCCCAAAGGCACAACTTACCCCTCACCAGGGGCAAGTTGTGCCACGAGACCACTTTTTTCCCCAAAAGCTATATTTCTGAAACAATTTATTTCAGATCCAAAGTTATTGTTCTCAGGGATGCACCACATCCTGAAATATATGTACGTTCTTAAGTTGAAGACATTACTGTCATGGCCTCACTTTAAAGTCACTTTGAGTAAAAACTGGCACAACTCACCCCACTCTCCCCTAATGTTACTGAAAAATTCCAGCCTCAGGCCGCTCCAGATCCAGGAGAGCCACTTTCTCTCAGATGGCTGGTCAGGAGGTTTGGAGACGCGGTTTTGAGGACCGGACCCAGACACAGATCCAGGAGCTTCTACACATTTAGCACTTCTGTCTTCTGAGTTTTGTGTTTCTGTGTCCACAGGTCAGACTGACAGGAAGAGGGAGTGGCAGAGCGGCAGCCGGCTGAGCCAGGACGATGGACGTCCGTCCACTCCATCTAAACTCCTTCGCAGAGGTCAGAATAGGCTTTTATTGAAGAAGTTATGGCTCAGTTAACAAATAATGTGTCTTTGAAAATAGAAAGTTGGGGAAAAAAAATAAAGTAACAATTTGATTATTAATATGTCCAAATCATCTTTGTCCCTCTCTGACAATATAGTGAGGTGGTTCTGTAGCGAGTCGTTGAGCCTCAGCAGCCGAGGCTCGTACATCGTCGATTGGAAGTGGAGTGGCCATAGATCGGATAGCCTAAGCGAACAGGGCAGTTGCAGCCACTGTAGTTTGTCCTGGTCCGACAGCCCCGAAGAGTGGATGTGGCCTCTGCTGCCAGGTCAAGTTCCCGTCGAGCCAACGGAGACTTCAAATGGCCTTTCACCAGTGAACAAGAGCTCAACAGGTGAGACTGAAATAAAGCTGGGCGGTGTAAAGTGTACAGATGGAGATTTTGCTATTTCATGCGTAAGACAGTCACAGTACAGGCACATTTATTTATTTTTTCTGGATTTAACAGTAAAATGTAAGGTATGTCATTATATCATTGCCTATTTTGACGTCAAAGATGTTTCTAATAATTCAGTTTTGTTTTCTTCATTTCAGAAAAACCTGCAGAATGTAAGAAGAGGAAAGGAGATCGTTCTTTCTTCAGGAACGTGTGTCAGGCTATGAGGCGCTCGCTCCTCTGCTGTTGTCTCAGTGCTGAGGATGTTGTGGAGCCGTTTGTTCCTCCAGCGGATCTGGAGCCAGAACCCGATCCTGGTCCATCATCACCTGATCCAGATCACTCCGGCGTCAAGCCAAGTAAGGCTCAATCCACAGACATTATTTCTCCAACATTGTTTTAAACAGTATTATTATTGTCTTGTTTGCACTGTTATTTTTAATATAAAACAAAGGATCCAGCAAGCTCATATATTTCTCATATTTTGTTTTTCAGACTCCTTTGAGACTCTCTATACCGTGGGAGAGATGATTGGATCCGGAGGATTCGGAAGAGTGTTCAAGGGAACACGGAAACTTGATGGCAAAAAGGTAAAGCAATCTTGCTGAATTGTACAAACAGGCGTTTGAACACTGTTACTGTTATTGAACATTGTTTTTTGGTTTTTTTTTTTGCAGATTGCCATCAAGCAGATGCGCAAGATCAACAACGATCGTTATCTTGATATTGTAAGTTGGTCAAAAGTTAAATGTGTATTTGTTGTTTAAGTGCTGATTACTGTAGTCAATACTCCTGGAGGAAGCATTAGGTGTAAATGTAATAGATCAGTAAACCTGGAAAGGCTCTGATGATCGTATCTATAAAGATCAAAGAAAAGTACATTTAAAAATGATATGTTTTCTTCAGATTTTGACCCAGCTAACCTTCTGTCTACTACTTTTCTCTAGCCCGGGCATCCCACACCTCTCGTAACAGAAGTGGCGCTGCTGCTCATGATGAGGCAAGAACCCACAAGCCCCTACGTCATCCGACTGTACGACTGGTTTGAACATCCTCGGACATTCGACCTCATAATGGAGTTCCCTGAACCCTGCGAGAACTTGCTCCACTTCATCCTTCGTGATCCTCCACTGGATGAAACCACAGCTCGGGTCATCATGAGACAGGCTGTGCTGGCAGTGCAACACTGCATCGAGCATGGCGTTTTTCATAATGACGTTCATCCACAGAATTTCCTGGTGAAGACAAACACGCTAGAGCTCAAGCTGATAGACTTCGGCTGCGGTCAGCTACTTAGTGACGATGGCTACAAGAGCAACATATACTGTGGTGAGTATTTTTGGAGTGTGGAAACCTGGATGTATTGACTTTCTGATAATTTGATGCTTTGAAGAAATTGCTCAACAATGTGCAAATGTCTTGCTTACAGGATTACTGAGTTACACCCCGCCTGAAGTCTTCACTGAACCTCTATTCCACGCCATCCCAACAAATGTCTGGGCTCTAGGGGTGTTGTTGTACGAGATGATGAACGCTTGTGTTCCCTTTGGCAATACAAAGGAAATCACACAAGCCAAAGTTGCATTTCAGAACTCCAACGTATCCAAAGGTGAGTGAAAAATATTGATAACATATATAAACACACACACATAAAGCAAAGGCTCTGTTTAGAAACAGGTAAAGGTGAAGTATGTAAGATTTTTCAAGTTGAAATACATTCAGTTTATTGTTCATCAGATGCTGTTTTCATAGATGCCAACGTTCGTGTCACATGGTCATGACTAACCAGCCGCTCCTTAATAAAATGTGTACAGAATGCAGAGATCTGATTAGCAAGTGCCTAGCCCGGGATCCAACGAAACGGCCGACGTTAGAGCAGATGTTACAACATGAGTGGATTAGAAATGATCTGGAGAAGTTCAGGAGAAGTGCAGGAGATTCACTCGATCAGTGATTTCAGGTGTGAGGAAGTCTAACAGACAGAGTAGGATTATGATCATTTATCTTCAGTTCTGGATTATTTGTAGTGAGGTTTTCAAATGTGTGTTCATTGTTATAGTCAAGTCAGCTTCATTTATACAGCGCTTTATACAATACAGATTGTTTCAGAGCGGCTTCACAGTAATAAACAGGAAAATGACACAATCAGTGACGCAATTGCAAGAATTCAGTTCTGTTGTAAATCAGCTCTAAAAAAACATTCATGAGTTCACATTTTCATATAATCTTTGTATTGGATAGGAAATAACACTTGCTGTCCTTGGTGGAGCGCTTGAGCTCGAGACTTGACCCGAAGCCTGAAGTCCAACCCCGACCTGACAGGAACCCAAGCCGCCGCACCAGAGATCAGAGCCGGCCCACGTCTGAGCGAGAACACCGAAGAGAGAGACCGAAGACTGGAAAGAGTCATCAAGTCATCACAGCCACATTTGCTTTGTTTAGTTAGAACAACTCATCTTTATTTATATAGTTGTCACAGACTGACTGTGGCCCCGGACTTTTATTTTGAAGGGACTGAACATGGGCATGTGCACACAACAAACTGTTTCCACCATTACACATACACACAAACGAATGCCGAGTTCTAGGCGACCCGTGTTTTTCCAACCTTCTTCCCATGAAAGTGCACCAGTCAAACCCGTGACTTCCCACCCGTGAACTCGTACTAGATCGATGTACTCCCAGTTACGAGCTCTGACGTCACATTAGCCCGCGAAGCAACAATGGCAGCCCCTACGGATGCGGTGTTTATGAAAGTCGTACATTAAAACCCAAATCGTTTTTTAAAATTAAGGTATTGCTCTAACGTTATTCATCCGCAAATGTTGTGCATTATCAGCAGCTTTTCTAGCCTTAGCTCGTTTTCAGGCCATTGAGTGCAAGAATAAAATAATACCAAATACATTTCCAGATATACATACAGAGATACATAAAATAAAAGGTATAACAGCTTCTCTTGCCTTATGCGCCGCTTTTCTCCTCCGTTTCCCTCAAGTAAGCAAGGAGTGAGCACCTTTGGCGATAGAAGTGATTGTAAATGAGCATAAGCCCCGTACGGTCCGCCACGCTTTGTTTACATCAAGCTACCGCTCAGGCAGTTCGGCGTGACTTTGCCTGGAACGCTACAAAGTCGTGAGTCGTGGTTTGAAGTCGTAACTTACGGGCTCAGAAACCTGCCTGGAACGCAGCATAAATGCCGGCAAAATGTGCCATCCTGGTGTAGTTGTGTGTTTGTAGCCCTGATGTCGGTGTTGTAACATCCCGTTCATCGTCCCAAGTTGTTAGTTTCATTGTTTTGTTTGTTTAATGCTGGAATTTGTTTAAATGTTCAGTGACGCATGCTGTTCTAATATCATTACACAGAGAAGAACACCAAAAATACTTTACACCATAAGAGTTTATTTCATTTCATTCAGTTATCAGTTTAACTTCAATGCATTTCAAACAGCTAAACATCCCTTCTGGTTCACCTCTGTCGCGGGAATTCTCAATCCGTTTATCTGACTTCACCACGGACAATTCTGTTAATATAAAACTACAGTATCTCGAGGTAATTCCCTTCTCGAATACATCTAACACAATTTCAATACTTTGAGGTAATTCCCCTCCCGAAGTAAGGTGACGGCGTCCCGTCGTGAAGCTACTATCACTAGCGTTTACTCAAACACACGAGCACACAGATCTATCTATCTGTCTGTCCGTCCGTCCGTCCGTCCGTCCGTCCATCCATCCATCCATCTATCTATCTGTCTGTCTGTCTATCTATCAACAAAAACAAAACCTCTGTCAAATGCTCACACTTAAGATAGGTGGTAATGCAAATATAAAAGCATACTGTATGTTTTAACTTAAAGGTCACTTTTTCTGACTTTAGTTGTTTAAAATAAATGTACGTCTAACTCTTCATTATGTAATCATGTTAATTTTAAATGTTTTGTACCTTTTGCCATACATGTTGTATTTTAAAGGTTTCAAATGGCATGTTAAGAGAAATGTCATCCTTTTATGGCCTTTGCATCTTCATTTATGTCTAAAGCAACAGTTTGGGGTTTTAATCAGCAGCTTAGTGGTGTACACTGGAAGACAACATACACTGAGGTCATCTGTGTTGTGCCCTTAAATCAGCTTCTCTGACATGAAGCAAGACTAATGTTTGTAATTTCATGAGACTAAAACTGCACTGGATATTTACAAAGATCACAAATGTCTGTATTTACCATTTGAATCAAACCTAATGAAATTCAAAAAATCAAAATCAAAACTGTAGGCCTATTTTAGAGGTTACAAACAAGGTCTCATTTGACCATTTTAACACTTCAGACCATAACAACAGCATTTTCCAAATCACTGCTATTCTAAGGAATAATTGGGCTTTTTAAAGGGATAAAAAATACTATGGTAGTCAAATGGGGGGCGAGATCTGCTTGGTTACAAACATTCTAAATATCTTTGTGGTGACAGAATTTTATTTTTTGGGTGAACTTTCCCTTAAGACTGGTTAGGGATGCATATGCCTACTACATTTTTATATAGGCCTATATTATTTTTTATATTTTTAGGAACAATGAGAAAGAGAACAAATAAAACAGCATAAATAGATTTTCTTATAGAGGGTACACAGGCATTGTATACTAGTGTACATGACTCAATAATTTTTGTTGTTGTTGACATTATTGACATGAATGCCATGAATCGCTGGATAGAAATAAGTGTTAGTCACACTGCAAAAAAAATCTAATTTTCTTTAATTTGTGTTAAAAAAAATGTTGTTGAATTTGTGTTGATTTTAAACACACACATATATAACCTTACATTTTAATACCCTGAAACAAGTTAAAATATAAGAACTACAAAAATTCACCATTAAACTAATACAAGGAAACATTATTTGATTCATATGCAATAATATAGCAAAATATAGTAAAAATAAATAAAAGTATTTACCAACCCATTTTGATGCATGCAGAGTATGGTGACCAGATTTCTGAAATGGAAACCGGGGACATTTCCTATTTGAGTGGTCAAAATATCACTAAGAAATCTCATTTGTTATTGGGCCTGTCGATTAATTAAAAACGGGGACAATATATTTTTGAATGTTTTTTGTTGTCGTTGTGGGCTCCCTATATTATTATTAACATGAATAATTATTATGATTTAGTTGGTCTGGTTTTAATACAATTCACCGCACCCGCAAAAACAAAACAAAAAAACAATCAAACAATGAAAACAGTTAATAGTAAAACCACCACTGTAAATCACAAGCCGTTCAAAACAATATTAGAACATGACTTAACAAAAACACATTATACAAATAAACTATTTAACAAATGTAATTGTATTTAATACTTTCATTTTCACAAGTTTATACTGTATAAATTACTTCTTCTTTTTCTACTTTAAATGTTTTGTTACGTTTGTGCTTGAAAATAACTCTATCTTTAATTGGTCTTGTTATTTTGCATTTTAGGCTTATTTTAAGCATGTGTTTAAGTATGTGTATTCTGCATTTATGTATTTGTTGTGAGCTGCTTTGTGACTGTGGAACTTTTGGGGACAAAACAATCCCGCACCCCGTTGAGGATCTGTTATAAAGCACATGCAAACAGTGATTTAACATGAATGGTTAGTGTGTTACTACCATGAAAGTGATAACGATGTTTCTTGTGATATTTGACGATAATGGCGCTCTGCTCTCGTGTTACGTTCATCATGAAGCGGCGCGCGCGACCAAGTAGAGTCAGCGTAGCTCACAGCGCCATCTGCTGGAGAAATAATCACTACACGATTGCTCCAGCAGCTGCTGTATGTTGGGCTTTTTTGCAATGTATATGCCATATGCGGGCTGTTTTGAACGAGCTGTAAAACGGGGACATTTCCGGAAAACGGGGACGTCTAATTGCAGAGATATCTAGCATTTCTGAGTGATGATGATGCAGAGGAATCACTGAATCAAAGTTTTGAACTGAGTCAATGAAACATTTTCAGACTTTTTATTAAAGATTAAGTTTGTAACTTCAATAAATGTGTTCAGATCGATGCGCGGTCACGTGCTCTGCTCATATGAATTATTTGAGTTTTAGTTGCTATGGCGACGCCGACGCATGTTATGAATTCAGACTCTTGTGCATGCACACCGATCTCGATCTGTTGTTGAGAGAGACGAGGCGAATTCACAAACTTTTGCAGAATATTTTCTGTGCTGACTTTGAGATTTTGAAGCTGTTTTGACGATTCCTGAGACAAGACTTTGTATTCTGGAAGAACATCGCAGGAGATATCCTTTACACAGAGTTATATTTTTGAGTTTTAGTTCTTATTATTTCTAAGGATAGTGCTATCTTGTTGTTCTTTTCTTATTTTCGAGTTTGATTAATTTTTTGTTTTTCTTTTCTTTTTTTCTTTTCTGGGAGGAGTATTTTTGAGGAGAGTTTATTGTATTGTATTGTGTTTTGTTGTGTTGTGTTTTGTGTTTTGTATTGCTTTTATTCCAGATTGGACAAGGAGGTCGATGGCGAATATGATGGGTGAAACAGGCGGTGAGTGCTTTAGGTTTTTCATTTGTTTATGGGATGTAGGGGAGAGTGGGGTGATTTGTGCCAGGGGGGAAGTAGTTCCACCCAGTACCGTCGCAAGGGCTGTGCCAAGCGTGCGACCGCACAGGGCCTCGCGCAAAAGTAAAGACGACAGCTGACTTGATGATGTAAAGCCAATAGTTAAAGTTCATGTTTTTGTCCTTCAAAATACTATAATAGTTTTAAAAAAACATAGCTAAAAGTGTGTATGGTGATGCTTTATTATTCTGCTTGTTAAAAATGTATTATGCAGTAACTTGCAATAGCCCATTTCTCTGTGCATGTGACGGTGATTCATGCGCATAGCCTACATGTCAGTCAGGGGGCATCGCACGTCAAGTTCATAGAGCTTTATTCCCAGTCCATTCAAATTTCAGATTTTTGGCCGCCTCTGACATGGGTCAAACCATAGATATTACCTACGAAGTTCAAGTAAATACGCTAGAAATGTGCGCTCATTCAAGCATGTGCATTTATTGCATGGATGGAGAAAGCACAGACGCTTGCATTTCATCTGACGGTATGCACAAAAGGTTTTTTATTTAACACTATTAAAGTTAAATAAGCATAACCTAACTAAAGCTCTATCTCGAGACGTTTTAAACGTTTTTTAAATCTGAAAACTGCAAAAAGCAACGAAATTGTCAGACATCCATTTTGTTAATTTTCACAGAGGAAATACTGAAAAACAGCGCTGGTCCTCTCAATACTGTCTGTTTATAATTGTACCGACTGAGAAATGGCTTCTGATGATTCAGTGAGAGAGCAGTCCAAACTAATTCAAGTGCATTCTGGGCGTTTTGCAAACGCATTTGACCCCTTCATAATTTAGAACATATTTTTAGCGTAAAAATGTGCGCACTGCCCAGTTCAGTTACACGGTTTAACTTCTTGAACCTGCTGTTAAACTGAATATACGATTTTTTTTTCTTAAATATCCACATAAACAACAAATTGTTCGTCACTATAGCAACAGAGTAGACCCCAGTTAAAAGGCTATACCCCCGGGCCTGGCACATCACGTTCGCACAGGGCCTCGCACCCCCCTTGCGATGGGCCTGCTTCCACCCATTTGTTTCTGGAAAACCATAGAAGGAATTGGTCATGTGACCACATCATTTTGAAAAGCCATCAATTTTACTCATCCTCTAAAGAAGGGAGACATGTGGCATGAGAGGTTAGCACATTTTAGCCCAAAAAACGGTATTTTTCCCTCTCAAAGTAAAATTTCTCTGATCACGGTTTTTTGATTGTAGCGTCTGAACAATTATAGACAAGTTTGAAAACATTTCACACATGTTTTAGTGCTTTAGCAGGCTACACAATGAGTCTATACAGTTAACATGATGTTAGCTCTTAACTGCTGGATCATGCTAGTTTTTACAAACTTGTGAGTCTGGGGTGATTTGTGCCAAAGTTGAAAGAAGTCTGTGGATGGAAAGTCCATCTTTACATTGAAAGAAAACGATGAAGGAGTCATCCCTAGAGGTGCTCAAGAAACTACCCATACCCCAAAAACTTGTTGGTACAGCCAGAAGAGAGCAGAAGTTTATATTCCCCTGCAGCATTGACAAGTGGGATGTTAAGTAGTAAGGCCAGATCCAGACCACCTAGATCTACGTACCCACAGGGGATAATCTGGAGAAGTGAGGAGATGGGCATGCCTCATCAGTGTTTGACTCACCTGCCATTTGTTTCATTTAGCTAACACTGATTTCAGTTTTGTTAATAAAGAGAAATTTAGTCACAATAGGATGTTTAGAAATGAGCCTCACTTTATTCTTATATGTTACATATTTGACAGGCAGCTTTCTATGTGTGCCAACAGGCATTTATTGCCAAAGCCTTTTTGGCTGAAATGATTCACAAATATCATATATTGTTTGTGTATTGAAGTTTTTTGTCTTTTCCCAAAAACTACAAAATATGACTTATTCCAACAGTTTAATAGGGTGACAATATCTAAATAAACCTTAAATTAGTAATTTTGTATTGAATTTGTCTTGCTTTCATATAGCATTACAGTTCATAACATTAAAATGTTCTGTTTTACTTCAGAAATCACTGGCACAATTTACCCCAACGTATTCTCCCCAAAGGCACAACTTACCCCTCACCAGGGGCAAGTTGTGCCACGAGACCACTTTTTTCCCCAAAAGCTATATTTCTGAAACAATTTATTTCAGATCCAAAGTTATTGTTCTCAGGGATGCACCACATCCTGAAATATATGTACGTTCTTAAGTTGAAGACATTACTGTCATGGCCTCACTTTAAAGTCACTTTGAGTAAAAACTGGCACAACTCACCCCACTCTCCCCTAATGTTACTGAAAAATTCCAGCCTCAGGCCGCTCCAGATCCAGGAGAGCCACTTTCTCTCAGATGGCTGGTCAGGAGGTTTGGAGACGCGGTTTTGAGGACCGGACCCAGACACAGATCCAGGAGCTTCTACACATTTAGCACTTCTGTCTTCTGAGTTTTGTGTTTCTGTGTCCACAGGTCAGACTGACAGGAAGAGGGAGTGGCAGAGCGGCAGCCGGCTGAGCCAGGACGATGGACGTCCGTCCACTCCATCTAAACTCCTTCGCAGAGGTCAGAATAGGCTTTTATTGAAGAAGTTATGGCTCAGTTAACAAATAATGTGTCTTTGAAAATAGAAAGTTGGGGAAAAAAAATAAAGTAACAATTTGATTATTAATATGTCCAAATCATCTTTGTCCCTCTCTGACAATATAGTGAGGTGGTTCTGTAGCGAGTCGTTGAGCCTCAGCAGCCGAGGCTCGTACATCGTCGATTGGAAGTGGAGTGGCCATAGATCGGATAGCCTAAGCGAACAGGGCAGTTGCAGCCACTGTAGTTTGTCCTGGTCCGACAGCCCCGAAGAGTGGATGTGGCCTCTGCTGCCAGGTCAAGTTCCCGTCGAGCCAACGGAGACTTCAAATGGCCTTTCACCAGTGAACAAGAGCTCAACAGGTGAGACTGAAATAAAGCTGGGCGGTGTAAAGTGTACAGATGGAGATTTTGCTATTTCATGCGTAAGACAGTCACAGTACAGGCACATTTATTTATTTTTTCTGGATTTAACAGTAAAATGTAAGGTATGTCATTATATCATTGCCTATTTCGACGTCAAAGATGTTTCTAATAATTCAGTTTTGTTTTCTTCATTTCAGAAAAACCTGCAGAATGTAAGAAGAGGAAAGGAGATCGTTCTTTCTTCAGGAACGTGTGTCAGGCTATGAGGCGCTCGCTCCTCTGCTGTTGTCTCAGTGCTGAGGATGTTGTGGAGCCGTTTGTTCCTCCAGCGGATCTGGAGCCAGAACCCGATCCTGGTCCATCATCACCTGATCCAGATCACTCCGGCGTCAAGCCAAGTAAGGCTCAATCCACAGACATTATTTCTCCAACATTGTTTTAAACAGTATTATTATTGTCTTGTTTGCACTGTTATTTTTAATATAAAACAAAGGATCCAGCAAGCTCATATATTTCTCATATTTTGTTTTTCAGACTCCTTTGAGACTCTCTATACCGTGGGAGAGATGATTGGATCCGGAGGATTCGGAAGAGTGTTCAAGGGAACACGGAAACTTGATGGCAAAAAGGTAAAGCAATCTTGCTGAATTGTACAAACAGGCGTTTGAACACTGTTACTGTTATTGAACATTGTTTTTTGGGGGTTTTTTTTGCAGATTGCCATCAAGCAGATGCGCAAGATCAACAACGATCGTTATCTTGATATTGTAAGTTGGTCAAAAGTTAAATGTGTATTTGTTGTTTAAGTGCTGATTACTGTAGTCAATACTCCTGGAGGAAGCATTAGGTGTAAATGTAATAGATCAGTAAACCTGGAAAGGCTCTGATGATCGTATCTATAAAGATCAAAGAAAAGTACATTTAAAAATGATATGTTTTCTTCAGATTTTGACCCAGCTAACCTTCTGTCTACTACTTTTCTCTAGCCCGGGCATCCCACACCTCTCGTAACAGAAGTGGCGCTGCTGCTCATGATGAGGCAAGAACCCACAAGCCCCTACGTCATCCGACTGTACGACTGGTTTGAACATCCTCGGACATTCGACCTCATAATGGAGTTCCCTGAACCCTGCGAGAACTTGCTCCACTTCATCCTTCGTGATCCTCCACTGGATGAAACCACAGCTCGGGTCATCATGAGACAGGCTGTGCTGGCAGTGCAACACTGCATCGAGCATGGCGTTTTTCATAATGACGTTCATCCACAGAATTTCCTGGTGAAGACAAACACGCTAGAGCTCAAGCTGATAGACTTCGGCTGCGGTCAGCTACTTAGTGACGATGGCTACAAGAGCAACATATACTGTGGTGAGTATTTTTGGAGTGTGGAAACCTGGATGTATTGACTTTCTGATAATTTGATGCTTTGAAGAAATTGCTCAACAATGTGCAAATGTCTTGCTTACAGGATTACTGAGTTACACCCCGCCTGAAGTCTTCACTGAACCTCTATTCCACGCCATCCCAACAAATGTCTGGGCTCTAGGGGTGTTGTTGTACGAGATGATGAACGCTTGTGTTCCCTTTGGCAATACAAAGGAAATCACACAAGCCAAAGTTGCATTTCAGAACTCCAACGTATCCAAAGGTGAGTGAAAAATATTGATAACATATATAAACACACACACATAAAGCAAAGGCTCTGTTTAGAAACAGGTAAAGGTGAAGTATGTAAGATTTTTCAAGTTGAAATACATTCAGTTTATTGTTCATCAGATGCTGTTTTCATAGATGCCAACGTTCGTGTCACATGGTCATGACTAACCAGCCGCTCCTTAATAAAATGTGTACAGAATGCAGAGATCTGATTAGCAAGTGCCTAGCCCGGGATCCAACGAAACGGCCGACGTTAGAGCAGATGTTACAACATGAGTGGATTAGAAATGATCTGGAGAAGTTCAGGAGAAGTGCAGGAGATTCACTCGATCAGTGATTTCAGGTGTGAGGAAGTCTAACAGACAGAGTAGGATTATGATCATTTATCTTCAGTTCTGGATTATTTGTAGTGAGGTTTTCAAATGTGTGTTCATTGTTATAGTCAAGTCAGCTTCATTTATACAGCGCTTTATACAATACAGATTGTTTCAGAGCGGCTTCACAGTAATAAACAGGAAAATGACACAATCAGTGACGCAATTGCAAGAATTCAGTTCTGTTGTAAATCAGCTCTAAAAAAACATTCATGAGTTCACATGTTCATATAATCTTTGTATTGGATAGGAAATAACACTTGCTGTCCTTGGTGGAGCGCTTGAGCTCGAGACTTGACCCGAAGCCTGAAGTCCAACCCCGACCTGACAGGAACCCAAGCCGCCGCACCAGAGATCAGAGCCGGCCCACGTCTGAGCGAGAACACGAGAGACCGAAGACTGGAAAGAGTCATCAAGTCATCACAGCCACATTTGCTTTGTTTAGTTAGAACAACTCATCTTTATTTATATAGTTGTCACAGACTGACTGTGGCCCCGGACTTTTATTTTGAAGGGACTGAACATGGGCATGTGCACACAATAAACTGTTTCCACCATTACACATACACACAAACTAATGCCGAGTTCTAGGCGACCCGTGTTTTTCCAACCTTCTTCCCATGAAAGTGCACCAGTCAAACCCGTGACTTCCCACCCGTGAACTCGTACTAGATCGATGTACTCCCAGTTACGAGCTCTGACGTCACATTAGCCCGCGAAGCAACAATGGCAGCCCCTACGGATGCGGTGTTTATGAAAGTCGTACATTAAAACCCAAATCGTTTTTTAAAATTAAGGTATTGCTCTAACGTTATTCATCCGCAAATGTTGTGCATTATCAGCAGCTTTTCTAGCCTTAGCTCGTTTTCAGGCCATTGAGTGCAAGAATAAAATAATACCAAATACATTTCCAGATATACAAATAACATAAAATAAAAGGTATAACAGCTTCTCTTGCCTTATGCGCCGCTTTTCTCCTCCGTTTCCCTCAAGTAAGCAAGGAGTGAGCACCTTTGGCGATAGAAGTGATTGTAAATGAGCATAAGCCCCGTACGGTCCGCCACGCTTTGTTTACATCAAGCTACCGCTCAGGCAGTTCGGCGTGACTTTGCCTGGAACGCTACAAAGTCGTGAGTCGTGGTTTGAAGTCGTAACTTACGGGCTCAGAAACCTGCCTGGAACGCAGCATAAATGCCGGCAAAATGTGCCATCCTGGTGTAGTTGTGTGTTTGTAGCCCTGATGTCGGTGTTGTAACATCCCGTTCATCGTCCCAAGTTGTTAGTTTCATTGTTTTGTTTGTTTAATGCTGGAATTTGTTTAAATGTTCAGTGACGCATGCTGTTCTAATATCATTACACAGAGAAGAACACCAAAAATACTTTACACCATAAGAGTTTATTTCATTTCATTCAGTTATCAGTTTAACTTCAATGCATTTCAAACAGCTAAACATCCCTTCTGGTTCACCTCTGTCGCGGGAATTCTCAATCCGTTTATCTGACTTCACCACGGACAATTCTGTTAATATAAAACTACAGTATCTCGAGGTAATTCCCTTCTCGAATACATCTAACACAATTTCAATACTTTGAGGTAATTCCCCTCCCGAAGTAAGGTGACGGCGTCCCGTCGTGAAGCTACTATCACTAGCGTTTACTCAAACACACGAGCACACAGATCTATCTATCTGTCTGTCCGTCCGTCCGTCCGTCCGTCCGTCCATCCATCCATCCATCTATCTATCTGTCTGTCTGTCTATCTATCAACAAAAACAAAACCTCTGTCAAATGCTCACACTTAAGATAGGTGGTAATGCAAATATAAAAGCATACTGTATGTTTTAACTTAAAGGTCACTTTTTCTGACTTTAGTTGTTTAAAATAAATGTACGTCTAACTCTTCATTATGTAATCATGTTAATTTTAAATGTTTTGTACCTTTTGCCATACATGTTGTATTTTAAAGGTTTCAAATGGCATGTTAAGAGAAATGTCATCCTTTTATGGCCTTTGCATCTTCATTTATGTCTAAAGCAACAGTTTGGGGTTTTAATCAGCAGCTTAGTGGTGTACACTGGAAGACAACATACACTGAGGTCATCTGTGTTGTGCCCTTAAATCAGCTTCTCTGACATGAAGCAAGACTAATGTTTGTAATTTCATGAGACTAAAACTGCACTGGATATTTACAAAGATCACAAATGTCTGTATTTACCATTTGAATCAAACCTAATGAAATTCAAAAAATCAAAATCAAAACTGTAGGCCTATTTTAGAGGTTACAAACAAGGTCTCATTTGACCATTTTAACACTTCAGACCATAACAACAGCATTTTCCAAATCACTGCTATTCTAAGGAATAATTGGGCTTTTTAAAGGGATAAAAAATACTATGGTAGTCAAATGGGGGGCGAGATCTGCTTGGTTACAAACATTCTAAATATCTTTGTGGTGACAGAATTTTATTTTTTGGGTGAACTTTCCCTTAAGACTGGTTAGGGATGCATATGCCTACTACATTTTTATATAGGCCTATATTATTTTTTATATTTTTAGGAACAATGAGAAAGAGAACAAATAAAACAGCATAAATAGATTTTCTTATAGAGGGTACACAGGCATTGTATACTAGTGTACATGACTCAATAATTTTTGTTGTTGTTGACATTATTGACATGAATGCCATGAATCGCTGGATAGAAATAAGTGTTAGTCACACTGCAAAAAAAATCTAATTTTCTTTAATTTGTGTTAAAAAAATGTTGTTGAATTTGTGTTGATTTTAAACACACACATATATAACCTTACATTTTAATACCCTGAAACAAGTTAAAATATAAGAACTACAAAAATTCACCATTAAACTAATACAAGGAAACATTATTTGATTCATATGCAATAATATAGCAAAATATAGTAAAAATAAATAAAAGTATTTACCAACCCATTTTGATGCATGCAGAGTATGGTGACCAGATTTCTGAAATGGAAACCGGGGACATTTCCTATTTGAGTGGTCAAAATATCACTAAGAAATCTCATTTGTTATTGGGCCTGTCGATTAATTAAAAACGGGGACAATATATTTTTGAATGTTTTTTGTTGTCGTTGTGGGCTCCCTATATTATTATTAACATGAATAATTATTATGATTTAGTTGGTCTGGTTTTAATACAATTCACCGCACCCGCAAAAACAAAACAAAAAAACAATCAAACAATGAAAACAGTTAATAGTAAAACCACCACTGTAAATCACAAGCCGTTCAAAACAATATTAGAACATGACTTAACAAAAACACATTATACAAATAAACTATTTAACAAATGTAATTGTATTTAATACTTTCATTTTCACAAGTTTATACTGTATAAATTACTTCTTCTTTTTCTACTTTAAATGTTTTGTTACGTTTGTGCTTGAAAATAACTCTATCTTTAATTGGTCTTGTTATTTTGCATTTTAGGCTTATTTTAAGCATGTGTTTAAGTATGTGTATTCTGCATTTATGTATTTGTTGTGAGCTGCTTTGTGACTGTGGAACTTTTGGGGACAAAACAATCCCGCACCCCGTTGAGGATCTGTTATAAAGCACATGCAAACAGTAATTTAACATGAATGGTTAGTGTGTTACTACCATGAAAGTGATAACGATGTTTCTTGTGATATTTGACGATAATGGCGCTCTGCTCTCGTGTTACGTTCATCATGAAGCGGCGCGCGCGACCAAGTAGAGTCAGCGTAGCTCACAGCGCCATCTGCTGGAGAAATAATCACTACACGATTGCTCCAGCAGCTGCTGTATGTTGGGCTTTTTTGCAATGTATATGCCATATGCGGGCTGTTTTGAACGAGCTGTAAAACGGGGACATTTCCGGAAAACGGGGACGTCTAATTGCAGAGATATCTAGCATTTCTGAGTGATGATGATGCAGAGGAATCACTGAATCAAAGTTTTGAACTGAGTCAATGAAACATTTTCAGACTTTTTATTAAAGATTAAGTTTGTAACTTCAATAAATGTGTTCAGATCGATGCGCGGTCACGTGCTCTGCTCATATGAATTATTTGAGTTTTAGTTGCTATGGCGACGCCGACGCATGTTATGAATTCAGACTCTTGTGCATGCACACCGATCTCGATCTGTTGTTGAGAGAGACGAGGCGAATTCACAAACTTTTGCAGAATATTTTCTGTGCTGACTTTGAGATTTTGAAGCTGTTTTGACGATTCCTGAGACAAGACTTTGTATTCTGGAAGAACATCGCAAGAGATATCCTTTACACAGAGTTATATTTTTGAGTTTTAGTTCTTATTATTTCTAAGGATAGTGCTATCTTGTTGTTCTTTTCTTATTTTCGAGTTTGATTAATTTTTTGTTTTTCTTTTCTTTTTTTCTTTTCTGGGAGGAGTATTTTTGAGGAGAGTTTATTGTATTGTATTGTGTTTTGTTGTGTTGTGTTTTGTGTTTTGTATTGCTTTTATTCCAGATTGGACAAGGAGGTCGATGGCGAATATGATGGGTGAAACAGGCGGTGAGTGCTTTAGGTTTTTCATTTGTTTATGGGATGTAGGGGAGAGTGGGGTGATTTGTGCCAGGGGGGAAGTAGTTCCACCCAGTACCGTCGCAAGGGCTGTGCCAAGCGTGCGACCGCACAGGGCCTCGCGCAAAAGTAAAGACGACAGCTGACTTGATGATGTAAAGCCAATAGTTAAAGTTCATGTTTTTGTCCTTCAAAATACTATAATAGTTTTAAAAAAACATAGCTAAAAGTGTGTATGGTGATGCTTTATTATTCTGCTTGTTAAAAATGTATTATGCAGTAACTTGCAATAGCCCATTTCTCTGTGCATGTGACGGTGATTCATGCGCCTACATGTCAGTCAGGGGGCATCGCACGTCAAGTTCATAGAGCTTTATTCCCAGTCCATTCAAATTTCAGATTTTTGGCCGCCTCTGACATGGGTCAAACCATAGTTCCCTTTCGAACGGTCAGTTCGTACTGCGTCTTTAAGACGCTATGGGTAGGTTCTCCTACTCTCGAATATACTGAAGTAATTGTAAAATCACGCAGTGCTACTGCCCAGTCAAAACAGTGTCGAGACATCTCGCACGCTATTGGCTGGCCAGTGGGAACTGCATGAACCAATGGCAGAACAGCGTAATCTGAGCGAACCAATGGGCACAAAGCCCGCGAAGCTGAGCGCAAGAGCCCGCGAAAGGGGCATATAAAATACGCTGTAACTGTCAAAAACGTCAGATTAATCTCCTTCAGCGACGATCTACGGTCCTCGCTGATAAACTCGAACTACACCACCTTCACCGTGAATTGACGAGCCTGCAGCGGAATAGCGAACTACCAGCCCGGACGTCCTGCGAGAGTCAGCGGACTGCTGTATTTTTCAGCGCGCTCAAATCGCCAGCGATCCCGCGAGCTGTCACGCCTTTCCCCTGCGCTCTTTGGTGAAACACTACGGTGTATCCTTTTGGTACAATACTGAGAAAAACATATCACTTGTGTGCAGTACTTACCTGCACTAGGAGGATAACCACGAAGGGTGCGTGATCTGTCTGGGCAAGGCCCACGCGGACGCTGCTCTCGCCGGGTCCGGCTGCCCTCTCACTGCGAGGGTATGCCCATTTCCTCCCTCCGTTCGCGGATAGCGCTCTTTTCAGAGCGCGACCCCGGCCCTCGCGCTCTCCCGTTCCCCTTCCCGCCCGAGCCTCGGCGGGAAAGAACGGCGGAGCCAGAGGGCTGAGTATACCGAGGCTAGCGAGTTCACGTCGGCCCAGTGCCCGCGTGACTCGTCTTCACCTCAGAGAGACGTTTCCCCTGTGACGTTCCCTCGATCGGACCTGCTCCCTCCGCTCGACGCCGAGGGCTTGGTCTCATTCGGCGGCAATGAGGAAGACGAATCCGCACTATTACCAATGTCTCGCTCTTCCTCTTCTCTCACTCGGGCCGCGCTAAGAAGCGCGCGGACAGAGAAAGCCAGAGTGGACGAGCAAACTAATGCCGGAGCTTCCCGCATTACTTTCTCTCAGACTGCTGGAGATATTGAGAGCGCGCCTTACGCTACAGGCTGTTGTCACTGCAGCTCGCGCTTCCTCAGCGGCAGCGCGTGCGCCCCTCTCTCTCTCCCAGCGCGCTCACTATCTAGAGCGCGACTTACGTCATTGCTGCCTCGCTGTCTAGCGCATAATGGCGTCGTGAATGGCGGCCAAGCCCTGCGTCTTTTTCACTCTATCACTTCTCTCAGTCCCCTATTCAGGCGACTGGAGAGGTTCAACAGTGTAGTAAACGAGCCTGTTATGAAACACGCACGCCACACACACTGAAAACACCGTCAAGAGCGCGACTTACGTCATAGCCACGCCCTCTACTGTTACGGTATACTTCACACAGGGTTGCCGGTTCGAGCCCAGCTCTCACAGGTTTCTCAGTGAGTCTCAATTTAGTGAATGGCGGCCAAGCCTTCAACCACTTCTCTCAGTCCCCTATTCAGGCGACTGGAAAGGTTCAACAGTGTAGTAAACGAGCCTGTTATGAAACACGCACGCCACACACACTGAAAACACCGTCAAGAGCGCGACTTACGTCATAGCCGCGCCCTCTGCTGTCACGGTGTACTTCGCACAAAGGGTTGCTGGTTCGAGCCCAGCTCTCACAGGTTTTCTCAGTGAGTCTCAATTTAGTGAATGGCGGCCAAGCCTTCAACCACTTCTCTCAGTAAACAAGGCTGTTATAAAACATGCACGCCTGTACACAGAACGCTGTATTATTGGTGATCCTAATAAACAATTAAGAGTTATTTCCTCTGTTATGACTGCAGGCAGTGTGTCCCCTACATAGGGTGTACCCCTGCATATAAGCACTGTTAATTCAGCGCTATAGAACCACTCAAAAGTCCTGCTGTGGCCGGATTACCACTACAGACTTACTTTACATTCCCTCAATCCCCTCGGTTCAGGCGACTGGAGATGTAAATATTGCAGTCAACTAGCCTGTTGTCAAACACGCTCGCCTGCACATCAACGCTGTGTTTTAACAATGACTTTACTAAAATACATGCACCTTGCACATAAGCACTGTTCTCACAGATTACTGCTCACGCCGTGAGCGCTCTATATGTAGAGCACGCGCCCACTACAGGTGTGTGCCGCTACACATAAGTGCTGTCTGCACAGTGTCACATCTCTCCCCTCGGCCCGTTTTTGTTCCGGTCAGGGAGAAAAATACTGTTCTGAATGTTTTTCATGCAATGAATGTAAACTACGAGTCCGCTTTAATGCGTGCTCCCCTGCATTCTACCGCCATAAAGGCGAGTTAAAAAATTCCAGCTCAGAGCGAGTCAGGGTTTTTTACAGCCACTACTTCCTTGTTCCCCAAAAAAAAAAAAAAAAAAAAAAAAAATGGCGGCCTCAGGCCCATCTTAGATCTCAGACACCTGAACAAAGCTCTATCAAAAGGCTTTTCAGAATGCTGACATTAAAACAGATCATCGCACCAATCTGTCCGATGGACTGGTTTTTCTTATTGGATCAGAAAGATGCTTACTCTCATATCCAAATTATCCCACGTCACAGACCGTTTTTGAGATTCGTGTTCGACGGGAAGGCTTATCAGTACACAGTCCTGGCATTTGGCCTGTTTTTTCACGAAGTGCATGGATGCAGCTCTCTCCCCCTTAAGACAAGCGGGAATGCGCATTCTGAACTACCTCGACGACTGGCTCATACTGGCCCAGTCAGAGGAAGAAATAAAATCTCACAAATCTATGCTACTCAGCCATCTAGAATGCCTGGGTCTCAGAATAAATACAGCCAAGAGCTCATTGCTTCCCAGGCAGAGAACCTCCTTCCTGGGAACGATTTTAGACTCAGCCCAAATGAGGGCGTGGCTATTGGACGAACGCGCTCTGACTACACAGCAGCTTGCATGTTCATTCAAAATGGGAACCAACACACCCCTAAAAAATTTCAGAGAATGCTAGGCCTAATGGCAAAAGCTTCTCCAGTACTTCCGCTGGGTATGAAGCACATGCGCCCCCTGCAGTACTGGCTGAAATCACGGGTTCCTTCCCAAGCGTGACATTCAGTCCAACTTTGGATCAAAGTGGGCCGCAGCTGTGTCAAAGCCCTGGCCCCGTGGTCACTTGGAAACAGTTTCCAGACGGATGGTGGTCCCCACGGACGCCTCCAACTCGGTTTGGGGCGCTCTGTACGAGGCGAACCGGCCTTCGGCTCATGGTCGAGCACGGAGTCACGGTTGCACATAAACTGCCTAGAAATGCTGGCAGTAGTGCTAGCCCTCAAGACTTTTTTACCACGTCTCTCAGGTCACCATGTTCTAGTCCGCACGGACAACACGACTGTGGTCTCCTACATAAACCGCCAAGGCGGGCTCAGGTCGAGATGGCTCAACCAACTGGTCAGACATCTCCTCCTATGGGCAAAAGGCAAATTACATTCACTAAAAGCAGTGCATGTGCCAGGCAGACTGAACCAGGGAGCAGACATGCTCTCCAGGGGCCTCGTGTCCCCAGGGGAATGGGCCCTCCATTCCTAAATGGTTCAAATGATATGGAGTGTTTTTGGGAGGGCAGAGGTCGACCTCTTCGCCTCCGAAGACAACCGTCATTGCCCAATCTATTTTTCAAAAAGCAAGGATGCGCTGACCCACGAATGGCCCAGCTGCATACTTTATGCTTTTCCACCAGTACTGCTCATTCCCTAGATTTTAAAAAGGATCAGGGAATGCGAGCACACACAGTCCTGCTAGTGGCTCCACTCTGGCGAACCCAAATCAGGTTTCCCGAGTTGATTCAGTTACTATCAGCAGCCCCATGGCCTGTTCCACTAAGGAAAGATCTCCTTTCTGAGGCGAACGGGACAATCCAGCACCCCCACCCCAAAATTGTGGGCGTTACATGTTTGGCCACTCAAGGGGGGCTCGAGAACCTCCCAGTGAGTGTCCTGAGCACCATCAGTGAAGCTAGAGCTCAGTCTACTAGACGTCTCTATACCCTTAAATGGTCAGTGTTCTCTGACTGGTGTTCAGTCAGGAACTATAACCCAGTGTCATGCGAGATATCACAAATTCTTGTTTTTCTATAAGAGATGTTGGATGCAGGACACACTCCATCCACACTCAAAGTCTACACGGCAGCTATCGCCGCATCTCATACGCCTATAGCTGGCCAATCAGTAGGCAGACACGACATGGTCATAAAATTCTTAAAAGGAGCCAGGAGGCTTAACCCCCTTCTCCCTCCTATGGTGCCATCCTGGGACCTTCATTGGTCCTAAGAGCACTAAAAAGACCTCCCTTCGAGCCATTGCAGATGGCTGAATTAAAGCCGTTTTCGCTGAAAACTGCCCTGCTATTAGCACTGGCATCTGTTAAGCGTGTCAGTGACATTCAAGCGTTATCCGTGAACGCGTCATGTTTAGAATTGGCCCAGGCGATTCTAAAGTCATCCTCAAACCAGGGCATGGTTATGTACCTAAAGTGCTTTCAACACTGTTCAAAGCACAGGTAATCAATCACTCTCTCTGCCCTCCCCACTTCGGAGGATGAGAGACAGTTACACCTGCTTGGCCCTGTTAGGTCGCTTGGAGCATATATTGAGCGGTCCTCCCACTTTAGACAGCCGGAGCAGCTCTTTGTAAGTTTTGGTGACCGAACTAAGGGACTTCCGGTCACCAAACAAAACCTAGCCAGATGGCTAGTGGGCGCGATAGCGTTAGCATATGACACTATGGGCCTCCAATGCCCCATAGGTGTCAAAGCTCACTCCACCAGAGGCATGGCCTCCTCTTGGGCGTGGTCTAGTGGAGTTTTTTTCTATGGGTGACATTTGTAGATCGGCAGGTTGGTCCTCACCATCTACTTTAACCAGATTCTTCAGTCTGGATGTCCCTGCACTGCAGGCACAAGTCTTCGCTGTATAAAAATACTAAGACGGCCTAATGAATATCAGACGGCCTTGTAAGCCCGTCCCCGTCATAAGTTGGCATTGGGGCCTTCATATGCTTCAATGCTTACACATTCCTTATAGTTACCGGCCTCTATGAGCCCAGTTGTATAAGACGTGTGTACATATATATTATTAATATAAATGATGTGTCAGTAACTCTAGTCTTGAGCCCTTTCTAATAAGTGTTCAAACTTGAGGGAGTACATGTCACTGCGCTTATCATAGCACGGCGGGATTAAATAGGCTCCCATAGCGTCTTAAAGACGCAGTACGAACTGACCGTTCGAAAGGGAACGTACTCGGTTACTTAACGTAACCTCGGTTCCCTGAGATAAGGGAAGGAGTACTGCGTAGACGGCCGTGCTATGGCGCTGACTCGGGTGATCGTCGCTTCAGTCGATTTAACCTGACGTTTTTGACAGTTACAGCGTATTTTATATGCCCCTTTCGCGGGCTCTTGCGCTCAGCTTCGCGGGCTTTGTGCCCATTGGTTCGCTCAGATTACGCTGTTCTGCCATTGGTTCATGCAGTTCCCACTGGCCAGCCAATAGCGTGCGAGATGTCTCGACACTGTTTTGACTGGGCAGTAGCACTGCGTGATTTTACAATTACTTCAGTATATTCGAGAGTAGGAGAACCTACCCATAGCGTCTTAAAGACGCAGTACTCCTTCCCTTATCTCAGGGAACCGAGGTTACGTTAAGTAACCGAGTACGATATTACCTACGAAGTTCAAGTAAATACGCTAGAAATGTGCGCTCATTCAAGCATGTGCATTTATTGCATGGATGGAGAAAGCACAGACGCTTGCATTTCATCTGACGGTATGCACAAAAGGTTTTTTATTTAACACTATTAAAGTTAAATAAGCATAACCTAACTAAAGCTCTATCTCGAGACGTTTTAAACGTTTTTTAAATCTGAAAACTGCAAAAAGCAACGAAATTGTCAGACATCCATTTTGTTCATTTTCACAGAGGAAATACTGAAAAACAGCGCTGGTCCTCTCAATACTGTCTGTTTATAATTGTACCGACTGAGAAATGGCTTCTGATGATTCAGTGAGAGAGCAGTCCAAACTAATTCAAGTGCATTCTGGGCGTTTTGCAAACGCATTTGACCCCTTCATAATTTAGAACATATTTTTAGCGTAAAAATGTGCGCACTGCCCAGTTCAGTTACACGGTTTAACTTCTTGAACCTGCTGTTAAACTGAATATACGATTTTTTTTTCTTAAATATCCACATAAACAACAAATTGTTCGTCACTATAGCAACAGAGTAGACCCCAGTTAAAAGGCTATACCCCCGGGCCTGGCACATCACGTTCGCACAGGGCCTCGCACCCCCCTTGCGATGGGCCTGCTTCCACCCATTTGTTTCTGGAAAACCATAGAAGGAATTGGTCATGTGACCACATCATTTTGAAAAGCCATCAATTTTACTCATCCTCTAAAGAAGGGAGACATGTGGCATGAGAGGTTAGCACATTTTAGCCCAAAAAACGGTATTTTTCCCTCTCAAAGTAAAATTTCTCTGATCACGGTTTTTTGATTGTAGCGTCTGAACAATTATAGACAAGTTTGAAAACATTTCACACATGTTTTAGTGCTTTAGCAGGCTACACAATGAGTCTATACAGTTAACATGATGTTAGCTCTTAACTGCTGGATCATGCTAGTTTTTACAAACTTGTGAGTCTGGGGTGATTTGTGCCAAAGTTGAAAGAAGTCTGTGGATGGAAAGTCCATCTTTACATTGAAAGAAAACGATGAAGGAGTCATCCCTAGAGGTGCTCAAGAAACTACCCATACCCCAAAAACTTGTTGGTACAGCCAGAAGAGAGCAGAAGTTTATATTCCCCTGCAGCATTGACAAGTGGGATGTTAAGTAGTAAGGCCAGATCCAGACCACCTAGATCTACGTACCCACAGGGGATAATCTGGAGAAGTGAGGAGATGGGCATGCCTCATCAGTGTTTGACTCACCTGCCATTTGTTTCATTTAGCTAACACTGATTTCAGTTTTGTTAATAAAGAGAAATTTAGTCACAATAGGATGTTTAGAAATGAGCCTCACTTTATTCTTATATGTTACATATTTGACAGGCAGCTTTCTATGTGTGCCAACAGGCATTTATTGCCAAAGCCTTTTTGGCTGAAATGATTCACAAATATCATATATTGTTTGTGTATTGAAGTTTTTTGTCTTTTCCCAAAAACTACAAAATATGACTTATTCCAACAGTTTAATAGGGTGACAATATCTAAATAAACCTTAAATTAGTAATTTTGTATTGAATTTGTCTTGCTTTCATATAGCATTACAGTTCATAACATTAAAATGTTCTGTTTTACTTCAGAAATCACTGGCACAATTTACCCCAACGTATTCTCCCCAAAGGCACAACTTACCCCTCACCAGGGGCAAGTTGTGCCACGAGACCACTTTTTTCCCCAAAAGCTATATTTCTGAAACAATTTATTTCAGATCCAAAGTTATTGTTCTCAGGGATGCACCACATCCTGAAATATATGTACGTTCTTAAGTTGAAGACATTACTGTCATGGCCTCACTTTAAAGTCACTTTGAGTAAAAACTGGCACAACTCACCCCACTCTCCCCTAATGTTACTGAAAAATTCCAGCCTCAGGCCGCTCCAGATCCAGGAGAGCCACTTTCTCTCAGATGGCTGGTCAGGAGGTTTGGAGACGCGGTTTTGAGGACCGGACCCAGACACAGATCCAGGAGCTTCTACACATTTAGCACTTCTGTCTTCTGAGTTTTGTGTTTCTGTGTCCACAGGTCAGACTGACAGGAAGAGGGAGTGGCAGAGCGGCAGCCGGCTGAGCCAGGACGATGGACGTCCGTCCACTCCATCTAAACTCCTTCGCAGAGGTCAGAATAGGCTTTTATTGAAGAAGTTATGGCTCAGTTAACAAATAATGTGTCTTTGAAAATAGAAAGTTGGGGAAAAAAAATAAAGTAACAATTTGATTATTAATATGTCCAAATCATCTTTGTCCCTCTCTGACAATATAGTGAGGTGGTTCTGTAGCGAGTCGTTGAGCCTCAGCAGCCGAGGCTCGTACATCGTCGATTGGAAGTGGAGTGGCCATAGATCGGATAGCCTAAGCGAACAGGGCAGTTGCAGCCACTGTAGTTTGTCCTGGTCCGACAGCCCCGAAGAGTGGATGTGGCCTCTGCTGCCAGGTCAAGTTCCCGTCGAGCCAACGGAGACTTCAAATGGCCTTTCACCAGTGAACAAGAGCTCAACAGGTGAGACTGAAATAAAGCTGGGCGGTGTAAAGTGTACAGATGGAGATTTTGCTATTTCATGCGTAAGACAGTCACAGTACAGGCACATTTATTTATTTTTTCTGGATTTAACAGTAAAATGTAAGGTATGTCATTATATCATTGCCTATTTTGACGTCAAAGATGTTTCTAATAATTCAGTTTTGTTTTCTTCATTTCAGAAAAACCTGCAGAATGTAAGAAGAGGAAAGGAGATCGTTCTTTCTTCAGGAACGTGTGTCAGGCTATGAGGCGCTCGCTCCTCTGCTGTTGTCTCAGTGCTGAGGATGTTGTGGAGCCGTTTGTTCCTCCAGCGGATCTGGAGCCAGAACCCGATCCTGGTCCATCATCACCTGATCCAGATCACTCCGGCGTCAAGCCAAGTAAGGCTCAATCCACAGACATTATTTCTCCAACATTGTTTTAAACAGTATTATTATTGTCTTGTTTGCACTGTTATTTTTAATATAAAACAAAGGATCCAGCAAGCTCATATATTTCTCATATTTTGTTTTTCAGACTCCTTTGAGACTCTCTATACCGTGGGAGAGATGATTGGATCCGGAGGATTCGGAAGAGTGTTCAAGGGAACACGGAAACTTGATGGCAAAAAGGTAAAGCAATCTTGCTGAATTGTACAAACAGGCGTTTGAACACTGTTACTGTTATTGAACATTGTTTTTTTTTTTTTTTTTTTGCAGATTGCCATCAAGCAGATGCGCAAGATCAACAACGATCGTTATCTTGATATTGTAAGTTGGTCAAAAGTTAAATGTGTATTTGTTGTTTAAGTGCTGATTACTGTAGTCAATACTCCTGGAGGAAGCATTAGGTGTAAATGTAATAGATCAGTAAACCTGGAAAGGCTCTGATGATCGTATCTATAAAGATCAAAGAAAAGTACATTTAAAAATGATATGTTTTCTTCAGATTTTGACCCAGCTAACCTTCTGTCTACTACTTTTCTCTAGCCCGGGCATCCCACACCTCTCGTAACAGAAGTGGCGCTGCTGCTCATGATGAGGCAAGAACCCACAAGCCCCTACGTCATCCGACTGTACGACTGGTTTGAACATCCTCGGACATTCGACCTCATAATGGAGTTCCCTGAACCCTGCGAGAACTTGCTCCACTTCATCCTTCGTGATCCTCCACTGGATGAAACCACAGCTCGGGTCATCATGAGACAGGCTGTGCTGGCAGTGCAACACTGCATCGAGCATGGCGTTTTTCATAATGACGTTCATCCACAGAATTTCCTGGTGAAGACAAACACGCTAGAGCTCAAGCTGATAGACTTCGGCTGCGGTCAGCTACTTAGTGACGATGGCTACAAGAGCAACATATACTGTGGTGAGTATTTTTGGAGTGTGGAAACCTGGATGTATTGACTTTCTGATAATTTGATGCTTTGAAGAAATTGCTCAACAATGTGCAAATGTCTTGCTTACAGGATTACTGAGTTACACCCCGCCTGAAGTCTTCACTGAACCTCTATTCCACGCCATCCCAACAAATGTCTGGGCTCTAGGGGTGTTGTTGTACGAGATGATGAACGCTTGTGTTCCCTTTGGCAATACAAAGGAAATCACACAAGCCAAAGTTGCATTTCAGAACTCCAACGTATCCAAAGGTGAGTGAAAAATATTGATAACATATATAAACACACACACATAAAGCAAAGGCTCTGTTTAGAAACAGGTAAAGGTGAAGTATGTAAGATTTTTCAAGTTGAAATACATTCAGTTTATTGTTCATCAGATGCTGTTTTCATAGATGCCAACGTTCGTGTCACATGGTCATGACTAACCAGCCGCTCCTTAATAAAATGTGTACAGAATGCAGAGATCTGATTAGCAAGTGCCTAGCCCGGGATCCAACGAAACGGCCGACGTTAGAGCAGATGTTACAACATGAGTGGATTAGAAATGATCTGGAGAAGTTCAGGAGAAGTGCAGGAGATTCACTCGATCAGTGATTTCAGGTGTGAGGAAGTCTAACAGACAGAGTAGGATTATTATCATTTATCTTCAGTTCTGGATTATTTGTAGTGAGGTTTTCAAATGTGTGTTCATTGTTATAGTCAAGTCAGCTTCATTTATACAGCGCTTTATACAATACAGATTGTTTCAGAGCGGCTTCACAGTAATAAACAGGAAAATGACACAATCAGTGACGCAATTGCAAGAATTCAGTTCTGTTGTAAATCAGCTCTAAAAAAACATTCATGAGTTCACATGTTCATATAATCTTTGTATTGGATAGGAAATAACACTTGCTGTCCTTGGTGGAGCGCTTGAGCTCGAGACTTGACCCGAAGCCTGAAGTCCAACCCCGACCTGACAGGAACCCAAGCCGCCGCACCAGAGATCAGAGCCGGCCCACGTCTGAGCGAGAACACGAGAGACCGAAGACTGGAAAGAGTCATCAAGTCATCACAGCCACATTTGCTTTGTTTAGTTAGAACAACTCATCTTTATTTATATAGTTGTCACAGACTGACTGTGGCCCCGGACTTTTATTTTGAAGGGACTGAACATGGGCATGTGCACACAACAAACTGTTTCCACCATTACACATACACACAAACGAATGCCGAGTTCTAGGCGACCCGTGTTTTTCCAACCTTCTTCCCATGAAAGTGCACCAGTCAAACCCGTGACTTCCCACCCGTGAACTCGTACTAGATCGATGTACTCCCAGTTACGAGCTCTGACGTCACATTAGCCCGCGAAGCAACAATGGCAGCCCCTACGGATGCGGTGTTTATGAAAGTCGTACATTAAAACCCAAATCGTTTTTTAAAATTAAGGTATTGCTCTAACGTTATTCATCCGCAAATGTTGTGCATTATCAGCAGCTTTTCTAGCCTTAGCTCGTTTTCAGGCCATTGAGTGCAAGAATAAAATAATACCAAATACATTTCCAGATATACATACAGAGATACATAAAATAAAAGGTATAACAGCTTCTCTTGCCTTATGCGCCGCTTTTCTCCTCCGTTTCCCTCAAGTAAGCAAGGAGTGAGCACCTTTGGCGATAGAAGTGATTGTAAATGAGCATAAGCCCCGTACGGTCCGCCACGCTTTGTTTACATCAAGCTACCGCTCAGGCAGTTCGGCGTGACTTTGCCTGGAACGCTACAAAGTCGTGAGTCGTGGTTTGAAGTCGTAACTTACGGGCTCAGAAACCTGCCTGGAACGCAGCATAAATGCCGGCAAAATGTGCCATCCTGGTGTAGTTGTGTGTTTGTAGCCCTGATGTCGGTGTTGTAACATCCCGTTCATCGTCCCAAGTTGTTAGTTTCATTGTTTTGTTTGTTTAATGCTGGAATTTGTTTAAATGTTCAGTGACGCATGCTGTTCTAATATCATTACACAGAGAAGAACACCAAAAATACTTTACACCATAAGAGTTTATTTCATTTCATTCAGTTATCAGTTTAACTTCAATGCATTTCAAACAGCTAAACATCCCTTCTGGTTCACCTCTGTCGCGGGAATTCTCAATCCGTTTATCTGACTTCACCACGGACAATTCTGTTAATATAAAACTACAGTATCTCGAGGTAATTCCCTTCTCGAATACATCTAACACAATTTCAATACTTCGAGGTAATTCCCCTCCCGAAGTAAGGTGACGGCGTCCCGTCGTGAAGCTACTATCACTAGCGTTTACTCAAACACACGAGCACACAGATCTATCTATCTGTCTGTCCGTCCGTCCGTCCGTCCGTCCGTCCGTCCATCCATCTATCTATCTGTCTGTCTGTCTATCTATCAACAAAAACAAAACCTCTGTCAAATGCTCACACTTAAGATAGGTGGTAATGCAAATATAAAAGCATACTGTATGTTTTAACTTAAAGGTCACTTTTTCTGACTTTAGTTGTTTAAAATAAATGTACGTCTAACTCTTCATTATGTAATCATGTTAATTTTAAATGTTTTGTACCTTTTGCCATACATGTTGTATTTTAAAGGTTTCAAATGGCATGTTAAGAGAAATGTCATCCTTTTATGGCCTTTGCATCTTCATTTATGTCTAAAGCAACAGTTTGGGGTTTTAATCAGCAGCTTAGTGGTGTACACTGGAAGACAACATACACTGAGGTCATCTGTGTTGTGCCCTTAAATCAGCTTCTCTGACATGAAGCAAGACTAATGTTTGTAATTTCATGAGACTAAAACTGCACTGGATATTTACAAAGATCACAAATGTCTGTATTTACCATTTGAATCAAACCTAATGAAATTCAAAAAATCAAAATCAAAACTGTAGGCCTATTTTAGAGGTTACAAACAAGGTCTCATTTGACCATTTTAACACTTCAGACCATAACAACAGCATTTTCCAAATCACTGCTATTCTAAGGAATAATTGGGCTTTTTAAAGGGATAAAAAATACTATGGTAGTCAAATGGGGGGCGAGATCTGCTTGGTTACAAACATTCTAAATATCTTTGTGGTGACAGAATTTTATTTTTTGGGTGAACTTTCCCTTAAGACTGGTTAGGGATGCATATGCCTACTACATTTTTATATAGGCCTATATTATTTTTTATATTTTTAGGAACAATGAGAAAGAGAACAAATAAAACAGCATAAATAGATTTTCTTATAGAGGGTACACAGGCATTGTATACTAGTGTACATGACTCAATAATTTTTGTTGTTGTTGACATTATTGACATGAATGCCATGAATCGCTGGATAGAAATAAGTGTTAGTCACACTGCAAAAAAAATCTAATTTTCTTTAATTTGTGTTAAAAAAAATGTTGTTGAATTTGTGTTGATTTTAAACACACACATATATAACCTTACATTTTAATACCCTGAAACAAGTTAAAATATAAGAACTACAAAAATTCACCATTAAACTAATACAAGGAAACATTATTTGATTCATATGCAATAATATAGCAAAATATAGTAAAAATAAATAAAAGTATTTACCAACCCATTTTGATGCATGCAGAGTAAGGTGACCAGATTTCTGAAATGGAAACCGGGGACATTTCCTATTTGAGTGGTCAAAATATCACTAAGAAATCTCATTTGTTATTGGGCCTGTCGATTAATTAAAAACGGGGACAATATATTTTTGAATGTTTTTTGTTGTCGTTGTGGGCTCCCTATATTATTATTAACATGAATAATTATTATGATTTAGTTGGTCTGGTTTTAATACAATTCACCGCACCCGCAAAAACAAAACAAAAAAACAATCAAACAATGAAAACAGTTAATAGTAAAACCACCACTGTAAATCACAAGCCGTTCAAAACAATATTAGAACATGACTTAACAAAAACACATTATACAAATAAACTATTTAACAAATGTAATTGTATTTAATACTTTCATTTTCACAAGTTTATACTGTATAAATTACTTCTTCTTTTTCTACTTTAAATGTTTTGTTACGTTTGTGCTTGAAAATAACTCTATCTTTAATTGGTCTTGTTATTTTGCATTTTAGGCTTATTTTAAGCATGTGTTTAAGTATGTGTATTCTGCATTTATGTATTTGTTGTGAGCTGCTTTGTGACTGTGGAACTTTTGGGGACAAAACAATCCCGCACCCCGTTGAGGATCTGTTATAAAGCACATGCAAACAGTGATTTAACATGAATGGTTAGTGTGTTACTACCATGAAAGTGATAACGATGTTTCTTGTGATATTTGACGATAATGGCGCTCTGCTCTCGTGTTACGTTCATCATGAAGCGGCGCGCGCGACCAAGTAGAGTCAGCGTAGCTCACAGCGCCATCTGCTGGAGAAATAATCACTACACGATTGCTCCAGCAGCTGCTGTATGTTGGGCTTTTTTGCAATGTATATGCCATATGCGGGCTGTTTTGAACGAGCTGTAAAACGGGGACATTTCCGGAAAACGGGGACGTCTAATTGCAGAGATATCTAGCATTTCTGAGTGATGATGATGCAGAGGAATCACTGAATCAAAGTTTTGAACTGAGTCAATGAAACATTTTCAGACTTTTTATTAAAGATTAAGTTTGTAACTTCAATAAATGTGTTCAGATCGATGCGCGGTCACGTGCTCTGCTCATATGAATTATTTGAGTTTTAGTTGCTATGGCGACGCCGACGCATGTTATGAATTCAGACTCTTGTGCATGCACACCGATCTCGATCTGTTGTTGAGAGAGACGAGGCGAATTCACAAACTTTTGCAGAATATTTTCTGTGCTGACTTTGAGATTTTGAAGCTGTTTTGACGATTCCTGAGACAAGACTTTGTATTCTGGAAGAACATCGCAGGAGATATCCTTTACACAGAGTTATATTTTTGAGTTTTAGTTCTTATTATTTCTAAGGATAGTGCTATCTTGTTGTTCTTTTCTTATTTTCGAGTTTGATTAATTTTTTGTTTTTCTTTTCTTTTTTTCTTTTCTGGGAGGAGTATTTTTGAGGAGAGTTTATTGTATTGTATTGTGTTTTGTTGTGTTGTGTTTTGTGTTTTGTATTGCTTTTATTCCAGATTGGACAAGGAGGTCGATGGCGAATATGATGGGTGAAACAGGCGGTGAGTGCTTTAGGTTTTTCATTTGTTTATGGGATGTAGGGGAGAGTGGGGTGATTTGTGCCAGGGGGGAAGTAGTTCCACCCAGTACCGTCGCAAGGGCTGTGCCAAGCGTGCGACCGCACAGGGCCTCGCGCAAAAGTAAAGACGACAGCTGACTTGATGATGTAAAGCCAATAGTTAAAGTTCATGTTTTTGTCCTTCAAAATACTATAATAGTTTTAAAAAAACATAGCTAAAAGTGTGTATGGTGATGCTTTATTATTCTGCTTGTTAAAAATGTATTATGCAGTAACTTGCAATAGCCCATTTCTCTGTGCATGTGACGGTGATTCATGCGCATAGCCTACATGTCAGTCAGGGGGCATCGCACGTCAAGTTCATAGAGCTTTATTCCCAGTCCATTCAAATTTCAGATTTTTGGCCGCCTCTGACATGGGTCAAACCATAGATATTACCTACGAAGTTCAAGTAAATACGCTAGAAATGTGCGCTCATTCAAGCATGTGCATTTATTGCATGGATGGAGAAAGCACAGACGCTTGCATTTCATCTGACGGTATGCACAAAAGGTTTTTTATTTAACACTATTAAAGTTAAATAAGCATAACCTAACTAAAGCTCTATCTCGAGACGTTTTAAACGTTTTTTAAATCTGAAAACTGCAAAAAGCAACGAAATTGTCAGACATCCATTTTGTTCATTTTCACAGAGGAAATACTGAAAAACAGCGCTGGTCCTCTCAATACTGTCTGTTTATAATTGTACCGACTGAGAAATGGCTTCTGATGATTCAGTGAGAGAGCAGTCCAAACTAATTCAAGTGCATTCTGGGCGTTTTGCAAACGCATTTGACCCCTTCATAATTTAGAACATATTTTTAGCGTAAAAATGTGCGCACTGCCCAGTTCAGTTACACGGTTTAACTTCTTGAACCTGCTGTTAAACTGAATATACGATTTTTTTTTCTTAAATATCCACATAAACAACAAATTGTTCGTCACTATAGCAACAGAGTAGACCCCAGTTAAAAGGCTATACCCCCGGGCCTGGCACATCACGTTCGCACAGGGCCTCGCACCCCCCTTGCGATGGGCCTGCTTCCACCCATTTGTTTCTGGAAAACCATAGAAGGAATTGGTCATGTGACCACATCATTTTGAAAAGCCATCAATTTTACTCATCCTCTAAAGAAGGGAGACATGTGGCATGAGAGGTTAGCACATTTTAGCCCAAAAAACGGTATTTTTCCCTCTCAAAGTAAAATTTCTCTGATCACGGTTTTTTGATTGTAGCGTCTGAACAATTATAGACAAGTTTGAAAACATTTCACACATGTTTTAGTGCTTTAGCAGGCTACACAATGAGTCTATACAGTTAACATGATGTTAGCTCTTAACTGCTGGATCATGCTAGTTTTTACAAACTTGTGAGTCTGGGGTGATTTGTGCCAAAGTTGAAAGAAGTCTGTGGATGGAAAGTCCATCTTTACATTGAAAGAAAACGATGAAGGAGTCATCCCTAGAGGTGCTCAAGAAACTACCCATACCCCAAAAACTTGTTGGTACAGCCAGAAGAGAGCAGAAGTTTATATTCCCCTGCAGCATTGACAAGTGGGATGTTAAGTAGTAAGGCCAGATCCAGACCACCTAGATCTACGTACCCACAGGGGATAATCTGGAGAAGTGAGGAGATGGGCATGCCTCATCAGTGTTTGACTCACCTGCCATTTGTTTCATTTAGCTAACACTGATTTCAGTTTTGTTAATAAAGAGAAATTTAGTCACAATAGGATGTTTAGAAATGAGCCTCACTTTATTCTTATATGTTACATATTTGACAGGCAGCTTTCTATGTGTGCCAACAGGCATTTATTGCCAAAGCCTTTTTGGCTGAAATGATTCACAAATATCATATATTGTTTGTGTATTGAAGTTTTTTGTCTTTTCCCAAAAACTACAAAATATGACTTATTCCAACAGTTTAATAGGGTGACAATATCTAAATAAACCTTAAATTAGTAATTTTGTATTGAATTTGTCTTGCTTTCATATAGCATTACAGTTCATAACATTAAAATGTTCTGTTTTACTTCAGAAATCACTGGCACAATTTACCCCAACGTATTCTCCCCAAAGGCACAACTTACCCCTCACCAGGGGCAAGTTGTGCCACGAGACCACTTTTTTCCCCAAAAGCTATATTTCTGAAACAATTTATTTCAGATCCAAAGTTATTGTTCTCAGGGATGCACCACATCCTGAAATATATGTACGTTCTTAAGTTGAAGACATTACTGTCATGGCCTCACTTTAAAGTCACTTTGAGTAAAAACTGGCACAACTCACCCCACTCTCCCCTAATGTTACTGAAAAATTCCAGCCTCAGGCCGCTCCAGATCCAGGAGAGCCACTTTCTCTCAGATGGCTGGTCAGGAGGTTTGGAGACGCGGTTTTGAGGACCGGACCCAGACACAGATCCAGGAGCTTCTACACATTTAGCACTTCTGTCTTCTGAGTTTTGTGTTTCTGTGTCCACAGGTCAGACTGACAGGAAGAGGGAGTGGCAGAGCGGCAGCCGGCTGAGCCAGGACGATGGACGTCCGTCCACTCCATCTAAACTCCTTCGCAGAGGTCAGAATAGGCTTTTATTGAAGAAGTTATGGCTCAGTTAACAAATAATGTGTCTTTGAAAATAGAAAGTTGGGGAAAAAAAATAAAGTAACAATTTGATTATTAATATGTCCAAATCATCTTTGTCCCTCTCTGACAATATAGTGAGGTGGTTCTGTAGCGAGTCGTTGAGCCTCAGCAGCCGAGGCTCGTACATCGTCGATTGGAAGTGGAGTGGCCATAGATCGGATAGCCTAAGCGAACAGGGCAGTTGCAGCCACTGTAGTTTGTCCTGGTCCGACAGCCCCGAAGAGTGGATGTGGCCTCTGCTGCCAGGTCAAGTTCCCGTCGAGCCAACGGAGACTTCAAATGGCCTTTCACCAGTGAACAAGAGCTCAACAGGTGAGACTGAAATAAAGCTGGGCGGTGTAAAGTGTACAGATGGAGATTTTGCTATTTCATGCGTAAGACAGTCACAGTACAGGCACATTTATTTATTTTTTCTGGATTTAACAGTAAAATGTAAGGTATGTCATTATATCATTGCCTATTTTGACGTCAAAGATGTTTCTAATAATTCAGTTTTGTTTTCTTCATTTCAGAAAAACCTGCAGAATGTAAGAAGAGGAAAGGAGATCGTTCTTTCTTCAGGAACGTGTGTCAGGCTATGAGGCGCTCGCTCCTCTGCTGTTGTCTCAGTGCTGAGGATGTTGTGGAGCCGTTTGTTCCTCCAGCGGATCTGGAGCCAGAACCCGATCCTGGTCCATCATCACCTGATCCAGATCACTCCGGCGTCAAGCCAAGTAAGGCTCAATCCACAGACATTATTTCTCCAACATTGTTTTAAACAGTATTATTATTGTCTTGTTTGCACTGTTATTTTTAATATAAAACAAAGGATCCAGCAAGCTCATATATTTCTCATATTTTGTTTTTCAGACTCCTTTGAGACTCTCTATACCGTGGGAGAGATGATTGGATCCGGAGGATTCGGAAGAGTGTTCAAGGGAACACGGAAACTTGATGGCAAAAAGGTAAAGCAATCTTGCTGAATTGTACAAACAGGCGTTTGAACACTGTTACTGTTATTGAACATTGTTTTTTGGTTTTTTTTTTTGCAGATTGCCATCAAGCAGATGCGCAAGATCAACAACGATCGTTATCTTGATATTGTAAGTTGGTCAAAAGTTAAATGTGTATTTGTTGTTTAAGTGCTGATTACTGTAGTCAATACTCCTGGAGGAAGCATTAGGTGTAAATGTAATAGATCAGTAAACCTGGAAAGGCTCTGATGATCGTATCTATAAAGATCAAAGAAAAGTACATTTAAAAATGATATGTTTTCTTCAGATTTTGACCCAGCTAACCTTCTGTCTACTACTTTTCTCTAGCCCGGGCATCCCACACCTCTCGTAACAGAAGTGGCGCTGCTGCTCATGATGAGGCAAGAACCCACAAGCCCCTACGTCATCCGACTGTACGACTGGTTTGAACATCCTCGGACATTCGACCTCATAATGGAGTTCCCTGAACCCTGCGAGAACTTGCTCCACTTCATCCTTCGTGATCCTCCACTGGATGAAACCACAGCTCGGGTCATCATGAGACAGGCTGTGCTGGCAGTGCAACACTGCATCGAGCATGGCGTTTTTCATAATGACGTTCATCCACAGAATTTCCTGGTGAAGACAAACACGCTAGAGCTCAAGCTGATAGACTTCGGCTGCGGTCAGCTACTTAGTGACGATGGCTACAAGAGCAACATATACTGTGGTGAGTATTTTTGGAGTGTGGAAACCTGGATGTATTGACTTTCTGATAATTTGATGCTTTGAAGAAATTGCTCAACAATGTGCAAATGTCTTGCTTACAGGATTACTGAGTTACACCCCGCCTGAAGTCTTCACTGAACCTCTATTCCACGCCATCCCAACAAATGTCTGGGCTCTAGGGGTGTTGTTGTACGAGATGATGAACGCTTGTGTTCCCTTTGGCAATACAAAGGAAATCACACAAGCCAAAGTTGCATTTCAGAACTCCAACGTATCCAAAGGTGAGTGAAAAATATTGATAACATATATAAACACACACACATAAAGCAAAGGCTCTGTTTAGAAACAGGTAAAGGTGAAGTATGTAAGATTTTTCAAGTTGAAATACATTCAGTTTATTGTTCATCAGATGCTGTTTTCATAGATGCCAACGTTCGTGTCACATGGTCATGACTAACCAGCCGCTCCTTAATAAAATGTGTACAGAATGCAGAGATCTGATTAGCAAGTGCCTAGCCCGGGATCCAACGAAACGGCCGACGTTAGAGCAGATGTTACAACATGAGTGGATTAGAAATGATCTGGAGAAGTTCAGGAGAAGTGCAGGAGATTCACTCGATCAGTGATTTCAGGTGTGAGGAAGTCTAACAGACAGAGTAGGATTATTATCATTTATCTTCAGTTCTGGATTATTTGTAGTGAGGTTTTCAAATGTGTGTTCATTGTTATAGTCAAGTCAGCTTCATTTATACAGCGCTTTATACAATACAGATTGTTTCAGAGCGGCTTCACAGTAATAAACAGGAAAATGACACAATCAGTGACGCAATTGCAAGAATTCAGTTCTGTTGTAAATCAGCTCTAAAAAAACATTCATGAGTTCACATGTTCATATAATCTTTGTATTGGATAGGAAATAACACTTGCTGTCCTTGGTGGAGCGCTTGAGCTCGAGACTTGACCCGAAGCCTGAAGTCCAACCCCGACCTGACAGGAACCCAAGCCGCCGCACCAGAGATCAGAGCCGGCCCACGTCTGAGCGAGAACACCGAAGAGAGAGACCGAAGACTGGAAAGAGTCATCAAGTCATCACAGCCACATTTGCTTTGTTTAGTTAGAACAACTCATCTTTATTTATATAGTTGTCACAGACTGACTGTGGCCCCGGACTTTTATTTTGAAGGGACTGAACATGGGCATGTGCACACAACAAACTGTTTCCACCATTACACATACACACAAACGAATGCCGAGTTCTAGGCGACCCGTGTTTTTCCAACCTTCTTCCCATGAAAGTGCACCAGTCAAACCCGTGACTTCCCACCCGTGAACTCGTACTAGATCGATGTACTCCCAGTTACGAGCTCTGACGTCACATTAGCCCGCGAAGCAACAATGGCAGCCCCTACGGATGCGGTGTTTATGAAAGTCGTACATTAAAACCCAAATCGTTTTTTAAAATTAAGGTATTGCTCTAACGTTATTCATCCGCAAATGTTGTGCATTATCAGCAGCTTTTCTAGCCTTAGCTCGTTTTCAGGCCATTGAGTGCAAGAATAAAATAATACCAAATACATTTCCAGATATACATACAGAGATACATAAAATAAAAGGTATAACAGCTTCTCTTGCCTTATGCGCCGCTTTTCTCCTCCGTTTCCCTCAAGTAAGCAAGGAGTGAGCACCTTTGGCGATAGAAGTGATTGTAAATGAGCATAAGCCCCGTACGGTCCGCCACGCTTTGTTTACATCAAGCTACCGCTCAGGCAGTTCGGCGTGACTTTGCCTGGAACGCTACAAAGTCGTGAGTCGTGGTTTGAAGTCGTAACTTACGGGCTCAGAAACCTGCCTGGAACGCAGCATAAATGCCGGCAAAATGTGCCATCCTGGTGTAGTTGTGTGTTTGTAGCCCTGATGTCGGTGTTGTAACATCCCGTTCATCGTCCCAAGTTGTTAGTTTCATTGTTTTGTTTGTTTAATGCTGGAATTTGTTTAAATGTTCAGTGACGCATGCTGTTCTAATATCATTACACAGAGAAGAACACCAAAAATACTTTACACCATAAGAGTTTATTTCATTTCATTCAGTTATCAGTTTAACTTCAATGCATTTCAAACAGCTAAACATCCCTTCTGGTTCACCTCTGTCGCGGGAATTCTCAATCCGTTTATCTGACTTCACCACGGACAATTCTGTTAATATAAAACTACAGTATCTCGAGGTAATTCCCTTCTCGAATACATCTAACACAATTTCAATACTTTGAGGTAATTCCCCTCCCGAAGTAAGGTGACGGCGTCCCGTCGTGAAGCTACTATCACTAGCGTTTACTCAAACACACGAGCACACAGATCTATCTATCTGTCTGTCCGTCCGTCCGTCCGTCCGTCCATCCATCCATCCATCTATCTATCTGTCTGTCTGTCTATCTATCAACAAAAACAAAACCTCTGTCAAATGCTCACACTTAAGATAGGTGGTAATGCAAATATAAAAGCATACTGTATGTTTTAACTTAAAGGTCACTTTTTCTGACTTTAGTTGTTTAAAATAAATGTACGTCTAACTCTTCATTATGTAATCATGTTAATTTTAAATGTTTTGTACCTTTTGCCATACATGTTGTATTTTAAAGGTTTCAAATGGCATGTTAAGAGAAATGTCATCCTTTTATGGCCTTTGCATCTTCATTTATGTCTAAAGCAACAGTTTGGGGTTTTAATCAGCAGCTTAGTGGTGTACACTGGAAGACAACATACACTGAGGTCATCTGTGTTGTGCCCTTAAATCAGCTTCTCTGACATGAAGCAAGACTAATGTTTGTAATTTCATGAGACTAAAACTGCACTGGATATTTACAAAGATCACAAATGTCTGTATTTACCATTTGAATCAAACCTAATGAAATTCAAAAAATCAAAATCAAAACTGTAGGCCTATTTTAGAGGTTACAAACAAGGTCTCATTTGACCATTTTAACACTTCAGACCATAACAACAGCATTTTCCAAATCACTGCTATTCTAAGGAATAATTGGGCTTTTTAAAGGGATAAAAAATACTATGGTAGTCAAATGGGGGGCGAGATCTGCTTGGTTACAAACATTCTAAATATCTTTGTGGTGACAGAATTTTATTTTTTGGGTGAACTTTCCCTTAAGACTGGTTAGGGATGCATATGCCTACTACATTTTTATATAGGCCTATATTATTTTTTATATTTTTAGGAACAATGAGAAAGAGAACAAATAAAACAGCATAAATAGATTTTCTTATAGAGGGTACACAGGCATTGTATACTAGTGTACATGACTCAATAATTTTTGTTGTTGTTGACATTATTGACATGAATGCCATGAATCGCTGGATAGAAATAAGTGTTAGTCACACTGCAAAAAAAATCTAATTTTCTTTAATTTGTGTTAAAAAAAATGTTGTTGAATTTGTGTTGATTTTAAACACACACATATATAACCTTACATTTTAATACCCTGAAACAAGTTAAAATATAAGAACTACAAAAATTCACCATTAAACTAATACAAGGAAACATTATTTGATTCATATGCAATAATATAGCAAAATATAGTAAAAATAAATAAAAGTATTTACCAACCCATTTTGATGCATGCAGAGTATGGTGACCAGATTTCTGAAATGGAAACCGGGGACATTTCCTATTTGAGTGGTCAAAATATCACTAAGAAATCTCATTTGTTATTGGGCCTGTCGATTAATTAAAAACGGGGACAATATATTTTTGAATGTTTTTTGTTGTCGTTGTGGGCTCCCTATATTATTATTAACATGAATAATTATTATGATTTAGTTGGTCTGGTTTTAATACAATTCACCGCACCCGCAAAAACAAAACAAAAAAACAACCAAACAATGAAAACAGTTAATAGTAAAACCACCACTGTAAATCACAAGCCGTTCAAAACAATATTAGAACATGACTTAACAAAAACACATTATACAAATAAACTATTTAACAAATGTAATTGTATTTAATACTTTCATTTTCACAAGTTTATACTGTATAAATTACTTCTTCTTTTTCTACTTTAAATGTTTTGTTACGTTTGTGCTTGAAAATAACTCTATCTTTAATTGGTCTTGTTATTTTGCATTTTAGGCTTATTTTAAGCATGTGTTTAAGTATGTGTATTCTGCATTTATGTATTTGTTGTGAGCTGCTTTGTGACTGTGGAACTTTTGGGGACAAAACAATCCCGCACCCCGTTGAGGATCTGTTATAAAGCACATGCAAACAGTAATTTAACATGAATGGTTAGTGTGTTACTACCATGAAAGTGATAACGATGTTTCTTGTGATATTTGACGATAATGGCGCTCTGCTCTCGTGTTACGTTCATCATGAAGCGGCGCGCGCGACCAAGTAGAGTCAGCGTAGCTCACAGCGCCATCTGCTGGAGAAATAATCACTACACGATTGCTCCAGCAGCTGCTGTATGTTGGGCTTTTTTGCAATGTATATGCCATATGCGGGCTGTTTTGAACGAGCTGTAAAACGGGGACATTTCCGGAAAACGGGGACGTCTAATTGCAGAGATATCTAGCATTTCTGAGTGATGATGATGCAGAGGAATCACTGAATCAAAGTTTTGAACTGAGTCAATGAAACATTTTCAGACTTTTTATTAAAGATTAAGTTTGTAACTTCAATAAATGTGTTCAGATCGATGCGCGGTCACGTGCTCTGCTCATATGAATTATTTGAGTTTTAGTTGCTATGGCGACGCCGACGCATGTTATGAATTCAGACTCTTGTGCATGCACACCGATCTCGATCTGTTGTTGAGAGAGACGAGGCGAATTCACAAACTTTTGCAGAATATTTTCTGTGCTGACTTTGAGATTTTGAAGCTGTTTTGACGATTCCTGAGACAAGACTTTGTATTCTGGAAGAACATCGCAAGAGATATCCTTTACACAGAGTTATATTTTTGAGTTTTAGTTCTTATTATTTCTAAGGATAGTGCTATCTTGTTGTTCTTTTCTTATTTTCGAGTTTGATTAATTTTTTGTTTTTCTTTTCTTTTTTTCTTTTCTGGGAGGAGTATTTTTGAGGAGAGTTTATTGTATTGTATTGTGTTTTGTTGTGTTGTGTTTTGTGTTTTGTATTGCTTTTATTCCAGATTGGACAAGGAGGTCGATGGCGAATATGATGGGTGAAACAGGCGGTGAGTGCTTTAGGTTTTTCATTTGTTTATGGGATGTAGGGGAGAGTGGGGTGATTTGTGCCAGGGGGGAAGTAGTTCCACCCAGTACCGTCGCAAGGGCTGTGCCAAGCGTGCGACCGCACAGGGCCTCGCGCAAAAGTAAAGACGACAGCTGACTTGATGATGTAAAGCCAATAGTTAAAGTTCATGTTTTTGTCCTTCAAAATACTATAATAGTTTTAAAAAAACATAGCTAAAAGTGTGTATGGTGATGCTTTATTATTCTGCTTGTTAAAAATGTATTATGCAGTAACTTGCAATAGCCCATTTCTCTGTGCGTGTGACGGCGATTCATGCGCATACATGTCAGTCAGGGGGCATCGCACGTCAAGTTCATAGAGCTTTATTCCCAGTCCATTCAAATTTCAGATTTTTGGCCGCCTCTGACATGGGTCAAACCATAGATATTACCTACGAAGTTCAAGTAAATACGCTAGAAATGTGCGCTCATTCAAGCATGTGCATTTATTGCATGGATGGAGAAAGCACAGACGCTTGCATTTCATCTGACGGTATGCACAAAAGGTTTTTTATTTAACACTATTAAAGTTAAATAAGCATAACCTAACTAAAGCTCTATCTCGAGACGTTTTAAACGTTTTTTAAATCTGAAAACTGCAAAAAGCAACGAAATTGTCAGACATCCATTTTGTTCATTTTCACAGAGGAAATACTGAAAAACAGCGCTGGTCCTCTCAATACTGTCTGTTTATAATTGTACCGACTGAGAAATGGCTTCTGATGATTCAGTGAGAGAGCAGTCCAAACTAATTCAAGTGCATTCTGGGCGTTTTGCAAACGCATTTGACCCCTTCATAATTTAGAACATATTTTTAGCGTAAAAATGTGCGCACTGCCCAGTTCAGTTACACGGTTTAACTTCTTGAACCTGCTGTTAAACTGAATATACGATTTTTTTTTCTTAAATATCCACATAAACAACAAATTGTTCGTCACTATAGCAACAGAGTAGACCCCAGTTAAAAGGCTATACCCCCGGGCCTGGCACATCACGTTCGCACAGGGCCTCGCACCCCCCTTGCGATGGGCCTGCTTCCACCCATTTGTTTCTGGAAAACCATAGAAGGAATTGGTCATGTGACCACATCATTTTGAAAAGCCATCAATTTTACTCATCCTCTAAAGAAGGGAGACATGTGGCATGAGAGGTTAGCACATTTTAGCCCAAAAAACTGTATTTTTCCCTCTCAAAGTAAAATTTCTTTGATCACGGTTTTTTGATTGTAGCGTCTGAACAATTATAGACAAGTTTGAAAACATTTCACACATGTTTTAGTGCTTTAGCAGGCTACACAATGAGTCTATACAGTTAACATGATGTTAGCTCTTAACTGCTGGATCATGCTAGTTTTTACAAACTTGTGAGTCTGGGGTGATTTGTGCCAAAGTTGAAAGAAGTCTGTGGATGGAAAGTCCATCTTTACATTGAAAGAAAACGATGAAGGAGTCATCCCTAGAGGTGCTCAAGAAACTACCCATACCCCAAAAACTTGTTGGTACAGCCAGAAGAGAGCAGAAGTTTATATTCCCCTGCAGCATTGACAAGTGGGATGTTAAGTAGTAAGGCCAGATCCAGACCACCTAGATCTACGTACCCACAGGGGATAATCTGGAGAAGTGAGGAGATGGGCATGCCTCATCAGTGTTTGACTCACCTGCCATTTGTTTCATTTAGCTAACACTGATTTCAGTTTTGTTAATAAAGAGAAATTTAGTCACAATAGGATGTTTAGAAATGAGCCTCACTTTATTCTTATATGTTACATATTTGACAGGCAGCTTTCTATGTGTGCCAACAGGCATTTATTGCCAAAGCCTTTTTGGCTGAAATGATTCACAAATATCATATATTGTTTGTGTATTGAAGTTTTTTGTCTTTTCCCAAAAACTACAAAATATGACTTATTCCAACAGTTTAATAGGGTGACAATATCTAAATAAACCTTAAATTAGTAATTTTGTATTGAATTTGTCTTGCACCAGGGGCAAGTTGTGCCACGAGACCACTTTTTTCCCCAAAAGCTATATTTCTGAAACAATTTATTTCAGATCCAAAGTTATTGTTCTCAGGGATGCACCACATCCTGAAATATATGTACGTTCTTAAGTTGAAGACATTACTGTCATGGCCTCACTTTAAAGTCCTTTTGAGTAAAAACTGGCACAACTCACCCCACTCTCCCCTAATGTTACTGAAAAATTCCAGCCTCAGGCCGCTCCAGATCCAGGAGAGCCACTTTCTCTCAGATGGCTGGTCAGGAGGTTTGGAGACGCGGTTTTGAGGACCGGACCCAGACACAGATCCAGGAGCTTCTACACATTTAGCACTTCTGTCTTCTGAGTTTTGTGTTTCTGTGTCCACAGGTCAGACTGACAGGAAGAGGGAGTGGCAGAGCGGCAGCCGGCTGAGCCAGGACGATGGACGTCCGTCCACTCCATCTAAACTCCTTCGCAGAGGTCAGAATAGGCTTTTATTGAAGAAGTTATGGCTCAGTTAACAAATAATGTGTCTTTGAAAATAGAAAGTTGGGGAAAAAAAATAAAGTAACAATTTGATTATTAATATGTCCAAATCATCTTTGTCCCTCTCTGACAATATAGTGAGGTGGTTCTGTAGCGAGTCGTTGAGCCTCAGCAGCCGAGGCTCGTACATCGTCGATTGGAAGTGGAGTGGCCATAGATCGGATAGCCTAAGCGAACAGGGCAGTTGCAGCCACTGTAGTTTGTCCTGGTCCGACAGCCCCGAAGAGTGGATGTGGCCTCTGCTGCCAGGTCAAGTTCCCGTCGAGCCAACGGAGACTTCAAATGGCCTTTCACCAGTGAACAAGAGCTCAACAGGTGAGACTGAAATAAAGCTGGGCGGTGTAAAGTGTACAGATGGAGATTTTGCTATTTCATGCGTAAGACAGTCACAGTACAGGCACATTTATTTATTTTTTCTGGATTTAACAGTAAAATGTAAGGTATGTCATTATATCATTGCCTATTTTGACGTCAAAGATGTTTCTAATAATTCAGTTTTGTTTTCTTCATTTCAGAAAAACCTGCAGAATGTAAGAAGAGGAAAGGAGATCGTTCTTTCTTCAGGAACGTGTGTCAGGCTATGAGGCGCTCGCTCCTCTGCTGTTGTCTCAGTGCTGAGGATGTTGTGGAGCCGTTTGTTCCTCCAGCGGATCTGGAGCCAGAACCCGATCCTGGTCCATCATCACCTGATCCAGATCACTCCGGCGTCAAGCCAAGTAAGGCTCAATCCACAGACATTATTTCTCCAACATTGTTTTAAACAGTATTATTATTGTCTTGTTTGCACTGTTATTTTTAATATAAAACAAAGGATCCAGCAAGCTCATATATTTCTCATATTTTGTTTTTCAGACTCCTTTGAGACTCTCTATACCGTGGGAGAGATGATTGGATCCGGAGGATTCGGAAGAGTGTTCAAGGGAACACGGAAACTTGATGGCAAAAAGGTAAAGCAATCTTGCTGAATTGTACAAACAGGCGTTTGAACACTGTTACTGTTATTGAACATTGTTTTTTTGGGTTTTTTTTTTGCAGATTGCCATCAAGCAGATGCGCAAGATCAACAACGATCGTTATCTTGATATTGTAAGTTGGTCAAAAGTTAAATGTGTATTTGTTGTTTAAGTGCTGATTACTGTAGTCAATACTCCTGGAGGAAGCATTAGGTGTAAATGTAATAGATCAGTAAACCTGGAAAGGCTCTGATGATCGTATCTATAAAGATCAAAGAAAAGTACATTTAAAAATGATATGTTTTCTTCAGATTTTGACCCAGCTAACCTTCTGTCTACTACTTTTCTCTAGCCCGGGCATCCCACACCTCTCGTAACAGAAGTGGCGCTGCTGCTCATGATGAGGCAAGAACCCACAAGCCCCTACGTCATCCGACTGTACGACTGGTTTGAACATCCTCGGACATTCGACCTCATAATGGAGTTCCCTGAACCCTGCGAGAACTTGCTCCACTTCATCCTTCGTGATCCTCCACTGGATGAAACCACAGCTCGGGTCATCATGAGACAGGCTGTGCTGGCAGTGCAACACTGCATCGAGCATGGCGTTTTTCATAATGACGTTCATCCACAGAATTTCCTGGTGAAGACAAACACGCTAGAGCTCAAGCTGATAGACTTCGGCTGCGGTCAGCTACTTAGTGACGATGGCTACAAGAGCAACATATACTGTGGTGAGTATTTTTGGAGTGTGGAAACCTGGATGTATTGACTTTCTGATAATTTGATGCTTTGAAGAAATTGCTCAACAATGTGCAAATGTCTTGCTTACAGGATTACTGAGTTACACCCCGCCTGAAGTCTTCACTGAACCTCTATTCCACGCCATCCCAACAAATGTCTGGGCTCTAGGGGTGTTGTTGTACGAGATGATGAACGCTTGTGTTCCCTTTGGCAATACAAAGGAAATCACACAAGCCAAAGTTGCATTTCAGAACTCCAACGTATCCAAAGGTGAGTGAAAAATATTGATAACATATATAAACACACACACATAAAGCAAAGGCTCTGTTTAGAAACAGGTAAAGGTGAAGTATGTAAGATTTTTCAAGTTGAAATACATTCAGTTTATTGTTCATCAGATGCTGTTTTCATAGATGCCAACGTTCGTGTCACATGGTCATGACTAACCAGCCGCTCCTTAATAAAATGTGTACAGAATGCAGAGATCTGATTAGCAAGTGCCTAGCCCGGGATCCAACGAAACGGCCGACGTTAGAGCAGATGTTACAACATGAGTGGATTAGAAATGATCTGGAGAAGTTCAGGAGAAGTGCAGGAGATTCACTCGATCAGTGATTTCAGGTGTGAGGAAGTCTAACAGACAGAGTAGGATTATGATCATTTATCTTCAGTTCTGGATTATTTGTAGTGAGGTTTTCAAATGTGTGTTCATTGTTATAGTCAAGTCAGCTTCATTTATACAGCGCTTTATACAATACAGATTGTTTCAGAGCGGCTTCACAGTAATAAACAGGAAAATGACACAATCAGTGACGCAATTGCAAGAATTCAGTTCTGTTGTAAATCAGCTCTAAAAAAACATTCATGAGTTCACATGTTCATATAATCTTTGTATTGGATAGGAAATAACACTTGCTGTCCTTGGTGGAGCGCTTGAGCTCGAGACTTGACCCGAAGCCTGAAGTCCAACCCCGACCTGACAGGAACCCAAGCCGCCGCACCAGAGATCAGAGCCGGCCCACGTCTGAGCGAGAACACGAGAGACCGAAGACTGGAAAGAGTCATCAAGTCATCACAGCCACATTTGCTTTGTTTAGTTAGAACAACTCATCTTTATTTATATAGTTGTCACAGACTGACTGTGGCCCCGGACTTTTATTTTGAAGGGACTGAACATGGGCATGTGCACACAACAAACTGTTTCCACCATTACACATACACACAAACGAATGCCGAGTTCTAGGCGACCCGTGTTTTTCCAACCTTCTTCCCATGAAAGTGCACCAGTCAAACCCGTGACTTCCCACCCGTGAACTCGTACTAGATCGATGTACTCCCAGTTACGAGCTCTGACGTCACATTAGCCCGCGAAGCAACAATGGCAGCCCCTACGGATGCGGTGTTTATGAAAGTCGTACATTAAAACCCAAATCGTTTTTTAAAATTAAGGTATTGCTCTAACGTTATTCATCCGCAAATGTTGTGCATTATCAGCAGCTTTTCTAGCCTTAGCTCGTTTTCAGGCCATTGAGTGCAAGAATAAAATAATACCAAATACATTTCCAGATATACATACAGAGATACATAAAATAAAAGGTATAACAGCTTCTCTTGCCTTATGCGCCGCTTTTCTCCTCCGTTTCCCTCAAGTAAGCAAGGAGTGAGCACCTTTGGCGATAGAAGTGATTGTAAATGAGCATAAGCCCCGTACGGTCCGCCACGCTTTGTTTACATCAAGCTACCGCTCAGGCAGTTCGGCGTGACTTTGCCTGGAACGCTACAAAGTCGTGAGTCGTGGTTTGAAGTCGTAACTTACGGGCTCAGAAACCTGCCTGGAACGCAGCATAAATGCCGGCAAAATGTGCCATCCTGGTGTAGTTGTGTGTTTGTAGCCCTGATGTCGGTGTTGTAACATCCCGTTCATCGTCCCAAGTTGTTAGTTTCATTGTTTTGTTTGTTTAATGCTGGAATTTGTTTAAATGTTCAGTGACGCATGCTGTTCTAATATCATTACACAGAGAAGAACACCAAAAATACTTTACACCATAAGAGTTTATTTCATTTCATTCAGTTATCAGTTTAACTTCAATGCATTTCAAACAGCTAAACATCCCTTCTGGTTCACCTCTGTCGCGGGAATTCTCAATCCGTTTATCTGACTTCACCACGGACAATTCTGTTAATATAAAACTACAGTATCTCGAGGTAATTCCCTTCTCGAATACATCTAACACAATTTCAATACTTCGAGGTAATTCCCCTCCCGAAGTAAGGTGACGGCGTCCCGTCGTGAAGCTACTATCACTAGCGTTTACTCAAACACACGAGCACACAGATCTATCTATCTGTCTGTCCGTCCGTCCGTCCATCCATCCATCCATCTATCTATCTGTCTGTCTATCTATCAACAAAAACAAAACCTCTGTCAAATGCTCACACTTAAGATAGGTGGTAATGCAAATATAAAAGCATACTGTATGTTTTAACTTAAAGGTCACTTTTTCTGACTTTAGTTGTTTAAAATAAATGTACGTCTAACTCTTCATTATGTAATCATGTTAATTTTAAATGTTTTGTACCTTTTGCCATACATGTTGTATTTTAAAGGTTTCAAATGGCATGTTAAGAGAAATGTCATCCTTTTATGGCCTTTGCATCTTCATTTATGTCTAAAGCAACAGTTTGGGGTTTTAATCAGCAGCTTAGTGGTGTACACTGGAAGACAACATACACTGAGGTCATCTGTGTTGTGCCCTTAAATCAGCTTCTCTGACATGAAGCAAGACTAATGTTTGTAATTTCATGAGACTAAAACTGCACTGGATATTTACAAAGATCACAAATGTCTGTATTTACCATTTGAATCAAACCTAATGAAATTCAAAAAATCAAAATCAAAACTGTAGGCCTATTTTAGAGGTTACAAACAAGGTCTCATTTGACCATTTTAACACTTCAGACCATAACAACAGCATTTTCCAAATCACTGCTATTCTAAGGAATAATTGGGCTTTTTAAAGGGATAAAAAATACTATGGTAGTCAAATGGGGGGCGAGATCTGCTTGGTTACAAACATTCTAAATATCTTTGTGGTGACAGAATTTTATTTTTTGGGTGAACTTTCCCTTAAGACTGGTTAGGGATGCATATGCCTACTACATTTTTATATAGGCCTATATTATTTTTTATATTTTTAGGAACAATGAGAAAGAGAACAAATAAAACAGCATAAATAGATTTTCTTATAGAGGGTACACAGGCATTGTATACTAGTGTACATGACTCAATAATTTTTGTTGTTGTTGACATTATTGACATGAATGCCATGAATCGCTGGATAGAAATAAGTGTTAGTCACACTGCAAAAAAAATCTAATTTTCTTTAATTTGTGTTAAAAAAAATGTTGTTGAATTTGTGTTGATTTTAAACACACACATATATAACCTTACATTTTAATACCCTGAAACAAGTTAAAATATAAGAACTACAAAAATTCACCATTAAACTAATACAAGGAAACATTATTTGATTCATATGCAATAATATAGCAAAATATAGTAAAAATAAATAAAAGTATTTACCAACCCATTTTGATGCATGCAGAGTATGGTGACCAGATTTCTGAAATGGAAACCGGGGACATTTCCTATTTGAGTGGTCAAAATATCACTAAGAATTCTCATTTGTTATTGGGCCTGTCGATTAATTAAAAACGGGGACAATATATTTTTGAATGTTTTTTGTTGTCGTTGTGGGCTCCCTATATTATTATTAACATGAATAATTATTATGATTTAGTTGGTCTGGTTTTAATACAATTCACCGCACCCGCAAAAACAAAACAAAAAAACAATCAAACAATGAAAACAGTTAATAGTAAAACCACCACTGTAAATCACAAGCCGTTCAAAACAATATTAGAACATGACTTAACAAAAACACTTTATACAAATAAACTATTTAACAAATGTAATTGTATTTAATACTTTCATTTTCACAAGTTTATACTGTATAAATTACTTCTTCTTTTTCTACTTTAAATGTTTTGTTACGTTTGTGCTTGAAAATAACTCTATCTTTAATTGGTCTTGTTATTTTGCATTTTAGGCTTATTTTAAGCATGTGTTTAAGTATGTGTATTCTGCATTTATGTATTTGTTGTGAGCTGCTTTGTGACTGTGGAACTTTTGGGGACAAAACAATCCCGCACCCCGTTGAGGATCTGTTATAAAGCACATGCAAACAGTAATTTAACATGAATGGTTAGTGTGTTACTACCATGAAAGTGATAACGATGTTTCTTGTGATATTTGACGATAATGGCGCTCTGCTCTCGGTTACGTTCATCATGAAGCGGCGCGCGCGACCAAGTAGAGTCAGCGTAGCTCACAGCGCCATCTGCTGGAGAAATAATCACTACACGATTGCTCCAGCAGCTGCTGTATGTTGGGCTTTTTTGCAATGTATATGCCATATGCGGGCTGTTTTGAACGAGCTGTAAAACGGGGACATTTCCGGAAAACGGGGACGTCTAATTGCAGAGATATCTAGCATTTCTGAGTGATGATGATGCAGAGGAATCACTGAATCAAAGTTTTGAACTGAGTCAATGAAACATTTTCAGACTTTTTATTAAAGATTAAGTTTGTAACTTCAATAAATGTGTTCAGATCGATGCGCGGTCACGTGCTCTGCTCATATGAATTATTTGAGTTTTAGTTGCTATGGCGACGCCGACGCATGTTATGAATTCAGACTCTTGTGCATGCACACCGATCTCGATCTGTTGTTGAGAGAGACGAGGCGAATTCACAAACTTTTGCAGAATATTTTCTGTGCTGACTTTGAGATTTTGAAGCTGTTTTGACGATTCCTGAGACAAGACTTTGTATTCTGGAAGAACATCGCAAGAGATATCCTTTACACAGAGTTATATTTTTGAGTTTTAGTTCTTATTATTTCTAAGGATAGTGCTATCTTGTTGTTCTTTTCTTATTTTCGAGTTTGATTAATTTTTTGTTTTTCTTTTCTTTTTTTCTTTTCTGGGAGGAGTATTTTTGAGGAGAGTTTATTGTATTGTATTGTGTTTTGTTGTGTTGTGTTTTGTGTTTTGTATTGCTTTTATTCCAGATTGGACAAGGAGGTCGATGGCGAATATGATGGGTGAAACAGGCGGTGAGTGCTTTAGGTTTTTCATTTGTTTATGGGATGTAGGGGAGAGTGGGGTGATTTGTGCCAGGGGGGAAGTAGTTCCACCCAGTACCGTCGCAAGGGCTGTGCCAAGCGTGCGACCGCACAGGGCCTCGCGCAAAAGTAAAGACGACAGCTGACTTGATGATGTAAAGCCAATAGTTAAAGTTCATGTTTTTGTCCTTCAAAATACTATAATAGTTTTAAAAAAACATAGCTAAAAGTGTGTATGGTGATGCTTTATTATTCTGCTTGTTAAAAATGTATTATGCAGTAACTTGCAATAGCCCATTTCTCTGTGCATGTGACGGTGATTCATGCGCATACATGTCAGTCAGGGGGCATCGCACGTCAAGTTCATAGAGCTTTATTCCCAGTCCATTCAAATTTCAGATTTTTGGCCGCCTCTGACATGGGTCAAACCATAGATATTACCTACGAAGTTCAAGTAAATACGCTAGAAATGTGCGCTCATTCAAGCATGTGCATTTATTGCATGGATGGAGAAAGCACAGACGCTTGCATTTCATCTGACGGTATGCACAAAAGGTTTTTTATTTAACACTATTAAAGTTAAATAAGCATAACCTAACTAAAGCTCTATCTCGAGACGTTTTAAACGTTTTTTAAATCTGAAAACTGCAAAAAGCAACGAAATTGTCAGACATCCATTTTGTTCATTTTCACAGAGGAAATACTGAAAAACAGCGCTGGTCCTCTCAATACTGTCTGTTTATAATTGTACCGACTGAGAAATGGCTTCTGATGATTCAGTGAGAGAGCAGTCCAAACTAATTCAAGTGCATTCTGGGCGTTTTGCAAACGCATTTGACCCCTTCATAATTTAGAACATATTTTTAGCGTAAAAATGTGCGCACTGCCCAGTTCAGTTACACGGTTTAACTTCTTGAACCTGCTGTTAAACTGAATATACGATTTTTTTTCCTTAAATATCCACATAAACAACAAATTGTTCGTCACTATAGCAACAGAGTAGACCCCAGTTAAAAGGCTATACCCCCGGGCCTGGCACATCACGTTCGCACAGGGCCTCGCACCCCCCTTGCGATGGGCCTGCTTCCACCCATTTGTTTCTGGAAAACCATAGAAGGAATTGGTCATGTGACCACATCATTTTGAAAAGCCATCAATTTTACTCATCCTCTAAAGAAGGGAGACATGTGGCATGAGAGGTTAGCACATTTTAGCCCAAAAAACGGTATTTTTCCCTCTCAAAGTAAAATTTCTCTGATCACGGTTTTTTGATTGTAGCGTCTGAACAATTATAGACAAGTTTGAAAACATTTCACACATGTTTTAGTGCTTTAGCAGGCTACACAATGAGTCTATACAGTTAACATGATGTTAGCTCTTAACTGCTGGATCATGCTAGTTTTTACAAACTTGTGAGTCTGGGGTGATTTGTGCCAAAGTTGAAAGAAGTCTGTGGATGGAAAGTCCATCTTTACATTGAAAGAAAACGATGAAGGAGTCATCCCTAGAGGTGCTCAAGAAACTACCCATACCCCAAAAACTTGTTGGTACAGCCAGAAGAGAGCAGAAGTTTATATTCCCCTGCAGCATTGACAAGTGGGATGTTAAGTAGTAAGGCCAGATCCAGACCACCTAGATCTACGTACCCACAGGGGATAATCTGGAGAAGTGAGGAGATGGGCATGCCTCATCAGTGTTTGACTCACCTGCCATTTGTTTCATTTAGCTAACACTGATTTCAGTTTTGTTAATAAAGAGAAATTTAGTCACAATAGGATGTTTAGAAATGAGCCTCACTTTATTCTTATATGTTACATATTTGACAGGCAGCTTTCTATGTGTGCCAACAGGCATTTATTGCCAAAGCCTTTTTGGCTGAAATGATTCACAAATATCATATATTGTTTGTGTATTGAAGTTTTTTGTCTTTTCCCAAAAACTACAAAATATGACTTATTCCAACAGTTTAATAGGGTGACAATATCTAAATAAACCTTAAATTAGTAATTTTGTATTGAATTTGTCTTGCTTTCATATAGCATTACAGTTCATAACATTAAAATGTTCTGTTTTACTTCAGAAATCACTGGCACAATTTACCCCAACGTATTCTCCCCAAAGGCACAACTTACCCCTCACCAGGGGCAAGTTGTGCCACGAGACCACTTTTTTCCCCAAAAGCTATATTTCTGAAACAATTTATTTCAGATCCAAAGTTATTGTTCTCAGGGATGCACCACATCCTGAAATATATGTACGTTCTTAAGTTGAAGACATTACTGTCATGGCCTCACTTTAAAGTCACTTTGAGTAAAAACTGGCACAACTCACCCCACTCTCCCCTAATGTTACTGAAAAATTCCAGCCTCAGGCCGCTCCAGATCCAGGAGAGCCACTTTCTCTCAGATGGCTGGTCAGGAGGTTTGGAGACGCGGTTTTGAGGACCGGACCCAGACACAGATCCAGGAGCTTCTACACATTTAGCACTTCTGTCTTCTGAGTTTTGTGTTTCTGTGTCCACAGGTCAGACTGACAGGAAGAGGGAGTGGCAGAGCGGCAGCCGGCTGAGCCAGGACGATGGACGTCCGTCCACTCCATCTAAACTCCTTCGCAGAGGTCAGAATAGGCTTTTATTGAAGAAGTTATGGCTCAGTTAACAAATAATGTGTCTTTGAAAATAGAAAGTTGGGGAAAAAAAATAAAGTAACAATTTGATTATTAATATGTCCAAATCATCTTTGTCCCTCTCTGACAATATAGTGAGGTGGTTCTGTAGCGAGTCGTTGAGCCTCAGCAGCCGAGGCTCGTACATCGTCGATTGGAAGTGGAGTGGCCATAGATCGGATAGCCTAAGCGAACAGGGCAGTTGCAGCCACTGTAGTTTGTCCTGGTCCGACAGCCCCGAAGAGTGGATGTGGCCTCTGCTGCCAGGTCAAGTTCCCGTCGAGCCAACGGAGACTTCAAATGGCCTTTCACCAGTGAACAAGAGCTCAACAGGTGAGACTGAAATAAAGCTGGGCGGTGTAAAGTGTACAGATGGAGATTTTGCTATTTCATGCGTAAGACAGTCACAGTACAGGCACATTTATTTATTTTTTCTGGATTTAACAGTAAAATGTAAGGTATGTCATTATATCATTGCCTATTTTGACGTCAAAGATGTTTCTAATAATTCAGTTTTGTTTTCTTCATTTCAGAAAAACCTGCAGAATGTAAGAAGAGGAAAGGAGATCGTTCTTTCTTCAGGAACGTGTGTCAGGCTATGAGGCGCTCGCTCCTCTGCTGTTGTCTCAGTGCTGAGGATGTTGTGGAGCCGTTTGTTCCTCCAGCGGATCTGGAGCCAGAACCCGATCCTGGTCCATCATCACCTGATCCAGATCACTCCGGCGTCAAGCCAAGTAAGGCTCAATCCACAGACATTATTTCTCCAACATTGTTTTAAACAGTATTATTATTGTCTTGTTTGCACTGTTATTTTTAATATAAAACAAAGGATCCAGCAAGCTCATATATTTCTCATATTTTGTTTTTCAGACTCCTTTGAGACTCTCTATACCGTGGGAGAGATGATTGGATCCGGAGGATTCGGAAGAGTGTTCAAGGGAACACGGAAACTTGATGGCAAAAAGGTAAAGCAATCTTGCTGAATTGTACAAACAGGCGTTTGAACACTGTTACTGTTATTGAACATTGTTTTTTTGGGGTTTTTTTTGCAGATTGCCATCAAGCAGATGCGCAAGATCAACAACGATCGTTATCTTGATATTGTAAGTTGGTCAAAAGTTAAATGTGTATTTGTTGTTTAAGTGCTGATTACTGTAGTCAATACTCCTGGAGGAAGCATTAGGTGTAAATGTAATAGATCAGTAAACCTGGAAAGGCTCTGATGATCGTATCTATAAAGATCAAAGAAAAGTACATTTAAAAATGATATGTTTTCTTCAGATTTTGACCCAGCTAACCTTCTGTCTACTACTTTTCTCTAGCCCGGGCATCCCACACCTCTCGTAACAGAAGTGGCGCTGCTGCTCATGATGAGGCAAGAACCCACAAGCCCCTACGTCATCCGACTGTACGACTGGTTTGAACATCCTCGGACATTCGACCTCATAATGGAGTTCCCTGAACCCTGCGAGAACTTGCTCCACTTCATCCTTCGTGATCCTCCACTGGATGAAACCACAGCTCGGGTCATCATGAGACAGGCTGTGCTGGCAGTGCAACACTGCATCGAGCATGGCGTTTTTCATAATGACGTTCATCCACAGAATTTCCTGGTGAAGACAAACACGCTAGAGCTCAAGCTGATAGACTTCGGCTGCGGTCAGCTACTTAGTGACGATGGCTACAAGAGCAACATATACTGTGGTGAGTATTTTTGGAGTGTGGAAACCTGGATGTATTGACTTTCTGATAATTTGATGCTTTGAAGAAATTGCTCAACAATGTGCAAATGTCTTGCTTACAGGATTACTGAGTTACACCCCGCCTGAAGTCTTCACTGAACCTCTATTCCACGCCATCCCAACAAATGTCTGGGCTCTAGGGGTGTTGTTGTACGAGATGATGAACGCTTGTGTTCCCTTTGGCAATACAAAGGAAATCACACAAGCCAAAGTTGCATTTCAGAACTCCAACGTATCCAAAGGTGAGTGAAAAATATTGATAACATATATAAACACACACACATAAAGCAAAGGCTCTGTTTAGAAACAGGTAAAGGTGAAGTATGTAAGATTTTTCAAGTTGAAATACATTCAGTTTATTGTTCATCAGATGCTGTTTTCATAGATGCCAACGTTCGTGTCACATGGTCATGACTAACCAGCCGCTCCTTAATAAAATGTGTACAGAATGCAGAGATCTGATTAGCAAGTGCCTAGCCCGGGATCCAACGAAACGGCCGACGTTAGAGCAGATGTTACAACATGAGTGGATTAGAAATGATCTGGAGAAGTTCAGGAGAAGTGCAGGAGATTCACTCGATCAGTGATTTCAGGTGTGAGGAAGTCTAACAGACAGAGTAGGATTATGATCATTTATCTTCAGTTCTGGATTATTTGTAGTGAGGTTTTCAAATGTGTGTTCATTGTTATAGTCAAGTCAGCTTCATTTATACAGCGCTTTATACAATACAGATTGTTTCAGAGCGGCTTCACAGTAATAAACAGGAAAATGACACAATCAGTGACGCAATTGCAAGAATTCAGTTCTGTTGTAAATCAGCTCTAAAAAAACATTCATGAGTTCACATGTTCATATAATCTTTGTATTGGATAGGAAATAACACTTGCTGTCCTTGGTGGAGCGCTTGAGCTCGAGACTTGACCCGAAGCCTGAAGTCCAACCCCGACCTGACAGGAACCCAAGCCGCCGCACCAGAGATCAGAGCCGGCCCACGTCTGAGCGAGAACACGAGAGACCGAAGACTGGAAAGAGTCATCAAGTCATCACAGCCACATTTGCTTTGTTTAGTTAGAACAACTCATCTTTATTTATATAGTTGTCACAGACTGACTGTGGCCCCGGACTTTTATTTTGAAGGGACTGAACATGGGCATGTGCACACAACAAACTGTTTCCACCATTACACATACACACAAACGAATGCCGAGTTCTAGGCGACCCGTGTTTTTCCAACCTTCTTCCCATGAAAGTGCACCAGTCAAACCCGTGACTTCCCACCCGTGAACTCGTACTAGATCGATGTACTCCCAGTTACGAGCTCTGACGTCACATTAGCCCGCGAAGCAACAATGGCAGCCCCTACGGATGCGGTGTTTATGAAAGTCGTACATTAAAACCCAAATCGTTTTTTAAAATTAAGGTATTGCTCTAACGTTATTCATCCGCAAATGTTGTGCATTATCAGCAGCTTTTCTAGCCTTAGCTCGTTTTCAGGCCATTGAGTGCAAGAATAAAATAATACCAAATACATTTCCAGATATACATACAGAGATACATAAAATAAAAGGTATAACAGCTTCTCTTGCCTTATGCGCCGCTTTTCTCCTCCGTTTCCCTCAAGTAAGCAAGGAGTGAGCACCTTTGGCGATAGAAGTGATTGTAAATGAGCATAAGCCCCGTACGGTCCGCCACGCTTTGTTTACATCAAGCTACCGCTCAGGCAGTTCGGCGTGACTTTGCCTGGAACGCTACAAAGTCGTGAGTCGTGGTTTGAAGTCGTAACTTACGGGCTCAGAAACCTGCCTGGAACGCAGCATAAATGCCGGCAAAATGTGCCATCCTGGTGTAGTTGTGTGTTTGTAGCCCTGATGTCGGTGTTGTAACATCCCGTTCATCGTCCCAAGTTGTTAGTTTCATTGTTTTGTTTGTTTAATGCTGGAATTTGTTTAAATGTTCAGTGACGCATGCTGTTCTAATATCATTACACAGAGAAGAACACCAAAAATACTTTACACCATAAGAGTTTATTTCATTTCATTCAGTTATCAGTTTAACTTCAATGCATTTCAAACAGCTAAACATCCCTTCTGGTTCACCTCTGTCGCGGGAATTCTCAATCCGTTTATCTGACTTCACCACGGACAATTCTGTTAATATAAAACTACAGTATCTCGAGGTAATTCCCTTCTCGAATACATCTAACACAATTTCAATACTTCGAGGTAATTCCCCTCCCGAAGTAAGGTGACGGCGTCCCGTCGTGAAGCTACTATCACTAGCGTTTACTCAAACACACGAGCACACAGATCTATCTATCTGTCTGTCCGTCCGTCCGTCCGTCCGTCCATCCATCCATCTATCTATCTGTCTGTCTGTCTATCAACAAAAACAAAACCTCTGTCAAATGCTCACACTTAAGATAGGTGGTAATGCAAATATAAAAGCATACTGTATGTTTTAACTTAAAGGTCACTTTTTCTGACTTTAGTTGTTTAAAATAAATGTACGTCTAACTCTTCATTATGTAATCATGTTAATTTTAAATGTTTTGTACCTTTTGCCATACATGTTGTATTTTAAAGGTTTCAAATGGCATGTTAAGAGAAATGTCATCCTTTTATGGCCTTTGCATCTTCATTTATGTCTAAAGCAACAGTTTGGGGTTTTAATCAGCAGCTTAGTGGTGTACACTGGAAGACAACATACACTGAGGTCATCTGTGTTGTGCCCTTAAATCAGCTTCTCTGACATGAAGCAAGACTAATGTTTGTAATTTCATGAGACTAAAACTGCACTGGATATTTACAAAGATCACAAATGTCTGTATTTACCATTTGAATCAAACCTAATGAAATTCAAAAAATCAAAATCAAAACTGTAGGCCTATTTTAGAGGTTACAAACAAGGTCTCATTTGACCATTTTAACACTTCAGACCATAACAACAGCATTTTCCAAATCACTGCTATTCTAAGGAATAATTGGGCTTTTTAAAGGGATAAAAAATACTATGGTAGTCAAATGGGGGGCGAGATCTGCTTGGTTACAAACATTCTAAATATCTTTGTGGTGACAGAATTTTATTTTTTGGGTGAACTTTCCCTCAAGACTGGTTAGGGATGCATATGCCTACTACATTTTTATATAGGCCTATATTATTTTTTATATTTTTAGGAACAATGAGAAAGAGAACAAATAAAACAGCATAAATAGATTTTCTTATAGAGGGTACACAGGCATTGTATACTAGTGTACATGACTCAATAATTTTTGTTGTTGTTGACATTATTGACATGAATGCCATGAATCGCTGGATAGAAATAAGTGTTAGTCACACTGCAAAAAAAATCTAATTTTCTTTAATTTGTGTTAAAAAAAATGTTGTTGAATTTGTGTTGATTTTAAACACACACATATATAACCTTACATTTTAATACCCTGAAACAAGTTAAAATATAAGAACTACAAAAATTCACCATTAAACTAATACAAGGAAACATTATTTGATTCATATGCAATAATATAGCAAAATATAGTAAAAATAAATAAAAGTATTTACCAACCCATTTTGATGCATGCAGAGTATGGTGACCAGATTTCTGAAATGGAAACCGGGGACATTTCCTATTTGAGTGGTCAAAATATCACTAAGAAATCTCATTTGTTATTGGGCCTGTCGATTAATTAAAAACGGGGACAATATATTTTTGAATGTTTTTTGTTGTCGTTGTGGGCTCCCTATATTATTATTAACATGAATAATTATTATGATTTAGTTGGTCTGGTTTTAATACAATTCACCGCACCCGCAAAAACAAAACAAAAAAACAATCAAACAATGAAAACAGTTAATAGTAAAACCACCACTGTAAATCACAAGCCGTTCAAAACAATATTAGAACATGACTTAACAAAAACACATTATACAAATAAACTATTTAACAAATGTAATTGTATTTAATACTTTCATTTTCACAAGTTTATACTGTATAAATTACTTCTTCTTTTTCTACTTTAAATGTTTTGTTACGTTTGTGCTTGAAAATAACTCTATCTTTAATTGGTCTTGTTATTTTGCATTTTAGGCTTATTTTAAGCATGTGTTTAAGTATGTGTATTCTGCATTTATGTATTTGTTGTGAGCTGCTTTGTGACTGTGGAACTTTTGGGGACAAAACAATCCCGCACCCCGTTGAGGATCTGTTATAAAGCACATGCAAACAGTAATTTAACATGAATGGTTAGTGTGTTACTACCATGAAAGTGATAACGATGTTTCTTGTGATATTTGACGATAATGGCGCTCTGCTCTCGGTTACGTTCATCATGAAGCGGCGCGCGCGACCAAGTAGAGTCAGCGTAGCTCACAGCGCCATCTGCTGGAGAAATAATCACTACACGATTGCTCCAGCAGCTGCTGTATGTTGGGCTTTTTTGCAATGTATATGCCATATGCGGGCTGTTTTGAACGAGCTGTAAAACGGGGACATTTCCGGAAAACGGGGACGTCTAATTGCAGAGATATCTAGCATTTCTGAGTGATGATGATGCAGAGGAATCACTGAATCAAAGTTTTGAACTGAGTCAATGAAACATTTTCAGACTTTTTATTAAAGATTAAGTTTGTAACTTCAATAAATGTGTTCAGATCGATGCGCGGTCACGTGCTCTGCTCATATGAATTATTTGAGTTTTAGTTGCTATGGCGACGCCGACGCATGTTATGAATTCAGACTCTTGTGCATGCACACCGATCTCGATCTGTTGTTGAGAGAGACGAGGCGAATTCACAAACTTTTGCAGAATATTTTCTGTGCTGACTTTGAGATTTTGAAGCTGTTTTGACGATTCCTGAGACAAGACTTTGTATTCTGGAAGAACATCGCAAGAGATATCCTTTACACAGAGTTATATTTTTGAGTTTTAGTTCTTATTATTTCTAAGGATAGTGCTATCTTGTTGTTCTTTTCTTATTTTCGAGTTTGATTAATTTTTTGTTTTTCTTTTCTTTTTTTCTTTTCTGGGAGGAGTATTTTTGAGGAGAGTTTATTGTATTGTATTGTGTTTTGTTGTGTTGTGTTTTGTGTTTTGTATTGCTTTTATTCCAGATTGGACAAGGAGGTCGATGGCGAATATGATGGGTGAAACAGGCGGTGAGTGCTTTAGGTTTTTCATTTGTTTATGGGATGTAGGGGAGAGTGGGGTGATTTGTGCCAGGGGGGAAGTAGTTCCACCCAGTACCGTCGCAAGGGCTGTGCCAAGCGTGCGACCGCACAGGGCCTCGCGCAAAAGTAAAGACGACAGCTGACTTGATGATGTAAAGCCAATAGTTAAAGTTCATGTTTTTGTCCTTCAAAATACTATAATAGTTTTAAAAAAACATAGCTAAAAGTGTGTATGGTGATGCTTTATTATTCTGCTTGTTAAAAATGTATTATGCAGTAACTTGCAATAGCCCATTTCTCTGTGCGTGTGACGGTGATTCATGCGCATACATGTCAGTCAGGGGGCATCGCACGTCAAGTTCATAGAGCTTTATTCCCAGTCCATTCAAATTTCAGATTTTTGGCCGCCTCTGACATGGGTCAAACCATAGATATTACCTACGAAGTTCAAGTAAATACGCTAGAAATGTGCGCTCATTCAAGCATGTGCATTTATTGCATGGATGGAGAAAGCACAGACGCTTGCATTTCATCTGACGGTATGCACAAAAGGTTTTTTATTTAACACTATTAAAGTTAAATAAGCATAACCTAACTAAAGCTCTATCTCGAGACGTTTTAAACGTTTTTTAAATCTGAAAACTGCAAAAAGCAACGAAATTGTCAGACATCCATTTTGTTCATTTTCACAGAGGAAATACTGAAAAACAGCGCTGGTCCTCTCAATACTGTCTGTTTATAATTGTACCGACTGAGAAATGGCTTCTGATGATTCAGTGAGAGAGCAGTCCAAACTAATTCAAGTGCATTCTGGGCGTTTTGCAAACGCATTTGACCCCTTCATAATTTAGAACATATTTTTAGCGTAAAAATGTGCGCACTGCCCAGTTCAGTTACACGGTTTAACTTCTTGAACCTGCTGTTAAACTGAATATACGATTTTTTTTCCTTAAATATCCACATAAACAACAAATTGTTCGTCACTATAGCAACAGAGTAGACCCCAGTTAAAAGGCTATACCCCCGGGCCTGGCACATCACGTTCGCACAGGGCCTCGCACCCCCCTTGCGATGGGCCTGCTTCCACCCATTTGTTTCTGGAAAACCATAGAAGGAATTGGTCATGTGACCACATCATTTTGAAAAGCCATCAATTTTACTCATCCTCTAAAGAAGGGAGACATGTGGCATGAGAGGTTAGCACATTTTAGCCCAAAAAACGGTATTTTTCCCTCTCAAAGTAAAATTTCTCTGATCACGGTTTTTTGATTGTAGCGTCTGAACAATTATAGACAAGTTTGAAAACATTTCACACATGTTTTAGTGCTTTAGCAGGCTACACAATGAGTCTATACAGTTAACATGATGTTAGCTCTTAACTGCTGGATCATGCTAGTTTTTACAAACTTGTGAGTCTGGGGTGATTTGTGCCAAAGTTGAAAGAAGTCTGTGGATGGAAAGTCCATCTTTACATTGAAAGAAAACGATGAAGGAGTCATCCCTAGAGGTGCTCAAGAAACTACCCATACCCCAAAAACTTGTTGGTACAGCCAGAAGAGAGCAGAAGTTTATATTCCCCTGCAGCATTGACAAGTGGGATGTTAAGTAGTAAGGCCAGATCCAGACCACCTAGATCTACGTACCCACAGGGGATAATCTGGAGAAGTGAGGAGATGGGCATGCCTCATCAGTGTTTGACTCACCTGCCATTTGTTTCATTTAGCTAACACTGATTTCAGTTTTGTTAATAAAGAGAAATTTAGTCACAATAGGATGTTTAGAAATGAGCCTCACTTTATTCTTATATGTTACATATTTGACAGGCAGCTTTCTATGTGTGCCAACAGGCATTTATTGCCAAAGCCTTTTTGGCTGAAATGATTCACAAATATCATATATTGTTTGTGTATTGAAGTTTTTTGTCTTTTCCCAAAAACTACAAAATATGACTTATTCCAACAGTTTAATAGGGTGACAATATCTAAATAAACCTTAAATTAGTAATTTTGTATTGAATTTGTCTTGCTTTCATATAGCATTACAGTTCATAACATTAAAATGTTCTGTTTTACTTCAGAAATCACTGGCACAATTTACCCCAACGTATTCTCCCCAAAGGCACAACTTACCCCTCACCAGGGGCAAGTTGTGCCACGAGACCACTTTTTTCCCCAAAAGCTATATTTCTGAAACAATTTATTTCAGATCCAAAGTTATTGTTCTCAGGGATGCACCACATCCTGAAATATATGTACGTTCTTAAGTTGAAGACATTACTGTCATGGCCTCACTTTAAAGTCACTTTGAGTAAAAACTGGCACAACTCACCCCACTCTCCCCTAATGTTACTGAAAAATTCCAGCCTCAGGCCGCTCCAGATCCAGGAGAGCCACTTTCTCTCAGATGGCTGGTCAGGAGGTTTGGAGACGCGGTTTTGAGGACCGGACCCAGACACAGATCCAGGAGCTTCTACACATTTAGCACTTCTGTCTTCTGAGTTTTGTGTTTCTGTGTCCACAGGTCAGACTGACAGGAAGAGGGAGTGGCAGAGCGGCAGCCGGCTGAGCCAGGACGATGGACGTCCGTCCACTCCATCTAAACTCCTTCGCAGAGGTCAGAATAGGCTTTTATTGAAGAAGTTATGGCTCAGTTAACAAATAATGTGTCTTTGAAAATAGAAAGTTGGGGAAAAAAAATAAAGTAACAATTTGATTATTAATATGTCCAAATCATCTTTGTCCCTCTCTGACAATATAGTGAGGTGGTTCTGTAGCGAGTCGTTGAGCCTCAGCAGCCGAGGCTCGTACATCGTCGATTGGAAGTGGAGTGGCCATAGATCGGATAGCCTAAGCGAACAGGGCAGTTGCAGCCACTGTAGTTTGTCCTGGTCCGACAGCCCCGAAGAGTGGATGTGGCCTCTGCTGCCAGGTCAAGTTCCCGTCGAGCCAACGGAGACTTCAAATGGCCTTTCACCAGTGAACAAGAGCTCAACAGGTGAGACTGAAATAAAGCTGGGCGGTGTAAAGTGTACAGATGGAGATTTTGCTATTTCATGCGTAAGACAGTCACAGTACAGGCACATTTATTTATTTTTTCTGGATTTAACAGTAAAATGTAAGGTATGTCATTATATCATTGCCTATTTTGACGTCAAAGATGTTTCTAATAATTCAGTTTTGTTTTCTTCATTTCAGAAAAACCTGCAGAATGTAAGAAGAGGAAAGGAGATCGTTCTTTCTTCAGGAACGTGTGTCAGGCTATGAGGCGCTCGCTCCTCTGCTGTTGTCTCAGTGCTGAGGATGTTGTGGAGCCGTTTGTTCCTCCAGCGGATCTGGAGCCAGAACCCGATCCTGGTCCATCATCACCTGATCCAGATCACTCCGGCGTCAAGCCAAGTAAGGCTCAATCCACAGACATTATTTCTCCAACATTGTTTTAAACAGTATTATTATTGTCTTGTTTGCACTGTTATTTTTAATATAAAACAAAGGATCCAGCAAGCTCATATATTTCTCATATTTTGTTTTTCAGACTCCTTTGAGACTCTCTATACCGTGGGAGAGATGATTGGATCCGGAGGATTCGGAAGAGTGTTCAAGGGAACACGGAAACTTGATGGCAAAAAGGTAAAGCAATCTTGCTGAATTGTACAAACAGGCGTTTGAACACTGTTACTGTTATTGAACATTGTTTTTTTGGTTTTTTTTTTTGCAGATTGCCATCAAGCAGATGCGCAAGATCAACAACGATCGTTATCTTGATATTGTAAGTTGGTCAAAAGTTAAATGTGTATTTGTTGTTTAAGTGCTGATTACTGTAGTCAATACTCCTGGAGGAAGCATTAGGTGTAAATGTAATAGATCAGTAAACCTGGAAAGGCTCTGATGATCGTATCTATAAAGATCAAAGAAAAGTACATTTAAAAATGATATGTTTTCTTCAGATTTTGACCCAGCTAACCTTCTGTCTACTACTTTTCTCTAGCCCGGGCATCCCACACCTCTCGTAACAGAAGTGGCGCTGCTGCTCATGATGAGGCAAGAACCCACAAGCCCCTACGTCATCCGACTGTACGACTGGTTTGAACATCCTCGGACATTCGACCTCATAATGGAGTTCCCTGAACCCTGCGAGAACTTGCTCCACTTCATCCTTCGTGATCCTCCACTGGATGAAACCACAGCTCGGGTCATCATGAGACAGGCTGTGCTGGCAGTGCAACACTGCATCGAGCATGGCGTTTTTCATAATGACGTTCATCCACAGAATTTCCTGGTGAAGACAAACACGCTAGAGCTCAAGCTGATAGACTTCGGCTGCGGTCAGCTACTTAGTGACGATGGCTACAAGAGCAACATATACTGTGGTGAGTATTTTTGGAGTGTGGAAACCTGGATGTATTGACTTTCTGATAATTTGATGCTTTGAAGAAATTGCTCAACAATGTGCAAATGTCTTGCTTACAGGATTACTGAGTTACACCCCGCCTGAAGTCTTCACTGAACCTCTATTCCACGCCATCCCAACAAATGTCTGGGCTCTAGGGGTGTTGTTGTACGAGATGATGAACGCTTGTGTTCCCTTTGGCAATACAAAGGAAATCACACAAGCCAAAGTTGCATTTCAGAACTCCAACGTATCCAAAGGTGAGTGAAAAATATTGATAACATATATAAACACACACACATAAAGCAAAGGCTCTGTTTAGAAACAGGTAAAGGTGAAGTATGTAAGATTTTTCAAGTTGAAATACATTCAGTTTATTGTTCATCAGATGCTGTTTTCATAGATGCCAACGTTCGTGTCACATGGTCATGACTAACCAGCCGCTCCTTAATAAAATGTGTACAGAATGCAGAGATCTGATTAGCAAGTGCCTAGCCCGGGATCCAACGAAACGGCCGACGTTAGAGCAGATGTTACAACATGAGTGGATTAGAAATGATCTGGAGAAGTTCAGGAGAAGTGCAGGAGATTCACTCGATCAGTGATTTCAGGTGTGAGGAAGTCTAACAGACAGAGTAGGATTATTATCATTTATCTTCAGTTCTGGATTATTTGTAGTGAGGTTTTCAAATGTGTGTTCATTGTTATAGTCAAGTCAGCTTCATTTATACAGCGCTTTATACAATACAGATTGTTTCAGAGCGGCTTCACAGTAATAAACAGGAAAATGACACAATCAGTGACGCAATTGCAAGAATTCAGTTCTGTTGTAAATCAGCTCTAAAAAAACATTCATGAGTTCACATGTTCATATAATCTTTGTATTGGATAGGAAATAACACTTGCTGTCCTTGGTGGAGCGCTTGAGCTCGAGACTTGACCCGAAGCCTGAAGTCCAACCCCGACCTGACAGGAACCCAAGCCGCCGCACCAGAGATCAGAGCCGGCCCACGTCTGAGCGAGAACACGAGAGACCGAAGACTGGAAAGAGTCATCAAGTCATCACAGCCACATTTGCTTTGTTTAGTTAGAACAACTCATCTATATTTATATAGTTGTCACAGACTGACTGTGACCCCAGACTTTTATTTTGAAGGGACTGAACATGGGCATGTGCACACAACAAACTGTTTCCACCATTACACATACACACAAACTAATGCCGAGTTCTAGGCGACCCGTGTTTTTCCAACCTTCTTCCCATGAAAGTGCACCAGTCAAACCCGTGACTTCCCACCCGTGAACTCGTACTAGATCGATGTACTCCCAGTTACGAGCTCTGACGTCACATTAGCCCGCGAAGCAACAATGGCAGCCCCTACGGATGCGGTGTTTATGAAATTCGTACATTAAAACCCAAATCGTTTTTTAAAATTAAGGTATTGCTCTAACGTTATTCATCCGCAAATGTTGTGCATTATCAGCAGCTTTTCTAGCCTTAGCTCGTTTTCAGGCCATTGAGTGCAAGAATAAAATAATACCAAATACATTTCCAGATATACATACAGAGATACATAAAATAAAAGGTATAACAGCTTCTCTTGCCTTATGCGCCGCTTTTCTCCTCCGTTTCCCTCAAGTAAGCAAGGAGTGAGCACCTTTGGCGATAGAAGTGATTGTAAATGAGCATAAGCCCCGTACGGTCCGCCACGCTTTGTTTACATCAAGCTACCGCTCAGGCAGTTCGGCGTGACTTTGCCTGGAACGCTACAAAGTCGTGAGTCGTGGTTTGAAGTCGTAACTTACGGGCTCAGAAACCTGCCTGGAACGCAGCATAAATGCCGGCAAAATGTGCCATCCTGGTGTAGTTGTGTGTTTGTAGCCCTGATGTCGGTGTTGTAACATCCCGTTCATCGTCCCAAGTTGTTAGTTTCATTGTTTTGTTTGTTTAATGCTGGAATTTGTTTAAATGTTCAGTGACGCATGCTGTTCTAATATCATTACACAGAGAAGAACACCAAAAATACTTTACACCATAAGAGTTTATTTCATTTCATTCAGTTATCAGTTTAACTTCAATGCATTTCAAACAGCTAAACATCCCTTCTGGTTCACCTCTGTCGCGGGAATTCTCAATCCGTTTATCTGACTTCACCACGGACAATTCTGTTAATATAAAACTACAGTATCTCGAGGTAATTCCCTTCTCGAATACATCTAACACAATTTCAATACTTTGAGGTAATTCCCCTCCCGAAGTAAGGTGACGGCGTCCCGTCGTGAAGCTACTATCACTAGCGTTTACTCAAACACACGAGCACACAGATCTATCTATCTGTCTGTCCGTCCGTCCGTCCGTCCGTCCGTCCATCCATCCATCCATCTATCTATCTGTCTGTCTGTCTATCTATCAACAAAAACAAAACCTCTGTCAAATGCTCACACTTAAGATAGGTGGTAATGCAAATATAAAAGCATACTGTATGTTTTAACTTAAAGGTCACTTTTTCTGACTTTAGTTGTTTAAAATAAATGTACGTCTAACTCTTCATTATGTAATCATGTTAATTTTAAATGTTTTGTACCTTTTGCCATACATGTTGTATTTTAAAGGTTTCAAATGGCATGTTAAGAGAAATGTCATCCTTTTATGGCCTTTGCATCTTCATTTATGTCTAAAGCAACAGTTTGGGGTTTTAATCAGCAGCTTAGTGGTGTACACTGGAAGACAACATACACTGAGGTCATCTGTGTTGTGCCCTTAAATCAGCTTCTCTGACATGAAGCAAGACTAATGTTTGTAATTTCATGAGACTAAAACTGCACTGGATATTTACAAAGATCACAAATGTCTGTATTTACCATTTGAATCAAACCTAATGAAATTCAAAAAATCAAAATCAAAACTGTAGGCCTATTTTAGAGGTTACAAACAAGGTCTCATTTGACCATTTTAACACTTCAGACCATAACAACAGCATTTTCCAAATCACTGCTATTCTAAGGAATAATTGGGCTTTTTAAAGGGATAAAAAATACTATGGTAGTCAAATGGGGGGCGAGATCTGCTTGGTTACAAACATTCTAAATATCTTTGTGGTGACAGAATTTTATTTTTTGGGTGAACTTTCCCTTAAGACTGGTTAGGGATGCATATGCCTACTACATTTTTATATAGGCCTATATTATTTTTTATATTTTTAGGAACAATGAGAAAGAGAACAAATAAAACAGCATAAATAGATTTTCTTATAGAGGGTACACAGGCATTGTATACTAGTGTACATGACTCAATAATTTTTGTTGTTGTTGACATTATTGACATGAATGCCATGAATCGCTGGATAGAAATAAGTGTTAGTCACACTGCAAAAAAAATCAAATTTTCTTTAATTTGTGTTAAAAAAAATGTTGTTGAATTTGTGTTGATTTTAAACACACACATATATAACCTTACATTTTAATACCCTGAAACAAGTTAAAATATAAGAACTAAAAAAATTCACCATTAAACTAATACAAGGAAACATTATTTGATTCATATGCAATAATATAGCAAAATATAGTAAAAATAAATAAAAGTATTTACCAACCCATTTTGATGCATGCAGAGTATGGTGACCAGATTTCTGAAATGGAAACCGGGGACATTTCCTATTTGAGTGGTCAAAATATCACTAAGAAATCTCATTTGTTATTGGGCCTGTCGATTAATTAAAAACGGGGACAATATATTTTTGAATGTTTTTTGTTGTCGTTGTGGGCTCCCTATATTATTATTAACATGAATAATTATTATGATTTAGTTGGTCTGGTTTTAATACAATTCACCGCACCCGCAAAAACAAAACAAAAAAACAATCAAACAATGAAAACAGTTAATAGTAAAACCACCACTGTAAATCACAAGCCGTTCAAAACAATATTAGAACATGACTTAACAAAAACACATTATACAAATAAACTATTTAACAAATGTAATTGTATTTAATACTTTCATTTTCACAAGTTTATACTGTATAAATTACTTCTTTTTCTACTTTAAATGTTTTGTTACGTTTGTGCTTGAAAATAACTCTATCTTTAATTGGTCTTGTTATTTTGCATTTTAGGCTTATTTTAAGCATGTGTTTAAGTATGTGTATTCTGCATTTATGTATTTGTTGTGAGCTGCTTTGTGACTGTGGAACTTTTGGGGACAAAACAATCCCGCACCCCGTTGAGGATCTGTTATAAAGCACATGCAAACAGTAATTTAACATGAATGGTTAGTGTGTTACTACCATGAAAGTGATAACGATGTTTCTTGTGATATTTGACGATAATGGCGCTCTGCTCTCGGTTACGTTCATCATGAAGCGGCGCGCGCGACCAAGTAGAGTCAGCGTAGCTCACAGCGCCATCTGCTGGAGAAATAATCACTACACGATTGCTCCAGCAGCTGCTGTATGTTGGGCTTTTTTGCCATAGACATAATAAATACATAGACGCCCTATTGGCCGCTGGACCGCACGTCAACGACGCCGCCATATTGCGGAGGGCAACTTTCCAATAACTCTAATAACAGGAATTGAGAAAAATGCCTGCTTCGTGTGCTGCTCGGGGCTGTACAAATCACCGCACAATTGGAAACAGTTCTCGGGGAATTACCTTTCACAAGTGAGACTGAACATTTGTTTCTGGTTGTATTTGGTCGTTATATTATTATATAATTAGTAATAGTGACGTTAGTTGGTCACCAGAGTCAGACTAAAATAGCTAGCGATGTCGCTACTAGCTGTGGAAGTTGAGACATGAGTTGACATGATTTATATTATAGTTTTAGCTTATATTATATTTTATATTATAAATTAAATTTCCTGAAATCGATTCATCTATATATTTTTGAAAGACTTTTATGACAGGCGACTGACATATTGTGACTCTTAACGTTAGTTAACTTAAGTTAAGTTAGTTGCCTAGCTAACTTTTATCACACATTGAAGGTTTCCCAGACAAAGAGGTACGATATCAGAGCTCGAATTCGAGCATCAGGTACGGATTTCAGATATCAAAATATAATCTGAAAAGAGGCAATATCTGTATTAAAGGAAGAGCTGCATGATTAATTGTAAAAAGAATATTAATTCAAACACCTACATCATCTTATTCTTAAATTACAATTATTCTGCTATTTCTATTAAAACCTTTGATAAGTAGGATTACAGCAAAAAATCGTGATTCATCCAGAATTGTGCAGTTCTAGTTCACCCAAATATGAAACTCTGCTGGCCAAGATATGACATATATATCTATGTTTATATGACATATACATATTGGATGGCCTTAGGGTGAATACATTATCAGGTCATTTTAATTTTTGTGTGAACTATTTCTTAAGTAAGTGTGTGTGTGTGTGTGTGTGTGTGTGTGTGTGTGTGTGTGTGTGTGTGTGTGTGTGTGTGTGTGTGTGTGTGTGTGTGTGTGTGTGTGTGTGTGTGTGTGTTTTTAGGGGGATGGAATAAACATCCAACTGCAGGCCAGTTCCAGGGCATTTTCCGGTGTCTCATGGTCCGGTGCGGTGTCTCTCCAAGCACTTCAGGGAAAGTGGAACCACATGATGAGACCCTGTCGCTATCAGGGGTCTGTTCTTCGTATGTGGCTAACTCAGTTAGCTGGACTTGATTGTTGCCGATTTGGCATGATCTTGGATTGTTTGGTTCTTCGAAGCTCATCCGGGGGCCAGTTGCATAAACCATTAAGACTAGTCTTACAAGTTAGACATACATTTTTTTCTTTAAGACTGTTCATAATTTTTTTTTAAATCAGTTACATAAAAACATAGACTGGCTTAATTTGATACGAAAAGTAAGACTGAATGCCACTTGCCTAACTGCTAGTGGCTCATACTAGATCTTAAGACACTGTCTTAACATAATGGCTTAGTTTATGCAACTGGCCCCTGGACTTGCTGTCATAGCAACAGGTCCGGAAACTCAAACCTGCTCAGGAGCGGTTTATTTCATGTAAACAGGATTAGGTTGCATACTTAAAATCTGTCCCAGCCACTGCTACTTTATTTCAAGAGTTCATTACTGAACCTGGGGCAATAATAATTTTAAATAATAAGAATATAAAAATCATATAAAAATGAGTATTTGAAAATATTATAATACTATAATGTTGTGTATAGTAGTACTATACACACAGCCACTTGATTGAGAGATTTATTTGTGATGGAATATATTATCATTTTATCAGAGGTTTACACACGTACAGTTAAAAGCCAGGTGGCTTTTTTAATTATATGATGTCATTACGTTGCTGTCTTGCCACCAGCCAATCGCTGCATTGCTGATCGTGGTTTTGAGTATCTGCCCTCTTCAGGGAACACAAGAACGTGCAGTAATCTCAGATAACTTAATCCAGATATTTTAATCCAATCCGCAAATTTGTTTGAAGAACCAAATTATCCAGAGATCAGTGATCACGATTAAAAGATCTGGGATCTGTCAAATCATCTCAGATGTATTAAGCGAGGTACGAAAAACAGACCCCAGCTGTTGAAATGTAATCTCTAGCAGTAGAAGAATCTGAGGAGCTTCCATTCCCTTTTGTAAACGTTTCTGCACTTGTGTGTGACCACAGCTTCCTGCCAACCCGCTTTGGTAGCCTTGTGGACAATGCCCTGGTGTACATTTCAGGTTTTGTGTTTTTCTGTGATGTGTGCCATGGTGACCCTACAAAGGATGACTGATTATAGATGATTGATGGTTAATATACAGCCTTTTGTTATTGTTGTTATTATTATTATACCAATACTATTATTGTACCTACCAGTCACTATTTAATTTACTATTTTTATTATTGTCTATATTATTCTGCAATTGATATTACATTGTATTTGCTATTATTATTATTATCGTTATTATATTATACCACTTGCAATTATCAATCTATTATAGTTATGCTGGTAAATTATTGTACTTTTCACTAGTCACTATTTAACTATGTTTTATTATTGTCTCTATTCTGTAATTGATATTTCATATTCTATTGCTATTATTATAGTATTATACAAACTATGCTATTATCATTATATTATTGTATTTTTGATATTATATAATTATACTATTCATTATTTTATTTGCTGTATACTGTTTGTTTATTTCATTGACTATTTTTGTATTGACTATACACTATTTACTATTACTTCTCACTTTATCATGTATTTACTATTTGCATTGCAGTGTAGTTGTACCAAATCATATGTATAAAGGATCCATGAGTTATCTTTGTTATTGTATATTTAGAGTATCTACCTGTAAATATCTATCATTTTAGTGCTATAAAAAAACAGAAAGCAGCCTGCCAGTGTGATTTGTATTTGCAGAGGTTTCATTTTCTCAATGACGGTCAATTCTAAGCACAAGAAAAGCAAAAATCGGTTAAATACAGAAAATGCCTTTTCCACTATAAGAAAACTTTATTTCATTTAATGTGAAAATTAAATTATATCTCAGTATGGGCGTCTTCATAATTCTTATTCAAGTATAAAAAGCCAAACGCATTACAAGCCTTTGACAATTCCTTATTAAAATATATCTATTTTATAAGTCTAACTATCAAGATTTTAAGTAACTATAGAATAGAACTTTTAGTATACCACGTACATCATAAACCACTGAAATCGGTTGATAAATGTAAACGTTTTTTTTTGTTTTTATCCAGAAAAGCCGCAGCTCACCCGTTTACTTGCATTTGTTTACAGTGCAGTCTTGCCCTCAGCAATATGGCGGACGCGTTGACGTATTGCAGCAACGTTCTAAAGCGGCCAATAGGGCGTCTATGTATTTATTATGTCTATGTTTTTTGCAATGTATATGCCATATGCGGGCTGTTTTGAACGAGCTGTAAAACGGGGACATTTCCGGAAAACGGGGACGTCTAATTGCAGAGATATCTAGCATTTCTGAGTGATGATGATGCAGAGGAATCACTGAATCAAAGTTTTGAACTGAGTCAATGAAACATTTTCAGACTTTTTATTAAAGATTAAGTTTGTAACTTCAATAAATGTGTTCAGATCGATGCGCGGTCACGTGCTCTGCTCATATGAATTATTTGAGTTTTAGTTGCTATGGCGACGCCGACGCATGTTATGAATTCAGACTCTTGTGCATGCACACCGATCTCGATCTGTTGTTGAGAGAGACGAGGCGAATTCACAAACTTTTGCAGAATATTTTCTGTGCTGACTTTGAGATTTTGAAGCTGTTTTGACGATTCCTGAGACAAGACTTTGTATTCTGGAAGAACATCGCAAGAGATATCCTTTACACAGAGTTATATTTTTGAGTTTTAGTTCTTATTATTTCTAAGGATAGTGCTATCTTGTTGTTCTTTTCTTATTTTCGAGTTTGATTAATTTTTTGTTTTTCTTTTCTTTTTTTCTTTTCTGGGAGGAGTATTTTTGAGGAGAGTTTATTGTATTGTATTGTGTTTTGTTGTGTTGTGTTTTGTGTTTTGTATTGCTTTTATTCCAGATTGGACAAGGAGGTCGATGGCGAATATGATGGGTGAAACAGGCGGTGAGTGCTTTAGGTTTTTCATTTGTTTATGGGATGTAGGGGAGAGTGGGGTGATTTGTGCCAGGGGGGAAGTAGTTCCACCCAGTACCGTCGCAAGGGCTGTGCCAAGCGTGCGACCGCACAGGGCCTCGCGCAAAAGTAAAGACGACAGCTGACTTGATGATGTAAAGCCAATAGTTAAAGTTCATGTTTTTGTCCTTCAAAATACTATAATAGTTTTAAAAAAACATAGCTAAAAGTGTGTATGGTGATGCTTTATTATTCTGCTTGTTAAAAATGTATTATGCAGTAACTTGCAATAGCCCATTTCTCTGTGCGTGTGACGGTGATTCATGCGCATACATGTCAGTCAGGGGGCATCGCACGTCAAGTTCATAGAGCTTTATTCCCAGTCCATTCAAATTTCAGATTTTTGGCCGCCTCTGACATGGGACAAACCATAGATATTACCTACGAAGTTCAAGTAAATACGCTAGAAATGTGCGCTCATTCAAGCATGTGCATTTATTGCATGGATGGAGAAAGCACAGACGCAGGGCCGGCCCTGACCAATTTGCTGCCCTAGGCAAGATTTTACTTGGTGCCCCTTGTATCAAGGTTTAGCACCACATGTTTTCATTTTAAGTTGCGGAAACACTGGTACTGTTTTATTTTTTTAATGCATTGATGTTTTTTAATTTTTATTGTTGTTGTTTTATATGATGTCCAGTCCATTCTACCCCGTCATTATGTTCATGATATTATTATTATTTAATTTCTTTAAAAGGCTGATGATAGTTAAACTATACAAAAATAGCACCTACGCCACATTACAGCCTAAACACAAATAACAAGTAATTGCATCTAGCATTCATGCACAGACTATTGAGAACTAGCAAAAGTGTTTGTTTTCCAGTAGATGGCAGCAATCTTCCACTTATATGCACATTCATGTTTTCACCATGAATTAAACTGAGAAATTTAGATATTTAATGTGAAATTTACATAAAATGTTGCTATTTTAAATACACCTGTATATAAATATCATTACTAATTTCGGCAAATACATTTTAAAATGTCCATATGTCCCCTTAAAACTGCAGAACTGTAGAGTATAAAAATTAAAGAAACAAAAATTATATTATATTCATAGTACATATCCACCTGTAAATTCTGTTTATAGTAATAACCATCTGTATATTATTCACTGTACATATTCACCTGTAAATTCTGTTTATAGTAATAACCATCTTTCTATTTATAGATATATTTATATATATTCAGTACATATCCATGTCCTGCACTTATGCAAACGTTGTATATCCTGCACTTGCTGCTATTGCACTTCTGGTTAGACCTAAACTGCATTTCGTTGCCTTGTACTTGTACTTGTGTAAGGACAATAAAGTTGAATCTAATCTAATCTAATCTAAAAACATTAGGTTATTAAAAAAGTGATATTACATGCGTTTAAAAAAAACAGATATGATTGTTTTTTTGACAAAATACACTATCTGTGGCCACTGGAGAACCCAGAACAGCTGCTTGCATATAGTTTAAGGTAAAACTGGAATTAATTAGCGTACATTCGTATTTCACTTCTATGCAGATAAATAAACTCATTCATTACATCACTTTACCTCTGTCTTAACACTGCAAAAAATGCTCTTCTTATTTACTAATTTTTTCTTGTGTCCAGTCCAAACATCAAAAAATTCTTAAATCAAGATGTATTTACTAGTAAAATGATATTAGATCATTTTTTTTCTTGTTTTCTGGGGGAAAAAAATCTAAATTAAGTGAGTTTTAGCTTAAAACTAGCACAATTATCTGCCAAATGGGGTGAGAAAAATGATCTTATTTCTGTTTGGGACAGAAACAATTAACAAGATTTCAATCAGAAACAAGATTATTTTTCTCACCCCATTGGCAGATAATTTAGCTTGTTTTAAGCATATATTCACTTAAGAAAAAATATAATTTTACTTATCTAGTAAATGCATCTTGTTTTAAGAATTTTTAGATATTTAGACTAGAAAGACAAAAATACTAAATAAGAAGAGCATTTCTGCAGTGTTTCCCTTATCTTGCCTGCATCAGAGGGCTTCTGTTTTTTATGACACTACAATTCGGCCATCCGTCATAAATTATCAGGCAACTTTCACCGTGTCTACACCTGAAGCGAGCCAAGCACCCTAAAAAATGAAAGCAATCCTGTCTACATTAGATGCGGCGAGAGGCGACGCGACACAGCAAATTCCATAACTGATCAGAAATATAAACTGATCGCGCGTTATATTTCTGACGCACTTCAAGTAGCTCGGCGGGGGAGATTGATGAGGCGGACCGGGAAGATGCGGGGGATTTGGTTAAGTTTGTTTGCGCTTTATTTGGTAATATTTCAAATTAATATGAATAAAATAGTATCAGTTATAGATTTTTGCGCCCCTATGGATGAGTGGCGCCCCTAGCATTTGCCTATTCCGCCTATGCCACGGGCCGGCCCTGCACAGACGCTTGCATTTCATCTGACGGTATGCACAAAAGGTTTTTTATTTAACACTATTAAAGTTAAATAAGCATAACCTAACTAAAGCTCTATCTCGAGACGTTTTAAACGTTTTTTAAATCTGAAAACTGCAAAAAGCAACGAAATTGTCAGACATCCATTTTGTTCATTTTCACAGAGGAAATACTGAAAAACAGCGCTGGTCCTCTCAATACTGTCTGTTTATAATTGTACCGACTGAGAAATGGCTTCTGATGATTCAGTGAGAGAGCAGTCCAAACTAATTCAAGTGCATTCTGGGCGTTTTGCAAACGCATTTGACCCCTTCATAATTTAGAACATATTTTTAGCGTAAAAATGTGCGCACTGCCCAGTTCAGTTACACGGTTTAACTTCTTGAACCTGCTGTTAAACTGAATATACGATTTTTTTTTCTTAAATATCCACATAAACAACAAATTGTTCGTCACTATAGCAACAGAGTAGACCCCAGTTAAAAGGCTATACCCCCGGGCCTGGCACATCACGTTCGCACAGGGCCTCGCACCCCCCTTGCGATGGGCCTGCTTCCACCCATTTGTTTCTGGAAAACCATAGAAGGAATTGGTCATGTGACCACATCATTTTGAAAAGCCATCAATTTTACTCATCCTCTAAAGAAGGGAGACATGTGGCATGAGAGGTTAGCACATTTTAGCCCAAAAAACGGTATTTTTCCCTCTCAAAGTAAAATTTCTCTGATCACGGTTTTTTGATTGTAGCGTCTGAACAATTATAGACAAGTTTGAAAACATTTCACACATGTTTTAGTGCTTTAGCAGGCTACACAATGAGTCTATACAGTTAACATGATGTTAGCTCTTAACTGCTGGATCATGCTAGTTTTTACAAACTTGTGAGTCTGGGGTGATTTGTGCCAAAGTTGAAAGAAGTCTGTGGATGGAAAGTCCATCTTTACATTGAAAGAAAACGATGAAGGAGTCATCCCTAGAGGTGCTCAAGAAACTACCCATACCCCAAAAACTTGTTGGTACAGCCAGAAGAGAGCAGAAGTTTATATTCCCCTGCAGCATTGACAAGTGGGATGTTAAGTAGTAAGGCCAGATCCAGACCACCTAGATCTACGTACCCACAGGGGATAATCTGGAGAAGTGAGGAGATGGGCATGCCTCATCAGTGTTTGACTCACCTGCCATTTGTTTCATTTAGCTAACACTGATTTCAGTTTTGTTAATAAAGAGAAATTTAGTCACAATAGGATGTTTAGAAATGAGCCTCACTTTATTCTTATATGTTACATATTTGACAGGCAGCTTTCTATGTGTGCCAACAGGCATTTATTGCCAAAGCCTTTTTGGCTGAAATGATTCACAAATATCATATATTGTTTGTGTATTGAAGTTTTTTGTCTTTTCCCAAAAACTACAAAATATGACTTATTCCAACAGTTTAATAGGGTGACAATATCTAAATAAACCTTAAATTAGTAATTTTGTATTGAATTTGTCTTGCTTTCATATAGCATTACAGTTCATAACATTAAAATGTTCTGTTTTACTTCAGAAATCACTGGCACAATTTACCCCAACGTATTCTCCCCAAAGGCACAACTTACCCCTCACCAGGGGCAAGTTGTGCCACGAGACCACTTTTTTCCCCAAAAGCTATATTTCTGAAACAATTTATTTCAGATCCAAAGTTATTGTTCTCAGGGATGCACCACATCCTGAAATATATGTACGTTCTTAAGTTGAAGACATTACTGTCATGGCCTCACTTTAAAGTCACTTTGAGTAAAAACTGGCACAACTCACCCCACTCTCCCCTAATGTTACTGAAAAATTCCAGCCTCAGGCCGCTCCAGATCCAGGAGAGCCACTTTCTCTCAGATGGCTGGTCAGGAGGTTTGGAGACGCGGTTTTGAGGACCGGACCCAGACACAGATCCAGGAGCTTCTACACATTTAGCACTTCTGTCTTCTGAGTTTTGTGTTTCTGTGTCCACAGGTCAGACTGACAGGAAGAGGGAGTGGCAGAGCGGCAGCCGGCTGAGCCAGGACGATGGACGTCCGTCCACTCCATCTAAACTCCTTCGCAGAGGTCAGAATAGGCTTTTATTGAAGAAGTTATGGCTCAGTTAACAAATAATGTGTCTTTGAAAATAGAAAGTTGGGGAAAAAAAATAAAGTAACAATTTGATTATTAATATGTCCAAATCATCTTTGTCCCTCTCTGACAATATAGTGAGGTGGTTCTGTAGCGAGTCGTTGAGCCTCAGCAGCCGAGGCTCGTACATCGTCGATTGGAAGTGGAGTGGCCATAGATCGGATAGCCTAAGCGAACAGGGCAGTTGCAGCCACTGTAGTTTGTCCTGGTCCGACAGCCCCGAAGAGTGGATGTGGCCTCTGCTGCCAGGTCAAGTTCCCGTCGAGCCAACGGAGACTTCAAATGGCCTTTCACCAGTGAACAAGAGCTCAACAGGTGAGACTGAAATAAAGCTGGGCGGTGTAAAGTGTACAGATGGAGATTTTGCTATTTCATGCGTAAGACAGTCACAGTACAGGCACATTTATTTATTTTTTCTGGATTTAACAGTAAAATGTAAGGTATGTCATTATATCATTGCCTATTTTGACGTCAAAGATGTTTCTAATAATTCAGTTTTGTTTTCTTCATTTCAGAAAAACCTGCAGAATGTAAGAAGAGGAAAGGAGATCGTTCTTTCTTCAGGAACGTGTGTCAGGCTATGAGGCGCTCGCTCCTCTGCTGTTGTCTCAGTGCTGAGGATGTTGTGGAGCCGTTTGTTCCTCCAGCGGATCTGGAGCCAGAACCCGATCCTGGTCCATCATCACCTGATCCAGATCACTCCGGCGTCAAGCCAAGTAAGGCTCAATCCACAGACATTATTTCTCCAACATTGTTTTAAACAGTATTATTATTGTCTTGTTTGCACTGTTATTTTTAATATAAAACAAAGGATCCAGCAAGCTCATATATTTCTCATATTTTGTTTTTCAGACTCCTTTGAGACTCTCTATACCGTGGGAGAGATGATTGGATCCGGAGGATTCGGAAGAGTGTTCAAGGGAACACGGAAACTTGATGGCAAAAAGGTAAAGCAATCTTGCTGAATTGTACAAACAGGCGTTTGAACACTGTTACTGTTATTGAACATTGTTTTTTTGGGGGTTTTTTTGCAGATTGCCATCAAGCAGATGCGCAAGATCAACAACGATCGTTATCTTGATATTGTAAGTTGGTCAAAAGTTAAATGTGTATTTGTTGTTTAAGTGCTGATTACTGTAGTCAATACTCCTGGAGGAAGCATTAGGTGTAAATGTAATAGATCAGTAAACCTGGAAAGGCTCTGATGATCGTATCTATAAAGATCAAAGAAAAGTACATTTAAAAATGATATGTTTTCTTCAGATTTTGACCCAGCTAACCTTCTGTCTACTACTTTTCTCTAGCCCGGGCATCCCACACCTCTCGTAACAGAAGTGGCGCTGCTGCTCATGATGAGGCAAGAACCCACAAGCCCCTACGTCATCCGACTGTACGACTGGTTTGAACATCCTCGGACATTCGACCTCATAATGGAGTTCCCTGAACCCTGCGAGAACTTGCTCCACTTCATCCTTCGTGATCCTCCACTGGATGAAACCACAGCTCGGGTCATCATGAGACAGGCTGTGCTGGCAGTGCAACACTGCATCGAGCATGGCGTTTTTCATAATGACGTTCATCCACAGAATTTCCTGGTGAAGACAAACACGCTAGAGCTCAAGCTGATAGACTTCGGCTGCGGTCAGCTACTTAGTGACGATGGCTACAAGAGCAACATATACTGTGGTGAGTATTTTTGGAGTGTGGAAACCTGGATGTATTGACTTTCTGATAATTTGATGCTTTGAAGAAATTGCTCAACAATGTGCAAATGTCTTGCTTACAGGATTACTGAGTTACACCCCGCCTGAAGTCTTCACTGAACCTCTATTCCACGCCATCCCAACAAATGTCTGGGCTCTAGGGGTGTTGTTGTACGAGATGATGAACGCTTGTGTTCCCTTTGGCAATACAAAGGAAATCACACAAGCCAAAGTTGCATTTCAGAACTCCAACGTATCCAAAGGTGAGTGAAAAATATTGATAACATATATAAACACACACACATAAAGCAAAGGCTCTGTTTAGAAACAGGTAAAGGTGAAGTATGTAAGATTTTTCAAGTTGAAATACATTCAGTTTATTGTTCATCAGATGCTGTTTTCATAGATGCCAACGTTCGTGTCACATGGTCATGACTAACCAGCCGCTCCTTAATAAAATGTGTACAGAATGCAGAGATCTGATTAGCAAGTGCCTAGCCCGGGATCCAACGAAACGGCCGACGTTAGAGCAGATGTTACAACATGAGTGGATTAGAAATGATCTGGAGAAGTTCAGGAGAAGTGCAGGAGATTCACTCGATCAGTGATTTCAGGTGTGAGGAAGTCTAACAGACAGAGTAGGAATTTTATCATTTATCTTCAGTTCTGGATTATTTGTAGTGAGGTTTTCAAATGTGTGTTCATTGTTATAGTCAAGTCAGCTTCATTTATACAGCGCTTTATACAATACAGATTGTTTCAGAGCGGCTTCACAGTAATAAACAGGAAAATGACACAATCAGTGACGCAATTGCAAGAATTCAGTTCTGTTGTAAATCAGCTCTAAAAAAACATTCATGAGTTCACATGTTCATATAATCTTTGTATTGGATAGGAAATAACACTTGCTGTCCTTGGTGGAGCGCTTGAGCTCGAGACTTGACCCGAAGCCTGAAGTCCAACCCCGACCTGACAGGAACCCAAGCCGCCGCACCAGAGATCAGAGCCGGCCCACGTCTGAGCGAGAACACGAGAGACCGAAGACTGGAAAGAGTCATCAAGTCATCACAGCCACATTTGCTTTGTTTAGTTAGAACAACTCATCTTTATTTATATAGTTGTCACAGACTGACTGTGGCCCCGGACTTTTATTTTGAAGGGACTGAACATGGGCATGTGCACACAACAAACTGTTTCCACCATTACACATACACACAAACGAATGCCGAGTTCTAGGCGACCCGTGTTTTTCCAACCTTCTTCCCATGAAAGTGCACCAGTCAAACCCGTGACTTCCCACCCGTGAACTCGTACTAGATCGATGTACTCCCAGTTACGAGCTCTGACGTCACATTAGCCCGCGAAGCAACAATGGCAGCCCCTACGGATGCGGTGTTTATGAAAGTCGTACATTAAAACCCAAATCGTTTTTTAAAATTAAGGTATTGCTCTAACGTTATTCATCCGCAAATGTTGTGCATTATCAGCAGCTTTTCTAGCCTTAGCTAGTTTTCAGGCCATTGAGTGCAAGAATAAAATAATACCAAATACATTTCCAGATATACATACAGAGATACATAAAATAAAAGGTATAACAGCTTCTCTTGCCTTATGCGCCGCTTTTCTCCTCCGTTTCCCTCAAGTAAGCAAGGAGTGAGCACCTTTGGCGATAGAAGTGATTGTAAATGAGCATAAGCCCCGTACGGTCCGCCACGCTTTGTTTACATCAAGCTACCGCTCAGGCAGTTCGGCGTGACTTTGCCTGGAACGCTACAAAGTCGTGAGTCGTGGTTTGAAGTCGTAACTTACGGGCTCAGAAACCTGCCTGGAACGCAGCATAAATGCCGGCAAAATGTGCCATCCTGGTGTAGTTGTGTGTTTGTAGCCCTGATGTCGGTGTTGTAACATCCCGTTCATCGTCCCAAGTTGTTAGTTTCATTGTTTTGTTTGTTTAATGCTGGAATTTGTTTAAATGTTCAGTGACGCATGCTGTTCTAATATCATTACACAGAGAAGAACACCAAAAATACTTTACACCATAAGAGTTTATTTCATTTCATTCAGTTATCAGTTTAACTTCAATGCATTTCAAACAGCATCCCTTCTGGTTCACCTCTGTCGCGGGAATTCTCAATCCGTTTATCTGACTTCACCACGGACAATTCTGTTAATATAAAACTACAGTATCTCGAGGTAATTCCCTTCTCGAATACATCTAACACAATTTCAATACTTCGAGGTAATTCCCCTCCCGAAGTAAGGTGACGGCGTCCCGTCGTGAAGCTACTATCACTAGCGTTTACTCAAACACACGAGCACACAGATCTATCTATCTGTCTGTCCGTCCGTCCGTCCGTCCGTCCATCCATCCATCCATCTATCTATCTGTCTGTCTGTCTATCTATCAACAAAAACAAAACCTCTGTCAAATGCTCACACTTAAGATAGGTGGTAATGCAAATATAAAAGCATACTGTATGTTTTAACTTAAAGGTCACTTTTTCTGACTTTAGTTGTTTAAAATAAATGTACGTCTAACTCTTCATTATGTAATCATGTTAATTTTAAATGTTTTGTACCTTTTGCCATACATGTTGTATTTTAAAGGTTTCAAATGGCATGTTAAGAGAAATGTCATCCTTTTATGGCCTTTGCATCTTCATTTATGTCTAAAGCAACAGTTTGGGGTTTTAATCAGCAGCTTAGTGGTGTACACTGGAAGACAACATACACTGAGGTCATCTGTGTTGTGCCCTTAAATCAGCTTCTCTGACATGAAGCAAGACTAATGTTTGTAATTTCATGAGACTAAAACTGCACTGGATATTTACAAAGATCACAAATGTCTGTATTTACCATTTGAATCAAACCTAATGAAATTCAAAAAATCAAAATCAAAACTGTAGGCCTATTTTAGAGGTTACAAACAAGGTCTCATTTGACCATTTTAACACTTCAGACCATAACAACAGCATTTTCCAAATCACTGCTATTCTAAGGAATAATTGGGCTTTTTAAAGGGATAAAAAATACTATGGTAGTCAAATGGGGGGCGAGATCTGCTTGGTTACAAACATTCTAAATATCTTTGTGGTGACAGAATTTTATTTTTTGGGTGAACTTTCCCTTAAGACTGGTTAGGGATGCATATGCCTACTACATTTTTATATAGGCCTATATTATTTTTTATATTTTTAGGAACAATGAGAAAGAGAACAAATAAAACAGCATAAATAGATTTTCTTATAGAGGGTACACAGGCATTGTATACTAGTGTACATGACTCAATAATTTTTGTTGTTGTTGACATTATTGACATGAATGCCATGAATCGCTGGATAGAAATAAGTGTTAGTCACACTGCAAAAAAAATCTAATTTTCTTTAATTTGTGTTAAAAAAAATGTTGTTGAATTTGTGTTGATTTTAAACACACACATATATAACCTTACATTTTAATACCCTGAAACAAGTTAAAATATAAGAACTACAAAAATTCACCATTAAACTAATACAAGGAAACATTATTTGATTCATATGCAATAATATAGCAAAATATAGTAAAAATAAATAAAAGTATTTACCAACCCATTTTGATGCATGCAGAGTATGGTGACCAGATTTCTGAAATGGAAACCGGGGACATTTCCTATTTGAGTGGTCAAAATATCACTAAGAAATCTCATTTGTTATTGGGCCTGTCGATTAATTAAAAACGGGGACAATATATTTTTGAATGTTTTTTGTTGTCGTTGTGGGCTCCCTATATTATTATTAACATGAATAATTATTATGATTTAGTTGGTCTGGTTTTAATACAATTCACCGCACCCGCAAAAACAAAACAAAAAAACAACCAAACAATGAAAACAGTTAATAGTAAAACCACCACTGTAAATCACAAGCCGTTCAAAACAATATTAGAACATGACTTAACAAAAACACATTATACAAATAAACTATTTAACAAATGTAATTGTATTTAATACTTTCATTTTCACAAGTTTATACTGTATAAATTACTTCTTCTTTTTCTACTTTAAATGTTTTGTTACGTTTGTGCTTGAAAATAACTCTATCTTTAATTGGTCTTGTTATTTTGCATTTTAGGCTTATTTTAAGCATGTGTTTAAGTATGTGTATTCTGCATTTATGTATTTGTTGTGAGCTGCTTTGTGACTGTGGAACTTTTGGGGACAAAACAATCCCGCACCCCGTTGAGGATCTGTTATAAAGCACATGCAAACAGTAATTTAACATGAATGGTTAGTGTGTTACTACCATGAAAGTGATAACGATGTTTCTTGTGATATTTGACGATAATGGCGCTCTGCTCTCGGTTACGTTCATCATGAAGCGGCGCGCGCGACCAAGTAGAGTCAGCGTAGCTCACAGCGCCATCTGCTGGAGAAATAATCACTACACGATTGCTCCAGCAGCTGCTGTATGTTGGGCTTTTTTGCAATGTATATGCCATGCCATATGCGGGCTGTTTTGAACGAGCTGTAAAACGGGGACATTTCCGGAAAACGGGGACGTCTAATTGCAGAGATATCTAGCATTTCTGAGTGATGATGATGCAGAGGAATCACTGAATCAAAGTTTTGAACTGAGTCAATGAAACATTTTCAGACTTTTTATTAAAGATTAAGTTTGTAACTTCAATAAATGTGTTCAGATCGATGCGCGGTCACGTGCTCTGCTCATATGAATTATTTGAGTTTTAGTTGCTATGGCGACGCCGACGCATGTTATGAATTCAGACTCTTGTGCATGCACACCGATCTCGATCTGTTGTTGAGAGAGACGAGGCGAATTCACAAACTTTTGCAGAATATTTTCTGTGCTGACTTTGAGATTTTGAAGCTGTTTTGACGATTCCTGAGACAAGACTTTGTATTCTGGAAGAACATCGCAAGAGATATCCTTTACACAGAGTTATATTTTTGAGTTTTAGTTCTTATTATTTCTAAGGATAGTGCTATCTTGTTGTTCTTTTCTTATTTTCGAGTTTGATTAATTTTTTGTTTTTCTTTTCTTTTTTTCTTTTCTGGGAGGAGTATTTTTGAGGAGAGTTTATTGTATTGTATTGTGTTTTGTTGTGTTGTGTTTTGTGTTTTGTATTGCTTTTATTCCAGATTGGACAAGGAGGTCGATGGCGAATATGATGGGTGAAACAGGCGGTGAGTGCTTTAGGTTTTTCATTTGTTTATGGGATGTAGGGGAGAGTGGGGTGATTTGTGCCAGGGGGGAAGTAGTTCCACCCAGTACCGTCGCAAGGGCTGTGCCAAGCGTGCGACCGCACAGGGCCTCGCGCAAAAGTAAAGACGACAGCTGACTTGATGATGTAAAGCCAATAGTTAAAGTTCATGTTTTTGTCCTTCAAAATACTATAATAGTTTTAAAAAAACATAGCTAAAAGTGTGTATGGTGATGCTTTATTATTCTGCTTGTTAAAAATGTATTATGCAGTAACTTGCAATAGCCCATTTCTCTGTGCGTGTGACGGTGATTCATGCGCATACATGTCAGTCAGGGGGCATCGCACGTCAAGTTCATAGAGCTTTATTCCCAGTCCATTCAAATTTCAGATTTTTGGCCGCCTCTGACATGGGTCAAACCATAGATATTACCTACGAAGTTCAAGTAAATACGCTAGAAATGTGCGCTCATTCAAGCATGTGCATTTATTGCATGGATGGAGAAAGCACAGACGCTTGCATTTCATCTGACGGTATGCACAAAAGGTTTTTTATTTAACACTATTAACCCTCATATGTCCTTAGTTTCCTGTTTACACTCAGTGCATTTGGGGTCAATATGACCCCAAAATTTAAAGAATGATTGTAAGAAAAATTTACATTTTTAATAATACATATAATGTATTATTTTTTTTGTTTACTTCTCATCTATACAGTAATGCTGTGTTTTTGGATATACAAAGTACTTTTGTACCTATTTACCACACAATTCTTCAACTATACCATTAGCTTGCGTGTGAAATATAAATTTTTTATGAAAAAAATACTTAAATGATGATCTAAATTAAATATAATTTGTTTCTGGATATTGATCTAGGTGTTAGCTGTACAATTCTGCCATCTGTTGGTCAAAGACAAACCTGAAGGAATTACAATTTAAGAAAGAAATTGTTTTGTCCATAGAGACCCAGCAGAGGGCAATAGAGATCCATTCATTTTACTGGATGTGGCCAACTGCTCATATCATAACTTTTATGATACATTTTGTGAATTTATACATGTATAAACATTATACAAGACATTAAAAATAAATATTCTTTCAAATAGTAGAATTTTGGTAGTTTTTGATGCGTTTTGAAATGTCTGTTTTTACAAAATACCACAGAAATCGCCACATAAGAAATACCTAAAGTTTCTCTTGAATCAAGCAAGTAATCCAAAGTCTCCAGGAGAGTGTATTTCTTTGCCATACTGCCACAGAATGAACTGTGTGCAGGACACCAAAGACCCTCTTGTATACCTTTCGTGTGGGAACAATTTCTTTATTTTCAAAACAAAGTTGCAGCTCTTAGATCTCAGAGTAAACTTTCTCAAAGTTGAACAGGTTAGTTACCTTTCATCTCTCCCTTGCTCTCTCTGCATGTGTGTGTGTGCATGCATTAGGTCTCACTGATTCACTCACATGTGTTCTACATTTGATAGCTGATTTCATTTGACAAATTATTGCATTTGCTGATTTCTGATTTCATTTGACAAATTCCATACAGATGCTCTTTGTGACAGTCACACCTCTCTCTCTCTCTCTCTCTCTGTGTGTGTGTGCGAGTGTGTGTGTGTGTGTGTGTGTGTGTGTGTGTGTGTGTGTGTGTGTGTGTGTGTGTGTGTGTGCGTGTGTGTGCGTGTGTGTGCGTGTGTGTGTGTGTGTGTGTGTGTGTGTGTGTGCACGCATGTGTGTGTGTGTGTGTGTGTGCGCGCCCATGTGTGTGTGCATTAGGTCTCACCCCTTTTAATCTTAGTTCTGCATTTGTGGCTGATTGTATTTGGCTGTGGCAGTCATACCTATTTGTGTGTGCGTGTGTGTGTGTGTGTGCGTGTGTGTGTGTGTGTGTGTGTGTGTGTGTGTGTGTGTGTGTGTGTGTGTGTGTGCGTGTGTGTGCGTGTGTGTGTGTGTGTGTGTGTGTGTGTGTGTGTGTGTGCACGCATGTGTGTGTGTGTGTGCGCGCCCATGTGTGTGTGCATTAGGTCTCACCCCTTTTAATCTTAGTTCTGCATTTGTGGCTGATTGTATTTGGCTGTGGCAGTCATACCTATTTGTGTGTGCGTGTGTGTGTGTGTGTGTGTGTGTGTGTGTGTGTGTGTGTGTGTGTGTGTGTGTGTGTGTGTGTGTGTGTGTGTGTGTGTTTGAGTGAGCATGTCTATTCTACATTGCATTTTTGCTCTAGTACCAGGCCTTCATTTCTGTGTGGAAATTTTCAGATTTATGCTGGAATTATTGATTTTATTTGTCAATTTCTAAAAAACAAATGCTTTCAATTGGAGTCACACCTGTGTGTGTGTTTGTGTGCGTGAGCATGTGTGTGTGCAAGTGATCATGTTCGTTCTACATTACATTTGTGCTATAGTACCAGGACTTCATTGTGGTATGGAAATTTTCAGATTTATTCTGGATTTATAGATTTTTTTTGACAAAAGAAAAATAAAAAACATTTTTTTTTCGATTTTTCCATTCATTTCAATGTGGGGTCATATTGACCCCAAAGGTCATGAGTGTGACTTTTTTTTTACATACCTTTAGAACAACCGAATCAAGCCCAGATTTTTTTGTGTGTGTATGGTTAGATAACTTAGAAAAAGTCACAAGATTTCATTCCCCTGAGATATAGGGAACCATTTTTAAAAAAAGAAAGAAAAGTCGATTGGGGTCATATTGACCCCAAAGCACAAATGAGGGTTAAAGTTAAATAAGCATAACCTAACTAAAGCTCTATCTCGAGACGTTTTAAACGTTTTTTAAATCTGAAAACTGCAAAAAGCAACGAAATTGTCAGACATCCATTTTGTTCATTTTCACAGAGGAAATACTGAAAAACAGCGCTGGTCCTCTCAATACTGTCTGTTTATAATTGTACCGACTGAGAAATGGCTTCTGATGATTCAGTGAGAGAGCAGTCCAAACTAATTCAAGTGCATTCTGGGCGTTTTGCAAACGCATTTGACCCCTTCATAATTTAGAACATATTTTTAGCGTAAAAATGTGCGCACTGCCCAGTTCAGTTACACGGTTTAACTTCTTGAACCTGCTGTTAAACTGAATATACGATTTTTTTTTCTTAAATATCCACATAAACAACAAATTGTTCGTCACTATAGCAACAGAGTAGACCCCAGTTAAAAGGCTATACCCCCGGGCCTGGCACATCACGTTCGCACAGGGCCTCGCACCCCCCTTGCGATGGGCCTGCTTCCACCCATTTGTTTCTGGAAAACCATAGAAGGAATTGGTCATGTGACCACATCATTTTGAAAAGCCATCAATTTTACTCATCCTCTAAAGAAGGGAGACATGTGGCATGAGAGGTTAGCACATTTTAGCCCAAAAAACGGTATTTTTCCCTCTCAAAGTAAAATTTCTCTGATCACGGTTTTTTGATTGTAGCGTCTGAACAATTATAGACAAGTTTGAAAACATTTCACACATGTTTTAGTGCTTTAGCAGGCTACACAATGAGTCTATACAGTTAACATGATGTTAGCTCTTAACTGCTGGATCATGCTAGTTTTTACAAACTTGTGAGTCTGGGGTGATTTGTGCCAAAGTTGAAAGAAGTCTGTGGATGGAAAGTCCATCTTTACATTGAAAGAAAACGATGAAGGAGTCATCCCTAGAGGTGCTCAAGAAACTACCCATACCCCAAAAACTTGTTGGTACAGCCAGAAGAGAGCAGAAGTTTATATTCCCCTGCAGCATTGACAAGTGGGATGTTAAGTAGTAAGGCCAGATCCAGACCACCTAGATCTACGTACCCACAGGGGATAATCTGGAGAAGTGAGGAGATGGGCATGCCTCATCAGTGTTTGACTCACCTGCCATTTGTTTCATTTAGCTAACACTGATTTCAGTTTTGTTAATAAAGAGAAATTTAGTCACAATAGGATGTTTAGAAATGAGCCTCACTTTATTCTTATATGTTACATATTTGACAGGCAGCTTTCTATGTGTGCCAACAGGCATTTATTGCCAAAGCCTTTTTGGCTGAAATGATTCACAAATATCATATATTGTTTGTGTATTGAAGTTTTTTGTCTTTTCCCAAAAACTACAAAATATGACTTATTCCAACAGTTTAATAGGGTGACAATATCTAAATAAACCTTAAATTAGTAATTTTGTATTGAATTTGTCTTGCTTTCATATAGCTTTACAGTTCATAACATTAAAATGTTCTGTTTTACTTCAGAAATCACTGGCACAATTTACCCCAACGTATTCTCCCCAAAGGCACAACTTACCCCTCACCAGGGGCAAGTTGTGCCACGAGACCACTTTTTTCCCCAAAAGCTATATTTCTGAAACAATTTATTTCAGATCCAAAGTTATTGTTCTCAGGGATGCACCACATCCTGAAATATATGTACGTTCTTAAGTTGAAGACATTACTGTCATGGCCTCACTTTAAAGTCACTTTGAGTAAAAACTGGCACAACTCACCCCACTCTCCCCTAATGTTACTGAAAAATTCCAGCCTCAGGCCGCTCCACATCCAGGAGAGCCACTTTCTCTCAGATGGCTGGTCAGGAGGTTTGGAGACGCGGTTTTGAGGACCGGACCCAGACACAGATCCAGGAGCTTCTACACATTTAGCACTTCTGTCTTCTGAGTTTTGTGTTTCTGTGTCCACAGGTCAGACTGACAGGAAGAGGGAGTGGCAGAGCGGCAGCCGGCTGAGCCAGGACGATGGACGTCCGTCCACTCCATCTAAACTCCTTCGCAGAGGTCAGAATAGGCTTTTATTGAAGAAGTTATGGCTCAGTTAACAAATAATGTGTCTTTGAAAATAGAAAGTTGGGGAAAAAAAATAAAGTAACAATTTGATTATTAATATGTCCAAATCATCTTTGTCCCTCTCTGACAATATAGTGAGGTGGTTCTGTAGCGAGTCGTTGAGCCTCAGCAGCCGAGGCTCGTACATCGTCGATTGGAAGTGGAGTGGCCATAGATCGGATAGCCTAAGCGAACAGGGCAGTTGCAGCCACTGTAGTTTGTCCTGGTCCGACAGCCCCGAAGAGTGGATGTGGCCTCTGCTGCCAGGTCAAGTTCCCGTCGAGCCAACGGAGACTTCAAATGGCCTTTCACCAGTGAACAAGAGCTCAACAGGTGAGACTGAAATAAAGCTGGGCGGTGTAAAGTGTACAGATGGAGATTTTGCTATTTCATGCGTAAGACAGTCACAGTACAGGCACATTTATTTATTTTTTCTGGATTTAACAGTAAAATGTAAGGTATGTCATTATATCATTGCCTATTTTGACGTCAAAGATGTTTCTAATAATTCAGTTTTGTTTTCTTCATTTCAGAAAAACCTGCAGAATGTAAGAAGAGGAAAGGAGATCGTTCTTTCTTCAGGAACGTGTGTCAGGCTATGAGGCGCTCGCTCCTCTGCTGTTGTCTCAGTGCTGAGGATGTTGTGGAGCCGTTTGTTCCTCCAGCGGATCTGGAGCCAGAACCCGATCCTGGTCCATCATCACCTGATCCAGATCACTCCGGCGTCAAGCCAAGTAAGGCTCAATCCACAGACATTATTTCTCCAACATTGTTTTAAACAGTATTATTATTGTCTTGTTTGCACTGTTATTTTTAATATAAAACAAAGGATCCAGCAAGCTCATATATTTCTCATATTTTGTTTTTCAGACTCCTTTGAGACTCTCTATACCGTGGGAGAGATGATTGGATCCGGAGGATTCGGAAGAGTGTTCAAGGGAACACGGAAACTTGATGGCAAAAAGGTAAAGCAATCTTGCTGAATTGTACAAACAGGCGTTTGAACACTGTTACTGTTATTGAACATTGTTTTTTTGGGGGGTTTTTTGCAGATTGCCATCAAGCAGATGCGCAAGATCAACAACGATCGTTATCTTGATATTGTAAGTTGGTCAAAAGTTAAATGTGTATTTGTTGTTTAAGTGCTGATTACTGTAGTCAATACTCCTGGAGGAAGCATTAGGTGTAAATGTAATAGATCAGTAAACCTGGAAAGGCTCTGATGATCGTATCTATAAAGATCAAAGAAAAGTACATTTAAAAATGATATGTTTTCTTCAGATTTTGACCCAGCTAACCTTCTGTCTACTACTTTTCTCTAGCCCGGGCATCCCACACCTCTCGTAACAGAAGTGGCGCTGCTGCTCATGATGAGGCAAGAACCCACAAGCCCCTACGTCATCCGACTGTACGACTGGTTTGAACATCCTCGGACATTCGACCTCATAATGGAGTTCCCTGAACCCTGCGAGAACTTGCTCCACTTCATCCTTCGTGATCCTCCACTGGATGAAACCACAGCTCGGGTCATCATGAGACAGGCTGTGCTGGCAGTGCAACACTGCATCGAGCATGGCGTTTTTCATAATGACGTTCATCCACAGAATTTCCTGGTGAAGACAAACACGCTAGAGCTCAAGCTGATAGACTTCGGCTGCGGTCAGCTACTTAGTGACGATGGCTACAAGAGCAACATATACTGTGGTGAGTATTTTTGGAGTGTGGAAACCTGGATGTATTGACTTTCTGATAATTTGATGCTTTGAAGAAATTGCTCAACAATGTGCAAATGTCTTGCTTACAGGATTACTGAGTTACACCCCGCCTGAAGTCTTCACTGAACCTCTATTCCACGCCATGCCAACAAATGTCTGGGCTCTAGGGGTGTTGTTGTACGAGATGATGAACGCTTGTGTTCCCTTTGGCAATACAAAGGAAATCACACAAGCCAAAGTTGCATTTCAGAACTCCAACGTATCCAAAGGTGAGTGAAAAATATTGATAACATATATAAACACACACACATAAAGCAAAGGCTCTGTTTAGAAACAGGTAAAGGTGAAGTATGTAAGATTTTTCAAGTTGAAATACATTCAGTTTATTGTTCATCAGATGCTGTTTTCATAGATGCCAACGTTCGTGTCACATGGTCATGACTAACCAGCCGCTCCTTAATAAAATGTGTACAGAATGCAGAGATCTGATTAGCAAGTGCCTAGCCCGGGATCCAACGAAACGGCCGACGTTAGAGCAGATGTTACAACATGAGTGGATTAGAAATGATCTGGAGAAGTTCAGGAGAAGTGCAGGAGATTCACTCGATCAGTGATTTCAGGTGTGAGGAAGTCTAACAGACAGAGTAGGATTATTATCATTTATCTTCAGTTCTGGATTATTTGTAGTGAGGTTTTCAAATGTGTGTTCATTGTTATAGTCAAGTCAGCTTCATTTATACAGCGCTTTATACAATACAGATTGTTTCAGAGCGGCTTCACAGTAATAAACAGGAAAATGACACAATCAGTGACGCAATTGCAAGAATTCAGTTCTGTTGTAAATCAGCTCTAAAAAAACATTCATGAGTTCACATGTTCATATAATCTTTGTATTGGATAGGAAATAACACTTGCTGTCCTTGGTGGAGCGCTTGAGCTCGAGACTTGACCCGAAGCCTGAAGTCCAACCCCGACCTGACAGGAACCCAAGCCGCCGCACCAGAGATCAGAGCCGGCCCACGTCTGAGCGAGAACACGAGAGACCGAAGACTGGAAAGAGTCATCAAGTCATCCCAGCCACATTTGCTTTGTTTAGTTAGAACAACTCATCTATATTTATATAGTTGTCACAGACTGACTGTGACCCCAGACTTTTATTTTGAAGGGACTGAACATGGGCATGTGCACACAACAAACTGTTTCCACCATTACACATACACACAAACTAATGCCGAGTTCTAGGCGACCCGTGTTTTTCCAACCTTCTTCCCATGAAAGTGCACCAGTCAAACCCGTGACTTCCCACCCGTGAACTCGTACTAGATCGATGTACTCCCAGTTACGAGCTCTGACGTCACATTAGCCCGCGAAGCAACAATGGCAGCCCCTACGGATGCGGTGTTTATGAAAGTCGTACATTAAAACCCAAATCGTTTTTTAAAATTAAGGTATTGCTCTAACGTTATTCATCCGCAAATGTTGTGCATTATCAGCAGCTTTTCTAGCCTTAGCTCGTTTTCAGGCCATTGAGTGCAAGAATAAAATAATACCAAATACATTTCCAGATATACATACAGAGATACATAAAATAAAAGGTATAACAGCTTCTCTTGCCTTATGCGCCGCTTTTCTCCTCCGTTTCCCTCAAGTAAGCAAGGAGTGAGCACCTTTGGCGATAGAAGTGATTGTAAATGAGCATAAGCCCCGTACGGTCCGCCACGCTTTGTTTACATCAAGCTACCGCTCAGGCAGTTCGGCGTGACTTTGCCTGGAACGCTACAAAGTCGTGAGTCGTGGTTTGAAGTCGTAACTTACGGGCTCAGAAACCTGCCTGGAACGCAGCATAAATGCCGGCAAAATGTGCCATCCTGGTGTAGTTGTGTGTTTGTAGCCCTGATGTCGGTGTTGTAACATCCCGTTCATCGTCCCAAGTTGTTCGTTTCATTGTTTTGTTTGTTTAATGCTGGAATTTGTTTAAATGTTCAGTGACGCATGCTGTTCTAATATCATTACACAGAGAAGAACACCAAAAATACTTTACACCATAAGAGTTTATTTCATTTCATTCAGTTATCAGTTTAACTTCAATGCATTTCAAACAGCTAAACATCCCTTCTGGTTCACCTCTGTCGCGGGAATTCTCAATCCGTTTATCTGACTTCACCACGGACAATTCTGTTAATATAAAACTACAGTATCTCGAGGTAATTCCCTTCTCGAATACATCTAACACAATTTCAATACTTTGAGGTAATTCCCCTCCCGAAGTAAGGTGACGGCGTCCCGTCGTGAAGCTACTATCACTAGCGTTTACTCAAACACACGAGCACACACATCTATCTATCTGTCTGTCCGTCCGTCCGTCCGTCCGTCCATCCATCCATCCATCCATCTATCTATCTGTCTGTCTGTCTATCTATCAACAAAAACAAAACCTCTGTCAAATGCTCACACTTAAGATAGGTGGTAATGCAAATATAAAAGCATACTGTATGTTTTAACTTAAAGGTCACTTTTTCTGACTTTAGTTGTTTAAAATAAATGTACGTCTAACTCTTCATTATGTAATCATGTTAATTTTAAATGTTTTGTACCTTTTGCCATACATGTTGTATTTTAAAGGTTTCAAATGGCATGTTAAGAGAAATGTCATCCTTTTATGGCCTTTGCATCTTCATTTATGTCTAAAGCAACAGTTTGGGGTTTTAATCAGCAGCTTAGTGGTGTACACTGGAAGACAACATACACTGAGGTCATCTGTGTTGTGCCCTTAAATCAGCTTCTCTGACATGAAGCAAGACTAATGTTTGTAATTTCATGAGACTAAAACTGCACTGGATATTTACAAAGATCACAAATGTCTGTATTTACCATTTGAATCAAACCTAATGAAATTCAAAAAATCAAAATCAAAACTGTAGGCCTATTTTAGAGGTTACAAACAAGGTCTCATTTGACCATTTTAACACTTCAGACCATAACAACAGCATTTTCCAAATCACTGCTATTCTAAGGAATAATTGGGCTTTTTAAAGGGATAAAAAATACTATGGTAGTCAAATGGGGGGCGAGATCTGCTTGGTTACAAACATTCTAAATATCTTTGTGGTGACAGAATTTTATTTTTTGGGTGAACTTTCCCTTAAGACTGGTTAGGGATGCATATGCCTACTACATTTTTATATAGGCCTATATTATTTTTTATATTTTTAGGAACAATGAGAAAGAGAACAAATAAAACAGCATAAATAGATTTTCTTATAGAGGGTACACAGGCATTGTATACTAGTGTACATGACTCAATAATTTTTGTTGTTGTTGACATTATTGACATGAATGCCATGAATCGCTGGATAGAAATAAGTGTTAGTCACACTGCAAAAAAAATCTAATTTTCTTTAATTTGTGTTAAAAAAAATGTTGTTGAATTTGTGTTGATTTTAAACACACACATATATAACCTTACATTTTAATACCCTGAAACAAGTTAAAATATAAGAACTACAAAAATTCACCATTAAACTAATACAAGGAAACATTATTTGATTCATATGCAATAATATAGCAAAATATAGTAAAAATAAATAAAAGTATTTACCAACCCATTTTGATGCATGCAGAGTATGGTGACCAGATTTCTGAAATGGAAACCGGGGACATTTCCTATTTGAGTGGTCAAAATATCACTAAGAAATCTCATTTGTTATTGGGCCTGTCGATTAATTAAAAACGGGGACAATATATTTTTGAATGTTTTTTGTTGTCGTTGTGGGCTCCCTATATTATTATTAACATGAATAATTATTATGATTTAGTTGGTCTGGTTTTAATACAATTCACCGCACCCGCAAAAACAAAACAAAAAAACAATCAAACAATGAAAACAGTTAATAGTAAAACCACCACTGTAAATCACAAGCCGTTCAAAACAATATTAGAACATGACTTAACAAAAACACATTATACAAATAAACTATTTAACAAATGTAATTGTATTTAATACTTTCATTTTCACAAGTTTATACTGTATAAATTACTTCTTCTTTTTCTACTTTAAATGTTTTGTTACGTTTGTGCTTGAAAATAACTCTATCTTTAATTGGTCTTGTTATTTTGCATTTTAGGCTTATTTTAAGCATGTGTTTAAGTATGTGTATTCTGCATTTATGTATTTGTTGTGAGCTGCTTTGTGACTGTGGAACTTTTGGGGACAAAACAATCCCGCACCCCGTTGAGGATCTGTTATAAAGCACATGCAAACAGTAATTTAACATGAATGGTTAGTGTGTTACTACCATGAAAGTGATAACGATGTTTCTTGTGATATTTGACGATAATGGCGCTCTGCTCTCGTGTTACGTTCATCATGAAGCGGCGCGCGCGACCAAGTAGAGTCAGCGTAGCTCACAGCGCCATCTGCTGGAGAAATAATCACTACACGATTGCTCCAGCAGCTGCTGTATGTTGGGCTTTTTTGCAATGTATATGCCATATGCGGGCTGTTTTGAACGAGCTGTAAAACGGGGACATTTCCGGAAAACGGGGACGTCTAATTGCAGAGATATCTAGCATTTCTGAGTGATGATGATGCAGAGGAATCACTGAATCAAAGTTTTGAACTGAGTCAATGAAACATTTTCAGACTTTTTATTAAAGATTAAGTTTGTAACTTCAATAAATGTGTTCAGATCGATGCGCGGTCACGTGCTCTGCTCATATGAATTATTTGAGTTTTAGTTGCTATGGCGACGCCGACGCATGTTATGAATTCAGACTCTTGTGCATGCACACCGATCTCGATCTGTTGTTGAGAGAGACGAGGCGAATTCACAAACTTTTGCAGAATATTTTCTGTGCTGACTTTGAGATTTTGAAGCTGTTTTGACGATTCCTGAGACAAGACTTTGTATTCTGGAAGAACATCGCAGGAGATATCCTTTACACAGAGTTATATTTTTGAGTTTTAGTTCTTATTATTTCTAAGGATAGTGCTATCTTGTTGTTCTTTTCTTATTTTCGAGTTTGATTAATTTTTTGTTTTTCTTTTCTTTTTTTCTTTTCTGGGAGGAGTATTTTTGAGGAGAGTTTATTGTATTGTATTGTGTTTTGTTGTGTTGTGTTTTGTGTTTTGTATTGCTTTTATTCCAGATTGGACAAGGAGGTCGATGGCGAATATGATGGGTGAAACAGGCGGTGAGTGCTTTAGGTTTTTCATTTGTTTATGGGATGTAGGGGAGAGTGGGGTGATTTGTGCCAGGGGGGAAGTAGTTCCACCCAGTACCGTCGCAAGGGCTGTGCCAAGCGTGCGACCGCACAGGGCCTCGCGCAAAAGTAAAGACGACAGCTGACTTGATGATGTAAAGCCAATAGTTAAAGTTCATGTTTTTGTCCTTCAAAATACTATAATAGTTTTAAAAAAACATAGCTAAAAGTGTGTATGGTGATGCTTTATTATTCTGCTTGTTAAAAATGTATTATGCAGTAACTTGCAATAGCCCATTTCTCTGTGCATGTGACGGTGATTCATGCGCATAGCCTACATGTCAGTCAGGGGGCATCGCACGTCAAGTTCATAGAGCTTTATTCCCAGTCCATTCAAATTTCAGATTTTTGGCCGCCTCTGACATGGGTCAAACCATAGATATTACCTACGAAGTTCAAGTAAATACGCTAGAAATGTGCGCTCATTCAAGCATGTGCATTTATTGCATGGATGGAGAAAGCACAGACGCTTGCATTTCATCTGACGGTATGCACAAAAGGTTTTTTATTTAACACTATTAAAGTTAAATAAGCATAACCTAACTAAAGCTCTATCTCGAGACGTTTTAAACGTTTTTTAAATCTGAAAACTGCAAAAAGCAACGAAATTGTCAGACATCCATTTTGTTCATTTTCACAGAGGAAATACTGAAAAACAGCGCTGGTCCTCTCAATACTGTCTGTTTATAATTGTACCGACTGAGAAATGGCTTCTGATGATTCAGTGAGAGAGCAGTCCAAACTAATTCAAGTGCATTCTGGGCGTTTTGCAAACGCATTTGACCCCTTCATAATTTAGAACATATTTTTAGCGTAAAAATGTGCGCACTGCCCAGTTCAGTTACACGGTTTAACTTCTTGAACCTGCTGTTAAACTGAATATACGATTTTTTTTTCTTAAATATCCACATAAACAACAAATTGTTCGTCACTATAGCAACAGAGTAGACCCCAGTTAAAAGGCTATACCCCCGGGCCTGGCACATCACGTTCGCACAGGGCCTCGCACCCCCCTTGCGATGGGCCTGCTTCCACCCATTTGTTTCTGGAAAACCATAGAAGGAATTGGTCATGTGACCACATCATTTTGAAAAGCCATCAATTTTACTCATCCTCTAAAGAAGGGAGACATGTGGCATGAGAGGTTAGCACATTTTAGCCCAAAAAACGGTATTTTTTCCCTCTCAAAGTAAAATTTCTCTGATCACGGTTTTTTGATTGTAGCGTCTGAACAATTATAGACAAGTTTGAAAACATTTCACACATGTTTTAGTGCTTTAGCAGGCTACACAATGAGTCTATACAGTTAACATGATGTTAGCTCTTAACTGCTGGATCATGCTAGTTTTTACAAACTTGTGAGTCTGGGGTGATTTGTGCCAAAGTTGAAAGAAGTCTGTGGATGGAAAGTCCATCTTTACATTGAAAGAAAACGATGAAGGAGTCATCCCTAGAGGTGCTCAAGAAACTACCCATACCCCAAAAACTTGGTGGTACAGCCAGAAGAGAGCAGAAGTTTATATTCCCCTGCAGCATTGACAAGTGGGATGTTAAGTAGTAAGGCCAGATCCAGACCACCTAGATCTACGTACCCACAGGGGATAATCTGGAGAAGTGAGGAGATGGGCATGCCTCATCAGTGTTTGACTCACCTGCCATTTGTTTCATTTAGCTAACACTGATTTCAGTTTTGTTAATAAAGAGAAATTTAGTCACAATAGGATGTTTAGAAATGAGCCTCACTTTATTCTTATATGTTACATATTTGACAGGCAGCTTTCTATGTGTGCCAACAGGCATTTATTGCCAAAGCCTTTTTGGCTGAAATGATTCACAAATATCATATATTGTTTGTGTATTGAAGTTTTTTGTCTTTTCCCAAAAACTACAAAATATGACTTATTCCAACAGTTGAATAGGGTGACAATATCTAAATAAACCTTAAATTAGTAATTTTGTATTGAATTTGTCTTGCTTTCATATAGCATTACAGTTCATAACATTAAAATGTTCTGTTTTACTTCAGAAATCACTGGCACAATTTACCCCAACGTATTCTCCCCAAAGGCACAACTTACCCCTCACCAGGGGCAAGTTGTGCCACGAGACCACTTTTTTCCCCAAAAGCTATATTTCTGAAACAATTTATTTCAGATCCAAAGTTATTGTTCTCAGGGATGCACCACATCCTGAAATATATGTACGTTCTTAAGTTGAAGACATTACTGTCATGGCCTCACTTTAAAGTCACTTTGAGTAAAAACTGGCACAACTCACCCCACTCTCCCCTAATGTTACTGAAAAATTCCAGCCTCAGGCCGCTCCAGATCCAGGAGAGCCACTTTCTCTCAGATGGCTGGTCAGGAGGTTTGGAGACGCGGTTTTGAGGACCGGACCCAGACACAGATCCAGGAGCTTCTACACATTTAGCACTTCTGTCTTCTGAGTTTTGTGTTTCTGTGTCCACAGGTCAGACTGACAGGAAGAGGGAGTGGCAGAGCGGCAGCCGGCTGAGCCAGGACGATGGACGTCCGTCCACTCCATCTAAACTCCTTCGCAGAGGTCAGAATAGGCTTTTATTGAAGAAGTTATGGCTCAGTTAACAAATAATGTGTCTTTGAAAATAGAAAGTTGGGGAAAAAAAATAAAGTAACAATTTGATTATTAATATGTCCAAATCATCTTTGTCCCTCTCTGACAATATAGTGAGGTGGTTCTGTAGCGAGTCGTTGAGCCTCAGCAGCCGAGGCTCGTACATCGTCGATTGGAAGTGGAGTGGCCATAGATCGGATAGCCTAAGCGAACAGGGCAGTTGCAGCCACTGTAGTTTGTCCTGGTCCGACAGCCCCGAAGAGTGGATGTGGCCTCTGCTGCCAGGTCAAGTTCCCGTCGAGCCAACGGAGACTTCAAATGGCCTTTCACCAGTGAACAAGAGCTCAACAGGTGAGACTGAAATAAAGCTGGGCGGTGTAAAGTGTACAGATGGAGATTTTGCTATTTCATGCGTAAGACAGTCACAGTACAGGCACATTTATTTATTTTTTCTGGATTTAACAGTAAAATGTAAGGTATGTCATTATATCATTGCCTATTTTGACGTCAAAGATGTTTCTAATAATTCAGTTTTGTTTTCTTCATTTCAGAAAAACCTGCAGAATGTAAGAAGAGGAAAGGAGATCGTTCTTTCTTCAGGAACGTGTGTCAGGCTATGAGGCGCTCGCTCCTCTGCTGTTGTCTCAGTGCTGAGGATGTTGTGGAGCCGTTTGTTCCTCCAGCGGATCTGGAGCCAGAACCCGATCCTGGTCCATCATCACCTGATCCAGATCACTCCGGCGTCAAGCCAAGTAAGGCTCAATCCACAGACATTATTTCTCCAACATTGTTTTAAACAGTATTATTATTGTCTTGTTTGCACTGTTATTTTTAATATAAAACAAAGGATCCAGCAAGCTCATATATTTCTCATATTTTGTTTTTCAGACTCCTTTGAGACTCTCTATACCGTGGGAGAGATGATTGGATCCGGAGGATTCGGAAGAGTGTTCAAGGGAACACGGAAACTTGATGGCAAAAAGGTAAAGCAATCTTGCTGAATTGTACAAACAGGCGTTTGAACACTGTTACTGTTATTGAACATTGTTTTTTTGGGGGTTTTTTTGCAGATTGCCATCAAGCAGATGCGCAAGATCAACAACGATCGTTATCTTGATATTGTAAGTTGGTCAAAAGTTAAATGTGTATTTGTTGTTTAAGTGCTGATTACTGTAGTCAATACTCCTGGAGGAAGCATTAGGTGTAAATGTAATAGATCAGTAAACCTGGAAAGGCTCTGATGATCGTATCTATAAAGATCAAAGAAAAGTACATTTAAAAATGATATGTTTTCTTCAGATTTTGACCCAGCTAACCTTCTGTCTACTACTTTTCTCTAGCCCGGGCATCCCACACCTCTCGTAACAGAAGTGGCGCTGCTGCTCATGATGAGGCAAGAACCCACAAGCCCCTACGTCATCCGACTGTACGACTGGTTTGAACATCCTCGGACATTCGACCTCATAATGGAGTTCCCTGAACCCTGCGAGAACTTGCTCCACTTCATCCTTCGTGATCCTCCACTGGATGAAACCACAGCTCGGGTCATCATGAGACAGGCTGTGCTGGCAGTGCAACACTGCATCGAGCATGGCGTTTTTCATAATGACGTTCATCCACAGAATTTCCTGGTGAAGACAAACACGCTAGAGCTCAAGCTGATAGACTTCGGCTGCGGTCAGCTACTTAGTGACGATGGCTACAAGAGCAACATATACTGTGGTGAGTATTTTTGGAGTGTGGAAACCTGGATGTATTGACTTTCTGATAATTTGATGCTTTGAAGAAATTGCTCAACAATGTGCAAATGTCTTGCTTACAGGATTACTGAGTTACACCCCGCCTGAAGTCTTCACTGAACCTCTATTCCACGCCATCCCAACAAATGTCTGGGCTCTAGGGGTGTTGTTGTACGAGATGATGAACGCTTGTGTTCCCTTTGGCAATACAAAGGAAATCACACAAGCCAAAGTTGCATTTCAGAACTCCAACGTATCCAAAGGTGAGTGAAAAATATTGATAACATATATAAACACACACACATAAAGCAAAGGCTCTGTTTAGAAACAGGTAAAGGTGAAGTATGTAAGATTTTTCAAGTTGAAATACATTCAGTTTATTGTTCATCAGATGCTGTTTTCATAGATGCCAACGTTCGTGTCACATGGTCATGACTAACCAGCCGCTCCTTAATAAAATGTGTACAGAATGCAGAGATCTGATTAGCAAGTGCCTAGCCCGGGATCCAACGAAACGGCCGACGTTAGAGCAGATGTTACAACATGAGTGGATTAGAAATGATCTGGAGAAGTTCAGGAGAAGTGCAGGAGATTCACTCGATCAGTGATTTCAGGTGTGAGGAAGTCTAACAGACAGAGTAGGATTATGATCATTTATCTTCAGTTCTGGATTATTTGTAGTGAGGTTTTCAAATGTGTGTTCATTGTTATAGTCAAGTCAGCTTCATTTATACAGCGCTTTATACAATACAGATTGTTTCAGAGCGGCTTCACAGTAATAAACAGGAAAATGACACAATCAGTGACGCAATTGCAAGAATTCAGTTCTGTTGTAAATCAGCTCTAAAAAAACATTCATGAGTTCACATGTTCATATAATCTTTGTATTGGATAGGAAATAACACTTGCTGTCCTTGGTGGAGCGCTTGAGCTCGAGACTTGACCCGAAGCCTGAAGTCCAACCCCGACCTGACAGGAACCCAAGCCGCCGCACCAGAGATCAGAGCCGGCCCACGTCTGAGCGAGAACACGAGAGACCGAAGACTGGAAAGAGTCATCAAGTCATCACAGCCACATTTGCTTTGTTTAGTTAGAACAACTCATCTTTATTTATATAGTTGTCACAGACTGACTGTGGCCCCGGACTTTTATTTTGAAGGGACTGAACATGGGCATGTGCACACAATAAACTGTTTCCACCATTACACATACACACAAACTAATGCCGAGTTCTAGGCGACCCGTGTTTTTCCAACCTTCTTCCCATGAAAGTGCACCAGTCAAACCCGTGACTTCCCACCCGTGAACTCGTACTAGATCGATGTACTCCCAGTTACGAGCTCTGACGTCACATTAGCCCGCGAAGCAACAATGGCAGCCCCTACGGATGCGGTGTTTATGAAAGTCGTACATTAAAACCCAAATCGTTTTTTAAAATTAAGGTATTGCTCTAACGTTATTCATCCGCAAATGTTGTGCATTATCAGCAGCTTTTCTAGCCTTAGCTCGTTTTCAGGCCATTGAGTGCAAGAATAAAACAATACCAAATACATTTCCAGATATACATACAGAGATACATAAAATAAAAGGTATAACAGCTTCTCTTGCCTTATGCGCCGCTTTTCTCCTCCGTTTCCCTCAAGTAAGCAAGGAGTGAGCACCTTTGGCGATAGAAGTGATTGTAAATGAGCATAAGCCCCGTACGGTCCGCCACGCTTTGTTTACATCAAGCTACCGCTCAGGCAGTTCGGCGTGACTTTGCCTGGAACGCTACAAAGTCGTGAGTCGTGGTTTGAAGTCGTAACTTACGGGCTCAGAAACCTGCCTGGAACGCAGCATAAATGCCGGCAAAATGTGCCATCCTGGTGTAGTTGTGTGTTTGTAGCCCTGATGTCGGTGTTGTAACATCCCGTTCATCGTCCCAAGTTGTTCGTTTCATTGTTTTGTTTGTTTAATGCTGGAATTTGTTTAAATGTTCAGTGACGCATGCTGTTCTAATATCATTACACAGAGAAGAACACCAAAAATACTTTACACCATAAGAGTTTATTTCATTTCATTCAGTTATCAGTTTAACTTCAATGCATTTCAAACAGCTAAACATCCCTTCTGGTTCACCTCTGTCGCGGGAATTCTCAATCCGTTTATCTGACTTCACCACGGACAATTCTGTTAATATAAAACTACAGTATCTTGAGGTAATTCCCTTCTCGAATACATCTAACACAATTTCAATACTTCGAGGTAATTCCCCTCCCGAAGTAAGGTGACGGCGTCCCGTCGTGAAGCTACTATCACTAGCGTTTACTCAAACACACGAGCACACAGATCTATCTATCTGTCTGTCCGTCCGTCCGTCCGTCCGTCCATCCATCCATCTATCTATCTGTCTGTCTGTCTATCTGTCAACAAAAACAAAACCTCTGTCAAATGCTCACACTTAAGATAGGTGGTAATGCAAATATAAAAGCATACTGTATGTTTTAACTTAAAGGTCACTTTTTCTGACTTTAGTTGTTTAAAATAAATGTACGTCTAACTCTTCATTATGTAATCATGTTAATTTTAAATGTTTTGTACCTTTTGCCATACATGTTGTATTTTAAAGGTTTCAAATGGCATGTTAAGAGAAATGTCATCCTTTTATGGCCTTTGCATCTTCATTTATGTCTAAAGCAACAGTTTGGGGTTTTAATCAGCAGCTTAGTGGTGTACACTGGAAGACAACATACACTGAGGTCATCTGTGTTGTGCCCTTAAATCAGCTTCTCTGACATGAAGCAAGACTAATGTTTGTAATTTCATGAGACTAAAACTGCACTGGATATTTACAAAGATCACAAATGTCTGTATTTACCATTTGAATCAAACCTAATGAAATTCAAAAAATCTAAATCAAAACTGTAGGCCTATTTTAGAGGTTACAAACAAGGTCTCAGTTGACCATTTTAACACTTCAGACCATAACAACAGCATTTTCCAAATCACTGCTATTCTAAGGAATAATTGGGCTTTTTAAAGGGATAAAAAATACTATGGTAGTCAAATGGGGGGCGAGATCTGCTTGGTTACAAACATTCTAAATATCTTTGTGGTGACAGAATTTTATTTTTTGGGTGAACTTTCCCTTAAGACTGGTTAGGGATGCATATGCCTACTACATTTTTATATAGGCCTATATTATTTTTTATATTTTTAGGAACGATGAGAAAGAGAACAAATAAAACAGCATAAATAGATTTTCTTATAGAGGGTACACAGGCATTGTATACTAGTGTACATGACTCAATAATTTTTGTTGTTGTTGACATTATTGACATGAATGCCATGAATCGCTGGATAGAAATAAGTGTTAGTCACACTGCAAAAAAAATCTAATTTTCTTTAATTTGTGTTAAAAAAAATGTTGTTGAATTTGTGTTGATTTTAAACACACACATATATAACCTTACATTTTAATACCCTGAAACAAGTTAAAATATAAGAACTACAAAAATTCACCATTAAACTAATACAAGGAAACATTATTTGATTCATATGCAATAATATAGCAAAATATAGTAAAAATAAATAAAAGTATTTACCAACCCATTTTGATGCATGCAGAGTAAGGTGACCAGATTTCTGAAATGGAAACCGGGGACATTTCCTATTTGAGTGGTCAAAATATCACTAAGAAATCTCATTTGTTATTGGGCCTGTCGATTAATTAAAAACGGGGACAATATATTTTTGAATGTTTTTTGTTGTCGTTGTGGGCTCCCTATATTATTATTAACATGAATAATTATTATGATTTAGTTGGTCTGGTTTTAATACAATTCACCGCACCCGCAAAAACAAAACAAAAAAACAATCAAACAATGAAAACAGTTAATAGTAAAACCACCACTGTAAATCACAAGCCGTTCAAAACAATATTAGAACATGACTTAACAAAAACACATTATACAAATAAACTATTTAACAAATGTAATTGTATTTAATACTTTCATTTTCACAAGTTTATACTGTATAAATTACTTCTTCTTTTTCTACTTTAAATGTTTTGTTACGTTTGTGCTTGAAAATAACTCTATCTTTAATTGGTCTTGTTATTTTGCATTTTAGGCTTATTTTAAGCATGTGTTTAAGTATGTGTATTCTGCATTTATGTATTTGTTGTGAGCTGCTTTGTGACTGTGGAACTTTTGGGGACAAAACAATCCCGCACCCCGTTGAGGATCTGTTATAAAGCACATGCAAACAGTAATTTAACATGAATGGTTAGTGTGTTACTACCATGAAAGTGATAACGATGTTTCTTTTGATATTTGACGATAATGGCGCTCTGCTCTCGGTTACGTTCATCATGAAGCGGCGCGCGCGACCAAGTAGAGTCAGCCTAGCTCACAGCGCCATCTGCTGGAGAAATAATCACTACACGATTGCTCCAGCAGCTGCTGTATGTTGGGCTTTTTTGCAATGTATATGCCATATGCGGGCTGTTTTGAACGAGCTGTAAAACGGGGACATTTCCGGAAAACGGGGACGTCTAATTGCAGAGATATCTAGCATTTCTGAGTGATGATGATGCAGAGGAATCACTGAATCAAAGTTTTGAACTGAGTCAATGAAACATTTTCAGACTTTTTATTAAAGATTAAGTTTGTAACTTCAATAAATGTGTTCAGATCGATGCGCGGTCACGTGCTCTGCTCATATGAATTATTTGAGTTTTAGTTGCTATGGCGACGCCGACGCATGTTATGAATTCAGACTCTTGTGCATGCACACCGATCTCGATCTGTTGTTGAGAGAGACGAGGCGAATTCACAAACTTTTGCAGAATATTTTCTGTGCTGACTTTGAGATTTTGAAGCTGTTTTGACGATTCCTGAGACAAGACTTTGTATTCTGGAAGAACATCGCAAGAGATATCCTTTACACAGAGTTATATTTTTGAGTTTTAGTTCTTATTATTTCTAAGGATAGTGCTATCTTGTTGTTCTTTTCTTATTTTCGAGTTTGATTAATTTTTTGTTTTTCTTTTCTTTTTTTCTTTTCTGGGAGGAGTATTTTTGAGGAGAGTTTATTGTATTGTATTGTGTTTTGTTGTGTTGTGTTTTGTGTTTTGTATTGCTTTTATTCCAGATTGGACAAGGAGGTCGATGGCGAATATGATGGGTGAAACAGGCGGTGAGTGCTTTAGGTTTTTCATTTGTTTATGGGATGTAGGGGAGAGTGGGGTGATTTGTGCCAGGGGGGAAGTAGTTCCACCCAGTACCGTCGCAAGGGCTGTGCCAAGCGTGCGACCGCACAGGGCCTCGCGCAAAAGTAAAGACGACAGCTGACTTGATGATGTAAAGCCAATAGTTAAAGTTCATGTTTTTGTCCTTCAAAATACTATAATAGTTTTAAAAAACATAGCTAAAAGTGTGTATGGTGATGCTTTATTATTCTGCTTGTTAAAAATGTATTATGCAGTAACTTGCAATAGCCCATTTCTCTGTGCGTGTGACGGTGATTCATGCGCATAGCCTACATGTCAGTCAGGGGGCATCGCACGTCAAGTTCATAGAGCTTTATTCCCAGTCCATTCAAATTTCAGATTTTTGGCCGCCTCTGACATGGGTCAAACCATAGATATTACCTACGAAGTTCAAGTAAATACGCTAGAAATGTGCGCTCATTCAAGCATGTGCATTTATTGCATGGATGGAGAAAGCACAGACGCTTGCATTTCATCTGACGGTATGCACAAAAGGTTTTTTATTTAACACTATTAAAGTTAAATAAGCATAACCTAACTAAAGCTCTATCTCGAGACGTTTTAAACGTTTTTTAAATCTGAAAACTGCAAAAAGCAACGAAATTGTCAGACATCCATTTTGTTAATTTTCACAGAGGAAATACTGAAAAACAGCGCTGGTCCTCTCAATACTGTCTGTTTATAATTGTACCGACTGAGAAATGGCTTCTGATGATTCAGTGAGAGAGCAGTCCAAACTAATTCAAGTGCATTCTGGGCGTTTTGCAAACGCATTTGACCCCTTCATAATTTAGAACATATTTTTAGCGTAAAAATGTGCGCACTGCCCAGTTCAGTTACACGGTTTAACTTCTTGAACCTGCTGTTAAACTGAATATACGATTTTTTTTTCTTAAATATCCACATAAACAACAAATTGTTCGTCACTATAGCAACAGAGTAGACCCCAGTTAAAAGGCTATACCCCCGGGCCTGGCACATCACGTTCGCACAGGGCCTCGCACCCCCCTTGCGATGGGCCTGCTTCCACCCATTTGTTTCTGGAAAACCATAGAAGGAATTGGTCATGTGACCACATCATTTTGAAAAGCCATCAATTTTACTCATCCTCTAAAGAAGGGAGACATGTGGCATGAGAGGTTAGCACATTTTAGCCCAAAAAACGGTATTTTTCCCTCTCAAAGTAAAATTTCTCTGATCACGGTTTTTTGATTGTAGCGTCTGAACAATTATAGACAAGTTTGAAAACATTTCACACATGTTTTAGTGCTTTAGCAGGCTACACAATGAGTCTATACAGTTAACATGATGTTAGCTCTTAACTGCTGGATCATGCTAGTTTTTACAAACTTGTGAGTCTGGGGTGATTTGTGCCAAAGTTGAAAGAAGTCTGTGGATGGAAAGTCCATCTTTACATTGAAAGAAAACGATGAAGGAGTCATCCCTAGAGGTGCTCAAGAAACTACCCATACCCCAAAAACTTGTTGGTACAGCCAGAAGAGAGCAGAAGTTTATATTCCCCTGCAGCATTGACAAGTGGGATGTTAAGTAGTAAGGCCAGATCCAGACCACCTAGATCTACGTACCCACAGGGGATAATCTGGAGAAGTGAGGAGATGGGCATGCCTCATCAGTGTTTGACTCACCTGCCATTTGTTTCATTTAGCTAACACTGATTTCAGTTTTGTTAATAAAGAGAAATTTAGTCACAATAGGATGTTTAGAAATGAGCCTCACTTTATTCTTATATGTTACATATTTGACAGGCAGCTTTCTATGTGTGCCAACAGGCATTTATTGCCAAAGCCTTTTTGGCTGAAATGATTCACAAATATCATATATTGTTTGTGTATTGAAGTTTTTTGTCTTTTCCCAAAAACTACAAAATATGACTTATTCCAACAGTTTAATAGGGTGACAATATCTAAATAAACCTTAAATTAGTAATTTTGTATTGAATTTGTCTTGCTTTCATATAGCATTACAGTTCATAACATTAAAATGTTCTGTTTTACTTCAGAAATCACTGGCACAATTTACCCCAACGTATTCTCCCCAAAGGCACAACTTACCCCTCACCAGGGGCAAGTTGTGCCACGAGACCACTTTTTTCCCCAAAAGCTATATTTCTGAAACAATTTATTTCAGATCCAAAGTTATTGTTCTCAGGGATGCACCACATCCTGAAATATATGTACGTTCTTAAGTTGAAGACATTACTGTCATGGCCTCACTTTAAAGTCACTTTGAGTAAAAACTGGCACAACTCACCCCACTCTCCCCTAATGTTACTGAAAAATTCCAGCCTCAGGCCGCTCCAGATCCAGGAGAGCCACTTTCTCTCAGATGGCTGGTCAGGAGGTTTGGAGACGCGGTTTTGAGGACCGGACCCAGACACAGATCCAGGAGCTTCTACACATTTAGCACTTCTGTCTTCTGAGTTTTGTGTTTCTGTGTCCACAGGTCAGACTGACAGGAAGAGGGAGTGGCAGAGCGGCAGCCGGCTGAGCCAGGACGATGGACGTCCGTCCACTCCATCTAAACTCCTTCGCAGAGGTCAGAATAGGCTTTTATTGAAGAAGTTATGGCTCAGTTAACAAATAATGTGTCTTTGAAAATAGAAAGTTGGGGAAAAAAAATAAAGTAACAATTTGATTATTAATATGTCCAAATCATCTTTGTCCCTCTCTGACAATATAGTGAGGTGGTTCTGTAGCGAGTCGTTGAGCCTCAGCAGCCGAGGCTCGTACATCGTCGATTGGAAGTGGAGTGGCCATAGATCGGATAGCCTAAGCGAACAGGGCAGTTGCAGCCACTGTAGTTTGTCCTGGTCCGACAGCCCCGAAGAGTGGATGTGGCCTCTGCTGCCAGGTCAAGTTCCCGTCGAGCCAACGGAGACTTCAAATGGCCTTTCACCAGTGAACAAGAGCTCAACAGGTGAGACTGAAATAAAGCTGGGCGGTGTAAAGTGTACAGATGGAGATTTTGCTATTTCATGCGTAAGACAGTCACAGTACAGGCACATTTATTTATTTTTTCTGGATTTAACAGTAAAATGTAAGGTATGTCATTATATCATTGCCTATTTTGACGTCAAAGATGTTTCTAATAATTCAGTTTTGTTTTCTTCATTTCAGAAAAACCTGCAGAATGTAAGAAGAGGAAAGGAGATCGTTCTTTCTTCAGGAACGTGTGTCAGGCTATTAGGCGCTCGCTCCTCTGCTGTTGTCTCAGTGCTGAGGATGTTGTGGAGCCGTTTGTTCCTCCAGCGGATCTGGAGCCAGAACCCGATCCTGGTCCATCATCACCTGATCCAGATCACTCCGGCGTCAAGCCAAGTAAGGCTCAATCCACAGACATTATTTCTCCAACATTGTTTTAAACAGTATTATTATTGTCTTGTTTGCACTGTTATTTTTAATATAAAACAAAGGATCCAGCAAGCTCATATATTTCTCATATTTTGTTTTTCAGACTCCTTTGAGACTCTCTATACCGTGGGAGAGATGATTGGATCCGGAGGATTCGGAAGAGTGTTCAAGGGAACACGGAAACTTGATGGCAAAAAGGTAAAGCAATCTTGCTGAATTGTACAAACAGGCGTTTGAACACTGTTACTGTTATTGAACATTGTTTTTTTGGGGGTTTTTTTGCAGATTGCCATCAAGCAGATGCGCAAGATCAACAACGATCGTTATCTTGATATTGTAAGTTGGTCAAAAGTTAAATGTGTATTTGTTGTTTAAGTGCTGATTACTGTAGTCAATACTCCTGGAGGAAGCATTAGGTGTAAATGTAATAGATCAGTAAACCTGGAAAGGCTCTGATGATCGTATCTATAAAGATCAAAGAAAAGTACATTTAAAAATGATATGTTTTCTTCAGATTTTGACCCAGCTAACCTTCTGTCTACTACTTTTCTCTAGCCCGGGCATCCCACACCTCTCGTAACAGAAGTGGCGCTGCTGCTCATGATGAGGCAAGAACCCACAAGCCCCTACGTCATCCGACTGTACGACTGGTTTGAACATCCTCGGACATTCGACCTCATAATGGAGTTCCCTGAACCCTGCGAGAACTTGCTCCACTTCATCCTTCGTGATCCTCCACTGGATGAAACCACAGCTCGGGTCATCATGAGACAGGCTGTGCTGGCAGTGCAACACTGCATCGAGCATGGCGTTTTTCATAATGACGTTCATCCACAGAATTTCCTGGTGAAGACAAACACGCTAGAGCTCAAGCTGATAGACTTCGGCTGCGGTCAGCTACTTAGTGACGATGGCTACAAGAGCAACATATACTGTGGTGAGTATTTTTGGAGTGTGGAAACCTGGATGTATTGACTTTCTGATAATTTGATGCTTTGAAGAAATTGCTCAACAATGTGCAAATGTCTTGCTTACAGGATTACTGAGTTACACCCCGCCTGAAGTCTTCACTGAACCTCTATTCCACGCCATCCCAACAAATGTCTGGGCTCTAGGGGTGTTGTTGTACGAGATGATGAACGCTTGTGTTCCCTTTGGCAATACAAAGGAAATCACACAAGCCAAAGTTGCATTTCAGAACTCCAACGTATCCAAAGGTGAGTGAAAAATATTGATAACATATATAAACACACACACATAAAGCAAAGGCTCTGTTTAGAAACAGGTAAAGGTGAAGTATGTAAGATTTTTCAAGTTGAAATACATTCAGTTTATTGTTCATCAGATGCTGTTTTCATAGATGCCAACGTTCGTGTCACATGGTCATGACTAACCAGCCGCTCCTTAATAAAATGTGTACAGAATGCAGAGATCTGATTAGCAAGTGCCTAGCCCGGGATCCAACGAAACGGCCGACGTTAGAGCAGATGTTACAACATGAGTGGATTAGAAATGATCTGGAGAAGTTCAGGAGAAGTGCAGGAGATTCACTCGATCAGTGATTTCAGGTGTGAGGAAGTCTAACAGACAGAGTAGGATTATTATCATTTATCTTCAGTTCTGGATTATTTGTAGTGAGGTTTTCAAATGTGTGTTCATTGTTATAGTCAAGTCAGCTTCATTTATACAGCGCTTTATACAATACAGATTGTTTCAGAGCGGCTTCACAGTAATAAACAGGAAAATGACACAATCAGTGACGCAATTGCAAGAATTCAGTTCTGTTGTAAATCAGCTCTAAAAAAACATTCATGAGTTCACATGTTCATATAATCTTTGTATTGGATAGGAAATAACACTTGCTGTCCTTGGTGGAGCGCTTGAGCTCGAGACTTGACCCGAAGCCTGAAGTCCAACCCCGACCTGACAGGAACCCAAGCCGCCGCACCAGAGATCAGAGCCGGCCCACGTCTGAGCGAGAACACGAGAGACCGAAGACTGGAAAGAGTCATCAAGTCATCACAGCCACATTTGCTTTGTTTAGTTAGAACAACTCATCTTTATTTATATAGTTGTCACAGACTGACTGTGGCCCCGGACTTTTATTTTGAAGGGACTGAACATGGGCATGTGCACACAACAAACTGTTTCCACCATTACACATACACACAAACTAATGCCGAGTTCTAGGCGACCCGTGTTTTTCCAACCTTCTTCCCATGAAAGTGCACCAGTCAAACCCGTGACTTCCCACCCGTGAACTCGTACTAGATCGATGTACTCCCAGTTACGAGCTCTGACGTCACATTAGCCCGCGAAGCAACAATGGCAGCCCCTACGGATGCGGTGTTTATGAAAGTCGTACATTAAAACCCAAATCGTTTTTTAAAATTAAGGTATTGCTCTAACGTTATTCATCCGCAAATGTTGTGCATTATCAGCAGCTTTTCTAGCCTTAGCTCGTTTTCAGGCCATTGAGTGCAAGAATAAAATAATACCAAATACATTTCCAGATATACAAATAACATAAAATAAAAGGTATAACAGCTTCTCTTGCCTTATGCGCCGCTTTTCTCCTCCGTTTCCCTCAAGTAAGCAAGGAGTGAGCACCTTTGGCGATAGAAGTGATTGTAAATGAGCATAAGCCCCGTACGGTCCGCCACGCTTTGTTTACATCAAGCTACCGCTCAGGCAGTTCGGCGTGACTTTGCCTGGAACGCTACAAAGTCGTGAGTCGTGGTTTGAAGTCGTAACTTACAGGCTCAGAAACCTGCCTGGAACGCAGCATAAATGCCGGCAAAATGTGCCATCCTGGTGTAGTTGTGTGTTTGTAGCCCTGATGTCGGTGTTGTAACATCCCGTTCATCGTCCCAAGTTGTTAGTTTCATTGTTTTGTTTGTTTAATGCTGGAATTTGTTTAAATGTTCAGTGACGCATGCTGTTCTAATATCATTACACAGAGAAGAACACCAAAAATACTTTACACCATAAGAGTTTATTTCATTTCATTCAGTTATCAGTTTAACTTCAATGCATTTCAAACAGCTAAACATCCCTTCTGGTTCACCTCTGTCGCGGGAATTCTCAATCCGTTTATCTGACTTCACCACGGACAATTCTGTTAATATAAAACTACAGTATCTTGAGGTAATTCCCTTCTCGAATACATCTAACACAATTTCAATACTTCGAGGTAATTCCCCTCCCGAAGTAAGGTGACGGCGTCCCGTCGTGAAGCTACTATCACTAGCGTTTACTCAAACACACGAGCACACAGATCTATCTATCTGTCTGTCCGTCCGTCCGTCCGTCCGTCCATCCATCCATCTATCTATCTGTCTGTCTGTCTATCTGTCAACAAAAACAAAACCTCTGTCAAATGCTCACACTTAAGATAGGTGGTAATGCAAATATAAAAGCATACTGTATGTTTTAACTTAAAGGTCACTTTTTCTGACTTTAGTTGTTTAAAATAAATGTACGTCTAACTCTTCATTATGTAATCATGTTAATTTTTAAATGTTTTGTACCTTTTGCCATACATGTTGTATTTTAAAGGTTTCAAATGGCATGTTAAGAGAAATGTCATCCTTTTATGGCCTTTGCATCTTCATTTATGTCTAAAGCAACAGTTTGGGGTTTTAATCAGCAGCTTAGTGGTGTACACTGGAAGACAACATACACTGAGGTCATCTGTGTTGTGCCCTTAAATCAGCTTCTCTGACATGAAGCAAGACTAATGTTTTATAATTTCATGAGACTAAAACTGCACTGGATATTTACAAAGATCACAAATGTCTGTATTTACCATTTGAATCAAACCTAATGAAATTCAAAAAATCAAAATCAAAACTGTAGGCCTATTTTAGAGGTTACAAACAAGGTCTCATTTGACCATTTTAACACTTCAGACCATAACAACAGCATTTTCCAAATCACTGCTATTCTAAGGAATAATTGGGCTTTTTAAAGGGATAAAAAATACTATGGTAGTCAAATGGGGGGCGAGATCTGCTTGGTTACAAACATTCTAAATATCTTTGTGGTGACAGAATTTTATTTTTTGGGTGAACTTTCCCTTAAGACTGGTTAGGGATGCATATGCCTACTACATTTTTATATAGGCCTATATTATTTTTTATATTTTTAGGAACAATGAGAAAGAGAACAAATAAAACAGCATAAATAGATTTTCTTATAGAGGGTACACAGGCATTGTATACTAGTGTACATGACTCAATAATTTTTGTTGTTGTTGACATTATTGACATGAATGCCATGAATCGCTGGATAGAAATAAGTGTTAGTCACACTGCAAAAAAAATCTAATTTTCTTTAATTTGTGTTAAAAAAAAATGTTGTTGAATTTGTGTTGATTTTAAACACACACATATATAACCTTACATTTTAATACCCTGAAACAAGTTAAAATATAAGAACTACAAAAATTCACCATTAAACTAATACAAGGAAACATTATTTGATTCATATGCAATAATATAGCAAAATATAGTAAAAATAAATAAAAGTATTTACCAACCCATTTTGATGCATGCAGAGTATGGTGACCAGATTTCTGAAATGGAAACCGGGGACATTTCCTATTTGAGTGGTCAAAATATCACTAAGAAATCTCATTTGTTATTGGGCCTGTCGATTAATTAAAAACGGGGACAATATATTTTTGAATGTTTTTTGTTGTCGTTGTGGGCTCCCTATATTATTATTAACATGAATAATTATTATGATTTAGTTGGTCTGGTTTTAATACAATTCACCGCACCCGCAAAAACAAAACAAAAAAACAATCAAACAATGAAAACAGTTAATAGTAAAACCACCACTGTAAATCACAAGCCGTTCAAAACAATATTAGAACATGACTTAACAAAAACACATTATACAAATAAACTATTTAACAAATGTAATTGTATTTAATACTTTCATTTTCACAAGTTTATACTGTATAAATTACTTCTTCTTTTTCTACTTTAAATGTTTTGTTACGTTTGTGCTTGAAAATAACTCTATCTTTAATTGGTCTTGTTATTTTGCATTTTAGGCTTATTTTAAGCATGTGTTTAAGTATGTGTATTCTGCATTTATGTATTTGTTGTGAGCTGCTTTGTGACTGTGGAACTTTTGGGGACAAAACAATCCCGCACCCCGTTGAGGATCTGTTATAAAGCACATGCAAACAGTAATTTAACATGAATGGTTAGTGTGTTACTACCATGAAAGTGATAACGATGTTTCTTGTGATATTTGACGATAATGGCGCTCTGCTCTCGGTTACGTTCATCATGAAGCGGCGCGCGCGACCAAGTAGAGTCAGCGTAGCTCACAGCGCCATCTGCTGGAGAAATAATCACTACACGATTGCTCCAGCAGCTGCTGTATGTTGGGCTTTTTTGCAATGTATATGCCATATCATATGCGGGCTGTTTTGAACGAGCTGTAAAACGGGGACATTTCCGGAAAACGGGGACGTCTAATTGCAGAGATATCTAGCATTTCTGAGTGATGATGATGCAGAGGAATCACTGAATCAAAGTTTTGAACTGAGTCAATGAAACATTTTCAGACTTTTTATTAAAGATTAAGTTTGTAACTTCAATAAATGTGTTCAGATCGATGCGCGGTCACGTGCTCTGCTCATATGAATTATTTGAGTTTTAGTTGCTATGGCGACGCCGACGCATGTTATGAATTCAGACTCTTGTGCATGCACACCGATCTCGATCTGTTGTTGAGAGAGACGAGGCGAATTCACAAACTTTTGCAGAATATTTTCTGTGCTGACTTTGAGATTTTGAAGCTGTTTTGACGATTCCTGAGACAAGACTTTGTATTCTGGAAGAACATCGCAAGAGATATCCTTTACACAGAGTTATATTTTTGAGTTTTAGTTCTTATTATTTCTAAGGATAGTGCTATCTTGTTGTTCTTTTCTTATTTTCGAGTTTGATTAATTTTTTGTTTTTCTTTTCTTTTTTTCTTTTCTGGGAGGAGTATTTTTGAGGAGAGTTTATTGTATTGTATTGTGTTTTGTTGTGTTGTGTTTTGTGTTTTGTATTGCTTTTATTCCAGATTGGACAAGGAGGTCGATGGCGAATATGATGGGTGAAACAGGCGGTGAGTGCTTTAGGTTTTTCATTTGTTTATGGGATGTAGGGGAGAGTGGGGTGATTTGTGCCAGGGGGGAAGTAGTTCCACCCAGTACCGTCGCAAGGGCTGTGCCAAGCGTGCGACCGCACAGGGCCTCGCGCAAAAGTAAAGACGACAGCTGACTTGATGATGTAAAGCCAATAGTTAAAGTTCATGTTTTTGTCCTTCAAAATACTATAATAGTTTTAAAAAAACATAGCTAAAAGTGTGTATGGTGATGCTTTATTATTCTGCTTGTTAAAAATGTATTATGCAGTAACTTGCAATAGCCCATTTCTCTGTGCGTGTGACGGTGATTCATGCGCATACATGTCAGTCAGGGGGCATCGCACGTCAAGTTCATAGAGCTTTATTCCCAGTCCATTCAAATTTCAGATTTTTGGCCGCCTCTGACATGGGTCAAACCATAGATATTACCTACGAAGTTCAAGTAAATACGCTAGAAATGTGCGCTCATTCAAGCATGTGCATTTATTGCATGGATGGAGAAAGCACAGACGCTTGCATTTCATCTGACGGTATGCACAAAAGGTTTTTTATTTAACACTATTAAAGTTAAATAAGCATAACCTAACTAAAGCTCTATCTCGAGACGTTTTAAACGTTTTTTAAATCTGAAAACTGCAAAAAGCAACGAAATTGTCAGACATCCATTTTGTTCATTTTCACAGAGGAAATACTGAAAAACAGCGCTGGTCCTCTCAATACTGTCTGTTTATAATTGTACCGACTGAGAAATGGCTTCTGATGATTCAGTGAGAGAGCAGTCCAAACTAATTCAAGTGCATTCTGGGCGTTTTGCAAACGCATTTGACCCCTTCATAATTTAGAACATATTTTTAGCGTAAAAATGTGCGCACTGCCCAGTTCAGTTACACGGTTTAACTTCTTGAACCTGCTGTTAAACTGAATATACGATTTTTTTTTCTTAAATATCCACATAAACAACAAATTGTTCGTCACTATAGCAACAGAGTAGACCCCAGTTAAAAGGCTATACCCCCGGGCCTGGCACATCACGTTCGCACAGGGCCTCGCACCCCCCTTGCGATGGGCCTGCTTCCACCCATTTGTTTCTGGAAAACCATAGAAGGAATTGGTCATGTGACCACATCATTTTGAAAAGCCATCAATTTTACTCATCCTCTAAAGAAGGGAGACATGTGGCATGAGAGGTTAGCACATTTTAGCCCAAAAAACGGTATTTTTCCCTCTCAAAGTAAAATTTCTCTGATCACGGTTTTTTGATTGTAGCGTCTGAACAATTATAGACAAGTTTGAAAACATTTCACACATGTTTTAGTGCTTTAGCAGGCTACACAATGAGTCTATACAGTTAACATGATGTTAGCTCTTAACTGCTGGATCATGCTAGTTTTTACAAACTTGTGAGTCTGGGGTGATTTGTGCCAAAGTTGAAAGAAGTCTGTGGATGGAAAGTCCATCTTTACATTGAAAGAAAACGATGAAGGAGTCATCCCTAGAGGTGCTCAAGAAACTACCCATACCCCAAAAACTTGTTGGTACAGCCAGAAGAGAGCAGAAGTTTATATTCCCCTGCAGCATTGACAAGTGGGATGTTAAGTAGTAAGGCCAGATCCAGACCACCTAGATCTACGTACCCACAGGGGATAATCTGGAGAAGTGAGGAGATGGGCATGCCTCATCAGTGTTTGACTCACCTGCCATTTGTTTCATTTAGCTAACACTGATTTCAGTTTTGTTAATAAAGAGAAATTTAGTCACAATAGGATGTTTAGAAATGAGCCTCACTTTATTCTTATATGTTACATATTTGACAGGCAGCTTTCTATGTGTGCCAACAGGCATTTATTGCCAAAGCCTTTTTGGCTGAAATGATTCACAAATATCATATATTGTTTGTGTATTGAAGTTTTTTGTCTTTTCCCAAAAACTACAAAATATGACTTATTCCAACAGTTTAATAGGGTGACAATATCTAAATAAACCTTAAATTAGTAATTTTGTATTGAATTTGTCTTGCTTTCATATAGCATTACAGTTCATAACATTAAAATGTTCTGTTTTACTTCAGAAATCACTGGCACAATTTACCCCAACGTATTCTCCCCAAAGGCACAACTTACCCCTCACCAGGGGCAAGTTGTGCCACGAGACCACTTTTTTCCCCAAAAGCTATATTTCTGAAACAATTTATTTCAGATCCAAAGTTATTGTTCTCAGGGATGCACCACATCCTGAAATATATGTACGTTCTTAAGTTGAAGACATTACTGTCATGGCCTCACTTTAAAGTCACTTTGAGTAAAAACTGGCACAACTCACCCCACTCTCCCCTAATGTTACTGAAAAATTCCAGCCTCAGGCCGCTCCAGATCCAGGAGAGCCACTTTCTCTCAGATGGCTGGTCAGGAGGTTTGGAGACGCGGTTTTGAGGACCGGACCCAGACACAGATCCAGGAGCTTCTACACATTTAGCACTTCTGTCTTCTGAGTTTTGTGTTTCTGTGTCCACAGGTCAGACTGACAGGAAGAGGGAGTGGCAGAGCGGCAGCCGGCTGAGCCAGGACGATGGACGTCCGTCCACTCCATCTAAACTCCTTCGCAGAGGTCAGAATAGGCTTTTATTGAAGAAGTTATGGCTCAGTTAACAAATAATGTGTCTTTGAAAATAGAAAGTTGGGGAAAAAAAATAAAGTAACAATTTGATTATTAATATGTCCAAATCATCTTTGTCCCTCTCTGACAATATAGTGAGGTGGTTCTGTAGCGAGTCGTTGAGCCTCAGCAGCCGAGGCTCGTACATCGTCGATTGGAAGTGGAGTGGCCATAGATCGGATAGCCTAAGCGAACAGGGCAGTTGCAGCCACTGTAGTTTGTCCTGGTCCGACAGCCCCGAAGAGTGGATGTGGCCTCTGCTGCCAGGTCAAGTTCCCGTCGAGCCAACGGAGACTTCAAATGGCCTTTCACCAGTGAACAAGAGCTCAACAGGTGAGACTGAAATAAAGCTGGGCGGTGTAAAGTGTACAGATGGAGATTTTGCTATTTCATGCGTAAGACAGTCACAGTACAGGCACATTTATTTATTTTTTCTGGATTTAACAGTAAAATGTAAGGTATGTCATTATATCATTGCCTATTTTGACGTCAAAGATGTTTCTAATAATTCAGTTTTGTTTTCTTCATTTCAGAAAAACCTGCAGAATGTAAGAAGAGGAAAGGAGATCGTTCTTTCTTCAGGAACGTGTGTCAGGCTATGAGGCGCTCGCTCCTCTGCTGTTGTCTCAGTGCTGAGGATGTTGTGGAGCCGTTTGTTCCTCCAGCGGATCTGGAGCCAGAACCCGATCCTGGTCCATCATCACCTGATCCAGATCACTCCGGCGTCAAGCCAAGTAAGGCTCAATCCACAGACATTATTTCTCCAACATTGTTTTAAACAGTATTATTATTGTCTTGTTTGCACTGTTATTTTTAATATAAAACAAAGGATCCAGCAAGCTCATATATTTCTCATATTTTGTTTTTCAGACTCCTTTGAGACTCTCTATACCGTGGGAGAGATGATTGGATCCGGAGGATTCGGAAGAGTGTTCAAGGGAACACGGAAACTTGATGGCAAAAAGGTAAAGCAATCTTGCTGAATTGTACAAACAGGCGTTTGAACACTGTTACTGTTATTGAACATTGTTTTTTGGGTTTTTTTTTTGCAGATTGCCATCAAGCAGATGCGCAAGATCAACAACGATCGTTATCTTGATATTGTAAGTTGGTCAAAAGTTAAATGTGTATTTGTTGTTTAAGTGCTGATTACTGTAGTCAATACTCCTGGAGGAAGCATTAGGTGTAAATGTAATAGATCAGTAAACCTGGAAAGGCTCTGATGATCGTATCTATAAAGATCAAAGAAAAGTACATTTAAAAATGATATGTTTTCTTCAGATTTTGACCCAGCTAACCTTCTGTCTACTACTTTTCTCTAGCCCGGGCATCCCACACCTCTCGTAACAGAAGTGGCGCTGCTGCTCATGATGAGGCAAGAACCCACAAGCCCCTACGTCATCCGACTGTACGACTGGTTTGAACATCCTCGGACATTCGACCTCATAATGGAGTTCCCTGAACCCTGCGAGAACTTGCTCCACTTCATCCTTCGTGATCCTCCACTGGATGAAACCACAGCTCGGGTCATCATGAGACAGGCTGTGCTGGCAGTGCAACACTGCATCGAGCATGGCGTTTTTCATAATGACGTTCATCCACAGAATTTCCTGGTGAAGACAAACACGCTAGAGCTCAAGCTGATAGACTTCGGCTGCGGTCAGCTACTTAGTGACGATGGCTACAAGAGCAACATATACTGTGGTGAGTATTTTTGGAGTGTGGAAACCTGGATGTATTGACTTTCTGATAATTTGATGCTTTGAAGAAATTGCTCAACAATGTGCAAATGTCTTGCTTACAGGATTACTGAGTTACACCCCGCCTGAAGTCTTCACTGAACCTCTATTCCACGCCATCCCAACAAATGTCTGGGCTCTAGGGGTGTTGTTGTACGAGATGATGAACGCTTGTGTTCCCTTTGGCAATACAAAGGAAATCACACAAGCCAAAGTTGCATTTCAGAACTCCAACGTATCCAAAGGTGAGTGAAAAATATTGATAACATATATAAACACACACACATAAAGCAAAGGCTCTGTTTAGAAACAGGTAAAGGTGAAGTATGTAAGATTTTTCAAGTTGAAATACATTCAGTTTATTGTTCATCAGATGCTGTTTTCATAGATGCCAACGTTCGTGTCACATGGTCATGACTAACCAGCCGCTCCTTAATAAAATGTGTACAGAATGCAGAGATCTGATTAGCAAGTGCCTAGCCCGGGATCCAACGAAACGGCCGACGTTAGAGCAGATGTTACAACATGAGTGGATTAGAAATGATCTGGAGAAGTTCAGGAGAAGTGCAGGAGATTCACTCGATCAGTGATTTCAGGTGTGAGGAAGTCTAACAGACAGAGTAGGATTATTATCATTTATCTTCAGTTCTGGATTATTTGTAGTGAGGTTTTCAAATGTGTGTTCATTGTTATAGTCAAGTCAGCTTCATTTATACAGCGCTTTATACAATACAGATTGTTTCAGAGCGGCTTCACAGTAATAAACAGGAAAATGACACAATCAGTGACGCAATTGCAAGAATTCAGTTCTGTTGTAAATCAGCTCTAAAAAAACATTCATGAGTTCACATGTTCATATAATCTTTGTATTGGATAGGAAATAACACTTGCTGTCCTTGGTGGAGCGCTTGAGCTCGAGACTTGACCCGAAGCCTGAAGTCCAACCCCGACCTGACAGGAACCCAAGCCGCCGCACCAGAGATCAGAGCCGGCCCACGTCTGAGCGAGAACACGAGAGACCGAAGACTGGAAAGAGTCATCAAGTCATCACAGCCACATTTGCTTTGTTTAGTTAGAACAACTCATCTTTATTTATATAGTTGTCACAGACTGACTGTGACCCCGGACTTTTATTTTGAAGGGACTGAACATGGGCATGTGCACACAACAAACTGTTTCCACCATTACACATACACACAAACTAATGCCGAGTTCTAGGCGACCCGTGTTTTTCCAACCTTCTTCCCATGAAAGTGCACCAGTCAAACCCGTGACTTCCCACCCGTGAACTCGTACTAGATCGATGTACTCCCAGTTACGAGCTCTGACGTCACATTAGCCCGCGAAGCAACAATGGCAGCCCCTACGGATGCGGTGTTTATGAAAGTCGTACATTAAAACCCAAATCGTTTTTTAAAATTAAGGTATTGCTCTAACGTTATTCATCCGCAAATGTTGTGCATTATCAGCAGCTTTTCTAGCCTTAGCTCGTTTTCAGGCCATTGAGTGCAAGAATAAAATAATACCAAATACACTTCCAGATATACAAATAACATAAAATAAAAGGTATAACAGCTTCTCTTGCCTTATGCGCCGCTTTTCTCCTCCGTTTCCCTCAAGTAAGCAAGGAGTGAGCACCTTTGGCGATAGAAGTGATTGTAAATGAGCATAAGCCCCGTACGGTCCGCCACGCTTTGTTTACATCAAGCTACCGCTCAGGCAGTTCGGCGTGACTTTGCCTGGAACGCTACAAAGTCGTGAGTCGTGGTTTGAAGTCGTAACTTACGGGCTCAGAAACCTGCCTGGAACGCAGCATAAATGCCGGCAAAATGTGCCATCCTGGTGTAGTTGTGTGTTTGCAGCCCTGATGTCGGTGTTGTAACATCCCGTTCATCGTCCCAAGTTGTTCGTTTCATTATTTTGTTTGTTTAATGCTGGAATTTGTTTAAATGTTCAGTGACGCATGCTGTTCTAATATCATTACACAGAGAAGAACACCAAAAATACTTTACACCATAAGAGTTTATTTCATTTCATTCAGTTATCAGTTTAACTTCAATGCATTTCAAACAGCTAAACATCCCTTCTGGTTCACCTCTGTCGCGGGAATTCTCAATCCGTTTATCTGACTTCACCACGGACAATTCTGTTAATATAAAACTACAGTATCTCGAGGTAATTCCCTTCTCGAATACATCTAACACAATTTCAATACTTCGAGGTAATTCCCCTCCCGAAGTAAGGTGACGGCGTCCCGTCGTGAAGCTACTATCACTAGCGTTTACTCAAACACACGAGCACACAGGTCTTTAGCATCTATACACTCTCACCATCCTTCTCAGGTGTACGCCGGTCTCTGCAGACTCTAACGTATTACTGCCTCACCCCGAGAACGGCTCTATAGTCTTCCAACTAGGGCTGCGCAATATATCAAAATATCACAAATGTACATATCGCAATATGCATATCGCAAGGGCACGCAATATCTGAATGATTTTAATAGTCTACTTCAACATTGTGAAAAGTGTACGTTTTATGTCGATGCATATAGCAGAGAATAGACTGAGCACACGACTTATGTGACTTGCTTGACGTTAAAAAGAGTTATTAAACGCAATAACTTGCGAAAAACAACTCCTTGCAGTCTCGTGCTGTCTGACACTCACCGAAACGTGCGCACAAGCCGCTCTTTTTTTTGTGTCTTGTTACACACTCGAACTGTCAAATACACACAGTTGTGTCAAAATGGCTGTCTTGAAGAGTATTCATGTAAACACAGTCAGTTATGCTTCAAGTGAAAGATATCAGTTGGGGAAATAAATAAAGATTTTACAGACTTAAAACAATATCGTGTCGCATATCGAATATCGCATTATTTAACAAGGATATCGCATATCGCATTTTTCTTCAATATCGCACAGCCCTACTTCCAACACTATCACTGTCTCCGCTGTGATCTATTGAGCGCAGAATCTTTAGTACTTCTATTCCTCAGCTGCGCAGCATATATACCTGACACCACTCCCAAGTTGCTCTTTGCTGAAATGAAGTTTTATTCACGGCTGGGAGATCACTGGTCACAACAACCAAATGAGTCTCCTGAACAGAAAGATGCATGTACATTTATGTTTCTTACAGTTGATTGAAAATCAATGTTCCTCAAGCCTTCTTAACTGTGGTTGGTTGTGGTGATTGGTTTAAGGTAATCATATGACTGCACCTTTTTGGCTAAGTCTACATGGTCTTTGACCTGAACATCCTTAGTCTGCGTTTTTCTGTAGTGTCATGCTAAATAACTCTTTGACCATTTCTGAGACCGTTATATAAAATATTTCCATCACACCTCTCACATGCCACACCAGTACACATGGAAAGTAGCCATATTTAAACTAGCGTTTGCTCATCAAAGATTACTCCATCGGGTTCTGACCTCATAGGGGAGGGAGAGAGCCTGGGATGGAAGTGTTTTCTTGTATGTTTTGTCTTTATTGTTTAGAGCTCTGTACATGTTAATAGATGTAAATAATAAATGTTGTAGAGTTGAAATGTCATGAAAGTTTGTTTGTTTATGCCTTGTCACCTGTTTATAACTTATAGGTTTTCCCCTAAAATGATATGTTCCAAAAATAGGAGGAGCCAAAGCCTATAAAAGAGGCAGCCAAGAGGCAGGGGAGGGAGTGTGGAGAGATTCAATCTCGTTTGTGGGTTTTGGTCCTGTACATCGGCATAGCCAATTTACATTTGTGTATTGCAAATTTACTTTCCTCTGTATTATATTTTGATTATTTTGCTACTAAATATATATATTTCTTTCCACCTTGGGAGTTAAAACCACTCTGGACTGTGTATTTTTGTCCCTGTCACGTATTTTACACCTCTGTCCGCTGGTACATCCTGACAATAGTGTCTTATATATGACCTGATGACCCCTTTGAATAAAAGTATAATTTGTTTGTTGAACGCACAGCCTTGCAAAGTACACTTCTTTTGACTCGTACACTTACACAGGCGTTTGACACGTGCAGTTTTGAGCAATCTCTCGCCACGAGTTACAACCCATGTAAATATCTTTGTATTCTTCTTTAATGCTAGCGTTGTTAAAATGAGGGTACTTTCTAATCTTCAACTATCTTGTGAATCGACGCACCAAGGGCACGGTTGCCACATTGTGGATAAACTAATTACTAATCAAATTTGCGTCATGCGCTCTGGACGCTGACCCTCCTGCATACTTTGGCCTTTAGAATGATTTCGGTCAATCTTGAAGCTTACAGGAACAGTTTCCCAAAAACAAATAAAAAGTTCTGTCCTGAAACTCTAGATGGCGCAGGCTGACAGGTCCTTAAAGGTGCAGTGCGTATATTCTGAGAAACGCTGTTGAAAGTGGATCAGACCAGCACTAAAACACACGTGTAGCCAATCAGCAGTGAGGGGCGTGTCCCAGTGGTGTAGTCTAGTTTTTAGTAGTGAGTATACTGTGATCCCCCCCCCCCCTCCCAGCCTCATACGCACCCATCCAAAATTCCAATTTATTATAAGCGACAAAAGACAGTCAGCCGATAAAACCTGTGCTCCAGGTACCATATTCATGTAGTATAATCATTCTTAAAGGTATAGTTCACCCAAAAATTTAAATTGTATTGTAATCTCCTCACCCTCAAGTTGTTCCAAAACTGAGTTTCTTTCTTCTGTTTAACACAAAAGATGACATTTTTAAAAATGTTGGTAATCAGACAGTTGACTTCCACAGTAGGAAAAAATATACACTATGAAAGTCAATGGGTGCTGCCAACTGTCTGATTACCAACATTTTTAAAAATATCATCTTGAAAAAGGCTATTGAAGCTATCTATTGAAAAATGTATCTGTTTTCAATAGCTAATTACTATAACTACACAGTAAAACATTTTTTTACAAGACTACATTGCATATCAGCTGGTATGTGCAGGTGGGCAAGGGGTGGGCAATATGGGCATCAGGCTAATATGAGAAATTTTATATGATATGAGTTATTTTTTAGGCTATATAAAAGAACAAATAAGCAAATTACAAAAACAATAGCCTAAATTACAAAAAAAAAAAATCAGATAGAGTAGGTTTATTTAATATGTATACATTTATTTAACACCTGTAGTTGTTTGATTAACATGAACGACAGACAGGAATTGGGCTGCTGAATAAATCGACGTAATATTCTGACACATATCCAGTTATTACCCACCTGTTTTCGTTAAGCCATAATCGACTGTGTTCTTGTGAGATACTCCACACGATGGATATTTGGACATCTGTGTGTGCGTGTTGAATATTAAGGGGCAAGGAGAACTGATTCCGCCTATCCCGCCTTCACTAACTGCAAGTTAATCGATAAAGAATAGTAATTGAATTGTAATTTTGTGATACGATGTTATATACATATAATTATAAATGATGTGCTGGACTGTCATGGCTAATGCAGAACTTGCTGAATGATGCGCATCAGAGGGGATTTAAAAGTGTGTATACTCAATGCCGACTGATAAAGAAGTGGGTATACGCCGTATAGCCTGCACTACACCAGTGAATATAACATGTCTGACAGATTAATCACTGAATGGATAATTTTGCATGTGATGGCTCACACGATGAAAGATTATAAATTGTGAAGTGTTTGACAGTTTCACTGAGAATCAAACCCATCAGTTTTGATGATCAAGCCATGTGCATTTAGTCATTGTGCAAATTGTAGACAATTGTACTTAACTCTTTTGCGCACGTGCCAAAACATTTGCAATTTGCTTAAATCAATAAGAAATTCGAGAATTGAGCCAAAGCGATTGAGAAAAACGGTAACGTATTTGCTGCAATAATGGTAAATAATATAGAAGTATTTGGACACAATATTCAGAATAACTATATATATCACAAAATATCAAACCAAGAAGCTTTTATTTTAAAGAAAGATAGCTCAAGCTAAAAATTTCACTGAAATGTGCATAGGCCTATGCTACGCACCTCTCAACCAGCAGATGTCGCTACTGCCACAATATTTAACTCGCTGAACCATGACTTTGAAGTAAAAGTGTTCTATCTATCTATCTATCTATCTATCTATCTATCTATCTATCTATCTATCTATCTATCTATCTATCTATCTATCTATCTATCTATCTATCTATCTATCTATCTATCTATCTATCTATCTATCTATCTATCTATCTATCTATCTGTCTGTCTGTCTGTCTGTCTGTCTGTCTGTCTGTCTGTCTGTCTGTCTGTCTGTCTGTCTGTCTATCAACAAAAACAAAACCTCTGTCAAATGCTCACACTTAAGATAGGTGGTAATGCAAATATAAAAGCATACTGTATGTTTTAACTTAAAGGTCACTTTTTCTGACTTTAGTTGTTTAAAATAAATGTACGTCTAACTCTTCATTATGTAATCATGTTAATTTTAAATGTTTTGTACCTTTTGCCATACATGTTGTATTTTAAAGGTTTCAAATGGCATGTTAAGAGAAATGTCATCCTTTTATGGCCTTTGCATCTTCATTTATGTCTAAAGCAACAGTTTGGGGTTTTAATCAGCAGCTTAGTGGTGTACACTGGAAGACAACATACACTGAGGTCATCTGTGTTGTGCCCTTAAATCAGCTTCTCTGACATGAAGCAAGACTAATGTTTGTAATTTCATGAGACTAAAACTGCACTGGATATTTACAAAGATCACAAATGTCTGTATTTACCATTTGAATCAAACCTAATGAAATTCAAAAAATCTAAATCAAAACTGTAGGCCTATTTTAGAGGTTACAAACAAGGTCTCATTTGACCATTTTAACACTTCAGACCATAACAACAGCATTTTCCAAATCACTGCTATTCTAAGGAATAATTGGGCTTTTTAAAGGGATAAAAAATACTATGGTAGTCAAATGGGGGGCGAGATCTGCTTGGTTACAAACATTCTAAATATCTTTGTGGTGACAGAATTTTATTTTTTGGGTGAACTTTCCCTTAAGACTGGTTAGGGATGCATTGGCCTACTACATTTTTATATAGGCCTATATTATTTGTTATATTTTTAGGAACAATGAGAAAGAGAACAAATAAAACAGCATAAATAGATTTTCTTATAGAGGGTACACAGGCATTGTATACTAGTGTACATGACTCAATAATTTTTTTTGTTGTTGACATTATTGACATGAATGCCATGAATCGCTGGATAGAAATAAGTGTTAGTCACACTGCAAAAAAAATCTAATTTTCTTTAATTTGTGTTAAAAAAAAATGTTGTTGAATTTGTGTTGATTTTAAACACACACATATATAACCTTACATTTTAATACCCTGAAACAAGTTAAAATATAAGAACTACAAAAATTCACCATTAAACTAATACAAGGAAACATTATTTGATTCATATGCAATAATATAGCAAAATATAGTAAAAAATAAATAAAAGTATTTACCAACCCATTTTGATGCATGCAGAGTATGGTGACCAGATTTCTGAAATGGAAACCGGGGACATTTCCTATTTGAGTGGTCAAAATATCACTAAGAAATCTCATTTGTTATTGGGCCTGTCGATTAATTAAAAACGGGGACAATATATTTTTGAATGTTTTTTGTTGTCGTTGTGGGCTCCCTATATTATTATTAACATGAATAATTATTATGATTTAGTTGGTCTGGTTTTAATACAATTCACCGCACCCGCAAAAACAAAACAAAAAAACAATCAAACAATGAAAACAGTTAATAGTAAAACCACCACTGTAAATCACAAGCCGTTCAAAACAATATTAGAACATGACTTAACAAAAACACATTATACAAATAAACTATTTAACAAATGTAATTGTATTTAATACTTTCATTTTCACAAGTTTATACTGTATAAATTACTTCTTCTTTTTCTACTTTAAATGTTTTGTTACGTTTGTGCTTGAAAATAACTCTATCTTTAATTGGTCTTGTTATTTTGCATTTTAGGCTTATTTTAAGCATGTGTTTAAGTATGTGTATTCTGCATTTATGTATTTGTTGTGAGCTGCTTTGTGACTGTGGAACTTTTGGGGACAAAACAATCCCGCACCCCGTTGAGGATCTGTTATAAAGCACATGCAAACAGTAATTTAACATGAATGGTTAGTGTGTTACTACCATGAAAGTGATAACGATGTTTCTTGTGATATTTGACGATAATGGCGCTCTGCTCTCGGTTACGTTCATCATGAAGCGGCGCGCGCGACCAAGTAGAGTCAGCGTAGCTCACAGCGCCATCTGCTGGAGAAATGCAGAACCGCAGAACCATATACGTCACTCACAACAGTCTGAGAGCAACAGCACCACACCACGGTCTCATGCCGGAAGTGGGCGGAGCTGATTTATCTTCGTATACATTGCTCAATGCTGCTCATGGAGCAATCATACATTGGAGCGTTTCAAACCCAAGTTTCAAACCATGTTAATAATGTCAAGTATTTTATTAATACGTTCTAATTGTAGAGAGATATAGATAGATAGATATACTCACTTTTCATTAATAGTACATAGTTAAATCATAAAAATACACACATTACACATTGAATATATTTATAACGCAAGTTATATTTGTAATGTAAATTAATATATATAAAATGTAAGTTTATATATATATATAAACCCCATTGCAACGTTTTGTTAAGGATTTTTAAAGTAAAAAGTTTCTATTTATATTATGTCTTTAAAGATTATATTAGATCAATTGAACATAAAGCTTAAAACACTAAAAATGAAAACAAAGATTGAGCATTTGAACATTTATTTATATGACAAAATATTTTTTACTCAAGCATTTCAGAATGAACCTTTTTTCATAGTACATAATACACATTACACAATTCTACACTGGAATGCATAATTCAAGCAGATTCAGATTAATCAAATCCTAAAACAACACACAAATTATTTACTTCCCCAAAGGCATCATATACTAGCTGGGGTTTGCTTTAAAAAAATACACAATCAGACCAAAGAGAATATATTGAACTAGGTTCAAAGTTATTGCACAGCAGGTACATGACAAATTAAATCAAATGAAATCTCCATAAATATACAATTAATTCTGAGACTCCTTTAGTCCAAACACTTAAAAAATACTAAAGGCTCTTTGGCAAGTTGTTGGTCAACCATTTCAGCCTGTGAAAGTTGAAGGGCTTTTTCCTGGTCTTCCTCTTTCAATTTCAGAAAGCACGGCTCCTCCACGAAACCTCTGAAAACGTTTGGTAGTTCGCCTGCAGTGCAGAGGTCTTCTGTGATCCGTGGCTCCTTCATGAGAGAAGGGTACAAAAAAATGGGATGAAATGTTGGAAGTTTTTTAACAATCTCGTGTGTTGAAGGATGTAGCATGTATAATAGTTTGTAAAAAAGTTTTGAAATTCAATTTTCCTCATGTCTATATTTGTGACAAATCATACCCTGTCACAAATCAAATTAATTAACCATTTTCAGTTCAAAATGTATACAGAAATCAAAGGCAAGCTTTCACACTGTGCTTATCGTCGTTCTAAACACACTTTTAACCCCGGGTAAAGTAACATTTCACACTTTTATATTTACGTGCTTTGGACAGTCACTGAAACACTGTGCATTCTATATAAATAATAAATTCACCGTTGGAGAGGAAAAACGTCAAATGCTGACAGAAAACGCAACAATTGCAGTGAAGAAGAGACCATTTTAATTATTTTATAGTCTGAAATGTCCATTCAGGATAAACTTGCAATACGAGGACATGCAAAGCTTGAGCATTTATGTAAACATATTGTGTGCAGTGTTCGTCCAATCAGTGAAACTGCAAATAAGGATGTTATCCTATGGCTTAGTACAGTACAGTGTGGAACGGCAGTGTATGAATACCCAGGATTAATTGTTCATCTCAGGTAAATGATGATCAGTGTGAAACGAGATAACCCAGGATTCTGTATACCCGGGGTTTACTATTTCAAGTGTGAAAAGCCCTCATGTTTTTCATCCTAATGAAGAGAAGCTCTTATTTTTAAAAAAATGTCTTACTATTAACATGAATATCCCACAGTCAATAGAGCCGACCAACTGTTGTGGAACAGTCTAAAACAATAGAACATTATTAAGTTATTCCTGGAAAAGATGTGACAGATATAACAACACACTATCTGTATAAGTAGCTTATGTTTTTATGAGAGCCTTTTAAAACTAACCTTGTTTTTGATCAGCCTCCATTGTCCTGTGCTGGGGTGAGTCTGCTTGTCAATTTACTGCAACATAATCAAACAGAAATATTATATATAATGTAACCATAAAAATTGTACAAGAGAGACAAGTTTCATTGTTCTCAAGCAAAAATGACCACTTACTGCAAATTCAGAATATAAAAGAAACTTTCAGAACGTCATCCAAATGAACAATATCTATATTTGGCAATTCATATCAGATGTTTGGTTGTGTATTTGATTTGATTTTAATAGGACATATTCAGACACATGAAATATTGTTTGTATTTTGTTAGCTTAAGCACATTGTGCTTATATATAAATATATCTACTTGAAACTTTGAAGATGAGATGACACTTTTGACCAAATCATGCAGAAAACCAACTAATTCTAAAGGGATAACAAATAAATACTATTTCTTGCCACTCAAAACATTCATACCTTCATGGACAGCTGCTTTTTGAAGTGAATTTGAAGGTGTGCATTCAACTAGTGCCATCTGGTCAGTTTAAAAACACTGGGCAGTGAAAACTGTTGCAGAATGTCTTGCATTGATGAAAATGAAGTAAAGCTGAGCCTCTCCAAATCGTAATGTGCCTCTATAAATTCGAAAAAAAATCCACATAAAACACATTGGTCAGTATCAGAAAAGGTAATTAAATAAAAAATACAGCGCCAACAACAAAGTAAAATCACAAACAATAAATATGTAACTTAAAGAAAGACCATATCAACAGATGCGAGAGACATCGTAAAGCTCGTTTAAAAAAAGATTAGAGCCACGTGCTGTATAAAGTGTTAATACAACAACTATGGATCAAATACACAACACAAATAAACTTGATAGATTAAAACCACAACACAAAAACAACTGTTTACCGTATTCTCTTTTTCCGCCATGCCGATTGTTTAGTTTTCGTTAACTCCGCCCACTTCCGGTCCTGCGGTTCAGAGAGCAGAGAATTTCAGCCGCTCAGAAGAGCTCTTTTAAACACACCATATTAATTTGCGGATGTGCAAAATTCGTCTGTGACTTCACATTTTTGATACAGGTGTGTGAATGCGTTTTGCACCATATTCACTGCAGCAACTGTAGCAAAAATGTGAGCGTATGAGTTTTTTCATGTGTGATTCGTAGAATAGGATTTGTGCACCTGCAGTGAAGAATGTGTGAAGGTGTAACTGTTGTGTTGTGTTTGTAGGTGAGAAAAAAAATCTACAAGTTTACAACTCCTAAAATATTTTTCTCTGTGACTTCAAATGTATTGATACACATATGTGGATATCAGGCACGTGCAGAGGGGGGGGCTTTGGGTGCTCGAGCCCCTGCCCTTTTTCAAAATGAATCAAAAGTGCCCCTCTCAGACAAATATCAATGATAATATCGTGGTCAATAAAACTAAATAAATGTGATTATTATAACATGACATTGATGACAATGTATACAATAGTAACGAACGGCTCAAAAGTCGGACAATTTCTGTTGAGGCATTGCCATAACGCGTTGCTATGGGTTGCGTGCGTTTTGATTGACAGCTGATTTTCCTCTGTTCGGAAGCGGCTCTCGAGCCAAATATGGTCCTTTCAGAGAGTATGTGGCCTCGCGGGAAAAAAAAGTAAACCAATATTTTTTTTTCATCCATAATCAGAGCTAATGTGTTGATTTAATTACAAATCTATATATTATATATTTTAAAGTATTACACAATTCACCAATGCGCGTTTGTCATGTATATACACCAACCAATCGTGATCTGGCAAAGCAAGTTCAAATTCATGTGAAGTGGAGCGGTAATTTTCTGTTCTTATTCATAAATCGGTTGAAAATTACATGGACAGACGAACTAACGTTTCGGGCTTTCGGTACGGTGCGTGCGTGTACAGAACGGTTATGAATGCAATCTATAACAGTTAACAGTCGGCTTGTTTAAAGCGCGGAACACACTTAAATCCGAGTTCCCACACGAACATATTAAGTATTCAGTCCATTTTATCACGAAATTCAAACGATAAATGCCTTTTTAACGCTCTATTATGTGACGTGACAGAGAGACGCGTATCAGTTCAACTTCAAGCGGCAGCGCGCGAGTGAACGCGATCATCTCTTCCTAAAGAAATGAATATCTAAAGGTATGTTGAGGATACATTACAACTTATTGAAACGTATCATATGTTGTGTAATCGCTCCATCGGTGTTTCAACCGCGGAAAGACAATAAAACAGCTTGTAAACAAAAAATGTCATGTAGAATCACATTTACCTCAGAAGTCATTCAGTGTCCACAGCTGTGAGTTCACTAGAGAGATTAACTCTTTCACTGAATACATGCACTATATTAGCCTATATATTCATTATATTAGCCTATATATATTCATTATATTCCACTTAGCCTGTTAGTGATGTCTTGTTTATTTAATGTATGTTTAAATAAACCTGTCATGAAAATTACAGCCACTAAATGATTATATTTCAACAACGAATTGGAGAAAAAAAAAAAATTTGATTTAGATATTAATGCAAAAACTGCCTTATGTGAAGCTTATGAGTGTTGATTTTTATATCTAAAAATAAATAGCAAATGAATTTAGGCTAATAGTTTGGGCTCTGTTGTTAATCTTTAATAGCAATATGTAAGGGCTCCCTATATAGTTTACAGCATTATCTTTAAGAAACTTTTAGTTATAACTGAATTAATTTAAGGACAGACACAAATTTTTTTTTCATTAAACCACTGTTGAATAAAAATTAATAAAAAGCAATTTTGTAAAACTGCTGTACCGAATCCGTAGCAAACCGTGACTTCAAAACCGAGGTACGTACCGAACCGTCAGTTTTGTGTACCGTTACACCCCTAATATATATATATATTTACATATTGCCCCTTTTTTACATTTGAGCCCCTGCCTCTGAAGAACTCTCTGCACGGCCCTGGTGGATATGCTCTACAGATACAAATTCCACTCGCACGCGTGTTCAGTTGTTTTGCACCAAAAATACCTTCATACTAACACGGACGTTCATTTTTGGATGTGCTTGGCCTTTTTCTAAAGTTGTGAGGCTTTAAAATTCATTTGAATAGTTACTTTGTGCTACTTAGTTATTATGTGTACTACAATATCGACAACAATGACTGAAATAAACCTACACAAACGTATGTGGTCTAATAAAATGCATGTAAGCTATGTCAGTTTTGTGCTCATTTTGTTGTTCAGTGAGGCACAAGTACTCCTTTTCAACCCCTAACTACAAATGTTTTCCTTTTTTGTCTCATATTATACTGTATATCGTGAATCATTATCATTAAATCACAATAGTAAATGAACAATCACATAAGATAGGCTTCTGAAGAAAAATATTCTTAATATTGTAGCCACTATAATAAACATTGCAGTATATAATCTGATAATTTATCATATTTAGTCAAATAATTGATTAGTCAAATTAAATTGTATTTGCCTAGACTAGCACCATATGTTGTTATTATTCTGCGTTACCTATTTATCTGAATGCCTCTGATAAATCAATGAGGCATAATAGCGCAGTCGATTTATCATAATACACAAACTGTTTTGAAAATGCGAACAACAGTTGCAGTTTATGAATAACACTGAAACTTTATTACCTCTTCATAATAATCCATTAAACAATTTCTGATAGTATTTTCTGTTCTATTAGTTTGCTAGTTGTCTCAAGAACACGCCCACAATGGGGGAAACTCATGAATATTAATGACTGCACCGCCCACTGGAACCAAACATCTCAGGAACCGAATATAGTGTAACACCGGCACCGGATATCATGCAAATATCTGTTTTCATAGTAAAAGTCTATAATAAAGATCATATAGATTAGTAATGTCCACTGAAATAGTAGGTTTATTTAATGATTTGTCAGATTTTAGATTATAAAGAAAATGAGATTAAGATGACCAGCTGGTTTAAGCTGGTCCAAGCTGGTTTGAAATGTTCATTAGATGGCCCAAGCTGCTTTAAGCTGGTCTTCTTTAGCTGGCCCAAACTGGTTTAAAATGTTCATTTGCTGGCCCAAGATGGTTTAAAATGGTCTTTAGCTGGCCCAAGTGTTAAGATGGTCTTTAGGTAGTCCAAGCTGGTTTAAGATGGTCTGTAGCTGGTCTAAGCTGGTTTACGATGGTCTTTAGTTGGCCCAAGATGTTCTTTAGCTACTCCAAGCTGGTTTAAGATGGTCTTTAGCTGGCCCAAGCTGGTTTAAGATGGTCTTTAGCTAGTCCAAGCTAGTTAAAGATGGTCTTCTTTAGATGGCCCAAGCTTTTCTTTCGCTACTCCAAGTTGGTTTAAGCTAGTCATTAGCTGGTCCAAGCTAGTCTTTAACTAGGACCAGCTGATACGTCAGCTTTGTGAAATGGCATGTGGCAATGACAATGACAGGTGTGTCCTATAGTTGTCATGATCTATTGTATACAATACTGACAATATAAACAAGGATAAGGGTAAAGAAACATAATATAAAATATACCAAATATTATAAATTAGGCTACATGTTATACTAACCCACAAAAAAAAAGGGCCACATGTAATTTAAAATACAATCTGGTTAAATAAAAATAGGAAGATTTTAAAAACAATAGGTAATTCAGAGCCTTTAAAGGTCATGCTTTGAGCTGGTCTAGCTGGGAAGGGTTTCTTAATTTCAGTTTCATTTTTCTAACCTGCTATCTGTATAACAACAACAATAAAAACAGAATTAATGCAAAACAGACAGTTTACATTAACAGTTCATAAACATTTAAATCACTAAACCAAATGTATTAAACTAATTAAACAAATGTATAAAGTTTATATTACTTAATAAAGCATTAAAAATGTCATCAATATCTGTAAAATAAGTTAAGTAGCCATATTAATTTTGCTTAATTAAAGGGTTGCAAAAACCAGTGCACCTGTCAAACGTGTAATATCCTAGCATGTATTATACATATATTTCTTGGCATCCACCATATTTAACCCTGTATGTGTAATGAGATGTGATGCTCCTCTTGTTTGAAGATTTTGTATTACATGTGTGAACTCATGACACTATTGATAAAGCACAACTTCACACACCTTCAGTGCTCATTCATCCCGATAGAAGAGCTTTACTGCCACTGAACTTTACTGTCTATTACATAAAATCAAGCTGAAGCTGGATTTGTTAAGATTCAGAGAAGGGTGCCCATTTCCACTACATTAGGGGGGTCATGATTATTACATTAAATAATGAGCTAAAAATTCAAAATTATGGCATACTAAATCATAATCATAATTCTAAAAAGGATGTTTTTTGTTTTTGTCTTTTTTTATGTGGCAGATCCCATACATTAATGCTGTTTAATTTAAGCAAAAGCATTGCTAATAATTTACTTGAGCACATGTAGAAGTATTGAGAAATACTGGTACTTAATGGCCTGGTTTCACAGACAAGGTTTAGATTAAGCCAGGATTAGGCCTTAGTTCATTTAACCCTTGTGCATCAATTAAAAAGAATTACACATTGGTCCATAGAGGACAAAAATATCCATGACAAAAACGGTCTTAAAAAATGTAATCTTGGGAGGACAGACTTCAGTTTGGTCTCATTTTAAAGAAGACTCTTGGCAGATTATTGTTGATGTAAAAAAGGTTTAAAAAGTTATAGTTTAGGAAATTGATTAATGAATAGTATTTTATATAAAATATATATTTTATGAAACATAAACTCTAAAACTGCTAGAAAATCAAAGCCATGAATCTAAACAAGTTGTGTTCCAAATTTGAGCTTTCGGTCAGTTTGTTTGGGCGCAGTGCCAAATTTTCCCCATTAGATGCCAGCAAAACTCCACTGGTACACTCTGTGTTTGGATTTGTGATTTGCAGTAGGCTATAGTTTTTCTCTCTCAAATATTACAAGCACACTTACGTGCGCGCGCGTACACACACACTCTGACATCCACACCCACACAAAAATAGCTGCATAATTTATCTAATTGGCTTTATAATATGCAGAAGCAGAAAACAGGAATAAGTGAGTATTTTGTACTAAAAATGAATCTAAAAATGAATAATTTGAAGCATTGTCAACAGAATGAAAGCCTATTAACAAAGATTACATCATTTTAGAGTTAAATGGCCCTGGGATTAAAAATTGCAGTTTTCATTTTTGTCCAAAAGGTCCTGAGAGGAACTATTTTGTGTACCTTGTGCAAAATAATAAAAAAAATCCTTTTTTAAAAGGAAAAGAGGGTGAAATTGTAAAATTGCAATAAAAATACACACATGTATCAAAATGAATGCAGTTGGCATTAACACAGGCGAAATAATACATTTAAAAAAAACTAAACTGAAAAAGACAAAAATGTCCATAAGGAGGCACAAAAGTTAGCTTTTATAAACGTGTCTGGTGAAAAAAAAACATCACTGGTGTGCATCTTGAGACTAAACTATATCACGGACATACTTTAAGGGTGCATTCACACTTGTAGTTCGGTTCGTTTGGTTTGTTTGGTCCGGACCCAAAAACTAGGCACTTTCACACCTACCTTGTTTGGTCCGGATTTTCGGACTTTTCAGTTTGGTCCGAATCAAAATTACAGGTGTGAAACCTCCCCCGTACCACGATCCGGACCAAATATGGTCCGAGGTAGTTTCGGTCCGGATCAAACTGAACAAAGGTTAGGTTCTAGTGTGAAAGCATTTTCTGTATGGTTCGTACTTTCAGACCATTTACAGGAAGTTCCTGTTTATTTTTAATATTATAATGTTATTTTAAAATTTCATCTAAGCAACATTGATTATAAAAAGTGAAAAGATGCGCAATCTGTCAGAAGACAGATGGTCAGAAATGATTTTGAAAGAAATTTTGCATGATTTTGCTTAGAAAGCCTTTCTTTAAAGTGAATTTCGTTTTGTATAAATTGTATCTTAATTTTAATCAATGTTTCATCAGATAATTGCCTGAATTTAATAAATAAGAAGCAAATAGTCTATAGCAGACAATAATCACGGGAGCGATCACATGCTTTGCACATGAACTGGAGCGCAAATACACCAGGCTACTTGTCTCACAAACATGATAAATATGTGTATATAAAGCTTGAAATGTCCACTTTTAAACTCAACGAAAAGAAAATAGTCAAGCAATGCGCACTGTTCAATAGTGGCAACAATATGCGTCCGTTCATTCGTTCTTGTCAAAGACGCTGACGTCAGACGCATGTCCGCTTACAAACCAATCAATGTCCAGATGCAGCCCACATAGATGATGACGAGTGGACGCAAGTGTGTCATGTAAAGTTCTCTAATGCGCTCGCATAATTGCAATGTGAAACCAAACCAAAACTAACCGAATGTATAAAATTTATCAAAACATGAACTTCGGTTCGGACCTTGGTGCGGACTTTCAGGTGTGAAAAGGCCCTAAAACAAAACATATAGTCCTGGTCTGCTTAGCGTTCACACTGGCATTTTTAACAGCGAACCTAAAGTTACCGAACCAAAGGCATAGGGATACGGTCACAACCTGATTGGTCGGCTTTTATGACGTATATTTCGCGACGGAGCTTGCTTACCGAACATTCAAAACAATGCTTTGTGCTGGATTAAACGCGATCATTTTATGCGTCTACATATGGTTTTATTTTTACCAGCTGAGAACTCACAAAGAGCTCATAAAATGTTCTAAACATTTAAAACAGCAGCAGGATTTCCTCCGTTGTATGTAGAAACGACGATCTGCATATATTCATGAGGCACTTTACCTCCTCGTTGCTCCACGTTTGCCCTCTACTCATTTTGGATACACCGATCTTTTCGCGTCGTCAAATCAGCTGACTTGTAGCGCCGCATCTTGTGACATCACGTCCTGTTTTTGGTTTGTCTACGTTTTGGTCTGTGTTGCGTTCATATATCAATCGAACCACACCAGAGTTCGTTTGGAAGCGGACCGAGACTCTTTTTAGTGGTCTCTGTCCGCTTGTTTGGTGTGCACCAGGGTTCGGATGGCAGCGTATGTTCAATTGAACATTGAGCACATATGTTCAAATGGACCGCACTAACCGAGCAATCGCAGCAGGGTTCGTTTTAATCGAACCAAACATGACAAGTGTGAACGCACCCTAAGATGCTTTCTGTTATTTAGATCTGAATAGTTCCCTTGTTTAGTCAAATACAGTATAAACTCCCTGTTCGGTTCAGTTCTTTGACCTGTCTTGTTCTGTTTCCTGAGTTTTCTTAGCCTAGAAATCTAGACGCACCCTAGCGACAGCAAATGTAATTTGCAGCCAGGGTAGTCTAGCAACTCTCCGTTGGCTTGCGAGCTGGAAAAACCAAACTCTGGTCAGGCCAAACACATCTTGTATAGAGTCGGTGGGCGGGCTTAACATAATGATGGCAGAGTTGTGGCCGTTCCGCGTGCTACTCGTAAACAAAGAAGCTGGCGAACAGCGGCCTTTCGAATCGGCTTTGGCCGCGACTCTGGAAGACTTGGAGTTAAGCTTTTCTTTGAGAAAAGAACAAAGAACGGCACTGAAGTCATTCTTAAAAAAGGAAGATGTGTTCAGAGTTCTGCCGACCGGATACGGCGAAAGTTTAATCTATCAACTAGCTCAGCTTCACCTTCTTCGTTGCTCTGGTTGGTTGTAGCGCTATCCTATTGCGTGCAGAGGGAATTTGAAAGACAACCGTTTATCCCGCCCCTCGGATTGAGCCCTGCCAATGGTGTGTTCCCAGACACAACATCTTGATGTGGGTCGGGCTTGTCAGGCTAGACCTTTCCTGCTCCGTGACACACCCCGGATTATGTAATCACGCCAGAAATGTCACGCTCGACGTAAGTGGAAGTACCACCCCTGTGTTTAAAAAGCGCTCGTGCGAAGACTAATACAAACGTCCTTAAGTAAAAAAAGATAAAACAATGATGCCTGACGATTTTTGAAGTTGGAGATGGAGTGTTTGTTGGTAAAGAGCGTTTGTATTAGTTTTCGCATGTTTTCTTTGGGCGGTACTTCTGCTTACGTCTAGCGTGAACTTTCCGACGTGATTACGTCAACCGTGGCCATCGCAGAACAGCGCAAGATGAGAAATTTAGGTTAAAAAGTATATAAATGTTTATTTTTTGTTGAAAATGGCCAATGGTTTGTCTAGATAAGACCCTATTCCTCAGCTGGGATTGTGCAGAGCCTCTGAAGCCCTTCCTGTGAAACTACATTGATTTGGACCTTCAACCGTTGGTTCCCATTGAAGTCCATTATGTGGAGAAAAATCCTGGAATGTTTTCCTCAAAAAAACTTATTTTCGACTGAAGAAAGAAAGACATGAACATCTTGGATTAGATGAGTAAATTATCAGGAAATTTTCATTTTGAAGTCAACTAATCCTTTAATTCATACAGTGGAGACTATGCAATGTTTTGTTTGATTTTTTATTAGATTTTTTACATTTAATTACTTTCTTCCATTTCAGCATTGTAAGCCATTATAAGCAGTAGGCAAAATTGTTCATTTAATTCATATCTTTTTTTTCTGTTTTATTTGTCCTATTTTAGGCCTAGTCCACACGTACAGAGGTATTTTTATAAACTGAGTTTTTCCTGCTCCGTTTAAAAAAAAAATTGAGTCCACATGAAAACCATATACTTTAAAAAATATGGACATAGTGTCCTTGACGTCACCTATAGGATTCTGAAGAGCCGTTTTGAAGCGCAAAGTAGGGACGAGCTGGCTGTTGCCATCTTGGCAGCGTGTCATTGCGCGTCACTCCCGGATAATAGAAAATGGGCAAAGAGGCAGGACGTCGATGGAGCTGAGGTGACGCGATGACTAACAGACAGCAGATGAATGGCCATCCACCTGTCACTTAAAGTGGCCACGCCCTTAATTATGCAGAACTTTAAGGCTTTATATAATGTAAACGAATGAGTTATAAAAAAATTCACCCCCCTCACAGTTGTCATGAAGGGCAAAATTAGCCATATAGACCAAAAGCACAATTTGTACCAGGCTGTAAACATGTTTTATTCTGCTGTAAAGTTGGGCATTTTAACATGGGGCTCAATGAGATTCTGCTCCCTTCTGGTGGCCAGTCAATGAACTGCAGTTTATGTCACTTTCGTATTGGCTTCAAGAGAAACTGCGGGAGGTTGCCACTTGATGAAAACACAAAACATGCTATGAAGCGCTGTCAAGAGCATGCCAAACCAACAGGTGGCAATATAACCCTAACCGGAAAGCCATGTTGGCCAATCAGAAGCCTGGAAAAAAGGTTATTGCCGATTCCGGTTCTGACGCAACAAGCCAAAATCTCCGGTTTCACTGTCCACACGACACCACTGCAACCCGAGTTTCTAAAAATGTTCACCCTGGCAGGAGTTTTCAAAAAAGTTTGGTTTCAGTGTCCGGATACTGCATTTGCGTGTGGCCAAACCGCATAGAAAAAGATGCGGTTTTGAAAATACCCATGTTCGTGTGGACAGGGCCTTATTTACTGAACGTTTCAACTCACTGTTGTTTGTTGACAGTGAACACTGCTCTAAAATAACAAATTAAGGGGTTGGGGGTGTTTTTTTATTTTTATGAACGCACTGAGAGGGGCTCCCAGAAGTCTAGGATCAGCACTGGACAGAAGAGCACATGGCACACAGAAACAAACAAAACAAACGTCACAGAGGCCATGTGCTCACACAAATACACACCGGACAGAAGAGGACATGGTAGACAAACACGCTCATCTGTCATATGCTCAAAACGAAAACGATACACAAGACAGAAGTGCACGGGGCATGGATGTCAGGACTCCGAAACTGAACCAAAACTAGGCCGAAGTGTCAGGATCCAGACACCGCTCCCCGAACACTCAAAACACAGACATAAGAGCACACACACGGCCCCATCCCAAAGCCAAGAGTGTCCGGATCCTGTCTCCAAACCAAAAACAACAACAATCAAGGTGACAGGGCCCTGACACATAATCCATATGCAGGCCTGCAGAATCTGCTTGTTTTAGTAAACGATTGCTATTGTGGGGCTGATGAAACAAGTGGTATGGCTCTTGAGCTTCAGGATGACAGCAGTCAGGCTCAGTTGGTCAAACTCCAGCCGTATTTCAATCAGTGGAGTTTTAGCTTCACAATGGCAACCTCTCTGGCCTGTTAAAATTTGAGCCCCACCAGCTTCCTCAAAGACACTTTCACTTCAGCCCAATCTAAATAAAAATAAGCATTGCATTTTCTTTCATTTCCTTTTATATAGGCTATGTGAGCGGTGCATGTGTCTCTTCTCTTTAAATGACTCACGTATACAATGTGAACCCGAATAGGTTGGCAAAACTAAAAAAAAAATTGTTAAGAAACAAGAGATTCACAATTTAAGTATAAGCAAAACTTGCAGATTTTTATTATGTACTTTTTAATTTTTTCACATTTTAATTAGCCTGACAAGCCAGACCCACATCAAGATGTTGGTTCTGGGAACTCACCATTGGCAGCATAGATTAGAAGAGATGACATAGAAGACTAGATGTCTCGTCCGCGCTGCCGGCCAATGGAGGTCGATGTCCGCACCTGGCGGCCATCTTGTCATCTTGTCTCGCTCACTCATAACATTATGTTTAAATGGTGCATGTACTTCATAAATAATCATAACTTGCTCAATTTTCTACCGATTTTCTACCAGAATTATAGCCACGTTAATAACCATTTGTAAATCCGTCAAGATTTCAGTGAGATAAGAGTGTTTGTGTTCATGCAGATCACTCACCTTACATCAGGTACCACAGAGCCCCCCAGAGAGCTTGCCTGTGACAAGATGGCCGCCGGTGATGATGTTAGAGACTCCGCTGTAAGACATTTAGCCTTTATTATGTATATCTATGATTGGCAGGGCTCAATCAGGCGGGATAAACAGTTTTTCAAATTCCATCAGCACGCAATAGGATAGCGGTACAACCAACCAGAGCAATGAAGAAGGTGAAGCGGAGCTAGTTGATAGATTAAACTTTCGCTGTATCCGGTCGGCAAAACTCCGAACACATCTTCCTTTCTTAAGAATGACTTCAGTGCCGTTCTTTGTTCCTTCTCTAAGAAAAGCTTAACTCCAAGTCTTCCAGAATCCCGGAAACAAAGCTGATTCGATAGACCACTGTTGGCCAGCTCCTTTGTTTACAAGTAGCATGCGGAACTGCTGCAACTCTGCCGTCATTATGTTAAGCCCGCCCACTGACTCTAAACACAATGTGATTGGCCTGACCAGAGTTTGGTATTTCCAGCTCGCAAGCCAACGGAGAGTTGCTAAACTACCCTGGCTGCAAATTAGATGCCGCTAGGGTGCGTCTAGATTTCTATAGGCTACATTTTAATTGCTCTTAACTTCAAATATTAGAGTAAGCTAATTCATACATTTAAATGAAAATGATCAACTTCAATATATATGTCAATATATTCATTAAATTAAATTAGCTAATTGTTTACACAATGCATTGGTAGCATTAGTTTAGCACTTGCTAAATGAGGACAGCAATATAATAGATTTAACATTTATCAGTTCTTAAACTAAGCTTATGCTCCACTCGTCACATGGAATGGAAACCCTACAAAAAAAAACATATCAGAAACTCTTCTAAACTAGCATAACAAAACATTAAACACTACTAAATCTCCCACTTAATCTTGCAAAAAAAACATAATATAACACTTCATTTCATGGCAAAGCATGCTGGGAAATAGAAACCCCAGCCCAGTTTCTGTTAAATTTAAGTTTGTCTAAATTATAAGAATTAAGTTCATAAAACTCAAAACAATAAAACAATTCCGATTACTTAAAATGTGTCAGTTTCGAGAACTCAAAAGAAAAAGAAAGTTAAATACTCATAGAAGTGGCTCTACTCAAACCAATTCATTATTTTGAGCATTAGGGTTTACAGTGAGAATTGAATTAGTTGTTTCATGCACTACGTTGGCATTCATTTCTGTTTGTTTCTGTTTCCTGGTGTTCAACAGTCGCTCTAAATGGTGTTAAATGTTCTTTTGCAAGCACTCATCCAAATTATGCATTGCAGGTCTTTTATCCAATCCAATTTTATTTATAAAGCACATAATAAAACAACATAGTTGACCACAGATCTGTACAATGTTATCAGATAAAATAAAAAGATTTACAAAAAATAATAACCACGAATTTAAAACTTCAACACTCATACCTGAACAAAAGCTAATGTTTCTTAACCTACTATAGGTTAATTCCAGTTGTTTTACTCATTTCATAGGGACCAAAAATAATCACCTGTTTTCGATTAATTAAGACTCGAATAAAGTTTGCAGCCATCCATGACTTCACCTCATCTACACTACACATGCTAACAAGTGTCCCAAGGCACTGGAAGAGTTTGGGTTAAAAGACAAATACAATTGAGTATCATCGGTGTAAGAATCAAATGACATACCATATTTACCCAAAACCAATCCTAACAGTAGCCTGACGTCATCATACTCAGATTCTAGTCAGAATATGAGACTGATACTGCTCCATTGGGCTGTGATTAGGAGGACGTGTTTCAACCGAACCAGGAAAGAAATGCCTCTCCACTCAATTGGATAGACCTACAACCAATCAGAGCAACGGAGCGATGCATAGTTGTCAACAGAACTCAACTGCACACACGCTGGAAGAAGTAGAAGTAGAAGATGAGTGCAAACGATCTTTGCCGGTGTTTGAAAAAATAATTTATGGATACACAGAGTACTCACCAACATGATCATAATTTTTGAGAGAAATAGTGAAGGTGAATGCATTTACGAACAAGTTCTCCCTTTAGAATTAGAACGAATTCAACCCAAGCGCTCTTTTGTGACTTGCATGATTACGTCACTTTTGATCATCTGTACATCATCGTATAAAGCCCGCCCTGACAATTTGATTGGTCCGAACAGCTCTGGTTCAAGCATAGTTGCTCCACAACGGGATCAAGTCCAAGACCGAATTTCCCGACCTCAAATGTTGTGGGCGGGGCTATATTCGGCTGGCATCCAGGCTATCCCAACGGTTGCATATAAAGAGAAGAGAAAATGGGGACTAAAATCGAACCTTGTGGGATACACCATGCAAATGCAAACTCCAATGCGAACCGATTTTGAAAGTATGACTTTATCCATCTTAGCGCATTTCCATGAAAACCCACACGTTTCGAGATGAGAGATAAGAATATGATGGACAATCGTGGCTTTATCAGACAATGGGCCAGGTTGTTCACTAATTTAATGTGTGGATTATTCATATTTAGATACGCAGGAAACGTTCTCATGAAAAAATTCTGCCATATTCAGTGCGTACACACATTATTTCTTTCTAAAACTTCTTTTAATGTTCATTAGGATCATTCTAAATGAGAGACTGCTTTTGGTTATTAATCTGCATAATAACCCAAAGCAAAAAACAGATTTGTGATAAAAATGTGTTTATTGTTGTTACGTAACGTGGTGATGAAAGCTCACAAAGACGAGGATGGACTGAAAACAGGAACTTTAATAACACAAACTCAGGAAACTAGCATAGAACGCACATAAACACATGATCACATCAACCAAGGACAAATACTAAGGGGGAACTGAAGACTTAAGTACACAGAGTAAATGAGGTACTTAACAAGACACAGGTGTATGACATTAATCAGATAGACTGGGGAAAAATAGGTCACAGGGGCTGAACTGAAAACACAATGAAAACCACAGACAGAGCAGAGCAGTAGCTCCTCCTCCAGGTAGGCGCGTTCTCACGCCCTAAACTGTCCATCTGAGGAGGAGGGAGGGGGCTCTGGAGGAATGGATGGTGGGAGGAGCCATAGAGGAGTCAGGAGAAGGAGAAGCCTGGTGTAATACCAGGGACCAGCCAGGAAGAGACCCCAGGGCGGAGTCGGAGTCGGGAGGAGCCAAGGTTTTTGCAGACTCAATGGAAAACACCCTGGGGACGACAGACGAGGATACTGCCAGTGACAATTGAGACACTGTTGGAGCTACCGGATCGATGACCCATGCAAGACTGATGGCTCTGGAGACCGAGGTGGAGCCATGGTGATAACCAGACGACAGAGGCAGAGCCGGTGGGACAGAGGACAGAGGTGGAGCCGGGGGGGAAGGCGAAGTCATATGGAGCCGAATGTGCAGGCAGTTCAACGACTGACCAAGGCGAAGCCAGAGAGACGAGGGAGCCTGGAGAAGCCATATAGCGATTGGTTTCCAGTGGAGCCAAGGGAGGGAGGAGCCAGGGCGGTGCTGATGTGTCGACAGGCCGCAGTGGAGCACAGGGCACAGAGACTGGCGGCGAAGACAGGGGATCCTATGAATGCTCCTGGATGGAGCTGGTGGTCTGAAGACATGTGGGAGATGCAGAGGGGCTGAAGGACAGCAGCGGAGGCAGGGCTGAGGAACTGACTGATCGAGGAGGTGGGAGAGGGAGGCTGAGTGGACATTCTGGTGAGACAGGGGGTGCTGAAAAATGTCTCAGAAATGTCCGTCAGTTCCTCAAAATAATCACCAGAGGTCTTCACTGTTGCATCCACCATGGCGGGGTTGTGGGCGGGGCTCTCTTCCCAGCCCTCGAGCTCCACAACCACTCCCTCAGCGACGCACAATGTTGCCGGCTCCCGTACCTGGTCAGACTCTAGCAGTGGTCCAGGCTCTGGGGCAATGACTCCATCCGACCTCTTCCCTGGTTCGGGTTTGTCTATCGCGGCAGACCAGTCTCCAAGGTCTCCGGGGGGCACAGGAAACTTCATCATGGTCGCGGTCAATGGTGGATGGCTGGTCTCTGGCGGCAGTGGAGTGGGACTGGTATCTTCAGCAGGGCCAATGGTAGATGGCAAGTTGTTATTTACCAGTACCCACTCCACGAAGGTGGCGAAATCTTTACGAGGACCTCTCCCTGGGAGGCGAACTGCTCACTGAAGCTGGAGATGTAGAACACAAAGAGTGAGCGATCATCATAGTATAGTCCGTTAGGCACACCAACTCCGAAAAAATACTTGCTGTGTGACTCCAGGGAGCGGTCCTTCTGCTCCAGGAATAGCAGGGCAACTGTCCATGGTGACAAAAAGTCACAAAAAACAGTGTTGGTCCGTCTTTCTGTTACGTTACATGGTTATGAAAGCTCATGAAGACGAGGATGAACTGGAAACTAGTGATGGCAATTTCAAAACACTGCTTCATGAAGCTTTGAAGCTTTACGAATGCACCTGGATAGTCCTTCAATCAGATAAGTCCTTAGGCCAGTTTGTGATTGGTTCCCGCAAAATTGAAACAGAAGCAGTAGAAATTAATGTACAGGTTTCCAGACTGAGTTGCAGGGCGAAATCAAATCGCCGGCAGATCAGGCTGGGTTTACCCAGTCTAGGGACCAACACAATATTAGGAAGGTGGTCATAATGTTATGCATGATCTGTGTATAACAGAGATTTTACAGTGCATTTTTATTATTTAATATGAAAAACTTTCAATATCAATTACTTTCAATGACCCAGCACTTTCAAAAAACAACCCAGCTAATGGGTTAATGTATAAAACCCAACAAGCTGGGTAAAAATAATCCAGTGTCCTGTCCAATATTTACCCAGCGATGGGTTGTCAAATAAAATGGTTGTTTTTAACCCAGCATTTTTTAGAGTGTAGATGAACGGAAGTCTTATTGGTTTGGAACGAGATGAGGGACGGTAAACGATGACACAATTTTCATAAACTACTACAAATCCTTTAGAGTCAGCATGAAATGGATGCTTTCTTTCCTTATTGTGCTGTATAACTACTTCTCAAACAAGAACAAATGTAGGGCGGGGCTTGATTTTGTCCGTGGGGAATCGATTGCATTTACATTTACATTTAGTCATTTAGCAGACGCATTTATCCAAAGCGACTTATGAGAGCAAAAGAAGCAACCAGAACAGTCAAGGGCAACAGTATGCAAGTGCTGTAACAAGTCTCAGTTAATCTAGCACAGAACACACAGGACAGATTTAAAAAAAAAAAAAAATTAATTAATTAGACAGACAGAAAATTAATAGAATGATAAGTGCTATTCTTGATTGGTCAGGTGCTGCTGGAAGAGATGTGTCTTTAGGTGTTTTTTGAAAATGGCTACAGACTCGGCCGCACGAATTGAGATAGGCAGGTCATTCCACCAAGTGGGGGCGGTCCAAGAAAAGGTCCGTGAGAGCGATTTCATGCCTCTTTGGTATGGCACCACAAGGCGTCGTTCACTGGCAGAACGCAAGTTCCTGGTGGGTGTGTAAGTCTGAACGAGTGAGTTTAGGAATATTGGTGCAGAGCCAGTGGTTGCTTTGAAGGCGAGCACCAGTGCCTTGAATTTGATGCGAGCGGCTATTGGTAGCCAGTGCAGACTGATGAAGAGAGGCATGACGTGCGCTCTCTTCGGCTGATTAAAGACCACCCTCGCTGCTGCATTCTGGATCAGTTGCAAGGTTTTGATAGTGCATGCCGGAAGGCCTGCTAGAAGAGCATTACAGTAGTCCAGTCTGGAGAGAACAAGAGCTTGGACCAGAAGTTGTGTGGCCTGCTCTGATAGGAAGGGTCTAATCTTCCTAATGTTGTGTAACACAAATCTGCAGGACCGGGTTGTTGCAGTGATGTGGTCAGTGAATTTTAGCTGATCATCAATCACAACTCCAAGGTTCCTGGCTGTCCTGGACGGAGTTATGGTTGATGATCCTAGCTGAATGGAGAGATTGTGGTGAAGTGCTGGGTTGGCTGAGACCACAAGCAGTTCTGTCTTTGCAAGGTTGAGTTGAAGGTGATGTTCCTTCATCCAGACTGAAATGTCTGTTAGGCAGGCAGCGATACGCACACCGACCGTGGGATCATCTGGTTGAAATGAGAAGTAGAGTCGTCGGCATAGCAGTGATAGGAAAAGCCATGTTTCTGAATGACAGATCCCAGTGATTACATGTAGATGGAGAAGAGGAGTGGTCCAAGCACTGAGCCCTGGGGAACTCCAGTAGCTAGATGATGTGACTTAGACACTTCACCACTCCATGACACCCTGAAGGACCTACCTGAGAGGTAAGACTTGAACCACAGGAGAGCAGTTCCTGAGATGCCCATCTTCATGAGTGTTGACAGGAGGATCTGGTGGTTAACTGTGTCAAAAGCAGCAGACAAATCCAGTAAGATAAGTACTGTGGATTTGGAAGCTGCTCTTGCCTGTCTCAGTGCCTCCGTAACCGAGAGCAGGGCAGTCTCAGTTGAGTGGCCGCTTTTGAAGCCGGATTGGTTGATGTCCAGGAGGTTGTTCTGTTCAAGAAACGTCGAGAGCTGGTTAAACACCACTCGCTCAAGTGTCTTTGCAATGAAAGGCAGAAGGGATACCGGTCTGTAGTTTTCTACAAGTGCTGGGTTCAGAGAGGGTTTCTTAAGCAGTGGGGTTACCCGAGCCTGCTTAAATGCTGTGGGGAAGGTCCCTGGTGTGAAGAGAGGTGTTGACAATGTGAGTGAGTGCAGGAGTAACAGAAGAAGAAATGGCCTGAAGGAGGTGGGTGGGGATAGGATCAAGTGGACAAGTAGTGGGATGATAGGAAAGGATGAGTTTGGAGACATCTGCTTCAGAGAGCAGAGAGAAGGAGGGGAGTGTGTGTGTGTGTGTGTGTGTGTGATGGTTGTTGGGATGTGCGTGTCGGTTTGTGGTGTGGAGAATTGGCTGCTGATGGAGGAGGTTTTGTGTTGTGAAAAATGATGCAAAGTCATCAGCAGTAAGAGTTGATGAAGGAAGGGGGGGAGGAGGACAAAGGAGCGAAGAGAATGTTTTGAAAAGTGCACGAGAGTCAGAGCAGTTGTTGATTTTGTTGTGGTAGTATGTAGTTTTAGCAGTGGAGACATTAGCAGAGAAAGAAGCGAGTAGAGACTGATACAGGGTTAGGTCAGTAGCATTTTAGTTTTGCGCCACTTCCTCTCTGCCGCCCGCAGTCCAGAGCGATGTTCGCGGAGAACATCAGACAGCCAGGGGGCAGAGGGGGTGGTGCGGGCTGGCCTGGATGAAAGGGGACAGAAGTTGTCTAAGCAAGATGTTAGAGTGGAGCAAAGAGTGTCAGTAGCACTGTTAGTGTCTAGTGCTGAGAACTGAACAGGTGGAGGGAGTGAGGATGAAACCATAGTGGATAGACGGGAGGGAGAGAGCGAGCGTAGATTACGCCGAAAGGTGATCTGCGGAGGAGTGTGTGTTGTGTCAGGAGTCAGTATGAGGTAAAGAGTGATGAGAAAGTGATCTGAGGTGTGCAGTGGAGTAACTAAAGTGTTGTCTGTGGAGCAGTAGCGTGTGTAGATCAGGTCCAGATGGTTACCTAATTTGTGAGTAGCTGTAGTAGATACTCCCTTAAGGTCAAATGAGGTCAAAAGAGTGGTGAAGTCTGCAGCCTGGGGTTTATCAAGGTGGATGTTGAAGTCACCAAGCAGTACCAGAGTGCCATCCTCAGGGAAGTGAGAGAGGAAAATATCCAATTCCTCCAAGAAGTTACCCAGTTGACCTGGAGGGCGATAAATAACTACAACATGGATTTTAGCAGGATGAGTGATAGTGATTGAGTGTGATTCAAATGAGCGGTTGCCAGATAGAGATGGACTGTACGGGTGTATGTGGTAATAGTAGCGATTTGGAAGCACATAGTGAATATGGGTCAGAGAAACAAACGGATAAAAACAAGCAAACCACAAAAGTGGTCAAAATAGAAGGAAAGCTCCCTGCTGTTTGATAGCTTCTCTCTGGATTGGATGGTTGTGGTTTGCTATTGGTGGATCTGATGCGAGTGACAGGTTGTCCCGTCCTCGTCATCAGAGAAGAGATGTCGCCGCAAGTTATTTTGATTCAAGATTACATGAATTTGAAGAACATGAAATAATGATGCGCACGGATAAATAATTTTTAAATAAAAACTGCAATATTCCAATAAAAAAAGAATAGAGGGGTGCAGGGATGGTGTAAATTTGTATGCCAATCTGAAAAACTAGCATCACACTGATCCCGCTACCAAAACACAATAGGCTTTTGGATTATCGCAAATAAAATAAAATAAAGTTCTGTGGTCAACACACGTTTATGATACTTACAGGTTTTGTCCATCAAGATAATTTTCACTAATGACACTAATGATGAATTTTTTTTTTTCAAATAAAACATGCAGAGTAGAGAGAAAAAAACTTAATGTGGCTATGCCAAAAAGTTTTGCATTTAAAGTGTCTATAAACCGCAGTAAGTTGCATGTTAAAGGCTGTTATTATTGTGTGATTTTAAGGATAAAGGAGTGATTTGATAGTTAAAGTGTGCGGTATTGGTTAAATTGTGTGAAGGGTCTGATCATGTCGCTCCGCCCTGAGATCAGACAGGAAGTGAATTGAGACACAGACTGAGAACAGGCCAGAGTTTAACACACACTTTCATGAAATAAACTCATGAAACATCTCTGAACAAGACACACATCTGACGCGCCGCAGACGGAAGAAACTCCGCGCGTGAGATGAGATGAGATGCGCTTGTACTCTTCTGAACTAGTTTAACCAGCTGTACACACGAGGAGAAACGTGGTGAGTGTGTCTCATGAAGTGTGTGTTTGTGCATGCGCTTCGTTTGATGTTCGATTTGAGGACGTGTTATTGCTGACTCTGTAAATTGATTTAAACTCATAATGACTGATGAGAGCGACTGATATCTGCTCATCCTGCGAGTTTGTGACTCAAACATTTACTGTAGGCTACTTTACCATAGTAAGTTACTTTAGCCAGCAGGACTAACAGTGTGACTTTATACTGGAATAATATAAAGTATAAAAGCATGGTTTTTAAGTACATAATCAGTGGCCAATTATACCAGGACATTTTGTTGTTGTTCTTCTTCTTGTTGATGATGCAACTGATTTAATTCCTAAAATATAAATCATGCTAAATACTTAAATTTTCTTTTATATTAACATGTTTCTACTTTGCCTATCAAGTGAACACTGTTTTTGTATGTTATCTCTTAAAAGAAGAAAATAATGTTTGTTACACGTTACATGTAGTTTCTATAATAATTACTATACATTATTTGTGGATAATTACATCCAAATAACCCTAAACCAAACATAATCCAAAAGTAAGTACATGTAGTTAATTCATATTAATATTTATTTTATTATAATACTTGCATGTATAATTACACTGTATCAAGGACACCTTTACATAAAGGGTTACACTTTATTTAGTAACACTTTATTTTACTGTGTCCTTGTTACATACGTTACATGTACTTACCATAGTATGCATAATTACATGCAACTAAACCCAAACCGCCACCTTGGAATTATAAGGTTCTATCTGCATTCTGACTGGTTTGGAGATATTGAGCTTTAAAGTTTTTTGCATTCCATTTGACTGTGTAGAAAGAACCTTTTTATTTTCTAAATAAAAAGTTCCAAAAAACTTAAAACTTAAAAAACAACATCACATAATGTAAAGAAGTTGTCACAGAATAAGAATATGTGAATAACTCAATTTTGACAAAAATGTCAGATAGAACCTTATAATTCCAAGGGGACGAAACCAAACCCTATAGTTAGCACATGCAGTTACTAAATATTACTCAGTACTTAAATATATAATTACACTGTAACAATGACATCTTCAAATAAAGTGTAACCCACTATTTTAACAGTGTAACTACATGTATACTTTTAGGATTAGGGTTTGGTTGAGGGTTAGATGCATGTAATTATGCATAATTTACTGTTATTACTATGGTAAGTACATGTAACATGTACACTCTAAAAAATGCTGGGTTAGAAATAACCCAAGTTGGGTTGAAAATGGACTAACCAGCAATTGGGTTGTATTAACCCAGCGGTTGGGTTAAATGTTTGCTTAAAACAACCCAATTGCTGGGTTAAAACAACCCAATCGCTGGGTTAGTCCATTTTCAACCCAACCTGGGTTATTTTTAACCCAGCATTTTTTAGAGTGTAACAAGGATACTGTAAAAAAAAGTGTAATCTAATGCGGGGCGGGCCCACTTTTATATTGTGTCTTTAACTACTATGTGCATTTGAATTAATAATTTGATACAATGCACTTATTGTGAATATGCGTGTGTTTAAACTATACACTCTAAAAAATGCTGGGTTAAAAATAACCCAAGTTGGGTTGAAAATGGACTAACCCAGCGATTGGATTGTTTTAACCCAGCAATTGGGTTGTTTTAAGCAAACTTTTAACCCAACCGCTTGGTTAAAACAACCCAATTGCTGGGTTAGTCCATTTTCAACCCAACTTTGGTTTATTTTTAACCCAGCATTTTTTAGAGTGTACTTGCTGTGTTAAAACTACAGATGCACCGATATGAACACTTTGGCCGTTACCGATAACCAATAATTCTTTATATTTGATAACAAATATATTGGCAGATAAATCTAAATCCAAATTTTTATATCATTTTTGAGAGCCTGGTTACAAAAACGAAAGTCTTCCAATTATAGCCACGTCCCAAACACACAATTATGATGTTCTCATTATAATTTTATGTAGCCGATATGACAGACTTGCGCTATAGTCAGGACCGTAGCTAGGGAATTCTGGGCCCCCTGAAAAAACATTGATGTGGGCCCCCTCCACTCATATCATATACGTTAACGGTAGGCCTATAAGATATGGGCATGGAGGCTCACACCTGGTGCCATGCACCTAATAAGGATTTCTTACAAAATAACGAAACAGACAAATAAATAAATGCAAATAAAGCTTATTGCTTTTACTTATTTTATATACAAAGTTGTATATAAAATATTATATAAAAATGCATTACTCGATTAATAACTTAGTCATAAAGCAATTATGCAAGACAAACAAATAAAATAACAACAAAAGACAAGAAATTGATCAAATTATTTAAAAAAAATTCTAAGTAGGCCTACCAGCAATATAATAGGCCTATAACATGTATTTCCAGTCAGTCTGATGTCTAACAGCTGAGATAAATTCAGAAATCAAAATGAATGCAGTCAAATGTAACATAAAACCACTGAAGTTTCTCACTGTCTTCCTTTTTGATGAAGATAATGTGCTATTTTATTAAAGAAAGCTATAACGGTATCCATTAATAGCGGTAAATTGTATTCACGTTTTCTCGACAGTGTTGTTAAAAATATCACATCAACAGCCGGCAAATCTTTAACCCTTTTGACACGCATGTTTTTCTGCATGATATACAAACCAGCAACTATATAATAGCGCAAAAAAGACGGGGACTTTGAGCGCGCAATCATTCGGGTGGTGCGCGCCGCGCTGGTATACAAAGATGTGATGTGACAGTACCGGAGGGTTGCGGGCGGCGTCCTGTTCCCACGAAAGTAAATCCGGCACGGCATCCCATCACATTGACTTGTCTTGTTAAAGAACGTATTGATAGACTTAAATCAATTTTCCTGGCCTCCCTTTCCTTTTCATGACGTTACTGGTGCCCAGATTTTTGCAACCTGGTCTTATTGCCGAAAATGTACCTGTGGCAACGTTTTTGCATACCCCACAATACGTACCAATATGTACATATTACTGCAGTTTCCAACAGAAATTAGCACTATAGGCAATAAAACAGCAAGCACTTTTTAAACGTTTTTTTAAAACCATAGTCCATGATTTGTAAACGAATACATTTTGGAGTTTGCATCACTTAAAAAGCTCCATATGTTCGGTTTTTCTGATATGCCAAGCTTGCTCAGGGGCTCAACTGGTAGCCTACAGTTTGTACTTGCTATGCTGAAAGCGCGGGTACGAATCCTGTGAAAGACGAGTCATGAACATGATAAAAGAGCTCAAAGACGAGTTCCAAAATGACAGCTAAAGTGACATGATTACAATTGTATTTTTGTCACATTTGCTTTTGTTAACCCTATCGGGTAGGTTTAGTGCGTAGACAGTAAAAGAAAGGTTTAGTGTAGGTGTAGGCTACGTTAAAAAAACAACATAACAAAACGTCAGATTCACGCTGTTCAGGAAAAAAGCTTTGAGCGCCACCCAGTGTCCATTTCACTTTGAAACTGCAGTGATATAGTATTGGTACGTATTTTGGGGTTTGCAAAAACGTTGCCACAGGTACGTTTTTTCACTTCCACTGTAACTTTAGTTCTAACTTCAACTGTTCTCAGAAGAGCCTCAACTGTTATTGTTTTTTCTGTTTACTAGCTGGGGTGGGACTTGCTGTCTTGTTTTATTGGGTCTTTCTGCTTTTTTTCTGATTGAGCTAAAATAATCAGACTAAACCATTTTCAGAGAGGGGGGAGAGAGGAGATTTGGAATACTTTAACTAAATTGCATGCATTTGTGGTTTTCATTGAACTATCAGGCATACAAATGTATATATTATAATGATTCATAAGAGTAGGGGAATATATAGTATAATTACTGCATTTAGTGGGCCCCCTGGGCAGTGGGGACCCTATAATTGTCACCGCCTTTCACCCCACTAGCCAAGGCCCTGGCTATTAACCTGTCCTAACCTTACCCATACCCACCTCTAAAGTAGCCAGAGTGTTTCACAAAACATCAACAACACAATAAGTACATTTTGTTATTTGAACATTTAACAGTTGCGCATATGTTTGACAGCGGAGAGCCAATCACAGTGGAGTTCTCCAGAGAGGCGTGTCATAATAACATGTGGTTTGCTGCAGGTGATGGAGCAGGAGAGCGTGGTGGTGCAGTACGAGCCGGTGGCGGAGATCGGCGGCGGCGCTTACGGTACTGTGTACAAGGCTCGTGATCGAGACAGCGGGCAGTTTGTGGCTCTGAAGAGTGTGAGAGTGCAGACCAATCAGAACGGCCTTCCTCTGTCCACGGTCCGAGAGGTGGCGCTGCTCAAGCGGCTGGAGCAGTTCGACCACCCCAACATCGTCAGGTACTAGAACATGCGTGTGCATGCACTGATCAACAGTCATTTGTGCTTTCAGGCATGAAAGGCGCAGTAAGCGATTTCTGATATATATATATATATATATATATAATCACTATATAGGGGATAGGGAACGATTCACAGTGCACTATATAGGGGATAGGGAACTATTCAGTCAGTGCACTATAGGGGATAAGGAACGACCAGACAGTGCACTATATAGGAGATAGGGAACGACCAGACAGTGCACTATATAGGGGATAGGGAACGACCAGACAGTGCACTATATAGGGGATAGGGAACGACCAGACAGTGCACTATTTAGGGGATAGGGAACGACCAGACAGTGCACTATATAGGGGATAGGGAACGACCAGGTAGTGCACTATATAGGGGATAGGGAACGACCAGGTAGTGCACTATATAGGGGATAGGGAACGACCAGGTAGTGCACTATATAGGGAATGGGGAACGACCAGGCAGTGCACTTTGTAGCGGATAGGGAACGACCAGGCAGTGCACTTTATAGGGGATAGGGAACGATCAGGCAGTGCACTATATAGGGGATGGGGAACGATTCACAGTGCACTATAGGGGATAGGCAACGATTCAGACAGTGCGTTATATAGGGGATGGGGAACGACCAGGTAGTGCACTATATAGGGGATAGGGAATGACCAGGCAGTGCACTATATAGGGAATAGGGAACGACCAAGTAGTGCACTATATAGGGGATAGGCAACGACCAGGCAGTGCACTCTATAGGGGATAGGGAACGACGAGGCAGTGCACTATATAGGGGAGAGGGAACGATAAGGCAGTGCACTATATAGGGGATATGGAACGATTCAGACAGTGCTCTATAGGGGAAAGGAAACGATCAAACATTGCACTATATAGGGTATAGGGAACGATCAGACAGTGCACTATATAGGGGATAGGGAACAACAAGGCAGTGCACTATATATAGGGGATAGGGAAGGATTCAGACAGTGCACTATATATAGGGGATCGGGAATGACCAGGTAGTGCACTATATAGGGATAGGGAATGATCAGACAGTGCACTATATAGGGGATAGGGAACAACAAGGCAGTGCACTATATATAGGGGATAGGGAACGATTCAGACAGTGCACTATATATAGGGGATAGGGAATGACCAGGTAGTGCACTATATATAGGGGATAGGGAACGATTCAGACAGTGCACTATATATAGGGGATAGGGAACGATTCAGACAGTGCACTATATAGGGATAGGGAACGACCAGGTAGTGCACTATATAGGGGATTGGGAACAACCAGGCAGTGCACTATATAGGGGATAGGGAACGATTCAGACAGTGCATTATATAGGGGATAGGGAACGATTCAGAAAGTGCACTATATAGGGGATAGGGAACGATTCAGACAGTGCACTATATAGGGGATAACCAGGTAGTGCACTATATAGGGGATAGGGAACAACCAGGCAGTGCACTATATAGGGGATATGGAACGATTCAGACATTGCTCTATAGGGGATAGGGAACAATCAGACAGTGCACTATATATAGGGGATAGGGAACAACCAGGAAGTTCATTATATAGGGTATAAAGAACGATTCAGACAGTGCACTATATTGGGGATAACCAGGCAGTGCACTATATAGGGGATAGAGAATGATTAAGACAGTGCACTATATAGGGGATAGGGAACAATCAGACAGTGCACAGTACCGGGGATAGGGAACGATCAGACAGTGCACTATATAGGGGATAGGGAGCGATCAGACAGTGCACTATATAGGGGATACGGAACGATCAGACAGTGCACTACATAGGGGATAGGGAACGATCAGACAGTGCACTATATAGGGGATACGGAACGATCAGACAGTGCACTATATAGGGGATATGGAACGATCAGACCGTGCACTATATAGGGGATTGGGAACGATCGACAGTGCACTATATATAGGGGATAGGGAGTGATCACACAGTGCACTATATAGGGGATAGGGAGCGATCACACAGTGCACTATATAGGGGATATGGAACGATCAGACAGTGCACTATATAGGGGATAGGGAACAATTCACAGTGTACTATATAGGGGAGAGGGAACGATCAGACAGCTATTGGCCATTTTAAAGTCATACTAGTCTTTTCTTCACTATAGTGCCATATATCTGAGTGAAATGCTTCTGGAACAAGAACAAATGTAGGGGCGGCCTTGATTTTGCCTGTGGGGAATTGATTGGATGGTTGTGGTTTGCTATTGGTGGATCTCATGTGAGTGACAGGTTGCCCCGCCATCGTCATCAGAGAAGAGACGAGATGAGAGAGAAAGGGAGGGGAAGTTATTCTGATTAAATAATTTGATTAAAGTCGAGCAATTTATGAGTTACATTATTGTGCCCCTAACAATTAAATTAACTAATTATGCTAAATATTTTCTTTGTATGGAAAATAGTGCATTAGTTATTTTATGCATTAGAAACCACAACAACTTTAAAGTTCAATTCTGGCATTGCTTAATAACCTACATGTATGAATCGCACTCTGATTCTCAAGCAATAGTCTGGGATGGGAGAACTGTTTCTCACTTCCTGTGAAGTCTCAGTGAGCTTTATCCTGTTTCCGTTCAAGCGCCAGCCAACCAGGATGAGGATAACGACAGGATGGTACCTATTCAATAACACCGCTTGACAAGATAGGAAAATACAGAGAGAAACATGTACATCGACCAATCACAACACTAATACAAATTATACATTCTACATCAACGCATCCGGGACGTAAGAGGTGTGTGTGATCTGTTGTTGTGTTGTGTGATCAGGCTCATGGACGTGTGCGCCACACTGAGGACAGACCAGGAGACGAAAGTGACTCTAGTGTTTGAGCACGTGGATCAGGACCTCAGGACGTACTTGGATAAAGTACCGGCGCCCGGACTGCCCATCCACCAGATCAGAGTAAGACTCGCTCAAACGCTGTCTGAGCAACGAGGAGGTGCTGATCCCGATGTTTATTGTGTCATATTTCACCTCAAATGTTGCATGAAAGCAGGGCCATAACCATCATAGACAGTGACTACGTTTACATGTGCACCAATAATACTATTATTTCTAATAATCCGAGTAAGGTCTTAATCGTGTTTACTTGACACAAGCAGAACTCATCACTCAGTTTACATAACATTTTTATTATTCTGATTATTCATTAAAGGGGCGGTATCACACTTTCTGTCAATCTAATGTTAAAATCAAGTATTCTTCTTGTTTCGAAATGTCTTTAGTTTTATCATATTTATAAAAGACAGATAGGCTGTACAGAGTCTTTCCGAATAAAACAGAGCGGCTGGAGGCGTATCGTGTGAGCGGAGCTAAAGACTCAAAAGCATGCGCAGCTATTGCGTTGAGTGTGTTTGAAAGCTGTGACATCCTAAGAAAACATGGGAAAACATTGCCCTACATAAACGATGGCTATCAATCAGATTCAGCCATACATATATGATCCAGAATTAGATCCAGAGGCTGAAATTTAAGAGGAGCAACAGCAGCAACAACGACGTCTCTGTGGTATGTACTGTAACTGTATATATTTGCTTAGCGGCTTGTGTGATAGGGAAAAACTAAGCGGCAACCTCCCGCAGTTTCTCTTGAAGCCAATTCGGAAGTGACTTAAACTGCAATTCATCGACTGGCCACTAGAGACAGGCTCCTGAAGGGAGCAGAATCTCATTGAGCCCCATGTTAAAATGCCCAACTTTACAGCAGAAAAAACATGTTTACAGCCTGGTACAAATTGTGGTTTTGGTCAATACGGCTAATTTTGCCCTTCATGACAACTGAGGGGGGCGAATTTTTTTTCTCATTCGTTTCTCATTCATTCGTTTACATTATATAAAGCCTTAAAGTTCTGCATAATTAGGGGCGTGGCCACTTTGAGTGACAGGTGAATAGCCATTTATCTGCTGTCTGTTAGTCATCGCGTCACCTCAGCTCCACCCACATCCTGCCTCTTTGTCCATTTTCTGTTATCCGGGAGTGACGCGCGATGACGCGCTGCCAAGATGGCAACGGCCAGCTCAACCCTACTTTACGCTTCAAAACTGCTCTTTAGAATCCTATGCGTGATGTCACGGACACTACGTCCCATGATAACAAAATTGTGCATGTTCATTTTTGCGGTATATCGTATTATCAAATACCGGCACATGTCTAGTCTCGAGACGAGTTTTTTAAAAGTTGAAATGATTTTAACTTGAGCCCAGCGTTTTTAGAACACCTTGTCATGTGCGGGTTTTACAACATTTGTGTGTGTTTACTCATGGTTTATGAGGACATGATTTGGTTTATGGACTATTGTAGGCCTATGTGACTTAGCAGAAGAAAGGGAAACGGTTTTGCATGTCAGACTAGTGTGTGTTTACATAAAAAAACAATGGAATAGTAGCGCATTTGAATGAAGAAGTGTGCTTTGTGTGAACGTCCCCTAGGTTTAATATGAAATGATGAATTTAGTTCAACATATTTTCCCACTCTTTGTGTGTTGTTGTTTTGAGTGGTTTTACAATAAACAGACACCTACAGTGGTCAGCTAAACAAATGTATTTAAACAAACACCATACATCGCATGCTCCATTGATAAATTAACTATATGGTCAGGTTTACTTGATGTGCAAGAAAAACACTTGCGCAACTCCGTTGCTGCCAATCAGATCAAATCAAATATGGCCGTTTTGAATGTAAAATATGCATTTATGTGATTCATGTCATTCCTAAGTGAGTGTGAAGAGACCAGAAACGTTTCACGTTTTCAACATTTAAGGCATACCAATAAAAGTTCATATGTGCATATTTTAATGCAAATTAATACAAATATTATTAGCAAATAGTTCAAAAAGATTATTCCAGACTAGAATCAAACCTAGAACTAGAAAAAAAACTGTTCGTTTGAAACAGGTGTACTTCCACTCAAAGGCTCGGCCTCAAGATTATTTATTTTTATTTTAAATATTTTTCAAAGAAATTAATACATTTATTCAGCAAGGACGCATTAAATTGATCAAAAGTGACAGTAAAGACATTTATAATGTTACAAAAGATTCGATTTCAAATAAATGCTGTTCTTTTGAACTTCCTATTCATCAAGGAATCCTAAAAAATTAAATATATCACAGTTTCCACACAACTATGAACTGTTTTCATCATTAATATTAATCATAAATGTTTCTTGAGCACCAATTCATCATATCAGAATGATTTCTGAAGGATCATGTGACACTGAAGACTAAAAATTCAGCTTTGATCACAGGAATAAATTATATTTTACTATATATTCACATAGAAAACCGCTGCTTTTACATTGGAATAATATTGAAGTATTTATGTAATAAATGCAGCTTTGGCGAGCAGGAGAGACTTCTTTCAGAAACATTACAAAATCTTACCGACCCCAAACTTTTGAACAGTAGTGTGAGCTTTAAATTCCAGATATTACTTCCTCAAACTAAAGTATTAGTATAATGCCGCCAAAGGCTTACGCAAAGAAAAAAGACTTCAGTGAGGCTTCAGTGTGTTTGGATGTGAAAGCAAATCCCTCTCTGCCTTCTGAAAACAGACGTTAAAATATCAATTAATGGTTAGGATTTATTTATAAAGCTGTTCCTGAGCAGTACAACCCAAACGTTTGCTTGTACACAGCGCATTTTACAGATGGCATCTTCCTGAACTTGGGAGAGCACAACGGCGGCTCAATACACCTCAATAAATGAGAACTATGCGCTTCAGTATGTTTTCAGACTCGAATTGATTAGGAAAAACAGACAACATTATTATTAACTGTGTGTTTACACATGCTTTAGAACAAGGGTCTCCAACTCAACTTACATGGAGCCACTGGAGGTAGACTCTGGTACCCCTTTTCCACCAAGGCAGTGCTAGAGCTAATTCAGAGCCAGAGCTAGTCCCAGTTCATAGTTGGTTCGACTGTGGAGGTTTCTAAGAACCGTTTGCTTTTCCACGGGCTGAGAGCCACAACAGAGCCATGTCTTACGTCACTGTATACGTCTAATCTCTCTCAGCAAAGCTAGCGAGGCATCGGCAATGTTGCCAAGTCCGTGGTTTTGCCGCGGGCTGTTTTTTCATGTCCACGGGATGAAGCGACCCCAATTATGTGATATTTAGCCCCATATTGCGAATTTTAGTAGGCAACCATGCCAAAAAACACATATTTTACCCCCAAATGTGATTTTTACTGGGGAATCCCCCCTGGAACGCGATTGGGCTTGTTTTGAGTAGCAATTGGGCGGGTTTGTTGTGAAAACCTGGCAACCCTGCCGGGAAACACACACACACACACACCAGGCTTGTTCGAGACGCATCAGCGCTTGTCAGACCGATCCACATATGATATAAAAACGCATGAGTGAATCAAAAGCATAAGGAGTCATGTGCTCTCGCTGGACTCATTATCATACGGCGATCGGTCTCTGCACAGCACCGCTGCGAACAAGCCTTCCATCAACAATGCAAACGTTGCGTTACTATTCATCCACATGGCTTTACGATCCTACATCGGCATCAAAACACAACGCAAACACAGCGAATCCAACGCATTCATGTAGTTCGCCGTAATTTGTATAGACGGAGATTACAAACGAGCAGCAGCTGTTAGCTCCATTAGCTGCTATTTCACAATGGCGGATCTCAAGTGTGTGTTGGTCTTGTTGACCCCGCCCCCAGCGCCTGACGTAATCGGTTCTTACTTCTAGCCCTGTTCTAGCCCAGCAATGTTTTGGTGCTACTTAAGAACCACTTTTCCTGGCTCGGAGCTAGGGCTTTGGGTGTGGAAACACAAAGAACCGATTTGAAACTAGGCTCTGGCTCCGATCTAGCTCTGGCTCTGCTTTGGTGGAAAAGGGGTATGGGTCAGGCTGGGCCGCATCAAGTATTCCACAAAAAAAGTGTTTAAAATATTCAACAAAAAAAAAGAAGCACAACTGATCCAATCTTCTCAATCTTTATTATTGACAGTTCTTTAACATGAATGTTTCTTCTGAACATGAACTGTTCCTCTGAATTTGAACATTCCTTTCTGAAAACGAACGGTTCTTTAGAACATAGGCTTCTCTTACCTACTCAATTTTTTTTAAATATAGCCTATAGAAATTAAATCATTATGTAATAATGAAATAATGAACAGTGAACGAAATTCTCGGAAATACTAGGAAATAATCATTTTGGGACTATTTGCATTAATTTGCGTCAAATATATTATCAGTCCCGAGATTCTTCACATGAGTGAATAAATGCATAGATCCGCTGTTAAAGGGTTAGTTCACCCAAAAATGAAAATTCTGTCATTAATTACTCACCCTCATGTCGTTCGACACCCGTAAGACCTCCGTTCATATTCGGAACACAAATGAAGATATTTTTGTTGAAAGCTGATGGCTGAGAAAGGCTTCAGATAGGCCTCCATTGGCATTCAGTACATTTACACTCCCAAGACCCATAAAAGGCACTTAAAACGTCGTTACAAAGTCCATCTCACCACAGTGACTCTACAATAATTTTACGATGCGGCGACAATAGTTTTTGTGCGCAAAAAAAAATCAAAATAACACCTTTATCCAGCTTGTTATTGTCTTCCGTGTGTGCCTCCACGACGCATGCGCGAGAATATGAAGTAGCGCCAGCGTTCAGGAATCCATGAAATGCACACTTAAGCCCCATTTCGAGAACTACGCTGAGACCTACGCTGAGACCGCGCGTCTTCCTCTGCTTGTAAACAAATCCCTTCTGGGTCATGTGTCCGAGCGCCGGATCTGCGTCATATTCTCGCGCATGCGTTGTGGAGGCACACACGGAAGACAATAACAAGCTGGATAAAGGTGTTATTTTGATTTTTTTTGCGCACAAAAACTATTGTCGTCGCATCGTAAAATTATTGTAGAGCCACTGTGGTGAGATGGACTTTGTAACGACGTTTTAAGTGCCTTTTATGGGTCTTGGGAGTATTTATGTACTTTTTGTGCGCAAAAAAAAATCTAAATAACGACTTTTGATTTTTTTTTGCGCACAAAAACTATTGTCGTCGCATCGTAAAATTATTGTAGAGCCAATGTGGTGAGATGGACTTTGTAACGACGTTTTAAGTGCCTTTTATGGGTCTTGTGAGTGTAAATGTACTGAATGCCAATGGAGGCCTATCTGAAGCCTTTCTCAGCCATCAGCTTTCAACAAAAATATCTTCATTTGTGTTCCGAAGATGAACGGAGGTCTTACGGGTGTCGAACGACATGAGGGTGAGTAATTAATGATAACACTTGAATTCCCCAGTGGTCTGATGGTAGAATTTTAGTAAACCGTGTCAAAGGTTCCGGGTTCTAATCCGCTCTCATATAGTTTTTTTTTTTTCTTCTTCATTAAAATCAAAGCTTTTCATCAATGATTGCATATTAAGCGGATGGACACGTTTGTGTGCATTTTGTTTTGTGATTTCACCGGAAAGAATAGAGTCTCTCTCCACAACGGCATTAAGCGATAGATTGACACTCTCGTCTGTGTGTGAAGACTGTGTATGAGCCAAAAGAGAACGTAAACCCCGCCTACGTTGATTTGATTGGCCATCTCAATCATTTTGACATTGACGAACGCTGTTAGACCACATTCGTTTCGACTGTCTGATCAGCCTCACATTCCGTTCCTGTCAATCACGCGGTGTCAACCAATTATACTGCATGAGGGAAGGCCGAGCCAACTCACACACACACACAAAGTGAGGCAGCTTCACACGTCGCGGCACACGCAACGACTCCGCAAAAAGGTGCTTGGCCGCACTAACAATAAACTTTGATGTCAAGTAGTGGGCCACAAAATATTATCCCGCGGGCACGAGTTTGAGACCCATGCTTTAGAAGCTTTCTAAGTGAATGCTTACGATTATGGTGTTAAAGGTTGTTAAGATTATGGTGTTACACTTCCCGCACACGCTTGAGGTGTTCGGCCTATCACAACGCACTGGGTCAGCTGGCCAATCAGAACACTCTGGGCTTTTCAGAAGGAGGGACTTTGTAGAAATCAGAGCGTTTCAGACAGACTGGGACAGGGCTGGATTGGTAATTGGGCATGCCGGGCATTTTTACGGTGGGCTGATGCACCTTGGGGCCGATACAAGGGGTTTTGTTGTTGTTGTTGTTTTTTACCTGTGTCTAACATGATCTTCCAGATAAATAAAACTACAGTTAAACTCTGGATTCTGCGAAAGAACTATGGTAATTTTTATTAGGGCAATTATCGGATCATTTAAATGGTAAAGGGGACATTTGTGTCCCTTTTTACAAGATGTAAAATAAGTCTCTGATGTCCCCTGAGTGTGTATGTGAAGTTTTAGCAAAAAATACCCCACATATCATATTTTATAGCCTGTTAAAATGTAAACCTTTTGGGGCTAAAACAGCAACATCACACAGTACCAAGGACACAATACAATAAAGTGTGACCCGGATGTTATTAGCAGATGTGTAACGTGTGTTTGCGTGTGATGCAGGACTTGATGCAGCAGCTGCTGTGTGGTTTGGCGTTCTTACACTCGAATCGGGTTCTCCATCGGGATCTGAAGCCAGAAAACATTCTGGTGACCAGCAGAGGACAGGTGAAACTGGCCGATTTCGGTTTGGCGCGGATCTACAGCTGTCACATGGCGCTCACACCAGTGGTAAGAGACGCGCAGTCTGGTATCATCAGCACTGATCGCACACACACACACACACACACACACACACACACACACACACACACACACACACACACACACACACACACACACACACACACACACGTCTGATGTTGTTCTCTCTGCTCAGGTCGTGACGCTTTGGTATCGCTCTCCTGAAGTGCTGCTCCAGACCACATACGCCACACCTGTGGACATCTGGAGCACCGGCTGCATCTTCGCTGAGATGTTCAGACGCAAGTAAGTGAGTGAGTGAGTGAGTGTGTGTGTGAGTGTGTGTGTGAGTGTGTGTGTGAGTGTGTGTGTGAGTGTGTGTGTGAGTGTGTGTGTGAGTGTGTGTGTGAGTGTGTGTGTGAGTGTGAGTGTGTGTGTGAGTGTGTGTGTGAGTGAGTGAGTGAGTGTGTGAGTGAGTGAGTGAGTGAGTGTGTGAGTGAGTGTGTGAGTGAGTGTGTGAGTGAGTGTGTGAGTGAGTGTGTGAGTGAGTGAGTGTGTGAGTGAGTGTGTGAGTGAGTGTGTGAGTGTGTGAGTGAGTGTGTGAGTGAGTGTGTGAGTGAGTGTGTGAGTGAGTGTGTGAGTGTGTGAGTGAGTGAGTGAGTGTGTGAGTGAGTGAGTGTGTGAGTGTGTGAGTGTGTGAGTGTGTGAGTGAGTGAGTGAGTGAGTGAGTGAGTGAGTGAGTGAGTGAGTGAGTGAGTGAGTGAGTGAGTGAGTGTGTGAGTGTGTGAGTGTGTGAGTGTGTGAGTGTGTGAGTGTGTGAGTGTGTGAGTGTGTGAGTGTGTGAGTGTGTGAGTGTGTGAGTGTGTGAGTGTGTGAGTGTGTGAGTGAGTGAGTGAGTGAGTGAGTGAGTGAGTGAGTGAGTGAGTGTGTGAGTGTGTGTGTGGTAATCCCTACGTTATGGGGACCCACAAATGTCCCCACAAAGATGGCAATATCCGAAATGACACCAGACACAACGCGACTACGAGATGCGACAAATCATCTTCCTTTAACGTTGACTTATTATCATCTCTGTTGATCAGCTCGTTCTTTGTCATGATTTGTAATGTGGCGTCTCGTCTTTCAGACCTCTCTTCTGTGGAGAATCGGAGGTGGACCAGCTGGGGAAGATTTTTACGTAAGTAAAAACATACACACTCGTGTAAGAGAGGCTGAAGGACAGAGAGACACTGAAAACACAACTACACTGACGGCCAAATCAACATGTGATTAATAGTGACGTGTGTTGATTGACAGGGTGCTCGGCCTGCCGTCTGAAGACGAGTGGCCGACTGATGTCACTCTGTCCCGTCAGAACTTCAGCCCTCAAAACCCTCAGCCAATCGCAGACTGTGTTCCTGAGATCAGTGAGAAGGGGGCGGCACTTTTATTGGTACATTTACATTTATCACTTATCACTTTATCACAGAGTAAAAACTGAAAAAGAAGTAAATGAACTGTAAAAAGCAATTAAAGATGATTTTTTTTAGAGATGAGATAAACCGATCAGGCATAACATTATGACAGGTGAAGTGAATAACACTTATTATCTCCACACTGCTTTTTCAAAGCCGTTCGTCCACACGCAAACGCAGTATTCGTACACTGAAACCAAACTTTTTTGAAAACTCACCAGTTGCAGTGGTGTCGTGTGGACAGTAAAACCCGAGATTTTGGCTTGGTGCGTCAGAACAGGGATCGGCAATAACCTTTTTTACAGGCTTCTGATTGGCCAACATGGCTTTACAGTTAGGGTTAAATTGCCACCTATTGGTTTGGCATGCTCTTGACAGCGCTTCATAGTGTGTTTTGCGTTTTCATGTGGGCGCATTCTTTTTTTTTTTAAATGGAGAAGGGGGCAAAAGAGGTGGATGGGATATATTACGCAGCAAGTGAAAATTTTGTCCTCAAAGTTGATGTGTTAGAAGCAGGAAAAATGGGCAAGTGTAAAGATTTGAGTGAGTTTGACAAGGGCCAAATTGTGATGGCTAGACTCAGAGCATCTCCAAAACTGCCGCTCTTGTGGGGTGTTCCCGGTCTGCAGTGGTCAGTGTCTATCAAAAGTGCTCCAAGGAGGGAACAGTGGTGAACCGGCGACAGGGTCATGGGCCAAGGCTCATTGATGCACGTGGGGAGCGAAGGCTGGCCCGTGTAGTCCGATCAAACAGACGAGCTACTGTAGCTCAAATTGCTCAAGAAATTAATGCTGGTTCTGATAGAAAGGTGTCAGAATACACAGTGCATCGCAGTTTGTTGTGTATGGGGCTGCATTGCCTCTGACCAGTCAGGGTGCCCATGCTGACCCCTGTCCACCACCGAAAGCGCCAACAGTGGGCATGTGAGCATCAGAACTGGACCACGGAGCAATGGAAGAAGGTGGCCTGGTCTGATGAATCATGTTTTCTTTTACATCACGTGGATGGCCGGGTGTGTGTGCGTGGCTTACCTGGGGAACACATGGCACCAGGATGCACTATTGGAAGAAGGCAAGCTGGCGGAGGCAGTGTGATGCTTTGGGCAATGTTCTGCTGGGAAACCTTGGGTCCTGCCATCCATGTGGATGTTATTTTGACACGTACCACCTACCTAAGCATTGTTGCAGACCATGTACACCCTTTCATGGAAACGGTATTCCCTGATGGCTGTGGCTCTTCAGCAGGATAATGTGCCTGCCACAAAGCAAAAATGGTCCAAGAAGGGTTTGAGGAGCACAACAACGAGTTTGAGGTGTTGACTTGGCCTCCAAGTTCCCCAGATCTCAATCCAGTCCAGCATCTGTGGGATGTGTATCAAGTCAAGCTCATCAAGACTGCATTTATTTGATCAAAAATGCAGAAAAAAAACAGTAATATTATGAAATGTTATTACATTTAAAAAAAAAATCATTCTAATATTCTGATTTATCATCAATGTTGGAAACAGTTGCGCTACTTCATAACCTGTGACACTTTTTTCAGGATTCTTTGAATAAAAAGTTTTTAAAAAAGAACAGCATTTATTTCGAATAAAAATATTTAGTAACAATAGACACTACCGTTCAAAAGTTTGGGGTCAGTCTTTTTTTTGTCTTTCTTTAAATTATACTTTTATTCAGCATGGATGTTAAATTGATCAAAAGTGATAGTAAAGATTTATATCGTTTGAAAAGATTTCTATTTTGAACAAATGCTGTTCTTTTAAAGGGGTACTTCAGCGCTGGGAAGATGAATGTGTATTTAAACTGGGTCATTTATGTAGTAGAAATGTGAAATTATTTTTGAATTAGGTGCTTTCTAGACAGAGAAAAGACAGAAAATGTATTTTTGTCTCATGTGGATGAAAGACAACAACTCCCAGAATGCACTTGCTTCGCTGCCCTACGAGGCCACTCCCAAAGCCAAGGCCACTGGTCGTTTTGATTTTCATAGTAATAAAATAATTTTGTTCAGTTAGAGAACAGACACTACAATTAAAAACTGACGTACCTTTTAAATAAAGAGTGAGTGAGCTGAAGGAAAGTCAGGCACAAGCGCAGCAGGTTCCAAAAAATATTAAGCAGCAAAAACGGTTTCCAACATTGTTAAGAAATCATCATATCAGAATGATTTCTGAAGGATCATGTGACATTGAAGATTGGAGAAATTATGATAAATTCAGCTTTGATCACAGGAATAAATTGTATTTTAAAGAATATTAAAACAAAACCATTGTTTTAAATTGTAATATTTCACAATATTACTGAAATAACTAAAACTGAAATAAATGTCTATAGCATTATTATTATTATTATTATTAAATGAAAATGGAAAAACAAATTATATTAATAAAACTAGTGTTATTTTAGATTTATTTTAGTTTTATTAATATATTGCATGAGCTTTTGTTTTTATATTTTTAGTTTAATTTTAGGTAATTTCATTAAAAGATTTCAATTTATAAAGCAACATTTCTAATTTCTCAACTAATATTTAGTATTTAGTTTTATTTTGGCTCTATTTGAATGAGCAGAAATGTTTCTACTAGTGTTAGTTCTGGATAATAACCCTGATTAAACTGTAATTGATTTGAATGTTTAACAGCTCACGTGATCTTGTGACTCTCGGTTTTCCTCTGTCTTCACAGGAAATGCTGACATTTGACCCGCTGAAGCGAATCTCTGCGCTGAACGCTTTGGAGCACAAGTTCTTCACAGAATGAGCGCTTCATTCCCATCATCCACTGCGGCCTGGGACCAGCAAGAGTGCCACATACTTAAGAACTGAACATTCAACCATACCTGTGTGTGTGTGTGTGTGTAAACGTGTTCGTCTGTGACTTCAGTGAGCGCTTTCGTACATGATGAGGAGGATTTGAGCATCTGTGATGATAGACTTGAACTTTGAAGTGTCATATTTCTCTTCCTTTACAGTGGAGCATTATCATTTGTACTCTTATCCCTCATCCAGCATATGATTCCACAGAGCAAATAAATAAACCAGCCCCTAAAACTCACTGATCTCAAACGAGGAACTGCTGACATCAGGGGTCGAGATCACGTTCTCACTGCGTAACGTCTGACGCAAAACCAAACGACCATAAGCTGTCCACACCGACTTCCCCATTTCTATTCTTTCCCACCCAACTGAAATAAAATGCTTTCATTTATAAATGTGTGTTATTTATTAGTTTTTTCTGTCAGATCCAGTGATGACAGAGCTTTCAAATGAAATTATCTTTGTTCACGCCATGTCGTAATTACCATAATTCATTGTAATTTGATCAAACCGAAGATACAAAAACACACAATCTTTCAGACTTTCAGATCTTTTAGCTTTTTTGTTAATAGACATTGACACTATATTCAAATACAAAGGATCCAGAACCATTGATGTTTTCACTGCTGTAGATCGTCTGCTTTGCTCTGAAACAGATTACACTTGTTACAATAGCCGCATTTCCGTTACCCTTCAAATTGCGCAAATTGTGAATTGAAAATGCGCCCAATGGAAACGCGCCAATTTCGCAAAAACTCACATATCGCAAAAAAGTTTGCATGAGAGCCACACCCCCTGTATATCTCATTCCAAATTGAAGCAATTTACAGGTGCTGGTCATTATAATTATTTCACTAATTCCATTCAAAAAGTTAAACTTGTATATTATGATTCATTACACACAGACTGATATATTTCAAATGTTTATTTCTTTTAATTTTGATGATTATAACTGACAACTAGGGAAAATCCCAAATTCAGTATCTCAGAAAATTAGAATATTACTTGAGACCAATACAAAGAAAGGATTTTTAGAAATCTTGGCCAACTGAAAAGTATGAGCATGTACAGCACTCAATGCTTAGTTGGGGCTCCTTTTGCCTGAATTACTGCAGCAATGCGTTGTGGCATGGAGTCGATCAGTCTGTGGCACTGCTCAGGTGTTATGAGAGCTCAGGTTGCTCTGATAGTGGCCTTCAGCTCTTATGCATTGTTGGGTCTGGCATATCGCATCTTCTTCTTCACAATACCCCATAGATTTTCTGTTGAATTTGCTGGCCAATGAAGAACAGGGATACCATGGTCCTTAAACCCGGTACTGGTTGCTTTGGCACTGTGTGCAGGTGCCAAGTCCTGTTGGAAAATGAAATCTGCATCTCCATAAAGTTGGTCAGCAGCAGGAAGCATGAAGTGCTCTAAAACTTCCTGGTATACGGCTGCGTTGACCTTGGACCTCAGAAAACACTGGACCGATACCAGCAGATGACATGGCACCCCAAACCATCACTGACTGTGGAAACTTTACACTGGACCTCAAGCAATGTGGATTGTGTGCCTCTCCTCTCTTCCTCCAGACTCTGGGACCCTGATTTCCAAAGGAAATGCAAAATTTACTTTCATCAGAGAACATAATTTTGGACCACTCAGCAGCAGTCCAGTCCTTTTTGTACCGCAATATTGTAATATGCATTACTTTTCAAAGGAACTTTCCCCAACACTGGTTCTGATTTTGAAGAAAGATCTTGACAGACCAAAAAGAGACCTTAAACTAAAAGATCAACATTGTCTAAATTGGATTTTAGTGACATTAAAAACAATAAACCTAAAATTAAATATTTTGGGCATATTGGGCATATTGTTTTCATTAATTTTACTCTTGAATTTCAAACGCTTTACCAAATAAATATATGCATTGTGCTAGATAACATCAGCAAATCTTTCAAACAAAAACTAGTGCTTATGTAAAATAACCATGGTTTTATTATAGTAACAGTGTAGTAGGCCTAACCATGTTTTTTTGGCTAATTGATTACCATTTATATAACCACAGTTTTACCACAAATACCATGGTTAAACTATGGTTAGAGTAGCAAAACCATGGTTAATTTGTGGTTACCATGATTTAACTACAATAACCATGTTTTTTTGGTTTTATCTAAAACCATGGTTCATTTTCGTAAAGGGCATCAGCAATTATTTCTACAAATTGAAATGTACTAAATTTACTATAGTACATTTACTAACTTTATTACAGAGCAGATTCAGGAGGATATGATGAGTAAAAAACGCAGCAGAGCGAACTTAAATATCCAGGTTCGGTGATTATTCACATGCATAATTCATGAGGCGATTGTTCACTGTTGGCGCGCGTCCCCGCTGCTGAGCAACAAGATGGCGGCCGCCGCCGGATCAGGTAAATTTATGAAAAACTGCTATTGTATTAGATTATTTCTTTCTTTAGTATGCACAACAAGTGTTATGATATGGTAAAACGCGGAAAAAGTATACTTTCATTGAAGTATTCACTCGTGTTGCTGTGTTTAGGGTCTCGGCATTCATGTGGGTGTGTTTGCACAGCATTAGCCTGTCAAATCCGTGGCATTTGTCTCGTTTAACGTCGATTGAGTTTGTGTTTGAGTCAGTTTTAAATAGTTTAAGGTTCATATACATGGTTCTTAATGTGTATGGGGGAAAGTACGACAACGTTTTAACGTAATCTGCCTATCCTGTTGGTTAGCCGTGTAGCTAATTCAACTGCAGCGTCATGATAGAGAAACAACACAATACACGGGCTGTGTCTCAACCTGCTGAGCTGCCTTGCTAGACTGCATTTCTGCGTATCATAGACGCGTCTAGAGACAGTTGAACTTCACTGATGTTTTATTAGTGCTTTCTAGGTTGGCACTTGGCAGCTCGTTAGGTTTAAGAATATGTTTACCAAAGTGCTGTATAGGGAGGCAGTTCGCTAATTTGAGGCACAGCCATCGACTTCTGTGATCTTTACAGACCCAGGGAAACCAACATCGAAAACCTAGCTCTTCATAACATCACTTTAAACAAAATATCTAACATTAATTATCTGATGAGCATTAGCCTATATCATATTTTTAATGTCTATACAACAGGTTTGTTAATGTGTTATAGAATTTAAAGGTGCAGTGTGTAATATTTATCAGGATCTATTGACATAAATGCAATATCATATACATAACTATGTTTTCAGAGTGTACTTTACATAACATTTATTACCTTAAAATTAGGCATTTCTATCTACACACACACCATGGGTCCCTTACAGTGAAGTCACCATTTTGCACCACCATTTTTCTACAGTGGCCCTAAACGGACAAACTGCTCTACACTTGGGCACTAGAGTGCTAGTCATGGCAAAATTACAACATGTATCAAGTTCCTACGCGTTGAGAAATATTTGGAGGAAAAAAAAAGTAATTTACTAAAATAGACATTTGTAAAATTATTTATAGAGGTATTTATTAACATTTGTATGCTTTTTTATTTATTCATAAAAGTTGTTCATTTTTGTACCATGCTTGAGATAGTCACACCACATGTTTAAACGTACTGCATTTTAAATGATGAATTATATTAATTTTTATCTTGTGACAGTGAAAATGCCATGTCATGTCAACAACCCATATATGTTACTATCAACATAAAGCATTGTTTCTATATACACATTCAACATATCTACTTGATCAATAGTTTTATAGTCCTATCATTTTCTATGATATGATTTATGTTATGATTGTCATTTGCATGGCTTCACGAGATTGTAGCCTTTTCCCTCACTAAAGCAGTGTAAAGTACATAGAACTGTTCCTTTGTTTTTGTCTGATTTCTCAAATACATTTAGTCTTAAAATCAAAGTTTGTAGTGTTTTGGTTCTGTTTGCTTTGGTTCATCGTGGCTCATAGCTTTTTCTCAAGCAGTTTTTTTTACATCCCTATGGGGAAAATAAATAGGAAAAATGCTTCCTAAGGGGCCGTACACACAGAACGAGTTTTTCCATTCCTCTGCGCAACTTTTCCATTGTTTTTCTATGTAAACATGTGCTAAATGGACGTCTTTAACTGTTGTGCTCGCCTCTTTTGCAGCGTCTCATGCATGACACAGCATTTTAGAAACGCGTCTCTCAAGTTAAAATAAGTTCTTTAAAAAACGCATCCTAAGACTTTGCACTTTTTTCGTTCCACTGACCTTCGTCTCACCTTTTTTTTTAACAGCAAAAACGCGTTCTGTGTGAACCGGCCCTAAATCTACAATAGCGGATGCCACTGTTGCACTCTTGGGGATATTTTGCTGCTGAAGTCCGTTCTAAATCTGATCATCCAAGTACCACCTAGTCCTCACCAATCCTCTCTAGATGTATTACAATGGTAACAATACTAGTTTGCAATCCAGTTTAATCACTAATATCACAAAATAAAAGTGCTTGGGACTGCCCTTCCTGGTTTCATTATTGGTGTCATGCTCAACTGAGTCTTTTTTCGTAATCCAGTGTTTGTTAGTCAAAAGCAGGCTATTCTTTAAGCTCACCCTCAGGAAATCAGACTCACTGACTTTAAAGGGTTAGGTTAGTTCACCCAAATATGAAAATTAGCCCATGATTTACTCTCCCTCAAGTCATCCTAGGTGTATATGACATTCTTCTTTCGGACGAATACAATCAGAGTTATATTAAAAATGTCCTGGCTCTTCCAAGCTTTATAATGGGAATGACTTGTTGGGTCATGTTTGAAGTCCATAAAGGTGCATCTATCCATTAGGGGCAGTGTTGGGCACGTTACTTTAAAAAAGTAATTAGTTATAGTTACAAATAGTAACTGAGTTACATCATCATAAAAGTAACTAATTACCAGGGAAAGTAACTACTGAGTTACTTTTTTTTTTTTTTTCAAAACTTGGATGCCCCCAATATTAAATATGTTAAATGAATGAATTGGACACTAAATAGAATAAATTATAAAACATTGTACACGTTATCACCTGGGTTTTTAGCCACTCATGTTGTGGCGGCATGTGATGTGACACGCTTCATTAGATTAGAATTACTTGCCACCGCCGTGGAGAGACTCTTTCTTCCTGGGCATAAGTTGCACGTTACATAAACATTTTTACCTTTCACCTCAACGAGGGAAAAGTAGCGCTTATACTTCCAGTTTGCGAAAGCTACCTTTGAGTCACTGGACTTGGTGTGTGTGACTGTGCATAAGCGTGTGTGTGAACTCAACCTATCATCCTCAACCTTGTCTCCCACCCACCAATCATCATCATCAGTTATGTGTACAACCCCATCCACCCCCCAACACGCATGGCATGCAGGCCGACGCGCACACACATACACCAACAAGAGAAAGAAAAACGTTGCAGGTCCGACTGACAGAGAGCCTGTTCGGAAGAAAACCGCTTCAGTGAGCTCAATTATAGCAACGCCGCGTTTTTTTCTTCTCAGTAATGCTAACGCCGTTGTAACGGGAGAAACAGTAATTCATTTGATTACTCGTTATGGAAAAAAAATATTCCCTTAGTAACGCCATTATTACCATCACTGATAAGGGGTGTGAACCTACACTGGTCTCACGGTTTGGTTCGATTACGATTATCATGCCATCGATTCGGTTCAATTTGATATCACGATACATCACAATGCATTGGTGATGCACTGCATCCTCATATATACAATTTTGTCTGAACCTTTAATTTTACCTGTTCAAAGAAAACGCGCTTCTTGAATGTATCAAACAAAACAAGTCTGGGCACAGACGACATAACACAACAGGAGCATTTAGAACAAATACACAAAATACTAAAAGCCACTTCAGGAGGTGGTCTGGGCTGCATTACAGTCAAAACTAAAGACTAAATACATCTGGTTGTTGAAACCACAAGTGTAAATTTTAAAAAACCACATGTGTACATTTTTTGGCATTGTTACTACTTACTGTAACAATGCTAAAAAAAAAAAAAAAAATTACGTGTGAGTGTGTTTTGGGCTATATGCCATGTTATAGCCCGATTTGACAGTGCTACTGAAGCACGCATCTCTTCATCAAGCTAACGCACACACTACCGAAACACTAAATCAGATAACTGAAGTCAGCTACCGCGACAAAGCACGTGTGTGTGTGTGATAAATGACGTCAGAAAAGAATCAGTACATTATAATTGGTTATAGTTTATTATTGAACTGATACCGAATCGTCCTTGTCTGCATCGTAGAAACTATTAATTTCGACACCCCTACTATCCATCATATAACTGCTCCACACGCCTCCGGGTGTTAATAAAGGCCTTCTGAAGCGAGGTGTTTGTGTAAGAACAATATCCATATTTAAAACTGTATAGACTAAAATAACTAGCTTCCGGCAGTCCGCATGAGTCGACTTGCGACGTACATGAGCATTAAACGCTTTGGCACCTCTTGTGGATGGGGCTAGGCAAAAAAATCAAGCCCCCCTTCTCTTATATTGAAATCCTTTGCCATTTCTCTTTAAAAAATTCTCATTTTAGACTCTAATTTATGACCAGTGTTTTGTTTTGCTCTATCCTCTGTCAATACGCATGCGTCAAGTGTCAAGGGTTACTCTTTTGCTGTAAATCGGCTTGCATACCGCTGACCGCCAGAAGCTAGTTATTTTAGTCTATTAAGTTTTAAATATGGATATTTGTCTTGCACCAAAGTGTCGTCGTCTGAGTGTGGAGCAGTTATATGACGGGCAGATGCCCTTTTATGGACTTAGCCAGGACATTTTTAACATAACTCTGATTGTGTGCGTCTGAAAGAAGAATGTCATGTAAACCTAGGATGACTTCAGGGAGAGTAAATCATGGGCTAATTTTCATTTTTGGGTGAACTAACCCTTTAAGAATTGGGAATTATATTTTGCATTGGCTGACTTGGTTTCAAAGACTAAAATGCATGTTTGGGATGTCTTAACTGAAAACAACTTGCCCTGACAGATCTTAGAATATATCTGTGATGTTTTCTCTGCTATAATGTATTTCTATATGTATCTTACCTTTCATGCAATGTGGAGGCAATATGACTAAACAAATAAAAATATACTTTTACAGCCATGTTATCTTTGCGAGCACAGACTGTTAGGCTATTTAGTTCAATCAGTCTGTCTTTTTATTATACAATAAGCTTCAAACAGAGTGTATTCACAGTGATTAAAGATTATTAAATGAAAAGATTGAAAAATGATTGCACAACCACCAAATAGGTGGCGATATGCACTATGGACCAGATTTACTAAACAGGGCACATTTGCGTGAGAGCACAATTCCATAGAAGCGCAGATTGGAATGGAAAGTTCAGCGCGTGATCTACTGATGACACACCAGTTAGCATCTGGTTTAAGACGTGCTTGGGCGGTAAATAATGGTGCAAACACCACAGTAAATTGACGAGCCCAAACCTTAGTAAATCACTGTGCATGATTCATTTAAATACTCTCCTCCCATAAATACACTCGTCTGAAAGGGAAACTCCTACAAATGCATAATACAATAAGATCAGCCGCAGAAATAACCCTGCCCACGCCTTTTCAGCGCTAATTTATCACTGCGTGTCTTTAGTTAATCCTGACAGTAGTTATTTAATGCCAAAAGAGGGTTTGCGCTGACTGTATGTAAATCACCATTAAACAAAATCAAAAAAAGTAGTATGGCATGCTTTTTCTTATTGTCTGTTTCCATTGGTGATTTGTCGCTCTGTTGAGAATGTCTTGTGTTAACCATGAACATACTCTGAGTTTTCTTAACTTACTCCCGGATGCGTGTTTTTGGAACCAGCAAAAACAGGTTTGGGTTAATCAACCGATAGTTCAGTGTATGTTTGATGGTAAGATAACCTTGCTTTCTGGAATACCCAAATTTTCAGTAACACTTTACAATAAGGTTCATTAGTTAACATAAATAAATGCTTTACAAGTCCAGCTCTTTATTAGTTCATCTTTGTTATTGTTAATTTCATCATTTTACTAATACATTATTAAAATCTTGTTAACATTAATGCACTGTGAAGTAACATGAACAGCTGTATTTGTATTAACTAACATTCACAAAGATGAACAAATACAGTAACAAATGTTGTATATTATATTGCATTTCTGTCAATAGATCCTCATAAATACTACACACTGCACCTTTAACTCTTTCCCCATCAGCGTAAAAAAAAAAATTTGTCAGCCATCAGCAGTGTTTATGATCATTTTCACAATTTCATGTCCCCCAGAATATTATGTTGTATGAATATCTGAACATGCAATATATCAAATTAAATAACCGAGCCTTTGCTTTTTAACTAAAACAAATCATTCATGCGAGTTTCATAAAAAAGCAACGTTTTAAGCAAAAATCTGAGAATCACATTTTAGTCAAAGACTGATTTAGTACGATGATCAAAACGCAGATGAAGTCGATCGAGTCCATCAAAACTTCACAGTCCAATAGCCCGTCCTGGGCAGTTTTGATTTAGATGCTGTTTAATGTCAATGATTTGCTTATGATATCGCTTGTTTCTGCTTCTTCGTCTGTGTTTTGATCAGGAGATTCTGTACTCTTTTAGGACATGCATAACAGTGAAAACACTGAAATATCTGTGTTTTGCTGGGAAAGAGTTAAATGTCCTTTAACTCAGGCTTAACCTGGCTTATTCTAAGCCCTGTCTGTGAAACCAGGCCTATTTCATTTAAAACTCTAGAAATTACATTTCTAGCCATTTGTGAAATATTGACTCCGAGAACTTCTAAATCAGCAAGCAGTTTCCCCTGCAGTATCTGTTTTGAACATTATTTCAGCAGCAGATGTTTGTTCATGTTATTGGTGTGTGTTTTCACAGGCGTGAAAGTCCCCCGTAACTTCCGGCTGCTGGAGGAGCTCGAGGAGGGTCAGAAGGGTGTTGGAGATGGGACCGTGAGCTGGGGTCTGGAAGACGATGAGGACATGACCCTCACACGCTGGAGAGGAATGATCATCGGACCCCCAAGGGTCAGTTCTACTAGCTTGCTCTATTGAATTAAAATGTTTAGATGCATATTCTTGTGCATGAATAAGGCTGTCATATTTTTATCATTTCACATCTTCCTACTCAGAAAAACAAGAGGTTAGTGTTTATTCTATTAGAAAATGCACTCTGTATGACTCTGAAAAGAACCAAATATGCCAATAACAATAGGGGGAAAAAAGGCATATTGCTACTCTTGTATGTAGGGGTGTGCGGTATACACTATATTGCCAAAAGTTTTGGGGCCTTAACATGCACATGAACTTTATTGACATCCCATTCTTAATCCGTAGGGTTTAGTATTGAGTTGGCCCACCCTTTGCAGCTATAACAGCTTAAACTCTTCTGGGAAAGCTTTCCACAAGGTTTAGGAGTGTGTTTATGAAAATGTTTGACCATTCTTCTAGAAGCGCATTTGTGAGGTCAGGCACTGATGTTGGACCAGAAGGCCTGGCTCGCAGTCTCCGCTCTAATTCATCCTAAAGGTGTTCTATTGGGTTGAGTTCAGGAACCTGTGCAGGCCAGTCAAGTTCCTCCACACCAAACTCACTCATCCATGTCTTTATGGACCTTGCTTTGTGCACTGGTGTGCAGTCATGTTGGAACCATAGACTGTAAAGAAATATGGACGTAGTGTCCGTGACGTCACCCATAGGATTCTGATGAGCCGTTATGAAGAGCAAAGTATGGACGAGCTGGCCGTTGCCATCTTGGCAGCGCGTCACTCCCGGATAACAGAAAATGGGCAAAAAGGCGGGACGTGGGCGGAGCTTGAGTGACGCGATGACTAACAGACACCAGATAAATGGCTATCCACCTGTCACTCGAAGTGGCCACGCCCTTAATTATGCAGAACTTTAAGGCTTTATATAATGTAAACGAATGAGTTATAAAAAAAATTCACCCCCCTCACAGTTGTCATGAAGGGCTAAATTAGCCGTATAGACCAAAACCACAATTTGTACCAGGCTCTAAACATGTTTTATTCTGCTGTAAAATTGGCCATTTTAACATGGGGCTCAATGAGATTCTGCTCCCTTCTGGAGCCTGTCCCTAGTGGCCAGTCGATGAATTGCAGTTTAAGGCACTTCCGTATTGGCTTCAAGAGAAACTGCGTGAGGTTGTCGCTTGGTTGGAACAGGAAGGGGCTGTCCCCAAACTGTTCCCACAAAGTTGGGAGCATGAAAATTGTAAAAAATGTCTTATGTTGAAGCATTGAGTTCCTTTCACTGGAACAAAGGGGGCCAAGCCCAACCCCTGAAAAACAACCCCTCCTCCACCAAACTTTACACTTGGCACAATGCAGTCAGGCAAGTACCGTTCTCCTGGCAACCGCCAAACCCAGACTCATCCATGGGATTGGCAGACAGAAGCGTGGTTGGTCACTCCAGAGAACACGTCTCCACTGCTCTAGAGTCCAGTGGTGGCGTGCTTTACACCACTGCATCCCACGCTTTACATTGCACTTGATGTAAGGCTTGGATGAGCTGCTCGGTAGGGCTGCTCGATTATGGAAAAAATCATAATCACGATTATTTTGGTCAATATTGAAATCACGATTATGTAACACGATTATTTCACATGACTTTGGGAATGTGTTGCATTTATTAAAAATACACCTTTCAACAATTCAATTGAAATTGTAACATTTGTTGTACTTTTTGAACTATTAAAATAAATAATATAACATATATTCAAATCAAAGTATAAAAGTATTCACATAAAAATGATAACCACAAATAAATAAGATCAACAATATGGTTCGGCTAGATATGCTTTTCAGGTATGTCTAACATTAGTTTTCAGGTACAGAAATGTATCAAATGTACAATAACATTGCATATTTAAGTGCATAAATTAAAGATTAATCCTATTAAACTTACAAAAGCTATTCAATCAAGAGCGGTGAGTGATGTCCTTGTCTTTTGTTGTTTGACATTAAACAGACAGCAGTAAAGGCTACTGCCCCTTTAAGACATAATGATACTGCCCCTTTAATACCTAATGATACTGCCCCTTTAATACCTAAAGCTCGGATATGCGTCGTCTTTCTCGACTGTATAAAGTTCACTTAAGGCATATTCAGACTATGTCTGCTAGGATACTCATCAAGATGGACATGTTGACATACGTTTTGTGTGAGTTTGTCCGTTCAAGAGCAAGACTTGAAAGAGAACTCAATATTTGCGCGCTGTGAGACGCACATTTTCTCATAGCGCGCGCGTCTTCTCATTCGCGTCTTCTGGCACTAAACCTGGGTGAAGACGGCGAAATGGCAGCACTCGCATGCATTGAACAAAGTTTACAAAGAGAGAATTATTTGAAAAATATGAAGGGAAAAAAGGACGTTTACACGGCATCCCTGCTCTCGTCAGTTTTTGTTTCTTTATTAGATTGTCATAGGTCACTCTGTTTAATTTTCAAGTGGTTAAACAAATTCGTGATGTTCCCTTGCGTTGCAGCCACTACCATGTAGCAAATCTTGCAGCATGTTTCTGCTGGTCGTCTGATTCCTCAAAGCCAAACTGTTCCCAGACAACGGAGTTGGTTTTGCCTTTTTTGCTCACCAAACGCTGCTGTAACTGCCCTCCTTCTGCCATCTTTACTCGCGCCGAGTTTTTACATTCCAGAATGATATGCACACGAGACTCACGAACTGAGAGAGTTTGTGGCTTCAGGAGGGGCGGATGTGCGCGTGCGCGTTTCATTCAGAACGCAAGACAAAATAAGAGTGTTCTTGCAAAACTGAACATGGCAAAATAATCGTTTTTTCTCGATTGTACTATTTTGGTGATCGTTGGGAGGCAAAATCGAAATCGAAATCGAAATTCGATTAATTGCACAGCCCTACTGCTCGGCCATGGAAACCCATTCCATGAAGCTCTCTACGCACTGTTCTTGAGCTAATATGAAGGCCACATGAAGTTTGGAGGTCTTTAGCCATTGACAGAAAGTTGGTGACTTCTGCGCTCTGTGTGCCTCAGCATGCTTGCGCTGCACGATTAATCATGTTTTAATCACGATAACGATATCTGCTTCTCTCGCTTGATTACAAATCCTTTAACCCCTTACCTGTCACCCCCCTTTTTGAGAATACACATGAAAATGCACTATCCAAACTTAAAGGGCTGTAATTCAAGAATGCTTTGGAATATAGACCTAAGTTTTAAAACTCTTGTTTTCAAGCAGACACTCGGCAGATTATTGCTGAAGTGAACACAATTCAAAATATGAAAGTATGAAAAAGTTATGGAAATTTAAATTTACTGTAAATAAAAAATACTTTACTAAATATTTTTATTTTATATAAAATATATATTTTACAAAAATGTTTTAATCTAAAATTACTATAAAATCAAAGCCATATGTCTAACCAAGTTGTGTTCCAAATTTGAAGTTGATATCACAAAAATTTAAGTTCCCATGAGATTTTGTTTAGGCGCTGTACCACAAATAGCCACCGGGTGTCACACATATTCCATTGATTGTTTTTTTGATGCATTTTTCTGTAAATTTCTGTCCAAATATCCCTTCCATCACAAAATGGTCACCAAATATGGAACCCTGAGACTCAGACCTTTCCGACGATATGTGTTTCGTCAAGATTAGAAAAGATTTTTATTATAAAGTAGTTAAAATAAATGTTGTAAAATAAAACATGACGATGCCCACTAGGGGAGGAGCCCGCTAGAATAATTTAAAGTATCGTTTCCATGGTAACGCAATGTCCAATTTCAAAACGGTTTTCACAGGATGAATTTTGAGTTCGTAAGCTTTCGAATGATCCCTAATTTATGATAATTACTCAAATATATGATACAAAAAAAAGCCGATCAAAAAGAGTGCCAGGTGTCCCGCCAGCGGGACGGTGACAGGGAAGAGTTGTTTTTTCTTTGGGATTTGCATTATCTTGCATTGGTAACAAGCCACCACTAGCAGTCATGCTTCTGGGTTCCAGATGTGAAGAGCTTAAATCCCCCAAATAGAGCTTTTCCCCTTAAAAGGATATACTTTCTTTCCAGTGTTTTACTTAATCTGTGCAATCTGGCAACTCTGTGCACGCGCTCCCTCTAAAGTGCTGATGATCTGAAAACAAATGTGCGCTGGAGTTTAGCGATCTCCACAGCGAAATTCTGCTTCAAGTGTCATACAGCCAGTCTTTGTTTCTTCACAAGCCACTTGTACTATTTGTGTGACTAAATCTGCCACGCTTGAATTCACAGAGCTACTGAGATTCTTTCACAAATGTTTGTTGAAGCATCTGCAAGCCTAGTGTTTGATTTTATACACCTGTGGCCATGGAAGTGATTGAACACTTGAATTCAATGATTTGGAGGGGTGTTCCAATACTTTTCGCAATATAGTATATATTGTCTATGATAATATCTTAATTGCTGCAAGCTTACATTGAGTATAGTGGCGGGCGATATTCCGTTAGAAATTTGTCAACTGGTAGAGATTTTGGACTATCGTCTCTATCGTGGTTACGCTTGTGAGACGTTGCTGTACTATGCAGTCACGAAAGCTTATTGCTTGCATGCGTTTTTAAATACTGCGGTTTAAAAACAGGTGATTTTTAAAAATAACCTTAATAAAAGCATTTTGAGACACGCACCGTCGCATGCACGAAGGCTCTTCACAAAGCGCGGCTTGAAAAAATCGTGTTTTATCATATCATATGATATTATCGCAAATGCAATTAATTGTTCAGCTCTAGGTCATATCGCCCTCCCCTAATCGAGTATGTCACTTATTTTGCAAAAACCAAACACGCCTTCAAAGTCCATGTGATGTAGGAGTGCACACCCAAAATTCTTGATGCAAAATGCAAGATTGCAGTTTTTCTCGAAGATTAGTATGATTGCAAATGTTTATTTACAAGAATTTAATATTAAAAGGGGTCATGAATTCAACTTTTTTTTTTTTATATATTTTCTGAAGTCCACTTATAATGTTGATAAGATTTTTACATCAAAAGCAGTCATAAATTAGAAATAAATAGCAATTTTTCTACCCTGTTTTGTTGACTGTCTGGTTTGAACACTTCGTTTAAAAGGGGTGTGTCTCCTTTGTCCTTTATAGGGATGGTTCACCCTAAAATGATGTCATCATTTACTTCTTTTATGAAGTAAACTTTTTTCACAAAAGGTCCCACTCGCGCTCGTCCATATAATGGCAGTGAATAGCGACCAGCATCAAGCTTTTTAAAAAAGTATCACAGAATGATCCCATGGGACACGTGCCATTTATTCCAAGTGTTCTGGGGGTTAACACTAGGGGTTTGGTGAAAAACAAACCAAAATGTTATGTATTATTTAACAACATCTTTGACCTGTTGATGAGTTTCAACAATGTGTTCTTAAATATGGGAGTAAATCAGAGGTTCTGCCGGTCTTTAAAGTCTTCAATGTCATGGCGTAAAATGTAAAATCTTTCTCAGTATTCCTTAAATCAAAATAAATTTACTTGAGATGCAAATATAAAATGTAGTTTATACTTAAAACATGGACAAGTTATGAAAGCTTCCCTTTGACTTAAGCAGACAGATAATTCTCAATTAATTTTGATCAATTTCACAAGGCTTCATATTTTATTAAAATGAATTAAAAAGTAATGGATATCTGTTGGAAGTTGCATTTTCAGACTCTTGAAGTGTTTCTAATACAACTCTTTAGGCCCTATCATACATATTTAGCTATAGAATTCATGCATTTTTATACTAAATGTTTTTAGGCTACTGTTTTTCATACAAATACCATAGAAACCATATAGATACATTTTTACCAAGGTCGTGAAGAGCTATATGCATGCTTTTAACTGTGGTTATCATGATCTAAATGTATGATACTATGGAAGACCAATGGTTAATTTGAATAAAACTCATATAATTAAAATTTTATCATATAAAAATGAGGTTGTTTAAAATTTTTACGGAAGTCTGTTTTTGTTAATGAACATAAATTTACATCTTCATAACTCAAGCTAGTACTACCATCAACTCACTGTCAAATGTGCATTTCTAAAACAAACCATGTAATATTACTAATACTGCAGACTGCACTGCAGACTTTGCCGAAGATATATGCCAAAGTCAGGCAACACAAACCTGTTTCATGTCTAGAAACATTCAACTTAGTATTCAGTGTTCAACTTAAAGGTCCTGTTCTTCGTGATCCCATTTTTCAAACTTTAGTTAGTGTGTAATGTTGCTGTTAGAGCATATATAATACCTGTAAAATTATAAAGCTCAAAGTTCAATGCCAAGCGAGATATTTTATTTAACAGAAGTTCCCTTTCAAAGCCTACAGCGAACGGCTGGTTAGGACTACATCCTGGTATTTCCTGCTTTAATTACGTCAGTAGAGCAGTATGTCGACTAACCTCCGCCCACAAGAACATGCGAAAAAGGGGGCGTGGTCTTGCTGCTCCCGCGTGGAGAATAGGAAGTGTTGCGTTCGGTTGCGTTCGTATAGTTTGTTTGTCGCCATGTCGTAGAGACGCTGTTATTTTCATCCCGGAGTCAAGTCACCTTTGTTTGGCTTTCCCAGGGACGCTGTACTTAGAGATCATTGAGCGCATGCATCCCCGTTATGGTGAGAGGCGTGACCTTTCCGGTAACGTGCGCTCTGCGTGTGCTAAGCTGCTGTCGAATCACAACACGGGAACCGCTGGCACAATCAGAACTCGTTACGTATTTCTGAAGGAGGGACTTCATAGAACAGGGAAATCTTTCAAGCCGTTTTGAGGACAGTGAAAACAGCAGTATACAGATAAGTAAATTGTGTGAAAAATACTGTGTTTTTTTACACGCGAAACATGAACACATGTTATATTGCACACTGTAAACACAATCAAAGCTTCAAAAAAACACGAAAAACGGGACCTTTAAGGAAAAAGTGTAGCGCCTCAATGCAAGCAGTTCAAAATGCTTGCGCTACGTCTGACGACATTGCACACCAGCTATGCGCGATAGACGGCGCGTAAGCATTTTGAACTGCTTACATTTTGAGGCGCTACACTTCAGGTGATCGGCCGGAAGCTAGATCATTTACTTTATAAAGTTTTAAATATGGATAATTTTTTACACAAATGCATCACTTTGCTTCAGAAGGCCTTTATTAACCCTTGGAGGTGTGTGGAGCAGTTTTGATGGATATAGATGCACTTTTATGGGCTTCAAAAACAGCAACATTCACTGCCATTATAAAGCTTTGAAGAGCCATCTATATTTATATATATTATATTAAACATTTAAAAAAAAAAATCTGATTGTATTCGTCTGAAAGAAGAATGTCATATACACCTAGGATGACTTGAGGGTGAGTAAATAATGGGCTAATTTTCATTTTTGGGTGAACTATCCCTTTAAAATATTTATTTTAAAGGTCCCATGGCATGAAATTTTCATTTTATGAGGTATTTCAACATTAATATGAGTTCCCCTTGCCTGAATATTGTCCCCAAGTGGATAGAAATGTTGATCGGCGTAAAACCGAGTTCTGGCTGTCTTTCTCTGCCTTTGAGAAAATGACAGGCCAGACGAACCAATCCTGAAATCTCCTGGTTTGACGTCCAAGCAGGAACGGTTACCTCCCTTTCCTCCGCCCAGAGAATCTGGCACGCCCATGCAAACGTTATATTTGTGGCTTGTGAATGAGTGAACGCTGGCAGTTTCTCAGTGTTTGGATGTACAAATGAAAACAGAAGTCTTTTTTCAGTTCCTTCTGATCTGTGATCAGTGATTTCTTATGTGTAGCTAATTATTTATTATTCGTGCACACAATGCGGCTTCTCTCTCTCCCGACAGAACGGTGTTTTCGATCTTGTGAGTCAGTGTTTTTGTACGTCCTCGTCGCGTCTATCTGTTCTTAAATGTGCATACAGTCGGGAGTTTCTGCTCAACATCGGCAGAGCCACATCTTTAGAGATAAACCTCACGCACGCCAAAGCTCGGCCTTCAACATCCCCGACCCCCAGTACTGCATCTGGCCTACAGCGGAGGCACCAAACGCGGCGTTAGATTAAGCAGAAGGGGGGTAAGCGTGAGCGTATCCGGCTAGGCTAGCCAGCTTTCCCCACAATAAACTGGATTACATTCGATTACTGCTGTTGTGTCTTTGTTTGCGCTGTGTAAGTTACTCAATGCGCGTCACTGACGCTTTTCATATGATTGGAACATATCTAGAAATAATGCTTTAATCAAACTTACTAACTCGTTCATCTCGCTGTAATGGTACATTGCATGTGTTACAAAGTTGGTAGAAAAATGATGAAGACTGACTCGGCGTGACTGGGACTCGTGTTTATTCAGAACTCTCAGATACAAACACAATAAACTCGCACTGACAGACAGCGCTCTCACAACTCAGTAGTTACTATAAATAACTTTGTTAGCAATCGCTCCGTCTCCGTGATGTCCGGTTCGCGAACGAATCATTCTTTTGAATCGGTTCTTTTTAGTGAACCGAACCAGTTCACCAAATCGGACTGAATCGTTCTAAACGGTTCGCGTCTCGAGTCAGCGCTGATCCATAATTTACTAAAGTTACTAACTTTCTGACATGAGTGACAATCCCTCCGACTAGAAATAGACTAATAACCTGAAGTATATGCTGTAACTAAAACAGTTCACCCTGAACTGAGACATGCTGAGAGAACTGATGAGAAGTGAACTCAGGTCCATCCGTCTCTCTGGCAGCAGCTTGTGCGTCGTAGACCTCGTTAAACCACGCCCCCTCCGCTCATTTCAAATGCAAAGATGTCAGCCAATCACAACAGTGGGCGTTTTTACTGAAGTCTCACAGCAGACACGCCTCTTGTAACAGGGCATTCAGCCACAGGGCAAACAGCAGTATAGACAAAATGCCTTTTATTTCTAAATTATGACATTTTATGATGTAAAAATCATACTAACAATATAAGTACACCTCAGGAAACACTATAAAATAATAGAAAAATGCCATGCCATGGGACCTTTAAGAAAAAATTAACAGTCTGGTTTCTACAACTTTCACTTAGGAGCAAAAATCTGCATTTAAATTGGAAAGAATATAAATGTGACCTTTATAGTGACATTGACTGATATGACTTTTTTTTTTTTATCAAGATAATTTTTTGGCCATATCGCCCAAGCTAATAACTGGCAATATCAAAATCAGTTCGCCCATGGGCGTCTGGTCTGAAAACCAGGTGTGTTCAGGAGCATTGTTGGCACGTTGCTATTTTGAGGAACTGAAAACAACTGCGCCATTGACCAACACAAACCTGCTCTAAAGTCAATAGTGCAGTATTTTTTGTTATATAAAGGGCATGCTAGTAATATGAGCCTATAGGCGGTGCACATGTACATTAAAGTTAAAAGTACCTACATGTCATAATGGATAGTTATTGCATGTATCGGAATTAACTATTTGCAGTAACGAAGAATGAAATTGGCTAATTATTTGACCAATTGTGGCAACACGCATGTATTTGTTAAACTAGCAAAAGTGGATTCGGACACGCCCTAAGTGCACCTGCGCTTCAGACCATGAGCTCAGACTGGTAAAATCGGGCCCAATGTGTTTCTCCTTAAACATTTAGAGAACATTTTGATGTATTTTGTTTCCTTAAACTTTCATTACTTTAAAAAGTTTTACCTTTACCTGCAGAAATCCTGTTATAATGATGTATATGTGTTTTATCCATGCAGACTATCTATGAGAACAGGATGTACAGCCTCAGAGTAGAATGTGGACCAAGATATCCAGAAACGCCCCCTTTTGTTCGCTTTGTGACGAAGATCAACTTGAATGGAGTGCATAACTCAAATGGCGTGGTAAGTTCAACTGAGTACTGAATACTTCAGTTCTTCCTCATCTGCTTCTCTTATCACATGCATTTCTCATTGGGGCCTTTATAATTCATGCATTTCATTATTTATTTATCATATTGTGTAATTCTTAATTGCTACTCTCTAAAAAAAAATATTCAGTGATTTGTTTGAGTTGGACATATCAAAATATGATATGTTGGGGGCTTCATGGATAAAAGGTTGGGAACCACTGACCTAGGGATTGATTTTACGTATATCTCACACAAAATGGTAGCTGCAAATCCATGCTTCGCTGCATGGATTCCAGTTGTTTCTGCAAATTGCAGCTTCTCTTTTCTGTAACTTTCGGCAGTCTGTATAATAGGGTTGTAATGATACACTCCTGTCGCGCTAACATTTTTCTTGAGGAACACTTGTGCTCCTAATTAAAAAAGAATAGGAGCACAGTCAAAAATTTAGGAGCACTTTCTGATCAATTATAAATTTCCCATTACAGGACAATCTTTGTCCCTTTAAATGAATGTACAGTGGCGTTTTTACCATAATAAGAACTAGGCATGTGCCGGTATCAAATTTTCATGTTGCGATTAATTGCTAAAGCTTTTATCACGGTATACGGTATTATCACGATATTGAAATAAGTTGCAAAAAAAGTGTTGTCATACTATAACAGGTTAAATCACTTTCTTATAACAAAAGAACCAAACATTTAAATACAATAAAGCAATACACAAAAATGTATAAAGTAAACAAATATTTAAAACAGATTAAAGTGCAAAAGAATTATAAAGAACAATAGGTATGCTGAAATGTACATTTAACTAAGATTAATACATGCTTTAGAAGTATTTTTCATTGTCAGTTTGTTAATGAAGGAACTAATGTTAAATACTGGAGCCTTGTAAAGTGTGTGATTGAACAACAGTCAGAACATATTCAAACAATATCTAGGGCATGTCATTTAGTCAGGATTAAAATATAAAATGCAAGTTTGAAAATGAATAGCTTTAAGTATTATGTATTAGGTTATGTGATTACTGGGGAAACGGCTGCATTTCTGCTGTTCCGTCAGCGCCCTCTGCTGTCAGAGAATGAATGTGCACTTCAACGTGTCTCCTCATTCCGCCATGTGCTCGGCTCATGCACGGTCTATTTACATCAGTGCACGTTCCTCTTTGACGTGTTTTTCATTTTAAACGGTTGATGGGTAAAGTATTCTTAAAATTCATTCTAAAAATCGGAATAATTCATAATAAATAATTATTCACGGTATTTCGAAGTGCCCACGATAACAATATTGTGCATGTTCATTATTGCGGTATATCGTATTACCGTTTACCGGCACATGTCTAATAAGAACAATGCTTTCTAATCTTAAGTGTTTGCATCATCTTTTGTCAATCTCTTCAATTAAAATAGATTAAAATGTTAATTTAAACAATAAATTCAGTAGAGCAATAAGACACAACCAGACTGTTACCAATTGTATTAAATCAGCATCAAAAGATCAATCTTTGCACTGTAGAAGTGGCACAGCAGCTCTATCTGAAGTGGTGTTTAGACACATTTACTTAGACTTAATGCAGCTCATGGGTAAATAATGTTTTATGAATGTTTTAAATATACGTTTTTGAATTCAGAAATAGGCTACGTACACGTTAAACTTAAACTTAGTTAAAATATTTATATTTTAAATAAAAAGTCCATGCAAAGTATAAATATGAAAATAAAACAGCCAGTAGGTGGTCTACTGTCTATGTGCGAGTCATTCATTAAATTGTTCAAATGCAAATTCATTTGAATCGAACAGCTTGGAGATGCACAACAGTTCTGGTGTAATTTTGGTTTTCACGAAATAGGCAGTATTGTCTTTTTTTTTTTTTTTTTTTTTTAAATTAATTATTTTTTATTAATTAATTTTTGGTGCCATTTTTGCCCCAAGCCCCCGTTAATTTCCGACCTTTTTTCCGACAGTTGCTCAGTCAGTGTTGATGCACTTTGGCAGTTGTAGTTTTTATTCCGATTGTATTATGCGAAAATGCGCCCGAAATGGTCGCTATGTAGAGCCCTGGTGATACTAAACTCACATAAGATGGTTATCGTGATATTTTAAGCCAAAATAAGATGTTTTTTTACACTATATATAAAACTATATATAGTAGTTAATGTAGTAATGTCACTGAAATGTTCATCCGCGCGCACTCCTGTTATTAGTGCACTATACATATAAGAACGAACCATCTAAAATGCTTTGAATAATCATATTACTAAAACTAGGTGTGATCTGGTGATTTAAATTATGTTTGCGCTTTCACTTTGAGGAGTGTGTGTGCGTTTCAGATGATCAATGCAATCAATCACAGCTCTAATCACAAGAAAGCGTGTCAAAATGTCTATTCTCAAACTGAAAATGTTTAGTTCAGCATTTACTCGCTCTCGTGTTGTTTTAGCACATCATGCTAGCATTAAACGTCCGCGTTTACTACAGTAAATCTGTTCATCATATAAAGCACTCGAGTCTCTTCAGAAGACTTGGATTTGGATTAGACACTCGATTGATTTATTTTTTTATGATGCTTTTAAGTTTGAGAGGAACTAGAGTGCACTAGTGCTGGGCGGTATGAGCAAAATTTTAAATCACTGTATTTTTCTAAATTATACCAGTTTCGCTGTATATGACGGTATTTGTTTTCCCCCGTGCATGACCGGGTATTAACCAAATTTACTGATTGAGAGGAAATACTGCAGTAGATTAACTTACAATGCCCTATTTTACTGTCATGATTAGGGCTGAACGATTAATTGCATTTGCGATAATATCGCGATATGCTATAACGCGATTTCCTAACCGCAAAGGCTGCGATTACAGTCTGGTCACGTGACACGCGAGAGTAAAGTCTGCAGAAAAAGCATCAACTTGGCATGTTACACATAGCCTATCATATGCCTGGCCTAAAAGAAAAAAAAACTATTTGTGTTTGATCTATCTAATATGGTGTTGTTCATACTATAGGCTACTATCATCTCTCCAATGATTCTGGATCGATTCTGAGCTTAGATTTTAATTGCAGGTGCGCGGTGGCGCTACGTGTGTTTTAGAAACACCCGTATTCTGATTGCTTCCATTATATCTCTCTCTCACACACACACACACACACACACACACACACACACACACACACACACACACACACACACACACACACACACACACACACACACACAATCACGCACAAACCATAAAATAATATTTCATAACGTTCGGAAAGGTTGACGGCGCGAATTGCAATGACATTCGCAGGCTTCTTTGCACAGGATAAGCGCTGTGAGAAACTGATGTCACGCTTACAGTGTTCTCGCCCGCCGGTATTTTCCTTACAAATGCTCAACGAAGGCTTCATTCATGTCGTTAGAAACTCACTGACAGAAGGCTTTCCATTTCAAATGCTCACGCGGCGCATTGTGAAGAGTGCTTGCGAGCACGCGTCTGTGCGCGTCTCAAAATGCTTTTATGACGCAAAATTAATGTAAACACCATCAGTAATGTCTTAATGAATTAATCAGACAGGGCAAAAACATCTTATATTTCAAGAGATCTGTGCATTAGTGTGAATGCAGGTCTCCCGCTGTCTATGATGTGATTAATAATCAAACCGTAAAGCTGAGAAAGAGAAAAATCACTCACAGTTCAGACACTCTTAAATACTGAAAGCACTCTTTGTTCATTGCTTGTAATATGTTTTTTTGTTTCTCTTTATGATTTACTACTTTATGTTTTGCAGCTATATTAGTTTATATATTTAAAATTATTAACATGCAATTGTTTTAATTAAAATGTTATAATGTGTAGTTATTTTAAAAAGCTTATAATTACATATATCATAATAAAAAACATATTAATTATTAATATTAATCTTATTAATTTATTAAAAACTTAAAAATTAAAAAGTTCAAGAATTGTTTTGGAATCGGATCGTGACTCCCAGAATCGGAATCGGATTGTGAGGTACCAATTAAAGATTTCCACCATTACTATACAATAATGTATTGTTGAATAATACAGAAGATAAAGAGTTTAAAAAATAATCGCATATTAAATCGCAATATTGGTTAAAAAAATTACAATTAGATTTTTTTCCAAAATCGTTCAGCCCTAGTCATGATGAGTGAATATTGCAGAAAAATTCCACACTAGAATTAATACAGGTTTGCAAAGCCCCACAATGTGTTCTTATCTTCTCTGAACAAACCACACGTGTCCGTTTAACACAGAAGGAATAAAGTCAGTTATTTTTTTACCCATTCTTCTTTGAATTGTCGTTCTACATCAGTCTTCTGTGTATCACAATAATACATTGCCTCATTGCGTTGATGATCAGATTCAGACGTACGGCTGTATGTGTCCTTATTTGCACATGTATGCTGGTCCATGTTTAGGGCACTAAAGATATGAAATGTGTCCATAAAAATGTGTTCGCTCTGGTCTGTATCTGATCTATGATCCACGTGGTGAGCGTTGTTAAACTCATCGTGGCGTAACGTACAGAAACCGCTCTCTTGCGTGCGCTAGAGCTTAGATTAGGCTCAAAAAATCAAGCCCAGTACACCCGACACAGTAACTGTAATTATGAGCCCGAGCCCGATTTAAATCCGACCATTTTTTAATACGTGGGCGTTCTGACGAGAACGAGCCAGTAATGAGTGAAGCGGACCGGTGTGACGCTCGGTCAGCTCAATAATCCACTCTATGCAGGCCTGCTCCACTCAGGAACCGCTCACTGGTAAAATGACGTTCGCTCAATTCCCGCTCAGACATGACATTTATCTGTACTGTAGCCTACTATACTTGTTGTAGCCGTTAAACAATGTATTTTGTCTCATATTTATGTTTAATATTATAATGTTATTTTTAAATTTCATCTGATTATGAAAAGTGCAAAGATGCGAGTTGATCAGCAATGATTTTGGTGGTTATTATATTTTGTTTAATATGAAATTTTGTTTTGTAGAAAGCCTTTCTTTAAAGTGAATTTAGTTTTGTATAAATTGTATCTTAATTTTAATCAAGGTTTCGTCAGCCAATTGCCTGGATTTAATAAATAAGAATCAAATAGGCGCGGGAGCGTCACTTTCATTGCACATGAACTGGAGCGTGTCTCATAAATAAACCGAAACTCCGCAGGCTCTAGGCTCGCAGACATGAGAAATATGTGTATAGAAAGCTTGAAATGTCCACTTTTAAACTAAACAATTCGAAACGAAAAGAAATAGGCTAGTTAAGCAATGCGCACTGTTCACGCGAGCAGCTCAGCGTCTCAGAGCGGTCCTGCACTCTCCATCACTCCATGTGCTGTGAGTTTAAAACGCATTTTTAGACTAATCCTGACTTGTGCAACTTTGTACACGTTTGTTTCTTAGTAGTAGTAGTATTAGTTCTTACTTTGCCAAATATATATATATATATATATATATATATATATATATATATATATATATATATATATATATATATATATATATATATATATATATATATATATATATATATATATATATAATATATTTATTAATATAATATTATTTCTGATTATGGCATAGCTTTCTGCCCACCCAATTAGGCTAATAAAGTAATGATTAAGGGTGTACTCACACTAGCCAGTTTGAACCGTGCCCGAGTGCGTTTGACCACCAAAGCGCGGTTCGTTTGACTAGTGTGAGTGATCCGAACCGTGCTCGGGCGCGGCTCGATTAGCCGGCCCTGGCCCGCTTGGAAGAGGTGGGCCAGAGCACGGTTCAGTTGGACTCGGGCGCGGTTCGCATGCAGTGTGAGCGCTAACCGTGCTGGAGCACGGAACAGCTCCGCGCTACTATCAACATTACAACAGCAAACACCAAACTATTACTACTTGGATACACTTTTCAATTAATTCAATAATATTTAGGTTTATAATGGTTCTGGTTTTCACCTTATTGATGAACATGAATTGAAGTTTGCGGGTAAAGCTGCAAATTCCTCCGTCAAAGTCAGCTGCCTCCGTAATAATCTTCTGATATGTGCAGTGCAATCAAGTGAAAATCGCTGCGCGGCATAAATTATAAATGTATTAGGCAGTCTATTAGCGAAAGCGCTTTTCTTCCTGTCTTCTTCAAAACAAAAAGTTGCATCGTGAATGACTTAAGCGTGCTCCGGCCCGGTACGTTAAGTGCAATGTGAGTGCAGGCCAGCGGGGGAGTGGGGAGGGGGGACAATCGCGCTCGAGCACGGTACAAGGCAATCGTGCCTAGTGTGAGTACACCCTAAAAAAACACAAATGCTTGATCAAGGGCCCGGCCCGAGGATAGTACTGGGAAATATCTGGCTCGGGCTCGGGCAGAGAATCTAAACTCTAGCGTGCTCCGTGTTGTTTGAATTCTCAGCTGTAATGCGATCTCATCTGTGTCCTCACAACAGTCCAACAGTGAAAAGGGACCCTTCTCAAACAGTGTCGCTGCACTGTGTTTTTACCAGTAATTGGGGTAATATAAATATTCATATCATAGTGAAAAATAAATGCCGGTATTCGGTATGAACCGGTATACCGCCCAGCACTAGAGTGCACTTTGCACGCATTCTGCCATGCCAAACCATACACAAGCTTGCTTTTATGTTAAACTACTTGTTAAATTTTCTGTAAGTCCATTAAATAGTTTCCTTTAATGCGGGCGGGAGAAGGTAACGCACATTTTTGCAGAACAAATCTGTCCCACGCAGGTCTCTAATTTCTAGTTGGGAAAAAAAAACGCCATTTCTAGAAATGTTTAGAGCTTTTCCCAAATTCTGTCTCTCTTTATGTTCTGGTTAATGCATTGTGTAAATGTCTTTGGTTGCCGTAGGTTGATATGCGAGCTGTGTCCTCACTGGCCAAGTGGCAGAATTCCTACAGCATCCGTGTGGTCCTGCAGGAGCTGCGACGACTCATGATGTGCAAAGAAAACATGAAGCTGCCGCAGCCTCCCGAAGGACAGATCTACAGCAACTGAGCTTCTGTCGTCGTCTTCTCTACCTTCATCAGAACACATTCACACACGCAAGGCTGAGCATTCCTCCTCTTTTTTTTTTTCCCCCTCCTTTTTTCTTTCCGGACTCATGAGAAATCCTCCCTGTTCCTGGCCACTCCCCATGTGCTGCAGCAACCAATGAGCAGTCCCAACTCGGGAGCTCCCATTGGACAGAATCCATGGATGTAGTGGTGTGCACAGCAGAATACTGTACATCATTCTAATCTTTTTTTTTTTTAAATGTTTATTTGTTATACATGCAAATTGTAAAAATAACAAATGATCTTATTGAGTGTAATCTGTGTGCCCTCATTTGAGAATAGTTCTGCAAGTGAACATGAATTTGTGCTATCATGTAACATGCTGTGTGGTGGGGATATTAAGTTTTTCTCTCTTTTTTTTCATCTTTTTCTAGTGATGATAGCACCAGAAACGGTCTTGACTGTTTCTGGCCTGACCGGTTAAAGCTGAATCTCATTACTTTCTTCCTTCAAGCTCTCAGCTTTAGGTCACTTCATGGGTTTATTAAAGGTTTGTGCAAAATAACAACAGAAGCTCAATGATAGAAACATGTCTAACAACATCAAAGATGAAGTGTGCAAATTGTATTTGACGATATATTCTATCCTAGCTTCATATGCAGAGAAAACTAGACGGCATTTGTGGGTTGATGACTGGTTATTTTGACACATTATTTTGGTGCTGAATAGAGTACACACTTCAACTTTAACAAGATTCGTTCCATCGAGCTGTTGAGAGCTTTGACACCATGAATACTATGAATAAATTTTGTGGTCAATATGTTATAGAAAAAATAGAAACGTTGTGAATTAAGATAAATTGCACTCTTGGTTTTAACCCTCTGGGCCTCTTCGGTCAAAAATGACTTGACAAAATTTACGTCTTGAAATTGTAGGGTTTTTTTTTTGCTTCATTGGAATGGGATGACTCTAGGTGAATTTGGTCACATTAGTTATGTGGATGCACAAAAACAAATCATGGACATCACACACAAACGTCACACTTGACTCCTCTGTCAAAAATGACAGACATAAGAAAATACGAAAACTTGAACAAATCTTTTGGTGGTACTACAAATTGGCCACCGTGCAAAATAAAGTGCACAGCAATGAAAGGGTGACACTTTAAAATATCAAGAGTGCAAAAGAGACACATATCCCCCCACACACATATATGAGGTAGCGCGACTATGTTTTTGCAAATGTGTGAAATAAAATCAATAATTCAGCCACCATGCAGTTAAAAAATCAACAACAAGGAAGGTGTTTCACAAGAGTACAAAACAGACAGACCCACTCACTCACTCACTCACACACACACTCACAAATTATCTGGTGTGGCTGTAACAATATGGTGAAATTTAGCCAAATAAGAGATTGAATTCAGACCCAAATTTTTATTGAATTTTAATGTCGTGTGACAAAATGTCTCCCTCTGTGTTCAGGTTTGACTAGTAAAATTAATGCAAAAACCAACACTTCAAATCAACATAAAAAATCACTTTAATCGAAAAGTATATTCAAAAAATGTTTTTTTTTTATTATTATTTTCAATGGGGAAAAAATAGCTAATAAAAATTGTGCAAATATTGTGTAAGTCTTGTAAAATCCCGTCAAAATTCTAACTAATAATCAAAAAATATTATCGAACAAAATATATTACATTGGTATTTACATTGCAAGGTTTTGGTCACTTTTGACTGTGAAGGAGCCATGTGTGACCCCTAAACAAAGAGGATTAGAGAAAAGAATCAACAACGTGGTTACCGTTCAGTCATACTGTGTTTTATATAACTGATCAGTCTACAAGAAAAACCCACACACTTGTGCTACATGTTGCTCCTCCTTCAATGAACAGCTGTGATTAATACGTTTACCTAATTTTGCAGATTCTGCAAGGGGTTTAATAATTAAAAAAGGATCCTAAAAATTGCATTTTGATTATTTGGTACTGCTCTAAATAAGCTATTTCCATAACACATGTTTATAGTCCACAAAACTGAATTGACACAAATGAACCAGTTCAAAAATGTACATGCACTTCAATTGTGTCCATTATCCATGACTGTGTGAAAGCAACACTACATTAAAGGGATAGTTCACCCTAAAATAAAAATCGTCATCATTGTTCTAAACCTGTACGAGTTTCTTTGTTCTGTGGTCCCCATTGACTTCCATAGCATGAAAGAAAGGACCAGCAACTGTTTGGTTACTGACATTCTTCAAAATATCTTCTTTTGTGTTCAACAGAAACTCAATACAGGTTTAGAACAACTTGAGGGAGAGCAAATGATGACCATTTTTTGGGTGAACTGTCCCTTTAAGAGCCAAGGGGATACTGCATACTGAAGTTTTATAGCATTCAGTACTGTATTAAAATATATCTGAAAAGATCTTATTAGGGGGCAAGCACTGAAGGTAGGCATCTATTGTAATCATTGCTGTTCCTATTACTGGCAGCCTATAGAACCGTTTGGGGGACTATTATAACATTTGACACACTTCTAGAGAACTGGCCCAACATTAACACGAATTTTGGAGTCTCTAACTCAATCCCTCTAGCGCCACCACCTGTCCAAACACTCATGTTTGGGCGAATAACTTTCAAACCATAAGGGCTAGATACAAAAAAATGTCCTCTGATTCCTTGGCTCATGACTCCTTCGATTTGCACCCAGCTGTCATGAAACGTTTTCGAAAAATGCGTGAACTAATTTTACATAGCGTTTGCGAAAATAGCTGTAAGGCTCCATCTCCTCAAAGCTTTATCGTAATCAGACCAAACTTGGTCGATGTCGTCACAAGCATGACTTGAGGCTACAGCGCCACCTACTGGCAGGGCCGTGCAGAGAGTTCTTCAGAGGCAGGGGCTCAAATGTAAAAAAGGGGCAATATGTAAATATATATATATATTAGGGGTGTAACGGTACACAAAACTGACGGTTCGGTACGTACCTCGGTTTTGAAGTCACGGTTTGCTACGGATTCGGTACAGCAGTTTTACAAAATTGCTTTTTATTAATTTTTATTCAACAGTGGTTTAATGAAAAAAAAATTTGTGTCTGTCCTTAAATTAATTCAGTTATAACTAAAAGTTTCTTAAAGATAATGCTGTAAACTATATAGGGAGCCCTTACATATTGCTATTAAAGATTAACAACAGAGCCCAAACTATTAGCCTAAATTCATTTGCTATTTATTTTTAGATATAAAAATCAACACTCATAAGCTTCACATAAGGCAGTTTTTGCATTAATATCTAAATCAAATTTTTTTTTTTTCTCCAATTCGTTGTTGAAATATAATCATTTAGTGGCTGTAATTTTCATGACAGGTTTATTTAAACATACATTAAATAAACAAGACATCACTAACAGGCTAAGTGGAATATAATGAATATATATAGGCTAATATAATGAATATATAGGCTAATATAGTGCATGTATTCAGTGAAAGAGTTAATCTCTCTAGTGAACTCACAGCTGTGGACACTGAATGACTTCTGAGGTAAATGTGATTCTACATGACATTTTTTGTTTACAAGCTGTTTTATTGTCTTTCCGCGGTTGAAACACCGATGGAGCGATTACACAACATATGATACGTTTCAATAAGTTGTAATGTATCCTCAACATACCTTTAGATATTCATTTCTTTAGGAAGAGATGATCGCGTTCACTCGCGCGCTGCCGCTTGAAGTTGAACTGATACGCGTCTCTCTGTCACGTCACATAATAGAGCGTTAAAAAGGCATTTATCGTTTGAATTTCGTGATAAAATGGACTGAATACTTAATATGTTCGTGTGGGAACTCGGATTTAAGTGTGTTCCGCGCTTTAAACAAGCCGACTGTTAACTGTTATAGATTGCATTCATAACCGTTCTGTACACGCACGCACCGTACCGAAAGCCCGAAACGTTAGTTCGTCTGTCCATGTAATTTTCAACCGATTTATGAATAAGAACAGAAAATTACCGCTCCACTTCACATGAATTTGAACTTGCTTTGCCAGATCACGATTGGTTGGTGTATATACATGACAAACGCGCATTGGTGAATTGTGTAATACTTTAAAATATATAATATATAGATTTGTAATTAAATCAACACATTAGCTCTGATTATGGATGAAAAAAAAATATTGGTTTACTTTTTTTTCCCGCGAGGCCACATACTCTCTGAAAGGACCATATTTGGCTCGAGAGCCGCTTCCGAACAGAGGAAAATCAGCTGTCAATCAAAACGCACGCAACCCATAGCAACGCGTTATGGCAATGCCTCAACAGAAATTGTCCGACTTTTGAGCCGTTCGTTACTATTGTATACATTGTCATCAATGTCATGTTATAATAATCACATTTATTTAGTTTTATTGACCACGATATTATCATTGATATTTGTCTGAGAGGGGCACTTTTGATTCATTTTGAAAAAGGGCAGGGGCTCGAGCACCCAAAGCCCCCCCCTCTGCACGTGCCTGCCTACTGGTCCGGAGATACGAAAATGGCTATTTTTGATTATAACTTCTGAGCAATGGTCTCTAAAAGTGGTCTTGTTAGACTTGGCTTAGTGCGCAGAGTCCAATGATACCCAATTTTCTCATATCGGCCATTTTGAATTTTGTAGTAAAATGCTGTATTTCATGAACCTATTAGTGTATCGTTACGAAACTCGGGATGGGTCATCGCATGATGGCCTGAAGGAGCCTGAGAAGTTTCGAGTCTTCGCCACCTAGTGGTAAAATAAAATATTCATATGCTTATAACTGGATTTGGTTTACTTATTTTCACGGGAGTCGCATCCTTGGATTCCTGAATCCTTGCAGAGTCCAACGATTCCAAACATGCTAGGTTTCGCCTTATGGTTTGTTCAACGTTGTGATTTAGCGTTTAAACAGCTTTCACAAATATCTTCGAAACCGGTAGTCTGATCGAGACGAAACCACTGTAGGAAAATCGGAATCATAGCGGGTTGACTATATGCTAAGGACAAATGTCAAATTTTATAGTAAGTGTCAAAAAAGTGCAAAGTCACGCGTGGGTTTTATATGCTCATAAATACAAATGTCTATAACTCCAAAACAAAATGAGATATTTTCACCAAACTTGACATGCTTATGAACTCTGAAGACACACAAGAAAAGTGGTGGGACTGCGCCACTTGGTGGTGCTATAATTAAACAAAACAGGAGATTGTCTCTAAACAACTCAATGTATTAATGGGTTTTCAACCATTTTGCTTAAAATTCTCTCCAAGTGTCTCATTTTCGCGGTTGGTATTATGCTAGCTTCCTTGTTTGCTTCTGTTGTGCTTGGCCCCGATAATTGCTGCTTGCAGCTATATTTATATTTAGTACTGCCCTTCAAGAAGGCACATATGTTACATGTTTTCCATAATTTACACACCCTGACTCCTAATGCATCGTCTTCTTGAGTCCCTCTGTGTGAAAACTGTATCTAAAGTATAGCCACTGTTGAAAAGGGCTCAAATATGGAGAAGATGCTGGAAAACCGAAGAGTGTGCAGAAGCTGGAGGATTTTTCTGAAGAACTGGGTTTAACTGATCTGGACAAACAAGAGAGTCATGAACTGTCAAAACACACACACTCGTCGATCATATAAAGCATTTGTACTTTTTAACTAGTTAATTTGTGTAAATTCAGTTATTGTGTCTTGTTGACTGCATCTAGTGTGTGAGAAAGCTTATTCAGGATAATAATATTTTAAGTAGGCCTATCATTTATTCTATTTTTTGGCAAGGCTATATATACTTGACCACAACTGCACTCAACACTTTACAAAAGTAACCACAGTTTTGGATTTTACTCACTGCTGACTTTATGCAGCCAATAGGTGACCATAATGCACAAAAAGAAGATTTTGAAAACTCAAGGCTATATAAAAAGTTGCACACATACAAGTGTACACATAATACATGAATCCATGCTGATTGGGCCACCACATTTTTTTTTAAAGTAGTCTCTTATTCTCACCAAAGCTGCATTTTTTGGATAAAAAAATACAGTAAAAACAGTAATGAAATATTACTACTTGGCTATTTAAATGAACTGGTTTCTGTTGTAGTATAAAGTAAAGTGTATGCAATGTATTCCTGTGATTAAAGCTGAATTTTCAGCATCATTACTCCAGTCTTCAGTGTCACTAGATCCCTCAGAAATCATTTGAATATCGTTTCTTATTATTATCAATGTTGAAAACAGTTTTAGCTGCTTTTTTTGTGTGGAAATGATGATACACTGCCATTCTAAAGTTTGGATTAAGTAAGATTAAAGGAAAAAAAACTTATTTAGCAAAGGCACATTAAATTGATTAAAAAAGACAGGAATGACATTTATGAAATTAATAAATATTACAAATTAGTTCTATATTTATAATTAATGCAGCTCTTTCTTCATCAAAGAATCACCGTTCCCACAAAAATATAAAGCAGCACAACTGTGTTTAACCATAATAAGCAGAAATGTTTCTTGAGCAAATCAGGATATTAGAATGATTTCTGAAGGATCATGTGAACCTGAAGACTGGGGTAATGATGCTGAAAATTCAGCTTTGATCACAGGAATAAATTACATTTTACTATGGGCCTATATTACAACAGAAACATGTTAATTTAAAGGTGCGGTGTGTAGTATTTATGAGGCTCTATTGACAGAAATGCACATAACTATGTTTTCAGTGGCGTATAAAGACCTCACATAATGAACTGTTATGTTTTTATTACCTTAGAATGAGCCATTTCTATCTACACACACCGTGGGTCTACACAGTGAAGTCACCATTTCTACGGACAAACTTCTCAACAGAGCGCTAGCTACTCTCAGCTATACACTCTCTGCTGTCTCACATGACATCTTTGTCCTGTTTCGGCCACCGTAGCTTCTTGATGTGCTGAGAAAGGGAGGGGTGAGATTTGGGCGTTGCAATGCCCAACCTCACTGCTAGATGCTGCTAAAACTCACACACTGCGCAATATTATATTTCACAATATTACTGTTTTTACTGTATTTTTTATCAAATAAATGCACACACATACACACACACACATATATATATATATGACGAGTCAGGATTCATCTTAGTCTTTGTCGTTTAAAAAGATGCCAAGTACATTATGAATAAGGAGTAAAACTTTAAACAAACAGCAAATAAACAATAACCAGAACAATTATCCAATGACTAAAGAATATTCATGTAGTTCTCAAACTCTTGTCTGCAAATACCCCAAATTAAACCAATGTAATCAATTTACATAAATGGGATTATCAGATGACCAAGAAAATAGCAACAAATACAGATATTCATGCCAAAGAGTAGTCATTTTAGTAGACTGAAATTAACACATCAAGTGCTATATCAGACAAAGGCTAAGCTAATAGCTAAAGGCTATCACAAAAATTACACTAAATCAAAGCTTTGAATAAACTTATCACAAATAGGTAACATCAAGCATTTTATAATGAAGAATTAACTTACAGATGATGCTTCTACAAACGCAAAACAAAGGATCACATCCAAAGATTGAGGAGATGCTAACTGGTGAAATGTGATCACTTATTTTTCTAGCGAACTGCCACTAGGTGGCGCCAAAACTAGAACAAATATACAAAATACAAGTGACAAGTAAACTTGAAGCAGAACACCCATAGTGGACAGGTCTCAGCTGAGATGCCAGACGAAGACAAACCACTTGATTCTGGACAGCGTAGATTGGCCTGATGTTCCTGGAAGAAGATCACAATCTTGTGACCAGAGCTACAACACCAGAATTACCCGAATGGTTGAAACTTCAGACTTATTATATATGAGGAAAGTCATCAATGGATCATTGGAAGCAACTGTTCGAACAGAATGAGGAAAAACAGAATGGTTTGATATTAGTATGTGTACGAGAAGGCTGCACTCCTTCTTCTGCACTCTTGTAACCAAGTTCAACTTTTCACTAAATTTAGGCACATGATCACATAAACCAGAGTTTATTAAAGCAGGAGCTGTGTAACAAACTTATTTGCATCCAAATTGTGCACAAACAAAGCTTTACTAAAACTAAAATAAAAACAATTTGTACTGAAAAACTAAAACTATAAACGCTAAACTAAAACAGCGTAACCCTGTGCTTTCAGTATGTTGTTGCATAGGTGAGAAAAAAATAAAAATTTACATTTTATTCAAGTCCGCCCTAAATATAGTATTGAATATTACTAATGTCACATATACTATGATGGATAGTATGCGCATTGAGATGCAGGCCTTGTTTTAGCGTTGACGCTTGTTGTAGGCCTACATTTATTTTACACATAGCCTACTTGTGTGCAGCCTCTGTGTAGGCCTACCCTTACAAAAGTAGCTTAAAAGGCAGGGTAAGATGCCCCACCCCACTAGACTATTTTTATTTTAATTCCTCTAAAAATTATAATATTAATTATAATATAAAATACATGTTTGAGCTGTTTCAACTGAAATCAACTTGAACTGACATATCTTAAAATATGTCAGTGCTATTGTTTTGTCTCAAGAAGCACACCAGTAATGTTTTTCTTCTAAGGTATATTTATAAAAGCTCCTTGAAAGGTGCAGTGTGTAATATTTATGAGGATCTATTGACAGAAATACAATATAATATACATAACAATGTATTCAGTGGTGTATAAAGACCTTACATAATGAACCGTTATGTTTTTATTACCTTAGAATAAGCCATTTCTATCTACACACACCGCGGGTTCCCTTACAGTGAGGTTCAGAAAGATTCACAGCCCTATTAGTCAGCATTGATATATTGCGTTGTCAGTCCCAGGCTAATAAAGGAAAATAAAAATGCGGTTAGTGTGTATAATCCAAACTTTAATAACTCCTGAACAATTGGCATTAACAGGAGCTGCTGCTTAGTCTGCATACATGTGCTGCTCTCTTTCTTCTCTCTTCTGAATTCTTCCCTCAAACGAGAGCATGTTCTCCTTATTAAAGCTCCAGATGAAAGTTTGCCACTTGCCAGATATCACAAATTACAGACACCACGGCTGCGTCCGAAAACTTAAAAATGCTGTCTTCAGAAATGCAATCCAGGGTAGGAAGGCATCAAGGAACATCCGGATCCAAAATACCTTCACTTCCTATCTCCTGCGATACCTTCATCTGATTGATTTTTAAAGGCAGCATAGATCTATCCTTCGCTGTCTTTGATATCCCACAATCCTCTGCATTCCAACACTGTAAAAAAGAATTCAGGTCTCCAATTGAAAATTTTCTATTGACCGATCACATCTACATTTTTTTAGTTGGCCAAACTGAATTTCTGTGAATTGATGCAATTTAATTGATTAAGAAATTCAAATTGGCCAACTAAAAATTTTAGATGTGATCAATAGAACATTTTCAATTGGAGACCTGATTTTATTTTTTTCAGTGATTCTGTGCCAGTTTTGACCAACGTTTATGATTTTTTTTATGCAATTTCTAGCAAGAAATTACTAATGTAGTATTAAATATTCACTTAGTTTTCACCAAAACTCACTCTATATTGTTGTAGATCATTAAACTATTACGCTGCCTAAGAAGCCTGTTCGAAATCAGTTTGGTGAGGTATATATATATATATATATATATATATATATATATATATATATATATATATATATATATATATATATATATATATATATATATATATATATATATATATATATATATATACATTCTGCTGATATCAAGTGTTGTTTACATTTAAATTAGCCTGAATATTGTCAGTACAGCAACTGTTGTTTTTTGAAATCAACACAACTTTTGCTGAAGCCTTGAAGATCATACTCGCTACAAGCTCTTCACAACTCTCCAAGTTTGATCAATTTGTCTAATTTGAGAAGTTGCTCTTCAGTCATCAGCATGGAACAGCGTCGCTCGAGAAGAACAAGGGCTCTTCCCGCACACCTGAGGGGATTCTTGGTGGAGGGCGACTCTTCCATTCAAGACCCCAGTGAGCTTTCACAGCTGGCAGCTGTAATCAGGTTGGACCACACTTACAGCTCCATCTCTGTGAAAGCACGAAGACCCAGGGGTTTGGAAGAGCGCTACCTGAAGAACGCCGCTGTCCTTCCCGACATCCTCCCAGCAGCCTCAGTGTCTTCGGTGGAAGTGTGCCCGGTACCTCTGTGTCAGCAGGAAGAGCCCATCTCCATCCATGGCTACAGTGTGGAGGGTTACAAGGAGATTTACCGCTCTGTGGTGGAGCCCATGATGAAGACAAGCTGTGGTCGCCGCCGTCCCTACAGTCTTGCGCTGGGAAGGAAGATCAAGCAGCGCCTATGGGAGACCCTCAGCTGCCCTTCGATGGTGGAGACAGAGCAGCCTGATGGACGCATCCTCATCACTGAGAGCTTCTCAACACCCGGTAGAAGCTTGGCTCCACAAATCCACGTGGACATCAGTGAAGAGCCGCTGCCAGAGGAACCCCGAAGAAAGAAGCCCAGACACTGAGTCATCCCAGTGTCACATGGAGGCTGGTGTATCGCACAGCGGGGCCTACGTATGTAAATATTGTATATAGTTATGGAGTAAGTTTATATTTAAATAGTACGTTTATAGTTTGCAGAGTGATTTTTAGCACACTGCTGTAAGATTGTTAAGATGCTTTTGGTCATTGTGTTGTTATGCGACTCCTCCAAGGTTGTTCCAAGTGGTTTTTAATGTGTTGCTAAGTGGCTGTCAGGATGTTTTTGGTCGTTTCCTGTGTGTTGGAATGCATTTGCCAAGGTTTTCTGAGCTGTTGTTAGCGCGTTGCCGTGCAGTTGCTGGACTTTTCGGAGTGTTTTTTTTTGTGCATTGCTACATGGCTGTCAGGACGTTTTGATTGGTCGGTTGATATGCGGTTGCTGTTAAACAGTAAGGTTAGGGTAGGTTAGGGTCCCTCACATGGTTTGCAGCTTGACGTGCTGTGAGGGCTTGTGTGCATCAGTGATGCTGAGAGCTACACCACTGGTACTTCAGATCTCCTGCTAGGGTCACTCATAGTGGACAGGTCTCAGCTGAGATGCCAGACCAAGACAAACCACCTGATTCTGGACAGATTGGCCTGATGTTCGGCAGAAGATCACAGTCTCATGAGCAACAACGGCAACATCATCTCAATCATCTGAATGGAAGAAACTTCACACTGATTATATATGTGGGAGTCGCAGAAGGATCGGTGGAAGTAACTGATCGAACAGAATGAGGAAACACAGACTGGTTTAATATTAGTGAAGGTGTGCGACAAAACTGCGTTCTTTCTACAGCACTAAGCCAATCAAATTTGAGGCCCAGAAATAATATAATATAATAGTCATGTAACAGAAGAGGACAAACAAGGTGAGTAGCAAAACAGTTCTTTATTTGCAGGTTCTGGAGAACAGCGGGAGATGGAGTCAATGGTGAGTATATCAGCGGTCAGGTAGTAGATGACTTAGCTGGAGGTTAACTATTCTCTATTTTGCAGACAGGGTTGGAGAACAGAAGACTTGAGGACTGGACCGTAGAGGGAAGCAGCAGAAGATTATGAAATATAATATAATATATAATATAATATAATATAATATAATATAATATAATATAATATAATATAATATAATATAATATAATATAATATAATATAATTAATATAATATATAATATAATATAATTTCTTAAAAGTTTGTATGCATGAAATAAATCATGATCATGTAAACACTGGCGATTAGAGCAGAGAAAATTATTAAATTATTTAAATACAACCATTACTATTCATAACATGTAAACACTGTCACAGTAATCTGAACTTCATAAACCAGAGATTAATAAAAAAGAAGCTCTGTAATGCACTTATTTGTGTTTCAATAATCAAAATCTGCATGTTAAACATAAAAACTAGAGCTGTGAGTTGATTAAAATAAGTAATTACGCAAAATCACACATTTAGAAAGTGCTGAAATTAATCTATATTTACTTCTGTGTCTAAACGCATTTAAGAAACCAAAATATGTAACAAAGTTTTAACATTTTTCAAACAAAGCCTTACTAAAATAAAAATGAAACATACTGAAAAACTAAACCTATGTATCAAACATTGCTTTAGTTTTTTCAATCTAATCAACAATCAAATCTCAAAACTCTCAAAATGTTACAATACAATTACAATAAATACATTTTATTGAAGTTATCATTTGTCTGAGTTTCATTTTTAATGTCTGATTATGTTTTAATATATATAAAGACAAAAGGCAATATATTATTCTGATCTATTAAAGGGATCTTTCACCAGACATAAAAGAAGATATTCTGAAAAATGTGGCGTTTTTTTCTGTCCATTTTAAGTCAATGTGGTCTAATGTTTTTTGGACCTCACTGACTTCATTGTCTGGACACAAACATTTTTAAACATTCTTCAAAATATCTTCTTGCAGGTTTGGAACGACATGTGTGCGAGTAAATTATGACAATTTTCATTTTTGACTGAACTGTGAGCTTGATTTCCTGAAGGCCAGTTTAAAGAGTGATCTGCTTTAGACTCTCAAACTGGATTCAGTGCTCCGTTTTGAACATGATATCGACCTGCAGCCCATTTTCAGGGTCGTGATCTACCGGTTATGAACAGACTGTCCAATGAACAGGTTCAGTCAAAGAGTTTAGAAGAGGAAACTTGTGTATGTGTGTGTGGAAATCATCAAGCTCTCTTCACTGAGGGAAACATCTATAACAGCATCACTGACCTGTCATTACTGATGTCAACGGCTGCTACAGAAGGACTGAAGAAAACAGCGTCTAGATGGACAGAGAAAGACACTTTACACATCAGCAGACTCTACTCAAATATACATATGCACTGTTAAATCTGTCTGTACACATTTACATATTTGTTTTTTACCATGACAGTAAAGCCACTATATACACAAACAAAATAATTGTAATAATTATATAATTTGTGTGCATATATATAATTTTTTTTATTAATATATGACAATAATTAATACACACACAACCACTCAAAAGTTCAGTAGTATTTTTTTAAATAAGTCTTTTTTTGCTCACCAAGGCTACATTAGATAAAAAAAACTGTAACATTGTAAAATGATTAAATGAAAAAAATTGTATTTGAATGTTTTAAAATGTAATTTATTGATCAAATCTGTATTTTCAGCATCATTACGCCAGTCTTCAGTGTCACATGATCCTTCAGAAATCATTCTAATATGATGATTTGCTGTTTCCCATTTATTTTATTAAACATTTTTTTCTTTAATAAATAGAAAGTTCAAAAGAACAGCATTTATCTGAAATAGAAATATTTTGTGTCTTTCCACTTTTGATCCATTACTTTCCTTTAACATTACCTTACTGTCCCCAGGCAATTATAATTAAATAAACATTTGTTAAAAGACTCTGCAGGTGTCAGTCTCAAAAAGCCCATAATGACATGCGCTAAAAGAGGGTCACCCATTGTACTGTTCTCCTTGCATTTACAGATGCAATTTAACAGGCAGCCAAACTCCATCCATAAAGTACAGATATATAACGTTTCGGTTACTAACGTAACCTCGGTTCCCTAAGATGAGGGAACGAGTATTGCGTTTTGCTAAAACGCTATGGGGGGAATTCCTTTCCTCGAGATATTGAAGCAAATTTTTATCCAAAAATACCTTTTATACGCAGTGCAGCTGCACAACTCTCAGCAGGAAGCAGCTGCGTGCTGATTGGCTGTGCCGCTGCAACTGCAGCAACCTATAGCGAGACGTTGGGGCGGGACGGACCAATCAGGTCCTTCCAAATTCCCGCCACAAGGGACAACAGAATTTGCATAGCCTAGGGTATATAAGACCTACTCTCGCAAGGTTAGTCAGGTTAATCGACTGAAGCGACTCCTGAGCAAGTGAGCAAGCACGGCAAGCAAAACGCAATACTCGTTCCCTCATCTTAGGGAACCGAGGTTACGTTAGTAACCGAAACGTTCCCTTACGAGAGTACTCTCGTATTGCGTTTTGCTAAAACGCTATGGGGGACCAATGCAAAACGCCGTGCTTGCTTAACGGCTCTAAAGCCGACGACACCAAACCCAGGCCAACCTAGGTGGGCCCGTAGTATGATATCAATAATTCAGAATGAGCCAGACCTGAGTCGGGCCCTAATGAGAATGAACACGATATTCGTGCAATAATAAGTATAGACCAGACATAATCGGGTCAGGAATAATGAGTGGCCAGATACTTCGGGCCGTATAAGGAATATGCTTATGACTTAAACAATATTCAACCCAGGCCGGACTTATCGGTTCATACAGCAAGAAGCCCAGCTTGTAAAGCCGGAACATCTAAATTATAGAATCTGATAAAAGTGGACGGGGAGGCCCAGCCTGCCGCCGCACAGATATCATTCAGAGAAATGCCAGTAGACCAAGCCCACGAAGAGGCCATGCCTCTAGTAGAATGGGCTTTAATGCCTAAGGGGCAACTGAGATCTTTAGACTCATAAGCCAGTGATATAGCATCCACTATCCACCGTGACAGGGTCTGCTTTGTAACCGCGCACCCTCGGGTGCGGCCGCCAAAGCATACAAAGAGCTGTTCAGTTTGCCTGTAAGCAGCGGAACGCTCTATGTATATTCTCAGCGCTCTGACAGGACAGAGCAAATTAGCATCTATTTCATCTGACTGCGATGAAAATGCCGAAAGTGAAATGACCTGTGCTCTGAACGGAGTTGAAAGCACTTTAGGTACATATCCATGTCTTGGTTTGAGGACGACTTTGGAGTCGTTTGGCCCAAATTCCAGACACGAGGCGCTCACAGAGAGCGCGTGCAGATCACCCACTCGCTTAACTGATGCAATCGCTAGCAGAAAAGCAGTCTTTAGTGACAGGAGCTTTAAGCTCACAGAATGCAGAGGCTCAAATGCAGAGCTCTTCATGGCATCCAGGACCGTGGACAGGTCCCATATAGGGACTGAAGAAGGGCGAGGTGGGTGAAGCCTTCTAGCCCCTTTAAGGAAGCGAACAATGAGATCGCTCTTTCCTAGTGACAGTCCGTTCACTTGAATGTGATACGCTGCTATAGCAGCCACATAAACTTTGAGCGTGGAGGGGGAGCGACCCGCGTCCAGAAGCTCTTGTAAAAATGTAAGCACCTCTGACACTGCACAATCATGTGAGGTCAGATTTCGCGCTTTACACCAGTCTGAAAAGACTGACCATTTGCCTGAATAGAGCCGCCTAGTTGTGGGGGCTCTAGCTTCAGTAATAGTATTCATTACGCTTTCAGAAAGGTTCTCATGTACCCGTTGATGGGCCAAACATGAAGCGCCCATAGATCGGGACGGGGATGCCAGATCTGCCGTTCCGCCTGCATGAGGAGGTCTCTCCTCAGCGGGATCGGCCACGGAGCTGCATCTGACATCTGACTCAGCAGTGAGAACCAAGGTTGATTTCTCCAAAGCGGGGCTATTAAAAGCACAGCGCATTTGCTCTCCCTGATCCTCTCTATGACCTGAGGTAACATTGAGATTGGGGGAAACGCATAAAGAGGAAGGTTGGGCCATTCGTGGGCCAACGCATCCTCGTGCTTGGAGAAATATATTCGGCATTGAGCATTGTCTTGTGAGGCGAAAAGATCCACTTTTGCCTCTCCAAACTTGCCCCAAATTATCTGAATTATATTTGGGTGAAGAGACCACTCTGCAGGGGACACTTTGCCCCTGGACAGCATGTCCGGACCCAAATTCAGAATGCCTGGCACGTGAGTCGCTCTCAGCGAGCTCAGATTGTGCTTTGCCCATATTAGGGCTTCTTCCGCCATTGAGTGCAGGTCGATAGATCTCAGACCGACTTGGCGATTTATATAGGCTACCACCGACCTGCTGTCCGTTCGGATCAGGACATGGTGGTGTTTTATGTACGGAAGTTTTATGTACGTGTTTTATGTACTTAGCGATATCGTGACCGCTTTCATCTCTAGACAGTTTATATGAAGGCTCTTCTCCGAGTCTGACCAGAGACCGGAGATCGGCCTGCCCTCGTGAAGGGCTCCCCAACCTAGGTTGGATGCATCTGTCGAGATAACTTTCCACTTCGTAACAGTGCCCAAACTCACGCCCGTCTTGTACCAGACGGGATTTTTCCAAGGAGCCAGAGCCAACACACAGCTGTGGTCTACCTTGATTTGCAATCGGCCCGAAAGCCATGCGTGAGCTGGAACGCGGCGATTCAGCCAGTGCTGTAGGGGGCGCATGTGCAACAGACCCAGTCTGAGAACTGGCGCTGCCGAGGCCATGACACCCAACATCCTCTGAAAGTGTTTGAGAGGAATGTGTGCACCGGACCTGAGGGAAACCGCTCGGTTCTGAGCAGAGAGCGCGCGCTGTGACGTCAGCCGCGCGCTCATCAGCAGCGAGTCCAATACTGTTCCCAGAAACGAAACTTTCTGTGTGGGAAACAATAAACTCTTTGTCACGTTGATTCTGAGTCCCAAGCATTGTAAATGGTTGAGAAGCCAAGATCTGTGGTTTAATAACTGTATCTCTGACTGAGCTATTATGAGCCAGTCGTCGAGATAGTTGAGAATTCTCATTCCCCGAAGCCTCAGCGGGGTTAGCGCCGCTTCCATGCACTTTGTAAACGTGCGAGAGGCTAGAGATAGACCAAAAGGTAGCACCTTGTATTAGTATGCTTTCCCCTCGAAGGCGAATCTCAAGAATGGCGTGTGATGGGGGGCTATTTGTATGTGGAAATAGGCATCCTCTAGATCCACAGTGAAAAACCAATCTCCCGGGCGAATGTGCGCGAGGATTTGTTTCATTCTCAACATTCTGAACGGGCGCTTCATAAGGGCTTTGTTCAAATGTCTGAGGTCTAGGATGGGTCTTAGACCACCGTCCTTTTTTGGTACAAGGAAGTAACGGCTGTAAAAGCCCGACTCGCTCTGTGAGGGGTGTACGGCTTCTACCGCTCCCTTTATTAACAGTTTTGATATCTCGGTTCGAAGCACGTGACTTTTGTCGCTTCTCACCGTTGTCTCTTCCACGGCGCGAAAGCGCGGTGGTCTGCGAGCAAACTGTAGCGAGTAACCTCGTTCTATTATGTTCAACACCCATTTCGAAATGCCGGGAATGGCCCGCCAGGCCTCGGCCTTCGAAGCCAGGGGCTGAATTAATCTGTGGGGCGAGTCGCTGAGTAACAGGGACTCGGTGGCCCGATAACCTTGCGCTAAGTTGGCGCTTATGAGGGAATTGTTTCCCGCCGCCTGAGTGCAGGGGGCCGGGGGACATAGAGTATTGGTGCTTGTGTACAGGCGAGCGCGCTTGAGTGCGGGCTCGTTGACTGTGAGAATAATGTTTCCAGCCACCTGAGTGCAGGGGGCTGGGGAACATGGGAGAGTGCTTGAGTGTAGGGGTACATGCTTTAATGCTGGCACACTGCCTACAGAGAAAAAGCTCTTTTTGTGACTCATATGGGTCGCTGTGAAAACGGCATTTGTGTACAGGCAAGCGTGCTTGCTTGCGGGCTCGTTGGCTGTGAATGTGGCGTTCCCAGCCGCCTTGAAGGGAGCTGGGGAACGTTTTAGAAGAGAGCGAGGCGGTGCACCGGCCGAAGCGGGCACTATCCGCCTTCTCTTCATACCTCTGGCTAGGACGGCTTCGGAGGCTCAGGTTTCGACACATTGCTGGGTCGTGGACCTCGACGCTCCGGCGGTCTGCTGCGGCTCGTAGAGCGGGAACGCTGACCGGGCTTGGAAGCCACGTGAGGCTGGCGAGCTGAAGGCGGTGCCTTGGTGGGCTGGGCTGGTCCAGCTTTAGCTTGACGGCTAGCGGAGGAGCTGGAACGCTTGGGCAGGAAATGTCGCATTGCCTGCGAAGCCTTCTGTGCCTCAGTGAAGCGCTCCGTGAACCCAACCACGGCGGAACCAAACAATCCTGAAGGCGAAATGGGCGCGTCCAGGAAAGCGGTCTTGTCCGTGTCCTTCATCTCCGTTAAGTTACAGAGCTATCTCCAACACCGTCAGGCTGGCCATGTATCTGCCGATCGCCTGAGCATTGGCCTTGGTGGTGCGCAGGGCCAAGTCAGTGGCGCCGCGCAGATCCTTCAGAGCCTCGTTATCAGGAACAGACTCGTCCAGGGAACGGAGGAGTTTGGCCTGGAAGACTTGAAGCACCGCCATGGAGTGTAGCGCTGACGCCGCCTGGCCGGCGGAGGCGAAAGCTCGACCGGCGAGGCTGGACGTAGTGCGGCAGGCTTTGGAAGGGTGCACGGTCTTTGACTGCCATCCTCTGGCGGAGGGCGGGCAAAGGTGTGCAGCGACAGCTTCCTCGAGGGGAGGAAGGGCTTGATATCCTTTTTTCTGAGCGCCATCGACTACCGAGAGCGCTGGAGAAAAAGAGGATTTGGCGCGAGAAGAAAATGGCGCCTTCCACGATTTTGTTAGCTCCTCGTGGACTTCTGGAAAGAAGGGAGCGGGTCTTTGAGCGGTCGGTTGACGGCGGTTCTCGAAATACCACTCATCCAGTTGGCTTCTCGTGGGCTCCTCGGGCTGAGACCAGTCAATGCCGAGGTCGTCCACGGCCTTGGTGAGCAAGCGCATAAGCTCAGCGTCCGACCACCCGCTCCCGGATGCAGCAAGGGAAAGGCTGTCATCCTCTTCCTCCTCCGGTCCGCCGAACGAAACAGCAGCAGCCGCCATGCGAGGGGAGCTGTGCTGCTCGTCGACGAACAACACGGACGATGGCGAGGCACGCGGGGACATGCCCGGCGTGTGCTCGTCAGAACGCTCCGGTGGCCTCTGGTCGCGACGTTTTTTCTTCCGTGGCTCTAGAGGCTGGGAGCACGGGACGGGATCCGAGTCGAAGCTGGCGAGCCGAGCCCGAAGGGTCTGCAGCGCCAGCTCGTCGCACTCAGGGCAGCCGCCCTGGTTGAGTGCAGTCTGCGTGTGGTCTCGTCCGAGACATGACACGCAGATGATGTGCCGATCCTCGTCCGCGATGAAATCTCTGCACGAGGCGCAGGAACGAGACATTTGCAACAACGTCTCGTGCTCTTTTTGAATGTGAAAAACACAGTAAGGTAAGAAAGGATATAGTGCCGGATGGCGCAGCTGGAAGGCAGGCTGAAGGCGGAGAATCCGACGTCCTCAGGCCGCGTGTTCCGCTGGGTGCGTGTCGACGGCAGGCTTCGATCCAGAGCTCAACAATTGCAAGTCACTGAAGAAGAATTAATCTGACTGACCTTGCGAGAGTGGGTCTTATATACCCTAGGCTATGCAAATTCTGTTGCCCCTTGTGGCGGGAATTTGGAAGGACCTGATTGGTCCGTCCCGCCCCAACGTCTCGCTATAGGTTGCTGCAGTTAAAGCGGCACAGCCAATCAGCACGCAGCTGCTTCCTGCTGAGAGTTGTGCAGCTGCACTGCATATAAAAGGTATTTTTGGATAAAAATTTGCTTCAATATCTCGAGGAAAGGAATTCCCCCCATAGCGTTTTAGCAAAACGCAATACGAGAGTACTCTCGTAAGGGAACCAGGGTGCAATATGTCTATGACGGTTCTTCAGCACGTGTAGCCTACATAACAAAATTAAAGATTTACATTTATGAATGCGTCAGATGATTTTATCCAAAGAGGTTTAAATTGCATTTAAGGTATAGCCTACATTCAAATCAGTTTGCATCCCTTGGAATAGATCCACTCGCGTGCGTGCATGCTCGCTTGTTTAACTGATGATGAGAATGTGTGTATACTTCTGTCTGTCAGCATCTGCCTGTTTGTGCGCGTGCGCTGTCAAAGCCGAGCAGCTCTCCAACAGCCATGTTGAGTCTGAGGCAGAAATGACTCAATATCCCAGTGAAATACGGATATATATCCCCACGACAGGCTGGACATAAGTGTGTCATCAAACAGGTAAATGTGTTTGTGTAATGCGATAGTGAAGAACACTAGTAGTTCTGGTATGAGGAAGACGGCAGTTACTCATGGAATGTGTAGAGATTAACTCATCACACATTTATTACACTGTGCTTCAGATATGTGTTTGTATCAATGCTATAACACATGATATGATCATTGAGTATTCGATGCATGACATCTCTTATAACCAGTGAATCACATGCCAACAGCATGGTAATAATAGTATGGCAAGCCGCTTTAACATCTAATCAGTTGCATTATATTTTAAGTGTAAAAAATAATTTACTTTTCTCTTGTAAAAATGCTACTATGTTTGCCATAGTAAAAACTTTTATTCAAATGCTAAATATCACTTTAAGCTAAACATCATATGAATAATTGAACAAAGTAAATCAAAGCACAATTATACTATTCAGACTTTGAAACTTGGTCGTAATTTAGGTAGGGCAGATTCTGGGTATTAGCGCTAGTTTATGATTAACTAGGGACGTAACAATTCACTCAACTCACAATGGGATATACATGATTTACAATACTAATTTCACAATACGATTTTCTCACAATTATTTTTAACAAAATTAGATTTAAGACAAATTATAAAATAAAAGTGTCCTTTTATTTCTCAGACAAAATTCAGCATATTTCTTTGTAAAATGTAAATATGTATAAATGTCAAATAATAACTCCATTGAAATGTTAAAACAAATCCTCAAAAAGTCCCTCAAGGAGATCTTCCAAATAGGGCTGGGCGATATATATCGTGAGATTGTTATGCGCTTCTCATCAGTAAAGCCGGTTAATTGATTAGTAGTAAAACGCCTTCACCTGCTTTCAGATGGAGCGGCATTTACTACAAAGCTAAAACTCCAGCGTTAAATTAAGAAAGAAGTTAGAGAAGTTAATGAGATAATTAAGTGATTAATTTAGTGATGATTGATCATTATTGAAGACACCTGATGATAACAAGCAGAATCTCTGAAGGAGAAAATCTCAAATTGTAAGCCACCGTTATGGGGATGGGTGTTTGGTTTAGTTGGGCTCTTGACCCTTATGTTATTAACTTTAGATTTTGTTTGTCTGCTGTTATTGATTTATAACAGTCAAATTAACAATGAAAAGTGTGATCTGATAGAGTGGGCTATGTTTGGACATAATCATGCTGTGATCAGAAAAATGAAACTTTTTGAGATAGTTTGGTTTTAATTGTTAGCAGCAGCGTTGTAATTTTACAGTAGGTGATTATCATTTTTTCTTATAATCCAAAATATTTAATAAACATTGTTCTGATCAAAAGACTTTCAAATAAATTAATTTAGAAACACAGACATCAATAATCAGCCTGTGAGTCTCAACAATGGTGACAATAATAAAGCATGTTGCAGTGGCTACCACCAATCACAACTCATTAATGGCTCCCATCATGCATTGCGGTATGAATAAATTATGATCTGAATTGTCTATGTAATTTACTTTTCCTAATTGAATATTCTGCTCGTCACCATTGTTGAGATGCATAGACTGAATCTTGACGTCTGTGTGTGCCTAAAAGAAAGACTTTTTTTAAAAAACAACTTTTAAGAAATCCTTTATATTATATCATAAATTTTGTATATTTATTCAGAATCAAAGTTATGCTGTAAACAACAACATAAATCAAAAACATAGTTCAAATGATGATTGTCATAATATAACAAACAGATCACTTTTTATCTTTGTTCTTCTGGCAGTTATAACTCAGATACAGCAGCCAGACGAAATCTAAAGTTAATAACATAAGGGTCAAGAGCCCAACTAAAGCAAACACCCATCCCCATAACGGTGGCTTACAATTTGAGATTTTCTCCTTCAGAGATTCTGCTTGTTCTCATCAGGTGTCTTCAATAATGATCAATCATCACTAAATTAATCACTTAATTATCTCATTACCTTCAACACTCTTGAGTGGACTCATATACACTCCCAGGAGTGTTAATTTAACACTGGAGTTTTTGCTGTGTACAAAGAGCCGTAGTTAACTGACAAGCTGAGCCATATCGCATTAATTATCGCTGGCGATACGTCCTCGATATTAATGCGATATGGCTCAGCTTGTCAGTTAACTACGGCTCTTTGTAGTAAATGCCGCTCCATCTGAAAGCAGGTGAAGGCGATTTACTACTAATCAATTAACCTGCTTTACTGATGAGATGCGCATAACAATCTCACGATATATATCGCCCAGCCCTACTTCCAAATGGTGTTTTCTTGGGAGGAGGTTGTTTCAGCTTCTTCACCCTCATCCTGCACTGAGGAATCACAGAAATAAAAAGACTAGGTCAAATTTAAGTACAACAGTGACAGAGGTTTCACATTTTTATAAAGGCAAGCTTTTAATTATAATTTGTATCATTACACTTGCAAGAGTTTGAAAAACAGAACACATTTAGATAAATATGCCATAATAATCAAATTATAGAAAAAAAATTAATGTACACATTTAGAGAAAGAGATCAAATAAAATACACACAACACCTGGTTCTAAAACAGCACAGATTTAGACTTCAGTCTGTCGAATACATCCTCGCGCTGGTCTTTCTCTTGATGAGGAAGAGCCTGGAATCCATTTACTACGGCAGAATCAGCCTATCTTGGCCCTCGATGGCGCGCTCGATGGCGCGAGTGGGGCTGCAAATCCACTGGTCAGTGTGGTTTGGCCGATCAGTCCCAAAGAATCCACAGTGAAATGTAGGGAATACAAATAAATAATGCTCGACTAAGACATTCACATTGTTAAAATAAATAAGCACATTCCTAGCATTAGGATCCTCTCCTCGTCATCTCACTAACACTCCAGTGGGTGGGGCCAAAGTTGTGCTGCTGAAGTGGGCGTCGATCTTAACCATCTATTATAGGCTCATTGCACAAAAGTCGTTCTCTGGGCTTGGTTATAATAAAAGCTGTTTTTGGACTAACAAGGAAGTTTTCAGGTTCTGAAACTTACAGGAAATTCTTATAGTATGATGATGACCTCTTATATGTCAAAAGCTCAAGAAAAATTTAATTTCTCAATTCATGACCCCTTTAAGTTTAATTTTTTAACTTATTCAAACAGAAACCTAATTAAGTCATGCAAAGCTTTGCTGCACAGATGGCACACATTAGGTGCAAAAATTATCAAATGTCTCAAACCCTGATCATGTTTCATAATCATTTATATACTGTAACTGTATATTTAGTGAATTATCTTAAATAGTATCCTCCTGACAAAATCTCAGATTTTCCACTTCATTTATTTTTCTCCCACAGACATCCAGAGGTGCTTCCATCTTCTGTGGCCTTCAGCACAACTGTTTGTGTTTTCCCATCTGATATTTAATTCGCAACGTAGTAAACAGTGTCAAACTGTGTGTCATGTCAGGACCTGTGCCGAGTCGCGCCAGAGTCTACACTGAGGTGAACACACACCGGCCCAGAGAATACTGGGACTATGAATCTCATGTCATTGAGTGGGGGTATGTATTACTAAATATAGTGTATATATACAGTTGCAAGTAAAAGTATGTGAACCACAATCATTTTAACAAAATGCATGTTATTTTTTTATTTAGTACTGACCTGAATAAGATATTTTATATAAAAGATGTTTACAGTCCACAAGTACCCTTGATTTTTAATACCATGTGTCGTTCCCTGGATGATCCACAGCTATTTGTGTGTTTTGTGATCTTAAGTTCTTCAGAAAAATCCTCCAGGTCCTGCCCATTCTTCAGTTTTCCAGCATCTTTTGCATATTTGAACCGTTTCCAGCAGTGACTATGATTTTGAGATCTGAGGACGATTGAGGGACTCAAACACCACTATTAAAAAAGGTTCAAACGTTCACTGACACTCCAAAAGGAAACACAACGCATTAAGAGCAGGGGGTGAAAACCTTTGACTTTGAAGATCAGAGTAAATTGTGCTTAATTTGTCTTCCGGGAAACATGTAAGTATCTTCTGTTGCTTCCGACGGGCAGTACTAAATGAAAAAATATATATATTTAAACAAAATAAGAGACATTTTTAGTTCAGGATATTCATCCTGTTTTCACCCCCTGGCTCTTAATGCGTCGTGTTTCCTTCTGGAGCATCAGTGAATGTTTGAACCTTTTTTAATAGTTTTTAATAGTGTTTAAGTCCCTCAATCGTCCTCAGATCTCAAAATCAAACGGTCACCGCTGGAAAGGGTTCGAATATGCTGGAAAACTGAAGAATGTACAGGACCTAGAGGATTTTTCTGGAGAACTCAAGAGACTCAAGAACAAACATCACAAAACACACACACAGCCGTGGATCATCGGGGAACAACACACAGTAATGAGAATCAATGGTTCATTAACTTTTGAATGGGGTCATTTTAATAAACGCAGCTATTTTTTTGTCTTGTGGACTTTATGTAAACATCTTTTATGTGAAATATCTTATTCAGAACAGTACTAAATAAAAAATAACAGGCATTTTGTATGATCGCTCTTATTTTGTTAAAATGATTCAAATTTTTACAGATTCTGCAAGTGGTTCACATACTTGAGGTGCATCTCAATAAATTTGAATGTTGTGGAAAAGTTCATTTATTTCAGTAATTCAACTTAAAAGGCAACACTAATATATAGGCTCATTGCATGCGAAGTGAGATATTTCAAGCCTTTATTTGTTATAATTTTGATGATTATGGCTTACAGCTTATGAAAACTTATGAAAACCCCAAATTCAAAATCTCAAAAAATTATTCTAAAAAATTGAAAGGAAAGGTTCAGTATTGTAGGCTCAAAGTTTCACACTCTAATCATCTAATTAATCCAAAACATCTGCAAAAGGTTCCTGAGCCTTTAAATGGTCTCTCAGTCTGGTTCAGTAGTATTCACAGTCATGAGGAAGACTGCTGACGTGACAGCATAAGGATCATAAGGAGTGGACTGAGGCTGGAGTTACTGCATCAAGAGCCACCACACACAGACGGATACTGGACATGGGCCTCAAATGTCTTCAGAAGTGTCTTTCCTGGGCTAAAGATATAAAGAACTGAGCTGCGTCCGAAATCGAATACTTCTCTACTATATAGTATGCGAAAAACAGTAGGGGAGCGCGGGCACAACCTATAGCGGGGGTTAGTTGTAACACGCATGTTTTAACCCTTTCCACACATGCCAGAATGACGAAACTTAGTGTATTTACTTAGCCTGACGTCGTCATACTCAATTCTAATCAGAATTTGAGTCTGATACTGCTCCGTTGGGCTGTGATTATGGGGCGTGTTTCAACCGAGCCAGGAAAGACCTCAATTGGATAGACCTACAACCAATCCGAGCAACGGAGCGACGCATAACGTTATTTGCCAAGTCCGCGGGTTGTTTATCATGTCCGCGGGTTGAAGCGACCCCAATTATGTGATATACAGACCCAGGAATGCGAATTTTAGCTGCCAGCCCTGCCAAAATAACACATTTTACCCGCCAAATGCCATTTTGTTTCCCGGAGAACCCCCCCCGGAAAGCTATTGGGCTTGTTTTTGGCTAGTTTTGAGTAGCAATTGGGCGTGTTTTGTTGTAAAAACTTGGCAACCCTGTCTACACGCACGCTGGAATACATTACTTTAGAAGAAAAAGATGAGTGTAAACGATCTTTGCCGGTGTTGTAAAAAAAGAATTTAAGGATACACAGAGTACTTATCAACACGATCATCATTACTGAGAGAAATAGTAAAGGTGAATGCATATATACGAACAAGTTCTCCGTTTAGGATTAGAACAAATTCAACCCAAGCGCCTTTGATGACGTGGATGATTGCGTTACTGTTTATCATCTGTCCATCATCGTCTAAAGCCCGCCCTGATAATTTCATTGGTCCGAACAGTTTCTGTTCGGGCATAATTACTTCTCTATGGAGAAAGTCCAGACCGAACTGCCCGAGCACAATTGTTGTGGGCGGGGCTAAGTTCGGCTGGCATCCAGGCTAGTATTTACTAGTTGCCATATCAACATTATTTAGAGGAAAAAATAGTGCCAAAATTAAATAATCTCTGGAAGATATTACTGAACATGTATTTAACCATAGCAAAAGTAAATTTCCTACTTAAGTTCAGTTTTCGTCTCTGTTTTTTGTGTTTATTTAAAAGAAGACAAATCCGATATTATTTTAATCTTATATCTGTTATTTAACAGTTGAGATCGTTCTTTAATGTTGATCTAACCAGCAGAAGACACAAGCCGCGATTTAAATCCCAGTTTTGCAGGTGGGGTGCGTTGTAGCACTGCGTTACAATGAGCCCCTATTAGAAATATGCCATTATTTTCTCTACTTTTATGAATTCTTCTGAGAAACCATGAGAAAAGGGTGAATAATGACTGAGAGTTAATGTTCAGAAATGATTCATTACTATTATGTTTTGAACTATGCTGTATAGCTGTATTTAGGGATGTGTTTGCAGTCAAACTCAAAAATGCCTATATTTTTAATGATTAAAAAAATGCCATTATTTTATTTAAAAAAGTTAATAATTGTATTTTGTTGACAAAATATTTTAGTTTGTCTTGTTTATTTTTTTTTATTATATCAGGTAAATTTTTAAGCTGTTATTTGGTCATGTTACATTGTGCCCCACCCCACCACGGGGCATGTTGTCACATTTCACTTCCATTCTTTCGGGGTAAATCAAGAAAAAAGTATAGACTGTATTAATGAAACAAAACCACATAATTGTACTAGACATGTGTGCAATTAATGTGGGAAACAATAAATACTCTGAACCCCAAGTGGATTTACACAAACTGAGAAAGTCAAAAAGCGTTAGGTTGTGCCCCGCTCTCCCAGCTATGCCAACAGAGTAGTATGTCCGAATTCATAGTATTCGAAAAACAGTCTGCGAAAAGTACCTGGATGACCTACTACTTCCGGCGAGATCCTGAAGTGCGCATACGATGGACACTTTACTATCCCATGAGGCCACGGAAGACGATTTATGAATGGAGGTGAAGGGACGCAACTGACGCTGGTAGGTCACATGATCATGACAACATGGCGGATGTAGTACGTCCGGATTACATTCATTCATACTATATAGAACATATTTTTTAACGGTCGCGAAGTTCGTTCAAATTCAAATGTAGTACCTACTCATATAGTACGCGATTTCGGACGCAGCCCTGGTCTGTTGCTCAGTGGCCCAGTCCTCTCTTCTGATGAGAGCAAATTTTGCATCTCATTTGGAGACCAAGGTCCCAGAGTCTGGAGGAAGAATGGAGAGGCACACAATCCAAAATGCTTGAAGTCCAGTGTGAAGTTTCCACAGTCTGTGTTGGTTTGGGGAGCCATGTCATCGGCTGGTGTTGGTCCACTGTGCTTTATTAAGTCCAGAGTCAACCAGGACATTTTAGAGCACTTCATGCTTCCTTCAGCAGACAAGCTTTATGGAGATGCTGACTTCATTTCTGTCATTTTCTTCAATTACTGAAATAAATGAACTTTTCCACGACATTTTAATTTATTGAGATGCATCTGTATATTGGTTTGCTGTAATTGCAAGATTGAGATTGCAGTGTTATTGCAGTGGCAAACACAATCACTTTCCATGGTTTCTTAAGTTCATGTTGTGTTTGAGTTGTTACATTTTTCCCTTGTGGCGAAGCTTCTAGATTCAGCATTCTACCAGAAAGAGGCCGTTATCAGAGGCTCTGCACACACATTTAGTTTTTTCCTCTTCAGTTTTCCTGCTAAAGCCATTTTGCTTTTAGAAGAGATCTTTTGACTTTGGTTTTGAGTTTCGTTTTGTTCTCCAGGGTTCCTACGCAGTTTGGATAAGTATGGAAAGGTATGGAATATGATTTGAGTAATCTCCATGTCTGGAAAAGTATGGAAAAAAGAAAGTAGTGTATGGAAAAATATTTGCATTTCCAGACTATTGCCCCTATTTAGTTTTCTATAATAGAAAATTAAGAATTTAAGGAAAATAAATGCATCATAGAAGAAGTGTGTTTTCATGGCAGTTGTTTAGTGATTCTTAAGTGATTGTTAAACACTAAATTAACTCAAAATGCACTTTTTCATTATGCAAAAATGCATGTTTTAAGCCCGATATTCTTAGCACTATTACAGAGCCTCTAAAAGGACCTTTGCAAAACAAAAAAAAATCACAGACTTTTGTGTGTGCATGAGAAATCATTACACTTAGCATAAAGGACAATACACACTGAGCCACCAATTGCACCATCAGCCCATTTCGCGGTGTGGTTTCTTGGCCACCACAGAGTAAGCATTAAAGGGTAACTAAACCCCTGCTCAGAGCTTAACTGTGGGAGGGTAGGGTGAACTGTCTGTAGACACAAACCCGGAGCCTTATCAATGCGAGCCGCTGGCTCAAACTGCGTTAACTCCCGATGCAGACGATGCTAGTGAAGCAGCAGCGCAAGAGAACTGACCTAATCTATCTGCGTCCGCGGCAACCACTTGCGTGTCAGGGTTTGAAAGCGCGTCTCATGTATGAAAATTGTCTGTACACATGACGGGCAGCAATAATATCGCAAGAAAAGCCTGACGTGTACTGACAACTGCATTATTTAACCGTATTTTCTTCAATACAATGTTAAAGCAAGTATCAGTGAGTTTCATTCATAATGTTTCTACTTCATGTAATATGACAGTTCATACTGGAGTGAAGTTCTCATCATGTGATTGGGGGAAACATTTCTGAGGGCGTGGTGAGCTCGTGTTAGGGGCGCGGATAGAGAGCCGTTGGAGGTACCATCCTACGTCACGATGTAACGCAACGTCCAATAGGAAAATTCAACTGCAGTAGCCACCGTTCAACCTTAAGAGGGCAGCACTTTGGCGGTTTTACACCATATTTTATAGAATTAAAACACTTTATACTCAAATGTCAAAACATTTACTCGAATCAATGAACAGCATTAATAAAGCCCCAGTATTACAGATCATTAACTAAAAAAAGTTGGTTTAGGGTTTAGTTACCCTTTAAAGCAGGGGTGTCCAACCCTGGTCCTGGAGAGCTACCACCCTGCAGATTTTAGCTCCAACCTCATTCAAACACACCTGAACCAGCTAATCATAGTGTTCAGGGTGATAGATAATTACAGACAGGTGTGTTGGAGCAGGGTTGGAACTGAAATCTGCTGGACGGTAGCTCTCCAGGAGCAGGGTTGGACACCACTGCTTTAAAGGGTTAGTTCAACCAAAAATGAAAATTCTGTCATTAATTACTTACCCTCATGTCGTTCGACACCCGTAAGACCTCCGTTCATCTTCGGAACACAAATTAAGATATTTTAGCTGAAATCCGATGGCTCGGAAGGGCCTCCATTGGCACAATGCACTTTACACTCTCAAGACCTGTAAAATGTACTAAAGACGTCATTACAATCCATCTCACTACAGTGCAGGTTCTACAATAACTTTATAAAGCAGCGAGAATAGTTTTTGTGCGCAAAGAAAACCTAAATAACGACTTATATAGTGATGACCGATTTCAAAACAATGCATCATGAAGCTTCGAAGCGGTATGAATCAGCGAGTCGAATCATGATTCGGATCGCGTGTCAAACTGCTGAAATACGTGACTTTGGCGATTCAAACCGCTAAATCGACTCACTGATTCATAACGCTTCGAAGCTTCATGATGCATTATTTTGAAATCGTCATCACTATATAAGTCGTTATTTAGGTTTTTTTTGCGCACAAAAACTATTCTCGCCGTTTTATAAAGTTATTGTAGATATCAAGCTAAAAATAAATCTATTTTAGATTTCAGCTAAAATATCTTAATTTGTGTTCCGAAGATGAACGGAGGTCTTACGGGTGTCGAACGACATGAGGTTAAGTAATTAATGACAAAATTTTCATTTTTGGGTGAACTAACCCTTTAAAGCAGACCTGAGGCCTTGAAATATTATGTACTGCTAGCCTGGTTAAAACCAGACCATTCTCAGTAGTGACTGAGTTATGGTCTGGCAAAGCTTCATAGACAAATCATTTCCAAAGGGGCGTCACCAACGGGGCGCTTAAAACAAATCGCTTAAAACAGCCGCGATAGCTGATAGTGATGTTCCACTGCTGCATCCATCTTTGTAGTCAGTGTACAAAATCTGCTTCACTGTCGCTGCGCTGTCGTCATCGTGTAAAGCCCGCCTCAACGTTTCTGATTGGTGCCTCGATTTCTGGGGCTTAGAAATGGGTTTGAATGGGCTCTTTGCCAGACTACTTGCAGAGCAAATCTAAATTTGCCGGAAGTTGTCTGGGTTTTCCCAGACTAATGTACTGCCCTAACAAAAGCCACATTTTGAACACTTTTTCACACTACCAGTATTTTTTATGGACCCTTGAAACTTATACCCTTGAACATATAGGACAATTCACACAGCCGTATTGTGCCATCAGCCCATTTCGTGTTGTGGTTTCTCTGCCGCCACAGAGGAAGCGTTAAATTTGACATTATGCCTTGATATTAGAGGTACTATTCAAAGGAAAGTCACATTTTGAGCAAATAGATCTCTATTAATTCATGTTCACCCAAGCTCTTATTTTCTACAGATGGCATTGATGCACAACAAAAAATATGTTATAGTATATATATATATAAAACTAGAAATTGAAATGTGTAAGCACGCAACAAATTCCTGTGTGCATGTGAATCATTTCTCAAGGGCATGCAAAAGTCTGTATTTTTTTAGGGATTCGAGAAAATAAATTAAAAAATCGCAGAGAAAATAGAACGATTTACAGATGACTGTACTATATACCAAATATAAAACGGTATGGATCATGTTAAAATATGGTCTGAAAATATGGAATTTTGAAATGGAAAATGTGTAGGAATCCTGTCTCAGACTTTCTTTAGACTGTTTTTCGAAGTTATTGGCTGATCACATTATTTTTCAGTTAAATTTGATCATATTAGTTATTAAAATTACTTTAATAACATTAAAAACTTGATCTGAATATATTTCCCAGCAATCAAGATGATTTTCAACTGGTCCGCAAGTTAGGCAGAGGAAAGTACAGCGAAGTGTTTGAAGCAATCAACATCACGAACAATGAGAAAGTAGTGGTGAAAATATTAAAGGTAAGAACAATTCCTCCTGAATCAGTGTTTGATGAAAATGGATGAATCAAGTACAAAAATAAAGGCTTTTGAAGCTATGCTTTTCTCAGGTGTCAGATATTAATGTGGCGTATGCACATGTCCACAGTTATTAGAGCATACACCGATCAGGCATAACATTATGACCACTGACAGATGAAGTGAATAACACTGATTATTTCTTCATCAAGGCACCTGTTAGTGGGGGGGATATGTTAAGCAGCAAGTGAACATTTTGTCCTCAAAGTTGATGTGTTAGAAGCAGGAAAAATGGAGGCATTCTGTTCATCACATCATTAAGATTTCTCTTTTTTTAGCCTGTGAAGAAGAAGAAGATAAAGCGTGAAATAAAGATTCTTGAGAACCTTCGAGGAGGACCGAATATCATCTCCCTTCTGGACATCGTCAAAGACCCAGTGGTCAGTATTCACAACATTTGCTTGTGTGTGATATTCGTAATACAAAAACAACCATCAAATTATACTATACCGACTTTGTAGTATTTATTTTGTTGTGATAAAACCCTTTTACTCATTGCAGTCCAGAACACCTGCCTTGGTTTTTGAACATGTGAACAACACAGACTTTAAGGTAAATCTCAATCTCAAATAACAATGTATTACTTAACAACAGCAACAAAACTGTTATGTAATTAGTTCGTTTTTTGCTTGTTTGTTTTTTATCAGCAACTGTATCAGACTCTGACAGACTATGACATTCGCTTCTACATGTTTGAGATTCTAAAGGTGAGAGATATGTGGCCTTAAACTCTTTAAAAAAAAATGTTCAGAAAAATGGGAATCGGGTCTCCTTTAGGACCCCGAGTGAAGCGGTTCACATACTTTTTCCAAGTGTTAAATGTCAAAATATTTGTCTAGATTAGACCCTATTCCTCGCCTGGGAACATGCAGAACCTCTGAAGCCCTTCCTTTGAAACTGCATTGATTTGGACCGTCAACCGTTGGTTCCCATTGAAGTCCATTATGTGGAGAAAAATCCTGAAATGTTTTCCTCAAAAAACTTAATTTCGTTTCCACTGTAGAAAGAAAGACATGAACATCTTGGATGAGATGGGGGTGAGGAAACTATAAGGAAATGTTCTTTTTGAAGTCAACTAATCCTTTAAAATGTTGCAAGATTTACTTCTGTTTTGGATAAAACTGAACGTGAACATTTCGCAACAAATAATTTGGCAGATATGTCGCCACAGGTATCCAGTGAGCCTGACATTATAAACTTAAGATATAAAATCAGTGATTTAAACACAGCTACTCAATATAAAGTTAAATTATGTAAATATAGTTTTCTATAATTGGACCCCACAAGTGTGTACATCAAGTACTATTTTGTTTTTGCATTGTTCTACCTGTATGTAATTCTGATTCCTTTAATAGCTTTGGAGGTTTTAATATGTCATGTTTTTCTGTGTCTGTAGGCGTTGGATTTCTGTCACAGTATGGGTATTATGCACAGAGATGTCAAACCACACAACATCATGATTGATCATGAGCACAGAAAGGTAACCCATGTTGACCAAACCATGTCAACACAGACTTGGTTTATAATATGCATATTCAGATAAGATACAACAACACCGTAGATTTTTGGAGTTACATTAGAAACAATTAAAGTTCAAGATAATGCAATGTAATACTAGAAAAGGAAAGTTGAGTGTAGGGAAAAGATTTGAAGACTTTTAATAAGCCACTAAAGTTTTGAGGTTAAGGAAGCTTGTTCCTACCACAAAAAAATACTTTTTTTCTCTCAAATTTTGTGTTTATATCACAATTCTGACAAATCTGACAGATAGACGGACATACAGACGGACGGACGGATGGATGGATGGATGGACGTACAGATAGACTGACGGATGGACAAAAAGATAGACAGATGGACGGATGGACAGACAGATGGACAGACAGACATATAGACAGACAGGCGGACTGACGGACAGACAGACATACGGACAAATAGACAGGTGGACAGACAGACAGACAGATAGATAGAGGGACACATAGACAGATAGACAGAAGGATGGACAGATAGACAGACAGACGGACGGATGGACGGAAGGACAGATAGACAGACGGATGGACAAAAAGATAGACAGACGGACGGAAGGACAGATAGACAGACGGACGGATGGATGGATGGACGGATAGACAGATGGACAGACAGACATATAGACAGACAGGCGGACTGACGGACAGACAGACATATGGACAGATAGACAGGTGGACAGACAGATAGAAAGACACATAGACAGATAGACAGACGGATGGACAGATAGACAGATACATAGACAGATAGACAGACAGACGGACGGATGGATGGAAGGACAGATAGACAGACGGACGGACAGATAGACAGACGGATGGATGGACGGACAGACAGATGGACAGACATTTACATTACATTTACATTTAGTCATTTAGCAGACGCTTTTATCCAAAGCGACTTACAAATGAGAGCAATAGAAGCAACTACAACAGTCAGAGGCTACAGTATGCAAGTGCTGTAACAAGTCTCAGTTAATCTAACACAGAACACACAGGATTTTTTTTTTTTTTTTTTTTTTTTTTTTTTTTTAAATAAATTAGACAGACAGAAAAATGAATAGAATGTCGGACAGACGGATAGACAGACGGACATATAGACAGACAGGCGGACTGACGGACAGACAGACAGACAAGTGGGCAGATAGACTGACAGACAGTTGTACAGACAGATAGAGAGACAGACAGACAGACGGACGGATAGGTAGATAGACAGATAGACAGACACATAGACAGACGGACGGACGGACGGACAGATAGACAGACACATAGACAGATAGACAGACAGAAAGATAGACAGACAGATGGGCAGATGGACAGATAGACAGACGGACAGATAGATAGACAGACGAACAGATAGACAGACACATAGATAGATAGATAGATAGATAGATAAGATAGATAGATAGATAGATAGATAGATAGATAGATAGATAGATAGATAGATAGATAGATAGATAGATAGATAGATAGATAGATAGATAGATAGATAGATAGATAGATAGATAGATAGATAGATAGATAGATAGATAGATAGATAGATAGATAGACGGACCGATAGAGAGACAGATGGACAGACAGACGGACAGACAGATGGAAGAACAGATTGACAGACAGACAGATAGTCAGACAGACGGACAGATAGACAGACAGACGGACCGATAGATAGACAGACGAACAGATAGACCGACAGACGGACAGACAGATAGGCAGACAGACAGACTGAAGGACAGACAGATGTCAAATGATGGTTGAATGCTGTGGTGTTTCAGTTGCGTCTCATTGACTGGGGACTGGCTGAATTCTATCACCCAGGACAGGAGTACAACATCAGAGTCGCCTCTCGCTACTTCAAAGGCCCAGAACTACTGATAGATTACCAGGTCAGACCTATTACCATTTGTGCGGATAACAATGTTCAAATGAGGAAAACATGTTGTATTTTGTTGTTAGTTTCACCATTCTGTAATAATATTTGACAATACTATTTGGTACAGTTTGGAATTGTTTTGCACAGAGGGGCATCTATTGATTACAAAGGCCTAGTATTAATTAGTCACCGCCCTGCAAAGACTTTCAGCCTGAGCTTGGCCAAAAAAAATATTGCAATTAGGCTTGCAAACGGGCTGAACATTTCTGGTAAATTTTCAGAAACTTTCCAAAAGCCCTGGAAAGTTTCCCAAAACTTCAGGTCTAATTGCAATCAAAGGCAGATTTTAGAAACCTGAACCATTTCTGTCATTCCAGATGTATGACTACAGTCTTGATATGTGGAGTCTTGGCTGTATGCTGGCCAGTATGATCTTTAGAAAGGAGCCGTTTTTCCATGGACATGATAACTATGACCAGGTGAATATCATCATCAGAGACTTCATAAATGAGAAGTTCAAGTGACAACTGTTTGATATTCTGGGTTGAATACAAGCTCAATCACAGTACTGGTGGCATAATGTTGATTTCCACAAAAAAAGCATAGCCATAAAACATAAACAATTGTTTGCGAGCGCCGTTGCGAGCAGCAGAAGCCTGTCTCCGCTTGTTTTACTGTGGTGGTGGTGATGGTAGGCTAAACGTTTAAACTAACATTGTGATGCTTGAAGTGTTTTATATCAATGGATTGTATTATAGGCAAGACAAGTCAAGTGTTGATTTGAGAGGCTAAATTGATCAAACATGTGGTTTGTCAACTCACTGTCGTCACTTTAAAAAACAAAAACTTTAATTTAACAAACAAAAGAATGCTTCAAACATTTTTATAAATTAACTTAAAGAAACTAAACGAAATATAACTACTTTGACATTAAAAACAAAACTGAACTATTTTAATGGCTGCAACAATGTGTCATAGGGAGGATAAAAAAAAAAAAAAAAACACGGGCTCCAGCCAGACTCGGGCCTAGAATTTTGAAAAGCTGTCGGACACGGCCTCACACGACGCTAGCCTCAACGTCTCAGGCCGGGCTAGGGCCTGGATTTGGGGCCTGTGCAAAGCTCTAATAGATGCCACCAAAATTTACACACCTGCACCTTTAAATGTGGAAAATAACTATGAGCAATACGTTTATGTACCTTAGTTAATGTTAGAAACGGACTCTTCTTGTAAAGTGTTACCATTTCATATAAATCCAAACAGTCATGCTTTAAAGGGTTAGTTCACCCAAAAATGAAAATTCTGTCATTAATTACTCACCCTCATGTCGTTCGACACCCGTAAGACCTCCATTCATATTCGGAACACAAATGAAGATATTTTTGTTGAAAGCTGATGCTGAGAAAGGCTTCAGATAGGCCTCCATTGGCATTCAGTACATTTACACTCACAAGACCCATAAAAGGCACTTAAAACGTTGTTACAAAGTCCATCTCACCACAGTGACTCTACAATAATTTTACGATGCGACGACAATAGTTTTTGTGCGCAAAAAAAAATCAAAATAACACCTTAATCCAACTTGTATTGTCTTCCGTGTGTGCCTCCACGACGCATGCGCGAGAATATGACGTAGCGGCGGGGTTCGGGAATCCATGAAATGCACACTTAAGCCCCATTTTGAGAACTACGCCGAGACTTAAAGCACGATCAATGTAGAATCCAACAGCTTAGACACGCGCGTCTTCCTCTGCTTGTAAACAAATCCCTTCTGGGTCATGTGTCCGAACGCCGGATCTGCGTCATATTCTCGCGCATGCGCCGTGGAGGCACACACGGAAGACATTACAAGTTGGATAAAGGTGTTATTTCGATTTTTTTTTGCGCACAAAAACTATTGTCGTCGCATCGTAAAATTACTGTAGAGCCACTGTGGTGAGATGGACTTTGTAACGACGTTTTAAGTGCCTTTTATGGGTCTTGGGAGTGTAAATGAACTGAATGCCAATGGAGGCCTTTCTCAGCCATCAGCTTTCAACAAAAATATCTTCATTTGTGTTCCGAATATGAACGGAGGTCTTACGGGTGTCGAACGACATGAGGGTGAGTAATTAATGACAGAATTTTCATTTTTGGGTGAACTAACCCTTTAAGATGGCCATCTTTAAATATATACATAAAGACCATAGCATTGAAATACGACACATATGTATATTGTATGTATACTCTCACACTTTATTTGCTTCTATTTTAAAACACTTGATTATCTGATCAAGATATGAAGAACTGAAATTGAATGCGTTTCTGATTTGTTTATATGTTTCTGTCGGCTGTATGACGACACAGTTTGCTTTCTCACGTCTCTAACTTTATATATACAACTTCACTGCATAACAACGGCATAAAAGCGACCAGCTGGATATAAACTAATGTGAATAGATAGTAACAATCGTGACATTAAACATTTGGGTCGGGCTTGCATGTGTTTTAGTCACACTGTTTTAACCTCTTGAGGTACTGCTAATGTTAGCGCACTCCAAACCTACTGCGGTTCTCCACTAATGCAGCATCGGGTCAACCAATCACTTTATTATGATATGAAAACATGTACGGTAGTGTACTCCATACATACCGTTTCATTGTCTGTTTTAAATCCGCATCTGAAGTGTCCCGCTCTGTGTAGCCTCACGTGTCAAAACAAACTCCACGAGGCATCAGTGATAGTCTTTATTTGACCTCTAGAGGCCGCTCTCGTGTAATTGGTTGCCGATTAATCTGCAAAACGGACCAATCGGTCAACCTCTGAAGATAACACAGGATTACCTGTTTACACGGGGTTTAGAATGATCCGTTCATGTTCAAGTGTGAAGTGTAATGGCCAGTTTTATCTCATTTGTGTATGATCACTAGTGCTTGAAAGTAAATGATTTCCATAAATTGTGTAGTGAATTCCAGCCTTAAAGGGATAGTTCAACCAAAAATGAAAATGATCCCATAATTTACTCACAATCAAGTCATCCTAGGTGTATATGACATTCTTCTTTCAGACGAATACAATCAGAGTTATATTAAACAAATGTCCTGGCTCTTCCAAGCTTTATAATGATAGTGAATGGCAGCCCAAAATTTGAAGCCCATAAAAGTGCATCTATCCATCTTATAACTGCTCCACAAGGCTACAGGGGGTTAATAAAGGCCTTCTGAAGCAAAGTGATGGGTTTGTGTAAGAAAAATATACATATTTAACACTTTATAAAGTAAAATATCTAGCTTCTGGTGGACCGCCTTCCATATTCAACTTACGACTAAAGTGTAGTGCCTCTCACGATTCAAAATGCTTACACTACGTCCGACATCATCGTCATGCCAGTTACGCTTTTTCCGTAAGCCCAAATTTTGGGCTGCCATTCACTGCCATTATAAAGCTGGGAAGAGCCAGGACACTTTTTAATATAACTCTGATTGTGTTCATCTGAAAGAAGAATGTCATATACACCTAGGATGACTTGAGGGGGAGTAAATCATGGGTTAATTTTCATTTCTGGGTGAACTATCCCTTTAAGTAATATCATACACAGAATCATCTCATACTGTTACAGTTTCTTTGTTGTTATGCATACTTGTTATTGTTATTAATTAATATAATAAAAGCAATAACAATATGTTAGTGCAAGAACCTCTAAATACTGTAACATAAACGAATGCAGTTGTTGGTCGTTATTTTGGGATTCTTTTTGTAATCATTGTATTGACTGGATTAAATAGTGTTCCTGTTTGTTCATATTTCTTCAAAGCTGGTGAGAATTGCCAAAGTTCTTGGAACAGAAGATCTTTATGATTGCATTGATAAATACAACATTGAGCTGGAGCCTCGATTTAATGACATTCTGGGAAGGTGAGCCCTCGTTACACCTCTTTCATTCTTAACCTGCCATTGTTAGTATTGTCTTCTTTAAAGGGGTCATGAACTGCATTGTTTTAGAATGTTTCCTGGGGTGCATTTATAATGTTAGTATGATTTTTACATAAAAAAATTGTCATAAAAGGCATTTTTCCTACCCTGATTTTAGCCTCTGATTTGAACGTGCTGTTTGAAGGGGCGTGTCTGCTGTGATTGGCTGCTGCGAGACTTCAGTGTAAACGCCCACTGCTGTGATTGGCTGCTGTGAGACTTCATTGTAAACGCCCACTGCTGTGATTGGCTGCTGCGAGACTTCAGTGTAAACGCCCTCTGCTGTGATTGGCTGCTGTGAGACTTCAGTGTAAACGCCCACTGCTGTGATTGGCTGCTGTGAGACTTCAATGTAAACGCACACTGCTGTGATTGGCTGCTGCGAGACTTCAGTGTAAACGCCCACTGCTGTGATTGGCTGCTGTGAGACTTCAGTATAAACGCCCACTGCTGTGATTGGCTGACATCTTTGCACTTATCGTGAAAAGTGATTATAGCATTATATTTAGATCTATGGCATTATATGGCAGATGATGGCATGAAAGGTTGCAGTGATGATGATTGTAGCCGATCACACACATGTTGAGCGCATGAATGCAGGATCTCGTCATTGTAACTCGATTTCTGCACACTAACAAAAATCTGTTTGCAAAGCCTGCTCCGAAATTGCGACTTATTTCCCAAAGAATCCACAGTGAAATGTAGCGAATACAAATAAATAATGCTCAACTGGGACATTCACATTGTTAAAATAAATAAGCACATTCCTAACATTAAGATCCTTTGGAAGGTAATGTTATTTTTAGTCTGTTTGTCTCTCCTCGTCATCTCACTAACACTCCAGTGGGCGGGGCCAAAGTTGTGCTGCTGAAGTGGGCGTTGATCTTAACCATCTATTATAGGCTCATTGCACAATAAGTCGTTCTATGGGCTTGGTAACAATAAAAGCTGTTTTTGGACTAAAAAGGAAGTTTTCAGTTCTGAAACAGGATATTCTCATAGTATGATGACCTCTTATATGTCAAAAGATAAAGTTAATTTAATCTGATTTACATCTGCTTCATGTCAGACATTCCCGTAAGCGATGGGAGCGGTTCGTTCACAGTGAAAACCAACACTTGGTCAGCCCTGAAGCTCTTGACTTTCTGGACAAGTTGTTGCGTTACGACCATCAGAGCAGACTGACTGCGAGAGAGGCCATGGAGCACGCTTACTTCTGTGAGAACATCTGAATTATTACAGTAGTGCACTATTGAATTACTATGAAGAGAACATTTCATTCAGATATACTAATGAATACTAGTATGTTTTATTAATTCTAACATCTTGCCCCTTGCTTTAGTCCCTGTTGTGAAAGACCAGTCTCGCATGGCAGGATCTAATGTGCCGACAGCGAACACCGCAGTGAGCACTACCGCTATGATAACAGGTGATTTTAAATCATTATAATGATAATGGATCCCTTTTCACATTTCCTTGTTTCTCAGAAGAGGAGGTTCTATAGTGGTGAATGAGAGACTACATTAAATGTTTTTTTGGGTTCCCATTTGCTCAAATAGCAAAAGAAAACCACTACAATAGTGTTTTCACGACATTCAAAAAGAGAGAAACTCCCACAGCCGCTGTATTAGAAACACCCTCACAGCAGCGTTAATTCGTTTTTTTGTCATTTGATGCAAAGGTAATATAATACAAACTATAGTGTTATGAATGTACATACAGAACTTTTTTTTAATGCAAATATGAAAAATTTTGCTGGATTTACGATGCTGATGACCATTAAAACGCGTCATCACAGTCTGTGAAAAAGGTCCATGTTAATATGTTATAAATGAGTATTAAATGATAATATTATAATGATTGAAATCTGGATAGTTCCTTTACCCCTTAACTCTCACCCCCTTTTTGAGAATTCAAACTCAAATGATTGTAATTCAAGAATGCTTTGGAATATAGACCGAAGTTTGGTCTTGTTTTAAAGAACACTCAGCAGATTATTGCTGAAGTCCAAAAATTATAAAGTGTAATTACAAAAGTGTAAATCAAATGAACTGTACTAAATATTTTTTTATTTTATATAAAATATATTTTGCTAAATAATTTGTACTCTCAAATTACTATAAAATCAAAGACATATGTCTAACCAAGTTGTGTTCCAAATTTCAAGTTGTCACAAAAATGTAAGTTCCAAAAATAACCACCAGGTGTCACCCACATTCCATTGATTTCTGTAACAAATTAATAGATTTCTGTTTAAATGTCACTTTTATCAAAAAAGTCACCAAATACAACCACCAAAAAAACTCAGACCTTTCCGACGATATGTGTTTTGTCAACATTAGAAAAGGTTTTGAACAGTAGCAGTGTGTTTAAAATACATTTTGTAATGTAAAACTTAACACCGCCCACTTGGGGAGGAGCCCGCTAAAATAATTTAGAGTACTGTTTCCATAATTGGTTGGCGTTGTGTCATAGCTGGGGGCGTGGTGTGGGGGCGGAGTCAACTTGGGGGAAAACAGTCCATTCCCCACTATGTAAATGCATGGGGTTAACCCAGTTTAGCCGGTGTAGAATCATTTTTGCTGCTCGACAGAGCAAGATATATAGAAAAACTGAGCCGTATTGGGTCAGATTGTCCGTACAGTATCTGTGACTGATAAACGACCCAACGGAATCAATGGTCAGAGGTGTCATTTTCTCATCAAAATACATGCTCCACCGAACCCCATATAGGTATGACATGCCTACTTCATAAATCACCCAGTCTTTCCATGAAGACATTAATTCAGTGTTTCTGGATTTAATGGATTAAAAGTATGTATTGCATACATTTAACATTTTAAAATGATCATAAAATGTATCTTGTGCAATGAAATTGACATGTCAGTGTCACAATATTATTAGAATTACGACAATAGCAAAGTTTTTTTATTTACTTTGTTATAGCAACTGTCTTCATCAAAGACTGGGTGATTTATGAAGTAGCCTAGCCATTATGTCATGTAATATTTGTGGGAGCAGCTGCATTTTGACGAGAAAATGTACAAGTGTCGTAACGTTAATGTGACTATCAGCTTGAAGCACAAGTATGAGCCTGGCCCTTCCCATCACGAAATAAAGAAGACTTTTGTGGATATGTAATCGCTCATCGTGAAAAACTGCTTTAACGATAAATTGAGTCCCGTGACAAGTATGACTTTATTGCCATTTTGTTCAACAAAGTTTTGCAATTAATTACATCTTCACAATAATACCAGCATCATGTAGTGACATCAAATCAAATGTTTCATTGTAATGGAAGTATTGCACAGGCTTTAGGAATTGACGAACAGCTCCGTCTGTTTATTTGGCTTTATAAAACTTCAGATCAGGGCTTTTTAACTAACTAGAGGTGCAGAACGCCACATGGCAACTTCTCGGGACTGCATCAAGCAAAAATAAATCGTAATCATTACAAAGAGTAAAGATAAAGCGTCTAACAAGGTCTACGTGCATTCATTCTAATGGCTTGTTTTCCCCGAATATGACGATTTGTGGGCGTTCCCAGTAATGCGGACCAAGTCTATGTTAAAGGGCATATTGCAGGTTAAATTTTTTTTTTAGATTAATATATAACCTTGTATGAAAATACCATATGAAAAGGTAATGCAGGATTTAAAATGTTTTAAAAAGACATAAGAGCACAAATTTAGTAGATAAAGTGGCCGTTTCGTTGGCCGCTTGGAAAAAGGTTTTTTTTTTTCAACATCGCGTCATATTACGTCACGAGAGGGAGTCGCTGGCCGAGCTCTGCGTTGGCTCAGTGCAGAATAGGTTGGTATTCAGTAGAGTCTGTGTATTTTATTTATATCCTCTAATCGTTGTTCTGTCTAATCCTGGTCTGTCCCTAATTGTGTGTCATAATTGTATGGCTGTGGTCTGCCATATGAGTATTAATAAACATTTATAATGTCCTCAGCGTCCGACCAGTCATTGCGTTTCATTGTTTTCCTATCGCTGAGATTCTCCGCACTCCCTCTCGTTATGTCACGTCCGGTTTTGGCATTTTTAGATGCGGAAGTAAAATGTTCTCACAAAAACGACTCCAAAAGCCATAATAGCGTATTTTAAAGTATATTTTAAAGAAAATCTAGTTCCTACATTATTTTTCTAAACATTGACTCACTGGAGTCTCTAACCTGCAATATGCCCTTTAATGCAACGTCCATTACTGTTTTCACAGGATGATTTTTGAGTCTAAGCCTTCAAGCGTAATACACATGTGCATGACATCTCCGTTTTCACAAATTCATGTTTTTTGTAGTTTAACGCTAACGATAACGCTATCGTTTTCAAAAACTTGCACTTTGAAACTTGTTTTCAAATGTTTGAGTTTTCAAGCCCCCAAAACGGTGTTGTTGTGTTAATGAACATCCTAAACATTTCAAACGTTTTTAGTTTTCGTCTAAACGACCGCTAAAACTTTGTGTCTGTAATTGGGTCTGCCCACAGATCTTCAGTTTTAAACGTTTGGGGTCAATACATTTATATGTATGTATATATATATATATATATATATATATATATACAGTTCTGGAAAACATTAAGAGATCGCTTGACATTGATTTTTCATAGCCTCTTAATTTTTTCCAGAACTGTGTATATATATATATATATATATATATATATATATATATATATATATATATATGGTTTATAAATGGTGTGTATATATGGTTTCTCTGTCTTTCTTTTTTTGATGTAATGTTTATTTAACCAGAAATATGTGACAAGATTAAGTGTAACTGGGGCATGAATTTACAACTTTGATCACAGAAATAAATTACATTTTACAATATATTCACATAGAAAAGTCATTTTAAATTGTAATAATATTTCACAATATTACAGTTTTTTATTGTATTTTTGATCAAATAAATGCAGCCTTGATGAGCATTAGAGACTTCTTTTGAATGCTAGTACATCTTGTCTGACATCTGTACAACAATATAACTTTTGCATGCATCACAGCTCACATGTGCAACGTACTGCTGGTGTCACTCGAGGGTTTGAGATTCCTCTTTTCCCCTGTGTTTGATCAGGAATCGCTGCACTTCCGGCCTCTACAGCTCTAGGGCCCCTTACCGGTTCGCCCATTCTCATGGCTCCCAGCAGCCTCAACACTCCAGTGCCTGCAGCCACAGGAGCCGCCCAGTGATGTCCCCGTCCCCGTCCATCCACACCAACCCCGAGGCTCTTTGGGACTGTTAGCTAGAGCTCTTCATCATCACCCCACTCAGAGCAGCATGAGTTTACCTGAAACTGAATGCACTTCATCATGAGACGTTCACCTTAATGCGTTTAGCTCAGGCAAAGGTTTGAGAGCTTATCCTGAAAAAGAGAAACATCCTGTGTGATATTGCATACATTGTCGTGCCATTAAAAAGCTTAGCTTTACTTAAAAACGGAGCGTTCGGAGCAAGTGAAGCGCAGTATTTCTCTTCTCTGGAGTGTGAAACGATACTGCCGTTATACAGCTGTGGCCGTAGTTTGGTGCTGTTTACTGTAGCTCACATCAGGTCACGTCAGTCGCGTTTACTCAACACAAAGTAGTGTCTTCAGCTCCTCTCACTGTGGAAAATGGCAATGCCGTGGCATATTTTATTTTTGTATAAATACAGCAATCCATAACTTCCCTATCCCACAATCCAGTAATAAAGAATCACTGCTCATCCAGTCTTTGTACTTGCTTCATTTGACTGAACTATGGGAATTTTTCAATGGTGCCCCACAACTGTTTGGTTACAAACATTCTTCTAAATATCTTCTTTTGTGTTTAGCAGAACAAAGAAACTACTACAGGTTTGGCACAACTTGAGAGTGAGTAAATGACAACATAATTTAAATTTCTGGTTTAACTATCCCTGTAAAGCCGCAGTAGTGTGTAAATTCTAGTGGTGAGGTTGTGAATTGCAATCACCCACCGCTCACCCCTCCCTTTCGAACCACAGAGAAGCTACGGTGGCCGACACAGGACAAAGATGTCATCGTCTGAGACAGCAGAGAGTGACTAGTGCTCTGTAGAGAAGTTTGTCCGTTTAGGGCTACTGTAGAAACATGACGGAGCAAAATGGCGACTTCACTGTAAGGGGACCCTCGGTGTATGAAGATTGAAATGGCTCATTCTAAGCCATACCTCTGTAAATGTTTTCTTTATCCTGTGTGCAATTCCACAGATCATAAGACATAATGTTTTAATACTTTAAAAAAAAAAAAACTTTTTAAATTACATTTGCTTTCAGGCCCATCCTCTGAGACAAAAATATAGTCACAAACTATGAAAGCATTAAAATAAGAGTCATGTAGGGGTAATTTATCTTTATTTAAAATTATAATTACAAAAGCATACTGTGATTTCATAAGGATTTATCGCTAATTGCTAACGTGAACCAAAGTACAATAGTTACTACAAAAGGTAAAGCTATTTCATGAAAAGTATTATTCATATTGACGTCATCAGAGGAGTTTTATGACGTTCACCCCACGTCATGTTGTCGTACTCATCAAGTGAACTCTCTGATAACCTGGAGAGAAATGCCTTCTTTGGAAAATACTGCAGACTTCTTCTCTGCGAAAAAATCTAAAAGAAAGAACATATTTTGAGTATTGCTGTGTGTTCATGATTACTATTATGATTCATGATTACTAAATTACTATGAAATCAAAGCAATATGTCTAACCAAGTTGTGTTCCAAATGTGAAGTCGATATCACAAAAATGAACGTTCCCATGAGATTTTGTTAATATAACTTCTATTAAAAAATAAAAAAAATGGAACCTTGACACTCAGACCTTTCTTTTATGATGATGTTATGATTTTATGATGACTACTAAAATATGATATGAAAAAAGGCAATAAAAAAAGAGCGCCAAGCATCCCACCGGTGGGACAGTGACAGGTAAGGGGTTCCTCATATTTACCCCAAACATTTACAGAGCGAATGTATACAAATATAAAAAAAAATTAACACACATGATGTATATCTTTTTTTTTTTTTTTACTTCTCAACTGTACATTTATGCTGCATTTTGGGGGATATGTGATTTTTTTTTACCACAAAATGACTCAACTACACCGCTTGCATATGAAAAATATTGTTTAAATTTTCTGGATATTGATCTTGTTAGAATTCTGCCATCTGCTGGTTAGAAGAAAACCTGTAGGAATTACAGTTTTAGAAATAAAGTGTTTTGAGCATATATATATCCAGCAGAGGGCCATTGAGGTCCATTCATTTCTCTGGATGTGGCCAACTGCTATCACTTTTATTTATTTATTTTTTACTTTTTTATACATATATCTTTTTGTTGAATATATAAACACTATAAATACATTAAAGCAATTTGTTGTTTATGTTGTTGTTTGAGATGTTTTGAAGGGTCTGTTTTTGCAATAATGCCATATAAATTTGCAAAAGTATAACTAAATGCTACAAAAAAAATGTACGGGTCAGATTGTATTCACAAATTATTGGTCAATAAACCAAATGTAAAACTGTGTGCGTGTAGCTCTCCTTCATATCTGCATTTGTGGCTGATTTTCTCTGCCAAATTCTATACAAATGCTGTCTGTTGCTAGCCTAGAAATCTAGACGCATCCTAGCGGCAGCAAATGTAATTTGCAGCCAGGGTAGTCTAGCAACTCTCCGTTGGCTTGCGAGCTGGAAAAACCAAACTCTGGTCAGGCCAATCACATCGTGTATAGAGTCGGTGGGCGGGCTTAACATAATGACGGCAGAGTTGCGGTGGTTCCGCGTGCTACTCGTAAACAAAGCAGCTGGCGAACAGCGGTCTTGAATCGGCTTTGGCCGCGACTCTGGAAGACTTGGAGTTAAGCTTTTCTTTGAGAAAAGAACAAAGAACAGCACTGAAGTCATTCTTAAGAAAGGAAGATGTGTTCGGAGTTTTGCCGACCGGATAAGGCGAAAGTTTAATCTATCAGCTAGCTCCGCCTCACCTTAGTCGTTGCTCTGGTTGATTGTAGCGCTATCCTATTGCCTGCAGAGGGAATTTGAAAGACAACCGTTTATCCCGCCCCTCGGAGCCCTGCCAATGGTGAGTTCCCAGACCCAACATCTTGATGTGGGTCGGGCTTGTCAGGCTAGTCTGCTGCAGTCACACCTGTATGTGTGTGCTGGATTTATACATTTTATTGAAAAATGAAAAATAAAAAAACTCTTTTCACCTTTCCCATTCATTTTCAGAGTGTGACTTTTTTTGTTTACATACCTTCAGAACAATCGAATCAAACCCAGTTTTTTTGGTGTGTTTAGACAGATAGTGTAGGAAAAGTCACAAAATCTCAAGCCACTGAGATGATGAGAACAATGTTTTTAATGAGGGAAACATCAAATGGGGTCCAAACCGACCATATGAGGGTTAAAAAATGCCAAATATTGGCATTGGCGATATATATTGGTTGACCACTCATTTATAGACACACAAGCACGGACGCATTATCTTTTATAGTTGCACCAGAGCTTGTTTTTATATAAATATATTCAACCCCGCATATGTTCTCTTACCGTGTCTGAGAGAGCTCTCTGTCAATTTTCTGAAGAGATTTTCCTTTGGTCTCTGGTAGGACAAGGTAGATGAATACAACGGCTGCCATTCCAATAACTCCATACACAAAGAATATTCCAGACAGACCAATCACATCTGAGAAAACAAAACGAAAGTTGTGGGGAAATTCTGAAAATAATATACACATACATGTCATATTTCATCTTTTCGTTGTTGTGCATACCTATTATACTCAAGAAAGAGAAGGTAACTATGAGATTGGCTCCCACATTGAAGCAGTTGATGAACGAATAGGCTCTTCCTCTGACTTCCTTTGGAAATATCTCACTGAGCACAAGCCATGTCACTGTGAAACACAGATTCATGCAATTAAAGCATAAAGCATCAAATATCAAGTCATTTCTGCACCAATAGCGGCACCAAACAGCTCTGGAAAAAAAAAAAATATATATAGGGCCCTATCATTCACCCGGTGCAATGTGACGCCAGGCACGATGTGAGTGTTGTTTGCTAGTCTCAGCCCGACACAGTTCTCATTTTCACATCCAGCTCAACGTTGTTTAAATATCAAATGCACTGGCGCATCTGTGCCCCCATGGGCGTCTGGTCTGAAAACCAGGTGTGTTCAGGAGCATTGTTGGAGTTTTGCTATTTTGAGGAACTGAAAACGACAGCGCCATTGACCAAAACAAACCTGGTCTAGCTAAAAGTGGCAAAAGTGGATTCAGACATGCCATAAGTGCACCTGCGCACTTCAGACCAGGCGCTTAGATCGTTAAAACAGGGCCCATTGAAGTTAAACTTATGTTGTGTATCCTCAAAACAAATTTAGTTTGGTGCCGCCAGTGACACTGCATCTTTAACTGCGTCATTCTGTCACTCAACTCAGTCCCCAGTTAAAAAAATTTATTTTGAGCATTTTTTTCCTGGTGAAAGAAAGACGTTAATAAATCATCATATTAAAATGATTTCTGAAGGATCATGTGACACTGAAGACTGGAGTAGCCTAATGATGATAAATTCAGTTTTGATAACAGGAATAATCCAGCGAATTATTCTTCACTCTTTAACATATTAAACAGTTTATACATTTTTAATACTTATTTTCAATTTTTAAAATTAAGTATTACATTTCTGCAAAGTTGGTATGACTCCTGTCTTTAATACATTTTCTCCATTTGAAAACATTACACATTGTACATTTATTTTGCTTATTGTTAACATTAGTGTTGCTGCTGATGCTTTTTATAAATACAATTATTTTTGTAACATGACGATTCAAATTAACATGAAAGAATACTAATTTTCAACACTTTTTTTAAGATGACTGAAAGGAGGAAAAACCAAAGTAAAGTACCGTATGGACTTACTTCACTCAGTCATTGCCAGGGCTGGCAGTTTGCAAAGAATGCCAAATGAAGAATGTGAGCATGGGGTCAAAATCTAAAACAACAAAAAATACCAGTGCACTTTTTTTTGTTGTTGTTGCACTTTCAGACCCCTCTATTTATTGGTGTATAAATAAGATTTGTTTTCTATGCAATGAGGAAGTGATTGTTATAAATAAAATGGTTTGTTCAGTTCAGTGGTGTTGTAATCGTGTCAAAAACAGAAGAATAACAGTAAATAAATATCGGTCCTGTATATCAGTTATCGGGCACATAAAAACAAAAATTATCGGTATCAGTTCTAAAAAAATCCATATCGGTCGATCACTACTTAAAATATCACAGTGATGCCATCCATAACTTTTATTGCCTGTTTGTATATTGAAATAATAGGCTTTAATTTAGTTTTGGATGCTTGTGACCATGATGAAATGAAATATGATTAAATGTGAAAATATCATTACATGCATGTATAGTTTTTCAGTTTGAAATGACAAATCCTTTCTAATAACATGAAAACAATTTAGGTAAGGTTTAACCTTCTTGCAGATGTACTTAACCTGACTATCATATTTTACATTTTTGTCCAGAATGATGCCAAGGTGCTTGACTTCATTCACTGATTGAATTACTTCATTCTTGATCCGCACCTCACATACATCCCTTGCAGGCCTATTTCGTACGGAAAAGCACATAGAAACTGTTTTCTGCACATTAAGAGTTAAATGAGACATTTCGAGCCATTTAGAAATATTCTGTAATGCCTGTGTCAGGTCCAATAAAAATTTAATTAGACAGGACTTTTTTTTATATAACTCAGATTGTATTCGTCTGAAAGAAGAATGTCATATACACCCAGGCTGACTTGAGGATGAGTAAATCATGGGGTAATTTTCATTTCTGGGTTAACTATCCCTTTAAAAGAAAAAAAGTATGCAAAGTGACCCACATTTGGTTTTTGGCCACTGAAAATGTATACAATTGACCATTTTACTCACAGAGTCGCATTAAGATCTCCATATCTCTGGGACTGAACCATATAGGGTCTTTAAAGGGTAACTAAACCCTAAACCAACTTTTTTTAGTTAATGATCTGTAATAATGGGGCTTTATTAATGCTGTTCATTGATTCGAGTAAATGTTTTGACATTTGAGTATAAAGTGTTTTAATTCTATAAAATATGGTGTAAAACCGCCAAAGTGCTGCCCTCTTAAGGTTGAACGGTGGCTACTGCAGTTGAATTTTCCTATTGGACATTGTGGTACATCGTGACGTAGGATGGTACCTCCAACGGCTCACTATCCGCGCCCCTAACACGAGCTCACCACGCCCTCAGAAATGTTTCCCCCAATCACATGATGAGAACGGCTTCACTCCAGTATGAACTGTCATATTACATGAAGTAAACATTATGAATGAAACTCACTTGACACTTGCTTTAACATTGTATTGAAGAAAATACGGTTAAATAATGCAGTTGTCAGTACACGTCAGGCTTTTCTTGCGATATTATTGCCGCCCGTCATGTGTACAGATAATTTTCATACATGAGACGCGCTTTTCAAACCCTGACACGTAAGTGGTTGCCAGTCATTCTCCATCTTTGCAACTCGCGAGTCTGACAGCTGTCAGTCAATCCGTCACTGCGGGTCTCAGGTGCACACCCTCCGCTCAGCCCCGCCCTCGGTTCGTCCCCTCTGTGTCCGCCGGGCTCTGCCCACTTTTCCAGCATTTTTTGAAAATTGCTGGAAAATTGCTCAGAGCTTAACTCCACCCACTGGCAATTTTCAAAAAATGCTGGAAAAGTGGGCAGAGCCCGGCGGACACAGAGGGGACGAACCGAGGGCGGGGCTGAGCGGAGGGTGTGCACCTGAGACCCGCAGTGACGAATTGATTGACAGCTGTCTGACTCGCGAGTCGCAAAGATGGAGAATGACTGGAGTGACGCCAGCTTTGCAACAGAGCGGCCATTCTCCCCCACCTTCACCTGAAGTGGAGGAGGGTGGATTGTCTGTAACAGACACAAACCCGGAGCCTCATCAATGCGAGCCGCTGCTCAAACTGCGTTAACTCCCGATGCCGACGATGCTAGTGAAGCAGCCACGCAAGAGAACTGACCTAATCTATCTGCGTCCGCGGCAACCACTTACGTGTCAGGGTTTGAAAGCGCGTCTCATGTATGAAAATTGTCTGTACACATGACGGGCGGCAATAATATCGCAAGAAAAGCCTGACGTGTACTGACAACTGCATTATTTAACCGTATTTTCTTCAATACAATGTTAAAGCAAGTGTCAAGTCAGTTTCATTCATAATGTTTCTACTTCATGTAATATGACAGTTCATACTGGAGTGAAGCCGTTCTCATCGTGTGATTGGGGGAAACATTTCTGAGGGCGTGGTGAGCTCGTGTTAGGGGCGCGGATAGTGAGCCGTTGGAGGTACCATCCTACGTCACGATGTACCACAACGTCCAATAGGAAAATTCAACTGCAGTAGCCACCGTTCAACCTTAAGAGGGCAGCACTTTGGCGGTTTTACACCATATTTTATAGAATTAAAACACTTTATACTCAAATGTCAAAACATTTACTCCGAATCAATGAACAGCATTAATAAAGCCCCAGTATTACAGATCATTAACTAAAAAAAGTTGGTTTAGGGTTTAGTTACCCTTTAAAATTAAGATACCAAAAGAAGGATTTGTTAAGAACCAGAATCTAAAGAGATGTGAAGATATCTTTAATACTTCTTGAGTTACAGCCATACAAACTTGGGGCAAAAAACACAATAAGTGTTTTTTTCCCATTTTGAACGGTCACCGTTGGCATATAATGAAACAAAGATTGCAAAAGTCAACATATTTAACTAATAGACCTAACAAACTCTGTGTGAAAATAAAATAATGATGCTGCCATCTTTCTAAAGTCATTTTACACCCCTGTAATTTGGCTCCAAATCTCAGGTGAAAATGGTAAAAAATAGTGGATTACTCCATGGCTTTCATCACTATTTATTAGGGCTGTCAAAAGATTAATCGCGATTTATCGCTTCCAAAATAAAAGTTTGTTTGTTGTTAATTATTATTTATATATAAATACACATACAAGCATGTATATATTTAAGTTTTTTTTTTATATATATATATATAAAACATTTATATTTACATATATTATAGATTATATAAATGTATATACATGCAAATATTTCTTAAATATATACATGAATGTGTGTGTATTTATATATAAATAATAATTAACAGAGTACACACACATATATTATGTAAACACAAACTCTTATTTTGGATGCGATTAATCGCGATTAATCTTTTGACAGCCCTACTATTTATGTTTGTCTTTCTTCAGAAAAATATTAACAAAATCAAACATCTGAGCTGGGGAAGTCTCTTTATAATTTGGTTGATTTGACATGGATGTAGAAATGTAAAATCAAAGGCTACTTACTTGGTCCAAAGCTCACTGAGAAAGCGCTCACAACTGCCATCATGCAGATTAAAATGATCCACTTATACATATCCTCTGAGTGTGATAACGTTTTTGAATGTCCATGAGCATCGTGCGTTTCATTTCCAGTAGATGGAGTGCTTTGATTCACAGAGATGTTGCCCACGTTTTCTTGATTTTCAGCTGGTGAGGTCAGATTTACACGTGGCTCCAATGAAGTGCATTGTTTTGTTGCATCAATAACTGATTGTCCACACAAGAAACCAGCGAGTATCAATCCAGCAGCCAGCGCTGTGCATCCCCCAATCAGAAGTGATCTTCGGCCGACCTTGTCTGAACATACCATTGCCAGTAGAGTAGCAATGACTTTGACCAAACCCAGACCCACCGACGCAAGAACTGCGGATGCATTGCTCTGAAATCCCACTGAGAAAAGGATGGTGGAAGCGTAGAAGAGGACGTTTGGCTGACCTGTGAACTGTTGACCGAGCACCAGCCCGAGGCCAATGGCAGTCCTTCTGCGCATGTTGTCTTTGGTTCTGAACAGGTCAAAGACACTATATTTCACATGTTCTGCTTCCCTATCATCTTCTGTAATGAGGCTTACAGAGGTTTGCTGAGGTAGAAACCCAATGGACACCAACTGCACGAGGGACGGTACAATAGCAAATCCAAACATGTACCTCCATCCTGCTTGGACTCCAGATAAGATGTAGTTGACAGCATAAGCCAACAAGATCCCAACAGTAATTCCAACTTCATACAGGCTCACCATCAAGCCTCTGCGATTGGGAGCGACCATCTCAGAAACAAAAATGCAGCAGCTCATGGAGGAAATGCTCATTGCAAAACCAATGATGGCCCTGCCAACCACCAATGGCGAAAAAGACATGCTTGCAGTTAGGATAATGGTGCCTCCCAGAATGAGGAGATTACTCAGTAAAATGGACGTTCTCCTGCTATGATGGTCAATCAGCCAGCCACCAATCACAGACGCTAACAGTGATCCGATCAGAAGAGCGCTAACCACGGCTTCCTGCTCGACACAACCCAGATAGAAGTGCGCTTGGAGCTGCGGCAGAGCGCCGGATATTATTCCCAGCTCATAGCCGAACACTAGGCCACCAAGAGTGGATGTGATGATAGTGAGCGCCAGGACGGAACAACCTGGAAAAGAGAAAATGCTACAGAAATCAACGTTACAGCTGGGATGAATGGGTCATACAGGGAAAACCAGGACTTTTCTTGGTGTTCTGAGAATCTGACATACCTGCTCAAAAAAGTCCTGTTTAAAATAAATATTTAAAAGAATATCATAATTTAATGGTAAAAGACTAAAAAAAATACTACAGTAAAAATTGGTTGGTGGCAAGTTCTTTTATATGCACGGTGAAACACCGTAACAGATCTAATGCAACATTTAGTGTAATTTTACAGTAAAATATTTTGGAATTGAAAAAAAACAAGTCATCTTATTTTTATTCAAATAATCGTTTCTTTTTAGTTTTTTATCCAGTTTATCAGTTATTTATATTAGTATGGAAGCTTGTTTCTGCCAAGATAAAGTTCTTTTCTCAGAACTGCGAGATATAAAGTCCGAATTGAGAGATTTAAAGTCAGAATTGAGAGATAAAAATTCCGAATTGTGTGATATAAAGTCAGAATTGAGAGATATAAAGTCAGAATTGTGAGATATTAAGTCAGAATTGTGTGATATAAAGTCAGAATTGAGAGATATAAAGTCAGAATTGAGAGATATAAAGTCAGAATTGTGTGATATAAAGTCAGAATTGAGAGATATAAAGTCAGAATTGAGAGATATAAAGTCAGAATTGTGAGATATAAAGTCAGAATTGTGTGATATAAAGTCAGAATTGTGAGATATAAAGTCAGAATTGTGTGATATAAAGTCAGAATTGAGAGATATAAAGTCAGAGTTGAGAGATATAAAGTCAGAATTGTGAGATATAAAGTCAGAATTGTGTGATATAAAGTCAGAATTGTGTGATATAAAGTCAGAATTGTGTGATATAAAGTCAGAATTGAGAGATTTAAAGTCAGAATTGAGAGATACAAAAGTCAGAATTGAGAGATATAAAGTCAGAATTGTGAGATATAAAGTCAGAATTGTGTGATATAAAGTCAGAATTGAGAGATATAAAGTCAGAATTGTGTGATATAAAGTCAGAATTGAGAGATATAAAGTCAGAATTGAGAGATATAAAGTCAGAATTGAGAGATATAAAGTCAGAATTGAGAGATATAAAGTCAGAATTGTGTGATATAAAGTCAGAATTGTGTGATATAAAGTCAGAATTGAGAGATATAAAGTCAGAATTGTGTGATATAAAGTCAGGATTGTGTGATATAAAGTCAGAATTTAGAGATATAGTCAGAATTGAGAGATATAAAGTCAGAATTGAGAGATATAAAGTCAGAATTGAGAGATATAAAGAATTCTAGTGGAAACTCTTGCCACTAGATGGCCTAATAGCTCTATATCAAGCGTGCCACACACGTCCTGAAAAGTGAAGCCAAAGCGTCTCGATTGCCCTCAGGTGGCTGGTCCCAGTATAGCTCATAAACCCACCCTCTCCATGTATTTTAATGGGACGTGAGACAAAATAAACAATCAAATTACACTTCAAATAATTTTTTTCCAAAGATCTCTACGTTACTGCCCAGACGCAGGTACCAAATCAGCGCGAGATGTCAGCGCCATATTCGGACATTGGAAGGTAGTGAAGGGGCGTCACCTATCTTTTTTTACAGTCTATGCTCTATACGGAGCAAATGAGCTGTTCTGCTGGGTCCCAAAGTCAGTTTCTCTTCAGTACGCATTCTGATAATACGCATTCATTATAAAATCTTTTTTTTGGTAAATTTTTTGCATTTTTTGTTTGAATTTTGGACATTTTTAAGTTTTTCTATGTGTACTAAAGCATTCCATTAATTCCTATGGGGGTCAAATTGATCCGAGAGGGAAGGATTTCTTAATTTTTTTATTTCAACCACAAAACTCCTCGAATCCAGTCAATTTTTGTATTCGTGGTTCAAGTGCAAAAAAAGTCGTAGGGTCCTGGACCATTTAATCCGATTAACACTCAATTGGTAGATTTTCTTTAAAAAAGAAAAAGAAAAGAAAGAGTTTCGGGTCAAAATGACTCGAGGGAAGGGTGAGGGAAAGGTACAAACTAGATTTTAGCACTTCAGTAAGTCGGAATATTAACATTATATCAGTTAATGAAATGTTTTTTCACTGTAAATTTACGTTTAAAAAAATAAAAAAGGTTGCTACTGGGTTTTTTTTACAGTACAATTCTGGCAAAAACAGCTGACATTTTTTACTGTAAAATTCACATGTAGGCCTACTACAAACACAGTATAGGCAGCAATACCAGTAGAGATGTGCTCTACAACCCTAACTTTACTCCAGATATAGTGAGAGATCACTAGTCAGATTTTCAGGGCACTCGTCAACTTAAAGGTGCAGTGTGTAATATTTATGAGGATCTATTGACAGAAATGCAATATCATTTACACAGTGCACCTTTAAAACCACATTTATAGACAAATGGATTAAAAGGAGAAAAAGTCATTTTTCAGAGTCTGCTCTCATCTAAATGAAAAGAAATAGAAAACATAAGGTCTTAAACTAAGACCAAAATGTAAAAAAAAAGTGTATATTCGAATAATCGTACAAGAATATGTTGTTTTAAGTAGTTAAGTAGGCCTAGCCTACGAAGCTATCTATCACATAGCCTATAAACAATTTCCATAACAGGCTTCAAAACACATAACACAAAATAAAAATTAGGTCATATTTGTTTGCTATAGAGATAGTCACAATCAATGATATTTTTATTTTACTTTAAAATGACGTACTAAAACTAAAACAAACACTGAACAGGTCTGACACTTACCCATTTCTAACAGGATTTAGAGATGCTGGTTCATCAAAAACGCAACGAGTCTGTCTCGTTCGGGAACATAACCTGTGTTCAAAACAAAAACGTAGACATGAAATGAGAACTCTGATCTGTTCTGAACGTTATTTTCACGCGTCATTCAGAACGCTGTCGCCATGACAACTCTCCTGATGGCGCTATTGATTTAATTAGATGAGAGGTCGCTTGAACGCGTTTCTAATTAGCTATAAATAACCCGCAGCTGATGTTTCTACCATCAATCCTGCTCTCAAACAACTCCAAACTCACGTGTGGCTGTAAAGTTTCCCGAAGCAAGCCTGTTTTCAGAACACAAGCATAAGACCGAGCTTCCACCGCTTTAGACAGCTTTAAACAACAGAAGCAGCTCTGCCTCTGACCGCTTACCCTCAGGCGAGATGTTTGGTCATGTTTTGGTCATTATTTTACGCGGTTCAGTGTCGTTGTTTAGGATGGAAACGCTACTGTTGCATCTGCATCACAGTTTTTCATCTTGGAAAGTTCCTTGGAAGCTTCAGTCTTTCCCTGAAGTCTGCAAGAAGTCTGTGCATCCGAGGAAGTCGCGGCTACGTGGCAGGAGCTGAACTCTTCCTGAAACACTCACTGAGCCCCGCACGCTAAAGACGCTCCACTTATCATGGGAATGCTGGATAATCTTTTTTACTAACACCTCATTCACATAATTTAATATTATGTAATACAAAAATACGCTCTAAGAAAAAAACGTTCTCAGAATATTCTCAGAACATATAATAAATAGGCTATAATATAATGTAATAAATATAATATATAATTGTATAATATGCAAAAACATGTTCTCAATTAGATAAAATTTCCATTAAATTGTGAAAATATTTCTGAATAGTTTTAGAACATTTATAATAATATAATATAGTATAATATAATTTAATATAATAAAAAATATGTTCTAAGAACATTTGATAACGGTTCCATTACATTGTGGAAATATTATTTCTGAATATTCTCAGAACATTTATAATAATATAATATAATATATAAATTACAAAAATATGTTCTAAGAACGTTTTGAAAACGTTTTCATTACATTGTGGAAATATTACTTCTGAATATTTTCAGAACATTTATTATAATCAGTGATGCCAGTAACGTGTTACTCTAATCTGACTACTTTTTTCCAGTAACGAGCAATCTAATGCGTTACTTTTTCCAAACCAGTAATCAGATTAAAGTAATTTATCCAAGTCACTGTGAGTTACTATTTTAGTAATTTTCCTAAGTAAAAATATATATTTTGCTTTCTTCTTGTGTCTCGGGGAGAGTATTTATGTTTAGTGAAGTCAACAAAGACTGTCTTTATTACATTTTTTATTAAAACATGTTTTTCTTTTCAGGAAATATTTTTTTAATTTCAACTTAATGTCAGGAGATACATTTTTGAACGTTATTGTTAAAAATGCACTTCCAATAAAGTGAGTGTTGGCAAAAATGGTTGTCATTTCTATGTTGAGGTGGCCGGAGTATTTTCGGCAACTGCCGAATAACTAATAAAGTAACTTGTAATCTAACTTAGTTACTTTTAAAATCAAGTAATCTGTAAAGTAACTAAGTTACTTTTTAAAGGAGTAATCAGTAATCAGATTACTTTTTCAAAGTAACTGTGGCAACACTGCTTATAATATAATATAATATAATAAAAATATGTTCTAAGAACAATTTGATAATGTTTCCATTACGTTTTGGAAATATTATTTCTGAATATTCTCAGAACATTTATAATAATATAATATAATAACAAAAATATGTGATTTGTGTCATGTGAGTGAAATGTTGGTATTTAGTTTACAGACATATGTGGAAAGAGAGAACCCATCTAGAGAATGTTCTGCCAAGGTTCTCTCGAAGTTATAAACATATGAACGTTTGTTCAAAGGTCTTTAATAATGTTCTCAAAATGGTAGCACAAAAACGTTACTGTTAGCGAGTTGAAAACACTGATTCATGAAGCTTTAAAACCTTTACGAATCTTTTGTTTCTAATCAGTGGTTCAGAGTGTGCATCAAACTGCCAAAGTCACGTGATTTCCGTAAACGAGGCTTCCTTACGTTATGACTCTTACGATAGCCTATGTGAACCCCCTTTTTTATTCAACTTTAAAAAAAAAACATATATTGACATTTAAAGGTGTAGTATGTACTATTTGACAAAATGACAGAAATGCAATATAATATACATAACTAAGTTTTCAGTGGTGTATGAAGACCTTACATAATGAACCGTTATGTTTTTATTACCTTAGAATGAGCCATTTCAATCTTCATACACCGCGGGTCCCTTTACAGTGAAGTCGCCATTTTGCGCCGTCATGTTTCTACAATAGCCCTAAAGGGACAAACTTCTCTACAGAGCAGTAGTCACTCTCTGCTGTCTCAGACAACGACTTATTTGCCCTGTGTGGGCCACCGTAGCTTCTCTGTGTGCCCTGAAAGGGAGGGGTGAGCGGTGGGTGATTGCAATTCACAACCACTAGAAGCCACTAAAAATCACACACTTTAACATAAAAAAATAAAATAAAAATGGCGAATACATATAACAGATTTTACATTCAACGGTGAACCATTGAACATGTTTATACATTTGTAGACGTTTTAATTAGACATTAGTAATTAAAAGGAATAAAAGTCTCTTATTGGCCTGTTTAGCTGAGCAATCCATCCAAACAAGTCCAGCAAATTGATAAAAGAACGCATATTATACAGACACTTGATATTTAATCTTATAAGATGATTAGTTAATTGCATTTGATAGATTTTACTTTCAATAAACACATTTGCAATGGGTTTGTAAAAGGTGTTTTAATGCACGAGTTGTTGTTGCTTTACACTGTTCTGACCAGCAGGGGCCGCCAGTGTACGGCGTTTCGAACGATTCAGTGAATCGTTTTGCAGCTTCAACTGATTCGAAGCTTTTAAAAGCTTTGTTTCTCCCATCACTGGTTTTTGTGCATAGAACTTTTTTCCTGAAGCGGTTTAGTTGGACGATAGTTTAACGTTTTTTAATGTTACTACTGTAATGTTCAGAGAAAATGTTTGCAAAATATTGTGATGGCTATGGCAAGCCGTTTTGACCTTTATTTATTCCCAGGATAAGAATTATGGATATCAACAATTCAATTTCAACTAGTAAAAACTCTAATTCTTGATATCAGTAATTGTATTGTCACTAGTGAAATGTCTCGGCTGCTCAAATTCATATCAATAATTGATTTCTTACTAGTTGAAATTCAATTTTCACATTTCAGAATTAAAATTCTTCATAAAATCATATTTTTTTATATAAAAAATTATGTGGTTACAAGTGCAAATGTGTATTCTTGATATCAACAATTAAATTGCTACTAGTAAAAAAATATATATATTTTTTTAATATAGATAATTGTTAAAAAAAATTTTTTTTTTACAGATATCAAGAATTAACATTTCAAATAGTGACAATTGAGTCATTGATATCAGGGATTTATATTTTTACTACAAAGTAATTGTTGATATTCTTCCCGTTTCAATCAACACCTGTCAATGCTGCAGGAACAGAGCATGCGCATATTCACATTATCAATGGCAAGCCAGGTTAACCTTCATTCATTCCCATGATATGCTGTCTTGATATCAAGAACTGAATTTCAACTAGTACAAACTCTAATTCTTGATATCTGTAATTGCATTTTCACTAGTTAAATCTCACCATAGGCTCCCATTCAAATTCAATTGTTGATCTCAAGAATTGATTTCTTACTAGTTAAAAATTCCTATTTCACATATCAGAAATACAATTCAATTGCAGTCTTAAAGGAACTGTATGTAAGAAATGTATTTCAATTAATCATAAAATGGCCCTGATATGTCACTAGACATTAAGAAATCATGTTAATTTCAAATATTTATATCACTGACAACGGTTGTCCGGCCAAGATATTGTCATTTTAAAAGTGATGTTGCAGCCCTCAACTGATGTTGATGTTGTCATGTTGTGTTTTGGCCTGAAGCGCCACCCTCCACCTGTCTACCAATCACGAAGTCAGTAGTGTTTCTGCATTCGGGTTGCCAGCTCTGCTCTAGTTACCACAGCTGCAGCTACAAACTTTTTGGATAAACAATGTCTAACTTTACGAAACCTAAACGACCTCGTTATGAATCAGAAAAACGTCGTGACAGTGTCCGAAATAAAACAAGGATTTGAGATGCCTTTGAAAGATGGAGACGGCTGAAAACGGAGAATAATTTGAAGACTGATGCCAACGTTGCTAATTTTCTCCTGGACAGGTAAGGTTCATCTATGTTTGGCTAACTTGTACTTAATGTAAATGGACATTTCAAATATTCATGACAGTCGAACAAAGATATGCATGTTCGTGCAAAGTAACGTTAGGTTAGCGCAAATGGAGGAGGTGGGTCATTGAATTGAAAAGGTAACGTTAAGGAATTGTTTGGTAAATAAAAACGGCGAGTCGTCATTGCTAACATTAGTAATGCATTATCAGAGCCCGTTTCTCTGTCATTATGCTGGGACGCTGAGGAAAACAACATTAGCACGCCTATTAGCACTGTGTAAACGTATTTGAGACAGTAGCCTAACGTTACCTCAGTAAAAATGATTCCTCATTCGTTCTTCGCATATATAGTGGACAAAACATGCTGCAAGTTGACCTGTATGACCATTGCTAATGTTATTTAGCTTTGCTGTAATTTTACTATAGTATTTTTTCATGTGGGAATGTACTGTCACATACGAGCGTTCATATTTATGATTATATTTGGCTAATCGCCATTAGTACATTTTTGCGATTCATAATTACTTCACAAAACATCGCTCTTGAAGCATAAACATAATTAACAAAAAGAAAAAAAACGTACTGTGTACGACTCGTCACTTGCCATTGAAAGCTCCTTGTAGCAGCCTACGTTCCTGCTGCATCCTGCAGCCTATCTGGCAACCTCGAGTCAGGGGGAGGGGGAGAGGGGATACACCGCTCTACAGTAATTTGAAAGTGATTGCAGTACCAGTTTTGGCCACAGTCCTACATACAGCTCCTTTAACTGTATGAATTAAATTTATAATAATTATTACTAAAGTTACAAAATGTACTCGAGTCAAGAGGGGTGAGTGATTTTCTCTTTTTTTGTCATTGTTTGTTTAACATTAACAACAGTAGCCAAGTTTCCATCCACTTTTTCCACAGTTTTGGTATCGACAAAATGAATATGAGTTTAAAAAAAAAAAACACTGAAATCTGCATCCGAATTTCCATCCAATTGACCTTTTACCGATAAAATGGTGTGCGTAATGATGTCATCCCTAAAAAATACCTATTGTCGCATAAGTACAGATATACAGAGATATTTACAACTATCAAGAATTAACATTTCAACTACTGACAATTGAGTTATTGATATCAGGGATTTATATTTTTACTAGTTACAAAGTAATTATTGATATAAAAAAAATAGGATTTTTACTAGTAAGAATTGTATCTCGCAATTCTTGATATCAACAAAAGAATTTGAATGGCAGCCTATCATGGCAAGCCATTTTCACTTTTATTCATTCACAGGATATGAATTCTTGATATCAACAAATTAATTTCAACTAGTAAAAATTTTGGTTTTTACTTGTTGAAATTCAATTGTTGATATTAATAATTTACATTTTAACTAGTGAAAACTGAATTTTTTATATCAAGAATTCAAATCCTGGGAATCAGAGGTGGGTAGTAACGAAGTACATTTACTATTTTGGACAAATTGTACTTTTAAGAGTAGATTTTTTTGTTGGAACTTTTACTTTAACTCAAGTAAATTTCTAATGAAAAAACTGTACTTTTACTTCGTTGCGCTGGGCGACGTTCCTCTCGTTACTTTAGTTTAATGCAAAACATGTTAATAAATGCAGTCTCTTTTTTTCTGGGACATGAGGGATGCCCTGTTCACAAATGAATCACTCTTTTAAATCGATTCTGTTCAAAGACTTCAGTCAAGTTGGCAAAACGGTCTGAAGTGGTTTGCGAATCAGTTTGAATGATTTGTTCAGTTCAGTTCAATATTCTGAAGCAGTTTCTCACTAGTAACTAACTAACTAACTAACTACTTGAGCAGTTTTTTCGTTGGATACTTTTTTACTCATACTCAAGTAAATATTAAGATTGTTACTTTTACTTTGAGTAAATATTTCTATAAGTACTATAAGTAGGCTACAGTTTTTGGATACTCTAACCACCTCTGCTGGGAATGAATAAAGGTTAACGCGGCTTGCCATATATGGCTGATGGGCATGCGAATGAACAATTCCAACGGTAGGTGGCGGTGTGCGCTTGTGTCGCCAGTAAAGAAGAAGAGTACGCGGAAACAGAGAGCGAGCGCATGCCGCAGGGCAGTCTGTCAGAGGTTTAGTTATGGCTCAGTCAGACTCACTAAAAGCAAGTGTCACGGCGTATTTAAGAGAGGCACAGTTGATTAAACAAGGCGCAGAAGCCCGTGTCTATCGAGGCACGTTTTTGGGACGGTCCGTGATTATTAAAGAGAGATTCACAAAATTATATCGCCACCCTGAAGTCGATGACAAACTGACGCGCCGCAGAACCACGCAGGAGGTGCGCTCCATACTGCGCTGCCGGAGAGCAGGTCAGTGCACTAGACTAGATAGAGCACTAGATCCTATAATCACATTCACACCCTACTGGAGCGTTTAGAACGCTCGAGACTGGAACGCTCCATCCCGTTTATTAAATCAACAGCTGTTCAGTGCCGCAGGAATAGAGCACGCGCATGTTCACATTATCTATGGCAAGCCGACTTATCCTTCATTCATTCCCAGGATATGATTTCTTGATATCAACAATTCAATCTTCACTAGTTAAAATTCCTATTCTTGATATCAGGAATTGTATTTCTTAGGTGTGTAATGATATTACAACCGAACCGAACCGAAAAAACGAGATGTACCACCCCCGGAACGAACCGCGATTCTCTCATGTCTCATACATTTTTGATATCAGGAATTACATTGCCACTAGTAAAAAACTCGAATTCTTGATATCTGTAATTATATTTTCACTAGTTAAGTCTCACAATAGGCTGTCATTCAAATTCAATTGTTGATGTCAAGAATTGATATTTTTTACTAGTTGAAATTCCAAATTCACATGAAATACAATTCTTACTAGTAAAAATCGGAATTTTTGATACTTATGTGCCTCGAGCGTCGACTCTATAGGCTAATTCTGCCATGTGACACCTAGGGATGGGCAACAGTGGTCGAGTAATTGAGTACTCGAACGTGACAGCGATCATCGATCATGAGAACGATGATCGCCCTTAAAAAAAAAATAATTGTCTCTTTTTTTATTGGTTTTTGTGTCGTTTTGTGCGGTACTGGAGGTCTGATTGGTTGGCGTTATACAGCCTCCAGACCGCGGCGAAATAAAGTGAAACTGAGGCGTGCACTGCAGTGATGTCTGGAATCACTGATCATTAAATGGTTAGTGCAAGATGTGCAGCGCCAACCTGTCATAGCCTACATAGCATTATAATGAGAACACCGTGGAAAATACTGTAAATGATCTGTGTTTAGTTCCCCGTGTATCAGCTGATCCACAGAGAAACTAGCGAGAACACTTAGCCTGGGAAAACCCAGACAACTTCCGGCAAATTTAGATTTGCTCTGCAAGTAGTCTGGCAAAGAGTCCATTCAAACCCATTTCTAAACCCTAGAAATCGCGGCACCAATTAGAAACGTTGGGGCGGGCTTTACACGATGACGACAGCGCAGCGACGTTGAAGCAGATTTGCAGCTGCTGTGGAGCATCATTCGTTCGAATCAGCTTTCGCGTCTGTTTTAAGCGATTTAAACTTCTCCTTTTCGTTAAAACCCGAGCAAAGAACAACACTCGAAGCCTTTATATCTAAAAAAGATGTTATCGCTGTTTTACCGACTGGATTCGGCAAAAGTCGTGTGGAAAAACGAATGGGTCTTAGCAAGAGTCCTCTGGTAGTGTTAATGTTTTACAAAATATAGTTTTAAGTCCTTTTCAGGAGTGAATGAAGTTGTTTAAAGCTCAAATCTGTGGTTTATTTATAAAGAGAGCGCCTTTTTTTTTTAATTTGATCTGCCGTTTTCGGAGTTGTGAGCTCCAGTGGTTCAGCGGCGCTCAAACGATTATTGAGCCCGCCGAGAGGCGCCTTTCCTCGGCCAGTCCTTCTGCCGTCTGCCGCTGGCTCTGTCTCTGTAGTGGTTAAACCGTCTCGTCTTGTGTAGATCTAACGGCTGATCTTTGCTCTCATTAATCTATAATTTGTTCCTAGACAGATCGTTTTATCTGAGGGCAAAGTGAAGTTTCATAACTTTATATTTTTAAGATATTAAACTTAACCGTTGTAGTCTCCTGGCGCTGACTTTGACTGAATTGCTTTATTTATTGTATAGCTTCTTATACCTTTTACTTATACTTGTATAATTGCTATTGATGATCACACATAAACTGACATTTAACAAAAAGAGACTGGGTTGTGTTTTGTGTCATTTAATTTATTACAGTGATAATCATAGCCTATATTATGTGTGTGTGTTTTTTTTAATGTAAACAAAAAGAGGCTGGGTTTTTTATATTTCGTTTTGTTATAAACATGCATTGAAGATAATATGCATTGCGTGCACTACATATACAAATATATACTGAGTGATGCTGTCAAGAGCATAGTAGGCGGACTAGTGTCCTCCCGTCCTCGGGAGTTCGTTCTCCGGAGTCAAACTTGGTAAGTTACGGACGCAAGTCAGAAGTTCGCGTACGAAATATGTCATAAAACACCACTGCCTCATTTCATAAAAAAATAAAAATTAAACATAATAATAGCCACACGAATGTGGTTCAGGCAACGCGTAGCTAGGCCTACATTGATTATCTTATATATTTATAATAAAACGAAGTATAAAACACCCTGCCTCTTTTTGTTTACATTTTAAAAATAATATATTAAACATTAATATGTGGTTTAGGTAAGGTGACCAGATTTCTGAAATGGAAACCGGGGACATTTCCTATTTGAGAACACAAGTACAGAAAAGAACGCATATGAGAAACGGCCAGTCAGATGTTTCTCCGTCGCTCTGCATACGTCATCTCCCTCATCGCTCTGATTGGTTTTAGGTCTATCCAATTGCGTCGAGAGGCATTTGAGCGACGCCCGTTGGTGACGCCCCTTTGGAAATGATTTGTCTATGAAGCTTTGCCAGACCATAACTCAGTTACTACTGAGAATGGTCTGGTTTTAACCAGGCTAGAGAACACTCAGACTAGCGCGTGAAGTTCATGTGCGCATTCGCGTCCTTTTCTGCAGATGCACGTTGTAAGATTACTTTTATGTTTTCTATATCTGATTAATCTAATATAAGAAGCGTTTGGTTGAGCTTAAGCTAGCAAAGGGCTGCCGTTATACCGGCTGTTCATTCTCTTCAGTTTCAGCTCAAATGCATTAATGCTCGAGCTCGACATGGTTTAGAGACAGATATTCTTTTCAGATAGGCTATTTCTTTCTCAGAATCATTGACATTAGTAATGCAGCAGTGCTATACTGTTCTCGTATTTTTTAATAGTAGACCTAGTTTATTTAAAGCTGTTTTTCGTTATGAGTTTGAAAACGCGCAGTGATGTCTCTAAACGCTTCGATCATGAATAATACAATGAAGGGTATGATGTGCAGAGTCAATCTGTCAAAGCATTATAATGAGAACAGGATTTTAATAAAATGTTGTTTCTGTGTGCTTTCGTTGTCCGTGTATCAGCGCTGTTAAGGGAAGAGCGCATTCAAAATGTTCCGTTTCAAACCATAGCCTGTCAAATCTAGCACGCTGAAGTTCACGTGCGCATTCACGTCCGTTTGTGTTGATTTGTCGTAATAGGTTCATAATAATCTTCATGTTAATATTGATATAGGGTGCGTTTGGTTGAGTTTATTAACCAGCTAGCAAGCTCTGCAGGGTGGTGTTATTTCACAGTTTCAGCTCAAAGGCAATGCTCGATATTACTGATTTGGTTATTTGAGACGGTCATTTTATAAAGATGTTTCTTTTTCAAAGACATTTATGCATCATAATCTAGCAGTTATTTTTTGTTTTATATGTTCATGTTTTCATATACCTGTTTTCATGTCACGTTTGTATTTGTCAACAACAACCATCTTCATAACAGTTTTCATTATTTCAATGATGGACATGCCCCGCCCCCGAGTACTCGAGTACTCGCTTTTGAGACCTATCGATGATCGAAATGAGAAATTGACAAAAATGCCCATCCCTAGTGACACCACATTTATTTGCGTTAAAGCCCTTTTTCTTGACTAAAATTTTCCAAACTAGTTTGAAGTATCAAAAGAAAATACACTTAAGTTAAACGGAAAAACATTTGCAAAAAATTATCGATAATTGGCATTTCCATCAGCTATATCGATACACATTGTAAACCTTTCTAAAACTGAACCTATGAACCACATTTGGAATTTTTAAAAATCACAGCTTCATCAGAATGATATGAAACTTGGTAACTTTTCTAGCATTTTGTATGTAAACACACAAATAATTGAGGGCCTGATTTGAGCATGCTAAGTGGTAATAAAAAAAATACTTCCACTTGTGCTCTTCGGTCAAAAATGACACCATAAGAAATGAATGGGAAATCTGCAAAAACACATTCACAGAAAAAATCTATATTTCTAACAAAAAAAAACTAAAACTTTATAATAAATAGTCTTTGAGATTTTTTAAATATACAAATCCATAAAAAAAAAAAATCATTAAATGTGTTCAAAAGAGAACTATGGAATTCTCCATAGAGACCTCTAGTGATTACACCCATGGTTGCATGATTTCTTAAATAATTCCAAAAGAGGGCGCTAATCTGCCTTCAAACATTTTTTTGAAGGCCTAGTCTCTATTTTAGGGCTGGCACGGTTACCGCATTACCGCAGTCACGTGACGCCTACCGCGGGTCTGAGATCGTCACCGCCATCACCGCAAAAAAAAACAAACAAAAAAAAAAACATTGGCCTGCACGTTGTGTCTAATTCCATGGATTCATTGATTCTAATGACATGGATTGTGTTATCTCTAAATACAAAATTAAACAGAAAAAATATTATTGAAGAAAAATAAATTCCATTGGTTTTACTGGGGTGGAGGAAGTTAAATGTTTAGGTGTCCGGTCACTTATGACCGGGAAGACAACCAATGCAACCCCTAAACGAAGAGCACCAGAGGGTTAAGAGACGAATGCACAGATCCAGTATACTTGATTTCATTCACATTGTGCGTATTTAAACACAATAAGATGCGACAGACAATAATTGCATCTACTCTGATCAACTCGTTGGTTTCCTTTGTCCCAGGTATCAACGCGCCGGTTGTGTATTTTGTCGACTACACCACTCATTGCATTTTCCTGGAGGATATCATCGACTCCGTGTCCTTGAGAGACCACATTGCATCAGAACAAAACCCACAGCACCTCCAGGCTCTAGCGGACAAGGTCGGTGAAGTCCTGGCTCAGATGCACGACGAAGACGTCATCCACGGTGATCTCACGACCTCCAATATGCTTCTGGTCCCCGGGGCCGACCACCAACATATTCACCTGGTTCTGATCGACTTTGGCTTGAGTTACATTTCTGCTCTAGCAGAAGATAAAGGAGTTGACCTGTATGTGCTGGAGAAGGCTTTTCTCAGCACTCACCCAAAAACAGAGGTTTTGTTTGAGAGACTTCTGAAAAGTTACACAGCTTCATCTAAAAAGTCCTCTGCGGTCATCAAGAAACTGGACGAGGTTCGGTTGAGAGGACGGAAGAGGTCTATGGTCGGATAAAGCACACTACGCAATATATTTTGGTGCCACACAGGTTTTTTTTTTACAAGCGGATAGCTGTAGTTTGATGTTGGAAATGTAACGCTCATACACATGTAAAGTACACAAATATAATGCAATTAATGGTTTAAACGCAAATTCTCAAATCATAATAGACAAATGTACACCCTTTACGCCTAAATCCTGATAATGAATGTTGGTCAAATATTGTTCTTACTTCTCTTACTGTACTGTGTTTTATCTGTAGGTAAATATAATACAATAATAGTTGCCAAAAAATGACAGCTGAATATTTTGAGCCCTACTAAAAACATGTGACGCTAAACATGTAAATCAGCTTCTCAACAGGTTCAGCTTTCCTCACAATCTGCAAATGTAACCAATAAAGAACTGGATTCGAATTACATTTTTGTGCTGTGTGTTGAAACAAAGACTTGTATATAGTAAGACTTTGCCGATTACTCATGAATGGGAGAAAGTGCAATGCCCAATTAAGCCCCGCCTTCTAAATGAAACAGCCAATCACGCCACTGCAGCTGCAGTTAGAAGCTTCAGTTGCTATAGAAACAGGCAGTGTTCTGACATGCGACTGCATGCGCATAGCTTTGTTCAGGCTGAAATTTTTTGCCATGATTCAAGCATTTAGAAAGCAAATTTATTTGACAGTTGTTGTCAGATTTCATCTGTGATTTCAAATATGAAAATTAATTGTAAGCTTGGCGAACAGTTTTGGAGAATTTGACGTTTGAGCTATACTTGCATGCCCGAGAGGCGTTTCTAAAATGGCCGCCGAGATTAAAAACTGGTCTTAACCCCTTCAAGGTGCAGTGTGATTTTTAGCGACATCTAATGGTGAGGTTGTGAATTGCACCCCTCCCTCCCTTTCAAAGCACATCGTGAAGCTACGGTGGCCGACACAGGACAAAGATGTCGTCGTCTGAGACAGCAGAGAATGACTAGTGCTCTGTAGAGAAGTTTGTCCGTTTAGGGCCACTGTAGAATCATGGCGGCGCAAAATGGCGACTTCACTGTAAGGGGACCCGGCGGTGTGTGTAGATAGAAATGGCTCATTCTAAGGTAATAAAAACATAACGGTTACGGTTCATAATGTAAGGTCTTTATACACCACTGAAAACATAGTTATGTATATTAAATTGCATTTCTGTCAATAGATACCCATAAATATGACACACTGCACTTTTAAACTCCAAGGACCCTGATAAGGTCTGTGGAGGAGCTCTGACCTCTTATGTGGTACCATTTGAAAGCTTAGACTGTCTACTTTCAGGAGATATGCATCACTTTGGCATTTGTTACACAGAGTAACTTATTTACACTAAATTACTCTGGGAATTGGCCTACCCAAATTGAAAAGCTTCCCATACCCACATACAGTGCTCTAAATACACAATTTTGGTGTAATTTCCTTTTAAGTTACATAAAACACTGCTAAAAGTGATAAACATTTAAGTATATGTTGCCTGACCTGTAATAAAACTGTCTGCAGGGTGCTAGAGCGCACAGGGCCTGGGTTATACACTTTCAAAAATGAATTTATAACCAAAAAAATCTAAAAGAGCCTGGTTCCAGAGCTAAGGAAGTTAAAGGGATTTTGATCATTAAAATAAATAATATACTGTTTCTGGTATAAAAACTCTAGCTGCAATAAAAAAAAATTAAACTACAAAATTTTATTAATCTCAAAATCTATATATATTTATAAAAACACATAATTGGAAATACACTATTAATAATTTTAATACTAATACATTGTACATATAGTACAAGAATTTTCCTGGTTATTTATATCTAAAACATATTTGCACCCTTAAAAAAAATAGCAGTTTCTGTACAAAACAGGAAAGATAAAACATGCAGTAAAAAAAAAAAAAACAATACAATAAGCAGTCTATTTAGCCTGACCAACAGAAATAAAAGATACTTTATTTCAGAGTAAATAAAAAAAAAAAATACAAATGCACCATAAATAAAAGTAAAAAAAAAAAAAATCTAAAGCAGTAAGCGGACATGGAAGAAATATAAAATACATCGTCATTGCTACTGATGGCACAGTATAGAAGCTTGTTTTTTTTTTTTGCATATTTTTTCTGTAGAAAGACCAACATAAATAATGATGAAAGTCCAAATATAAAATGTCACATATGTATATTTACTGAGTAATCAAAGATTTAGAGCCAAATTAAAGGGGTGTAAAATGACTTTAGAAAGATGGCAGCATCATTATTTTTATTTCCACAGAGATTGGTAGGTCTATTAGCAAAATCTGTTGACTTTAGCAATCTTTGTTTCATTATATCCCAACAATGAAAATATTCAGATATTCCTCTTTAAAAGAAAAAAAAGCATCAGCCGTGTGCAAAGTGACCCACATTTGGTTTTTGGCCACTGAAAATGTGTACAATTGACCATTTTACTCACAGAGTTACATTAAGATCTCCATATCTCTGGGACCGAACCATATAAGGCATTTAAAATTAAGTTATAAAAAGAAGAGTTTGTTAAGAACCAGAATCTAAAAGGATATTAAGATTTCTTTAATACTTCATGAGTTACAGGCATACAAACTTAAGACAAAAAACACAATAAGTGCTTTTTCCCATTTTTGAACTGTCACCGTTGGCATATAATGAAACAAAGATTGCTAAAGTCAACAGATTTCACTAATAGACCTAACAAACTCTGTGTGAAAATAAAATAATGATGCTGCCATCTTCATAAAGCAAGTTTTACTCCCCTGTAAATTGGCTCCAAATCTGAAAACCTCTACAAAACAGTGGATTACTCAGTCAATATTCATCTGTGACATTTAACATTTTGGCTTTCATCAACATTTATGTTTGTGTTTCTACAGAAAAAACATTAACAAAATTAAAAGCCGGGGAAGTTTACAAAATTTGGTTGATTTGACACGGAATGACCCAATTGCGAATTTTTATCTCGTAATTCAGAATTTTTCTCACAATTGTGCATCGCAGTCAGGATTGCTATTTTGTATCTTGCAATTCTGACTTTTTCTCAGAAATGTACGATAAAAAGAGTCAGAACTGCTAGAAATAAAGTCATCGCTATTCTGACATTTTATTTGACTTTATAACTCACAATTAAGAGGGGACAATATCTGAATTGTGAGATAAAAAGTTGCAATTGTTTTAATTTTTATTCCATAGCAGAAACAACCTTCCAAAGCACAGAGAAGAGAACATCCTAACAACATGCTAAGGTTATTAAGCAAAATGGTCCAAAAACATTACTTGAAAACATTAAAACCCTAATAAATTAAAATGTCTACAAATTAAGCACATAAAAACAAATGCAAAGTTCTGTCATGAAACTCATATGCTGCTGCTGATTGGTCCTTAACTCAATCTGCTTGCAATCACATCATTCATTCATTCAGCACAAATAAACACAACAATAATTGAGCACTGGGCTGTAAGAGATAAGTCCAAAATGAAGAGACAAAATAGTTTTTGAGTTGAATTAAAGGGGTGGTTGATTATGATTTGACTTTAGTTAGTGTGTAATGTTGCTGTTTGAGCATTAACAACATCTGCAAAGTTACGACACTCAAAGTTCAAAGCAAAGGGAGACATTTTATTTGACAGAAATTGCTTTTTAAGGACTACAACAAACGGCTGGTAGGGACTACAACGTGACATCACTAACCCTAACATTTACTTAGGGTGCTTTCACATCTCTAGTTCGGTTAATTTGGTCTGAACCAAGGGCAAACAATTATACATTGTAGCATTTTTCAGCTTTTTTGGTTCCTTTTCACAGCACACTGACTGCTTTGGTCCGAACCAGTTGAAAGGAACCAAAATACAGTCACATGACAACATCCACATCACTCATTGGCCATGGCGTATTTCCTAAACTGCTTTTCGATTGGTCAGAATTTACGTACGTGCGAGAAAATTCCAACAGAAGAGGAAAAGCCAGCAAACAACACAGAGACAATGTAACTATGGAGAGACGACTGTGTGGGCTGTTTTTGTCCCTGGCCATAATCTATTACATTGTTTGTATACACCACAATATGCAAACAATACATTTCTATAATGACGCGTGGATGTGGCTTGAAAACAACGTTCTAATGCACTGCAAACGGCGAGCGTGCATCGCTCGTCACTTCACAACAAACACTTCCACATCCCATAATGCACAGCGTAGCTGCCTATGGCAGCTGGTTTAGTCCAAATATTATCAGTACTTTTTGCAGTTGGGTCTGTTCGAGGTCGGATCACGTTCTCACCACAAACAGCCGCTCCAGAGTTCGTTTGAAAGCGTACTGAGACCACCTCTTCAAGGACCTTGTTTGGTCTTCTTTTGGTGTGCACCCGAGTGCGATTGCTGCTTTCACACCTGACCAAACGAACCGCACCAAAGGGGAAAACGAACTCTAGTACGATTCAACCGAACTAAATGAGGCAGGTGTGAAAGCACCCATAAACCCCGTCCCCGGAATAGCATGTCATAAAAGCAAGAAGACAACATAAGTCTTATCCATAATTAAACTAAACTATACCTGTTCTCTCTTCATGCATTCATGCTAACACCAGCTCTTGAAGCTCCGCCCTCTTCCTGAAAGGGGGTGGGGAGCAGCAGCTCATTTGCATATAAAGGGACACACAAAAACGGCACATTTTTGCTCACCCTCAAAAAGTGTAAATTTTAACATGCTATAAAAATGATCTGTGGGGTATTTTGAGCTAAAACTTCACATACACACTCTGGGGACATCAGAGAGCTATTTTACATCTTGTAAAAAGGGGCATTATAGGACCCCTTTAAGTTACATTTAAACTCATGAACGGAGAATAGGGACCTCAAGGATAATGGGAGATTATTTCATAGCCTAGGTCCGATGATTGCGAGTGCATGATCCCCTCTCGACTTCAAGAGGGGGATCGGGCTGGGACACTTCTGTTTGTGTACACAAGGGAAGATATTTGGAAGAATCTTTGTAACCAAGCAGATTGCGTCCCCCATTGACTACCAAAGTATTTTTTTCCTACTATGGAAGTCAATGGGGGGTGAGATCTGCTTGGGTGAATTATCCCTTTAATAGAGCAGACTCAGTGGCTGTGCAGTTGGGATGCATGAAACTCTGTAGCTGTAATAATACAGCTTTCTCTATGATCTAAGCTATAAAAGATACATTTGAAATATCTAAAAATAAATAAAACAGTTATGTCCAAATTTGGCCTTTTCAACATTGTTCCTGATTGGTTCTTGCTGTATCAGTAGCCAATGAGCTTGTTTGCTGTAGCCATCAGAGGGGCCTTAAGATAACCAAAGGCGCCTGAGCTACAGCATTGCGGTAGGCCCCCCTATACCCCAGATAAATACACTTTTAGCTTCCTGTCAATTGTTAATGTAGAAATGTATCTTGATGAAAACATATACAATTTACAACACTGTATGTAAAAATATGGGTCAAATGGTGAACATTCAAATTCACTCTTTGCCAGTAGGTGGCGCTTGTAGAACAGCAGAATTATTTGTTTGATGCTGTTGTCACCACTTCAAACTCCCATGTATACAAATAATTATTTGAAAAATAATCTTTGTGCAGCCAGTAGGCCCCTGGACTTCAGCCAACGGAAGCCCCTGCATAATGCGCCCCTGGTAGCAGTTGCAGCACCTCCACCTTCCCCAGCTCCACCTGTATAGATCTGCTACAGGTCATTTCACATATGCTATATTGTACAGCACAGCATGTCTTACTCGCTCACAGTAGCATGTCGTGTGTGGATTGGCAGTAGCAGTAGCAAGTCCCGTACTTGCTCTGCAGCAGCAGATCTATTCCACCAAGACCAAACATATTAACATTTTCATATCCATTACCATGCCAAACACTCTGAGAGTTGTCATGACAGAAATATAATTTTCATAATAGCATCAAGGTTGCAGGACATTACTGCTGAAATGCATCTATGTGAAGTCTCTGTTGGTGAGAATCATAGGAGCAACGAGACTCCAGGTGTATAATGTGAGACAGACCCAACTGGAGGAGATTTTCACCCACACTGCTGGCCACTTGCTCGTCATGGCACTGTAGTCTGCATCCGGACTGGGAGGACAATAAAATCAATGTTATCACAATGTTAGAAATGGTTTTACAAAATAGAACTACAATGCATCTGGAAAGTATTCACAACGCTTCACTTTTTCCACATTTTGTTATGTTACAGCCTTATTCCAAAATGGATTAAATTCATTATTATCCTCAAACAATACCCCATAATGACAATGTAAACAAAGTTTGTTTGAAATCTTTGCAAATTTATAAAAAAAAAAACAAGAAAAAAAAAACATCACATGTACATACTGTAAGTATTCACAGCCTTTGCAATGCAACTCAAAATTCAGCTCAGGTGCTCCCGTTTCCACTGATCATCCTTGAGATGTTTCTACAACTTGATTGGAGTCCACCTGTGGTAAATTCAGTTGATTGGGCATGTGGAAAGGCACACACCTGTCTATATAAGGTCCCACAGTTAACAGTGCATGTTAGAGCACAAACCAAGCCATGAAGTCCAAGGAATTGCTTAGCGATCGGGGGAGAAGGGCCTTAGCCAGGGAGGTGACCAAGAACCTGATGGTCACTCTGACAGAGCTCCAGCGTTTCTCTGTTGTAGTGAGTTAGCTCAAAGGAGAAATATTAATAATTATTCATAACCTATTATAATTATTCCTTATTATTATTTATGAATATTTGAATAAAAAAATTTGATTAACTTGATGTAGCTACATTAACATTACAATCAATCGTCCTGTGAACACTCAGTATTGATTATTAATTAATTCTAAGAAAAGGGTATTTTTCATGGCCACAGAAAATAAATTTTTCCTTAGCATTTACAGTGCTTAGAGCGTGTAACAAAATCGATCATTTAAATGACAATTTATTTGCAGACAGAGAGTCAGAACCAAATATGTATTGTGCACAAGTTTTATTGACTAAATCACGAACACAACTAATCTAACAAAAACGCAAACATACAAATCACACATACATGGGTAAGATGGAAAGTGACAGAATTAAACAGTAAAACGGAAATTAAGCTATGGAAAAGAGTCATTAACCTTGAAAAGAACCATCAGTTTGTTATCTTCAAAGCTCCTTTGTTAACAACGGAGTACATTACTTGCATTTGCCTGAACAGTTGAAGAGCGTCCGGATATACAGTCGCAGGAGAAAGTCTTGATAGTTCGGTCCGATGGTGTTGAAGTTGCAATCCATTTTTTCTGCGTTGACGGAAGAAGATATGATGAACTTGCATGGTTAGTTCAACTCTGTCGTGGTCGAGGAAGCTGCACATGGCTTGAGGTGTTGGACCTGCCGGCCCGCGACCGTGTGGTCGGAGCGGGTTTCCGGTACCACCATTGCACAGCAACCAGTAGAAGCAAGACGAGGAGGAGATGAAGGTGCACATAGCTCAGCGTGTGTGTAGACCTTCCAGCCTGGCAAGCTTGGCCAGGTGGGAGCCAGCAGATGTCCTTGAGTGGCCCAGCCAGAGGCCAGACTTGAACCCGATTGAACATTTCTGGAGCGATTTGAAAATGGCTGTGCACCGACGCTCCCCATCCAACCTGATGGAGTTTGAGAGGTCCTGCAAAGAAGAATGGGAGAAACTGCCCAAAAATAGGTGTGCCAAGCGTAGCATCATACTCAAAAAGACTTGAGGCTGTAATTGCCAACAAAGGTGCTTCAACAAAATATAGAGCAAAGGCTGTGAATACTTGAAATAAATTTGTTTTAATATAAATTTGCAAATATTTCAAACAAACTTCTTTCACGTTGTTATTATGGGTTATTGTTTGTAGAATTTTGAGGAAAAAAATCAATTAAATCCATTTTGGAATAAGGCTGTAACATAACAAAATGTGGAAAAAGTGAAGCGCTGTGAATAATTTTCGGATCAGGGGGACTTTTCACCACAGGGGGACTTTAAAGAATTCTTCAGAGGATTTTAGTGAAGACGTCACATACACACCTGTACCAGTTGGTGAGGGTCATCATGATGTAAAGGGACGCCAGGAACAGCATGAAGTGAAAGAAAGCGTAGCTGTACTGAACAGTGTCTCGTTCATTGTCCTCTACATGTAGTGGTGTTGTAGCCTCTTCTGCCATCTCAGGGCTTCCTGTGCTTCTATCATCCACCACGGGGGTGTCTTTAGCCGCTAAGGTTAGTTTATTAACTTGACTGGTATTGGAAGAGCGTATACTGTCAAGAAAAACAACAACAACAACTATTTAGGCTTTTGGTGGCATAAGCAGTAGAATTTTAATATGGCCCATCTGGATGCTTATGTTGTGATATTAGAGAATATTAAGGTATTTATTCAAGAATGTTTATTAATCTGTTTATATAAACTACTACCAAGGCCGGTTCTAGACATTTGAGGCCCACACCCCTCGTTAATAAAAAATAAATACATCTGTTATTAAAGGTCATTCGTTTTGTTTTTCAGTAATTTGTTCAGTAATTTGTTTACAGTAACACACCCACCCACTGATTGGGATAATGAACAGCATACAGCAATGCAGCAAAAATATGCAGCAAAAACAAAAAGAAAGAAAACAATATTACACTGCCAAAACATAATTACAGATGAACACTTTCCTGGACAAGATGTGTGTGTTGCGTTCTTTAACGGTCAGTCTGGAAACAAATGCTGTGACGCCAAACTTCCTCAGAAAGAAGAACACCACCTTGTTTACAACTGTGAAAAAGAGCGCTTACCAGGATCAACTAAACGCTGGATTTTCAAAAGTATGTGAAGTTGCAGTAAACTTGCACAATGTTCTTGAATGAATAATTTATAGATGCACGCCGGTCTGTATTTGTAGGGAAATTGGCTTTACATTTTCGCGCCCCTAAACATGACATGGAACAAACCGGACTGTGATTGGTTGCGTTACATGTCAGTCAAACGTCCTCTTGGGTGGTCCTTGACCAATGAAAGCTGCGATGGAGTCCAGACCTTCTGCCGTCAGACTGAAGGTCTGACTACGTGAGACTATGGTTATGGAGGCAATTGCCTATTGCACCCAAAGCCGGACCTGACTACTACCACTCAACAGATTGGACGACCAGCTATTCAAACAAGAACAAATGTGGGGCTGGGCTTGATTTTGTCCGTGGGGAATTGATTGGATGATTGTTGTTTGCTATTGATGGACCTCATGTGAGTGACAGGTTGCCCTGCCCTCATCAACAGAGAAGAGAAGAGATGTCACTGCAAGAGGGAGGGAGATATTTTGATCAAAGATTGCAAGGAACATAAAATGATGTGCATGGATGTATCTGCTATAGTCCATAAAAAATAAGAATTGTCCATTTTGATTTCAAGGTGACGTCTCTGATGACGTGTTTACTGATGCGAGGGCGGGGCAACCTGCCACTCATGAGATCCAACAACAGCAAACCACAACCATCCAATAAATTTCCCACACACAAAATCAATCACCGCCCTACATTTGTTCTTGTTAGAGAAGCATTTCACTCAGATAAACGGCACAATAGGGAAGAAAAGACTATTGCCATTTCTGTATCAAGTAGACTTTAACAGTGACATTTTTAGGGAAAATTGCTAATTATTATAAATCTATCTGACTATAAATCCTTAAAAAACCCACTGTACCTTGAATACAAAATGCAGAGAACAAAAATGGCCAGTCCGACGATGCTTTGAGCGTCCCACCACCGCAGGTATGGGGCAGAAGGCACAGTTTCCTCTGTGTCAATGATGATGACGGCAGTCTGGTTCTCAATCTCCAGCGGGGCGGGTGTGGAGGACGTGATCTGCTGGAAGATGCTGAACAGATTCGGGTTGCATGTGCGGTCTGGAGGAGGACACAAATAAAAACTGACAGACCTTGACATACCTAGCATTGAAAATAAACTGAAATAATTTTGACATCAAGTTGACATCATGAATATTGTTTCCTGGTCCAATCCTCTACAATCATAACAGTCTTTTATGAGCACTATTTATACACCGATCAGAAAACACAAAACAGAAAAAGGGCCAAGCATAAGGACTTGAGTAAGTATGACAAGGGCCAAATTGTGATGGCTAGAGCTAGACAATCTCCAAAACTGCAGCTCTTGTGGGGTGTTCCTGGTCTGCAGTGGTCAGTATCTATCAAAAGTGCTCCAAGAAAGGAAAAGTGGTGAACTGGTGACAGGGTCATGGGCGGCCAAGGCTCATTGATGCACGTGGGGAGCGAAGGCTGGTCCGTGTGGTCCGATCAAACAGACGAGCTACTGTAGCTCAAATTGCTCAAGAAGTTAATGCTGGTTCTGATAGAAATGTGTCAGAATACACAGTTTGTTGCGTATGGAGCTGCATACGGCATATGAGCATAAGAACTGGACCACGGAGCAATGGAAGAAGGTGGCCTGGTCTGATGAATCACGTTTTCTTTTACATCACGTGGATGGCCGGGTGCGTGTGCATCGCTCACCTGGGGAAAACATGGCACCAGGATGCACTATGGGAAGAAGGCAAGCCTGTAGAGGCAATGATGCTTTGGGCAATGTTCTGCTGGAAAACCTTGGGTCCTGCCATCCATGTGGATGTTATTTTGACATGTACCACCTACCTAAGCATTGTTGCAGACCATGTACAACCTTTCATGGAAACGGTATTCCCTGGTGTCTGTGTCTCTTCAGCAGGATAATGCGCCTGCCACAAAGCAAAAATGGTCCAAGAAGGGGGTTTGAGGAGCACAACGAGTTTGAGGTGTTGACTTGGCCTCCAAGTTCCCCAGATCTCAATCCAATTGAGCATCTGTGGGATGTGCTGAACAAACAAGTCCGATTCATAGAGGCACCACCTCACAACTTACAGGACTTAAAGGATCTGCTGCTAACGTCTTGGTGCTAGATACCACAGCACACCTTCAGGGGTCTAATGGATTCCATGCCTCGATGGGTCAGGGCTGTTTTGGCAGCAAAAGGGGGACCAACACAATATTAGGTCATAATGTTATGCCTGATCGGTGTATAACATGGGTCTTCAAACGGTTGTCCCCTAAGGGGTCCGCAGCGGTACTGCAGGGGGTCCGCCAATTAATGTTTGATCACAAATAATTTTTTGATAAAAACATTATAACATGGGGAGAAAACATCACAAAGTCAAATTTAATTATAAGAACCCTGAAACAAAAGCAGAGCACCCTCCGTTGATACTGTAATAGTATAATATTATTGGAAAAACAAATTCATTATTTAGGACAGACGACTTTACTGATTTTATTGGAGCGCTGTGAGATCGCGAACTGAGATGAGTGATAGCTTAATTGTGATTGTAAAGTGAGCCCTCTTTCGTGCTTTTGAGGTTATATAGCTATAATCCATTGAATAAAAGTATTGTTTATCATGCTGCTAAGAGGAACGACGCCAAATTACACACTGCAAAGTTTTGGAAGTGACGTCTACATATAAATGTGTGTTTCATCCTCGAAATTGCAATTGACAGTGATAACTAGCACGGGACATATGGCATATGTCAAAATAGATACGCGATGTAAATACAGAATCATAGATTCGTATCAATATATATAGTGATTTGATTCTTAATTGTCCATCTCACAGTGAAATTAAACTGTTGTTTTAGTAAACTTGAAACTAAAGTTCAGGTAAATGTTTAATTGTCCATCTGATTAGTAAAATAAATGTATGACTCTGCAAATCAATTAAAATAATTTACAGCAACTGCAAACAACTAATGAATTCTGATTTTTTTTTATCGCAGCATTTTCTTAATTTTAACAATGGCAAGTAATATACAGACAGTGATGCATGTGCAACAATTATGCGCATTCAGATCTACTGTCTTAATATATCTTATTCTTAATCATAATATAGTTCGTTTCTATTAATATCGAAGGCTATATGCTTAATATGTAGCTCTGTTTGACACATTTTGTATCGGGGGTCCCCGGTCCATGTCTCTATCGCCTAAGGGGTCCTTCCCCTGAAAAACGTTGAAGACCCCTGGTGTATAAGATAAGATACTCACAGTGTGCACTATGGTCTCTAGGCTCACCGCATCCCAAGACACCAATATTTTAATGATTCCTAAAAAGATTCATTACTATCTGACCATCTGAGTAGGAAGATAAAGGTTAGGATCATGATTTTTCAGTAGTATTACATCACATCATGATGGTACAGTAGTAACCAAAAGTGATGTCCGTCGGGGATATTTGTTGACTACACATTGACTACAACATAATCAGCTATTAATATTTCATTGGTTCTCTCTTGTTGTTGCACAAATAAAGAGTAATAACTTGTATAGTAAAGGGTGAAGGTTTGCTAGTTTTCTTAGGCCCGACATCACTGTTTTAATCTCTTTTGTCCCCTTTTAACCACTTCTGTCCTGATTTCTTCAAGGGGAGGGTCTACGGGTGGGTAAATGTATGGGCTTTTTCAGATCTTTCGATCTAATGGACGAAATAAGCTCACACAGTTTACATATGAACACGACAGGAGACGACAGAAACACACGGAGAGCAGCAGCTTTAGTGTCTGCTCTGACAGTCACAAGACCAGCGGAACGCTGTTAGTGTGTGTTCGGAATCAGGAATGGTGAGAGAACATCGTGCTTGGGATCTTCAAACCAAACTTGAGTCTCCAGCCAACAAAGTTTAAATAAAATGTTTTAAATGTCATAAACTTTATATGACAGGATTATATATTATGTATGATTAATATAGCCTAGCTAAATGATACATTGGGGCCCAATCTCATTTCTACCCCTTAGCCCTTCCCTTTCCCCTACCCCTTCGTTTTACGATTATCTTTTGGCTGGAGTGGTAGGGGTAAGGGGAAGGGCCAGATACCCTTCAAAAGAAGATTTTTCAGGACCACACTTTGAACGAAGGGGTATGAGGAGTTTCCCTCCACCGACTACCGTGCTGCTAGAATGTGTGTACATTGCCACTTGGGATCGATCACTTGCGTGTCGTGTCGCCTGGCTGCCAGCTTCTCTGTAGCTTCCTAAACGCAAAATTTTGAGCGATTTAATATGAACATTATCGCAGCACCAAAGTAGATAACGAAACCATACCCATACCGGCTCGGATCAGCACGGAATGGAACGGTTAATAAACAAAGAGAACAGTTTGGCCCAATAGAAAAGCCGTTTCACTAGTCTTGTATGTTCTGTATCATTCTGTATCATTTTAGGAAACTCTGGGTCATACAAACTGAAAATGAGCGCCGTTTTATTAAGTCCAAATACAGCGCAAAACTCTGTTGGTAGTGAGTAATTCATTAAACGTGCTTGCGCCTGATTTCTGTTAGATATAGCCTACGCACTTCATTGCTGTTCATACTGGTTATATGTCACAGGACACTAATAGAAGAAACGGGGTATGATGACGTGTATTGGTATAGTAGTGGTGTCCCATTTCTTAGGGGAATATTTTCACCCCTACGCCTTGGCACTCTGTTTCAAGGGGCAAGGGGAACGGGTTGGTGTAGGGGTAGGGGAAGGCGAAGGAGTATAAAATAGAATTGGGATTGGGCCTAATAATAGCATTAATTAGGTTATAATCTATGAATTAACCTGTCTAACGTATAAAAAAATATAATAATTCTGTCTGCCAAGCTCTGATAATATATGGAATATTATATTAATATATTATCCATTAAAAAACAATAGGCCTATACCTTTAGAAGCATGGATGTGTCTGTCACCGCATGCTGCTTTAAGTCTGAGCAACTGAAATGCTTCTCTATAAAGTGTGCGGTTTGCCTGAGGTTCATCATGAGTTGCTGGACAGACCCATTGATACCTTTTTTCTATTCAGCCCAATATCTGGAGATCCTCTTGCGTTCAAACGGTGGACGCAACGTGTTTTTTAAAAAACCACGCAAGTTTACAGTACATGTTCTCGAGTTGTTAGGCTGCATTAACTAGGTCAGCCGGAACCGGGAACACTTCCCATAACACCTGATGTACTCGTTACATCATCAGAAGAATGGCATCTACGCTAATGATAGTCTCTCTGTTTTATCCCGAGGTTTACTGCAGTCAGCCGGATCCGGGCCGTATCCAGTTCAGATGGTGGACCTGCGCCCAGAGAAGACCAACACAGGACCCTGAAGTGTCTGCAGAGACCGTGATTAGACTCCCCCTGCAACTGCCTCATCGTCACGGCATCTCAATAAACCCGTCTCCGGCGCGTTGACTCAGATTGTTCGAATATTACAATTAAATAATACTTAAATCGATATGTCATCCTCAATAAACCCGTCTCCGGCGTGTTGACTCAGATTGTTCGAATATTACAATTAAATAATACTTAAATCGATATGTCATCCTCAATAAACCCGTCTCCGGCGTGTTGACTCAGATTGTTCGAATATTACAATTAAATAATACTTAAATCGATATGTCATCCTCAATAAACCCGTCTCCGGCGTGTTGACTCAGATTGTTCGAATATTACAATTAAATAATACTTAAATCGATATGTCATCCTCAATAAACCCGTCTCCAGCGTGTTGCCTCCGATCATTCGAAAATTGCACTTTAATTATTATTTAATCAACATCATCCTCAATAAACCCGTCTCCAGCATGTTGCCCCCGGTCCCTCGAATATTCTGATCTATTATGACCGCTGAGCTGTAAAGCTGCCAGAATAATAATAATAATATGCTGTTTGTTAATTGGCCAGAGGAGAACTGGCACCCCGACTGAGCCTGGTTTCTCCCAAGGTTTATTTTTCTCCATTAGGTCACCTAATGGGGTTTTGGTTTCCTTGCCACTGTTGCCTCTGGCTTGGCGTGCTCAGTTGGGGACACAACATTTTTCAACTAAACATCGAAATAAATCTAATTAATAAACTAAATTAACCATTTAAACTAAATTACTGATCGAATTATTGATCTAAAGCCCACACTGTCACTGTATGATAATTGAAATGAACTGATGACATCAGCGTTTTTTCCAGAATGGCTATACAGCTGAATAAAATTATGCTGCATTATTTTCCTTTTTAACACTGTAAAGCTGCTTTGAAACAATCTACATTGTTAAAAGCGCTATATAAATAAAGTTGACTTGACTTGACTCGAGACTCCGTCGCTATGACAACAAAGCCGCTAAAACGCAATCACGTGCAAATGAGCTTCTGTACTACCTATTGTAAAATTGATTTCTTTATATTTGCTATTAGTATTCTCCACACTGCAAAATCCTTATGTGTTTGTTGAACTATGTGTGGACCTATGTTAAATAGGGGACAAATCTTGATTTGATACGGGGCGCGTCATTTTGCCTGTAAATATGGGACGATTCCGTATTTCATGGGATGGGTGGCAACACTAGTTGAGAACTCAAAGAGATTAAATGTATGAAAACTGAAGCTGCTAACCTGGTTCATTGGTCATGGCTGACCAGGTAAGGTACATGGTGTACAAAGTCATAATGGATGACTGGAGAAGACCAGATCTGGGCTGGTAATCCTAGAATTACACACACACACACACACACACACACACACACACACACACACACACACACACACACACACACACACACACACACACACACACACACACACACACACACACACACACACACACACACACACACACACACACACACACACACACACACACACACACACACACACACACACACACACAGATGTAAAAAGTGAAAACTGTATGGCTGGCACAGACTAACAAAAATGCAATTTTAAAGGTAACTACCTGAATTCTGGGCAGTACAGACAGAGCTGAAGCTATGACACATATTGACATGTTGAAGCTGATGAAGAACTTGTTAAGCACGCATCCCTCGGGCTGAGTGTAGATGTTAAAGCACAGAAGGGCAGCCGTGAAGGACAGAATATAGTTCAGTCCTGTTACCGACAGCAAGGCTAGAAGGAAGGGTCATAAAATTACTCAACATACATATTATGACTAAATATTCAGCCATGTAAAATATTTACCTACCTATATACCACCTCATTGCGTTTTCTTTTTCCATTTTATCAACCCAGGACTCGTTCCACGAGTGGGCGAAGTCAATGAGCAAAACCAGTTGAATCAGAATAAAGCAAAACGCTCCGCAGGTTCCCACAATAAACCACACTAACGAAAGAGACAGAAAAGAACACAGCCAAAATGAGCTGGGCATAAAGAACACATGAGTTATGAGGGTCTCGATACATGCAAAAAGCATGTTCAGTCTTTGGCCATTCAACTAAACTAAACAAATCAATAGTAAGAATATGTGATGATTTACAAGGGATGCAGGGATGCAGTTAGGAATGCAGGGTTTCTGCAGATTTCATGAAGGTACATTTAAGACTTATTTAAGACCAAGTGAGGGAAATTTAATGAGGAACACAATACATCAGTGTGTTCTCTAGAGGCAAATGTTTAAGGAGAAACACTTCAGAGTTTGAAAACGCATCATCCAACAGATATCTGTCACTTTTTCATTAATTTTTCTAAAAAAAGGTTTGAATGGTTTTGCGTAGAACCACAACAATATAGAAGTAACTTGTACTGCACCTTCTGATCACACTGCAGAAAGTGATTTCTCTTTTTCCAGCACAAATATCTAAAGATTCCTAAATCAAGACACATTTACTTCAGTTGTAATATGACATGAAATATGAAGTCTTGTTTTCTGTGACGCTTATGACTAAAGCAAGAACAAATATCTGCAATGGGCTCAGAAAAATCAGCTTAATTTAGAAGTTTTGACTGATATTTGTTGTTGTTTTAATTCACAAATCACTTAATTTTATAAAAAAACATTTAAGACTTAATTTTACATTTGCATCTCAAGTGATTTTATTAGGGATGCACCGTTATGAAAACTTTGGCCGATACCGATAATTCTTTATATTTGAAATCTGATAACCGATATATTGGCCGATAAATCTAAACCCAAATTTTTATATAACTTTTGAGAGCATGATTCTAAAAACAAAAGTCTCACCATTAAAAGCCATGTCCCTGTTGATTTTTGTTCATATTCAGCTACAATTAAATATTTGGCAAGAAGATCTAAGGTTTTTTTGTTTTTCTTATTGGAATGGAAATTAGGAATTGTTAAGCAGAATCGAAATCGTTAAAATTCGAACGATACCCAACCCGAGTATTGTGCACTATTTTTTATTAGTTGTTTAATAATTTTAATGGAATCAGAACTGGAAAATTTCTTACAATTCCCAACCCTAGCAATGATATCTGATATAATTTAATGCCCAATATTAACATTCAAGATATACATTATATTGAATATATCTATGTGTGACATTTTACAATCAATTTGATCCGATTTATGGCAAATATGAGTTAAATTCTTACTTCGGGTAAAAGGCTTGTCTGGAATATAGAAGGCACCAACAGTGACGGCAATCATGGCTGCAATCTTAAAAACCCAGAACCTGATAAAATATAGAGAAGTGTTAAAATATGTCTCAATAGTTTCATAGCATGACAAATTACTAGAGTTAAAACTGCAAACTGTGATTGTAATTTTATAGCTAATCATAGAAACGAACAGTTGTAATTTGAGTCCATATTTCAATGGACTACACTAACCCATTGTGGATTGCAGCTCTGGGATCTCGGCTGTTCTTCACATTGATCATGAGCAGAGAGAAGGTGATAAAGAACAAACTCATGCCACAGCAAACCCGGTAGACGGCCTTATAACCAACAAAAATCTCACATCGAACATTGGCCTCAACTCCTGGTATACTGGAGCCTGCTCCTCCATTACAAAAACCAGGGATCTAAGAATGAAGACATGAAATGAAAAAGTGTCTTATAGAGGCCATTTTATTGACTGGCTAACACCAGACCAAACTCAATCTTTTAAGATTGAACATTGGTCAGGGGAGTCTGCTCTGTATTTTCTACTGCACAAGAGGCGTGATCAACAAGCATAGTTCAAATGACTATGTACAAAATTGGATAGTCCTTCAACCAATCAGACCACAAGAGGTGTGATCAACGGGCATAGTTTAAATGACTCTGTACACAATTGGATAGGGCCCTGCATATGAATTATTATAATGAGGAATATTGTGACGTGTTGGTTCACAGAAGAAAACTCAAGACTACAATGGAGGCGTTTCAGGGAGTTCAGAAACACTGGCCCTGATATATATAACTGTCAAACAACAACATTACACGCAGATGAACATGGAAAAAAGCATAATAGACCCCCTTTAAATCCTTAAAACTTCTTCAACTTGCATTTTCAAATCAACTTCAAACAATATTTGTTTGTTTATCCTTTTCTCAGCATCTCAGCATATAGAGACAGAGCGTATTTAGGACATGCCCACACTGGGGGGGGGGGGGGGGGGGGGGGGGGTTGCGCTCTCTATTGACTTTGTATTGTATGAAGCTGCATCCTTGCATTTCGGACTTCTAACAAAAAAACACAACGATGTCTAAAAGCTGATATGTGACAAAGTTTACAGCAAACAATCTAAAAAACACAGAAATAAGTTTTTATAAGCTGTCGACCCAAAAAAACGAGGAGACAAAAGTGGATAAAGGCAGTAAAACGTGACGCTTCAGCATGAAGAATGGGTACATTTTGGGATCCTGACACTCAGTATGCCTATGTGTGCAGTAAACATTTTGTCACTGTTAAGTCACATATCCAAATGTCAGTTTTATACATGATATTTCCTGTCTCTGGTAATGTTCCCCTCCAGTGAGCGTAGTTCTCAGTGTAATATAACGTGTTGTGCTCTGTCTCAATGGCCTGTATCCACTTTTGTGTCCTTATAAGCTCGTTTTTTTGGTCAACAGCTTATAAAAACTTCTGGGTTTTTGGTTCTGGGTTTTGTTTAGCTTTTTTGCTGTACACTTTGTCACATATCCGCATTTAGACATTGTTCTGTTTTTTGTTATAAAATGCAATGCAAAGTCAATGGTGAGTGTTCGATTGTTTTCCCCCACCGGTGGGCGTGGATTTCAGATTATGACACGTGTCGCTCTGTCTCTATAAGAGACAGAAGATCTTCTTGATCTCTGTTTAATAAATTAACAAATCTTACAACACAACGTAATGAGCCTTTATTAGTTTCTTGGTGTACTTTATTTGAATTGTTTGATTATTTCTAACCCCACTAATGCGTCATTCTTACTCTTTTAAGTTGTTGTTCAACACCAGGTGACAACATCACACAGGCAATGATGGTGCCAAGCAGAAGGATGAAGGCATACATGATTCGGGTCACAATGGAGCTCTTGATCTGTGGGCAGCATCGACACCTTAGACATGCGGCGCAGTCGCAAAAGCAAGAAACCTGCAAAAAAGGAACAAAAACATAGGTAATTCACACAGCCATACTGTGCATTCAAAGGTCATTTTAATAATTACTGTATATGTTTAATTATGGCATATGTCGACAGTCCAAAGAGGCCATTAAAGAATTCAGTGCAATTCAACTGGCTGGTGTTTGCAGAAGCCTGATTTGTTAGTATAGAAGTATAGGCTATATGCTCTTGGTGATAGAAACTTTGCGATTGTTGCTTTGGGGCAGGGGCAGGGGCAGGGGGGGCCCTTGAGGGAACTTACCTGGCTTACTTGGGGAACACATGGCACCAGGATGCGCTATGGGAAGAAGGCAAGCCGGCGGAGGCAGTGTGATGCTTTAGGCAATGTTCTGCTGGGAAACCTTGTGTCCTGCAATCCATGTGGATGTTACTTTGACACGTAACCCTACCTAAGCATTGTTGCAGACCATGTACACCCTTTCATGGAAACGGTATTCCCTGGTGGCTGTATCTCTTCAGCAGGATAATGCGCCTGCCACAAAGCAAAAATGGTCCAGGCATGGTTTGAGGAGCACAACAATGAGTTTGAGGTGTTGACTTGGCCTGCAAATTCCCCAGATCTCAATCCAATTGAGCATCTGTGGGATGTGCTGAACAAACAAGTCAGATCCATGGAAGCCCCACCTCGCAACTTACAGGACTTAAAGGATCTGCTGCTAACATCTTGGTGCCAGATACCACAGCACACCTCCAGGGGTCTAGTGGAGTCCATGCCTCGACAGGTCAGGGCTGTTTTGGCAGCAAAAGGAGGACCAAGACAATGTTAGGAAGGTGGTCATAATGTAAACGGTGTATCAATACTTGTCCATTACCCAAAGCAGCCATATAGAAGAGAGATACATGAACTTGATTTGCCTTAACAACACTTGCACACTTGGATATGGAATAAATGGATGTTAATGTTAGGACTGTTAAGTTATTAAGACTTGAGCAGGAGGTTTAACACTGTTTATGAATTAGACACTAAGATTTAAAACAGCTGATGTGAGATCTGATCTGATCTGAGCTCAGTCTGTTGTAAACAACTTAATACTACTGTCACCTTGAGAAGTCATGTGCACAACGCAGCACTATCTGTTTGTAAAATAATGTGTGGTAATGATATTCTCAAGAACCACATAAGTAATAAGGAAAATGTGCCTGTTTATGTGAACGATAAACGTTCTTAGAACTTTGGCTAACATTCTGGCAGGGTTCTCTCAAAGTTATGAACAAACATTCTCCGAGCAACGTTTATAGAAAGTTCACTTAAAAGCACAATATGTAATTTGTAATTTATTCAAAACAAAGGTGTGTCTTGATGGCTTGATTTGGCGGAGATTTTGTTATGTTATAATATGTTATAATGCTATACTGTGCATTCACTCGGCGCTACTATGAGACACTTGTTCACACTGCAGTAACAGAATGATATTAGGCATTGTAAAACATGGTACTCATTGTAAATCAAGAAAACCAGATTTAAACAATAAGACTAACTGTGTTGAGCTGTAGAACAATGATTCGTTTTCTGTCAATGAATGATCTAAACAGTTGCTCACCTGTCTAATAAAACACATCATATATTAAAGCGTCTTTAGTGTTTCCATGGTTTCTACTAAATAATATAAAAATATTCGAGGGTAAAGGCCTGTGCACACCAGGACGATTATTGCGCGCGCTTAACGCCAGTGTTTTTCGAGATGTTTTCAGGTGCATATTTGTGTTCACACCCAAGCGATTTTCACTGGCGATGCGCCAAGTGAACGTGCAAATTCAGTAGATGCCGCTCCCGGTACACAAGGTGGTGCTGCGCCACTTTACGCTTCTGACACTGCTTGTCACAGAAAAAGAGAGACAGCATTTCTGTGCTTGCAAAAACCATTCGCACACTTTTTGCTAATTGGCAAGCAGCATTAGAAGCTCATCTTCTACTTTGTCTACTTACTTCCTCTTTGTCGTATCAATGTGTGCTCGGCAAGACCGTTTTGTGCTAGAGCGCCACCAAGTCGTGTTTTACTGTAACTTCAGCAGCTCCAGGCATGTGAACTAAAGCGCCGATCTCATTGGTCGGCCAGTTTTTAACGTGTCTTGTCAAAACCCAAAAACTAAAAATTTTTTTTTTTTAATTACACTTTTACGCCTGCGGTTTTGTGCGTAGGTGTGCACACTCACATTGGCGCCCTTTGTTTAGTCACGAGGGGTTAAACGTCGGTGATAAACACGCGCGAAAATCGTCCCAGTGTGAACAGGCCTTAACGTGGGTATGATGTCATTGACAGGCGAAGCACGGTCCGTGTCCTGGTTAAAATCGCTTATTTCTCTGGATTTAAACATTCTTGGAAACATTTGGGATTATGCAATAAGTAATAAAGTGGGAAAAGTACAACTAAAAGTGGGATAAGTCAACTAAATATATAACACTGTTCTAGTGGTTTTTGGATATTTGAATCCAAAAAATCTTACATATTGTGCCTTTAAAAGTTATAAAGTTCTCAAAACGTTTTTTATATATTGTTCATTCTTTTTTCTTGTAACAGTTTAACTGGACTTTTTTTATTAAATGTAACAGTTTGTGTCAGAAGAGAAGTATTCCCATAATGTTTAGAAAAATCAAACCAAGAAAAAAAATATTTTTGATATATTTAATAAACTAGATCTTTTGAGTGTTCGGAGTAATAACGTTTTAATAACAATGGGAATGTTAGAAATATTTCTTTGAACATATTTTTGTTAGCTTGTGTATATTATTATTATTATTATTATTATAACATGTAGTTGAAACACAGAATGACGATAATATTCTACATGCCAGGGAGCAAGAACATAATATACCTTTTAAAAAGATTCATAGTTTTTACAGCTTTCTTATTGGAAGAGTCAGAAATCAAACACATGTACAGTTTTAACTCTTCCAGAACAAAAGCTTAAAGAGAGGCTTACCCTTACAATATTTACATTTGTGTACACAATATTTGGCGAGAAATAAAAATAAGATTGAATAAATAAAAAGCATCTGACTGTTCTCTTTCAAAATGGGTATAACCCAAAATAACATTTTCATATTTTAATGAAATTTCAGGAATTAAGCCACAAAAAATAAACCACAGATTCTTAGTATATTTACAACAATACCAAAATAAATTCAGTTTGGAGACCACAAAGACCAATTTACCTCAGAAATAGTCATCAGAAATAAAAACATTTTGTGGGATAGCACCGATGTATCATTTTATAAAATACTTCTTTGATCTTTTTGTACAAAAATAATTTTGGGGGCAAATTCCACACTCTAGCTCACCTTCATGTCTGTTCCAATAAAAGAAGAGACAACCTCATTCCGGAACAGAGCACGAATACTCCTATCATTAGATTTGGTGGCAAGGGATAATTTACCGACATATATAAATATGGTGTATATAAACCTGTACACGTAACTGTCGTGACGTAAGCGAACTGACCCAGTGTCGCGCGCTGCTGACTGTCAGAGGAAACAATGCGATTAATCCCGTTAAGCACGAGCTATATGAGGATATACACGAGGATTTTCTTAACCTGTCCTGCTTTCATTACACATGAATGAGATTCATTTGATTCATGAACATTCATTATTTTACCAACCGAAACAAATATGGGTCTATTCATAAAAAGCAAACCAACTTACCCAAGTCAGGGTCCTCAGCACAGCACCCATAGTTTAACAGCAAAACCAAGAGTCTTCGCGAGACGCAACACCAGTGATCTCCTGTTAAAGTAATGTGCGAGTCATTTCAGAATAATTAGCCTACTAAACCAATAAAAACAGAATTTAACATATACTGGCAGAAATTCATGTAGACATCAGTTGCGTCTGTGTTTTGAGTTCTGGAGTGACAGGTGGGAAATCCATCGCGTGCCCAAACAACATTAATATTAATTAGGCTTCGTGACGTCCACCCAACAGACCTCACTGATTTGCTGAAAGGGAGACGGACTCTGAAAAGCCAACCAATTACAAGAACACTACATAGGCGAAAGATTAGCTCATGAATATTAAGTAGTGTATGCAACGTTAATATTCATGAGCAAAGCCTTCGTCATTGTCGGATTCGCTACGTATCATTTTATATTTGCTAGATTGCAAGATAAGACAGCGTTTCACAAGAGAAGCTTCTGTTAAATGATTTCCTCCGCGGCTATATGAAATAAATAAAAAGTTAAGAGTCATCTTCAGCATATAGCTAAGGCATAGGATTAAGAGTGAATGTCTGCATATTGTGAATGAATTAATTACTGGGTCACCTGGCTTTACTGAAATTCAGTAAATGTACACATATTAAATAATGTAGCCTATATAAATGATGCTGTTAAGATGAAGTTTTCACACTTTATTTGACTGTTTATTTTTAAAAGGCTAATGAACAGCTTAAAGGCACAATATGTAAGATTTTTGGATTCAAATATCCAAAAACCACTAAAACAGTATTTTGTTGACTTGTGTACTTTACATTATCCCGAATGTTAAAATCCAGAGAAATAAGCCATTTTAACCAGGACACAGACCAAAGCCGCGTTTCCACCGCAGGAACTTTCCCCCGGAACTAGGAACTTTGGGGGGGAACTCGGTGTGTTTCGACCGCAGGAACCAGGGTCTAAATGAAGTTCCGGGTAAATATTTCCCCCTCCAAACGGCCCTGCTTGCGAGGTGGTACTTTTTAAAAGTTCGGGAACTTTCGTGGGGTGGGACTTGGGCGCTGAACATGCTGATTGGTTGAGCTCTCGCAGCATTTTTTTTTCCACCGCCATTTTTACAAGTCTTTTGCGAGGTGGGTTCTGCGTTCAGTAAATATTTTCTTTGCAACAATGGAGTTCAACAAAAAATTCGACCGATGGACCGACGACGAGGTTCAGGCTTTATTGACCATATGCGGAGGAGGACATCCAGCGGGAACTGGAAACGGCGACCCGTAATGAAAAGGTATACCTGAAGATATCGACTCGGTTCCAGTCACACTGGAAAACAGTGCAGAGAGAAGTTAAAGAAATTAAGACAAGATTACAAGAAATTAAAGGATCATAACAACCGGAGCGGTTCCGACCGGCGTATCAACAAGTGGTATGACCGCCTGGACGCGTTGTTGGGACACAGACCGTCCTTTTCTGGTGCAGCGGTAATGAAAGACTCGGCTAGTGCATTGTTGGAAACCATCCAGGAATCCGAGTGGGTTGAAGGTAAATATCTCATCTTGGTATCTCTTAAACTCGTTGCAGTAACTTTTTTCAACGTGCTTTTCCAGACGTAACGAGTGGCCCCAATGAATTGCAGGCAACGGAGACCAGAGTGTTTTCCCCCGCGGTCACCAGTACGTTAGCCCTCGTCCCGTGTCTCCTGCCGAAACACACACACGCCGAGGTATAAAGCTGACAAAAATGTGTATATATTTAAAAACTGATGTGTAATCCTTAATGGTTTTGAGTAGTTTTGTTGTTTTTAATTGTAAACTTAAATTGCCCATGATAAAAATTGCACACTGGGCATTGTTCAAGCTGGGCAAACAATTGTTCATTATTTGTAGTGAAAACACTTTAAATAATTAATTGATGGTTTCTATTGTTTCATGGTTGCCTTGTGTATTAATTTCCATGTGTTTCTGTGCAATTTTTCTACTTAGGGAAAAGGAAAAGGGACTGTGACTTTCTTGATACACTGAGGGACATGGAGGATGCTAACCGTGCCGTCCTGCAGCATGACAAGAACAGCCTGACCAATATATTCAGCTGTTACTTGAGAGCCAGGCCCAGGAGAGATGAGGAGGCAAGAGTTGGCATTCCACCAGTCAGAAGCGGAAGAAAGCAGACGGCAGCAGAGGGACTTTCAGACCGGGTTTCTGTCTGTTCTTGGACAGTTTGTCCAGTCGTTCAAGAAGTAGCCACAATGACCAGCCGCTTGAATTAAGCATTTGCACTACCACATTTGTACTTTATATATTGTACGTGTTGGCACAGCTCTTGGACAGGTTACTGAAAAATACACTTTTTTTATATTGTTGTTTTCACATTTTATATTTTCATTTTATTGTTCTAGTAATTTATTTGTCTTTGCACACTTTTATTTTAATTTTGTAAGAACTAATCTGTCTAAAATAAAGTCAAATGTGTAAAATGTCACTGTGTCTTTAATTTCCACATTCTAACTATATAACCACATTCTAATTGTATTCATATAGTGTAGGAAGCAAATAAAAGGGTTGCTGCTCGCAAGTCTTTCTGAATATGCACAAAACCCAAATATTATATTTTTAAATGTATAACTATGTGAATGTAGTATAATAACTTATAACCACAATTTAAGTGAAGCCATAAGTGTGGTCCTGCTTCATTTCAAATTTGAGGAAGAAGTCTCTAAAATTATGCATTTAATGAAGCATATTGTAATGTGAATTTTTTTTTTTTTTTTTTTTTTGTGAATGCTAAGAGATGTTATTGTGATAAAAAATAAAAAACTTGCAGTCTAGTACCTAATCTTTCAACCGCTTAATTCAGTCTATTGTTTTCAGTCAATTAACTTTTCACACATCTGTCATGAATGACTGAAACCTCATTATCCTTTTATAGAAAATATTTTGTTTTTGAATTGAGCTATTACAACACATTCAGATTTTGGATTGCCCATCATCCCATTTTGCATTAAAATGGTCAAACCAGGTGAAAGTGCACATTTAAATAAGCAGTGTTGGTAATGTGTATACATAACCAGCAAAAGCAGTGCTGCTTGCATCTCCTCCACTTGTTATTGTTGCAGACAGTATCAAAAAGTGTTGCAAAAGTGATTACTGTCCGTCTCTGACTGGGAGAAGCAGTCGCGCGCATTCTCACGTCATCGGATTAATTTGCCTAATCTTCCCGGTACTTTAGACCGCGGTGGAAACGCAGATAGTAGCAGGTCTGGGGGAGAAAAAGTTCCTGGGAAAAAAGTTCCTGGTACAAATAGTTCCGGGTAATTTCGGTGGAAACGCGGCTCAAGTCTGTGCGTCGCCTATCAATGACATCATACCCGCGTTACCCTCGATTTTCAGTTTTATTTTGTAAAAGCCATGGAAACAATAAAGACGCTTTAATATATGATGTGTTTTATAAGACAGGTGAGCAACTGTTTGGATCATTCATGGACAGAAAACTAATCATTGTTATAAAGCTCAACACAGATAGTCTTATTGTTTAAATCTGTTTTTTTTAATTATTATTATTTACCACAGTACCATGTTTTACCATGCCCAATCTCAATTTCTTACTGCAGTGTGAACAAGTGTCTCATAGTAGCGCCGAGTGAACGCACAGAGTAGCATTATAACATTTACACACATTTCAGTGTGTTGAAAGTTGATAAAACAGCGCTGAGTTACCCCACATACGCATGAGCAGAAGAAGCGGAAGCGCACGTCTGCGGCAGAATAAAAGCTCCACCAAATCAAGTCATCAAGACACACCTTTGTTTTAAATAAGCGACCTCTAGCAGCAAAAAATTACATATTGCGCCTTTAATGAATATGATATGAAGAATATGATATTGCACTTGTGACAACCCTGATTTCACCATTTGCATGTTTAAAATTAATTATGTGACAGAACCTTCATAACTTGATGAATATGAAGACTAGAGTTTTATTGATGTTTTCTGTGGGGATTTCAGTGCCTCTTTACGTACATCTAGTGGTGAAATTGTGCAACTGATTCAAAACTGAATGGCTACATTACAACATGACTGTCTAAATGGGTCAATGGCAAAAACAGATGTAATGCATTTTTTTTTTCATGAACAATGTCAAAGACTTTTTATACAGGATGAAGGTGCACTCTGATTACTTATGAATGGAAGAAAGTGCAACGCCCAATATGGTGAATAAGCCCCGCCTTCTAAATGAAAGAGCCAATCGTTGTTTAGTAAAGTCATTGCGTAACTGCAGATGCTGTTAGAAGCGCTTTATAATATATCGCGGCTCTACTTCCTGCTGTCTACTGCGTAGACTTACTGTAAGCGCCATGTTGGGACATTGGCAGCTTCACTTTTCTACAATGGAAGAGTGTGAAGATGTGTTGTCCACTTCTATGCCTTAGAGTCCACTTTTCACGCCAAATTTTTTCCCCTATCATTGTGTAATCAAAATTAATTTGCTAATATTTCATTTATAAAAGCTCTATAAAGTCACAGTAATTCTACAAAATTGTTTAAAAATAACTCTTGTAAATCATAACTAGTGTGTCAAATCTGTTGCTGTACCATACTTTGCCTTTAAATTGGTGGAATTATCTCCCACAACTATACAGGAAATGATGTCACTTCCCCACACTGATAAGATCTGAAGCACTGAAAGGTGTGTGTGCTCGCTCTGAGAAAATATATTAATCTAAAAAGTTCTTACACAAAGAGTTATTTTGTAAAACATCAAAACAGAATTGATCACTGATCACACAGTGGGCTGTTTAAAAGTCATTTAATCATGATTCATTAGTGCATCATTCATTAGTGCCATGTGCTCTTAGCATTTACACAAGCAATGTTTTTAACTAAAACGTTTTAAATGGTCAATTCTGTTACCATCAAACTCTGTTACCAATGTTATTTCTACACATCGCCTAGTTTGTCAAACAATTGACAAACAATGTATAAAGAAATTACTTTTTCGTTAAAAGTTAAAAAAAAAGTAACTTGTGTTTGGCAAACACTGATTTATTAATCTAATATGTTTTCAATAAGATTATGTTAGTGAACAGTTTTCCTTTATTTTTTGAAATGCAAAATTTATCTCCAATGTATTTTGGATCACACAACCCATAGAGATCATACTGTCAGAGTGTTTGAAAAGCCAACCCCCCCCCCCCCCCCCCATGAAAACATCATGAGATGGGAAACACTTGCTTGCATGTTGTAAAGCATTACCATTCACAAAATCATAATCCCATTTTACAAGACACTATTATTATTTCTGTGACGTACACTATATTGCCAAAAGTACTGGGACACCCCTCTAAATTATTGCATTCAGGTGTTCCAATCACTTCCATGGGCACAGGTGTATAAATCAAGCACTTGGCATGCAGACGCTTCTACAAACATTTGTGAAAGAATGGGTCGCTCTCTGGAGCTCAGTGAATTCAAGCAAGGTACCGTGATAGGTTGCCACCTGTGCAATAAGAGCATTTGTGAAATTTACTCACTACTAAATATTCCATGCTCAACTGTTATTGGTATTAGAACAAAGTGGAAGCAATTGGGAACAACAGCAACTCAGCAATGAAGTGGTAGGCCACGTAAAATCACAGAGCGGGGTCAGCACATACAGAAGTCGCCAACTTTCTGGTTCAGGAACTTTCTAGAACCAAAATGGTTCAGGTCAAACTTAGAAGGGAGAGGTTATTATGTGAGTATAGGTGACCATAAGTCTGAGTGGACATCCATGACATGCGGAGTCCCACAAGGGTCAATTCTTGCACCACTCCTATTCAACCTGTATATACTGCCACAGAGCCGAATAATGAAAAATAATAAAATGGCTTACCACAGCTGTGCTGACGACACCCAGATCTACTTAGCCCTATCACCTAATGACTACAGCCCCATTGACTCTCTATGTAAATGCATTGATGAAGTTAACAGTTGGATGTGCCAAAACTTTCTTCAGTTAAACAAAGACAAAACTGAAATCACTACATTTGGAAACAAAGGTGAAATTCTCAAGGTGAACGCATATCTTGAGGCTAAAGGTCTAATAACAAAAAATCAGTCAGGAATCTTGAAAAAAGTCAGGAATCTTGGTGTGATTTTGGAGTCAGACCTGAGTTTCAGTCAAAGCAATAACTAAATCAGCCTACTATCATCTGTAAAATATTGCAAGAATTAGATGCTTTGTTTCCAGGCAAGACTTAGAGAAACTCGTTCATGCTTTTATCACCTGCAGGGTGGACTATTGTAATGGTCTTCTCACCCGCCTTCCCAAAAAGACCATTAGACAGCTTCAGCTCATACAGAACGCTGCTGCCAGGATCCTGACCAGAACCAGAAAATGTGACCACATCACACCAGTCCTCAGGTCTTTACACTGGCTTCCGGTTACATTTAGGATCGATTTTAAAGTACTATTTCTTGTATATAAATCACCCAATGACCGAGGACCTCAATACATTGCAGATATGCAGACTAAATACAAACCCAACAGATCACTCAGATCATCAGGATCAAGTCAGTTAGAAATACCAAAGGTTCACTCAAAGCAAGGAGAATCTGCTTTTAGCTATTATGCCAGCCGTAGCTGGAACCAGCTTCCTGAACAGATCAGATGTGCTCCAACTGTAGCCACTTTCAAATCCAGACTCAAAACACATCTGTTTAGCTATGCATTTACTGAATGAGCTCTGTGCTTTGTCCGAACTGCTTGCACTTTAATTAATATGTTTCAATTTAACCCTGTTTTATTTCTGTGTAAAGCACTTTGAATTGCCTTTCTGCAGAGTCAACAGCTATAGACCTCCAAACTTCGTTTGGCCTTCAGATTAGCTCAAGAACAGTGTGTAGAGAGCTTCATGGAATGGGTTTCATGTGCATGTAAAGGCAGGCGTCCCAAAACCTTTTGCAATATAGTCTACTTAGTATTTTTAACTAACAGAAAATATTTATGTTGCCAACCAAATTAGCACTAAAGCTGAACACAAGCCTAGTGTAACGATTGCAAAAAAAAAATCTTATATCAATATTATAGCATAATGTTCCTTCACATCTAGAAAAATCAAACCAAGAAAAAAAATATTTTTGATATATTTAATAAACTAGATCTTTTGAGTGTTCGGAGTAATAACGTTTTAATAACAATGGGAATGTTAGAAATATTTCTTTGAACATATTTTTGTTAGCTTGTGTATATTATTATTATTATTATTATTATAACATGTAGTTGAAACACAGAATGACGATAATATTCTACATGCCAGGGAGCAAGAACATAATATACCTTTTAAAAAGATTCATAGTTTTTACAGCTTTCTTATTGGAAGAGTCAGAAATCAAACACATGTACAGTTTTAACTCTTCCAGAACAAAAGCTTAAAGAGAGGCTTACCCTTACAATATTTACATTTGTGTACACAATATTTGGCGAGAAATAAAAATAAGATTGAATAAATAAAAAGCATCTGACTGTTCTCTTTCAAAATGGGTATAACCCAAAATAACATTTTCATATTTTAATGAAATTTCAGGAATTAAGCCACAAAAAATAAACCACAGATTCTTAGTATATTTACAACAATACCAAAATAAATTCAGTTTGGAGACCACAAAGACCAATTTACCTCAGAAATAGTCATCAGAAATAAAAACATTTTGTGGGATAGCACCGATGTATCATTTTATAAAATACTTCTTTGATCTTTTTGTACAAAAATAATTTTGGGGGCAAATTCCACACTCTAGCTCACCTTCATGTCTGTTCCAATAAAAGAAGAGACAACCTCATTCCGGAACAGAGCACGAATACTCCTATCATTAGATTTGGTGGCAAGGGATAATTTACCGACATATATAAATATGGTGTATATAAACCTGTACACGTAACTGTCGTGACGTAAGCGAACTGACCCAGTGTCGCGCGCTGCTGACTGTCAGAGGAAACAATGCGATTAATCCCGTTAAGCACGAGCTATATGAGGATATACACGAGGATTTTCTTAACCTGTCCTGCTTTCATTACACATGAATGAGATTCATTTGATTCATGAACATTCATTATTTTACCAACCGAAACAAATATGGGTCTATTCATAAAAAGCAAACCAACTTACCCAAGTCAGGGTCCTCAGCACAGCACCCATAGTTTAACAGCAAAACCAAGAGTCTTCGCGAGACGCAACACCAGTGATCTCCTGTTAAAGTAATGTGCGAGTCATTTCAGAATAATTAGCCTACTAAACCAATAAAAACAGAATTTAACATATACTGGCAGAAATTCATGTAGACATCAGTTGCGTCTGTGTTTTGAGTTCTGGAGTGACAGGTGGGAAATCCATCGCGTGCCCAAACAACATTAATATTAATTAGGCTTCGTGACGTCCACCCAACAGACCTCACTGATTTGCTGAAAGGGAGACGGACTCTGAAAAGCCAACCAATTACAAGAACACTACATAGGCGAAAGATTAGCTCATGAATATTAAGTAGTGTATGCAACGTTAATATTCATGAGCAAAGCCTTCGTCATTGTCGGATTCGCTACGTATCATTTTATATTTGCTAGATTGCAAGATAAGACAGCGTTTCACAAGAGAAGCTTCTGTTAAATGATTTCCTCCGCGGCTATATGAAATAAATAAAAAGTTAAGAGTCATCTTCAGCATATAGCTAAGGCATAGGATTAAGAGTGAATGTCTGCATATTGTGAATGAATTAATTACTGGGTCACCTGGCTTTACTGAAATTCAGTAAATGTACACATATTAAATAATGTAGCCTATATAAATGATGCTGTTAAGATGAAGTTTTCACACTTTATTTGACTGTTTATTTTTAAAAGGCTAATGAACAGCTTAAAGGCACAATATGTAAGATTTTTGGATTCAAATATCCAAAAACCACTAAAACAGTATTTTGTTGACTTGTGTACTTTACATTATCCCGAATGTTAAAATCCAGAGAAATAAGCCATTTTAACCAGGACACAGACCAAAGCCGCGTTTCCACCGCAGGAACTTTCCCCCGGAACTAGGAACTTTGGGGGGGAACTCGGTGTGTTTCGACCGCAGGAACCAGGGTCTAAATGAAGTTCCGGGTAAATATTTCCCCCTCCAAACGGCCCTGCTTGCGAGGTGGTACTTTTTAAAAGTTCGGGAACTTTCGTGGGGTGGGACTTGGGCGCTGAACATGCTGATTGGTTGAGCTCTCGCAGCATTTTTTTTTCCACCGCCATTTTTACAAGTCTTTTGCGAGGTGGGTTCTGCGTTCAGTAAATATTTTCTTTGCAACAATGGAGTTCAACAAAAAATTCGACCGATGGACCGACGACGAGGTTCAGGCTTTATTGACCATATGCGGAGGAGGACATCCAGCGGGAACTGGAAACGGCGACCCGTAATGAAAAGGTATACCTGAAGATATCGACTCGGTTCCAGTCACACTGGAAAACAGTGCAGAGAGAAGTTAAAGAAATTAAGACAAGATTACAAGAAATTAAAGGATCATAACAACCGGAGCGGTTCCGACCGGCGTATCAACAAGTGGTATGACCGCCTGGACGCGTTGTTGGGACACAGACCGTCCTTTTCTGGTGCAGCGGTAATGAAAGACTCGGCTAGTGCATTGTTGGAAACCATCCAGGAATCCGAGTGGGTTGAAGGTAAATATCTCATCTTGGTATCTCTTAAACTCGTTGCAGTAACTTTTTTCAACGTGCTTTTCCAGACGTAACGAGTGGCCCCAATGAATTGCAGGCAACGGAGACCAGAGTGTTTTCCCCCGCGGTCACCAGTACGTTAGCCCTCGTCCCGTGTCTCCTGCCGAAACACACACACGCCGAGGTATAAAGCTGACAAAAATGTGTATATATTTAAAAACTGATGTGTAATCCTTAATGGTTTTGAGTAGTTTTGTTGTTTTTAATTGTAAACTTAAATTGCCCATGATAAAAATTGCACACTGGGCATTGTTCAAGCTGGGCAAACAATTGTTCATTATTTGTAGTGAAAACACTTTAAATAATTAATTGATGGTTTCTATTGTTTCATGGTTGCCTTGTGTATTAATTTCCATGTGTTTCTGTGCAATTTTTCTACTTAGGGAAAAGGAAAAGGGACTGTGACTTTCTTGATACACTGAGGGACATGGAGGATGCTAACCGTGCCGTCCTGCAGCATGACAAGAACAGCCTGACCAATATATTCAGCTGTTACTTGAGAGCCAGGCCCAGGAGAGATGAGGAGGCAAGAGTTGGCATTCCACCAGTCAGAAGCGGAAGAAAGCAGACGGCAGCAGAGGGACTTTCAGACCGGGTTTCTGTCTGTTCTTGGACAGTTTGTCCAGTCGTTCAAGAAGTAGCCACAATGACCAGCCGCTTGAATTAAGCATTTGCACTACCACATTTGTACTTTATATATTGTACGTGTTGGCACAGCTCTTGGACAGGTTACTGAAAAATACACTTTTTTTATATTGTTGTTTTCACATTTTATATTTTCATTTTATTGTTCTAGTAATTTATTTGTCTTTGCACACTTTTATTTTAATTTTGTAAGAACTAATCTGTCTAAAATAAAGTCAAATGTGTAAAATGTCACTGTGTCTTTAATTTCCACATTCTAACTATATAACCACATTCTAATTGTATTCATATAGTGTAGGAAGCAAATAAAAGGGTTGCTGCTCGCAAGTCTTTCTGAATATGCACAAAACCCAAATATTATATTTTTAAATGTATAACTATGTGAATGTAGTATAATAACTTATAACCACAATTTAAGTGAAGCCATAAGTGTGGTCCTGCTTCATTTCAAATTTGAGGAAGAAGTCTCTAAAATTATGCATTTAATGAAGCATATTGTAATGTGAATTTTTTTTTTTTTTTTTTTTTTGTGAATGCTAAGAGATGTTATTGTGATAAAAAATAAAAAACTTGCAGTCTAGTACCTAATCTTTCAACCGCTTAATTCAGTCTATTGTTTTCAGTCAATTAACTTTTCACACATCTGTCATGAATGACTGAAACCTCATTATCCTTTTATAGAAAATATTTTGTTTTTGAATTGAGCTATTACAACACATTCAGATTTTGGATTGCCCATCATCCCATTTTGCATTAAAATGGTCAAACCAGGTGAAAGTGCACATTTAAATAAGCAGTGTTGGTAATGTGTATACATAACCAGCAAAAGCAGTGCTGCTTGCATCTCCTCCACTTGTTATTGTTGCAGACAGTATCAAAAAGTGTTGCAAAAGTGATTACTGTCCGTCTCTGACTGGGAGAAGCAGTCGCGCGCATTCTCACGTCATCGGATTAATTTGCCTAATCTTCCCGGTACTTTAGACCGCGGTGGAAACGCAGATAGTAGCAGGTCTGGGGGAGAAAAAGTTCCTGGGAAAAAAGTTCCTGGTACAAATAGTTCCGGGTAATTTCGGTGGAAACGCGGCTCAAGTCTGTGCGTCGCCTATCAATGACATCATACCCGCGTTACCCTCGATTTTCAGTTTTATTTTGTAAAAGCCATGGAAACAATAAAGACGCTTTAATATATGATGTGTTTTATAAGACAGGTGAGCAACTGTTTGGATCATTCATGGACAGAAAACTAATCATTGTTATAAAGCTCAACACAGATAGTCTTATTGTTTAAATCTGTTTTTTTTAATTATTATTATTTACCACAGTACCATGTTTTACCATGCCCAATCTCAATTTCTTACTGCAGTGTGAACAAGTGTCTCATAGTAGCGCCGAGTGAACGCACAGAGTAGCATTATAACATTTACACACATTTCAGTGTGTTGAAAGTTGATAAAACAGCGCTGAGTTACCCCACATACGCATGAGCAGAAGAAGCGGAAGCGCACGTCTGCGGCAGAATAAAAGCTCCACCAAATCAAGTCATCAAGACACACCTTTGTTTTAAATAAGCGACCTCTAGCAGCAAAAAATTACATATTGCGCCTTTAATGAATATGATATGAAGAATATGATATTGCACTTGTGACAACCCTGATTTCACCATTTGCATGTTTAAAATTAATTATGTGACAGAACCTTCATAACTTGATGAATTTGAAGACTAGAGTTTTATTGATGTTTTCTGTGGGGATTTCAGTGCCTCTTTACGTACATCTAGTGGTGAAATTGTGCAACTGATTCAAAACTGAATGGCTACATTACAACATGACTGTCTAAATGGGTCAATGGCAAAAACAGATGTAATGCATTTTTTTTTCATGAACAATGTCAAAGACTTTTTATACAGGATGAAGGTGCACTCTGATTACTTATGAATGGAAGAAAGTGCAACGCCCAATATGGTGAATAAGCCCCGCCTTCTAAATGAAAGAGCCAATCGTTGTTTAGTAAAGTCATTGCGTAACTGCAGATGCTGTTAGAAGCGCTTTATAATATATCGCGGCTCTACTTCCTGCTGTCTACTGCGTAGACTTACTGTAAGCGCCATGTTGGGACATTGGCAGCTTCACTTTTCTACAATGGAAGAGTGTGAAGATGTGTTGTCCACTTCTATGCCTTAGAGTCCACTTTTCACGCCAAATTTTTTCCCCTATCATTGTGTAATCAAAATTCATTTGCTAATATTTCATTTATAAAAGCTCTATAAAGTCACAGTAATTCTACAAAATTGTTTAAAAATAACTCTTGTAAATCATAACTAGTGTGTCAAATCTGTTGCTGTACCATACTTTGCCTTTAAATTGGTGGAATTATCTCCCACAACTATACAGGAAATGATGTCACTTCCCCACACTGATAAGATCTGAAGCACTGAAAGGTGTGTGTGCTCGCTCTGAGAAAATATATTAATCTAAAAAGTTCTTACACAAAGAGTTATTTTGTAAAACATCAAAACAGAATTGATCACTGATCACACAGTGGGCTGTTTAAAAGTCATTTAATCATGATTCATTAGTGCATCATTCATTAGTGCCATGTGCTCTTAGCATTTACACAAGCAATGTTTTTAACTAAAACGTTTTAAATGGTCAATTCTGTTACCATCAAACTCTGTTACCAATGTTATTTCTACACATCGCCTAGTTTGTCAAACAATTGACAAACAATGTATAAAGAAATTACTTTTTCGTTAAAAGTTAAAAAAAAAGTAACTTGTGTTTGGCAAACACTGATTTATTAATCTAATATGTTTTCAATAAGATTATGTTAGTGAACAGTTTTCCTTTATTTTTTGAAATGCAAAATTTATCTCCAATGTATTTTGGATCACACAACCCATAGAGATCATACTGTCAGAGTGTTTGAAAAGCCAACCCCCCCCCCCCCCCCCCCATGAAAACATCATGAGATGGGAAACACTTGCTTGCATGTTGTAAAGCATTACCATTCACAAAATCATAATCCCATTTTACAAGACACTATTATTATTTCTGTGACGTACACTATATTGCCAAAAGTACTGGGACACCCCTCTAAATTATTGCATTCAGGTGTTCCAATCACTTCCATGGGCACAGGTGTATAAATCAAGCACTTGGCATGCAGACGCTTCTACAAACATTTGTGAAAGAATGGGTCGCTCTCTGGAGCTCAGTGAATTCAAGCAAGGTACCGTGATAGGTTGCCACCTGTGCAATAAGAGCATTTGTGAAATTTACTCACTACTAAATATTCCATGCTCAACTGTTATTGGTATTAGAACAAAGTGGAAGCAATTGGGAACAACAGCAACTCAGCAATGAAGTGGTAGGCCACGTAAAATCACAGAGCGGGGTCAGCACATACAGAAGTCGCCAACTTTCTGGTTCAGGAACTTTCTAGAACCAAAATGGTTCAGGTCAAACTTAGAAGGGAGAGGTTATTATGTGAGTATAGGTGACCATAAGTCTGAGTGGACATCCATGACATGCGGAGTCCCACAAGGGTCAATTCTTGCACCACTCCTATTCAACCTGTATATACTGCCACAGAGCCGAATAATGAAAAATAATAAAATGGCTTACCACAGCTGTGCTGACGACACCCAGATCTACTTAGCCCTATCACCTAATGACTACAGCCCCATTGACTCTCTATGTAAATGCATTGATGAAGTTAACAGTTGGATGTGCCAAAACTTTCTTCAGTTAAACAAAGACAAAACTGAAATCACTACATTTGGAAACAAAGGTGAAATTCTCAAGGTGAACGCATATCTTGAGGCTAAAGGTCTAATAACAAAAAATCAGTCAGGAATCTTGAAAAAAGTCAGGAATCTTGGTGTGATTTTGGAGTCAGACCTGAGTTTCAGTCAAAGCAATAACTAAATCAGCCTACTATCATCTGTAAAATATTGCAAGAATTAGATGCTTTGTTTCCAGGCAAGACTTAGAGAAACTCGTTCATGCTTTTATCACCTGCAGGGTGGACTATTGTAATGGTCTTCTCACCCGCCTTCCCAAAAAGACCATTAGACAGCTTCAGCTCATACAGAACGCTGCTGCCAGGATCCTGACCAGAACCAGAAAATGTGACCACATCACACCAGTCCTCAGGTCTTTACACTGGCTTCCGGTTACATTTAGGATCGATTTTAAAGTACTATTTCTTGTATATAAATCACCCAATGACCGAGGACCTCAATACATTGCAGATATGCAGACTAAATACAAACCCAACAGATCACTCAGATCATCAGGATCAAGTCAGTTAGAAATACCAAAGGTTCACTCAAAGCAAGGAGAATCTGCTTTTAGCTATTATGCCAGCCGTAGCTGGAACCAGCTTCCTGAACAGATCAGATGTGCTCCAACTGTAGCCACTTTCAAATCCAGACTCAAAACACATCTGTTTAGCTATGCATTTACTGAATGAGCTCTGTGCTTTGTCCGAACTGCTTGCACTTTAATTAATATGTTTCAATTTAACCCTGTTTTATTTCTGTGTAAAGCACTTTGAATTGCCTTTCTGCAGAGTCAACAGCTATAGACCTCCAAACTTCGTTTGGCCTTCAGATTAGCTCAAGAACAGTGTGTAGAGAGCTTCATGGAATGGGTTTCATGTGCATGTAAAGGCAGGCGTCCCAAAACCTTTTGCAATATAGTCTACTTAGTATTTTTAACTAACAGAAAATATTTATGTTGCCAACCAAATTAGCACTAAAGCTGAACACAAGCCTAGTGTAACGATTGCAAAAAAAAAATCTTATATCAATATTATAGCATAATGTTCCTTCACATCTAGAAAAATCAAACCAAGAAAAAAAATATTTTTGATATATTTAATAAACTAGATCTTTTGAGTGTTCGGAGTAATAACGTTTTAATAACAATGGGAATGTTAGAAATATTTCTTTGAACATATTTTTGTTAGCTTGTGTATATTATTATTATTATTATTATTATAACATGTAGTTGAAACACAGAATGACGATAATATTCTACATGCCAGGGAGCAAGAACATAATATACCTTTTAAAAAGATTCATAGTTTTTACAGCTTTCTTATTGGAAGAGTCAGAAATCAAACACATGTACAGTTTTAACTCTTCCAGAACAAAAGCTTAAAGAGAGGCTTACCCTTACAATATTTACATTTGTGTACACAATATTTGGCGAGAAATAAAAATAAGATTGAATAAATAAAAAGCATCTGACTGTTCTCTTTCAAAATGGGTATAACCCAAAATAACATTTTCATATTTTAATGAAATTTCAGGAATTAAGCCACAAAAAATAAACCACAGATTCTTAGTATATTTACAACAATACCAAAATAAATTCAGTTTGGAGACCACAAAGACCAATTTACCTCAGAAATAGTCATCAGAAATAAAAACATTTTGTGGGATAGCACCGATGTATCATTTTATAAAATACTTCTTTGATCTTTTTGTACAAAAATAATTTTGGGGGCAAATTCCACACTCTAGCTCACCTTCATGTCTGTTCCAATAAAAGAAGAGACAACCTCATTCCGGAACAGAGCACGAATACTCCTATCATTAGATTTGGTGGCAAGGGATAATTTACCGACATATATAAATATGGTGTATATAAACCTGTACACGTAACTGTCGTGACGTAAGCGAACTGACCCAGTGTCGCGCGCTGCTGACTGTCAGAGGAAACAATGCGATTAATCCCGTTAAGCACGAGCTATATGAGGATATACACGAGGATTTTCTTAACCTGTCCTGCTTTCATTACACATGAATGAGATTCATTTGATTCATGAACATTCATTATTTTACCAACCGAAACAAATATGGGTCTATTCATAAAAAGCAAACCAACTTACCCAAGTCAGGGTCCTCAGCACAGCACCCATAGTTTAACAGCAAAACCAAGAGTCTTCGCGAGACGCAACACCAGTGATCTCCTGTTAAAGTAATGTGCGAGTCATTTCAGAATAATTAGCCTACTAAACCAATAAAAACAGAATTTAACATATACTGGCAGAAATTCATGTAGACATCAGTTGCGTCTGTGTTTTGAGTTCTGGAGTGACAGGTGGGAAATCCATCGCGTGCCCAAACAACATTAATATTAATTAGGCTTCGTGACGTCCACCCAACAGACCTCACTGATTTGCTGAAAGGGAGACGGACTCTGAAAAGCCAACCAATTACAAGAACACTACATAGGCGAAAGATTAGCTCATGAATATTAAGTAGTGTATGCAACGTTAATATTCATGAGCAAAGCCTTCGTCATTGTCGGATTCGCTACGTATCATTTTATATTTGCTAGATTGCAAGATAAGACAGCGTTTCACAAGAGAAGCTTCTGTTAAATGATTTCCTCCGCGGCTATATGAAATAAATAAAAAGTTAAGAGTCATCTTCAGCATATAGCTAAGGCATAGGATTAAGAGTGAATGTCTGCATATTGTGAATGAATTAATTACTGGGTCACCTGGCTTTACTGAAATTCAGTAAATGTACACATATTAAATAATGTAGCCTATATAAATGATGCTGTTAAGATGAAGTTTTCACACTTTATTTGACTGTTTATTTTTAAAAGGCTAATGAACAGCTTAAAGGCACAATATGTAAGATTTTTGGATTCAAATATCCAAAAACCACTAAAACAGTATTTTGTTGACTTGTGTACTTTACATTATCCCGAATGTTAAAATCCAGAGAAATAAGCCATTTTAACCAGGACACAGACCAAAGCCGCGTTTCCACCGCAGGAACTTTCCCCCGGAACTAGGAACTTTGGGGGGGAACTCGGTGTGTTTCGACCGCAGGAACCAGGGTCTAAATGAAGTTCCGGGTAAATATTTCCCCCTCCAAACGGCCCTGCTTGCGAGGTGGTACTTTTTAAAAGTTCGGGAACTTTCGTGGGGTGGGACTTGGGCGCTGAACATGCTGATTGGTTGAGCTCTCGCAGCATTTTTTTTTCCACCGCCATTTTTACAAGTCTTTTGCGAGGTGGGTTCTGCGTTCAGTAAATATTTTCTTTGCAACAATGGAGTTCAACAAAAAATTCGACCGATGGACCGACGACGAGGTTCAGGCTTTATTGACCATATGCGGAGGAGGACATCCAGCGGGAACTGGAAACGGCGACCCGTAATGAAAAGGTATACCTGAAGATATCGACTCGGTTCCAGTCACACTGGAAAACAGTGCAGAGAGAAGTTAAAGAAATTAAGACAAGATTACAAGAAATTAAAGGATCATAACAACCGGAGCGGTTCCGACCGGCGTATCAACAAGTGGTATGACCGCCTGGACGCGTTGTTGGGACACAGACCGTCCTTTTCTGGTGCAGCGGTAATGAAAGACTCGGCTAGTGCATTGTTGGAAACCATCCAGGAATCCGAGTGGGTTGAAGGTAAATATCTCATCTTGGTATCTCTTAAACTCGTTGCAGTAACTTTTTTCAACGTGCTTTTCCAGACGTAACGAGTGGCCCCAATGAATTGCAGGCAACGGAGACCAGAGTGTTTTCCCCCGCGGTCACCAGTACGTTAGCCCTCGTCCCGTGTCTCCTGCCGAAACACACACACGCCGAGGTATAAAGCTGACAAAAATGTGTATATATTTAAAAACTGATGTGTAATCCTTAATGGTTTTGAGTAGTTTTGTTGTTTTTAATTGTAAACTTAAATTGCCCATGATAAAAATTGCACACTGGGCATTGTTCAAGCTGGGCAAACAATTGTTCATTATTTGTAGTGAAAACACTTTAAATAATTAATTGATGGTTTCTATTGTTTCATGGTTGCCTTGTGTATTAATTTCCATGTGTTTCTGTGCAATTTTTCTACTTAGGGAAAAGGAAAAGGGACTGTGACTTTCTTGATACACTGAGGGACATGGAGGATGCTAACCGTGCCGTCCTGCAGCATGACAAGAACAGCCTGACCAATATATTCAGCTGTTACTTGAGAGCCAGGCCCAGGAGAGATGAGGAGGCAAGAGTTGGCATTCCACCAGTCAGAAGCGGAAGAAAGCAGACGGCAGCAGAGGGACTTTCAGACCGGGTTTCTGTCTGTTCTTGGACAGTTTGTCCAGTCGTTCAAGAAGTAGCCACAATGACCAGCCGCTTGAATTAAGCATTTGCACTACCACATTTGTACTTTATATATTGTACGTGTTGGCACAGCTCTTGGACAGGTTACTGAAAAATACACTTTTTTTATATTGTTGTTTTCACATTTTATATTTTCATTTTATTGTTCTAGTAATTTATTTGTCTTTGCACACTTTTATTTTAATTTTGTAAGAACTAATCTGTCTAAAATAAAGTCAAATGTGTAAAATGTCACTGTGTCTTTAATTTCCACATTCTAACTATATAACCACATTCTAATTGTATTCATATAGTGTAGGAAGCAAATAAAAGGGTTGCTGCTCGCAAGTCTTTCTGAATATGCACAAAACCCAAATATTATATTTTTAAATGTATAACTATGTGAATGTAGTATAATAACTTATAACCACAATTTAAGTGAAGCCATAAGTGTGGTCCTGCTTCATTTCAAATTTGAGGAAGAAGTCTCTAAAATTATGCATTTAATGAAGCATATTGTAATGTGAATTTTTTTTTTTTTTTTTTTTTTGTGAATGCTAAGAGATGTTATTGTGATAAAAAATAAAAAACTTGCAGTCTAGTACCTAATCTTTCAACCGCTTAATTCAGTCTATTGTTTTCAGTCAATTAACTTTTCACACATCTGTCATGAATGACTGAAACCTCATTATCCTTTTATAGAAAATATTTTGTTTTTGAATTGAGCTATTACAACACATTCAGATTTTGGATTGCCCATCATCCCATTTTGCATTAAAATGGTCAAACCAGGTGAAAGTGCACATTTAAATAAGCAGTGTTGGTAATGTGTATACATAACCAGCAAAAGCAGTGCTGCTTGCATCTCCTCCACTTGTTATTGTTGCAGACAGTATCAAAAAGTGTTGCAAAAGTGATTACTGTCCGTCTCTGACTGGGAGAAGCAGTCGCGCGCATTCTCACGTCATCGGATTAATTTGCCTAATCTTCCCGGTACTTTAGACCGCGGTGGAAACGCAGATAGTAGCAGGTCTGGGGGAGAAAAAGTTCCTGGGAAAAAAGTTCCTGGTACAAATAGTTCCGGGTAATTTCGGTGGAAACGCGGCTCAAGTCTGTGCGTCGCCTATCAATGACATCATACCCGCGTTACCCTCGATTTTCAGTTTTATTTTGTAAAAGCCATGGAAACAATAAAGACGCTTTAATATATGATGTGTTTTATAAGACAGGTGAGCAACTGTTTGGATCATTCATGGACAGAAAACTAATCATTGTTATAAAGCTCAACACAGATAGTCTTATTGTTTAAATCTGTTTTTTTTAATTATTATTATTTACCACAGTACCATGTTTTACCATGCCCAATCTCAATTTCTTACTGCAGTGTGAACAAGTGTCTCATAGTAGCGCCGAGTGAACGCACAGAGTAGCATTATAACATTTACACACATTTCAGTGTGTTGAAAGTTGATAAAACAGCGCTGAGTTACCCCACATACGCATGAGCAGAAGAAGCGGAAGCGCACGTCTGCGGCAGAATAAAAGCTCCACCAAATCAAGTCATCAAGACACACCTTTGTTTTAAATAAGCGACCTCTAGCAGCAAAAAATTACATATTGCGCCTTTAATGAATATGATATGAAGAATATGATATTGCACTTGTGACAACCCTGATTTCACCATTTGCATGTTTAAAATTAATTATGTGACAGAACCTTCATAACTTGATGAATTTGAAGACTAGAGTTTTATTGATGTTTTCTGTGGGGATTTCAGTGCCTCTTTACGTACATCTAGTGGTGAAATTGTGCAACTGATTCAAAACTGAATGGCTACATTACAACATGACTGTCTAAATGGGTCAATGGCAAAAACAGATGTAATGCATTTTTTTTTTCATGAACAATGTCAAAGACTTTTTATACAGGATGAAGGTGCACTCTGATTACTTATGAATGGAAGAAAGTGCAACGCCCAATATGGTGAATAAGCCCCGCCTTCTAAATGAAAGAGCCAATCGTTGTTTAGTAAAGTCATTGCGTAACTGCAGATGCTGTTAGAAGCGCTTTATAATATATCGCGGCTCTACTTCCTGCTGTCTACTGCGTAGACTTACTGTAAGCGCCATGTTGGGACATTGGCAGCTTCACTTTTCTACAATGGAAGAGTGTGAAGATGTGTTGTCCACTTCTATGCCTTAGAGTCCACTTTTCACGCCAAATTTTTTCCCCTATCATTGTGTAATCAAAATTCATTTGCTAATATTTCATTTATAAAAGCTCTATAAAGTCACAGTAATTCTACAAAATTGTTTAAAAATAACTCTTGTAAATCATAACTAGTGTGTCAAATCTGTTGCTGTACCATACTTTGCCTTTAAATTGGTGGAATTATCTCCCACAACTATACAGGAAATGATGTCACTTCCCCACACTGATAAGATCTGAAGCACTGAAAGGTGTGTGTGCTCGCTCTGAGAAAATATATTAATCTAAAAAGTTCTTACACAAAGAGTTATTTTGTAAAACATCAAAACAGAATTGATCACTGATCACACAGTGGGCTGTTTAAAAGTCATTTAATCATGATTCATTAGTGCATCATTCATTAGTGCCATGTGCTCTTAGCATTTACACAAGCAATGTTTTTAACTAAAACGTTTTAAATGGTCAATTCTGTTACCATCAAACTCTGTTACCAATGTTATTTCTACACATCGCCTAGTTTGTCAAACAATTGACAAACAATGTATAAAGAAATTACTTTTTCGTTAAAAGTTAAAAAAAAAGTAACTTGTGTTTGGCAAACACTGATTTATTAATCTAATATGTTTTCAATAAGATTATGTTAGTGAACAGTTTTCCTTTATTTTTTGAAATGCAAAATTTATCTCCAATGTATTTTGGATCACACAACCCATAGAGATCATACTGTCAGAGTGTTTGAAAAGCCAACCCCCCCCCCCCCCCCATGAAAACATCATGAGATGGGAAACACTTGCTTGCATGTTGTAAAGCATTACCATTCACAAAATCATAATCCCATTTTACAAGACACTATTATTATTTCTGTGACGTACACTATATTGCCAAAAGTACTGGGACACCCCTCTAAATTATTGCATTCAGGTGTTCCAATCACTTCCATGGGCACAGGTGTATAAATCAAGCACTTGGCATGCAGACGCTTCTACAAACATTTGTGAAAGAATGGGTCGCTCTCTGGAGCTCAGTGAATTCAAGCAAGGTACCGTGATAGGTTGCCACCTGTGCAATAAGAGCATTTGTGAAATTTACTCACTACTAAATATTCCATGCTCAACTGTTATTGGTATTAGAACAAAGTGGAAGCAATTGGGAACAACAGCAACTCAGCAATGAAGTGGTAGGCCACGTAAAATCACAGAGCGGGGTCAGCACATACAGAAGTCGCCAACTTTCTGGTTCAGGAACTTTCTAGAACCAAAATGGTTCAGGTCAAACTTAGAAGGGAGAGGTTATTATGTGAGTATAGGTGACCATAAGTCTGAGTGGACATCCATGACATGCGGAGTCCCACAAGGGTCAATTCTTGCACCACTCCTATTCAACCTGTATATACTGCCACAGAGCCGAATAATGAAAAATAATAAAATGGCTTACCACAGCTGTGCTGACGACACCCAGATCTACTTAGCCCTATCACCTAATGACTACAGCCCCATTGACTCTCTATGTAAATGCATTGATGAAGTTAACAGTTGGATGTGCCAAAACTTTCTTCAGTTAAACAAAGACAAAACTGAAATCACTACATTTGGAAACAAAGGTGAAATTCTCAAGGTGAACGCATATCTTGAGGCTAAAGGTCTAATAACAAAAAATCAGTCAGGAATCTTGAAAAAAGTCAGGAATCTTGGTGTGATTTTGGAGTCAGACCTGAGTTTCAGTCAAAGCAATAACTAAATCAGCCTACTATCATCTGTAAAATATTGCAAGAATTAGATGCTTTGTTTCCAGGCAAGACTTAGAGAAACTCGTTCATGCTTTTATCACCTGCAGGGTGGACTATTGTAATGGTCTTCTCACCCGCCTTCCCAAAAAGACCATTAGACAGCTTCAGCTCATACAGAACGCTGCTGCCAGGATCCTGACCAGAACCAGAAAATGTGACCACATCACACCAGTCCTCAGGTCTTTACACTGGCTTCCGGTTACATTTAGGATCGATTTTAAAGTACTATTTCTTGTATATAAATCACCCAATGACCGAGGACCTCAATACATTGCAGATATGCAGACTAAATACAAACCCAACAGATCACTCAGATCATCAGGATCAAGTCAGTTAGAAATACCAAAGGTTCACTCAAAGCAAGGAGAATCTGCTTTTAGCTATTATGCCAGCCGTAGCTGGAACCAGCTTCCTGAACAGATCAGATGTGCTCCAACTGTAGCCACTTTCAAATCCAGACTCAAAACACATCTGTTTAGCTATGCATTTACTGAATGAGCTCTGTGCTTTGTCCGAACTGCTTGCACTTTAATTAATATGTTTCAATTTAACCCTGTTTTATTTCTGTGTAAAGCACTTTGAATTGCCTTTCTGCAGAGTCAACAGCTATAGACCTCCAAACTTCGTTTGGCCTTCAGATTAGCTCAAGAACAGTGTGTAGAGAGCTTCATGGAATGGGTTTCATGTGCATGTAAAGGCAGGCGTCCCAAAACCTTTTGCAATATAGTCTACTTAGTATTTTTAACTAACAGAAAATATTTATGTTGCCAACCAAATTAGCACTAAAGCTGAACACAAGCCTAGTGTAACGATTGCAAAAAAAAAATCTTATATCAATATTATAGCATAATGTTCCTTCACATCTAGAAAAATCAAACCAAGAAAAAAAATATTTTTGATATATTTAATAAACTAGATCTTTTGAGTGTTCGGAGTAATAACGTTTTAATAACAATGGGAATGTTAGAAATATTTCTTTGAACATATTTTTGTTAGCTTGTGTATATTATTATTATTATTATTATTATAACATGTAGTTGAAACACAGAATGACGATAATATTCTACATGCCAGGGAGCAAGAACATAATATACCTTTTAAAAAGATTCATAGTTTTTACAGCTTTCTTATTGGAAGAGTCAGAAATCAAACACATGTACAGTTTTAACTCTTCCAGAACAAAAGCTTAAAGAGAGGCTTACCCTTACAATATTTACATTTGTGTACACAATATTTGGCGAGAAATAAAAATAAGATTGAATAAATAAAAAGCATCTGACTGTTCTCTTTCAAAATGGGTATAACCCAAAATAACATTTTCATATTTTAATGAAATTTCAGGAATTAAGCCACAAAAAATAAACCACAGATTCTTAGTATATTTACAACAATACCAAAATAAATTCAGTTTGGAGACCACAAAGACCAATTTACCTCAGAAATAGTCATCAGAAATAAAAACATTTTGTGGGATAGCACCGATGTATCATTTTATAAAATACTTCTTTGATCTTTTTGTACAAAAATAATTTTGGGGGCAAATTCCACACTCTAGCTCACCTTCATGTCTGTTCCAATAAAAGAAGAGACAACCTCATTCCGGAACAGAGCACGAATACTCCTATCATTAGATTTGGTGGCAAGGGATAATTTACCGACATATATAAATATGGTGTATATAAACCTGTACACGTAACTGTCGTGACGTAAGCGAACTGACCCAGTGTCGCGCGCTGCTGACTGTCAGAGGAAACAATGCGATTAATCCCGTTAAGCACGAGCTATATGAGGATATACACGAGGATTTTCTTAACCTGTCCTGCTTTCATTACACATGAATGAGATTCATTTGATTCATGAACATTCATTATTTTACCAACCGAAACAAATATGGGTCTATTCATAAAAAGCAAACCAACTTACCCAAGTCAGGGTCCTCAGCACAGCACCCATAGTTTAACAGCAAAACCAAGAGTCTTCGCGAGACGCAACACCAGTGATCTCCTGTTAAAGTAATGTGCGAGTCATTTCAGAATAATTAGCCTACTAAACCAATAAAAACAGAATTTAACATATACTGGCAGAAATTCATGTAGACATCAGTTGCGTCTGTGTTTTGAGTTCTGGAGTGACAGGTGGGAAATCCATCGCGTGCCCAAACAACATTAATATTAATTAGGCTTCGTGACGTCCACCCAACAGACCTCACTGATTTGCTGAAAGGGAGACGGACTCTGAAAAGCCAACCAATTACAAGAACACTACATAGGCGAAAGATTAGCTCATGAATATTAAGTAGTGTATGCAACGTTAATATTCATGAGCAAAGCCTTCGTCATTGTCGGATTCGCTACGTATCATTTTATATTTGCTAGATTGCAAGATAAGACAGCGTTTCACAAGAGAAGCTTCTGTTAAATGATTTCCTCCGCGGCTATATGAAATAAATAAAAAGTTAAGAGTCATCTTCAGCATATAGCTAAGGCATAGGATTAAGAGTGAATGTCTGCATATTGTGAATGAATTAATTACTGGGTCACCTGGCTTTACTGAAATTCAGTAAATGTACACATATTAAATAATGTAGCCTATATAAATGATGCTGTTAAGATGAAGTTTTCACACTTTATTTGACTGTTTATTTTTAAAAGGCTAATGAACAGCTTAAAGGCACAATATGTAAGATTTTTGGATTCAAATATCCAAAAACCACTAAAACAGTATTTTGTTGACTTGTGTACTTTACATTATCCCGAATGTTAAAATCCAGAGAAATAAGCCATTTTAACCAGGACACAGACCAAAGCCGCGTTTCCACCGCAGGAACTTTCCCCCGGAACTAGGAACTTTGGGGGGGAACTCGGTGTGTTTCGACCGCAGGAACCAGGGTCTAAATGAAGTTCCGGGTAAATATTTCCCCCTCCAAACGGCCCTGCTTGCGAGGTGGTACTTTTTAAAAGTTCGGGAACTTTCGTGGGGTGGGACTTGGGCGCTGAACATGCTGATTGGTTGAGCTCTCGCAGCATTTTTTTTTCCACCGCCATTTTTACAAGTCTTTTGCGAGGTGGGTTCTGCGTTCAGTAAATATTTTCTTTGCAACAATGGAGTTCAACAAAAAATTCGACCGATGGACCGACGACGAGGTTCAGGCTTTATTGACCCTATGCGGAGGAGGACATCCAGCGGGAACTGGAAACGGCGACCCGTAATGAAAAGGTATACCTGAAGATATCGACTCGGTTCCAGTCACACTGGAAAACAGTGCAGAGAGAAGTTAAAGAAATTAAGACAAGATTACAAGAAATTAAAGGATCATAACAACCGGAGCGGTTCCGACCGGCGTATCAACAAGTGGTATGACCGCCTGGACGCGTTGTTGGGACACAGACCGTCCTTTTCTGGTGCAGCGGTAATGAAAGACTCGGCTAGTGCATTGTTGGAAACCATCCAGGAATCCGAGTGGGTTGAAGGTAAATATCTCATCTTGGTATCTCTTAAACTCGTTGCAGTAACTTTTTTCAACGTGCTTTTCCAGACGTAACGAGTGGCCCCAATGAATTGCAGGCAACGGAGACCAGAGTGTTTTCCCCCGCGGTCACCAGTACGTTAGCCCTCGTCCCGTGTCTCCTGCCGAAACACACACACGCCGAGGTATAAAGCTGACAAAAATGTGTATATATTTAAAAACTGATGTGTAATCCTTAATGGTTTTGAGTAGTTTTGTTGTTTTTAATTGTAAACTTAAATTGCCCATGATAAAAATTGCACACTGGGCATTGTTCAAGCTGGGCAAACAATTGTTCATTATTTGTAGTGAAAACACTTTAAATAATTAATTGATGGTTTCTATTGTTTCATGGTTGCCTTGTGTATTAATTTCCATGTGTTTCTGTGCAATTTTTCTACTTAGGGAAAAGGAAAAGGGACTGTGACTTTCTTGATACACTGAGGGACATGGAGGATGCTAACCGTGCCGTCCTGCAGCATGACAAGAACAGCCTGACCAATATATTCAGCTGTTACTTGAGAGCCAGGCCCAGGAGAGATGAGGAGGCAAGAGTTGGCATTCCACCAGTCAGAAGCGGAAGAAAGCAGACGGCAGCAGAGGGACTTTCAGACCGGGTTTCTGTCTGTTCTTGGACAGTTTGTCCAGTCGTTCAAGAAGTAGCCACAATGACCAGCCGCTTGAATTAAGCATTTGCACTACCACATTTGTACTTTATATATTGTACGTGTTGGCACAGCTCTTGGACAGGTTACTGAAAAATACACTTTTTTTATATTGTTGTTTTCACATTTTATATTTTCATTTTATTGTTCTAGTAATTTATTTGTCTTTGCACACTTTTATTTTAATTTTGTAAGAACTAATCTGTCTAAAATAAAGTCAAATGTGTAAAATGTCACTGTGTCTTTAATTTCCACATTCTAACTATATAACCACATTCTAATTGTATTCATATAGTGTAGGAAGCAAATAAAAGGGTTGCTGCTCGCAAGTCTTTCTGAATATGCACAAAACCCAAATATTATATTTTTAAATGTATAACTATGTGAATGTAGTATAATAACTTATAACCACAATTTAAGTGAAGCCATAAGTGTGGTCCTGCTTCATTTCAAATTTGAGGAAGAAGTCTCTAAAATTATGCATTTAATGAAGCATATTGTAATGTGAATTTTTTTTTTTTTTTTTTTTTTGTGAATGCTAAGAGATGTTATTGTGATAAAAAATAAAAAACTTGCAGTCTAGTACCTAATCTTTCAACCGCTTAATTCAGTCTATTGTTTTCAGTCAATTAACTTTTCACACATCTGTCATGAATGACTGAAACCTCATTATCCTTTTATAGAAAATATTTTGTTTTTGAATTGAGCTATTACAACACATTCAGATTTTGGATTGCCCATCATCCCATTTTGCATTAAAATGGTCAAACCAGGTGAAAGTGCACATTTAAATAAGCAGTGTTGGTAATGTGTATACATAACCAGCAAAAGCAGTGCTGCTTGCATCTCCTCCACTTGTTATTGTTGCAGACAGTATCAAAAAGTGTTGCAAAAGTGATTACTGTCCGTCTCTGACTGGGAGAAGCAGTCGCGCGCATTCTCACGTCATCGGATTAATTTGCCTAATCTTCCCGGTACTTTAGACCGCGGTGGAAACGCAGATAGTAGCAGGTCTGGGGGAGAAAAAGTTCCTGGGAAAAAAGTTCCTGGTACAAATAGTTCCGGGTAATTTCGGTGGAAACGCGGCTCAAGTCTGTGCGTCGCCTATCAATGACATCATACCCGCGTTACCCTCGATTTTCAGTTTTATTTTGTAAAAGCCATGGAAACAATAAAGACGCTTTAATATATGATGTGTTTTATAAGACAGGTGAGCAACTGTTTGGATCATTCATGGACAGAAAACTAATCATTGTTATAAAGCTCAACACAGATAGTCTTATTGTTTAAATCTGTTTTTTTTAATTATTATTATTTACCACAGTACCATGTTTTACCATGCCCAATCTCAATTTCTTACTGCAGTGTGAACAAGTGTCTCATAGTAGCGCCGAGTGAACGCACAGAGTAGCATTATAACATTTACACACATTTCAGTGTGTTGAAAGTTGATAAAACAGCGCTGAGTTACCCCACATACGCATGAGCAGAAGAAGCGGAAGCGCACGTCTGCGGCAGAATAAAAGCTCCACCAAATCAAGTCATCAAGACACACCTTTGTTTTAAATAAGCGACCTCTAGCAGCAAAAAATTACATATTGCGCCTTTAATGAATATGATATGAAGAATATGATATTGCACTTGTGACAACCCTGATTTCACCATTTGCATGTTTAAAATTAATTATGTGACAGAACCTTCATAACTTGATGAATTTGAAGACTAGAGTTTTATTGATGTTTTCTGTGGGGATTTCAGTGCCTCTTTACGTACATCTAGTGGTGAAATTGTGCAACTGATTCAAAACTGAATGGCTACATTACAACATGACTGTCTAAATGGGTCAATGGCAAAAACAGATGTAATGCATTTTTTTTTTCATGAACAATGTCAAAGACTTTTTATACAGGATGAAGGTGCACTCTGATTACTTATGAATGGAAGAAAGTGCAACGCCCAATATGGTGAATAAGCCCCGCCTTCTAAATGAAAGAGCCAATCGTTGTTTAGTAAAGTCATTGCGTAACTGCAGATGCTGTTAGAAGCGCTTTATAATATATCGCGGCTCTACTTCCTGCTGTCTACTGCGTAGACTTACTGTAAGCGCCATGTTGGGACATTGGCAGCTTCACTTTTCTACAATGGAAGAGTGTGAAGATGTGTTGTCCACTTCTATGCCTTAGAGTCCACTTTTCACGCCAAATTTTTTCCCCTATCATTGTGTAATCAAAATTCATTTGCTAATATTTCATTTATAAAAGCTCTATAAAGTCACAGTAATTCTACAAAATTGTTTAAAAATAACTCTTGTAAATCATAACTAGTGTGTCAAATCTGTTGCTGTACCATACTTTGCCTTTAAATTGGTGGAATTATCTCCCACAACTATACAGGAAATGATGTCACTTCCCCACACTGATAAGATCTGAAGCACTGAAAGGTGTGTGTGCTCGCTCTGAGAAAATATATTAATCTAAAAAGTTCTTACACAAAGAGTTATTTTGTAAAACATCAAAACAGAATTGATCACTGATCACACAGTGGGCTGTTTAAAAGTCATTTAATCATGATTCATTAGTGCATCATTCATTAGTGCCATGTGCTCTTAGCATTTACACAAGCAATGTTTTTAACTAAAACGTTTTAAATGGTCAATTCTGTTACCATCAAACTCTGTTACCAATGTTATTTCTACACATCGCCTAGTTTGTCAAACAATTGACAAACAATGTATAAAGAAATTACTTTTTCGTTAAAAGTTAAAAAAAAAGTAACTTGTGTTTGGCAAACACTGATTTATTAATCTAATATGTTTTCAATAAGATTATGTTAGTGAACAGTTTTCCTTTATTTTTTGAAATGCAAAATTTATCTCCAATGTATTTTGGATCACACAACCCATAGAGATCATACTGTCAGAGTGTTTGAAAAGCCAACCCCCCCCCCCCCCCCATGAAAACATCATGAGATGGGAAACACTTGCTTGCATGTTGTAAAGCATTACCATTCACAAAATCATAATCCCATTTTACAAGACACTATTATTATTTCTGTGACGTACACTATATTGCCAAAAGTACTGGGACACCCCTCTAAATTATTGCATTCAGGTGTTCCAATCACTTCCATGGGCACAGGTGTATAAATCAAGCACTTGGCATGCAGACGCTTCTACAAACATTTGTGAAAGAATGGGTCGCTCTCTGGAGCTCAGTGAATTCAAGCAAGGTACCGTGATAGGTTGCCACCTGTGCAATAAGAGCATTTGTGAAATTTACTCACTACTAAATATTCCATGCTCAACTGTTATTGGTATTAGAACAAAGTGGAAGCAATTGGGAACAACAGCAACTCAGCAATGAAGTGGTAGGCCACGTAAAATCACAGAGCGGGGTCAGCACATACAGAAGTCGCCAACTTTCTGGTTCAGGAACTTTCTAGAACCAAAATGGTTCAGGTCAAACTTAGAAGGGAGAGGTTATTATGTGAGTATAGGTGACCATAAGTCTGAGTGGACATCCATGACATGCGGAGTCCCACAAGGGTCAATTCTTGCACCACTCCTATTCAACCTGTATATACTGCCACAGAGCCGAATAATGAAAAATAATAAAATGGCTTACCACAGCTGTGCTGACGACACCCAGATCTACTTAGCCCTATCACCTAATGACTACAGCCCCATTGACTCTCTATGTAAATGCATTGATGAAGTTAACAGTTGGATGTGCCAAAACTTTCTTCAGTTAAACAAAGACAAAACTGAAATCACTACATTTGGAAACAAAGGTGAAATTCTCAAGGTGAACGCATATCTTGAGGCTAAAGGTCTAATAACAAAAAATCAGTCAGGAATCTTGAAAAAAGTCAGGAATCTTGGTGTGATTTTGGAGTCAGACCTGAGTTTCAGTCAAAGCAATAACTAAATCAGCCTACTATCATCTGTAAAATATTGCAAGAATTAGATGCTTTGTTTCCAGGCAAGACTTAGAGAAACTCGTTCATGCTTTTATCACCTGCAGGGTGGACTATTGTAATGGTCTTCTCACCCGCCTTCCCAAAAAGACCATTAGACAGCTTCAGCTCATACAGAACGCTGCTGCCAGGATCCTGACCAGAACCAGAAAATGTGACCACATCACACCAGTCCTCAGGTCTTTACACTGGCTTCCGGTTACATTTAGGATCGATTTTAAAGTACTATTTCTTGTATATAAATCACCCAATGACCGAGGACCTCAATACATTGCAGATATGCAGACTAAATACAAACCCAACAGATCACTCAGATCATCAGGATCAAGTCAGTTAGAAATACCAAAGGTTCACTCAAAGCAAGGAGAATCTGCTTTTAGCTATTATGCCAGCCGTAGCTGGAACCAGCTTCCTGAACAGATCAGATGTGCTCCAACTGTAGCCACTTTCAAATCCAGACTCAAAACACATCTGTTTAGCTATGCATTTACTGAATGAGCTCTGTGCTTTGTCCGAACTGCTTGCACTTTAATTAATATGTTTCAATTTAACCCTGTTTTATTTCTGTGTAAAGCACTTTGAATTGCCTTTCTGCAGAGTCAACAGCTATAGACCTCCAAACTTCGTTTGGCCTTCAGATTAGCTCAAGAACAGTGTGTAGAGAGCTTCATGGAATGGGTTTCATGTGCATGTAAAGGCAGGCGTCCCAAAACCTTTTGCAATATAGTCTACTTAGTATTTTTAACTAACAGAAAATATTTATGTTGCCAACCAAATTAGCACTAAAGCTGAACACAAGCCTAGTGTAACGATTGCAAAAAAAAAATCTTATATCAATATTATAGCATAATGTTCCTTCACATCTTTATCTTCAGTGGAACGATCTTCACGCTTCTGTTTTACTTGAGGAAGAATCCCAGTGTTTTAGCAGCAGGAGCCATCAACATATTAGCCTGATTTTTGTGTGTGATGTGGATCTACAGACAGAAAACACTGATGTTAATTAAGAAGTACATATAACTGAACATCACTTCACAGAATGGAGCAGGTTCAGACATCTGAATGTGAATTATGTCAGGTAAAGCAAGGGCTGTGGTTTAGAGATCATCACAGAACAATCACAATACAGGTACTAATGGAGGGGACTAAAGTCACCATGGAATAAATATAGACAATTCTTATATTTGTTTAATGTTTTTAGAAGAAGTCTCTTATGCTCACAACAGTTGCATTTATTTGATTAAAAAAAAAAAAAATTGTTATATTGTGAAATATTATTACAATGTAAAATAATTGTTTTCTATGTGAATATATAGTAAAGTGTAATTTATTCCTGTGATCAAAGCTGAATTTTCAGCATCATTACTCCAGTCTTCAGTGTCACATGATCCTTCAGAAATCATTCTGATATGATGATTTAATTCTCAACAAACATTTATGAATTTCACGAAATTATTATATATATTACGCTATAATATTTCCCATACTAAATTTACTGAAACACACCAAAATTATTCATTAAATATCATTTTCAGAGAGAAAGCTTTACAAAAAATATGCTTAAAAATGCCAGCACAGTCTGACTTTCTTTCTAACTTTTTCCAGGGCAAATACATTATATTATAATGTCAAAAAATTTTTCAAAGTCTAATCTTAAAAGTTTAAATAAGATGTAAATAAAATCTTTAAAGTTTTGATAAACTCTTATATTTATCTACCGATTGTTGAATAAAGCAATTCAGCTTAAACCATTACTATAAATTCCATTACTTCAGCTGTTCTAGATTTCCTTTATACACTAAGATTCAAACAAATAAATCTGTATGTTTTAAAATAAACTTCGTTTGTTTTTAAAAAAAAGTGTTTGAAGCAGCACAGATGCAGATGCAGGCTGCACCCCCCCCCCCCCCCCCCAGTCTATCAGTGGGGTGTTGGAGCCACTCGTTGTGAAAAAGGCTCAGAGGTAGGTAATGATTGCTAAAAAGTCATACAACTTATTTTAATCACAAAAGCTCCATTGATAGGCCTACTGACAGCAGTTGCTCCAGGCATCAGCTCACACAGCAGTCGGTCGGCCGCTGATGAGCCCAGAACCGCAGACGGTGGTGAACAATAGAGCATTGACAATATCTGTTGGACACTGATGGTATAGCCGCTTAAAAGAAAATAGGTAAATTAAAACAATACTTATAAATTACATGTATTTATCACAATTATTTATATAGGCTATTTACAGCGCCTATCTACATACTTTAATTCAATGCTATATTTTGTGGGTAAATATTTGTGATTTCACAATCCATAATTCATATAGGCTAGGCTAGCATAATTACACTAGTTATTAATAAAATAGAACTAAATATGAAATTATTTAACATTTCAATAAGGTATATTTATCGTAGACATATTTTATATAATTTAAATCAGCATCCCATATCTGTAAAATAGCCTATCATTAGCCTATAAACACTCATGGGTCTAGATAAATATATAAACTAATAATAATTAAAAATATGCTGTTGAAAAACGGTTCTAATTCCTATCAATATGAGCATATGCGATCAAATCGATAGCGTTTCAATCGAAGTAGGCCAATATAATCTATCCGTAATATTTCTATTGAAAAAGTCAAAATCTTAAGCAGATAGGCGACGCCCACGCACAGCGTGGGGTATACCCGCGCGGGTTTAAATAAGCGCGGTCGCTGTGTTTTATGTATCCTTTTTAACTCGTGAAGCTGTCCACCCACCTACATCGTTATGGCAGGATTTAATGGTAAGTCTGATCGTTTTATTTTTAAAAAGGTTCTATTTGCTGTGATGTTATTTGGTTTATTTGTAAAAATGTGCATCTGATATTGTAGATGGCTGTACCATATTTTCCATGTTTTATTACCACGTGGAATTATTGTATTGTTTAAACGTTTTGGTCATGCGAGTGCTCGGTCATTTTTCAGTGTGGTTTTATTGCTATTAGCATTAAAATATGAAAATGTCTTTTTTCATACCCCGTAATCTGGCTATGATTTGTAACACTGTGTGAGCATGTGTTTTTTTTATTTTATGTTGTAGTTAAACGTTTTATTGGTTATTCTTTATTGTTTAAATGTTTGTTCACACATGGAATGGGGATATTCTGTACGTTTTAACATTAGGCCTACTGGCATTAAAATAAAATAATTTATTTTTCATAGTCAGTAATCCGGCTATGATCTGTAACACTGTGTGATTATGTGTTATTTGATTTATGTTGTATTTAAACGTTTTATAGGTTATTCTATATTGTTTAAATGCTTTATGGAACGGTGATATTCTGTAGCTACGTTTTAACGGTAACGTTACTGGCATTAAAATAGGATAATTTATTTTTCATAGACCGTAATTCGGTTATGATTTGTTTCACTGTCTGCCAAGCAACTATTATTTGATTGTTTTATTGTATTCATGCTGTTATGGTTATCGGGTTATATTTATCCGCTTTTCAATTATTCTGAGATAATATCTATTGATGTGCTGGAGCTTTTATTCTGAACCTCCGGATGTGCCGGACTCTTAAGTTGATATTTACTGCAGGTCTCACGGTCAGAACATGTATTCTCTTATTTTGTATTTATCCGCGGCTCTGCGGATACGTAAGATGTTCTGGGCTGGATTTCCCAATAACGATGTATCTTAGCTCTAAAGAGCGCGTTCTACGAGCGAAGTTACGATCACTCGCAGCAATTCCACGTGCGTTTCCCAAAAATGTACTTAACATGAACGCGCGAGAACGCGCTCTAAGTGCTACTTAAGAGTCGCTGTCCATTTGCGAAGTGCTGAAATATAACCTTATATGGAATCGTTTCCTCTGAATGTTTCACCTAATAATTGTCATCTGATGTGGATTAGCAATCAAAACACGTCTATATAAAGTAACTACCTACAGGCTGAGGCACTGACAAAATGGCTGAAAAAAAACAAGAAAAGATCCCTTTCAAGAAGACGAAATAAATATCCTCATTTAATTTAGATGTGTATTTATAATTTTTTTTGTTTGTTACCTGCCCTCATAAAAAATAAAAAAAATCCAGTGATCATAAAATCAGTTTCCACAAAAATGTTAAGCAGCAGAACTGTTATTTTTTTTAATCAACATTGATAATAATGAGAATATTAAAATAAAAAAAAATAATAATAAAAAAGTGTACAATAAAGTACAATCAAAACCTTATAGTATTATCACAATGCAGTTGAATAAAGTTAAAGGTGTAATCTGCCAGTTGTCCTGTAGGTGACCTCATAACTCTGTCTTCTTACGATACACTTAGAGCTTTACGATTACTCCAGAGCACTCGTAGATCATTTTCAAGTGCTACTTAAGTTACGATGCTTTTGGGAAACAGACCTTAATATTAAGATCACTCGTACGATCGTTTTTACGATCAACTTAGGCTTACGATGCTTTTGGGAAACGCAGCCCAGGGCCGGGTTTCCCAATAACGATGTATCTTAGCTCTAAAGAGCGCGTTCTACGAGCGAAGTTACGATCACTCGCAGCAATTCCACGTGCGTTTCCCAAAAATGTACTTAACATGAACGCGCGAGAACGCGCTCTAAGTGCTACTTAAGAGTCGCTGTCCATTTGCGAAGTGCCGAAATATAACCTTATATGGAATCGTTTCCTCTGAACGTTTCACCTAATAATTGTCATCTGATGTGGATTAGCAATCAAAACACGTCTATATAAAGCAACTAAAGGCTGAGGCACTGACAAAATGCTGAACAAAAAAAAAACAAGAAAAGATGCCTTTCAAAAAGACGAAATAAATATCCTCATTTAATTCAGATGTGTATTTATATATTTTTTTGTTTGTTACCTGCCCTCATAAAAAAAAAAAAAAAAATCCAGTGATCATAAAGTCAGTTTCCACAAAAATATTAAGCAGCAGAACAGTTATTTTTTTAATCAACATTGATAATAATGAGAATATTAAAATAAAAAATAAAAAGTGTACAATAAAGTACAATCAAAACCTTATAGTATTATCACTATATCGTAAGCCTAAGTTGATCGTAAAAACGATCGTACGAATGATCTTAATATTAAGGTCTGTTTCCCAAAAGCATCGTAACTTAAGTAGCACTTGAAAATGATCGTAGATCTACGAGTGCTCTGGAGTAATCGTAAAGCTCTAAGTGTATCGTAAGAAGACAGAGTTATGAGGTCACCTACAGGACAACCGGCAGATTACACCATTAACTCTATCAACTGCATTGTGATAATACTATAAGGTTTTGATTGTACTTTATTGTACACTTTTTTATTATTATTTTTATTTTAATATTCTCATTATTATCAATGTTGATTAAAAAAAACAGTTCTGCTGCTTAATATTTTTGTGGAAACTGACTTTATGATCACTGGATTTTTTTTTTTTTTTTTTGAGGGCAGGTAACAAACTAAAAAATTATAATTACACATCTGAATTAAATGAGGATATTTATTTTGTCTTTTTGAAATGTATCTTTTCGTGTTTTTTTTTTGTTCTGCCATTTTGTCAGTGCCTCAGCCTGTAGGTAGTTGCTTTATATAGCCTAGACGTGTTTTGATTGCTAATCCACATCAGATGACAATTATTAGGTGAAACGTTCAGAGGAAACGATTCCATATAAGGTTATATTTCAGCACTTCGCAAATGGACAGCGACTCTTAAGTAGCACTTAGAGCGCGTTTTCGCGCGTTCATGTTAAGTACATTTTTGGGAAACGCACGTGGAATTGCTGCGAGTGATCGTAACTTCGCTCGTAGAATGCGCTCTTTAGAGCTAAGATACATCGTTATTGGGAAACCCGGCCCAGGTCGGTCCGTTTACATTTTGATAGTTTGATTTCCTATTTAAAATGAAATAAGCAGAAACGAGAAAACGGCTCCTTTATTCGTTTTTTCGTTAAACTTTTCTTTACAATACGCTCGGTTTTGGACAAGGGATGGTCATTGCAAATATTGTAATACATATCGGCAGAGGGTGGGTAGCGAAGATGGTGATTTTAAATTTTACTGTAACTGTAATCATAGCCGCGAGCGAGAGAGAGCTAGACAGCGAGGAGATGATTGACAGGACGATAGCGGAGGCAAGCGCAAGATAACTTTTGTTAATAAAAAATATTGATTTGTTTAATGTAAGAGTTTGTCTTTGTTTTATTGTTGTTGTTTTTAATCAAGTAATAGTGAACCACAAACTGAGCATTCGTTTTAAAGGGGAATTTCCAAAGAAAAAATTGTAGCCACCCCCCCCCCCCCACCCGCGTAGGCATATATTAAACTTGAATTTAAAAAAACGAATACGGATGACACAAAATACTCACATTAATAAAAAAAAAATCTTTGGAAATTCACCTTTAAAACGAATGCTCAATTTGTGGTTCACTATTATTATTCACTATTATTATTCACTATTATTACTAATCATCATATAAAGTTACTGTCTGTTTCAGACCGGATGTAAGCGCTGAAGTCACTGGTAGATCTGGCAGTGTGTAATCTGGACATACATCGGGGCTGTTCTCTCTCATTGAGTGCCAATGCCCTGTTTTAATCATTATTTATTATAAAACTGTAATTATTATAAAACTGTTAAAACTAATTAAATCCATATAAAACACACAAAAAAAGATGACACATTTTATTAGTACATCATGTCACCATTAACCAACATCAGAGAGCTGTGAACGTGAAAGTGTGTTGTTAAATTATTGAAATATGAACTTTATTAATCTCAGGAGGACTTCAAGTAAATATTTTAGGTCAAAAGAATTTGGCTGACAAAATGTTTGGAAATCCCTGGCCTTCAATGTTCAGAAATGATCAGAAATGGTATCATCGTATGTATACTAATAATATTAAACGCGATCAACACAACATTATGGATTGTTAAATTTTAGATGATTTCACACACCATATAAAACACATGATATGAAAGTAAGTTATTTTTCAGTGCAACATATGTTCAAAGAACAGACATGAGATATGCTTTATTATGCACTCTAAAAAAAGGTTCTATATGGCACTAAAAGTGGTTCTTGGTCGTACTCATAGCACCATATTTTAAAGGGTTAGTTCACCCAAAAATGAAAATTCTGTCATTAATTACTTACCCTCATGTCGTTCGACACCCGTCAGACCTCCTTTCGTCTTCGGAACACAAATGAAGATATTTTAGTTGAAATCTGATGGCTCTGATGGTCCATTGGCTCAATGGCACGGTTCACTCTCAAGACCCTTAAAAGGTACTAAAGACGTTGTTACAAAGTCCATCTCACTACAGTGGTTCTACAATAACTTTATGAATCGGCGAGAATAGTTTTTGTGCGCAAAAAAACCCTAAATAACGACTTATATAGTGATGACGTTTTCAAAACACGGCCTCATGAAGCTTCGAAGCGTTATGAATCAGTGAGTCGAATCATGATTCAGATCGCGTGTCAAACCGCCAAACTGCTGAAATTTGGCGATCCAAACTGCTGAATCGACTCACTGATTCATAACGCTTCGAAGCTTCATGATGCCTTGTTTTGAAATCGTCATCACTATATAAGTCGTTATTTAGGGTTTTTTTGCGCACAAAAATTATTCTCGCCGATTCATAAAGTTATTTTAGAACCACTGTAGTGAGATGGACTTTGTAACGACGTCTTTAGTACCTTTTAAGGGTCTTGAGAGTGAACCGTGCCATTGTGCCAATGGAGGCCTTTCAGAGCCATCAGATTTACACTAAAATATCTTCATTTGTGTTCCGAACGACATGAGGGTAAGTAATTAAAGACAGAATTTTCATTTTTGGGTGAACTAACCCTTTAACATGTTCTGTATATGGTGGCAATGCTACCTCAGCCAAAGAACCGGTGAAGAACCACTGAAGAACCAAGATTGGTGCTATACAGCACTTAAAAAGGTTCCCTTTTGATTACGGGCCAAGAAACAATTTTTGTGCCATATAGAACCTTTTTTTTTTTAGAGTGTAGCCGCCTGTGTGTGTGTGTGTGTGTGTGTGTGTGTGAGAGAGAGAGAGAGAGAGAGAGAGAGAGAGAGAGAACTATGAAAACTATTTATTCATAAAATATTTATTATATTATTAGTTCCTTCTTAGATTGTCTATAAACTGTATTTGACTGTTACTAATACAATACAATAGAGAAAAACATGATGTACTCTTTTGAGGGTCCACTTAAAAGGATTGGTTGTTCAAAAATAACTATTCTGATGCCCTAATCTCATTTCAGAGTTGTATGAATACATTTATTTTTTATTTTTGTACATATAATAGAAGTCAATGGATACCAATATTGGTTCTACTGATTCCCATGTTCTTCAGAATATCTTCACACAGAGAGTAAATGTTGACAGAAATTTAATTTTTGGATGTACTATACCTTTAATCGATTAGTATTTGGAGTATTTGATTCCCAAATAGGTGTATGTGGAAAGATTCTGATGTTTTTCTGTTAAAGCCTTAAAATATGTGAATTGTGCATTTAAATGTGCATTTACTATTCAAATTAATTTTAAAGCCTCACAAATGAAATAAAAAGAGTAAAGAAAACTGTAGGCTATTGGACGAGCGGTTATTCGCTCATTGTGTCCTTATTTATCTGAATGCCTGTAATCAATCAGGCAAAACAACGATTTATCATATTACACAAACTATTCATTGTTTTGAAAATGTAAACTGTTGCAGTTAATGCTTAACATTGTCTATTCGAAATAATCCATGAAACGAGTTGCGATTTGAGGAGCGCACTAATATTTTCAGTTCCATTCATTTGCGTGTTGTCTCAAGGCCATGCCCACAGCAAGAGAAATCTCATGAATATTCATGTTTACTCCACCCACTGGAACAGATATTAAATTACTGCTGTTGGTTCATCTATGTATTGATTTGCGCGTGAGTTATGGGTCTATTCATTGTTTTAACAATATACTGTTGAAATATATTAGCAGCTATTTATTTTTCAGGAAAACCTCTTTGATTTTAATAATGTAAATCTATTTTATTTATTGTGAATTTGATTAAATTATAAATCGTTCGATAGAATAAAGTTATTAATGTTTTAATATTGTAAATATGATATTTTTCATTTATTGCTTTAATTATAAATCTTTCAATTTAGTTATCCAATTTAAAAATGTAAATACAATATTTTATTTAGTCATTATATTATTGCATTTTATGTCTACTATTATTGTGCTCTTAATATCCATATCTGCTAATATGTAATTACAGCTTTTTAATAATTATATATTTTCACTGAATATTTACTTCATAAACAGGTATATTTATGTTCTAGGTGCAAGCATCGAACTTGAAGATGCCTTAAATGCCACGTTACACGCCATAGACCGTTGTAAGTCTGTTTTTTTAATATTTATATTTCATGTATTTGAATGATCAATTTCCTTGTGTCGGTAATTTATTTTATTTTACAGTGTTCAGCACACCCGACAGCACAGATCACGTGACCGGAGGTAATACAATGGTTTCTCATGATTGAATATTCAAAATCTTTATAAAACTATTCTTTAAAACACTGGTCGTCATAATCTTTTAAAACATTGTCTTTAGAATTAGCAGGACTAGTGACGCAGCCAGGGTTCGAATTAACACAAGAAGCAAACCACAATTCCCCCTCGAACGAGTCTGATGGTAAAAATTATTTGTGGGCCGTTATCGGCATTAACGTGCTGCATTAACGTGAGACTCTTATCGGGCGATAAAAAAAAGATCGCCGTTAATCTATTCTCAAAGTTGGGTTGGGAGCTGGGTCTATACTACGCAAGCTATGATGACTTTCACCTTGATATTTTAGCGCGGATGTATACCTAGCCGAATTGCACTGTAGGGGGCGAGAGAACGAGTCTTCGAACCTGTGTGTATGCCTACTAGTGTTGTCAAAAATATTGATATTTCAATATTTATCGATACTGAAATATCTGAAACGATACGATACTCATTCTCTACAGTATCGGTATCAGCTACGCTCTCCTCTCCGACCAACAGCGAGTTGACACGCACACGCCTCCTCTCATTCAGTCCGGTTAACCCTCCGAACATGGCTAACGACTGTTCTGCTGGATTTTTCTTAATGACAGCGTGTTAGTATTGGTGTGACCGGTTTGAATTTCGCGCGGGGTTGCACATAACGTTAATTCTACTAATTCCCGCAGATTTTGCACTCGCATCTGAAACGCACACACATACCGTAATAAAGCAACCTCTGATATACAAGTGCAAAAATTAGCTCCTTTTTCCATCTTATTAAAAGGTTAGTTTTCCCAAAAATGAAAATTCTGTCATTAATTACTTACCCTCATGTCGTTCGACACCCGTCAGACCTCCATTCATCTTCGGAACAGAAATGAAGATATTTTAGTTGAAATCTGATGGCTCTGAAAGGCCTCCATTGGCACAATGCACGGTTCACTCTCAAGACCCTTAAAAGGTACTAAAGACGTCGTTACAAAGTCCATCTCACTACAGTGGTTCTAAAATAACTTTATGAATCGGCGAGAATAGTTTTTGTGCGCAAAAAAACCCTAAATAACGACTTACATAGTGATGACGATTTCAAAACAAGGCATCATGAAGCTTCGAAGCGTTATGAATCAGTGAGCCGAATGATGATTCGGATCGCGTGTCAAACCGCCAAACTGCTGAAATTTGGCGATTCAAACTGCTGAATCGACTCGCTGATTCATAACGCTTCGAAGCTTCATGATGCCTTGTTTTGAAATCGTCATCACTATGTAAGTCGTTATTTAGGGTTTTTTTGCGCACAAAAACTATTCTCGCCGATTCATAAAGTTATTTTAGAACCACTGTAGTGAGATGGACTTTGTAACGACGTCTTTAGTACCTTTTAAGGGTCTTGAGAGTGAACCGTGCCATTGTGCCAATGGAGGCCTTTCAGAGCCATCAGATTTCAACTAAAATATCTTCATTTCTGTTCCGAAGATGAATGGAGGTCTGACGGGTGTCGAACGACATGAGGGTAAGTAATTAATGACAGAATTTTCATTTTTGGGTGAACTAACCCTTTAATGGTCAAATACACTCAAAAATGTCTCAATGCCCATCTTGGTGAGTTTTAACGTAAACACAGTCGTAACCAGCTCACAGGAACAGTTTTTGGGATCCATGCGTGCGTCAGGTCTTAAAGGGACAGAAGTTATTTATTATTAAAACTACAAAAAGACAAACGATTACTTACAAGTACACATATTCTGAATGCCTTCGGCAGAATTCAAATGAGCCATTTTAATCTAGATTAATTCCAAGATTACAGTGAGATTAATCTAGATTAAAAAAAAAAATCTATGCCCACCACTAGTAAAAATATACACTTTTTCCCTCTTTCACACTGACAGATGATTTAAATGTTTTAAACTATTCTTTTTATTTTTTATATAGAAATAAGGAGCATTGATTTCACTGAGGAAGCGAACCATGATCCCTGCTCGAACGAGTCTGATGGTAAAAATATACGCTTTTCCCCCTCTTTCACAATGACAGATTATTTAAAATGCTTTAAACTAATCTTTTTCAATTTTTATATAGAAATAATTTGCATCGATTTAACCAAAGATCAAGAAGGAAAGCCTGCTGCTCACCACAAGTCACAGAGGAGCCACACCGACACTGCTAACTCGATCGACCTTGACGGAAAAAAATATCAGCTTTTTTCTTTTTTACACGTTGTAGTTTATGAAATATGTAACCGAATACACAGTTACTAGACATCATAAATTCAGCTTTCACCACCCCTGTATTCTCATGGAGAAACTTTGTCAGACTAACATAACCGTGCGGCTCTCTCGGCGCCATAGGCGGGCTCTCCATTATCTCAATGCTGCAGTAGTCATCCTCCGGGGTTTTAGGTCCATTTAAGCAAGCCATGTCTATGAATTTCACACGCTCTTTTTCTCTGTTTCAGCAACACCATGGAACCTCTGGTTATATACAACTCTGATGGAATGCAAAAGCCGTCACATTGTCTGCACATGCGCGACCCCTCGACCTTCAAATTACCCTGACCCTACCACTAAATTATCCATATTGGACATACAAAGGTCAACATCAGTATTTCCCTGCCGGAGGGCTGATCACTCACAGATGGACAAGGGACAACACACTTCATAACAATAACCCATTCATAACCATAACTCAAGGTCAAAGGTGGACGCCTAGGGGATGGGGCCCCCGGGGGGGGAGAGGTCAACACACTTCAAAGACAAAGTTCAAGGGTCATCATCAATCAAAAATTATGGCAGTCGGTGTACCATAATAACTACTTATTTAAACTGTGTCATTTATGTGAAATTATTTTTTAATTTGGTGCCTTCTAGACTGAGAAAAGACAGAAAATGTATTTTTGTCTGATGTGGATGAAAAGACAACAATTCCCAGAATGCACTTGCTTCGCTGCCCTACGAGGCCACTCCCAAAGCCACGGCTACTGGTTATCACTTGCCCACCGCGGCATTGCCCCACCGTCGTTTTGATATTCATAGTAATAAAATCATTTCGTTCAGTTAGAGAATAAACACTACAATTAAAAACTGAACGTGTCTTTTCAATAAAGTGTGAGTGAGCCGAACGAAAGTCACGACACAAGCGCAGCAGGAGTCAGATTTCATTCATCACGAAGAGAGAAGAGCTGAGCAGAGCTGAGGTAAGCGCGGCATTCATTCTCGGCGCGTGTCCAGTCTGGCGCGTTATCAGATCATGCCTCTGGAAGCTTAACTTTCATAGGAATTCATTGAAAAGTTGAAACACTCGCTTTGCTCTGCACCGCTCCGTTATTAATGCCCGAGCCGAGTGGCAGCGGCTGTGCGCATTTACACGGGTTTAGTCGGGTTGAAAACATGTGGAACTAGGTCTTACTACTGACTGTAGTCCCTAGCCTCTGGCCAAAAAATCCTCAGATGACGCAAAATGACGATCATCGAAGGATTTTTTCCACTAATACTGAAAAAAAAGAAAAAATGCAATTCACAAGCAATTATATTATATTGAGAATTGTGGCATTCCTAATATTTATTAAGTGAAAATAGTGATATATTCTATTTACACCATGTAAAATGAGCAGTTCTTTGCAATTTGTGTAAATAGTAATTACATGCAATTTATACTTCATTTTGACAAATGCGTACTATTTGCAACTCGGTAGCCTATTGTTGTACATTAACAGGATGCAATAATAACATAGAGTGTAAATTATTATATTTATTAAAATTATTAAATGGATGCCGGCTTAATGGGACAATAAAAGCCCTCCTGTCACGATTCACCAGTGAGAGTGCCCGTGATTACCACCAGTGGGCACTCCACCCCGGACTGCCACTCCATCAAGAACTACATTTCCCATAATCCTTGTTTACACTTGTGTCTCATTTACCACATTTCCTCTTGTCTCCTGATGATTTTGATTACTTGTCAGTTCTGTGGTTTACCCTTTTGCCTGTCTCTCCTGTCTTGTTTGCCTGTTTGGACTGCTTGCTTGTTTATGATCTTTTGCCTGTTTTTTGACTACGATTGTGTATTAACCTTTAATAAAGCTGCGTTTGTATCCTCAATCTTCGTGTCTCAGAGCAGTTACGTTACACCTCCCTACACCGACCCAGAGCCATAGAAAAAGAGAGTTGCGACACCCTTTGATCTCGCCGCCACGCGGTCACGTGGTTCATGGAGCTCTCAATAGTTCCAAACAACTCCGCGCTGTCAATCTGTTTGAACAGGATTAAGCAGGAAAGTCACCAGTTTCACTATATTTGCAGCAATTTCTAGTAAATATTAACATATGTGCATCGCCTTTGACTAGGCATTACAGTAGCATTTTGAGTGTATTTTGAGTGATCTGGCTATTTTATTTGGGTTCATGTGAGTGCATGATTTTACAGCGTTGAGTGTTGTAGCCTATCACGGGCATTTCTGTTGAAAATAATGACCAGTCATATGTTTAATTTACCAGGAATGAGAATCCATATCGATTAAAACAAGTTTTTCTGAATGAATTTTAGTGCAAGTTTACGTTTTACACAAATCTTCCCATTATCTACAAATCCTCTCATCATAACAAAAGCACAGAGATGATTTAAATAAAGATTTATAGTAAAGTTTAGTCAAAAGTTTTTGTTTTTCATGAGACTTTGAGATTTTCCCTACAATTAGCCTATATATTTAACACTTCAGTACAAATAAAGTAACAAAATTAGATATTTTAATGTTATAATAGTGATTTGATGATCTATAAAAATTCATTTAAAAAAAAAGAGAAAAAAATGGCCAATGAGCCAATAAGTGTTCTTCTTCTGCTATCTACTGGTTATAGTGGTAATTTCTTTTATAATTTAAATGTTAACATCCGAATGTTATTTTATGTTACTCACATAAGCATACACGCCAGGTGAATATAAATGAATGATTCAAGTATATACAGAATTTAAGCCAAGAAAGAAGTTTGAAATAGTGTTTAAAAAACAGGGCAACCAAATTAATTCAACTCTTTTTATCCAGGCGTTATTAATATTCATTATGCATAGGCGTTATACGTTATTCCTTGAATGGGCTACTTCATAGAAACGCTTTCGACAGAAAGATCTCAGAGAGACTAAAAACTGTTGAAATATGACCGATAGCATCTGGATATAGTAGTTGTTGCAGTGCTGCTAACAATCTATTATAACAATAAACATTAACTATAAAGAGCTTCATAAAATAGTACCACTTCTATTAATATTATTGAGAGGTCAACTAATGCCATAAAATCTCAAAATATGCAGTAATTTAATCAATTTGCCAGCGAGTGTGCTTGAGATACAGTGTAATGAATGGGGTTCAATGCTGGAATTATTGGTTGTTTGGAACTATTGGTCGCTCCATGACACGCTTTACTTCGGCATTCCTCAGTTCCTATGGAAGTCTATGGGAGTGTCATAACTCTGTTTTTCAATGGCTCTGCAGCTACCCAATAAATGCTTTTATTATTATTAAACATTTTGTTTAAACATTTTAGTTTTCTGTCCATTTTTAGCTCATTTTTTATTGAAAGTAAATGCCTTTCCGATGTAATGGGGAAAGGGATAAGAGCGAGCTTGTGTCAAAACCAAGATCCTGAGCCTTACGCTTTACTGACCACATGAAGGTGTTTTTTTTGTTGTTGTTGTCTTGTTTGGCCCAATCAGGCATTGTTAGGCGGAGCTAGTGAGAATGGCACTCACCAACAAGGCTCGCTATTTGCACTTGGTGTAAATAGACACTCCATTAAAATAAATGCTGTTCTTTTGAACTTTCTATGCGGTTAAATGGCAGCAACATTCATACCATCAAACAACATGATGAAACATTTCAATGAATGAGAAATCGCTGTAAACAAACTAGAACCGACACTCTATAATAACGTTGATGCAGATCATCATGTGTTTTTAAGTGCACACCTACCGTACATGGAGGCTGCATCCACGGCTCTCCATCAACCTGCATGGGCAGAGTTTTATATGTTCTACAGGAAAGCAATGCTGTTAATAATATTCAATAATATTCAGATTCGCTTGCTTATCCAAATGCACAGTATATGGTAAAACACATCATCTGGCTTCACCTGATAGTGACATGAGCAGCCTGAACCAGGCGATGTGCTTTACTCTTCAAGCCTGTGTAAATCTGCCCCATTTCCACCACACTCTCCAGCCCAACAACCTCGAGGAGTTTATCATTCATGTCTGCAAGCGTAAACACAGCATTTAGTGTGAAAGATGGCATCATCAACACACACAACAACCATGAAATTGACTTCATTAATATACATTCCAAATCTTAATAACAACTCATTGGTTCATGTTATTTCAAAGAAGAATGTTTTTGTGTTTATTCTTTCCTCAATGTAATAACTTGTCTTGAATATTTTGCTTCATTTGCAAATGTCAAATATGTTGTTGTATAAGTTCTGTGTCCTGTTTGACAGTTGATTTAAATTGTGTAAAATTAATAAATACTTTGACAAGAAATAATATTAAGACCTGCAGTACTGTCGACATAATTATTATCTTTTCTTGTATGAACATATTCAACTAAATAGTTTTTTTTTTAAATGTCTGACAAATGGATACATCATAATGTAATTACAATTTTTACATTATGAGAAAATTATGACTATTTAATACTAATATTTTGTTCTAAAAACTATTACAATAATGAAAATATGACGTTTTGGTGAGTTAACACCGTTCAAGCGCAAAAATACACTAAAGAGAGCTCAATTCACTTTTTGTTTGTTTTTTAAAAACATCTATATAGTTTTTTATCATTTTGTTTTAGTAAGTAGCCTATATCAGGTTAAGCTAAAGCTTCAAATAAGTTTAATTTTTTTTAATTTTTTTATTTCAGTTAACATTTAATTTCAAGTAATGAATATTTTTTTGTTTTAGTTATTAACTATTATAACCCTGACACTTTATTGAATAATATGTGTCAAATAGTGTTCTTAGTCTTTCCTCCTGACTATGAATTAAATGGGAATTAAATTAAATACAGTTTATTGTGTGTAATCAAAAACGTAAATATAATGCATGACTTTTAATTATAAACAAGCTCAAAATACAACTCTTATTTTGAAATGTCTGCACTTACTATTGCAGTTCAGATGAGGGAGATAAAATATGCATTGTTACAACCATCTAAAACATATTACTATATAAACATCGTAAAGTAAACATTGTCATTATTCCTCAGCATTAGTTCATAAACAATAACCTGTCATAAATGTGTGTTTTTCATTGATTGATCGCCGCTCTGAAGCGCTGTCACGTGAGCCTGTAGAAGCACAGCGCCGTGTTTTCCCGCCGTTAGATTCACACGTTACAATTCAAACGTGCGCATTTGTTACACAGGACATCAGGGGCCCGTTTCAATAAGGAGGTTCAACCAACTCTGAGTTTAAACCTGAACTCTGAGTTAAGCACATGCACCCCAACTATGAAAAGACATGATCAATGGAGCTCCGAAATTATGATTCACCATGGCAAAAGCACCCAACAAAAAGACGTTTGCATACTTCTGGGTCAATCTATAAGTTTAATTCTTAATTAGTTTAAGTTTAATTTTCATGGTATCCAAAAGGCAAAAAAAGAATGTGGCAGCAGCTAAAAATAAAAAATAAAAACATAATTCAATCAGGTAAAGCTTTAAGCATAAAAGGTTCATGGGTGTAGGTTTAATGACTTTACAAACATTTGACATATTAAATAAATATCATTCAGTGTCCAATATGAAGCAGCTTTTCCCACATAGACCCTTTTTTACAGACTGTGATTACGTGTTTTAACGGTCATCAATATTGTAAATCCTGCAACGTTTTTTGTATTTTTTTTCTTTTTAAATGTATATACATTTATAACACTAATACTTTGTATTATATTACTTTTGCATCAAATGACAAAAAACTAGTTACCGCTGATGTGGAGTGGATGGTAAAAGTAATATCTTTCTCTCTTTTCACTTCCATTATCATTCTCACTCTATTTTTTACCCTTTTTTTTGAAAGTTGTGAAATCATTATTGTGGAGTTTTTCTTTTGCTATTTGAGCATTATGTTCTCTGATCCCACCTGTTACATTTATTAATTAGGGTAATGACATAAAAATTTACTAAGATGACCATAAAAATTGTAAATAAATGTATTTAACAGCTGTGGTGGTGGTTATGGCATATATCTCATACTACCATCTGGCAGCATCCTTCCATCCCATACAATCCATTTTCAGAAAGTGTGATGGTGGGAATATGAGTATCATCAATGAGTCCAACCACTGGAAATCCTAAAGGAAATTCTAATTATTAGGTTACTTCTAGAGTTTTATCAAGTGAACGTCAGGATCCTTCCTGTATAAAAGGACATGCCATTGTTGACAGTGTCCTCATGATGAAATATGAGCAATGAATGAATGCACATGCACTGCAAAGAATGTTTTTCTTTCTTTGTATTTTTGTCAAGTGGCAGATCATTTAACTTGTTTTAAGTAAACTTCTCTTACTTTAGATTTAGATTTAATTTATATTTTTTGAAATATGACAAAATACTACAAAAAAAGCATTTGTGCAGTTTGAATGAATGAATAAAGTATTTGAACACTGCTGGCGCTTTAAAAAGGGGGAGGAGACCGAAAGAAACGATACTCGGTTACTTAACGTAACCTCGGTTCTCTCTAGAAGAGGGAACGAGTATTGCGTAAGTTCCTTACGCTACGGGGGAAGTATTCTTTCTTCGAGATTTCTGAAAAACCCAAAATTATCCTTAATTTTGTAACATTGTCAACGCAGTGCGGCAGCCTGGCAGACCATAGCAGGCTATTCCAGCGTGCTATTGGCTGCTCTGCTGGCAACTGCAGCAGCCTATCGGTGAGCCCGCGTGACGTGGCGACCAATGAGGGCGCTTCGCGCCCACCTGGCTTCATTTGCCTACAGGTGGGGCGTGGCCACGTGTATATAAGCAGGGCTCACGGGCTGCATATTCGGTTTTCGTAGTTCTGAAGCGTAAAAGCCTGCGGGGCGCACGGCAAGGAACGCAATACTCGTTCCCTCTTCTAGAGAGAACCGAGGTTACGTTAAGTAACCGAGTATCGTTCTCTTACGAGAGGTTCTCTCGTATTGCGTAAGTTCCTTACGCTACGGGAACATATTGTCAACGCCGTGCGCGCCTCGCATACAGCATATGTATCCCAGGGAACCGGGGAAAAAACACTGCTCGGGCAGGGTGGCCGGTAAAGGAAACGGGCCACCACATATACGGACACTTCATTTGAACTGACGGGTGGTTACAACAGGTGGTTACAACACCCTGTCCCATGAATGAGGGAACGGCACCTGCCGGTCTCCTTCAAATTCACCACACCTTGTCTCATGAATGAGGGAACGGCAACGCCGGTCGCCTTCAAATTCACAATATCTTGTTATATGAGTGAGGTAACGGCACCGCCGGTCACCTTCAAACTCACAACAGCTCGTCTCGTAAATGAGGGAACAGCACCGCCGGTCTCCTTCAAATTCACATGAGCCTAGTACCGAACTTACTACCAGTATGTGAGCTATGTCTGCGCAGAATCACTGGGCAGAACCAACAGCCCTATTGAACTGATAACACTTTCGCCTGTAAGGCAGGAACTTCCAGATTGTAAAATCTCACGAACGTAGACGGGGAGGCCCAGCCTGCCGCCATACAGATATCGTGGATGGAAATCCCTCTGGCCCAAGCCCACGAAGAGGCCATGCCTCTGGTGGAGTGTGCTCTGACACCTAGCGGGCACTGCAGGTGTTTGGAAGCGTATGCAGTTGCAATCGCGTCCACTATCCACCTGGACAGGGTCTGTTTCGAGGAGGCGAGACCTTTAGCGCGCCCTCCAAACGAAACAAATAGCTGCTCAGAACGCCTGAAGGCGGCGGAGCGTGTGACATAAACCCTCAATGCCCTGACAGGGCAGAGGATATTGCCACCGTCCCCCTCGTCGGATGCTGGCAGAGCCGAGAGGGAGATAATCTGTGCCCTGAAGGGAGTGCCGATCGCTTTGGGGACATAACCATGCCTCGGTCTGAGAATGACCTTAGAGTCATTAGGACCGAACTCCATACACGTCGGGCTCACTGAGAGCGCGTGTAGATCCCCCACGCGTTTCACTGAAGCCAGAGCTATCAGGAACGCGGTTTTTAGCGAAAGGAACCTTGGTTCCACAGTCTCGAGCGGTTCAAAGGGATGAGCCTTCAGGGCCTCTAGGACCAAGGCCAGATCCCATATAGGAACCAAAGGGGGCCGCGGGGGATTCATCCGTCTGGCTCCTCTGAGGAAACGGATGATGAGCTCGTTCCTTCCTAGCGTGCTACCTAGCGTCGTCCGAGCGAACGCTGCTATAGCCGCCACATACACTTTGAGCGTGGAAGGGGACCTGCCCAGTTCCAAAAGCTCTTGGAGGAAGGAGAGCACCCGCTGGACCCCACATTGCTGTGGGTCCAATCCCTTGGAAACACACCACTCAGTGAACACCGACCACTTAGAACTATATAACCGCCTCGTCGAGGGGGCTCTAGAGTGTGAAATCGTGTTCATAACCCCTTCGGGCAGGTCAACGGGTATCCGTTGGTCACCCATACATGCAGAGACCATCGCTCTGGATGGGGATGCCAAACTGACCCTCCTGCTTGAGAGAGGAGGTCTGCTCTCAGCGGAACTGGCCAGGGGGGTGAGTGCGACAGCTTCACCAGCTCTGGGTACCAAATCTGGTTCTCCCAGCGCGGCGCTATAAGGAGCACCGGGCGGCGCGTCTCCCTGATTTTCGCTATGACCTGGGGCAATAGGGAAATCGGCGGGAAAGCATACAGCGGGAGGCTGGGCCAAGGTTGGGACAGCGCATACTCGCTTTTGGACAGAAACGTCGGGCAGCGGGCGTTCTCTTTTGTTGCAAAGAGGTCGAGCTCCGCTCTGCCGAATAGGCGCCATACCAGCTGGACTGTCTGGGGGTGCAGGGACCATTCTCCTGAGAGAATGAGGCCCCTGGACAGCTTGTCCGGGCCCACATTGAGGTGGCCCGGTACGTGCGCAGCTCTCAGCGAGCGCAGCGAGCTGTCTGCCCACACGAGCAGGCGTTCTGTCAGATTGCCCAGACACCTGGACCTGACACCGCCCTGCCGGTTCACGTAGGACACCACAGTGGTATTGTCCGACCGGACCAACACGTGGTGTCCTCGTATAAGCGGGAGAAACTGCTTGAGCGCGTTCTCTACCGCTATCATCTCCAAACAGTTTATGTGTAGGAGCTTTTCTCCGCTCGACCAGAGGCCCGAGGCTGATCTGCCCTCGAAAACGGCGCCCCAACCCGTGGTGGAGGCGTCCGTAGAGATGACCTTGCGGTGTGAGATGGCTCCCATCGTCACTCCCCTCTGGTACCAGTCGGCTACTAACCAGGGCTCTAGGCTGAAACACAGCTCTGAGTCACTCTGATCCTGAAGCCTCCGGACGCCCAGGCTCTGTGAGGCACTCGGGCGTTTAACCAGCATTGCAGCGGGCGCATGCGCATTAAGCCCAGCTGGAGCACAGCTGCAGCTGAGGCCATACGTCCCAGCATCCTCTGAAAGAGCTTGAGAGGTGCGATTTTGCCCGGCCGGAAGTACTCAGCCATGCGCTGAACTTGGCGCGCGCGTTGGGGTGACAGGCGGGCTGACATTGCCACAGTGTCCAGATTCAAACCCAGAAATGAGGTTGATTGCGTGGGCACTAATGAGCTCTTGGTCCAATTGACCGTGAGCCCCAGGCTGTCCGGATGGCTGAGCAGCATTGCCCTGTGGGCGAGGAGCTCGGCCTCTGACTGCGCCAGGATGAGCCAATCGTCCAGATAGTTCAACACTTGCATCCCTCGACTTCTCAGAGGAGCGAGGGCCGCGTCCATGCACTTCGTAAATGTACGGGGTGCTAGTGACAGGCCGAACGGAAGGACGGTGTATTGATAAGCCTGGCCGTCGAAGGCGAATCGTAAGAATGGCCTGTGACGTGGCGTTATCTTGATTTGAAAATATGCATCTTTCAAATCTAGGGAGATTAGCCAGTCTCTCGGGCGAGTATGCGCGAGGATCTGCTTGGTCGTGAGCATCTTGAACGATCTTCTCATAAGAGCTTTGTTCAGACGCCTCAGATCCAGAATCGGTCTGAGCGACCCATCCCTTTTTGGCACGAGAAAATACCGGCTGTAAAAGCCTGACTCGCTCATAGAATGGGGAACCGGTTCTATAGCCCCTTTGCACAGCAGCGTGGCTATTTCTGCTACTTCCTCGCTCACTCTCGTCTCTGTACGCGCACAGAAGCGTGGAGGGTGGCGAGCGAACTGCAGAGTGTAGCCGTGCTTCACTGTTTTCAGCACCCATTCTGATACACCTGGAATGGCTTCCCACGCTCTCGCGTGTGCCACACGGGATAGAACGGCCTCCGGGCTCAAAACGCCGCGCTTCGCGGGTTTGACGGCCTGTATAGGAGGGGCGGGCGCAGTGCGCGCGCTCTCTGTGCTGTGGGCCAGCCGATCGTTCTCGATGGCTGGCCGCCTTACACACTGTATCTCTGCCGCTTCGAGCGGGGAGTGGCTTGTGTGTGGCCCTACACTCGTCGTTCCGGCCATCTTGGGCGGAGAACAAATGGTGTGTGGCGCGGCGCATGGCGCCGGGGGCAGAATGTTCGCGAAAATGTGTGAGCGCGTTTGAGCGGGCACAACTCTTACGCGTGGAACATGACCGGTTAAGAGTGGCTGTGTGACAGCGCGTGTGGTGATTAGGCGTGGGCGCAAATAAGCGGACACGTGACCTAACTCTAGCACTCGAGCGGCCGGTGGCCGCTTTATGTGAGTGAGAGACACGGGATTTGTGGTGCTTGGGTGCAGGGGTGAACACAAAAGTGGGCACGTTTACTGCATTTGAAAACACATACGGCGTGAGCCGTGCAACCAGAAATAAAAGCAACTTCGTGATTTCTCTGGTTCGTCGTAAAAATTAGCGCGGCATGAACAGAGGGGGGAGGAGGCTCGCTCCGAGACCGTTCATTTGTACCATCCCTTGCAAGCGGCGCGGTGGCGCGGCTTGAACAGAGGGGGAGGAGGCTCGCTCCGAGACCGTTCATTTCTACCATCCCTCGCAAGCGGCGCGGTGGCGCGGCTTGAACAGAGGGGGAGGAGGCTCGCTCCGAGACCGTTCATTTCAACCATCCCTTGTAAGCGGCGCGGTGGCGCGGCTTGAACAGAGAGGGGGGGAACAGCGGAGTGATGTCATCATAAAACTGCTCGAGTCGAGCCCGCAGGGTCGACATAGAGAGTTCCTCGCACTCGGGGCAATCGCCCGCGAGGAGTGCGGCGGCGGCGTGGTCACGGCCCAGACAGAGAGCGCAGACACGTGGCGGTCTCTGGTGCTGAGCTGCACGTGGCACGAGCCGCAGGTGGAACGAGGCGTTTTGATAAAAACGCTCGTGCTCTTTTATGAAACGTGTGACGCAACGGCGAGAACACGTGCAATGAAAGGATATAATGCTGCCGGATAGCAGAGCAGGCACGGATGGCTGAAGGTGGCGCGATGCTGCCGGCTTCTTCAGGCGCTGTCCTCTGCTTGCTCGTCTGCACGTTCAACGGCGGCGGGTTCCAGATCCAGCGATGCGAAGGGCTTCGCTGAAGAAAAGAAAATCGAATATGCAGCCCGTGAGCCCTGCTTATATAGACGTGGCCACGCCCCACCTGTAGGCAAATGAAGCCAGGTGGGCGCGAAGCGCCCTCATTGGTCGCCACGTCACGCGGGCTCACCGATAGGCTGCTGCAGTTGCCAGCAGAGCAGCCAATAGCACGCTGGAATAGCCTGCTATGGTCTGCCAGGCTGCCGCACTGCGTTGACAATGTTACAAAATTAAGGATAATTTTGGGTTTTTCAGAAATCTCGAAGAAAGAATACTTCCCCCGTAGCGTAAGGAACTTACGCAATACGAGAGAACCTCTCGTAAGAGAACTCTGGGTTTACCAAAGAAAACCTGCTCCTGACCAGGTTAGGTTCATAGAGTAAGTTACCCTGGTAACTGACTCTGAGTATAAGTTACCTCTCTTTTAGAAACAGGCTTGACTTACCCTGCTTTCTCGGGTTTGACATACCTCCCATTCTGAAACAGAAAACCCAGAGTTTCCCTCATTTCAGGGTTAACATACTCTGAGTTTTCACTTAACCTCCTTTCTGAAACGGGCCCCAGTTCTGACTGGATCTCTTCCCTAATCGTCCCTCCCTAACATTTTCGTCTCGTTTTTATTCGTTGACGAAAATGACAGTAGATTTTCGTCATCGTTTTTGTCATCCAAAAATGTTTTTTATTTAGTTATCGTCTCGTTTTTGTCAGTGAAAAAAGGTAGTTGACGAAAATGATGACGAAATAAACACTGGTTTAGAGAGACCGAATCCTTGATGGAAGCGTTTCAGACACTGAGAGAAAAGGGCTGATGCTGCAGTGGATATTATGTGAAAGTGTTTTTGACCTTTGAAACCTGTTGTAGGAGACGCCAAAACAAAACCAGGAACCTTTAAAAAAGCATAATAGGGGCACTTTAAAGGTGCAGTGTGTAGATTTTAGCGGCATCTAGTGGTGAGGTTGTGAATTGCAACCGTCCACCAGTCACCCCTGCCTTTCGAAGCACATAGAGAAGCTACGGTGGCCGACACAGTACAAAACTGTCGTCTGAGACAGCAGAGAGTGACTAGCGCTCTGTAGAGAAGTTTGTGCGTTTAGGGCTTCTGTAGAAACATGGCGCCGCAAAATGGCGACTTCACTGTAAGGGGACCCGCGGTGTGTGTAGATAGAAATGGCTCATTCTAAGGTAATAAAAACATAACGCTTCATTATGTAAGGTCTTTATACACCACTGAAAACATAGTTATGTATATTATATTGCATTTCGGTCAATAGATCCTCATAAATACTACACACTGCACCTTTAAGTAAGCATCTAACCTTAGATTATCATTTGACAGCTATTTTATATATTTGGATTATTATTTTAAAAAGCGTTTTCTTACCCTGTGAGCACATCTCAAGAGCATCAGGATCAACAGTGACCTCTTGCCACTTCTTTAGTTTCTCAACACTCTTTGTTTCTCCCCACAGGTTTGAACCGCCGTGCATGCTGGGAATGTTCAGGACAGCAACACCCTCCAAAGAGAATCTGCTCAGGTCGACAGGAACGCCACAACACTACAGGGACAGCGAGATTAATGTCATTAATGGATAATCAATAATGTCATTTGATGGAATAAAGCTCCAATTGTAGAAAAGAGTGTAAAAAAAATTTATGATGATGAAAAATGCAGTAAAAAGAGTAATATTGTAAAATATTATTATAATTTAAAATAACTTTTTTTTTTCTATGTGAATATATTGTAAAATGTATTCCTGTGATCAGCTGAATTATCATCATCATTTCTCCAGTCTTCAATATCACATGATCCTTCATCATTCTCATATGATGATTTAATGCTCAAGAAACATTTATGATTATTTTGAAAACAGTTAGTACACCGTTTCCACAAAAAATATTAATACGCAAAAACAGTTTTCAGTATTCAAATCAAAGTTCAGCTTTGATCACAGAAATAAATGACATTTTAAAATATATCAAAATGCAAAACAGGTATTTTAAAATGTAATATTTCATAATATTGGTGTTTTTTTACTGTATTTTTGATCAAATAAATTCAGCCTTCTTCTAATTAAAAAAAAAAAAAGTCTTAATTATTTCCAACTATTGACTGTATATATATATATATATATATATATATATATATATATATATATATATATATATATATATATATATATATATATATATATATATATATATATATATATATATATATATATATATATATATATATATATATATATATATATATATATATATATATATATATATATATATATATATATATATATTCCCAAATTCAATATTGGTCCCAGGTTCAATATTGAAGACACCTGGTGCCACATTCTAATCAGCTAATTAACTCAAAACACCTGCAAAGGCCTTTAAAGCTACACTGTGTAACTTTTTTAGTCTATTCTTAGCTAAAAACACTTAGTTCTTTCAAAAATATATGTGCTCATTAATGTATATTTACTTCTTTCAAGTAATAAAGTATTCTCGTAAGTTTATAATATGCCATTGAAAATACATAAGGTAATGGGATCTAACGGTGGTCGCCATGTTGCCCCTCCATCTCGAAAGTACATTAGCCAAAGAGCGACATACCCGTAAATTCAAGCTTCGCCTTTCGCGTTTTAACCGGTTTTAACACTCGATGGCACTGTACAAAATTCCCTGCCTCGCGCATGTGCGCGTCAACTTGTTCAGACTTGTCTGGTGCATGTGCAGAGAGTTTTCATCCCAGCAGCGTCCAGTAACAGAGTTATACGGAGTTTTCCTGGCTTGTTTATTCCTCAAAAGTCTGTTTTTCCTTGTGTGGTATTTCTGTGCATTAATAACTCCGTAAGTAATAATAGTTATTGTCATTGTAGATGTGTTTCAGAGTGTGTCATCGCGTAATTCAGTTGATGTCACCTCAGAAGTATTTTTGTGTCAACATACAATAGCGTAATGCTCACCTATTTGAATATTCACTCAGTTATTTTGTTATCAACAATGTTTATTCGTTTATAGAAAATATTTGCTTGTAATGTATGTTGATGGAAATATGTATCAGGTCTGATCGGCATATTAACAATTGTTATACAGAGCGCATGGCAGTGCTAAAGCTGCGCACACACTTTGATAACCCGACACCGCTTGTTAGCAGCAGCAGCGGCAGCTCCGCTCCTTTTAATGCAGCTGCATTTAGCGCCTATATATGGTACAATAAGCTCTGGTTTACGGTTACATTATACAAATGTAACTTATAAGTATAGTTATACAGTTCTTAACTGTGTAAGCTTTAATGGTCTCTCAGTCTAATTCTGTAGGCTACACAATCATGGGGAAGACTGCTGACTTGACAGTTGTCCAAAAGACGACCATTGACACCTTGCACAAGGAGGGCAAGACACAAAAGGTCATTGCAAAAAAGGCTGGCTGTTCACAGAGCTGTGTGTCCAAGCACATTAATAGAGAGGCGAAGGGAAGGAAAAGATGTGGTAGAAAAAAGTATACAAGCAATAGGGATAACCACACCCTGGAGAGGATTGTGAAACAAAACCCTTTCAAAAATGTGGGGGAGATTCACAAAGAGTGGACTGGAGCTGGAGTCAGTGCTTCAAGAACCACTACGCACAGACGTATGCAAGACATGGGTTTCAGCTGTCGCACTCCTTGTGTCAAGCCACTCTTGAAAACAGACCGCGTCAGAAGCGTCTCGCCTGTGCTAAAGACAAAAAGGAAAAAAAGTGGTCCAAAGTTATGTTCTCTGATGAAAGTACATTTTGCATTTCCTTTGGAAATCAGGGTCCCAGAGTCTGGAGGAAGAGAGGAGAGGCACACAATCCACGTTGCTTGAGGTCCAGTGTAAAGTTTCCACAGTCAGTGATGGTTTGGGGTGCCATGTCATCTGCTGGTGTTGGTCCACTGTGTTTTCTGAGGTCCAAGGTCAACGCAGCCGTATACCAGGAAGTTTTAGAGCACTTCATGCTTCCTGCTGCTGACCAACTTTATGGAGATGCAGATTTCATTTTCCAACAGAACTTGGCACCTGCACACAGTGCCAAAGCAACCAGTACCGGGTTTAAGGACCATGGTATCCCTGTTCTTCATTGGCCAGCAAACTCGCCTGACCTTAAGCCCATAGAAAATCTATGGGGTATTGTGAAGAGGAAGATGCGATATGCCAGACCCAACAATGCAGAAGAGCTGAAGGCCACTATCAGAGCAACCTGGGCTCTCATAACACCTGAGCAGTGCCACAGACTGATCGACTCCATGCCACAACGCATTGCTGCAGTAATTCAGGCAAAAGGAGCCCCAATTAAGTATTGAGTGCTGTACATGCTCATACTTTTCATGTTCATACTTTTCAGTTGGCCAAGATTTCTAAAAATCCTTTCTTTGTATTGGTCTTAAGTGATATTCTAATTTTCTGAGATACTGAATTTGGGATTTTCCTTAGTTGTCAGTTATAATCATCAAAATTAAAAGAAATAAACATTTAAAATATATCAGTCTGTGTGTAATGAATGAATATAATCTACAAGTTTCACTTTTTGAATGGAATTAGTGAAATAAATCAACTTTTTGATGATATTCTAATTATATGACCAGCACCTGTATATAGTGCTCTCTACGCACTGTTCTTGAGCTGAAGGCCACATGAAGTTTGGAGGTCTGTAGCTGTTGACTCTGCAGAAAGTTGGCGACTTCTGCGCACTCTGTGCCTCAGCATGCGCTGACCCCACTGATTTTACGTGGCCTACCACTTCATAGCCGAGTTGCTGTTCTTCCCAATTGCTTCCACTTTATTATAATACCACTAACAGTTGAGCGTGGAATATTTAGTAGTGAGGAAATTTTACGAATGGTCTTATTGCACAGGTGGCAACCTATCACGGTACCCGCTTGAATTCACTGAGCTCCTGAGAGCGACCCATTCTGTCACAAATGTTTGTAGAAGCGTCTGCATGCCTAGTGCTTGATTTTATACACCTGTGGCCATGGAAGTGATTGGAACACCTGAATGCAATGATTTGGTGGGTGTCCCAATACTTATATAGTGTATATTTACATAACAACAGGCCGGTACGTTGTACAGCAGCCCACCGGGAAAACTCCCGGTGCTCCAGGTGGCCAGTCCGCCTCTGTAAATCTCCCATTATCCCATTTTATTGCCAAATATTGCATTCAACTTTTTATCATCTTGTTTTCTTTTAATTAGCACAGGTTTTGTATTTCTTTTTTCGAGCTGACTGATCGTGGGCCTCATTGATCTGAGTATATGCAATTTTTTTGAGGTGAACAAACTTAAACTAAACACTAAGGTGCATGCGCTCAGATCAGATCATGAGCCTACGATCAGTCAGTTCAAGAAAGAAATACAAAACTGTGGTGATATAGCGTAATGAGAGATTTACAGGCAATTTAAAAGACAAGTAATTTTCAACACAGCACAAGGGTTAAACAAACATTTACCTCAATGCTGAGGCATTCCTTGAGGTTCCTGCAGGAAGCTGAAACGGTCTCAGATGTTGCGAGTTGAAAATACCACAGCTTATTTCTGGCTCTTTCAGGGCATAAAATAGGTAAAATGTAGAACTATTAAAACTGAACCAAGTAATACATGCACAAAATATCTAGTTAAAGGCACAATATGTAAGATTTTTCAAAAATATCCAAAAACCACTATAAAAGTGTTATATATTTATTTGACTTACATTATCCCAGATGTTTCCAAGAATGTTTAAATTTTAACCAGGACACAAGTTCCAGTTCATGCATCGCCTATCAATGACATCATACCCGTGTTACCCTCGATTTTCCGGTTTTATTTTGTAGAAACCATGGAAACACCAAAAGACTTTAATATATGATGTGTTTTATTAGACTGTTTGGATCATTCATCGACAGAAAACGAATCATTGTTATATAGATCAACACAGTTAGTCTTAGTGTTTAAATCTGGTTTTCTTGATTTACTGTGAGTACCATGTTTTACCATGCCTAATATCGATCTAGCTTGTGTGCAACAAGTGTCTCATAGCCACCGCTGAGCGAACGCACAGAGCAGTAATATGATAAAACAGCACTTCATTACCCCCAACTGTGGCAGAATAAAAGCTCCGCTGCTGTCGCCGTGTGTCACGCTCGTCTCTCATTAACAATCGCTCCAGCGCCTCATTCAGCTTCACAGCACTCTGCCCTGCTCTGCTTCATACTACTGTAACGTTAATAATCTCATACATGAACATGATTTCTGTAGAGGTGAAGACGACATCTCCCATGAATCCGTGCTCAATCTCGGTGTTATCAAGCTATGCCTTTGTTTTTAATAGGCAACCTCTAGCGACGAAAAACTACATATTGTGCCTTTAAAAAAACAGGTAACACTTTAGAACAATGGTCATTAGTTAACATTAGTTAATGTATTAACTAACATGAACTAACCATGAGCAGTACATTTGTTACTGTATTTGTTCATCTTTGTTAACGTTAATTAATATAAATACAGCTGTTCATGGTTTGTTCATGTTAGTTCACAGTGCATTAACTAATGTTAACAAGATTTTAATAAAGCATTAGTAAATGTTGAAATTAACATTAACAAAGATTAATAAACGCTTTATAAGTGCAGTTCATTATTAGTTAATGTTAACTAATGTAGTTAACTAATGTTAACTAATAATGACCATTATTCTAAAGTGTTACCAAAAAACACAACATTACGCACTGGCTGAGCAGATTTCAGATCCTGACCTGCTGTTGAATTTCTGTGGATCCTTCTCTCTCATCACATGAAACTGGTGTGCTATAGATGCGTCCTGTTGAGGGAACATCGCACATTAAAAATAATCACAAATACAATACAGCTGCCAATTACAGAAATACAGTGCCACCATTCTAAGAGCCAAGTGATTTGAAATCTGGCTTCATAGCTGGACCATTTGTCAAGAGGAAAATAAAACGTTTCAGTCCAGACTCTTGGCGCTCACCACACCGATAGAGAAATAGTTGTTGATGATGTCATTAGGCACGGGGTCGCCCTCATCTGCCAGATCAGCTTGAATGACTCGCAAACTCCAGCGATCCATCTGCATTAATGTGCTCTCCTCAATCTGCTTAAGGACTTCTGTCAGATCACTGCCTTCATATCCTGTTTAATCCAACACATATAAGAACAACATCTTGAATTGTGAATACTGACTTTTACCTTCTGAAAGACGATTCAAAACGTTTAAAAAACGTATTTTTAGGGCATTTTATCGTCACCCTTTGCACTCTGTCTTCTGAATTGCATATGGCGATCTATACGGGCACTATCCCAGCTAACAGGAAACATTCTTAGGACTTTGGCTAATGTTCTGGCAAGGTCTATCAAAGTTAAAGGGGACATATTATGCCCTTTTTCACAAGATGTAGGCTAATATAAATCTCTGGTGTCCCCAGAATGTGTCTTTGAAGTTTCAGCTCAAAATACTCCCCAGATCATTTATTATAGCTTGTCAAAATTTGCCCCTATTTTGGTGCTGTTTTTGTGTGTGTCCCTTTAAATGCAAATGAGCTGCTGCTCCCCGCCCCCCTTCTAGAAGAGGACGGATCCTTTGCATGAGCTTTTATACTCCGTCAACAACAAAACAGGCGAATCTCACTCAAATGTCAGAAATAACCAGCTGTGGAGCAGCCGTACATGTTTGATCCGGAGTCGACACAGATGAGAGACTCAGGAAGAGGGCGACACTTTTAGACACACATGGACGTTTCTAAATGGTTAGTGGATCATTTATGTGACGTTAGTTGTTGTGGAGTTACGTTGATTCAACTCATGGACTAGTCATGTTAATCTATAAATTGTTGTATAGGTGCTCGTGTGGGAACGTAACATGTCCGTCACCCGACTATACAATGCATAATAAATGTGTGTTTATGAATTACAGACAGTGAGCGTTTTCGGGATAAAACTAACGACAGAGCTCTAGTCTCTGTGAATACAGTCAGAGACGATGCTAACTTTAGCCATATTAGCCGTACAGCGTTCTAGAAAAGCTCATTCAGAAAGGACATTTGCAAACATTCACAGAATATGACGTGTCATCCTCACTTGTTCTGGTATGAAGTTAAAGCACAAAGCGCTGGTTCTGACCCATCCTTCGGAAACAACTTTTTCTCAAATCCAGCGTTGTACTGACCCTCGTTGGTAAAATGATTTGCGCAAATATATATCTTCGCCCTTTGCACTCAGTCTGTCTTGTGGATTGCATATGGTGATCTATATGGTCACTGTCCCAGGTAACAGGAAACGTACTTAGAACTTGGCTAACATTCTGGCAAGGTTCTCTTAAAGTTATGAAGTAACGTTAATTAATAATGTTCTCAAAGCATTAGCACAAAAACATTATTTATAATCTACATGTTCATTAATTAATTTTTTCCGTAAATATTTTAGTTGGATGTTTATTTGTAAGGAATAATTGACTAAAAATAATATTCTGCTTACAGTCAAACCAAAATGTATTCAGACACCTTTTTCTCACATTATCACTGTTTATTCGCTATAGTTTAGAAAATGGTCATAAAATATAACAGAACTCAGAGTTAAACTGTGTCAGAACAAATTCATCTTGATAATGTCAGATCACTTTGACAGAAAGGGATGTAATGGATTACAATCAACCAATCAGCAGAACACAATTAGATAATACCAATTTAGGTCGACCAATGACCAAGCAATGCTTCATTTAGTTCAGTCTGTGGTGTCAAAGGTCACATTAGCAATTAAAGAAAAAACACTTCAGCCAAACATGATCAAGTCAAAGTGTCTGAATCATTTTGATCCCAATTTTAATCAATTTTACTGGTAGTCACTGTATGAAGAATGTTTGGGTATAATATGTCACAGTTTACTTTATTTTGCTATCCTCACTTACAGAAATTAACTATAGAGTTCCGCACACAAGTGAATATATATATATTTTTTAATATTATTATTACCTCGCTAGTGAGAAATGTCATGTAGCTGTTAAGTTGCTAGACTATTTTACTGTTAAAATCGTCAAAGTGGCGCTGACAACACGTTTTTCTGTGCGAGTGTGTGTCCATTGTGTGTGCGTGTTTGAGTGGGAGAAAGAGAGTAAGGGTTTCTGAGCTATTTAGTACTTTTGACCGCTGTAGCGCCCCCATCAGGCCGATCAGGACGAGCCTTGGTGACATCGTAGGCAGTGTGAGTACTACCATCCCTCAAAGTTTCAAGTCTCTACAACTTACGGTTTGGTCTGCCCGATCACTTTTAGGGGACAATGCTGATCCTTGGAAAATGTAACAATTACAATAGGGTTTTAGCGTTGCGCGCTTGAACCCCTAATAACAGCACAACCCACTGAATGTAAGTCTATCCCTCAAAGCCTTGCTTTCATTCCCAGAAAAATCAAAGATGCTAAGGTCTATAGTGTTACATGTATGATTTATCTTGTGATTTATCTTAGCAGTTTATGTCACCGGCCTCGTAACTTTGAACAAACGAAAAAATGTTGTTCATAACTTTGAGAGAAACTTTCCAGAACGTTAGCCAACATTCCATGTTCTCTGAACACTCTGAAACATTCTCATAATGTTTGCAAAAGTTCCCTTAACGTTTGTAAAACGTTTGTGGACATTTTAAATGTTCCGAGAACATTCAGAAATAACATTTGACTTAATGGGAATGTGTTTCTGGGAGACTGATACTGACTTTTGTCTGTAGTTTGTATATAGTGTAGAGTTTCTTGTTTTTGTTTGGTTCGATTTTATTATACATAATTTATGTAATTATTATACCCTTAATCAATTACACATGTATCATTTTAGTTAATCAATCATTAATAGGCACTTACAGGTAGACTATATACAGGTCATACAAATAATCTTAAAAATCAATAAATACAGCTATAAAAATTACTACATGTGAGCTTAAATGTTCAGTTCTCTCTATATATCAACTAAACTAACTTAATAATAATAATAATAATAATTTGTTACATTTATATAGCGCTTTTCTAGGCACTCAAAGCGCTTTACATATAGAAGGGGGATTCTCCTCAACCACTACCAATGTGCAGCATCCACCTGGATGATGCGACGGCAGCCATATTGCGCCAGAACGCCCACCACACACCAGCTGATTGGTGGAGAGGAGACAGAGTGATGAAGCCAATCTGTATATGGGGATGATTAGGAGGCCATGATGGAGAGGGCCAATGGGCAAATTTGGCCAGGATGCCGGGGTTACACCCCTACTCTTTATCGAAGGACATCCTGGGATTTTTAATGACCACAGAGAGTCAGGACCTCGGTTTAACGTCTCATCCGAAGGACGGTGCTTGTTACAGTATAGTGTCCCAATCACTATACTGGGGCGTTAGGACCCACACAGACCACAGGGTGAGCACCCCCTGCTGGCCTCACTAACACCTCTACCAGCAGCTACCTGGTTTTCCCAGTTGGTCTCCCATCCAGGTACTAACCAGGCTCAGCCCTGCTTAGCTTCAGTGGGAAACCAGTCTTGGGCGTCAGGGTGATATGGCTGCTGGTTCACAAACTTCATAACTTTTACTTGCATTGACATATACGATTTTTCTTTATGTTGTCCTCTTTAATAGACCGCTCTTTTCTTCTTGCTGTGTACATTTGTTTCAATTCTTAACATTTTTCAATCATGTAATATTCTGCAGAAGAGAGAAATGAATCTCGCTGCTTCTCTCGCGAGAAGTGAATCTCAGTTGATCCACAGCATGTGATTGGCTGTTCGCTACTGATGTCACAACTAAACTCCTAAACTCAGGATCAAAGCCTGAGTTGACAGAGAAAGCTGATGATCAGCATCATGTGACCAACAAAGCCTGAATGGATTGGTTTGGTTTTGTCAACTCGAAACTAATCCTGTAACCCTGAGTTTGTTAAACTGCCATCATGGTACAGGCCCCAGGTCTATTGCATGACACAGGTTGTCATGTGATGTCAACATAGCAGCGCCTATTATTATTACTATTAATAAACAGCCTTCATCTCATGTATGTACATCATACAGCAGCATGAAGTGAGCAAGTGAATGATGCAGCTGTTGAAGAGGAGACCCACCTCCTCCCCAGTGCAGACATCGTGCCAGATCATTTCCTGTTCCTAGAGGAAGGACTGCAACTGGAGGGTGAATGACCATATCAGCTTTATCTGAGGAATAAATAAAACAACATGTCTGCTTAAATCAACTCGTTTACTTAATAATTTCAGTGGTAAGTACTGAGAAATAACACAAGTCATGATGAAATGAAAGTAGCAACAGATAATTTCTTCTGTATTGTGGCATACATCCGATCCGAGTATAACAGATTATTGAAAAAGAAAAAGTGTAGGGCAGGGACTAGTTGATTGAATGCTGAGATGTGGGCATGGCAGATGAATGTGAGGGTTTAAGTGCACTAAATGACTGGAGGCAGTAGTTCTCAACCAGGGGCCTCAGCAAACTTGTATAAAATGTTAGAGCATAAAATCAAGCATTAGGCATGCAGGCGCTTCTACAAACATTTGTGACAGAATGGGTCACTCTCAGGAGCTCAGTGAATTCAAGCGGGTACCGTGATAGGTTACCACCTGGGCAATAAGTCAGTGAAATTTCCTCAATACTAAATATGCCATGCTCAACTGTTAGTGGTATTATAACAAAGTGGAAGCAATTGGGCATCAGCAACTCAGCCTCAAAGTGGTAGGCCACGTAAAATCACAGAGCGGGGTCAGCGCATGCTGAGGTGCACAGTGCACAGAAGTCGCCAACTTTCTGCAGAGTCAGCAGCTACAGACCCCCAAACTTCGTTTGGCCTTCACATTAGCTCAAGAACAGTGCGTAGAGAGCTTCATGGAATGGGTTTCCATGGCCGAGCAGCTCATCCAAGCCTTACATCACCAAGTGCAATGCAAAGCGTGGGATGCAGTGGTGTAAAGCACGCCGCCACTGGACTCTAGAGCAGTGGAGACTGTTCTCTGGAGTGACCAATCACGCTTCTCTGTCTGGCAATCCCATGGACGAGTCTGGGTTTGGCAGTTGCCAGGAGAACGATACTTGCCTGACTGCATTGTGCCAAGTGTAAAGTTTGGTGGATGGGGGATTATGGTGTGGAGTTGTTTTTCAGGGGTTGGGCTTGGCCCCTTAGTTCCAGTGAAAGGAACTCTTAATGCTTCAGCATACCCAGACATTTTGGACAATTTCATGCTCACAACTTTGTGGGAACAGTTTGGGGTTGGCCCCTTCCTGTTCCAACATGACTGCACAAAGCAAGGTCCATAAAGACATGGATGAGCGAGTTTGGTGTGGAGGAACTTGACTGGCCTGCACAGAGTCCTGACCTCAACCTGATAGAACACATTTGGGATGAATTAGAGTGGAGACTGCGAGCCAGGCCTTCTCGTCCAACATCAGTGCAAATGGACTTATTGCACAGGTGTTAACCTATCACGGTACCCGTTTGAATTCACTGAGCTCCTGAGAGCGACCCATTCTTTCACAAATGTTTGTAGAAGCGTCTGCATGCCTAGTGCTTGATTTTATACACCTGTGGCCATAGAAGTGATTGGAACACCTGAATTCAATGACTTGGAGGGGTGTCCCAATACTTTTGGCAATATATATATATATATATATATATATATATATATATATATATATATATATATATATATATATATATATATATATATATATATATATATATATATATATATATATATATTATGTATTATATATACTATATGTATATTATGTTATGTACTTCACTTTATATCTCCAAAAATATGACTTAGTAAGATAATATTTAAATGCTTAGTTTTATAATCAAAGCTCAGAAGTTTTATTAAATGATTGAGAGATGAACAAATAAACCTTCCTCAAAAGCCTGATGATCATATTTGATACTCACATTTTATGGCATTTGGCATATGGATTATCATATAAACCTAATGTGCTTTAGACCAGTAAGAAATATTACTAACAATATACAAGTTATTACATTTACTTTACAAGAATCAGTAAGAAAACATCACATGGACCACGACCTGAAGGTGGACAGTTTTAACAATTATCTTAAAATCTTTTTACTTGCTAAAAAAGTCTGAACTATCAATCAGACGAGAGAAGGCATGTAGTAGATTGTGTACAACGTTTTTTCAGCAAAGTTTTGATCATGTTGATCTAGAAATTTGCGTATTAAATATGATAGAGTACGATTTATAGGGTTAAAAGTGTGATTTCTAGACCTGGAAAAGCCATGTAAATGAATAAAATCCTAGAACTCCATGCCAGCCCTAAAATATTTTTTTTCAGGTAATAATTGTGAGTCAACATATTTTACTATATACTTCTCACATGAAACAAGATCAGAAAAAATGAGAAAGGTTACTTCGAAGCAAAGTAGCTAAAAATAAAGAACCTTAAAGCCTAAAAAAATGGACGAGTGCAATTTTGAATGCAATATGTCCTTACATGTTTTCCTAAATTCATTGGCTGGAGAATATATTCATAAATTACAATAAAAACAGCTGTGTGGTTTAATAGGTAACTAAATATTATGTGATTAAATAAAACTGCATGCATATGACAAATCTTTGGATTTGAGTTTCTCACCAATAGCATCCAAAATCCAGCCGACAGTGCCGTCTCCTCCACAGACCAGAATTCTGTATTTATGAAGATTTTGAAAGAGCTGGAGTCTGAAACGAATAGACATACATGAGATTGTTTCGTGCTTCTTTTGTAATGGGGCAGTCAGTGTTTGGGTAGATTTTGTGTTACCCAGATCCTGGATCAGGCATAACAACCCAGTGTTTGGGCAGTTTTTGTGTTACCCAGATCCTGGATCAGGCGTAACAACCCAGTGTTTGGGCAGTTTTTGTGTTACCCAGATCCTGGATCAGGCATAACAACCCAGTGTTTGGGTAGATTTTGTGTAACCCAGATCCTGGATCAGGCATAACAACCCAGTGTTTGGGCAGTTTTTGTGTTACCCAGATCCTGGATCAGGCGTAACAACCCAGTGTTTGGGCAGTTTTTGTGTTACCCAGATCCTGGGTCAGACGCAACAACCCGTGTTTGGGCAGTTTTTATTTAACCCAGCTCCTGGGTCAGACGTAACAACCCTGTGTTTGGGCAGTTTTTGTGTTACACAGATCCTGGGTCAGATGTAACAACCCAGTGTTTGGGCAGTTTTTGTGTTACCCAGATCCTGGGTCAGATGTAACAACCCAGTGTTTGGGCAGTTTTTGTGTTACCCAGATCCTGGGTCAGATGTAACAACCCAGTGTTTGGGCAGTTTTTGTGTTACACAGATCCTGGGTCAGGCGTAACAACCCAGTGTTTGGGCAGTTTTTGTGTTACCCAGATCCTGGGTCAGACGCAACAACCCAGTGTTTGGGCAGTTTTTATTTAACCCAGCTCCTGGGTCAGACGTAACAACCCTGTGTTTGGGCAGTTTTTGTGTTACACAGATCTTGGGTCAGATGTAACAACCCAGTGTTTGGGCAGTTTTTGTGTTACACAGATCCTGGGTCAGATGTAACAACCCAGTGTTTGGGTAGTTTTTGTGTTACACAGATCCTGGGTCAGACGCAACAACCCAGTGTTTGGGCAGTTTTTGTGTTATACAGATCCTGGGTCAGACGTAACAACCCAGTGTTTGGGTAGTTTTTGTGTTACACAGATCCTGGGTCAGACGCAACAACCCAGTGTTTGGGCAGTTTTTGTGTTATACAGATCCTGGGTCAGACGTAACAACCCAGTGTTTGGGTAGTTTTTGTGTTACACAGATCCTGGGTCAGACGCAACAACCCAGTGTTTGGGCAATTTTGTGTTACCCAGATCCTGGGTCAGATGTAACAACCCAGTGTTTGGGCTGTTTTTGTGTTATACAGATCCTGGATCAGGCGTAACAACCCAGTGTTTGGGCAGTTTTTGTGTTACACAGATCCTGGGTCAGACGCAACAACCCAGTGTTTGGGCAGTTTTTGTGTTATACAGATCCTGGGTCAGACGCAACAACCCAGTGTTTGGGCAGTTTTTGTGTTATACAGATCCTGGGTCAGACGTAACAACCCAGTGTTTGGGTAGGTTTTGTTTAACCCAGCTCCTGGGTCAGATGCAACAACCCAGTGTTTGGGTAGTTTTTATTTAACCCAGCTCCTGGGTCAGACATTACAACCCTGTGTTTGGGCAGTTTTTGTGTTACACAGATCCTGGGTCAGATGTAACAACCCAGTGTTTGGGTAGTTTTTGTGTTACCCAGATCCTGGGTCAGACGCAACAACCCAGTGTTTGGGCAGTTTTTGTGTTACCCAGATCCTGGGTCAGACGTAACAACCCAGTGTTTGGGCAGTTTTTGTGTTACCCAGATCCTGGATCAGTCGTAACAACCCAATGTTTGGGCAGTTTTTGTGTTTCACAGATCCTGGGTCAGATGTAACAACCCAGTGTTTGGGCAGTTTTTGTGTTACCCAGATCCTGGTTCAGACGTAACAACCCAGTGTTGGGTAGTTTTTGTTTAACCCAGCTCCTGGGTCAGACGCAAACACCCAGTGTTTGGGTAGTTTTTATTTAACCCAGCTCCTGGGTCAGACATAACAACCCTGTGTTTGGGCAGTCAACCCAGTGTTTGGGCAGTTTTTGTGTTACACAGATCCTGGATCAGATGTAACAACCCAGTGTTTGGGCAGTTTTTGTGTTACCCATATCCTGGGTTAGATGTAACAACCCAGTGTTTGGGCAGTTTTTGTGTTACCCATATCCTGGGTTAGATGTAACAACCCAGTGTTTGGGTAGATTTTGTTTAACCCAGCTCCTGGGTCAGACGCAACAACCCAGTGTTTGGGTTAGTTTTTGTTTAACCCAGCTCCTGGGTCAGACGCAACAACACAGTGTTTGGGCAGTTTTTGTGTTATACAGATCCTGGGTCAGATGTAACAACCCAGTGTTTGGGCAGTTTTTGTGTTACCCATATCCTGGGTTAGATGTAACAACCCAGTGTTTGGGCAGCTTTTGTGTTACACAGATCCTGGGTCAGACGTAACAACCCAGTGTTTGGGTAGTTTTTGTGTTACACAGATCCTGGGTCAGACGTAACAACCCAGTGTTTGGGCAGTTTTTGTATTACTCAGATCCTAAGTCAAACAACCCAGGGCTTGAGTTATTTATCGCAGGCTTTTTGCGACCTCTCCAGAAGAGAGCAGTGTTTTTTAGAGTGTGTGTTGTTCGGCTCTATTTATAAAAACATACCCTGGATTTGGTCCTCCATTGTTGAGATTGTAAACCTGTCGTGGGTTCAGGAGGTATTGAAACTTTCTCAACACCCTGCAATAAACCAGATTATGTCATTAAGCAATTCATTTTATATGTGCTTATTAGGTAAATGTGAAAAAAGTGTTCTAATCTCAACCATTTTAGGGGACAAAAGAGCCAACAGTAATTGTTTTAACAAATAGTTTTTTAAAGTCATATTATAGTGCCTCTATTATGCTATGCTAGAGTCTCCTACAACAGGTTTACATGCATCCAAGGTCAAAAACACTTTCTCATAATATCCACTGCAGCATCAGCTCTTTTCTCTCAGTGTCTGAAATGCTTCCATCAAAGATTCGGTCTCACTAAACCCCGCCTCTCGGATAGACTCTCTGCTCTGATTGGTCAGAAACCAAATGCTCATTATCATATCTGAATCTGTGATACGAGCAGTAACAATGGCGAGGGTTTTACCGTCTCAATCTCATCAAAGTGGGTTTGCTTTTGCAGCAGAGAACAGTGTCTTCTCCACATGAACAACACGAGCCAAACTCTTCCAGTCTCAGATACAACTACAGCGTTTGAGGGCGGGGCAAAGAGACACTGTTCAGCCAATCAAGACCAGAGGCGGGCATTATGCAAATCTGTTACAAACATACGTAGATTGAGCAGGAAGTGAGACTGGAATCCCTGACTACTCGTTTCAGTTCAGAATCAATTCTTACTTTTAGGAGACGAAAACTCAATTTATCTGCACTTTGATCTTTGAAACTTTGCAGATCTTTTACATTCACAAACAGCTCTATTACACACTACATGAAAGGGAATTAAATAAAAAAAATATTTTTATTAATATCAGAATACCTCTTTCCTTGTTTTCCGCCACTCTTTGGATTTACAAACACCAATAGAGGGTGTGTGTCCTTCACAGGAAATATCTTCATAGAGATATACATACAGTAGAGTAATAGAGAAAGCACATGCATACATTTTGTCAAACATTTTGTATCACAACAATATTTAATTATAATATTTGGAGTGTAGAACTGCTTGCCTGCAAAAAGTGTCCATCTGAGTTTATGTTTACCAGGTAATTTTCTCCCAGACTGCTTCCCGAAAGAGAGTCAGCTTGATCCATCTATAAATGAACATGAGAAAAACAAAAGTTATAATTATTGTATATAAAATGTTCTTATAATTCTAGCCAAACTGCAATACATAACAACAACACTAATAATGGTTTTATGTTGTTCTGGCTCCTGCTTACAGCACATATGGCCCACGGTGGAAGGATGTGACGCTGTAATCGCCCACAGTCACAGAGCGACGAGCCCAGAGGAACACAGTCACTGTGACGCTACGCTCATCATCAGCAAAACCAGTAAAGATAGAAAACATTAGAATACACAGGAACAGACATGTCTAAATAAAACAACCAACTAAATAAAAGAGGCCGTATTATTGCTATTTTTCGTTTTTGGGCTCTTCTAGAGCAGGTTTGAATGTTGATTATTTCCCCATATTCTCCATTGTTGCAGCTCCTCTCTTCCCAGTCTGTCAGTAACGCTTTGTTTAGTTCCTGTCTCTATACCGCAGGAACTTTCCCCAGGAACTAGGGACTTTGGGGTGGTACACGTGTGTTTCAACTAGGGCTGCAAAAGGGCGGAATGTTTCCGGTAAATTTCTGAAATGCCAACAGGAAATACCGTTTCCATGAAAGGGTGTACATGGTCTGCAACAATGCTTAGGTAGGTAGTTTCTTTTTTTTTTGCATATTGGTATATTTTCCTATTAATTACTTCTAATTTAGTAAATATGTAAAATACATATATTTTTCCTGCAGCAATTGTTATGCATGTGTTTGTGGCGAGGTTGACGAGCGAGAGACGTGGGATGAGCGAGCAAGACCGGGGTGTAATTGAGGATGAGTGTCACCTGCGAGACACACCGGTCTCGATTCCTCTCATGAGGGAGCACGGAGGCATATAAGGACGAGCGACACTAGTGAAAGAGGAGAGAGTGCCAGGCCTGGACTTTACGTTGTGTTTTGTTTACCTTATGTTATGTGTGTGTGCGCGGCAGTCGTCCGTGAGAGGCTTCCGCTTTTACTTTCAGTTTGTGTTGATTTATTTATTAAAGTTGCTGAATGTTGGCCGGTTCCCACCTCCTTCTTCCTATACCGAACTTCATTACAGTGTTATTTATTTCAGTGTCACATGATCCTTCAGAAATCATTCTAATATGATGATTTGATACTCAGTTATCAATGTTGGAAACAGTCGTGCTGCTTAATATTTTTTTGGAACCGTTGATGAATAAAAAGTTATCAAAATAGAAATCTTTTCTAACAATATAAGTCTTTACTATCAAATGTTTTAATCAATTTAACACCTTCCTTGCTGAATAAAAGTATTCATTTATTTTCAAAAAGAAAGAATCGCAGGTTTTTATCACAGGTTATAAAAAATATTAAGCAGCACAGCTGTTTCCTTGATAACAAATCATCATATGAGAATGATTTCTGAAGGATCATGTGACACTGAAGACTGGAGTAATGATGCTGAAAATTCAGCTTTGATCACAGGAATAAATTACATTTTAAAAGTATATTCAAATAGAAAAACATTGTTTTAAATTGTAATAATATTTCACAATATTACTGTTTTTTCTGTATCAAATGTGCATGATATGGAGGAATGCACAGTGCATGCAGGGTGTGTGTCCTCAATATCCCTGCAGTAATGTGTTGTGTGCATGTGATTGGGGAATGTACAGGGTAGAAATTCTGAAATTCTGTAGAAAAACTGAAATTGCATTAAATCTGGTTGTTTTAACTGATTGATTTTTTTTTCAACCACATTAAAGTTCCCTGGAATAGGCAAACCTGCCATTTTGCCCAGTTTATTCCCATCAATTCCCCTTAATTCGCACGGAAAGTTTCCAACTTTGAAAATTCCCGGAACTTTGCAACCCTAGTTTCGACTGCAGGAACCAGGGCCTAAGTTAAGTTCCGGGTAAAAATGTCCCCCTCAGAAAGTCCCTGTTCGCGAGTTAGTACTTTTTCAAAGTTCAGGAACATTCGGGGGTGGGACTTGGACGCTGAACATGCTGATTGGTTGAGTTCACGCAGCATTTTATTTCAACCACCATTTTTAAATGTCTATACAATTCTGGGGGGAAAAAAGTTCCTGGGACAAATTGTTCTGGGTAATTTCGGTGGAAACAGGAATTATGAAGCCCCTCCTACTGAAAAGCACAATGTGCTCTGATTGGTCTGCTGGAGCAGTGTGTTGTGATTGGTGTTTGGTAAATGTCCCACCCCTTACCATAACCACCAGTTTCAACACACTACTAACTAACTCAACCAGGCCCCGCCCCTTTATCCTGCGTATGAATGATTTAAATGAGGAATATTGTGACGTGTTGGTCAAGACTACAATGGAGGCGTTTTCCACTACTTCAGACCTATGTGCCCTCCAGAACGCCTTGTGGTGCCATCCCAAAGAGGCACAAAATCACTTTACAACTTTACCTTGAATGACCTGCCCAACTCAACACGAGCTGTTGAGTCTTTAGCTATTTTCAAGAATGTTTTTCATCAATACTTGACCCATTAATATTTTCTGTTTTATTTCTATTCTATACATTTATTAACATATAAAAATTAGATTGAATATTACTGTATACATATTATTATTAATACTGATATTATTGTACTGCGCTAGACTAAATGACTTGCCACAGCACTTACATATTGTTTCCCTATTGTTGGTTTGATTGCCTCTCTTGTAAGTTTGCTTTGTCTGGATAAAAGATCTGCTAAATGATCAGATGTAAATTTGTCTGGACAAAGAAATCAGCGCTCACCATGTGGTGGCACCACGCACAGCTCTTTCCTGTGAGAATCTTGATCTTTTTGTGGCAAATCTCACATTTGTTGGACTCACAGTCAGCACTGATCCAATCATGAACTGAACACTGGAAAAGGGGGAAAAACAGTAATTCACATGCCAAGCATTAACTTGCATTAAAGGGGTCATGAACTGAGAAATCAAATTTTCCTTGAGCTTTTGACATATAAGAGGTCATCATACTATTAGAATATCCTGTTTCAGAACTGAGAACTTCCTTGTTAGTCCAAAAACGTTTATTATTTAGCTTTTTTTGTAACCAAGCCCAGAGAACGACTTGTTGCCTATAATAGACGGTGAAAGACCGCCTCTGCAGAAGAAGATCAACGCCCACTTCATTAGCACAACTTTGGCCCCGCCCACTGGAGTGTTAGTGAGATGACGAGGAGAGACAAACAGACTAAAAATTCCAAAGGATCCCAATGCTAGGAATGTGCTTATTTATTTTAACAATGAGAATGTCTCAGTTGAGCATTATTTATTTGTATTCGCTACATTTCATTGTGGATTCTTTGGGAAAATCAGGCTTTACAAACAGACTTTTACGATATGGTCTCGACAGAAATGCCTCAACATGTGAGTAACCGTGTTAATTCTAATGCCTGATCTGAGACCAGTGATTTCTGATATGATTCATAGACAGTCAGATGTTCTTTGTCTGCTTGTCAGTAAATCAAACCAGTGACTAAACGCTCAACTCCACATTGTTTCTCTTAGTAGGATGAAAATAATCTGTTATTAAAACTGATTAAATTTTATATAGAAAGTGATCAAAGAACGCTCCCTTTACAATCGCTGGAGCTGTCAATTAAAGCGCAAGTTTATCAGTGACTGAGTTCTGGACTCGCTCCAAAACTCCCTTTATAATCAACAAATCTCTTATTTACATTGTGTTTGCACTGTTAGTTATGATGAAAGCATTCGTTCATGAGCAGAAATCGAGTTACAATGACGAGATCCTGCATTAATGCGCTCAACATGTGTGTGATCGGCTACAATCATCATCACTGCAACCTTTCATGCCACGACCTGAATATAATGCCATAGATCTGAATATAATGCCATAGATCTGAATATAATCAACACTTTTCACGATTAGTTAACCTTGAGAGCTGTAATAGTAAAAAATACAATATTTGAACTTAATATGCAATACTTGGACATTTCATATGTATATCACACTGAAGTCTAAGTCACAGCAGACACGCCCCTTCAAAAAGAGCATTCAAATCAGCGGCAAAAAAATGCCATTTATTATGAATATTTTTGATGTAAAATCATACTAACATTGTCACAGTTGAGCTGCGTACGAAGATGAACAGTTCAAATAGCATTTAATAATATCCACAGTTTGACTCCACATTCAGACAGCAAGCAAAACACAACCATACTTGAACAAGAGCGGACAGAGAACTGAAAACACAAGACTTAAATGCACAGACCAAACGAGGTAATAAACGACACACAGCTGACAGTGATGATGAATGAGATCAGTAACTATGGTGACAGACCAGTGGCGGAAATGGTGCAAAACAGTCCAAGAGTGTGATATTGGCCCTGTCCCACATGGCACCCTAAACCCTCACGGTCTTCCTCGCACTTTCACAACGTAATCGAGGGCGCATATCGACCGCAAAGGGGCTGCTCGCGAGCACCCTTTTAAGACCTAAAATGACAAATGGGACACTCTGCGGTCTCATAAACTTCATGGACATGCACACATAACGACCATTGTCCACAAGACCGAAAGTGCACATGAAGTGTGCCATTTGGGACAGGGCCAAAGTGATAATTATAAGTGCACCTCATGAAACATAAAACAATAAAACAACACAGTTCATGACCCCTTTAAAGGAATAGTTCACCCAAAAATGAAAATTATCCCATAATTTCCTCACCCTCAAGCCATCCTAGATTTCGATTGTGTTCTTCTTTCAGCCGAACACAATCTAAATTATATAAAAAAAATATCCTGGCTCTTCCCAGCTTTATAATGGCAGTAAAATGGTAAATTAGATTTTGAAGCCCAAAAAAGTACATCCATCCATTTTAAAAGTAATCCATACAGCTCCGGGGGTTAATAAAGGCCTTCTGAAGCGAAGCCATGAGTTTTTGTATGAAAAATATCCATATTTATAACTTTATAAACTATAATCACTGGCTTCCGGCAACGGCCGTACGTGAGTCTAGTTCCGGCGGAAGAGTGACCTCTGACCCGACGCATGACGTAGGCGTAAAGAGAATTGACGCCTCTCGTGAAAACCATCTGACTCTTGATTACCACCATGTTGGGCTGTGTGTCTATTTTTCTTAAATGCGTCAACTATTGCACTATTCACTGCCATTATAACGCTGGGAAGAGCCAGCTCCGATTGTGTTTGTCTGAAAGAAGAATGTCATATACACCTAGGATGGTTGAGGGTATTATTATTAAATATTAAATTAAAAAAACTATTTCTTTAGTGCCTTTTGTGAATCAATTGAACACACAATTAGCAAATAAAGCAGAACACAATGATAGGGTATATTCATTAGCATGCATGTTCTGATATCATCTCTCACCCCTATCTCTGTTTCGGACCTGACAAAGGTCCTGACGCATGGTGTGTGGTTTTTGTTGGCGCAGCTGCTGTGGACGGTGTACTTGCAAACTAGAAATCAATAAAAGAAGAGGGGCAAAACTGACAATGTCATTCAATTACAAAATAGCCACAGACAAGGGCATTTACAAAGCGCTAGAAATGTAAAATGAAAGGTAAAAAAGGCTGTATGTTATTTAGAGTACCCTTGTGAAAAAGAAGAAGACTTATCACAGACATAATGTACTTTAAAATAATATACGTAAATATGATTTGAAAGTAATGTTTTTGGACACTTCATTTTAATTGTTTAAATTGTTAGCTTACATTTTTTATTTAATTTAGTTGAACTTGAAAGTGTTTTTTGACCGACTTAAAGGGATAGTTCACCCAAAAATGAAAATAAGACCATAATTGACTCACCCTCAAGTCATCCTAGGTGTATATGACATTCTTCTTTCAGACGAATAAAATCGGAGTTATATTACAAAAGTCCAGGCTAATCCAAGCATTAGAATTGGATTCATAGTTGCTCTGTTTTTGAAGTCCATAAAAAGTGCATCTGCCCATCAAATAACTGCTCCACGCGGCTCTGGGGTGTTAATAAAGGCCTTCTGAAGCGAATCGATGCGTTTGTGTAAGAAAAATATCCATATTTAAAACTTTATAAACTATAATCACTGGCTTCCGGCAACGGCCGTATGTGAGTCTAGTTCCGGCGGAAGAGTGACCTCTGACCCGACGCATGACGTAGACGTAAAGAGAATTGACGCCTCTCGTGAAAACCACCTGTAAGTAAACTGTTGGCCGACCGCCTTCCCTGTTCAATTTATGGAAAAAGTGTTGAAAGCATCTTGAGTTTCACTTTCAACATTCAACACTTTTCCACGGAAGGCGGTCGTCCGAAAGTTTACTTGATAAAGTTTTAAATATGCATATTTTTCTTACACAAACGAGTCTATTTGTTTCAAAAGGCCTTTATTAACACCCCGGAGCCGCGTCGAGCACGTTATTTGACGGACAGATGCACTTTTTATGGACTTCAAAAATAGAGCAACTATAAATCCAATTCTAATGCTTGGATTAGCCTGGACTTTTGTAATATAACTCCGATGTTATTCGTCAGAAAGAAGAATGTCATATACACCTAGGATGACTTGAGGGTGAGTAAATCATGGGCTAATTTTCATTTTTGGGTGAACTATCCCTTTAAGTAGGACATAAGTAAATCTTTATATGTAATTTCATGATTACGTCTATTGTTTTTGAAATATGGAAATTAAGAAATTAAAGCGCACTGCTGAATTCACTGACAAGCATTTATGGTAACCTAAAATATACATTAATGTCATTATTGAACTTGTATGTCATCTATTTTAATGAGAAAAAAAAAAGAAATATTGAACAACACACTACAGTTAAAAATATCAACAACATATTAAAACATAATGATTTAAAATGTACTTCATTTGACATTTTTTCCATATGCACGGTTGCTTCCTGGTTTTCGATAAGCCAGCTTGGGCATTTCCGTTGAACTGTTATCTGTCGTTCTGTACTCGCTGTACATCGACACAAAACCATCAATGGTTGACTTTTTAATGTTGTATTTATATTTTAATACAGTCACACTTACCTAATTTGGCAATAAACCTTGAATAAAGACTTGAAGCTAATGGGAACGTAGGAATAAGAAACACGGTGTCTGTATTTGGACACGGAACATTTTTTTCTGGCACTTCGAATGTTATTTTTAATGTGCTGACCAAAAAACATTATTTGTTCATTGTTCTCCACATTTTTAAAGCTAAACGTTTCTAGATGTAGGAAATACAACATTTGATAGAAAACACTTTTATTTAAAAAATAAAAAATCAATTACCACTATAACCTGTAGATAGCAGCAGAGCATTTATTGTAATGTTTTTTCTATACGTTATTTTTATCTATACCATTTATTTGGTTTTCGATACAATACCGATACTTTTAACGAGTCAATTTATTAAATTATTAAAATTACTAAGAGTAAAATGGGTAAAGATACCCACTTAAGACGAGACACGAAGGATGAAAACATAGTTTTTTCATGCAGTGGTCAATTTTGAGATTTTGGGCCAGTTTGCTCCCTTAACATGTAAGCTTTCATGTCAAAATAAAAAAAATTTCAACATTACACATTAAGGTGGTTATTTCCTTATTATTACTACAGCCGGTGGAAAAGAATCTGACGGGACTTGTTCATGTATGAGCTAATGTTTTAGAAACATTTGAGTGTGTTAAAGTTGTGTTATAATGCTACTCTGTGCGTTCGCTCGGCGGAGACACTTGTTCACACTGCAGTAAGAGAATGATATTAGGCATGGTAAAACATGGCACGGAAACCAGATTTAAACAATAAGACTAACTGTGTTGAGCCGTAGAACAATGATTTGTTTTCTGTCCATGAATGATCCAAACAGTTGCTCACCTGTCTAATAAAACACATCATATATTAAAGCGTCTTTGATGTTTCCATGGATTCTACTAAAAACGTGGGTATAATATCATTGATACGCGACACAAGCATACAGTCCGTATGCTTATATCTCAGGATTTTAACATTCTTGGAAACATTTGGGATAATGTAAGCACACAAGTCAACTAAATTTGTTCTAGTGGTTTTTGGATAATATCTTACATATTGTGCCTTTAAGAACATTTCTTTCTTATGGTCAATTTTGTTAAGATTAAGAAACATAGTTTCTTAAAACAAGGTCTCTTTAAAACATCTCATTAAGTACACTTAAATGGCCTTTTATTTTATTAATATTATATTATCTGCAAGTTTAAATACACTTATTAATATCTGACATACACTACATTTAATACAGTTTAGAACACTTCTTTTTCACAGAGGTATTCAAGCCCAAACATATCCTGTGCAAAAGCATCTATCCACTGAATACTAAATGTTTGGGCCCTTGAAATGGACTGCGGATATAGACAACTGTATGTTTAAAGAGAAAAGAATATGTATAAAACTGTAAATTGAAATTAAATAAATATGCCCATCATTGATAAACTCACAATTGCAAGACAAGCCCTGTTTTCGCAGACCCAACATCATCTTCTGACAGACGAAGCAATATGTGGGCTTGTTGAAGTTCTTCAGCCGCCAGACATGCTGGCCGTCCTTTTCAGCTACCTGTAGATAGTTAAAAAACACCATATAACATTCCTCATCACATGACTACTTATACAGTACATTCTGACAAAGGCTGTTTACCTTTAACCCAAGCAGAACCAGTAGAGGAATGTTGTTCAAGCCCCCTTTTATCCATTCGTTTTGGGTTACAGTACCACTGCTGTCCACGTCTATGGCTTTCAGCATGTCTTGAAGTACCTAGAAAAAGGAACAATGCACTTAAAATACACTATATTGGCAAAAGTTTTGGGACGCCTGCCTTTACATGCACATGAACTTTAATGAAATCCCATTCTAAATCCTTAGGGTTTAATATGGGGTTGGCCCACCCTTTGCAGCTTTAACAGCTTCAACTCTTCTGGGAAGGCTTTCCACAAGGTTTAGGAGTGTGTTTATGGGAATTTTTGACCATTCTTCTAGAAGCGCATTTGTGAGGTCAGGCACTGATGTTGGACGAGAAGGCCTGGCTCGCAGTCTCCGCTCTAATTCATCCCAAATGTGTTCTATCAGGTTGAGGTCATGACTCTGTGCAGGCCAGTCAAGTTCCTCAACACCAAACTCACTCATCCATGTCTTTATGGATCTTGCTTTGTGCACTGGTGTGCAGTCATGTTGGAACAGGAAGGGGCCAACCCCAAAACTATTCCCACAAAGTTGGGAGCATGAAATTGTCCAAAATGTCTGGGTATGCTGAAGCATTAAGAGTTCCTTTCACTGGAACTAAGGGGCCAAGCCCAATCCCTGAAAAACAACCCCGCACCATAATCCCCCCTCCACCAAACTTTACACTTGGCACAATGCAGTCAGGCAAGTACCGTTCTCCTGGCAACCGCCAAACCTAGACTCGTCCATGGGATTGCCAGTAAGAGAAGCGTGATTGGTCACTCCAGAGAACACGTCTTGACGGCGTGCTTTACACCACTGCATCCCACGCTTTGCATTGCACTTGGTGATGTAAGGCTTGGATGAGCTGCTCGGCCATGGAAACCCATTCCATGAAGCTCTCTACACACTGTTCTTGAGCTAATCTGAATACCACACAAAGTTTGGAGGTCTGTAGCTATTGACTCTGCAGAAAGTTGGCGACTTCTGCACTCTGTGTGCCTCAGCATGCGCTGACCCCGCTCTGTGATTTTACGTGGCCAACCACTTCGTGGCTGAGTTGCTGTTGTTCCCAGTTGCTTCCACTTTGTTATAATACAACTAAAAGTTGACCGTGAATATTTAGTAGTGAGGACATTTCACTAATGGACTTATTGCACAGTTGGCAACTTATCAAGGTATCACGCTTGAATTCACTGAGCTCCTGAGAGCGACCCATTCTTTCACAAATGTCCACGTTTCTTATCTAATGATATTTTAAAGTCCCCATGGTATCAAAATTTATTTTTTGGCTTTTAGTATGAATATGTTAGCTAATATGCTCCAAAACCATGTCAAAATCCGCATTTAGAATACATAAGCGTCCAAAACTTACAATCTCTCACTTCCACCAATATGGATCAATGATTTTGATGACACCACTCTGCACTTCAGCTTCTCGATCAGATAGTGCACTATATATGGGATAGGGAACGATCAGAACGTGCACTATATAGGGGATAGGGAACAATCAGACAGTGCACTATAAAGGGGATAGGGAACGATCAGACAGTGCACTATATAGTGGATAGGGAACGATCAGATAGTGCACTATTTAAGGTATAGGGAACGATCAGACAGTGCACTATATAGGGGATAAGGAACGATCAGACAGTGCACTATATAAGGGATAGGGAACGATCAGACAGTGCACTATAGAGGGGATAGGGAACGATCAGACAGTGCACTATAGAGGGGATAGGGAACGATCAGACAGTGCACTATAGAGGGGATAGGGAACGATCAGACAGTGCACTATAGAGGGGATAGGGAACGATCAGACATAGCACTATAGAGGATTTTGGATTGCCCATCATCCCATTTTGCATTAAAATGGTCAAACCAGGTGAACGTGCACGTTTAAATAAACAGTGTTGGTAATGTGTGTACATAATCAGCAAAAGCAGCGCTGCTTGCATCTCCTACACTTGTTATTGTTGCAGACAGTATCGCGCAAAAGTGATTACTGTCCGTCGGTAACTGGGAGAAGCAGTCGCGCGCATTCCCACGTCACCGGACTAATTTGCCTAATCTCCCCGGTACTTTAGACCGCGGTGGAAACGCAGATTGTAGCAGGTCTGGGGGAGAAAAAGTTCCTGGGAAAAAAGTTCCTGGTACAAATAGTTCCGGGTAATTTCGGTAGAAACGCGGCTTATGTGAGGGGCACATTGTAACATGGCCAAATGACAGCTTAAAATTTTACCTGATGATATAATAAAAAGATATATCCAAGACAAACTCAAATATCTTGTCAATAAAATTCAATTATTACTTTATTTTTTTTAAATAAAATTATTTTTTAGTTTGACAACAAACAGATTGCTAAATACAACTATACAGCTGTATAGTTAAAAACATAATAATAATGAATAATTTCTGAACATCGACTTTCTTTATTCACCTTTTACTCATGGTCTCTCAAAATGATTCATAAAACTATAGAATATAATATCACAGTTCTATAGGGGCGCAGTGTAACGCAGTGTTACAACGCACCCCATCTGCACAACTGGGATTTAAACCCAGCTCGTGTCTTCTGCTGGTTAGATCAGCAATAAAGAACGATCTCAACTAAATAACAGATATAAGATTAAAAAAATATCAGATTTGTCTTATTTTAAATAAACACAAAAACAGAGATGAACAATAAACTTAAGAAATTTACTTTAGCTTGGTTAAATAAATGTTAAATGACCTTTCAAAGATTTTTTAATGTTAGCGCATTTTTTTCTCTCTCTAAATAATGTTGATATGGCAACTCGTAAATACGTTTCGTCATCCTGGCACGTGTGGAAAAATTTAAATCGTGCCACAACTAACCCCACGTTAGGTTTTGCCCCGCTCGCTCTCCCTTATAGAGACCCATGAACGGATTGTAGCTGGATATTTAAGAAACCAATACATTTGCTGATTATGGACGAGTCTGTGTTTTGCCTGAACGAGTCTCAACAGCAGTGAATATATGCCAAGCATCTGCAAATGGAGCTAAGAAATCTCACACACTGGTCAAATCCTTTTTATACTTATATAAGTCTAAAGCTTTTTGTTGCATCATTCAAGCTGACATTTGTTCAAACGTTATTTGTATATTGTCAATAAACTTTTTTTTAATATGTCTTTGCGTCTGTAACGGACACACGCACGCACGCACACACACACACACACACACACACACACACACACACACACACACACACAGTACCTAAATCTGCTTGAAGATACGCAACGATTTATTTTGAACTATTCGTTGGCGCAATAGAGCAAAATGTCAGAATGTCAAAAAGTAATTTAATATTAACGTCTTGTTTTTTTTAACTGTAGCGCAATATCCTGACGTTTGGGAAAGCACATCCCTCGTCTGACATGTTGCTTATATTGTTATATCTAAATAGAACGAAAGAAAAAAAAAACGTGCAGGAGATTTTTGTGAATTATATTGTTTCAAAACTGTGCTTTTATTATAACATGTTGACTGAGTTTGGTTTTGTGATCTGTTATGCTTAATAATAAACTGTTTGCCCACCCGCGGCTTCACGTTCTCCCATTTATTCACCAGCTGCAAATGCTAAAAAATAATAAAAAACAGTACTAGTTTTTGTATGAACAATCAAGAATTTAAAAAATGCTTAGTAACTCTTTCTATTTGTATTGCATGTTCAGTTTTAATCCAACAGCCTCAAACGATCGTGTTCGATTGTAACGTCACAGATTCCTTAGAACGTTCGGTGAGTATAATGTTGAGTGCAACAGCTGGTGCTTTTTGTAGCGAGTCATCATGTGTGTGAGTATGCTGTGCTTTTTGAACAGGGTTTGGGGATATTAATTTAAATTTTTTCATAACTCGGAGAAGTTATCTGCTTAAACTGGGATGTTATTGTCTCGATTTACTGTACATGTAGATAAATAAATGCTACACAGTGGCAGTTTGTGTGAAAATGGGAGGCTGATATAAACCAATAATGATTACAGTAAACCAGTTTTCTGTAAATGTTGATAATTTATATTTCATTGACCAACCGATAGCAGATACTGTATGTTTACTCAACTCATTGCTTCCTTTTCTCTTTCTTTCATAGTGTTTCACAGCTATATCAAGTATTGTTCACGTTTAGATCATCTTTCTCCATCATGTCAACTATGTCCACCATTTTTGAGAGTGCAGAGCAGTCATCTGAATACTCGGATGAGCTCATGGCGGCCCTTGATGCAGGACGGTGGTGGGCAATCATGGACGCTTCAGATCCCATCTCTGAGGAGCCTGAGGAGTATGGGGACCTCATCTCAGGCCAATGTTGGGGAACACCTGTGCCCGCCACGTCCACACAGGGACAACCTGTGCCCGCCAGATCCACAGATCAGAGGAGAAAGTGGACTCAGAAATGGCCACAGGGAGCACCTGTGCCTGCTGGGTCCCAACAAAGACGGAAACTGACTAGGCAACTGCAAGGCGCCTGTTTAGAAACTGCCATGCCTGCCAAGTCTCTACAGAGGGCACCAGTGGCTGCCTCAAAGGTGCTTGCATGCTCCCCACATGGAGCACCCATTCCAGACCAGATTGCAGATTGCAGGCCAAAACTAAAGATCCCTGAACCACTGCAATCTGAGCTGCAGCAGAAGGGAGCACCTGTGCCCGCCAGGTCCACACAGGGAGCATCTGTGCCCACCACGTCCGCACAGGGAGCACCTGTGCCCGCCAGATCCACACAGGGAGCACCTGTGCCCGCCAGATCCACACAGGGAGCACCTGTGCCCGCCAGATCCACACAGGGAGCATCTGTGCCCACCAGATCCACACAGGGAGCACCTGTGCCCGCCAGATCCACACAGGGAGCACCTGTGCCCGCCAGATCCACACAGGGAGCATCTGTGCCCACCAGATCCGCACAGGGAGCACCTGTGCCCGCCAGATCCACACAGGGAGCATCTGTGCCCACCAGGTCCGCACAGGGAGCACCTGTGCCCGCCAGGTCCACACAGGGAACACCTGTGCCTACCAGGTCCACACAGGGAGCATCTGTGCCCACCAGGTCCGCACAGGGAGCACCTGTGCCCGCCAGGTCCACACAGGGAGCACCTGTGCCCGCCAGATCCACACAGGGAGCACCTGTGCCCACCAGATCCACACAGGGAGCATCTGTGCCCACCAGATCCACACAGGGAGCACCTGTGCCCGCCAGGTCCACACAGGGAGCATCTGTGCCCACCAGATCCACACAGGGAGCACCTGTGCCCGCCAGATCCACACAGGGAGCACCTGTGCCCGCCAGATCCACACAGGGAGCATCTGTGCCCACCAGATCCGCACAGGGAGCACCTGTGCCCGCCAGATCCACACAGGGAGCATCTGTGCCCACCAGGTCCGCACAGGGAGCACCTGTGCCCGCCAGGTCCACACAGGGAACACCTGTGCCTACCAGGTCCACACAGGGAGCATCTGTGCCCACCAGGTCCGCACAGGGAGCACCTGTGCCCGCCAGGTCCACACAGGGAGCACCTGTGCCCGCCAGATCCACACAGAGAGCATCTGTGCCCACCAGATCCACACAGGGAGCACCTGTGCCCGCCAGATCCACACGGGGAGCACCTGTGCCCGCCAGATCCAAGCAGGAGGGCTTCACCTCATCCCTGGTCTTCAGTGATGCATCTGAGAAGGTCTCGAACTCAGGCTTCTCAGATGCAACACTGAAGACCACGGAGCAGCAGAGAAAGCCGAGACCAAAAAAAACACAGGGACAACTTGGGATCTCTGAGCATATAACTGAAGATCTAAAAAAGACCTCATTTGAAACACCCATGCCCAACAAGCCTCTAAGGGCACCTTTGCTAGGCAAGTTCTTAGAGAGTCCAAAACTTAAGATCCCTGAGCCACGGAGGCAGGAGCTGCTGCAGCAGAAGCCTCTAGCCCGTTCCCTGAAGATTGAGCCTGTCTGTTGCGCAGCGGTTATTGACACGAGCACCGAGTGGAGAGATGTTCCAAACCCTGAGCTGCAGAGCAAAGAGCTGCTAAGGCAGCATTTACAAAATACCCCAGTACTTGTGCCTGCCTCCAGCCTCAGAATCCCTAAGCAACAGAGGGAAAAGTGGGAGCAGGAGCTGAAGCAGCAGAATACCCCAAAGGAAGTGTCTGTTCCTGCCAAGACCCCACAGATAACACTTGTTTCACCGTGTTCCCCACAGCAACCACCCGGGTCTCTCCAGGGAGCGCCCATGCCCAGTTGGAGCACAGAAGCTCCTGTAAGTCCCTTCTATCTCTTGTATTTACTTATTTTAAGATTTATTTAAAAAGTAAACACTGCCTTCAACTATGCTACTATGTTTATTAGGTCCTCTATTTAAAATCCTTTTATACTTCAAAACAATAAAAAAGATACAGCTTAAGATTTAGTCTAAGAAGCACAAACCTGTCCACGATTATACATGCATCTGATTCCTCAACGGGCACCTCGAGAAAAATTATGTGTGGAAACTGACAACTATCAATCTCCACAGATAACGACTTCAAAACTCAACCAGAGGACTCTGAGCAGCCTTCAGCCGAGGACCCAGCTGACCCGGAAAAGAGCATTGGTTAGTCTCTCCTATCTCTCACTTTTACTGAGGTTTAGAAATGAAACAATTTAATCACATCCTTTTTAAAAAAAAGAACTCCAGATCCTCATATTGAAATGGTAGAAGCAAGAGGTCTTTAGATTAAGAATCACTCATTAAATCTGGATTATGTCTGTTCCTTCAACAGGACAACGCAGATGTGGACCAGTCACCCCCCCCAAAAAAGCAGCGTATGGCAATCGAAGTCCAGGACCAGCAGTCGGATCCAAAACTAAAGATCCCTGAACCACTGCGATCTGAGCTGCTGCAGAAGGGAGCATCTGTGCCCACCGGGTCCACACAGGGAGCACCTGTGCCCGCCAGATCCACAGATCAGAGGAGAAAGTGGACTCAGAAAAGGACCCGGAAAAGAGCATTGGTTAGTCTCTCCTATCTCTCACTTTTACTCAGATTTAGAAATTAAACAATTTAATCACATCCTTTAAAAAAAAAACAACAACAACTAAAAACCCAGATCCTCATATTGAAATGGTAGAAGCAAGTGGTCTTTAGATTAAGAATCACTCATTAAATCTGGATTATGTCTGTTCCTTCAACAGGACAACGCAGATGTGGACCAGTCACCCCCCCCCAAAAAGCAGCGCATGGCAATCGAAGTCCAGGACCAGCAGTCGGATCTAGGCAGCATAGACCAAATTGATTATTTATGTGACATATTCACAGTACATATTTCAAGTACATGTCTTATATGAATACATGTATAATAATAAAAAGAAAATGAAATATAAACTGTGTATTTATGTATTTGTCAATGACAACACACATTAATTAGCACTGGTGTCATATAAACAGATCATTTTCATCTGCACTGATTAAATTCACACTAAGCCAATAGCATATATAATTCCTATTTTCCACAATTTATGGCTGAAGACAATGGGTGTATATTAATTACAACTGATTCACTATTTCAACATTTTCTTGCAAACAATCAGATAAAGGTTTGTTTTAATTTTATTTTTATCAATTGACAAATTTAAAGACAAGACTTTTTCTATACTTTACTCTTATTAGTGGATCTTTTGTATTAAAAAAATGAATTAACTAAAACAACTAGGCTACTTTATATATATAACATTATTTTATTTGTATTAACATATGTAGCCTAATAATTTTTTTATATTTTTCATAATAGTATTAATTCAGCTATTTATTAAACACTTTTATCTTTTATCATATATTATTGTTTGTCTAAAACACCCTTGATGTGGCACTGATGTGGCTTACTGTTTTAATAACTAATAACATTCATCTTTACAGTGGTTGCCATATATGACTACACCAAGGATAAGGACGATGAGCTGACGTTTATGAAAGGAGCCATCATCTAGGGGATCAGGGGATAGAGAACGATCAGACAGTGCACTATATAGGGGATAGAGAACGATCAGACAGTGCACTATATAGGGGATAGGGAATGATCAGACAGTGCACTATATAGGGGATAGGGAATGATCAGACAGTGCACTATATAGTGGATAGGGAACGATCAGACAGTGCACTATATAGGGGATAGGGAACGATCAGACAGTGCACTATATAGTGGATAGGGAACGATCAGACAGTGCTCTATATAGGGGATAGGGAACGATCAGACAGTGCACTATATAGGGGATAGGGAACGATCAGACAGTGCTCTATATAGGGGATAGAGAAGGATCAGACAGTGCACTATATAGGGGATAGGGAACGATCAGACAGTGCTCTATATAGGGGATAGGGAACGATCAGACAGTGCACTATATAGTGGATAGGGAACGATCAGACAGTGCTCTATATAGGGGATAGGGAACGATCAGACAGTGCACTGTATAGGGGATAGGGAACGATCAGACAGTGCTCTATATAGGGGATAGAGAACGATCAGACAGTGCACTATATAGGGGATAGGGAACGATCAGACAGTGCTCTATATAGGGGATAGAGAAGGATCAGACAGTGCACTATATAGGGGATAGGGAACGATCAGACAGTGCTCTATATAGGGGATAGGGAACGATCAGACAGTGCACTATATAGTGGATAGGGAACGATCAGACAGTGCTCTATATAGGGGATAGAGAAGGATCAGACAGTGCACTATATAGGGGATAGGGAACGATCAGACAGTGCTCTATATAGGGGATAGGGAACGATCAGACAGTGCACTATATAGTGGATAGGGAACGATCAGACAGTGCTCTATATAGGGGATAGGGAACGATCAGACAGTGCACTGTATAGGGGATAGGGAACGATCAGACAGTGCTCTATATAGGGGATAGAGAACGATCAGACAGTGCACTATATAGGGGATAGGGAACGATCAGACAGTGCTCTATATAGGGGATAGAGAAGGATCAGACAGTGCACTATATAGGGGATAGGGAACGATCAGACAGTGCTCTATATAGGGGATAGGGAACGATCAGACAGTGCACTATATAGTGGATAGGGAACGATCAGACAGTGCTCTATATAGGGGATAGGGAACGATCAGACAGTGCTCTATATAGGGGATAGGGAACGATCAGACAGTGCACTGTATAGGGGATAGGGAACGATCAGACAGTGCTCTATATAGGGGATAGGGAACGATCAGACAGTGCACTATATAGGGGATAGGGAACGATCAGACAGTGCTCTATATAGGGGATAGAGAAGGATCAGACAGTGCACTATATAGGGGATAGGGAACGATCAGACAGTGCTCTATATAGGGGATAGGGAACGATCAGACAGTGCACTATATAGTGGATAGGGAACGATCAGACAGTGCTCTATATAGGGGATAGGGAACGATCAGACAGTGCACTGTATAGGGGATAGGGAACGATCAGACAGTGCTCTATATAGGGGATAGAGAACGATCAGACAGTGCACTATATAGGGGATAGGAAACGATCAGACAGTCCTCCATATAGGGGATAGGGAACGATCAGACAGTGCTCTATATAGGGGATAGGGAACAATCAGACAGTGCACTATATAGGGGATAGGCAGCGATCAGACAGTGCACTACATAGGGGATAGTAGGGAACGATCAGACAGTGTAAATTAAGTCTGGTTTCACGTTACTGTCAGTGAACCACCGCAGCTCTGGCCCAGAGACACGGCAGTACAGAGCTGATCATGTGATCGAGTCAGTCTGTTGAAAATTTTTTTGCCAGGCCACCTTTGTTTCCGACTTTTAATCTCACAATTCTGAGAAAAACAATCTGAACTGCGAGTAATAAACTTGGAATTGTGAGAAATAAAATCAGAATTTTGAGATAAAAAGTGACCATTACCTTTTTTATTTTTTTATCCCGTGGCAGAAAAACGAGCTTCCATACCAACTTGGAAAAAGCAAATGTAAGCTCTCCAATGCCATTATGCCTTCTGAAAGAGTTGAACTTACTGGCTTTAGTTCCGTCACATCCCATCCGAGGTATTCGGCAGCTTGCATCATCTGCGTAACAATTTTGTCAACTTCCTGTTCAACAAACACAGAAAATAAGAATGAAATAAACATTATTATTTTATCATTTATTTTAAAAGGAGATCACTGGACATTTTTAACCTGAGTAAGCTAAAGTGGGAAATACATCATACTCAAGACAACATTACATGATGGAAATATCAAAATCTCATGTAGGCCTGTTGTTACCTTGCTATCAAGAAGTCCATTGTCATCTTTATCATACAATTTGAAGGTGTCTGCCAAATAAATATCATATAATTGATAAATACTTTGCATATAAATTGCATTGCCATGTTTACATTATAACTTCAAATAAGATTTTTCGATGAATGTCTTACACTCTAGTTTGTCTCGTGGATTTCCATCCTCCAATATGGAAAAGTAACACGATACTGCTTTAAGAGAGACGCCACCTGAAAGAGCAGAACAGATAACACTGAACATCAATGTAATGCTCACCAAAAAATAAAAAATAAACTATAGTAAGAGCAAGTAATAACCAGTGCATTTTAATACTTAAAGTAAATACGTTTCGTGTGTGGTTAGTTACATTTTATTATACAGCCTTCAACAGTCCAACCAGGATTTCACAGGACTTTTTTCTGATTATTAAAAGCTCAAAATGACTACATTCCTGTAGGTTTTCTCAAAAATTGTGTTGATGTTTGAAGCATTTTTGTGTTGTTTTGCAGTGAAACCCCACACATAACTTTATGTAATTGTGCAATTTAATGTTAGTGACGGTAACTGACGGCAATTACTACAAACGTTTTTGTCAATAATTACTGAAATTAATTGCAGTCCTGGACTCTAATACACGAGGCAATTCTGCTCTGCTGAAAATACAGAATTGTGTTTGTGATGCAGATGTTTGCACACTGTCACTGATTATACACCGATCAGGCATAATATTATCCTAATATTGTGTTGGTCCTCCTTATGCTGCCAAAGCAGCCCTGACCAGTCGAGGCATGGACTCTGCTAGACCCCTGAAGGTGTGCTGTGGTATCTTGCACCAAGATGTTAGCAGCAGATCCTTTAAATCCTGTATGTTGCGAGGTGGGGCCACCATGGATCGGATTTGTTTGTTCTGCACATCCCACAGATGCTGATTTGATTGAGATCTGGGGAATTTGGAGGCCAACCCACATGGAAAGAACCTATATGAGGATATATGCGCATATACGAAACCTAGATGCAGTTTATATGCAGATATATGCTGCATATATACAGCATATATGATAATATATATGCCGCATATATGCGTGTATATGCCACATATAGGCAAAATTGAGGTGCATATATGTGCATATACATGCCATATAGGTCTCCTGTATTGCTTCTTTATATCCACATATAAGCCCTATACATACAAGATATGTCTCCTATATAGCTCATGGCAGGATCTGGTCATTTTGTAGCTCATATCTCACTTTGGCAACTGTCATACATGATGCCTAGCTCATATTATCTATTATCAATGCAATAACTAAGAACTAACTAAAAAAAATGATGCAAGAACTTATGTGCGAACACGTGAAATTTGTATCACATGTAATTGGCATGTTATGGAATTTAACTATGGAAATAAAGCTATGTCTACATACTTTCCTGAAACATTTACAAGGTCGATTCTTTCTTGTATGAAGATGGTGGAAAAGAAGGAAATGTATAACAAAATGGTTTGTCGTTTTTTTTATTTTGTCAATCCAGCCTTTTTTCCAATTTCAAGTCACTTCCAGATTCACATTACAGCTCATACAGCTCATACGCATCCACACATTCACAGTTACATCCACCAAATGCAATGCAAAATGCAATGTTTTTTTTGTATTTCTTAATGCAGTTTCTAGATGAATATGGCTGAAAGGTCGTTCCAGTCTAAATGTAGCAACAACAAAAAAAAGTACATAGTTGAACATATAGATGCATATATATGTGCATATATGTACCTATATAGGTATATGTATGCACGTGTATATATATGTACACATATATGTACATATATGTACACATATGTGCATATAATATAGGAAAACGGCCAATTTAATATATGTCACATATATTAAAAACCTATATCAAAACCTATATTAAAACATATATGTTCATATAGAATATTTCCATGTGGGAAGTCAACACCTCAAACTCGTTGTTGTGCTCCTCAAACCATTCCTGAACCATTTTTGCTTTGTGGCAGGCGTATTATCCTGCTGAAAGAGCCACAGCCATCAGGGAATACCGTTTCCATGAAAGGGTGTACATGGTCTGCAACAATGCTTAGGTAGGTGGTACGTGTCAAAGTAACATCCACATGGATGGCAGAACCCAAGGTTTCCCAGCAGAATATTGCCCAAAGCATCACACTGCCTCCGCCGGCTTGCGTTCTTCCCATAGTGCATCCTGGTGCCATGTGTTCCTCAGGTAAGCGAAGCACATGCACCCGGCCATCCAGTTCTGATGATCTCGTGCCCACTGTTGGCGCTTTCGACTTTGGACAGGGGTCAGCATGGGCACCCTGACTGGTCTGTGGCAATGCAGCCCCATACACAACAAACTGTGATGCACTGTGTATTCTGACACCTTTCTATCAGAACCAGCATTAACTTCTTGAGCAATTTGAGCTACAGTAGCTCGTCTGTTTGATCGGACCACACGGACCAGCCTTCACTCCCCACATGCATCAATGAGCCTTGGCCGCCCATGACCCTGTCGCCGGTTCACCACTGTTCCTTCCTTGGAGCACTTTTGATAGATACTGACCACTGCAGACCAGGAACACCCCACAAGAGCTGCAGTTTTGGAGATGGTCTGACCCAGATCACATTTTGGCCCTTGTCAAACTCGCTCAAATCCTTACGCTTGCCCATTTTTCCTGCTTCTAACACATCAACTTTGAGGACAAATGTTCACTTGCTGCCTAATATATCCCACCCACTAACAGGTGCCGTGATGAAGAGATAATCAGTGTTATTCACCTGTCATAATGTTATGCCTGATCGGTGTATATTGTACATTTTGAATGGAAAATAATATTGTTTCTACTAATGTTTACACAATTATATAATTGCCTATGATGTAATATTGTTTTTGCTCTTAAATTCATCAAAAATAGCACTGTCAGTGATTGCATTAATTCAAATTATTAAAAAGTGCACGTGAAGTAAAACAATGTGCTACTTTTTTAAATCTACTAGTGAAATCAGGCATTACGCGCAATTAGTCATTACACATTATTATATATAGTAGTTTAGATTAATACTACCATTAAACCTTCAGTTCATCTTGTGCATTTAACACATACAGTGGCAAGAAAAAGTTTGTGAACCGCTTGCAGAATCTGTGAAAATGTGAATAAGTTTAACAAAATAAGAGGGATCATTCAAAATGCATGTTATCTTTTTTATATAGTACTGTCCTGAATAAGATGTTTCACATAAAAGATGTTTACAGTCCACAAGTACCCTTGAATCTCAATACTGTGTGTCGTTCCCTGGATGATCCACGGCTGTTTGTGTGTTTTGTGATGGTTGTTCTTGAGTCTCGAGATCTTCAGAAAAATCCTCCAGCTCCTGAACGTTCTTCAGGTTTCCAGCATCTTTTTCATATTTGAACCCTTTCCAGCAGTGACTGTGTGATTCTGAGATCTGAGGACGATTGAGGGACTCAAACATTCACTGACGCTCCAGAAGGAAATGCGGGGGGGGGGTGAAAACTTTTGAACAGGATGAAGATATCCAAATATCATTTTTTTTTTTTTTTCATTTAGTACTGCCTGTCGGAAGCAACAGAAGATACTTACATGTTTCCCAGAAGACATATTAAGCACAATTTACCCTGATCTTCAAATTCCAAATGTTTTCACCCCCGGCTCTTGATGCGTCGTGTTTCCTTCTGGAGCGTCAGTGAATGCTAGAACCTTTTTTAATAGTTGTGTTTTAATAGTTTAATAGTACCTCAATCGTCCTCAGATCTCAAAATCATACAGTCACTGCTGGAAAGGGTTAAAATATGCAAAAGATGCTGGAAAACTGAATAATTTGCAGGAGCTGGAGGATTTTTCTGAAGAACATTGGGCAGTTTAACTGCTCAGGACAAACAAGAGACTCAAGAACAACCATCACAAAACACACACACAGCCGTGGATCATCAGGGAACGACACACGCTCACACACACACAGCCGTGGATCATCAGGGAACGACACACGCTCACACACACACAGCCGTGGATCATCAGGGAACGACACACGCTCACACACACACAGCCGTGGATCATCAGGGAACAACACACAGGATTAAGATTCAACGGTACTTGTGGACCGTAAACATCTTTTATGTAAAATATATTTTTCAGCTCAGTAAATAACATGCATTTTGTATGATCGCTCTTATTTTGTTAAAATTATTCACATTTTCACAGATTCTGCAAGCGGTTCACAAACTTTTTCTAGCAGCTGTAAATATAATCAAGATCTCTCATGCATTTGATCTCTCATGCGGTTTGTATGCGAACAGATCGGAAAGACAACAGACAAGAGTGTTTTGAAACGTTAACTGAAGTTCAGCAGTTCGAGATAACTTCTTAAAAATGAAGCAGCAGCTCACCATCTTTGCTGTCAGGACCAGACCGCTCAGATCTTTGGAAATACCAGTAGAGACGCTGGCAGAGATCAGCTGGAAAATCATCAACCTCAAGATAACTCTTGAGGAATAGAGAAAATCCTGTTGCATCTATGTGCTTCAAAAGGGAGATGCAAAGAGAATGTGATAAAATGCAATTCTGCTAAGTCTTTATTTTGATGCACCCCAACAGACACTCTACTGACTATCAGTAACTTTGTAACTACAACTTATTCTACTAACCCTAACAGTCTACTACTAATACTCTAATGAGAGTTAGTTGACATGTAGTTGCAAAGTTACTTAATAATTAGTAGAATGTCTAAAGTGAACTATCGAAATAAAGTGTAACCAAAATATCTTGTAGATTTCAGATTCATGTTCAGCATTGTGTTCTATGGGAAAACAATAACAAATTGTCTACTTTGTCCTATGCATTTTATACATTAAAAGCAGAGGTAGACAGTAACGAAATGCAGTTACTTGAGTAATATCTTGAGTATTATTTTTTCTGGAAACTTCCCTACATTTCAAAGAAAAATATCATACTTTTCACTCCACTACTTTCTATCAAGGTCGAAAGTCGTTTATTGAAAGTCTTCTTCTTTAAAACGTGATTGGGTTATTTTGCAGACAGCCTATCAGTAATCACTGTTGTAGGGTCACGTGACATTCAATGATTTCCCATTATCAACACCGATCAGTTGATGGCAAAATAGAAGGTGGCGGTTACTCGAGTCGGCGCAGTGCGTGCACCCATGGCCATACTTAGAATTTTTTTTCAGTTCTCTGAAAAGATTAAAGATTAGTTTCATTTTAAATGTTTGCCATATTACAGCCTTCAAAAACTCACCATCCAACCAGTGGAAGCATAGAGCTATGTGAACTTTTAATTTCTGGTGAAAGCAACGTCACAAAAATCTATTAACATTTTCGTCAAAGGATAATAACGTGACGAAAATGTTAGGGAAGGATGATTTGGGAAGTGATCCAGTCAGAATGATGTCTTGTAGAATGTTGCGGATTTATTTGTTTGTTTTTTTATTTATTTGCATATTTATTGTTTTTGCAGGTTTCGTCCTGCATTTTTTGTGCAAGTGAGTTGAGTAAACCATCCCATTAAAGCCACAATATGTAATTTTTCACCGCTAGGGGTCGCTTATTCAAAACAAAGGTGTAGCTTGATAACGCTTTTATTTCACTGAGCTGTTATTCTGCCACAGACGAGCGCTTCCACTCATGTGTATGTGGGGGAACTCAGTGTTGTTTTCTCATATTACACACATTTGAGTGTGTTGAATGTTATAATGCTACTATATCTATATGTTATATTATGTTATAATTAGGGCTGGGCAAATTTACGCGTTAACGCGGGCGATTAATTTTTTCAGCTTAACGCATTAAAAAAATTTAACGCAAATAATGCAGTGTCCGTTTTTATATCCATTTTTGCTTAGCGTTACATGATCACGCTCCTATTCATGTAAATGCTTCCAAGCGCGACAAGACACAAGAGAACGCGCTGTATGCCAATGTCCTGTCTGTGTGTGTGTGTGTGTGTGTGTGTGTGTGTCAGTGTCCTGTCTGTGTGGCTGGGTCTCATGTCAGCTAATCAAGGGACACTCTGACACACACACACTCGACGCATAGACAGACTCGCGTCAGTTTCCTGCTCACATTGAGTTCTCTTTTGCTCATGAACAAACAATAACAACAACACAAAGGATTTTGAGTATTCTCATATTAGGAGTCTTAAATTCGTTAAATAACGTCTTAAATTAACTTAAAGAGTTGTGAGGAAATGAGATGCGCGGGACAGCGGGACAGCTGTTCTTAAAGTGACAGGAGTACTGATGATGCCTGTCATTAATGTTCATCAAAGTTTAACTTTATTATTTATGCAGTTAAGAAAGGTGTTTGATAACTTACATTTCTGTATAAGTCTAACAGGGAAGGCCATGGGTAAATATAACATTTAGTATTTTGGGTTTATGTAAAGATTGTTTTAAGTTCACTTAAATTAAAAGTTGTTTTTTTAAAGCCTAATAAATGTTGAAACTGGTAGCTTTCAGTTATACTGTAATGTAACGTCATTAATGTTTCATAGAGACTTTAGTATCAGCGATACTGGCCTTCATTCATAAAAACATGACAATACAACACATATTTAAAATATGCTGTCTTTAAATTGTTTATACATTAATTTGGAGAGTAACTGAAATTATTACAATATCAAAATATTGAAAACATAAAATATTAAAAACTTGCGATTAATCGCGATTAATTACAGAAAAAAATGTGATTAATTCGTAATTTTTTTTTAATCGATGCCCAGCACTAGTTATAATGCTAGATCGATATTAGGCATGGTAAAACATGGTACTCGCAGTAAATCAAGAACACCCGATTTAAACAGACTGTGTTGAGCTGTATAAAATTGATGATTTCTGTGGATTTAAACATTCTTGGAAACATTTGGGATAATGTAATGTTTGGGATAATGTAACAAAATATATATTATTGTTCCAGTGATTTTGGGATATTTTAATCTTACATATTGTGCCTTTAACATGTAAATGTAACCAAAACATCAAAAAGTCACCCTCACGTTTCACATATCATGTTTTAAAACTGTGATGATTTTGATGATTCCTTCATTTATGGATAAATGAAATACTGTAGGAGCCAGTAGAGAGTCATTGTTCAGCTTACATCTCCAAAACTGTGATGGACCAGCTTTCCACCGGCATGAAAATCCTTCATCGCATCTTTCGCCTTAATCCTGCTATCTAGGAAATTTATAACAACAACAAAAAGATTTGTAAATTGTAAAAATGAGAACCTTATGTTCTGTTCCATGATTTATCTTGTTATTATGTCATGTATGAGTCCATAAAGGATATGAAGAATGATTCCAGCAGTGTTTATGAAAGACACTTACATTCTAAATACTCCTGCAGCTGAATGAAGTCAACAGGGCTAATCTCATTTTCTAAATCAGATTCTGTGGCCATTTTGTTTGTCCTACGTCACTCTTGACCTGAGAGATGAGGACAGAGAGAGGTCAAAATGCATGATGGATGTGCATAGCTATAAAGATATTGTAAAAAATATATCTTTTTAATAAACAGAAACCATGTAATCATCTGTGGATAAAATCCATGTCAAACAAGGTTCATGAAGAAGAGAATAAATAAAACAAAGGACAGCACATTATAAGTGTGTCCCTCATTAGATGTTTATTATTACATGTTTATTTCTTAAAAAGTTTGATTATTGTGCTGAAAAACAAGATCATTATTTCCACAGGTGATTAAATGACAAACTACGGTAGGCTATTTATACGGTAGAGGACCAAAAACAAACAAATAAACATGCATTTATTAGCATACACATTTTATTAATTGAGTGCTGAATCTCATTTCGAACGCATTTAGCCAACAAAAACTAAGAATTCGTTTAATAACCTACTTTAAAGGAGACTAACTCATCTCTTAAATAAACAAATAACACCCTACACATTTATTTGAATGAATCTTACCTTTAAAAAAAAGTCGAAAATAACTCAATTAAAATCACACTATATTATGTGGATTAACACGCATGCGCTTTACATTTAGTTCACAAAAAAAAGTCGCTAAAGGAAGGTGTCGGAGTTAGTACCGAATTTTGACCCCCTGCCAGATTATTATTTCCCTCCTAGTTACTGGTAGGTTTAGGAGTGTGGGGGATATTCTGTGCAGGTCGGACAAAAACGTGAGGATAATTGCGTCATTACGTACGGTACGGAAAGCATTGCGTCATGACGTTCGCCAAAAAAACACGTCGAGCACTGTAAACGGTAGACTGTTCAGATCAACTGTGATGATTGACAGCTGTCAGAACACTCGGCGCCTTAATTCACATCACGAGCAGCGAGTCTGCTCCGGATTATTCACGCAAAGTGTTGCAGATGAAGAGAAACAGTAGGCTACCTTTAAAACAGTCAGTGCAACCGTAGCTCAATGCTAACCAGTGAGTGTTTTCATTAGTTTCCTGGTGTGTTTAATATTGTTGATCAGCTGTCAGTGTCGCACGTGCATGCTTCACCACAGTTAGTTTACCAAAAAGTTGTTTGCATGCATGCACCCTTAATTATTATTGTCTTGCATGTGATTTGAAATGCATCAGATGTGGACTGGCATGTTGTGCATCAGGTTTTGCAGGATTTGGGCAGAAGCAGACTGATCATGAGCACAGAGACTCATGTGAAGGACATTAAACCTGGACTCAAGAATCTCAATGTCATCTTCATCGTGCTGGAAACAGGTGTCCAAACAACACATCACATGCAGCCGATGAACAAAATAATTATTAACATTTCACATTGCACTAACATATCAGGAACAGTACTGGATTTCAGGAATAACTTGAATACATTGGGAAAGTGGTTTAAGTGCTGTGCTATTATCATATGGTACTATAAAAGTTTCGACACACTTGATTGTGAACAAATATTTATTTTTTTGTTAGTTTACACCAAAGTTATTGGCAACAGCTGAATATTCATATTATTTGTATGCATTACATATTTATAGCTTTACTGTAACAGAAAAAAAACAATGTTATTCAGATAGTAATCATTTTCCAAGGGAATGCAAGTTTTTCCTGAAATGCTAGAAATAATATGAATATTAAGTCAATACTTCACTATGATTAGGAGCTGTTAAGAAGAAAATAAAGGCTGTGTTGATTTTTGAAATGGGCCATTATTATGGCAGCAAAAAATTGCGATTAAAACATATGTATTGTATTTATATAAAATTGGGCTTGCATTAATTATTTTTAATACCTTATGAAATTAAACTTATTGCTGCTCTTTAATGACCAGGGTTTGAAATGGACTTTAAATTTTCAAGTTACCGGGTATTCAGAACTTCTACTAGCCAAAAAAAAAAAAAGAAGAGGAAACAAACCAGATTAACTACGTCACATCTTATATACAATATATATACACCTATCAGGCATAACAAAATGACCACTGACAGGTGAAGTGAATAACACAGATTATCTCTTCATCATGGCACCTGTTAGTGGGTGGGATATATTAGGCAGCAAGTTAATATTTTGTCCTCAAAGTTGATGTGTTAGAAGCAGGAAAAATGGGCAAGTGTAAAGATTTGAGCGAGTTTGACGAGGGCCAAATTGTGATGACTAGACGACTGGGTCAGAGCATCTGCAAAACTGCAGCTCTTGTGGGGTGTTCCGGTGACAGGGTCATGGGCGGCCAAGGCACGTTGGGTCCGATCAAACAGACAAGCTTTTGTAACTCAAATTACTCAAGAAGTTAATGCTGGTTCTGATAGAAATGTGTCAGAATACACAGTGCATCGCAGTTTGTTGCGTATGGGGCTGCATAGCCAGGGTGCCCATGCTGACCCCTGTCCGTTGCCGAAAGCGCCAACAGTGGGCACGTGAGCATCAGAACTGGACCACAGAGCAATGGAAGAAGGTGGCCTGGTCCGATGAATCACGTTTTCTTTTATATCACGTGGATGGCCGGGTGTGTGTGCGTCACTTATAGATACCACAGCACACCTTCAGGGGTCTAGTGGAGTCCATGCCTCGACGGGTCAGGGCTGTTTTGGCAGCAAAAGGGGAACCAACACAATATTAGGTCATAATGTTATGCCTGATCAGTGTATATATATATATTTATTTATAATATTTGGATTTCATACATTTGTTTCTTATTCAAACTAAATCCTGTGATCAATACAGTACAAAGAACATAAACACCACAAGGAACAAATCAAATGTCACATAATTGTTTTTTTTTAAATCTTCCCAATTGCTTCAATGCAAATTAACAAGCGTGCCGTTATTTGTATGTTCAAGGAAGCCAGATATGCGTAGATTTTGCGCAAAATAGTGTATTTAATATTTAAAGGTTTACTTCAGAGATTAGCATTAAGCTTTGTATCAATAGAAATCCGGTAGTATATTAGAATTATCGTACTTTCCCCCCTCATGCCCCCCTGAGAGGGAATTATGCATTTTATTTCTGGAAAAAAATCCTCCGATGACGCAAAGGATTTTTTGGCCAGTGGCTAGAGACTACAGCCTACTTATGCTGCCTTCACGTGCTCTCGGAATTATCGTAAATAGGAGTTTCCTAGGTAAAAATTGCACATGAACGCCCTCCACTTTCGAAATATGAATGGGATGAGCTCATAATCACGACTTCAGGAATTGTCAAATTTTCCGATAGCACGTGAAGGCAGCATTAGTTACGCATGTTTTCAAACCGCCCATTCGGTTGTTAAGTCTGACGTCACGCGGCAGCGCTTCCGGGTCCAAACGCTCTATCTCATACCACAAGAAAAACAACAAATGGTTATAATATACACACACGAGGTGTAAAACCAAAAAAAATTATAATCATAACCTTTATCTCCATACCAAAATTCCAGATGGCTACACCGTGATTCATCTTTTATAAATCGTTATAATATTAATGTCTGTGACGTTGTGAGCACAGAGACTGTTGTGTAGACTGTAAGTATTTAAAATATTTAACTTTTTAAAATGTTTGATGTTTAATATGAATAAATAGCGCTCATAAACGGCCTTCAATGGCATTCTCAAGTGAAACGAGTTGAGGCTTGGACCCAGAAACGGCGCTCCTTATGTCACGACTTAACAAGCGGATAGGGGTGTGATCTCACTCACAGATTGTAAATGCTTACAGCCACTCGGCTCGGGCATTTATAACGGAGCGGTGCGGAGTTGATCTTTACCCGCATTTCGCAGGTTGTCGGGTGTTAATTTCAAACCCTGATAATAACAAATATAAAATATAGCTGCAAGCAGCAATTATCGGGGACAAGCACAACAGAAGCAAACAAAGAAAGTAGCAGCAGGCCAACTGCAACAGTGAGTAAAGACATTTGGAGACAATTTTAAGCAAAAATGCTGAAAACACAAATACATTGAGTTGTAATGAGATATAATACCTCAAGCATGCGAATATTTGACTTTACCAGTGGGTGGCGCTGGCTCGAAACATCCTTCAGGGCATCGTGCCGATGACCCATTCCGAGTTTCGTAACGATATTCATAAAATACAGCATTTTACTTCAAAATTCAAAATGGCTGATGCCCAAAATAGCCGATATTAGACCACTTTTAGGATTTTTTTGGGCAAACTGTTCAGAAGTTATTCAAAGATAGAAATTTTTCGTATCTCCAGACCAGTAGGTGGCGCTGTACTGAAACACTGCATGTAGCCTCAGATCATGCTTGTGGTGATGTGTACCAAGTTTGGTCTGAATACGATTAAGCGTTGCGGAGAGACAGCCTTACGTCTATTTTCGCAAACGCTACGTAAAATTTGTTTGCGTGTTATTCAAAAATGTTTGATTAATAAACTTAAATTCCATAACTTTCTGTCGGCATGGTCTGAAGATGATCTGGTTCGATTTCCGTGATTTAGGGTGCAATCGAATCGTCTTGAGCCAAGGAATCAAAGGAAAAAAAGCCCTTACACTTCAAAAGTTATTAAAGGGTTAGTTCACCCAAAAATGAAAATTCTGTCATTAATTACTCACCCTCATGTCGTTCGACACCCGTAAGACCTCCGTTCATCTTCAGAACACAAATGAAGATATTTTAGTTGAAATCTGATGGCTCTGAAAGGCCTCCATTGACACAATGCACGGTTCACTCTCAAGACCCTTAAAAGGTACTAAAGACGTCGTTACAAAGTCCATCTCACTACAGTGGTTCTACAATAACTTTATGGAGTGACGAGAATAGTTTTTGTGCGCAAAAAACCCCTAAAAAACGACTTATATAGTGATGACGATTTCAAAACACGGCATCATGAAGCTTCGAAGCGTTATGAATCAGTGAGTCGAATCATGATTCGGATCGCGTGTCAAACCGCCAAACTGCTGAATCGACTCACTGATTCATAACGCTTCGAAACTTCATGATGCCGTGTTTTGAAATCGTCATCACTATGTAAGTCGTTATTTAGGGTTTTTTTGCACACAAAAACTATTCTCGTCACTCCATAAAGTTATTGTAGAACCACTGTAGTGAGATGGACTTTGTAACAACGTCTTTAGTACCTTTTAAGGGTCTTGAGAGTGAACCGTGCCATTGAGCCAATGGAGGCCTTTCAGAGCCATCAGATTTCAGCTAAAATATCTTCATTTGTGTTCCGAAGATAAACGAAGGTCTTACGGGTGTCGAACGACATGAGGGTAAGTAATTAATGACAGAATTTTCATTTTTGGGTGAACTAACCCTTTAACATAAATGTAATTGAAACTTTGGACAGTTGGTGGCGCTAGAGTGATTAAGTTAGAGACTCCATATTTGTTATAGTAACATTTGAGACTGTCCTCTATCTGTGTGGCAAATTTCACAACTTTTGAAATAGACTGCCATAGACTGTAGAGCGTAAGAATAATAATAAGAGTACCAACGGGTACAATAGGTGCATATTCACCTTTAGTGCTTAAACCCTAATAATCTCCCATTAAATACATTTCATGATATGCATCACTGCATTACTGCAGAACTGAAGGCTCTTTATTGACGTTTGTTTATTACAATACACTCTTCAGGCCTTCTATGATTAATATTTATCAGTCTAAAGTTTCATGTCAGTGGTCATCTGGACTCTGAATCTTCTCTCACGCAATCTTTTTCAAGGACGAGTGACGAAGACCAAAGACGGCCATGAGGTGCGCACCTGTAAAGTGGCCGACAAGACGGGCAGCATCAGCATATCGGTTTGGGATGAAGTCGGTGGACTCATTCAGGCTGGTGACATCATCAGACTTACCAAAGGGTGAGACTACGTTTGATATCAGTGATACACATTTAAAGTCTTACATTTTTTCCCCCTTTCAGACATTTTAACTAAGGCTGGGCAAATTTTTTTTTTCGAATAATCGTTTTTTAAAAATGTGGACATTGAACATAAGATTAACATAAATCTAATTACTAATTTTCTCCATTAGATGTCACCCTCTTATTTGCCTTGCGCGATGTTACAAAGGAGCGAGAGGCGCGCCTGTCATTCATTCATTCATTCAGTGCTTAAATAGCAGCTTCCGGTGCGTTGATGCTGAGGTGAAATGCTGTAGTAATACTACAAATCTGCAGAACCATTTGATGGACATCATCACACAGACGTTGCAACACCCCCACAGCCGAGAACACAACCGCTATAAATAGATCACATACATGTGAATGCTTGCCTTGCATTATGATCATAGTATTAAACTTGAGCTTTCACTTAACCCTCTGGTCCTCTTCGTTTAGGGGTCACACTTGTCTCCTTCGCGGTCAAAAGTGACCGAAGCCTTAAAATTTCACTTTTTTTTTCTTCAGGAAAACCAATGTAATATATTTTTGTTCAATAATATTTTTTGATTATTATTTAGAATTTTGAAGGGATTCTATGGTACTATGCAATAAGTATACAATTTTAATGAGCACTTTTTTCCATTAGAATTAATATTAAATTTTTTAATTTTTTAAATTTACATTTTTTCCCCAAAAATGCAACATTTCACATTACAATAGAGTGCAGGCCTTTAAAATAATTTTTTTTTAAGTGAGAATAGCGTCTTCTGGAGCCGTTAAAAAAAATAAAAACATGTGTAATGTTGTGTAACCATCTGTAGGCTATAGCTTCTTTTTTCAATAAATGCAGTCTTGTCTGTTAATTTCTGTCTCTCTCTCTCTCTCTGTCTGTGTGTGTGTGTGTGTGTGTGTGTGCGTGCATTTGAGCGAGAGAGTCACTTATGTATTTTTTTTTCATTTATTGATTATATTTAGCATATTCTCAAAATTTGCTGCTGCAGTCTTACCTGTCAATTTCTATGTGTGTGTGTGTGTTTGTGTGCGTGGGTGTGTGTGTGTGGGAGTGTGGCTGTCTAATTTGCACTCTTGACATTTTAGAGTGTCACCCCTTCATTGCTGTGCACTTTTTTTCTGCACAGTGGCTGATTTGTAGTTTGTACCACCAAAAGTTTCTCTGAGTTTTCGTATTTTTGCGTATTTCCCATTCATTTCCTATGTCGGTAATTTTTGACCACGAAGGAGACAAGTGTGACTATTTTTTTTACGACCCTTTAACATATCCGAATCATCTCCTTGATTGTTTTGTGTGTTCACATAGCTAATGCAACAAAAGTCACCAAGTCATCCCATTCCGATAAGGCAAAAAAATTAAACATTTCAAAACTTAAAAGTTTTCAGTCATTTTTGACCGAAGAGGACCAGAGGGTTTAAGCATGTATGTTAGCCATTATTGTCAAGGTACTGAGAGTGAGGACCCAGATGCAGAATGAGCAGGGGGTGAAATTTATTAACAATATTAGACACAGGGCAAGAATGGTGAGACAGGAACAAAGTCCAAACAATAGGGGCAGGACACAATGGGAGAACTGGCTGGTCAGGGTAGAGACAGCAAGGATGTGATGGCCAACGATGGAGACAAGGAAGCGGCTCAGGAAACAGGCTTGACAGTTGGTGACGTAACTTGCTGTAGAACCAGACTGGTAGCCAGGCCAGGAGAGTCAATGACCAGGGGAAACTCAGGACACAGGGCAGGAACCAACACAAGACACACACACGAACACAGAGACACAAACAACGAGAGATAATAGACAAACTTACACCTAAGAATAAAGAAAACAAAATAACCTAAAAAATAACTGAAGCTAGCAAAAGAGAAAAATAATATAAAAGCTCTATAAATAAGAAATAAAACAAGACTGCTCTCTTACAGGAAACTAAATAAAAGTGAAGCTAGAAAAAGCAAGACAGAACTAAAAATAAGTCTAGGGAGACTAGACCAAAAAAATAAAGACAAGAACTAGACTAGAGTAAAAACTCAGGAACAAAATCAAAACTAGAGAAATCCAAAAAACAAGGCTAGGGAAAATAAAGCAAAGGACTATAACTAGGCAAGATCAAATACTGTCACTAGGACAAGCTTAGCCAGACACACGGCATAAAACAAATGCACACAAGAGGGAAAGGAGCTCAATATAAAGGGAAGAGCACATGATGATCAGGTGAACACAATTAAAGGGTTAGTTCACCCAAAAATGAAAATTCTGTCATTAATTACTTACCCTCATGTCGTTCGACACCCGTAAGACCTCCGTTCATCTTCAGAACACAAATGAAGATATTTTAGTTGAAATCTGATGGCTCTGAAAGGCCTCCATTGGCTCAATGGCACGTTTCACTCTCAAGACCCTTAAAAGGTACTAAAGACGTCGTTACAAAGTCCATCTCACTACAGTGGTTCTAAAATAACTTTATGAATCGGCGATAATAGTTTTTGTGCGCAAAAAAACCCTAAATAGAGACTTACATAGTGATGACGATTTCAAAACAAGGCATCATGAAGCTTCGAAGCGTTATGAATCAGCGAGTCGAATCAGCGGTTTGAATCGCCAAATTTCAGCAGTTTGGCGGTTTGACACGCGATCCGAATCATGATTCGACTCACTGATTCATAACGCTTCGAAGCTTCATGAGGCCGTGTTTTGAAATCATCATCACTATGTAAGTCGTTATTTAGGGTTTTTTTGCGCACAAAAACTATTGTCGCCGATTCATAAAGTTATTTTAGAACCACTGTAGTGAGATCGACGTCTTTAGTACCTTTTAAGGGTCTTGAGAGTGAACCGTGCCATTGAGCCAATGGAGGCCTTTCAGAGCCATCAGATTTCAACTAAAATATCTTCATTTCTGTTCCGAAGATGAACGGAGGTCTTACGGGTGTCGAACGACATGAGGGTAAGTAATTAATGACAGAATTTTCATTTTTGGGTGAACTAACCCTTTAACATAATTGTCTGCATTTGAAATAGAGAGATTCTGTTTTAATGTACACTAGTGTACCTAAAATAAAAAGTTTAATATTCAGGTTTGTGGCTCTTCATTTATTTTTAATTACCCACTTGTAAACTTGTGTTCACTGTTCTTTTTTCTAAATATAGTATTTGTATTAAATCTATATTCATTGAGTTGAATCAAGAATCGAAATCGATTTGAGAGCTTGCGAATCGAAATCGAATTGGAACATCTGAATCCATACCCAGCCCTAATTTTAACATACGCTGACTATGCTCAAAAGACACATTCAATCTGCCTGAAACGAACAATCAGTTACAGTGTAAAGTACTAACTGCTTTTTTTACTAACTGCAGAACGTCTACATTTGTATTTTGCTGCAGTTACGCCTCAGTTTTTAAAGGCTGTTTGACGCTGTACACTGGAAGAGGTGGTGAACTACAGAAGATTGGAGAGTAAGTTTGAATCATTTCATTTTATTTAATCATTCATATTTTTGCAACAGCAGTATAGTTATCGTTAGGGGAAAAACTAAAGTAAAATACAGACAAATATATGTTAAATTTCACCTTGCCCAAAATATTTAATTGTGAATGAATTAACGTTTTTGTATCCAATTTGTAAGATTCTGCATGGTGTATTCTGAGGTGCCAAACTTTAGTGAGCCTAATCCAGAATATTTGGCCCAGAAAACGGTATGTCTTCTAGATTTATTTTTGTGGATTTCTATCTTCAAGGGATAGCTCACCCAAAAAATTTAAATAAGCCCATGATTTACTCACCCTCAAGCCATCCTAGGTGTATATGACATTCTTCTTTCAGACGAATACAATCTGGCAGTGAATGCCAGCCCCAAAAAGTGCATTTATCCATCATATAACTGCTCCACATGGCTCCGGGGGTTAATTAAGGCCTTCTGAAGCGAATCGATTGGGTTTTGTAAGAAAAATATCCATATTTAAAACTTTATAAAGTAAAATATCTAGCTTACGCCTGATCGCCTTCCGTATTCAACTTACGAATAAAGTGTAGCGCCTCTCACAGTTCAAAACGCTTACGCTACATCCGACATCATCATCACGCTACTTTTTCCATAAGTCGAATACAAAAGGCGGTTGGCCGGAAGCTAGATATTTTACTTTATAGCGTGTTAAATATGGATATTTTTCTAACACAAACACACCACTTCGCTTCAGAAGGCCTTTGTTAACCTATGGAGCCATGTGGAGCAGTTATGTGATGGATGGATGCACTTTTTTGATGAATGGAAGCACTTTTATGATGGATGGATGGATGGATGGATGGATGCAATTTTATGATGGATGGATGGATGCACTTTTATGATGGATGGATGGATGGATGTACTTTTATGATGGATGGATGGATGGATGTACTTTTATGATGGATGGATGCACTTTTATGATGAATGGATGGATGGATGCACTTTTATGATGGATGGATGGATGGATGGATGTACTTTTATGATGGATGGATGCACTTTTATGATGAATGGATGGATGGATGCACTTTTATGATGGATGGATGCACTTTTTATGATGAATGGATGCACTTTTATGATGGATGGATGGATGGATGGAGTGACATTTATGATGGATGGATGGATGGATGCACTTTTATCACTTTTATAATGGATGGATGCACTTATGATGGATGGATGGATGGATGGATGGACTTTTATGAGGAATGGATGCACTTTTATGATGGATGGATGGACTTTTATGATGGATGGATGGATGCACTTTTATCACTTTTATAATGGATGGATGCACTTATATGATGGATGGATGGATGGACTTTTATGATGAATGGATGCACTTTTATGATGGATGGATGCACTTTTATGATGAATGGATGCACTTTTATGATGGATGGATGGATGCACTTTTATGATGGATGGATGGATGCAATTTTATGATGGATGGATGGATGCACTTTTATGATGGATGGATGGATGGATGTACTTTTATGATGGATGGATGCACTTTTATGATGAATGGATGGATGGATGCACTTTTATGATGGATGGATGCACTTTTTATGATGAATGGATGCACTTTTATGATGGATGGATGGATGCACTTTTATGATAGATGGATGGACGGATGCACTTTGATGACCTTCCAATTTTGGGCTCCCATTCACTCCCAATATAAAGCTTGGAAGAGCCAGGACATTTTTTTAATATAACTCAGATTGTGTTCGTCTGAAAGAAGATGTCATATACACCTAGGATGACTTGATGGTGAGTAAATCATGGGATAATTATCATTTTTGGGTGAACTATCCCTTTAAAGAGGCCATATGATGCTGTCTTAAAAGTTAATTATTTTTAATGTGTGTACAAGAATGGGTTAACATGTTTTAAATGTAAAAATAAAAAAACACTTTATTTTTCACATACTGTACATTTTTGCAGCAAATTCTATTCCCACTGAATCTCGCTGATTGCGTTCGGGTTTCTACAAAGCCTCTCCTTCTGAAAAGCCAGAGTTCTCTGATTGGCCAGCTGACCCAGTGCGTTGTGATTGGTCAAACGCCTCAAGCAATGGCCCCTTATCATAATCAAAAGCTTCAGCTTGCAAGGTTTTTAAAGCAATTGTAAACACATAGATAAAGGGATAGTTCACCCAAAAATGAACATTACCCCATGTTTTACCCTCTCTCAAGTCATCCTAGGTGTATATGACGTTCTTCTTTCAGACGATTCAATCGGAGTTATATAAAAAAAAATGTCCTGGCTAATCCAAGCTTTATAATGGCAGTGAATGGTGAAAAGTGAAAGCGCAGCATTCATCATAAAAGCAATCATTCAACTTCAGGGCGTTAATAAAGGCCTTCTGAAGAAAAATATCCATATTTTTAACTTTATAAACTATAATCACTGGCTTCCGGTAACGGGCGTACATTATTCTAGTTCCGGCGGAAGAGTGACCTCTGACCCAACGCATAGTGCATTGACAAACACAGAAGTGCAGAGGATAGAGCAAAACAAAACACTGGTCACGAATTGGGAGTCTAAAACAGAAGCTTTTAAAGAGAAATGTGGGAGGAGCTTGAGTTTGAACAGCGAGAGGCATCGACTTGATCATCGAACCACTCTCGACCTGAGTTTACGCTACTCCTACATCCTACGTCATGCATCGGGTCAGAGGTCACTCTTCAACCAGAACTCGTGTACGCCCGTTACCAGAAGCCAGTGATTATAGTTTATAAAGTTATAAATATGGATATTTACAAGAGTAGGACTTCCAGGTTCAGGATGCTGTCCTCTGTGCACAAGCGAGTGTTTGGGTTGTATTGCTCAGGAACAGCTTTTTAACCTCTCATCCAAACACACAGCGCCTCTGCGACGTGACAACAACACTTCCATTCACTGAAACCTTCTTTATTTGCGTATGCCTTTGAGCAGGCATTTTGCTAATATTACACACTGTGACTGGACTTTTGTCCCTGTTAGATAGAATTCATCTTTTTTTGTGGGAGACTTTGTAACTTTGCAGATCTTATACATGCACAAACAGATACATTACACACTAAAGAAAAAGGAAAAACATTAGAAAGCATCATATGGCCTTTTAAAAATGAACCTATTCACTATTTTGAAAAACACCCAATTAAATACTGGTCATGGTAATTGACTTTCTTCTTGTTACCGGTCAGGGACTGAATGACCAGAGCAACATGAACAGCAGCACTGGAGCCACTGCAGGTATAGCCATATAGCGCTTCATCACTGCTTAATAGATAGTAAGGTAGTTGTTAAAGGGTAACTAGACCCTAAAACATCTTATTTTCAGTCTCTTGTTTACAAAAGAATCCGTGGTGAAATGAAGGAACAAACGCAAAGTCTTCCCCACGTGAGCTGGATATTCATTAAAAATAAAGTTCATCCATGCATTCATAATTTTGGAATCCGAATGATCTTATGCGGCATGTTTAGAAATTCTATCAGGTTTAGGTCCATGTAGGCCTTTGTTATGTTAGTGGCACGAGTCGGTGGGCGGGGCTACAGAATCAGGCATTGTTCTTCTTCTGTTGAGACGGTGCTTCACTACACTCTCACAACATAGCCTGGCACATTCTGAGATCGAGCGTTTGCTGGGCCTGGTGTCAATAAAAGCTTTTCTTTGACTAACAAGGAAGTTTTCAGCTCTGAAACTTACAGGTTATTTTTATATTACCTTAACCTTTTATATATCAAAAGCTCAATCTCAATTCATCACCCCTTTAATTCTACAATATATGGTGTAAAAACGTCTGTTTTTCCGAGTGCTGCCCTCTTAAGGTTGAATGGTGGCTACTGCAGTTGAATTTTCCTATTGGACGTTGTTTGCCATCGTGATAGTGTTAATTTTGTCAATTATTTTTAATTTAGTCTTAGTCTTATGCCAAATGTTAGTTTTAGTCATATTTAGTCATTGACATATTTTTTTTTGTTAGTCAAGTTTTAGTTGACTTAAAGTCAATTTTTTTGTCTAGTTTTCGTCAAAAGTCAAGTTTTAGTCGACTAAAAGTCTCATCATTTTAGTCTAGTTTTAGTCAAAAGTCAAGTTTTAGTCGACTAAAAGTCTATTTTTTTGTCTAGTTTTCGTCAAAAGTCAAGTTTTAGTCGACTAAAAGTATCATCATTTTAGTCTAGTTTAGTCAAAAGTAAAGTTTTAGTCGACTAAAAGTCAATTTTTTTGTCTAGTTTTCGTCAAAAGTCAAGTTTTGGTCGACTAAAAGTTTCATAATTTTAGTCTAGTTTTAGTCAAAGGAAAACTCAATATATTGTGTGGCAAAATAAGTTACATAAAATACATATAACCTGCATAATGTATGTGCCACAACACCATAGCTAACTGGTTGATTTACAGCATAGATGCCTAAAATCAGCATTAGCTTATGAGATGATGGGCTCAAAAATCGATTTCGATCTTGATTCAGTATGAATTCATATGTATATAGCCTACTGTACATAAGGAAAAATAAGTTTGCCTTTTAGCACTATTTTAAACTTTTTGGGGGGTTAAATTATATTTGCTTGCATTCATTACTATTCACTATTATTAACATTTAAAAATTTCACAAATAAGTATGCAGTTATGATCTGCAATACTTTTCTGAGCAACTAGACTACATGAATATTACCATACATACAATACAGGCACCAGTAATGGCATTACAAATGAAAATTTATTTTTCCAGCCACAAAATGACTAATTTGCCTCTCTGCATTGGAATTCTCTATTTTAACCTTAATTACTACACTAATTGTAATATAAATAATACAAATATTAGAAGACAAATGTTTTAAGTGGTCATTAATGGACCATACTTATTGCACAAATAGTATTTCGTACCAAAAGACCTCCTCAAAATATTCAAAAAAATATTATTGAACTAAAATATAGGCTATTTATTTTAAAAATAGTTAAGGTGTATGGTTACATTTGACCATCAATGAGTATGAGTGTGACCAATTAGTAAGGAATACCTGAGGGCTAAATACAATAAAAACATTAACATTAATGTTAACAATGTTGCATCGCCATCACTCTCCATTATAAAATGATCTTGTAAATATGGCTGATGTAACAATCAATGCACACTATGCTGTACTGTTTACCAAAAATTGCTGCAAACACCTGTATGGTGAAGCTGTTATGCATCCGCTCAAGCCACCCGCTGCGAGATGACAGGCTGGCAGCAACCGGAGTATGAGACCTGTACATGAGCAACAGCGCAAACTCTTTCGGAATATTTTGAACAGCTGAATATTTTATCTCATGATGAAAAAGTAGAGACGATTGTAGACGAAAATGAAGAGAGATTTTAGTTAGTTTTTATTTTATGCAAAACATTTTAGTCTCGTCTTTTCTCGTCAACAATAATGCATGTTAATTTAGTCTTAGTCAGCGTTTTTGGACATTGGTGCAGTCTCGTCATTGTCTCGTCTTCGTCATGGAAAAAAAGGTTGTTGACGAACATATTTAGTCTTGTTTCGTCTGACGAAATTAAAACTACATCGTGACGTATGTTGGCTCTTCCAACGGCTCACTACCACCGCCCCTGGCACGAGCTCACCACACCCTAATCAATCCGTCACTGCGGGTCTCAGGTGCACGCCCCCCGCTCAACCCCGCCCTCGTTTGGTCCCCTCTGACTTTTCCAGCATTTTTCAATAATCGCCAGTGGGTGGAGTTAGGATCTGATCAGGGGTTGAGTTTAGTGTTAGACCGATATATCGGCCGGCCGATATATCGGGCCGATATTTGTGATTTTTAGGTGTATCGGCCGATACAAGGCTGCTGCGTTCGCCGATATTTTTTCCCCGGCATTATTTACAGACAGGTGTCCACACAGGCAGCTCTGAGCTGCTGGAGACGCTGCAGTAGAGGTCTTCACGGGTCCAAAAATTCATACCCGAACCCGAAGAGACCCGTAATGTGCTTAACGGAACCGACCCGGACCCGTCTATTATTTTAAAAGCTGGACCCGGACCCGTGCAGATCCGAGAAATGCCAAAAAAGTAGTACCCGGAACCGACCTGGACCCATCTATTATTTAAAAGCTGGAACCGAACCCGGCGCGAAGACACAGACCCGACTGGACCCGATTGTCACATATTCCACAATAACTGATATTAACAAGTCAATAAACAAGTTATGAAAAATGTAACTTTTTGTCTTACGTTACCTAGCCGTCGTCTCCCTTCCTTGTAACGTTACTTGTGATGCATTACATCCTTGCCAAAAAGTTAAATCCATGTTATTCCTCTCTTGTTATTCCAAGCATGCTTAATTCACTCATCATTTCAGCTTTAAAAGTCCACTTTATGTCACGGTGACGGATGACAAATGCGTCTTTGCAGATTTGCATTTCGCCAAGTTAACTCGCATAATAACTTTGACTGTTTGCCTTTTTGAACTATAATAACGATTGCTCGTTCGGTGGCCGCTGACGTCCACATTATTTATTTGCTATCATCTCTGTGAGCCGAGTCTGACCACCAAAACTTTAAGAAATAAGACGGTTCATTCATATTATTAAAGTCAATCACAGCGGAAGCTCGGGTTGCCATAGAAACATGACACGCGCTTGAGACTGCACATGCGCGGTGGCTGGAGCAACCTGAAATATGAGCTTTTTTACGCAATTTGAGCACCATAGAAAACATTTGTGACAGTTCACCTGAGATTTTGTTGCTGATTTTAAATATATTATTTAAATATAAGTTCAAATCAAACTTCAACAGTGCATCACACGTAGACAGCACTTACTTTTTTCTCATGTTTGTCCACAATATGCATGAAGGATGCCCGGACAGAAGAGGTGCCCGTGGTTTTAACTTCTTTATATTCGTTGTTTTTTAGCTTTTTTCGCACATCACTAATGAAGGTAACCATTATTATTACACTGCGCTTGCAGAGAGAGAGAGAGAGAGAGAGAGAGAGAGAGAGAGAGAGAGAGAGAGAGAGAGAGAGCGAGCGTGAGGCGAGCGAGCAAGAGAGAGAGATCGCTCGTGTTTTTCTTCTTTCTTTTTTTTAAACTTTCCGGCTCACACTTTTCTTATCCTAATTTTACAGTTGCAAGTTACAAAAAACACACAAGCAGTGCTGACTGACTCTGATCACGGGCAGGTGTTCTCTAAGTCCGGATCGACTCCGGTATCCGGTACCCGGGTCCACGGGTCTCGGGGGCTCCGTGAAGACCTCTACGCTGCAGTTCATGCACTGCCCCTCCCCCACTAGCAGAGCTAGAATCTTCTCTTCAAGAAAACGATACGTTTTAAACTTTCAAAGCATCTTTTAACTGTTTGACTGAGTTGAAATATTGCCATACACTTTGAAAGTGGAAACACGTTGCTCTATATGTTCTTGCAACTATAGCTAAGCAAGTTTGTGCGTCCAAATGGAAACCGCAAATGCTGAATGTCTATAAAACTGCTTTCCATTGTATTTAGGGAGCAGCAAATAGCGAAGTTGTAGGCTATTCGTATGCATACGTTATCTGTTACGAACACTGGTCATAGGATTAAGTAATGCCGACGTACTGTGGTATTTGTGGGAGTTTTATTCAGCGACCACCTGGCTGCGGTTTGGACGTGTGTGTCTCTCCAGTGTTTCCCACACATAGACTAAGTCGCCACAGAATCAACACCGGCCGCCACATATTGAGTTCTTTGGCGGCTGCCAAAGCAAATTTTTATCCCACTAAAGCCTTATTTGATCGGTGAGTGATGAGACTGACTGTTGCGCTTCTGACAGGTCGCATGTGTTGCTGAGAGAAGGAGCAGAGAGCGCGCCCCTCTTCCGGCTGCGCGCGCGCACACTCTGACCGTCTTCAAACTGTCTTGCTCCCTCGTGCATATTAATCAAAATCAATTGAGAATTGACACAATGGTAAAAGGTCGACCGAAGTTTCACGTGGAGCATTGGGAGATTTGTTCCTGAATTACCGCTAGTGTTGCTCTACAAGAGATTAAGTTAAGTGCACCTAAGCATTAAATGACTAGGTTGTAAATAGTTTTAAAATTAAGTATAGTACAGTCAGTGTGCACTTGATTATGCTGCTTGCTTGTTGCTACTGTGTGCAATAGTGTCATTATTTAATTTATGCTTAAATATTTATTTTCACCACTGAACTCTTTTTTTTCATGTTCTACCTCACCTGTTTTTACTATTTGTTAAATATTGTTTTTTTAGTTCAATAAATGTTCCTTTTTTTAAATTGAGACTTGTAAAATTGTTATCATCATGATCATTGTGTCATTTTTATGATGTAAATCGAGGGAGCAAAAGCAGTATCGGCTCCAAATATCGGCTCAAGAAAATCGGCAGCCCGTATCGGTCATCGGCTAAGGCTGATGAAAAAAAAGTCAGTATCGCATCGGCACTAAAAAATCCATATCGGTCGATCCCTAGTTGAGTTACCCTTTAAGTTTAGGTATTGAGTAGGATCATGGTCATGACGAATAAGGCATTAATATGTGCTTTATAAGCACTAATAAACAGCCAATGTCCTAGTAATACGCATGCTAACAAGCAACTAGTTCATAAAGTGTTGTCAAATATTCATGCAATGTATTCATATATTCATTCAATGTGCTCTTTGAAGGTAACGACACTCCCAATGGAAATGGGGTGAATTCTCAAAGCTCTGGAAACTCCACCAATCCACAGCCGGGTGGACGAGCGAGCGGTGGAAACGGAAATAGGTCGACACCAAGTCCCGGTGTGGGGGGAAGTTCTGTAAGCAACGGCAAAGAGACACGGCGAACTGTCAAAAGATGATTTCATGTAGTTGTGGAGCAACATAATCATTTCAAAATGCTTTTGGTGAGCAGCCATCTGTCATGTCTCATCTGAAGACAGATTCAGAAGATTGCTAAACTCTGAGCTTCATGCTTTCGTTATGCTGGTTTTACTCTACAGATTGTCCAGTCTTGTAAAGTCACGTTTTATGATGTATTTCTACAGTTTTCTTGTTTCACCCTCTCAGAATGGACACTGTTATAGTTTTAGCCCAACTTCTGATTGTTAGTCCACTTTTGATTATCAACATTAATAGGTTACACTTTACAATAAGGTTGTATTAGTTAACATTAGTTAATGCTTTAGTTAACATGAACTAACCATGAACGCCTGTAGCTTTACTGTTTGTAAGGTTATCTTACTGTACATATTTACATTGGTGTACATACCAGTTGACACACACTTCTAACTCCCCATCTTACTCTAAATGTAAAAATGCTGTTGTGTCACATCAACATTATTAAACAAAGCATTTATTAATGGATTTTGTGACCCTTATTGGAAAGTGTACACTATTTCAACATTACCTGATGTGTTAACATTTGTAGGTTCATTCATGGTTCCCACGCTTCTTGAAAGTACTTGAATTTCAGACACATGTATTCAAGGCCTGGAAAGTACTTGAAAACAAATATAGGTCCTTGAAAGTGCTTGAATTAAATTTGAAATACATTTTGTTTAGAATGGTGTTATTTAAAAAAATTGTCCTACAGTATATGCACTATCAAAGACAGAACAAAACGTTGCTCATGTTCGGGGGCTGAAGGGTTAGTGGGGGTTTTGTCACTTATTGAGCAGTAGGCTAGCTGGAGCCATTTACCTCCAGTCTTTGTGCTAAGCTAGGCTAGTGGTGGGTGCGTCAGACAGAGTTGAGACACAACCAGACACGGAGATGAGAATGGTGTGTATGGACTTATCTAACTCTGGGAGATACGGTGAATAAGCTAAAGTCCCAAAAAGTCACCATGTTCCTTTAAGTAGCCTACTTTAAGAGGTCTTTCGTGATGCTACATATGCTGGGTTATGAATCTGATAGGTGCTTGAAATAAAATAAATGGTGCTTGAAAAAGTCCTTGAAAATCCTTGAATCTGGTGTTCATGAAAGAGTGGGAACCCTGTTCATTACAAAGCAGTAAATACTAATAAATGCTTTGTTAATAGCAAGTCGTGTTAATAAAGAGTCTACAAATGTTAGTCACATGTCAGGTAATGTTGAAATAGTGTACACTTTACAATAAGGTTCTCAAAATTCATTAATAAATGCTTTGTTGAATGTAAGTAATGATAGGTTGTTAATGTTTATACACACTTAACAATCTGTTGATGTTCAGATGGTTTCCACTGTAGAATTATGTTTACCAACAGCCCAAAATCAATGGCGTATTAAATAATGTTGATAAGGTACACAGCAGCATTTTTACCTTAAGCGTAAGATGGTGAGTTCGAAAATGTTCTTCCTTAGTGTGTGTCAATTGCTACGTAAACTAATGTAAATATGTACAGTAAGATAACCTTACAAAAACAGTAAAGCTACAGGCGTTGGTCACGGTTCGTTCATGTTAACTAATGCATTAACTAATTGCACTGTTAACGTGAATAGATGCAAAAAATTATATATATATATATGAGTGAGTTAATGTTAATAAAGATGAACTAATGCTGAACAGAAGTGTTGTTCATGTTAACTAATGCATTAATTAATGTTTACTAATACAACCTCACTGTAAAGTGTTAGCCATTAATATTATTTAGTCATTTTTAAAATGACTACTTTGTCAGCTAAAATAAATCTTATTAGGTAAATGAAGCCAAAAACAAGCGCCAATAAGCAGGTTCCAAGTGGATGGTAAATGTGACGACAGTTGTCAAGATTTGTAAGTTTTAGTGCCCTCTAAGAACAGAACGTCATCAAATTTAATACGTTTCCCAGGTTCCTCAGAACTTAAAAAAAAAAATAATTACATGTCTATAAATTAAAATGATAAATTCTCTACTGCTATTGTTGCTTCCTCTCTGCCATTCTCTCTCAATTTCTCCTGTCCCAATGAGATTATTTCAATATATAATGACACTATATCTAATGCCTTTGAGGAACTTTCCCCATTAAAGGAACACGCCAACTTTTGGGACTTTAGCTTATTCGCTGTATCCCCCAGAGTTAGATAAGTCCATACATACCATTCTCATCTCTGTGTGTCATAACTCTGTCTGACGCACCCACCGCTAGCCTAGTTTAGCACAAAGACTGGAGGTAAATGGCTCCATCTAGCCTACTGCTCAATAAGTGACAAAATAACGCCAACCTTTTCCTATTTACATGTTGTGATGTGTATAGTTACATTGTGTACTAAGACCGACAGAAAATGAAAAGTTGCTATTTTCTAGACCGATATGGCTAGGAACTATACTCTCATTCCTGCGGAATAATCAAGGAACTTTGAGCCGTACCATGAGTGCAGCAGTGCAATGATATTACACAGCGCCTGAAAATAGTCCCCAGCACACTCTCTGTGAAAGCAGGTTGTCACGTTGGTTATGTTGACGGAAGTTAGCCTATTTTCAGGCGATGAGAGAATAGTTCCTAGCCATATCGGTCTAGAAAATCGCAACTTTTCATTTTCCGTCGGTCTTAGTACACGATGTAACTATACACATCACAACATGTAAATAGGAAAATGTTTCGTTATTTTGTCACTTATTGAGCACTAGGCTAGCTGGAGCCATTTACCTCCAGTCTTTGTGCTAAGCTAGGCTAACGGTGGGCACACACAGAGATGAGAATGGTATGTATAGACTAGGGGTATAACGTATTCGAACCAAATTGTTTTGGTACAGGGCTTTCGGTTTGGTGCACGCGTGTACCGAACGGTTTCCGAATGCAGTCTTTAACAATCGGCTTGTTTTAAGCGCGGAACACACTTCAATCCGAGTTCCCACACGAACATATTAAGTATTCATTTTATCACGAAATTCAAACGATAAATGCCGTTTTGACGCTCTTTAATGTGGCATGACTGATCACTGTTCTAGCGGCCGCGCGTTGCGCGTGTGAACGCAATCATCTGTGAGTGCGATCGATCATCTCTTCCTAGAGAAAAAAACATGAAGAAACATCTGAAGATAAGTTAAGGATACATTACACAACTTACTGTCACGTATCATACGAGGTGTAAGTGCTCAATCAGTGTTTCAACGGTGGAAATACCTCAATAAAACTGCTTGTAAACAATAGGGGTGTGCATTGGGACTGCCCTCACAATTCGATTCGATTACGATTCACCAGGTAACGATTCGATTCAATTCGATTCTACGATGCATTGCGATGCATCAAAATTCTACTGCACACAACAAGGCAAATTTTTAATCAGTCATGAGGCAATACAAGCAGTCAGATATTGAACAACAGATTTTATTGGCTGCCATGTGTGTATTATCACTCTCCTGTATCTTTGACATAAATGTCATTAAATAAAATAAAATTGAATGGTACAGGGTATTGGATATGGCATTTTCAAACCTGAAAAAGAAAACATAAATCACTGCTTTCAGTGCTTTGAATGAGAAATGTTTCTCTTCTCTGCTTTAGAACCATTTGAAATTAAATAGAGCAATAATAACAGCCAACTTTTTCCAGCAGTGAACATATGTGTTTTAATTAATCAGTAATCTCCCTCCGCCTCAGCCATCTTGATTGTTGTTGTTGTTATGACCCCGGAAGTAATTGAAACTTCACAACTTTATTGTCCAACTCAAGGCCAGAAAATAAAAGATGACATAATCGATTATGGCACTTAGACGCATCGATGCTGAATCGTGTATGCCCCGCATTGCGATGCATTGCCGAATCGATTATTGTTGACCCCACTAGTAAACAATGTCATGTAGCATCACATTTACCTCAGGCAGTTATTCAGTGTCCACAGAATTTTATTCACTAGAGAAATCAACTTTTTCACTAAATATATGCACTATATAAGCCTATATATTCATTATATTCTACTTAACCTGTTAATGATGTCTTGATTATTTCATGTATGTTTAAATAAACCTGTCATGAAAATGAGACACTGTGTATAAATGATTACATTTCAACAACGAATTGGAGAAAAAAACATTTTATAATTAGATTTAGAAGTTATTGCAAAAACTGCCAAATGTGAAGTTTACATGTTTGCGTACTATGTTATTTGAGTGTTGAATATTAGACCTAAAAATAAATAGCAACTGAATTTAGGCTAATAGTTTGGGCTCTGTTGTTAACCTTTAATATTAATGTGCAAGTAAGGCTCCCTGTATAGTTTACAGCAATATCTTCAATAAACTTTTAGTTATAATGTAATTAATTTAAGGACAGACACATTTTTTTCAGTAAACCACTGTTTAGTAAAAATAAATAAATAAGCATTTTTGTAAAACTGCTGTACCGAACCGTGACTTCAAAACCGAGGTACGTACCGAACCATCAGTTTTGTGTACCGTTACACCACTAGTATGGACTTATCTAACTCTGGGGGATACGGTGAATAAGCTGAAGTCCCAAAAAGTCGGCGTGTTCCTTTAAAGGTGCCATAGAATGCATTGATACAATATTTTAAAGTGTTCTCTAATATCTGCACAGAAGGTATGTGGCTTAGGTAAGGGCAAAAATTCTCCAGATACGGTTTTACATGTCCATTTACAACCCTAGGATTTGTCCCTAGAATGAAATGGGCCGGGAGGGTCATGAATAATAATGTTGAGCTCTGCTCTGATTGGCTGTTGCACAGCGAGGGAGCGTACACAGCAAACAGATCTCTACTGTCCGACATGAACGATGGAGAGATTAGGCATCCGACCTTGTGTTTGAGCCTGTATCAGACAAAGATACAGATTTTGATTTTGAAGCCTACATCAGTTGTACGCAGGAGCTGTGATAAACTCTGAAATACAAACGTACACTCTAAAAATGAGTAATGAAAGTTAAAGGTATGCGTCTTCAACTTTATAAGAACTCACCTTCATGTTCATGCCATTGCTTATTCAGACTACGTATTGCAGTATGAAGAGGCACCGCACGCACCTTTTAGTGTTATTAATAGGGTTGGGTACCATTCACATTTTAACCGAAATGTAACAGAATTAAACATTTTAACCAACGGTAACTTTTAGGGATGTTTACCTCAATAACTGTAAAGAAACTGTAAGTCATTCACAGAAGTGTTATCGACATTATGCCTTTTTTAAAATTGAATTTCTATGAAAAGATTTCCCACAAATTCTGTGTTGTGTATTTTCTGGTAATCAAATGAAGACATCAAATATTAATTTAACTTATCTTTTAATTTAATTCAACGTTTTTGTCAAACATACGGAGCTTTATACTGTTAAAATTAAAACATGGAAGAAAAATGTTGATTATTATTTATAATTTATTATTATTACATAAGTGTTAGTATTATTATTACATTGAGACGTATCTAAATTCCATTGTACAACAGTAATATATTTGTCAAGTTAAACCAAACTTTTATTTTGTCGTGTTGCCGTGAAGAGCTTTGAGTTTCTGTGTGTTTATGATATGATGGTAGATTTTCTCAAATGAAACGGTACTTCCACCGACATCACGCATGACCTTTCTGATGTGATGACTTCATACATAGTGAAGAAGCACAACACCAAAGTCGTGCATTTGAGGTTAAAAAGTATGTAAATGTTTATTTTTCTTGAAAATGGCCGATGGTTTGTCTAGATAAGACCCTATTCCTCATCGTGCAGAGCCTCTGAAGCCCTTCCTTTGAAACTGCATTGATTTGGACCTTCAACCGTTGATTGCCATTGAAGTCCATTATGTGAAGAAAAATCCTGGAATGTTTTATTCAAACTTTTTTTTCGACTGAAGAAAGAAAGACATGAACATCTTGGATGAGATGGGGGTGAGTAAATTATCAGGAAATTTTCATTTTGAAGTCAACTTATGGTGTTTCATTAGCCTGACGTCGTCATACTCAGATTCGGGGCTAAGTTCGGCTGGCATCCGGGCTAGTGTTTCATAGTCTTTGACCTGGAAACTTGTACATTATAAAGGTATAAAAATATGCATTTCTCCTCATTTCATAAGTCTACCACATGCCCTTGGTTTGAAACTTAAACTGGGTGATGACTAGACAAGAACTTCAACCTCTGTAATATTTAAGCACTATTTAAGGTACAAGAATCTGTGCCAAATTGTCATTATAGTGCATATCAAAATAGTGCATCATTAGCCACGTCTCTATTCATAATACAGCACAGCCTTGAGAGCTTTTTTGCTTATATGAAATGGTTACATCAGCTGGGCGACAGTGAACAGTATTTTCACAGCTAGAACACCGTTTTGACCAATCGAGTAACCAGGACTGGAGCGATCTGTTCTGTAATACCCCTATGTTATTGGTTATATAGTGCAAATACCATCCCGATTAACATACAAATTTGATGCGTAATTGTAATGCATTTCCAATTTGTATTTGGTATTAAATTGAGACTTATGAAAATAAAAATGAGATCGATGGTCGCGCGCTTCTTATCAGTGCGAAAGAGACTCAAAATACTCTGTCGATTTTGGTATTTCAGCCAAGTGTTATACATCATTATAATCTGTTAAGCTTCTACTTTTATTTGTGTACACTCACACTAAAAACAAAATGTTGTGCTTTTTGCAAATTAAAGAAAACAAACATGATGCGCGATCTGCTGCCTCTCTCTCAATGAAGTTCATTCTGATACACTTCAGAAAATGAACTGTAACTTGGTGAATACTTGTCACACGGACATGAGACATATGTTTAAAGAAACTATGAAATGTCAGGTTTTAAATACTGTAAATCAAAAGCGTAAACAGATATTCTCTGTTTATATAATCAGTTTGAAAATAGAGAGATGTCAGTCGTTCGCCAGCATCTTCATTAGTGTTAATGTGGCCACGCCCACGGAGCGTGCATTCTTTTGAAAGTCAAATGCTGATGTCATCCACGCGAGTATCCCCGCCCGCATCAACTCGAATAAACACGTCAAGTTTAGTGCATGTACTTTACATCGTTTTGAGGCGCAGTGAGCAATCATCCTGGAATAATTCATCTCAGAAGAAAAGCTGTTCAATTTCAAACTGTTCAAAACGTTTATTGTGTGTGGATATTAAAATGAAAGCAGCAAATCAGAAAAAAAAAATATTTTATTTATTTATTTTTATTTATTTATGTTTGTAATGTTTAGGTAATTGAAGTGCTAAAAGTGTTGTGAATTACAGTATTCATGCCTGTAAAAAAGAATGACAAATATGCAAAAACCTAATATTCTGTGAACGAGAGACTTTTATTTTGACGTGATGATGCTTTGTGGGGCATGTCAGGAGTTTGTAGGGTGGCTAACTGTTATTTCTCAATTATGTTTCACACATTGCCTCATTAAGTGTCCAAAGAAAGCTGGGAAATCTTAGTAATAGGCCAAGATAAAAGTGATGGCACTGTAAATAAATTCATATTTATAGTATCCACACATCCAACCACATTTAAGCCCATGTATACTATATGATGCTAAAACAGGTGCAGATATTGTTCTTTAATAATAGAAGTGGCTGGTTATTACGGAGGAATTCAGCATATAATGGAATGGTGCCGTTTGTTCAAGATTTATTGCACTAAAAATGAATATGTTACTGTATATACTGCATGATGCTGAAACAGTAGCATAGTATAGTATTGTATAATAGACAGTACATTCCAATACCTTGTGTCTGGATAGAAAGGAGTTCAAAATAATGGAGCGTTGCAGTTTGTTTAAGGTTGCTGATATTGTTTGATATTCACTCAGCCCTACGGTTCCTCTGTGATCAGTTGTATGTTGGACAAGGGCTGATGGGATACAGTAGTGCCACAGTGCTTCATCAGGCGGAAGCCCGCAGAAAAAGGCTTCATAGTGGAAATGATGAGAGCCAAGCAGTCTGCCACATCTTTATTTGGAGCGCATGCCAATGCTGGAGTATGACCTAAAAACATGGCACAATTAATGTGTGCAAGAACATTTCAAACACAAGTATTATGAAAGGATGAGTTGTCCTTAAAGGAACACTCAACTCTTTTTGAAAATAGGTTCATTTTCCAACTTCCGTTAAACAGTTATGTTTTACCATTTTTTAATCCATTCAGCCGATCTCTGTCTGGCGGTAGCACTTTTAGCATAGCTTAGCATAGATCATTGAATCTGATTAGAACGTTAGCATCTCGCTCAAAAATGACCAGAGAGTTTTGATATTTTTCCTATTTAAAACTTGACTCTTCTGTAGATCGTGTACTAAGACCGACGGAAAATGAAAAGTTGTAATTTTCTATGGCTAGGAACTATACTCTCATTCCTGCGTAATGATCAAGGAACTTTGCTGCCGAACCATGGGTGCAGAGGTGCAATGATATTACGGCAACAAAGTTCCTTGATCATTACGCAGGAATGAGAGTATGGTTTAACTCTAGGAGAGTTGGAAAAGGAGCCTATTTTCAAAAAAAAAGTGGAGTGTTCCTTTAATGTAAGAATCATAAAGTGCGTCATTACGTTCGCTCTGCAACTTGGAAACTATGGCTTCTCAAACTACAAGCTCAATAAAAATGTGACAAACAGCAGCAACCCAGCTAACTAAGAACGCGGGAGCTGCAATGGAAACAGACGAAGAAATTGTTGAATAAAGTTATTTGTGTCTGTTTTTGCGCACACAAAAAGTATTCTCGTCGCTTCATTAAATACAGGTCGAACCACTGGAGTCACATGGAAGATTTTAACAATGTCTTTACTTCCTTTCTGGATCTTGAAAGTGTTAATTATAGTGCTGCGCAAATTAACGCATTAACGCGGGCGAAACATTTTTTCAGTTTAACGCATTAAAAATATTTCGTATTATTTTTATATTAAATATTCCGTTTTTAATTTCCATTTTTGCCCAGCGTTACATTATATGATCATGCTCTTATTCATATGAATGCTTTTAAACAATCTAAGCGTGTGACAAGACACAAGAGAACGCGCTGTATATCAATCTCCTGTCTTTGCGGGTGCGTCTCAATCCGCTCCCTAGTTCAGTAGTCAGGGCACTGATCAGGGAGTCATCCACATTCATGTACACACGATATACTGATTTACCACTTAGGAAGCTAGGGAGCTAATCGAGGGACACCCTGACACACACACACACACACACACACACACACACACACACACACACACACAAGCCAGTCTCGTGCACACATCGAGTTCTCTTTCGTTCTTGAGCAAATAATAACAGAGAATTTTTGCCAAAATGCCAGTTTTGTCGAGTATTCTCATATTAGGAGTCTTAAATTAGTTATATAACGTGTTAAATTAACTGAGATGTGCGGGACAGCGCGTCAGATCCGCGTCAGGCTCCGTGTGCCGGCGTCGACCGGGCTGCGGCGGGGGTTGCGCCCGCGGATGGCTCGGCAGACTCCTGGAGCGACCTGGCCCAGAGTTGCGCCCCTCTTTTTGTGGATTCTTTTGTCGACGAGGCGAAGGAGGCCATAGTGGAGACGGATTTAAAATCACTATGTGTGCAAGGATCCAGAGGCACTCCTAACCGTAAGACTGACTATACTAAGAGTAACATCAATACAACTCATAAAGTCAAGTATAAGCGAACAAACAGGGACACTATTGACAATATAAAAACCTTGCAGTCACAAGCAATAATAAAGCAGAGACAATATTTATTTTTCCAGACAGTAAATCATGCGAAAATAATCTGGGATCCTACAGTAAAGCCTAAGGGTATTTTGGGAGGGCATTTAAATATTAGAAGCCTGTATCCAAAATGTGATGAAATTAGAATTTTGCTAATTGGTTCCAATCTTGATTATTTGTGCATAGGTGAAACATGGATGCATGATAAAATCCCTACCTGAATGATAGATGTGCCTGGATATAAGTGCTATAGAAAGGACAGGGTAACTGGTAGAGGAGGAGGAGTACTGGTTTACATTAGAGACTCCATTAAGACCAAGGAAGTATAATTAGATGAATCTATATCAATTGAAAGTCTATGTGTAAATGTGGCTTTATCCTCACGCATGATGTTTAACATCCTTGTTTAACATCTGGTTGCCTAGAAACTTTTGATCAAAATTTGGAAAAAATTCTTAAAACTTTTAAACCAAACAGTGAGATGCTTATTTATGGAGATACTAATGTTAATTGGTTAAATAAATCCAGTAGGAAATGACTCAAAGAACTAACATCAAAATATGACTTTCATCAATTTGTAAATGGACCCATTCGCTTGACAAAAACATCGCAGACAGCAATAGATTTAGCTTCCTCAAATAAGCCGGAAAGAGTTTTAAAAACGTACAATTTGGTGTGTGGCCTATCAGATCATAACATGATATTGATTTCCAGAAAACTCTAAAAAAACCGTCTAAATGAATATAAATATGACCGAAAGGCAACCAAGTTAATAATCCCTCGCAAGGATCTTATTAAATTTGAGAATGAGTTAGCAAACACTAATTGGGATGAAGTCTCACAACATAGTCAATTTAACGAGTGTTGTGATATATTTACTTCTACACTGAGTAACATTTTAAATAAGTTATTAAAACAATGTAAAAGGCCACAGAGAAAAGTACAGCTTCCATGGGTAAGTGATACAGTATGACAGTTAATTAAAAAAAGATATTTTACTCTAAAAAACGATCTTAAAACCAGATATGACACAGATCTGATGTTATTTAAAGGTTTTCAAAATCAAGTAGTAAAAGAATTGAGCAACTTAAAAGCAAACTATTATATGAACATTTTAACTGAAGCTAAAGGAAATTGTAAAGCAAAGTGGAAACAAATTAACAGTCTAATTAAACCTAATGCAAATACAAATCATTTGAATGAACTAAAATGTGAAAGAAAAAACATAGCAGACCCTGTCCAAATTGCTGATGCTTTTAATAATTTTTTTTATTAAATCAGTACAAGATCTTGCTTCTAATTTTTTAGATGAAGAGCCCAATTTAAACCTATTGTCATCAGCAAATGAGTATACCTTTAAAATTAGAGAAGTGGATCAGGCAGTGGTATTGAAAGCTATTTCAGACCTGAATATTAATTTATCCAAAGACAACTACAACATAGATGCAACTTTCCTTAAAAAATATTCTCAACATATCATACAACCTTTGACCCACATTATAAATGTCTCTATTAAAACTGGAATATTTCCAGATGCTTGGAAAAAAGCACTGGTTAAACCCATCCTTAAGTCCGGGAATACCACAGACGTTAGTAACTATCGACCAATAAGTCTAGTTCCGGTAATGTCAAAAATAATAGAAAAAATTGTTTCAGAACAGCTAACTCAATATTTAGAAACACATCAGTATATACACCCTCAACAGTATGGTTCGGGACAGAACCATTCCACTGAATCAGCCATCTGTGCATTATTGGAAAAATGTTGTGCAGACGCTTGATCGAGGAAACATTGTGGGTGCAGTATTTCTGGACTTAAAGAGGGCATTCGACACAGTAAACCATAGCCGTCTTATCTCAAGACTGTCTTTTTATCATATGTCACACCAGGCATTATCATGGTTCGAGTCATATTTACAGGGTCGCGAACAATGTGTGGTTATTGATCATGTAAAATTAAGACCGGAATCCCTCAGGGAACCATACTGGGGCCTGTCCTCTTCAGCCTGTAATGTGAACGAGCTGCCAGAAGTGTGTCCTGAAGTTGGCTTTCAGATGTATGCTGATGACACTGTGGTTTATGTGTCCGGTAAAAGCCCTGTTGTTATCGGCAGTACACTGACCAAAAGTCTTGAGAAAGTGTCTAATTGGCTTCACAAATCATGTTTAACACTTAATCTGAGGAAAACGAAATCTATGTGTTTTTCTATAAAAAGAAAGAGGATAATAAATGATCTTAACATTAAAATGAATGGTGAACTCATCGATCAGGTAGAACAAGAAAAATATTTAGGAGTAATTTTAGATTCTCAGCTAAATTTTAAAAGTCACATTAAAAACATCTCAAGAAAAATGACGGCCAGTATGAATTGGTTCAGAATGATCAGGAGCCATCTGACATTTAAATGTGCTCATGTGTTTCTGAACGCTATGATCCTGTCCCACTTGTCATACTGCACCACTGTTTGGTCCCTGACTAGCCAAACTACTCTAAGGCCTATTGAGAGGCTTTATTACGGTGCCCTAAAAATGTATAAAAAAGATAAAAAGTCTATTCGATTTCATCATTGTTACATTTTAAGTACACATAAAATCTTAAATTTTGTTAATTTCATCAATCTTAGACACATAACGTTGTTTTTTAAATGTTTGACTGGACTTGCACCTGAGCCACTGTGTAAATTTGTGAACAGACTGAAATTCTACAGATCGACAAGAGCTGCTACATGTGGAGACTGTAAAGTTCCCTTTTGTAAAACATCTTTTGCCCAAAATGTTTTTTCTGTGAAAGGAGCCAATCTGTGGAATTGGCTTCCCACAAATAAAAAACTTTAACTAAACTGTCCACTTTTAAAAAAGTTACAAAAGCTTGGTTCTTACAGCAGCAGCAGTGTGATCATGCCGTATGAGATGTGTAGCTGGGTGTATGTGAGGTGTGACCCTGTGTGAGTTTGAGGACATGTGTTTATCTGTTATATTTATCTTTTCTGGTGCTAACTGGTTTATGGACATTTTATTGTATTCACTGTAATTTTTTCTTATTTTTAAAATTATTTCTTCATTATCTTAACTGTTAAAAGCCTTACTAGGGACAGGTGTTGCGAATTAGCCCTGGCTATAAACACTGTGATACATGCATCGGATTGTTCTTTATGTAATGATCTATGTCGATTTTGTATCTGTCCCTATTCAAATAAACAACAAATAAATAAATGTTCTGCAGCGGCCGATCTTAAAGTGTCAGCAGCACTGATGATGTCTGTCATTGATGTTCATCAAAGAACGACGGGAACAGATAAAAAAATAGCTTTAATGATGATTAATCTATATTTAATTGATTATTTATGCAGTTAAGAAAGGTGTTAATAACTTTATTCAATTTCTGTGTAGACTATGTCTAACAGTGAAGACCATGGGTAAATATAACATTTATTATAATGGTTTTATGTAAAGATTGTTTTAAGTTCAATGAAATTAAAAGTTGTTATTTTTTAAAGCCTATCAAATGTTGAAACTGGTAGCTTTCAGTTATACTGTAATGTAATGTCATTAATGTTTCATAGAGACATTAGTATCAGTGATACTGGCCTTTATTCATAAAAAAGATGCCATTACAACAAATATTTAAAATATGCCGTCTTTAAACTGTTTCTTCATTAATTTGGAGAGTAACTGAAATGATTACAATATCAAAATATTAAAAACTCCCCAAAAAATTTTTTTATGTGATTAATCATGATTAATTACAAAAAAATGTGATTAAATAGTACATTTTTTAATCGATTCACATCACTAGTTAATTACATTGCTGTCTATGGAGAGGTCAGAGAGCTCTCGGATTTGTGTTCTGAAGATGAACGAAGGTCTTACAAAGTTTGGAACGACATGAGGGAGAGGAATTGATGACAGAATTTTCATTTTTAGGTGAACTAACCCTTTAGGGGAACATTCCATTTTATCATCATTCAAAAGTAACATTCCCATAATGTTTGAATGTTGAACATTCCGAAACAATTGGTAACATTTAAAAATGTTAGACAATGTCCAACTAAAGCGTTTCATAAAAAAACATTCCATCAACAATGTTTTTGTGCAAAGGTTTTGAGAACATTATTAACACTAGCACATTTTTTGCAATTAAACCCATTTAGCTATAGTACCCTGACTTTTCCTGAATGTGTATCCATTTTGTTCTAATATTGTTATTTTATTAAAATTATACAACACAAAAGAGTATTTCTACCTAGAATGGCCATAACGGTCAAATTGATTGATTTATTTTTCATATTTAAAAATGTGTGTGTGCTCCTGCGCGTCCCAGTGTGTGTAATAATCAGAGTGTACATGCGTTGTGCACCGCCTATAGGCTCATATTACTAACACGCCCTTTCACCGTTAAAGACCTAGAACATTTTTGGGGCGCCTGACTTCCTCTTGACTTTTCTTTGTTTTTCTCACCCATTCTAGCAGTTAGCATCAAGTGCTATATAACATTTTAAACAGGAGAACCTGACATTTCCATCTAGCTCATTTGAAGTCCCAATTTTACATTTATTTAGTCTGAGAATGGATTAAATTAATAGAATTTTAAGAAAAACAGCAGCAAAAATGTGGTGTTTTTACTGTGAACTCAAACAGAACTTCATGAAGTTTGGATTTTTTCCTTTAGAAAGTTAGACTTGGTTGTTTTAGACTTCCAGATGAAATTTTGTCTACATGTAACAATCCCTCAGCAAGTTATAGCCATTTATTGTAATATTATTCTAGGCGTTTTTGAGTGAAAACAGGTGTATTTTATTTACTGACAATGTAGATGTGTCCAAAAAAGTTCAGGGAGTAAAGGAAATAGAAAGATTGTTATATAATAACAGAACACTAAAGCAAATATTTTTCTTTAGAGAAATATATTTTCATTTGAACATGAAAAACAAATGCAAACAATGTAACAAGTTGTGGCAACAAACCGTGCAATAAAATATACTGAGTGTAAATGAACAAACAGTGCAAATAATCTTCTCAAACACAAATTGAGGAAAATACACTGAGTGAAAACGGTGTAAAACACAAACTACATACAAATAGAGAAATATACTGACTTTTGTGAGCTGTGCTCTGCGAGAGAGTGCTCTGCATGCGTTTATTTTGTTTTAATTTTCATGCACGCAAATACACACCCACTTTCACGCAAAATTTTCAGAGAAACAAGTGATTGTTGGTTCAAAAGACCAAAAACTATGTTTATTGGTTGAGTTGATCACAGTTTCAATTAATCTGGGTACGGAGGGTGGGGGTGGGGGGGTCAACAATCGATCAACCATCAACAATCGTTTCTGTTTGGCTCAGGGGAACAACCCACATTGTTTCCTTGACGAATCAATGCTGCAGATTTTGATGACACATCCACGCTCAACACGGAGCCTTTGAATGATCAATCGCGAGAAATGCTGAGATTCTCCTCTTTACGGTAAATTTTACAGCATACAGATTGGATTAGCGTTATTAAACATTTTAGAACAATAGTTATTTTTAGCAGCGGGCGGCTGTCTCGGTCTTTAGGGGTTAAATAACACAAAACATACTGCACTTCTGACTTTAGAGCAGGTTTGTGTTGGCAGTCGTTTTCAGTTCCTCAAAATAGCAACGCTCCAACAATGCTCCTGAACACACCTGGTTTTCAGACCAGACGCCCATGGGGGCTAGGGTGACCACCCGTCCCGCTTTGCGTTGTACCGCACAGCATTTTCACCCCTTGTCCCGCACGTCGCATATTGAGAAAATGTCCCGCATTTTCATCAGTCTGTTGGTTTTTAATTATCATAAGAAGACATGCATGCGTTCTTTTGTCTTTTTAAGAAAGCATTTCATGTATTCTTTTTGCGGCATCGTTTTTCACCTAGACATATTTAACAGCGCTTCGTCAGAAGTACATCCCGCCTTTCACAAATACAACAACAGCCGTTTTTTCTATCCAATGGTTGAAAAGAAAGGAGTAAACACAGTCACTAGTAGGTTCTGACGCCTGTCAATCAAAATGTGGAGCGGATTTGTTCCATGTAGAAAACGAATGGATAATTCTGTAAATTGGTTATATTCTTAATATATAATACAATATAATATATAAGACTGTCAATGAACTAATTTCATGTTGCTTTATATTTTATTTGTTCATTATTGGACTTGGTCAGATCTGATGCCTGCTGCCTTTGGGCTCAGTGATGTTGAATTTAAATGACATGTACAATGTTACATTGATGTAATGGTGTTTTCTGGAAGGGACTAAAGAACAAAGTATTTTTATCATCTGAAAGGCAGAATACATATGTTTTTATTAAGTTAGATAGACATTGTGTAACAGTTTCAGGTTATGTTTTAGTGTCGGTAACATGTCCCACATTGTCCCACGCAAACTTAGTATTTGTCCCACATTTGGTTTGTTTGATGGTGGTCACCCTAATGGGGGCACAGATGCGCCAGTGCATTTGATATTTAAACAATGTGGTGCTGGACGTGAAAATGAGAACTGTGTCGGACTGAGACTAGCAAAAAACACAGTGCTTGTCACTATATAACGTCACACCTTGTAGCGGTGAACCGGAAAAGAAGATTAAACTAGCGATCAGTGAGTCTTTTCAAACACAAAATCTATCAGTCAATACTAATGACTGTTGGTGAAGTTAATTCTGTTGGCTCTAGCTTGGTAATGCGATGACCATGGAGAAACTCACCGTCTTCATCTACAGCCAGAACCGCTGCACCTCGAGTAAGCAGCACCTCAACCACGGTGGCAAGACCATTTCTTGCTGCAATATGCAGAGGCCTAGTGGTATGCAGATAGAGAAACTTCAATAAATAACCAAATAATCAATGCACACACACTCTTATAATATGGGTATGCTCACGTTTGAAGTGCACTATTTGTGGTGTTGATGAGCGAGGGGTCGTCGATCTCAGCCAGAATGAGAAGAGCACACATTTCTTGACCCTGTTGAGTTAAACACGTGATGATCATTGATAATGGAAACTCACCACACAGAGCATGTTGTGTAATAGGACACTGGGAGTGCTGGGGTATATTACTCTTCTACAGGCCATGTGAAGTGCTGAGTTCCTGTTGATGTCCAGCAGAGAGAGGTCCGCTCTGGCCCGATGAAGCAAGATGTCTAGAACCAAGTAAAGTTAGAGCAGATCAATATGACAACTGCAGATAATGGATAACAACCTCAAGTTAATACAAAGCACTAGACAATTAAAACAATACAAACCGACAGCAGAAGTATGGCCATTTTCAGCAGCAACCATTAATGCAGAGCGTCCTGTGTAATCGGCTGAGTTTACATCTGAACCGGAGGTCAACGCCAACTGCAGTGCTGCCATATTTCCTGCATATGCGGATGCATGTAGTGGAGTCCTGTAGACAAAATACACAGAAAATCTTAACGTGCCCCATTATATAAAAAAAACAAATTTTCACTGCAGCATCAGCTCTTTTCTCTCAGTGTCTGAAACGGTTTGCTCAAGGATTCAGTCTCTCTAAACTCCGCCTCTTTGAGAGTCTGCTCTGCTCTGATTGGTCAGATGGCTCAGTCTGTTGTGATTGGTCAATCGTGTCAGAAACTGAATGCTCATTATCATATCTGAATCTTAGCTCTTGATACACAGTGATACGAACAGTAACGATGGCATGGGTTTTGCCGTCTCAATCTCATCAAAGTGGATTTGCTTTGCCAGCAGAAAACAGCGTCTTCTCCACATGAACAACACCAACCAAACTCTTACAGTCTCAGATACAACTACAGCGTTTGAGGGCGGGGCAAAGAGACACTGTTCATGGCAGCCAGTGAAGAACGTAGGCTGGCATTATGCAAATCTGTTACAAACATACGTAGATTCAGCAGGAAATGAGACTGATTTACTGACGACTCGTTTCAGTTCAGAATCAATTCTTACTTTTGGGAGGCAATAACTAATTTGTTCTTTGCAGAACTTACATTTCTCCTTACATTCACAAACAGCTACATTATATTGCCCAAGGTATTAGAACACCCCTCCAAATCATTGAATTCAGGTGTTCCAATCACTTCCATGGCCACAGGTGTATAAATCAAGCACTAGGCATGCAGACGCTTCTACAAACATTTGTGAAAGAATGGGTCGCTCTCAGGAGCTCAGTGAATTCAAGCGTGGTACCGTGATAGGTTGCCACCTGTGCAATAAGTCCATTTGTGAAATTTCCTCACTACTTAATATTCAACGCTCAACTGTTACTGGTATTATAACAAAGTTGAAGCAATTGGGAACAACAGCAACTCATCCATGAAGTGGTAGGCCACGTAAAATCACAGATCGGGGTCAGCGCATGCTGAGGCGCACAGTTCGCAGAAGTTGGCAGCTTTCTGCAGAGTCAACAGCTACAGACCTCCAAACCTCGTGTGGCCTTCAGATTAGTGCGTAGAGAGCTTCATGGAATGGGTTTCCATGGCCGAGCAGCTCATCCAAGCCTTACATCACCAAGTGCAATGCAAAGAGTGGGATGCAGTGGTGTAAAGCACGCCCCCACTGGACTCTAGACTAGTGGAGACATGTTCTCTGGAGTGACCAATCACGCTTCTCTGTCTGGCAATTCCATGGACGAGTCTGGGTTTGGCGGTTGCCAGGAGAACGGTACTTGCCTGACTGCATTGTGCCAAGTGTAAAGTTTGGTGGAGGGGGGGTTATGGTGTGGGGTTGTTTTTCAGGGGTTGGGCTTGGCCCCTTAACTCCAGTGAAAGGAACTCTTAATGCAAGACAATTTGGACAACTTTGTGGGAACAGTTTGGGGATGGCCCCTTCCTGTTCCAACATGACTGTGCTCTAGTGCAAAAAGCAAGGTCCATAAAGACATTGATGAGCGAGTTTGGTATGGAGGAACTTGACTGGCCTGCACAGAGTCCAGACCTCAAACCGATAGAACACCTTTGGGATGAATTAGAGCGGAGACTGCGAGCCAGGATTTCTCGTCCAACATCAGTGCCTGACCTCACAAATGAGCTTCTAGAAGAATGGTCAACAATTCCCATAAACACACTCTTAAACCTTGTGGAAAGCCTTCTCAGAAGAGTTGAAGCTGTTATAGCTGCAAAGGGTGGGCCAACTCCATATTAAACCCTATGGATTAAGAATGGGATGTCATTAGTTCATGTGCATGTAAAGGCAGGCGTCCCAAAACTTTTGGCAATATAGTGTATATGGTATGATTTTACCCCAAAATTCAACATATTGACACTAAATGATAACTGCAGAGTTCAGTTGTTTCTGTGAATTGCAGTGATCCATTTGCTTCTCTTTTCTGCAGTTTACGGCAGTCTGTAAAAATATACTTCTAAATATACCTTTGTACAGTCAATCTCAAAGCTCTTTTCCATTTTTAGATGTGTTTTAGAATGCTGCCTCTCAGTCTCTTTGCCACTCAGTGGGCGTAACCCAGTCACTCCGCCTGATGGTGATGTCACGTGCATACCTTCTATAAAATTAAATGGATAATAATAATACTCTTTCTGAAATATCAGTGGCTTTTTGACATTCGCTTTTAAAAGGAGACCCTCTTATTTATACAAAGTGGTTGGAGACCGACTGTAAACCATTCAAGTTTCTATGTTTTGAACTATATTGGGGGAAATATTTTTAAGTGGACAACAGACATACACACCTTCCTTTAACATCTCTGAAGTCCATGATCTTTGTTCCTATAGTTTCAACAAGCAGTTGAGCAGCACCATCGTGACCAGTAATTCTGTGGGGAAAAAAAAGAAACGGGAACTGTTCTGAAAAATGTTTGTTTGTACAGAAACATTTTGAAGATGGACAGGTGAGGTTCACTCACAGCGCACAGTGCAGTGGTGTAAAGGCATTTCCTTCCTGGAAGCTTGATGGTCTATATTCAAGTAAGATTTCAAGACAGTCATTGTGCCCTTAAAAGAAAAAAAAAAACTTTTGCATGACTTGTGTCATGACCAAAGTTATTTGACAGTTAAAAGCACCAGAATACAGTATGTTTCCTTAAAGTCACCATGAAATAAAAATTGACACTTCTTGTTTTTTTGTGTAATATTGCACTATTATTATTATGATTTATCCGTGCATTTCTTTTCTTTTATTTATTCATCTCAGACAGCAACATGGTGTCGGCCCAGATCCGGTACATGGATTCAACGAGTACCAGATGTGGGTTGGATCTGGGCAGACACTATGTTGCTGTCTGGGATGTGCCTCATAATCAGAATAACTTCCCCTCCCTCTTGCGCTGACACCATGGGCCTTATTTTAACGATCTGAGCTCATGGTCTAAAGCAGGTGCACTTAGGGCGTGTCCGAATCCACTTTTGCTAGTTTAACGACAGAAAAAAATGGTCAGCGCGCCAGGCACATGGTCCAAAAGGGTTGTCCCTAGTCTCTTAATGAGTCATGGGTGTGTTTTGGCCGTAACGTGCAATAAACCAATCAGAGTCTCATCTCCCATTCCCTTTAAAAGCCAATTGCGTTCGCATAATGGCGGATTCACTATTTACATGCGAGTGGAAGGACTGAACACTTCTCCAGAGAGGAATCCTTTTATTTTGAATATTTAAACGTGTGTGCTGCTGCGCGTCCCTGTGTGTGTAATAATTAGAGTGTATGTGCGTTGTGCACCACCTATAGGCTCATATTACTAACACACCCTTTAAATAACACAAAAAATACTGCGCTATTGACTTTAGACCAGGTTTGTGTTGGTCAATGGCGCAGTCATTTTCAGTTTCCTCAAAATAGCAACGCACCAACAATGCTCCTGAACACACCTGGTTCTCAGACCAGATGCCCATGGGTGAACAGATGCCCCAGTGCATTTGATATTTATTGTGGAGCTGGAAGTGAACATGCGCCGCGCCTGGCGTTGCATTACGTCGGGTGTATGATAGGGGCAACCTGTCATTCACATGAGATCCACCAATAGCAAACCACAACCATCCAACCAATTCCCCACGGACAAAATCAAGCCCCGCCCAACATTTGTTCTTGTTCCAGAAGCCATTTCATTCATATACGTTACAATAAGGAAGAAAAGGCTATTGCATCTTCTGTTTCATGCCGACTTTAATTTTATGTAGCAAATGAGAGATTTGTCATTCACTGATATAAGTCTCAACTGATGTTTCTCCACCAGTCTAGCATTTATTAAAGGTAGTAGAATGCGATCTTACCATGGTAAGCAGCCCAGTGAGTAGGTGTGTAGGCACTGTAGTCTAGCAGAGAGTCAAGGGGGTCTGAAAGTGACGATGCATCAAGTAAGGGCCGCAATAGTCCTGCATGACCACAAGAGGAAGCCAAATGCAAAGGGATTCTGCCATGAACGTCCCGGCACAGAGCGAAGGCTCCATGCACCAGCAAAGCTGAGACACACTCTTCATTACCAACTACTGCCTGAAATACACAGAAGAGACTGAAATTCAGTTTGCTTTACTAGCATTGCATTATCATTTTCAAGAGCTTTTGTTATTCTTAGCTTCATTTTGTACTATACTATAAAAATTGGTTTTTTGAAAGTTCAAAAGGTCCCACTTTATATTAGGTGGCCTTAACTACTATGTACTCACATCAGAAAAATAAGTACAATGTACTTATTGTGTTCAAATTGTATTGCAAAACACTTTTGCTGACATTGAGGTGGGATACGGGTAAAGTTAGGGACAGGTGTGGTGGTATGGGTAAGTTTAAGGGTAGGGTTAGGGACAGGTGTGGTGGTATGGGTAAGTTTAAGGGTAGGGTTAGGGACAGGTGTGGTGGTATGGGTGAGTTTAAGGGTAATGTTAGGGACAGGTGTGGTGGTATGGGTGAGTTTCAGGGTAAAGTTAGGGACAGGTGTGGTGGTATGGGTAAGTTTAAGGGTAGGGTTAGGGACAGGTGTGGTGGTATGGGTGAGTTTAAGGGGAATGTTAGGGACAGGTGTGGTGGTATGGGTAAGTTTAAGGGTAGGGTTAGGGACAGGTGTGGTGGTATGGGTAAGTTTAAGGGTAGGGTTAGGGACAGGTGTGGTGTTATGGGTAAGTGTAAGGCTAGGGTTAGGGACAGGTATGGTGGTATGGGTGAGTTTAAGGCTAGGGTTAGGGACAGGTGTGGTGGTATGGGTGAGTTTAAGGGTAGGGTTAGGGACAGGTGTGGTGGTATGGGTGAGTTTAAGGGTAATGTTAGGGACAGGTGTGGTGTTATGGGTAAGTGTAAGGCTAGGGTTAGGGACAGGTATGGTGGTATGGGTGAGTTTAAGGCTAGGGTTAGGGACAGGTGTGGTGGTATGGGTGAGTTTAAGGGTAGGGTTAGGGACAGGTGTGGTGGTATGGGTGAGTTTAAGGCTAGGGTTAGGGACAGGTGTGGTGGTATGGGTGAGTTTAAGGGTAGGGTAAGGGACAGGTATGGTGGTATGGGTGAGTTTAAGGCTAGGGTTAGGGACAGGTGTGGTGGTATGGGTAAGTTTAAGGGGAGGGTTAGGGACAGGTGTGGTGGTATGGGTAAGTTTAAGGCTAGGGTTAGGGACAGGTATGGTGGTATGGGTGAGTTTAAGGCTAGGGTTAGGGACAGGTGTGGTGGTATGGGTGAGTTTAAGGCTAGGGTTAGGGACAGGTATAGTGGTATGGGTAAGTTTAAGGGTAGGGTTAGGGACAGGTGTGGTGGTATGGGTGAGTTTAAGGGTAGGGTAAGGGACAGGTGTGGTGGTATGGGTGAGTTTAAGGGTAGGGTAAGGGACAGGTGTGGTGGTATGGGTAAGTTTAAGGGTAGGGTTAGGGACAGGTGTGGTGGTATGGGTAAGTTTAAGGGTAGGGTAAGGGACAGGTGTGGTGGTGTGGGTATGTTTAAGGGGAGGGTTAGGGACAGGTGTGGTGGTATGGGTAAGTTTAAGGGTAGGGTACGGGACAGGTGTGGTGGTATGGGTAAGTTTAGGGGTAAAGTTAGGGACAGGTGTGGTGGTATGGGTAAGTTTAAGGGTAGGGTACGGGACAGGTGTGGTGGTATGGGTAAGTTTAAGGGTAGGGTACGGGACAGGTGTGGTGGTATGGGTAAGTTTAAGGGTAGGGTACGGGACAGGTGTGGTGGTATGGGTGAGTTTAAGGGTAATGTTAGGGACAGGTGTGGTGGTATGGGTGAGTTTAATGGTATGGTTAGGTGTAAGGAAAGTGTCAACAGTAAAATTATAGATGTAACTACAGAAATTAATTACAGATTAATTTAAGTACAATGTAAAAACATGTACATACACAATAAGTGCATTGTATCAAATGATTAATTTAAATGTTAGTACATCGTAGTTATTATAAAGTGGGTCTGTTCAAAATAATATAAAGATAATTGGAGTATGTTGAAAACAGTGTTTCAGTTTAATTTTTTCAGTGTAGCACTAAAAGATTGAGCATTTCACCCATTATGAACATTTGGTCAACAAAATGCTGAAATTTGATGACGAAAAATTGTAATTTACACAAACATGTAGTAAATAGATAAAATGTGTCCCAAGACATGAATACATGAATTGTTTGTTTTTTCTCCCCTAAGTGTGGATCAAAATGTAACACAACACTCAGTGACAGCTGTCTGCTCACTAACCACATGCATTCTGTGTAAGTGAGCCATCCAATCAATTCCCCATGGACAAAATTAAGTCCCGCCCTCAAAATCCTGTCCAAAAAGTCCTGTTCCAGAAGCTGCTTCACTTGACTTGGATATGCAATAGGAAAGAATTATGGCAACTTCCGTTCATGCCGACACGCAGCAGTTGCCTCTGTGAAGTTATGTTAAGATTAACACACGATGCAAGTGATTGACTTCTTCTCATGTTCAGTCATTTCGCACCTGATCCAGTTCAGAGCAGGTCGAGGCATTCCTGAGTCTGTGCTGCAGATTTTTGGGCCTCATTCCAGCTAACAAGGAAGGTTCTCAGAACGTTCTAGCAAAGTTATAAGCAAACATTCTTTCAGTAACGTTAATAGTACAAAGCCGTCTGGTGTTTAATAATGTTCAAAATTCTTATATATCGTTCAAGTAGTGTTTTTTCTGAATTGTTTTAGTTGGACTTTTATCTACTGTTTTTAGACGTAACCACTTTCCACCATATTTTTCTATGGTGGGTCAACAATTGGGGGATTCGTCCCTGTTGGCATCCTCAGAGAAATTTGCAGATGCTTTCGCACTATACTAAGGAAACATTGTGTTCGCCTTGAGTGAGACTATTCATTTGAAAGCCACATTTCTAGCATCTGTAAAACCAAATTTTTCCATCTTAAATATATATCTAAATTACGCACATGCTCTCAATGCAAAATGTTGAACAGTTAGTCCATGCGTTCATGACCTCAAGGTTAGATTATTGTAATGCTCTACTGGGTGGTTGTCCTGCTCGCTTAATAAACAAACTCCAGCTGGTCCAAAACGCAGCAGCTCGAGTTCTTACTAGAACCAGGAAGTATGACCATATTAGCCCAGTTCTGTCAACACTGCACTGGCTCCCTATTAAACATTGTATACATTTTAAAATCTTGTTTATTACTTACAAAACACTAAATAGCTTAGCTCCCCAGTACTTGCGTGAGCTCTAAACACATTATACTCCTTCACATCTATTGCGATCTCAAATTCTGGCCAGTTGATAATACCTAGAATATCAAAATCAACTGCAGGCGGTAGATCCTTTTCCTATTTAGCACCTAAACTGTAGAACAATCTTCCTAGCATTGTTTGGGAAGCAGACACACTCTGTTAGTTTAAATCTAGACTAAAAACGCATCTCTTTAATATGGCATGCACATAGAACATCAATTTCTATTATTCAAATCAGTTAAATGATTGTTAGGCTGCATTAAGGTCTGCCGGAACCGGGAACACTTCCCATAACACCTGATGTACTCATTACATCATAAGAAGAATGGCATCAACGCTAATATGAGTCTCTCTGTTTATCCCGAGGTTTACAGTAGTCTGGGCCGTATCCAGATCAGATGGTTGACCCGCGATTAGACATGACCACAACAGAGATTGACAACTCTCCTATGTGAAGGCCTCATCGATACAACATTTAGTGGCTCTCCTCAACAAGCCCGTCTCTGGCGTGATGACTCCGATCTTCAACCACATGGAACTGGACAAATATTCTGAATGTTCCGATCTAATCTGACTTCTGACCTGTAATGCTGCCTGAATCATAATCATACACTATTCGCTCATTGGCCTGAGGAGAACTGGCCCCCTGACTGAGGCTGGTTTCTCATTAGGTTTTATTTTTTTCTATACTGTCCCTTGATGGAGTTTGGGTTCCTCGCCACCAACGCCTTTGGCTTGCTTAGTTGGGGACACTAACTATTCAACAATATTCATCGAAATCTGAGGATTGACCATGTGACAGTGCTAGTGATGTTCCCATAGTGTTATAGTGCCGCTACTCTGGGAACCATGGGGTTACATAATGTAACAGATATATTTCTGCCACAGCATTATAAACTAACACTTTGCCAACAGTAATCGTGCTACCAAGACAATATTTTTTTGGGTGGTGTTTGAAAATGACAAACATTCTGGAGTATGCTTAACAAAGTTTTGGCGACATACAATTTGGCAGTTCAGTTAAAGTGCCCCTGCTGTAGTCAATAATTTTATCAATTTTTAATCGGCAAAATTACATATTTAAACATTTTTGTCCTGTGAAAAACATGTCTCCTTGCCTTAAAATAGCTTGAATGTAACTCCACACCCTTGCTGCATTTAGTATACGCGTATTCATGAATATGTAAATAAGCCCCACCTCCAGTCACTCATATTGTTGATATTGTTGCCCTTGGACTGCTCTAGCTGCTTCTATTGCCCTCAAGTCGCTTTGGATAAAAGTGTCTGCTAAATGACTAAATGTAAATGTCATATAGGGTCGTCTACAAGTCGATGCAACGTGTTTTATGTATTGCTCTCTACAACGTCGGACACATAATGGTAATCACATTGGCATATCACTTCACGACTGGACTATTGCAATGCCTTATTTCTTGGTCTTCCCAAAAAACTTATCTCAAGATTACAGTATGTTCAAAACTCAGCAGCAAGAGTTCTCACTTCCACTAGGCGCTCTGCTCACATTACTCCTCTGCTTCATGACCTTCACTGGCTACCTGTGGCATCACGTATACACTTTAAGTTATTGCTTCTAACGTTCAAAGCATTAAATGGTCTTGCTCCCCAATATCTGTCTGACTTACTTTACCCTTACCGCCCTGCCCGGTCCCTTAGATCAGCTGAACTTGGTCTGTTGTCCGTCCCTCGTTTCCGTTTGTCCACTGTTGGTAGAAGGTCATTTAGTATAAATGCTCCTCAATTATGGAATTCGCTACCTCTTACACTACGTAATACCTCATCTGTGGGTGCATTCAAGTCCCAGTTAAAAACATATCTATTCAACAAGCATTTCGGATAATGCAATTATATGTATCATGTGATGTATATATAGATGTATATGTGGGTGTCTAAATGTATTGTAATGTGCAATGTAAAGCGACCTTGAGCTATGGAAAGACGCTATATAAATAAAACTTCTTCTTCTTCTTAATCAATATGACAATTATGCTTTGGCTTGACTACATTATCAAACAGCTAATAATGTGTTGCTAATGTTACACAAACCATGTTCTCATTCCAGTCTGCCTCCAGTATCAGTCAGTATCCTTAAAAACGCTTTGAACAACATAGAACGTCAGTGGAGAAAGGCATATAGTTCATCATCACACCGTAATATACATCATACACATAATTCACCTGCTATATTGCGGGTGAATTATATTGCTACCCGATTTTTCATATCAACAGAAAAATAGACCAGGATAAACGGCTTCTCTTGAGAATCCCCTGCTTCAGAGAATAGTTAGTGGCATGCTAAAGCCCCGCCCACACGTTGATGTGATTGGTTACACGGTACCCTATATTGCCAAAAGTATTAGGACACCCCTCCAAATCACTGAATTTAGCTGTTCCAGTCACGTTCATGGCCACAGGTGTATAAATCAAGCACTAGGCATGCAGACGCTTCTACAAACATTTGTGAAAGAATGGGTCGCTCTCAGGAGCTCAGTGAATTCAAGCGTGGTAACGTGATAGGTTGCCACCTGTGCAATAAGTCCATTTGTGAAATTTCCTCACTACTTATTATCCACGGTCAACTGTTAGTGGTACTGGACTCTAGAGCAGTGGAGACGTGTTCTCTGGAGTGACCAATCACGCATCTCTGTCTGGCAATCCCATGGACGACTCTGGGTTTGGCGGCTGCCAGGAGAACGGTACTTGCCTGACTGCATTGTGCCAAGTGTAAAGTTTGATGAAGGGGGGATTATGGTGTGGGGTTGTTTTTCAGGGGTTGGGCTTGGCCCCTTAGTTCCAGTGAAAGGAACTTTTAATGCTTCAGCATACCAAGACATTTTGGACAATTTCATGCTCCCAACTTTGTGGACTTTGTTTCCCAACATGGATGAGCGAGTTTGGTGTGGAAGAACTTGACTCCTGAGCTCAGTCCTGATAGAAAACCTTTGGGATTAATTATACCCCTTTTCCACCAGCATGAACCGGGTGCTAGTTCAGAGCTAGTGCTAGTGATGGTTCAGAGTTGGTTCGACTGACGAGTCTTCTAAGAACCGATTTGCATTTCCACGGGCTAGAGAGCCGCCACAGAGCCAGCCTTACGTCACTGTATATGTCTCATCTTTCTCAGCGGGAAACACAAACACACCAGGCTTGTCCGAGATGCATCGGCGCTGCAGAACCACTATTCCTGGTTCAGAGCTGGTGCTTTGGGTGTCGAAAGACAAAGAACCGATTTGAAACTAGGCTCTGGCTCCGAACCAGCATCAGCACTGCCTTGGTGGAAAAGGGGTATTAGAGCGGACACTGCGATCCAGGCCTTCTCGTCCAACATCAGTGCCTGACCTCACAAATTACCTTTTAGAAGAATGGTCAAAAAATCCCATAAACACACTCCTAAACCTTGTGGAAAGCCTTCCCAGAAGAGTTGAAGCTGTTACAGATGCAAAGGGTATACTCCACATTAAACCCTATGGATTAAGAATGGGATGTCATTAAAGTTCATGTGCATGTAAAGGCAGACGTCCCTAAACTTTGGCAATATATTGTAGTTTGTGCAGAAGCAGCAGCCCAAAGGAGCACTGGTTTACTGAGTCATTATGACAGTAGGCAAAGCAAATCTTAATCACAGTGAATATGAATGAATGTTTCAGCTGTCGTCACAGAATGTGAAATGGCTATTTACAGAGGTCAGTAGCCCTATTTTTGTCTTCAGTCCAGTCAGTAGTTACTATAATAGGATGTGGTAACCAGTATGGCATCGTCCTCGTTTGGCATGTGTCAAATGTCACTTATTGTGAAAAAAGTGCCGTTTTTTACGGTCTATGTTGATGATAGCCTAATGTCGACTGAGCTGTTAACATGCACTGTTGCTAGGTAACTTCAGACTGTTAGCTAATTTCCCATCCTTTTGGATTACAGAAGTAATGATTACAGATCGTTACTTCCAACCCTGATATAATACAGTGTTGGATGCATACAAATTATCTACTTTAGGTATTTGCGCTCCACAGAAAATTGGCACCATGAATGTAAGTATTTTAATAAGTTCATTAACTAAGGGTGGTTGTTTATGCATGAAAGACAATAATTAAAGGAACACGCTGACTTTTTGAGACTTTAGCTTATTCACCGTATCCCCCAGAGTCAGATAAGTTACAAAGGCATGCAGACGTTACAAAATAACGCCAACATTTCAGCGGTGCAATGATATTACGCAGCGCCTGAAAATAGGCTAACTTCCATTAACATAACCAACGTGACAACCTGCTTTCACAGAGAGCATGCTGAGGACTATTTTCAGGCGCTGTGTAATATCATTGCGCCGCTGCACCCATGGTACGGCTCAAAATTCCTTGATTATTCCGCAGGAATGAGAGTATAGTTCCTAGCCATATTGGTCTGGAAAATAGCAACTTTTCATTTTCCGTCGGTCTTAGTACACGATGTAACTATACACATCACAACATGTAAATAGGAAAATGTTGGCGTTATTTTGTCACTTATTGAGCAGTAGGCTAGGTGGAGCCATTTACCTCCAGTCTTTGTGCTAAGCTAGGCTAGCGGTGGGTGCGTAAGACAGAGTTATGGCACACACGGAGATGAGAATGGTATGTATGGACTTATCTAACTCCGGGGGATACGGAGAATAAGCTAAAGTCCCAAAAAGTCGGCGTATTCTTTTAAAGTAATGATCAACATTTTCATATACTTGTATATTAATATTGCTGCTGTCTATCTGCAATTGATATTACAATACAGTGATTCCACACATACAGATCATAAAAGCTTTTTGCTTTTTCTATTCTAAACAACTGTGGTTGGGTGGATGTGTCTCTGACAAATGTCCTGTGCAACAAGTGATTTATTTTACATTTTCAGGTACAGCGGTTAGTTCTAAATAAAAGTTTGTTTAACAATGGAAATTGATTCTCACATTATTTTATTCACACACAACACATTAATGGTGAACATTTTTGACTTTATAAAATTATTCTCTCAAGTCTTGGCGATCAGCCCCTATTAAACAATAAAATAAGACATCTTTTTCTTATACATAGTTTAGTAGCCTACTATTCTTTTTGGCAGAATATAGCATTATAATCAACTTAATTATTTCCTGTATTTTGTATCACCATAGTCCCTAAATGTATGTAAATGCAGGAAATGGGATTCAAATCGAAAACATTTCCCCCCATTTTGTGTCCCCCCCACTTCTCAAACCAAAGTTACTCCCTTGGCTGTGATTGACAGCTTCTCTGAGTGAAGTTTTCACTGAGGCACCAACTGACGTTCTGGATTTGCGGGAGGAGATTGGAGCTTTAGCTTTAATTTCTACATTTCCATAACTGTTTACTTTACACCGACATTGTTCTGTAGTAAACTGTACTAACAGATACTGCGGGAGTGTGGGCGGGTTGTCTCCTTCACATTGCAAGAGCAGAATAAAACCTCCTTACATATTATGTTCACATCTAAATCTGTATAACGAAAAGACATTGCAAATATTCCTTAATTTAATGTGCCCAAAATCCACCTCTGAACGGGCCTTAAAGGGGTCATGAACTGGCTTTTAAAAAAAATTTATACTGTTGTCTGAGGTCAACTTATGATGTTTGCATGGTTTTTACATTCAAAAACATCATAATGATAAGTAATAGGCTATTTTCGACCCTGGTTTTGAGCCTCTCTCATGGAACGCTTGGTTTTTATGGGCGTGCCGCACTGAAGACTTGGAAGTAAACGCCCACTGCTATGATTGGATAAGCTTTGCATATTATAATGAGCTTCAGCTCCCCCGTCAGTACATGTGGTAATTGTTTTGAAAGCGTGTGGGGAAACGGCAACCGGAATGATTCGTCCCACAGGGCTCGCAAAATGTCTTTATCAAACAAACACAATGATTTATCTCTGTTAAAGGGGCTATATGCGTTTTTCTAAAATTTAAACTCGCGACTGACACCTGTGGCCAAAAATCAGAACTGCTCTCATTTTCTGCTCGCTCTCGCAGCGGTGGTGACGTCACATCCGCAGACAGCGCGGGAAAAGACGACCCGCCAGAAAATAGGAAAAATAGGATACAGACTTATAGGTGCACCCACTGTGAGCGGACAAGGTGTCAGTATGCTCATCAGGAGATGTTTGAGTCATAAATGGTAAAATAAAAAGGCTATTGTTACGTTTATTTTTGGGAAAAAGTTGCATATAGCCCCTTTAATGTTTATTACTTGGCCCGCCCGATCGGTGGATATAACCATGAACCGTGCATCACTAACACACACTCACGCACGCACACGCACAAGCCTCATTGCGGAGTCAGACAAATCAGCAAAATCAAAACTTCCGCGATTGTATTTTTCCTTCAAATAGCAAGTCAAAAGAGTGAACAACGCACATCAAGAAAGGAATGTTATTTCACTATTTAAGATACGCCGGTGATACGTTTTGGTAGCCCATCTGGAAAACACATAGCCCCGGGACGTTGGGCTTTGCGAGTCCTGGCCCATATGTCCAAATCTGATCACGAATCGCAATGAACCAACAACACCTCAAATAAAGGATTCTCTAGCCTGTGACAGCGTGCTAAGTTATATTCAGTTAGACACATACACATAATCAATAGATATTAGGGATGCAACAATACAGTTAGTCCACGGTTCAATACATACCTCGGTTTTTACCCACGGTTTTCGGTTCGGTTCGGTTCTGATGGCTTGTCACATACATTTTTTGCTATTCTATTCTTAGGCGACAGGAACCGCAAGAGGTTAAAGAGAAAAAAGACTATTTTTTTTATTGCAATACTCTTTCTTTATTTTACTTAAAACTTTACTTAAAAAAAACCCTTGTACACATTCCTAGTGTATTGGATAATATAAAATAAATATATATAAAGATTTACACTGGCAGCTCAGAGCTGTACAGCAGCATTTAAGTATGAAATTGAATGAATAAATGTAAAAATAAAACACTTCATAGACTTCACTATAAAATATACATTGATTCTTAGCTACTGTATTAGTTTTTAAGTCAAGAGCAGTGATTGATTTTCTCTGTCTTTTGTTGTTGTATTAACATTAAAGGGATATTTCACTCAAAACTGAAAATTATGTCATCGAGAAATGAATACAGGTTTGAAACAATATTAGAGTGAGTAAATAATGACACAATTTTATAGGTGAACTGTCCCTTTAAGGACCGCGCGTTCACTGGCTGCGCTGCTGTCAGTTAAAGACCTCTACACATCTAATATACAGACAAGATTGCGATTTTACTTTCACTTTAGACATAACCGACTGTGTTTATGTTAACCTTGTGTGTATTTTACAGTATTAACGCAATAAGACGACTACTTAGTTCAGTATTCACGTGTTTGACAGGCTTTTAGTGCGCGCGCTTTGAAAAGCGCATGTTAAAACCGTGCACGCGAATGAAACCGGCAAGGCTTTAAAACGCATGCAAATAATGAACTTTCGTGATTGTGAATAACTATTGTGTTCCGTGAGTATAACTCTACCACTAACGTGTGATGAGAATGTATGTCGCGCTGTTCAGTATTGGGATGGAGGCAAATTATAGAATTTGTAGAAAAATAATTAATTAAATGCGAAACCGAAAAAAACGCAATTCACAAGCGCGTATTGAACCGTGAATTCCGTACCGAACGGTTCAATATTATATTGAGAATTGTGACATCCCTAATAGATATCAAATGATCTGTAACAATGCAATACTATCAACATATAAAAAAAAAAACGTTTAAAAAAAAGCGTTCGTCTTCTTCTGTTGAGGCGGTGTTTCACCACACTCTAGACACATTCTGAGATCTCTCATTTGCTGGGCCTGGTGTCTATAAAAGCTTTCCTTTGACTAACAAGGAAGTTTTCAGCTCCGAAACGTACAGGATATTCTTATATTACCATGAACTTTTATATATATATATAAAAAGCTCATGGGAAAGTTGATTTCTTAATTCATGAACCCTTTAAGTGATCTGTTCACAGTGCATTTACCTGGCACTTCTGTGTGAATCTCAAGTGAGATTGGATCGTAAATCCGATCACAGAAATCACCGGTGTAAAGGGAGCCAGTGTTTCCCCCTTCATTCCTTTGACTCCTATAATTAGGGCACATGTGTTGAACCGTCCGCACTACAGAGCTGAGATCTGCTGACATCTTCACCACATTTAAGCCAAAGTGTCCCACTAAGCTAAGTTCGGAAATGATTTCAACCCGCAATATATGTTGCCAAATGTGAAACATAGAAGGGCTGTTAAAATGGAAAGGGTGTCTAGTAGGATTAGTTTGTTGCAATGATTGGTTTGCAGGGCTGTGTAAAGACCAGGGCCGTCACCACCATAGACATCGAGGGGGACAAATCCCATCGTATAATTAGAAATGGCTGTCCCCCAATATTTGATATTGCTGATGCTGCTCTGCTGTACACCATTACACACATCTCTGTTTGTTGCTAGGATGACAAACGTAAAATGTTAAATGGCTGGTCTGCCTCAGCGGTCTAACAGCGCTCGTCACTGTCAGAATGAGAGAGATGCCCAATCAAATCAAAGAAGGCGGGGCTTACTGTTACAGTTATAGCAGTGAAAGAGTGCGTTGTAAGATGTAAGTAGCTAAACATTTAATATTTGACTGTTTTAAGATAAAAACGTGCAGTGACCAACAGTAACATCAGGTGATGCAAACTACATGACATTTTTTGAAAGTTCACCATTTTGAATTGAAACTAAGGCTGTCAAACGATTATTTGCATCCAAAATAAAAGTTTGTTTTTACATAATATATGTGTGTGTACTGTGTATATGTATTATGTATATTTGAATACACACACATACATGTATATTTATACAAACACACACACACACACACACACACATGTATATTTAAGAAATATTTGCATGTATATACAGTATAAATATACTGTACATGCTTGATTCATTATATCGACTGGAGGCATTCGAAAACGGTACAACTCAACTGTTTAACTCTAGGGGAGTTGGAAAATTAGCCTATTTTTTTAAAAAAGTGGAGTGTTCCTTTAAGTCCAGTTTCTAATAATATTACACATTTGTTAATTGGAAATTAAACAGTGAAGCTCTGAGCTTTAATTAATATGCAGATAAAATAAACTTTTATTAACAGCAGTAATGAGCAAAAACTCAAAAATGACGATCGTGTTGGTAAGTACTCAGTGTATCCTTAAATAATTTTTTACAACACCAAAGATTGTTTACACTCATCTTCTTCTTCTACTTCTTCCAGTGTGAGTGCAGTTGAGTGCTGTTGACAACTATGTGGTGCTCCGTTGCTCTGATTGGTTGTAGGTCTATCCAATTGAGTGCATTTTCTTTCCTGGTTCGGTTGAAACACGCCTCATAATCACAGCCCAATGGAGCAGCATCAGACTCATATTCTGACTAGAATTGAGTATGACGACGTGAGGTTAACTTTTTTTCAAATTTTTCAAATTAAGGTGTGGAAATGGCTAACAAGTCAATAAGTGCTCCTCTGCTGCCATCTACTGGCTATAGTGGTCATTTCATGGCTTTTTAAAATAAAAGTGGCCTACACCTTTAAACTTTTAGTTTTACAAATCATCACATTAAAAATAAATAACATTATAATTGGATAATATTTAGAGGTTTGAAGTGCTGGAAAAAGTGTGAAGCTAGCGCTGCGCTGTCTATTATTGCTATGAGCTGATCATTTTATTTTATTTTTATAAAGCAGAAAGAAAAGAACAAAATTCTAGGTCTAATTCTAGTTGGGAAATAATCGTTTTGGGACTATTTGCAAACAATATTTGCATTAATTTGCGTCAAATATATTATTAGTCCCGAGATTCTTCGCATTAGTGAATGAATACATAGATCTGCTGGTGACATTTGAATTCCTAAGTGGTCTGCTGTTAGAATTTTTGCAAACCATGTCAAAGGTTCTGGGTTCTAATTCGCTCTCATATAGTTTTTTTTCTTCTTCATTAAAATCAAAGATGTTCATCAATGATTGTATATTAAGAGCAGGGACACGTTTGTGTGCATTGTTTTCTAATTTCACCGGAAAGAATAAAGTCTCTCTCCGCAACAGCATTAAACGATATATTGCGCTGTTAGACCGAGACAAACCAGACTAAAATGTAACTTTTAAACCTTTTTGTCATCCTAACAACAACATTTAGAACGCAACATAATGAAGTGCAGCAGAGCAGTGCAAGAATTTCTAATATTGGGGGGGACAATTTGTCCATTTCTAATTATTGGGGGGGACTCAATGTCTATGGTGGTTACGGCCCTGGTGTAAATATTCAGATAAACAAATCAAACACATGCATAGCATAGCGTACAAACTTACTGCGCGATGTAACGCAGTGTGGCTTCTTCTGTCTCCAGTATCTGGTTTACTTCCTCTCTCAAGCAGCATGTGGACACAGTCAATGTGACCGCCCAGTGTAGCCAACATCAATGGAGTCCTACAGATACCAGATAGCAATACTTCAAACAATGCAAAAAAGGAAACCGAGAGAGAAAGATGGGGGGAAACAATATAACATTAATACGGCTAAATTCACACCATTTTCTGATCAAGCATATTATTGAACTTTGTCATCATATAGGAGAATGAGCTTGAATGTGCAATGTAGTGTTTATTTACAGCAGCACTGTGTAATTGTAATTTAGGTCACTTAACCATTTGACACAATTTACTTAACTTTAACCCATTCTAAGGCTCCAGACTATTATCAGAGAGCAGTGGCGCTCAGTTCTACAGATGGAGGCGCCAGCAGCTGATTTGGTGGCGCTGAAGGAAAATGTATCATAAAAAAATTAATTAAATTGTAAAATTACTATTCTTTTGAGTTTTTTTGTTAATAAATGCAGTTACTAATAATATTACATGTTTGTTTATTGGAAATTTATATTTATAGCTTGAATTGATATGCAGATAAAATTACTTTTATTGACAACAGTAATTAGCAAAAACCTCATTTACATATGGAAAATGTCAATATTCTACTCTTATTAAATGTCCCATTGTTCTTCTGTAGTCTCGCACTGAACTAACTGACAGCTTCGGTAATAATAAAAGGAGCTCTTTACTTGTTTTCTGTGTAATTCAGTCACAATTTGAAGAAAAGCTTTTGTTTTGAGACTTTGTGACTTCCTACTTTTTTCCATATATTAAAGGTGCAGCGTGTAGTATTTATGACGATCTATTGGCAGAAATGCAAAATAAAATTTTCAGTGGTGTATAAAGACCTTACATAATGAACCGTTATGTTTGTATTACCTTAGAATGAGCCATTTCTATCTACACACACCGCGGGTCCCCTTACAGTGAAGTCGCAATTTTGCAGCATCATGTTTCTACTAGGGCTGAACGATATGGACAAAATTTCATATCTCGATTTTCATGCCAGATATCTCGATATCGATACAATACGATATGACTACGTGTTCGGTGAAAACCAGAATCTGAATTAAAATGTGTTTGATTTAAGCCTACATTTCAAAAATTTGTGTCAGGAAATGTATTGTTTTTAAGCCTTTCGCACGTACGATCACACAGGTGTAATCAGTCTAGGCTAGTCCCTGGAGCGTATGATCAAGTGCATCACATGATCAACTGCTAAACTCAAATGTTGAATTTAGCCAGAGACAGGCGCGCTCAGAGCTGTCATATATCACAACTTTTCAGTGTTTTCAACCACATACTGTTCATTTTAGGTTTCAAACATATAAATTCACAACAGACATATATGTTTGAAACACAAGTACAAGTAAAATACACACTGATGTCTATGGAAGAGGTAATAATAATCATTTCCATTATAATTCGACACGTTTTATTCATATCAGATACACATTGTGTAAGTAACTTCAATGTTTACTCTATTCTATTCCCAGTTCACCAGCCACTTACTTTTAAGTATTTCGGGAGAAGTGGATGAATTCACGTGTTGTAAACAGAGGTTGTAAATCCAACAGATCCGATTCTCTGAACTGCGTCTGCGGCACAAACTAACACGGCGGCGCCCATCGCGCATACAGCTCAACTAACGCGATCATTATAAAGGTGTTTAAACAACAATATACTTCCACTTGCATGTATTTGACAATTGGAATATCAGAAAAACTGATGTTTGTTGTGACTGCCAGAGTTGTATGCAGGGCGAGCGCGGAGAGGGGAAATCTATATCGTCTATATCGTTGCTTTTTTCGATAGTAATATCTTGAAAGTTCATATCTAGATATAGATACGATAACGATATATCGTTCAGCCCTAGTTTCTACAGTAGCTCTAAACGGACAAACTTCTCTACAGAGCACTAGCTATTCTCTGCTGTCTCAGACGACGACATCTTTGTTCTGTGTCGGCCACCGTAGCTTCTCTATGTGCTTCGAAGCGGAGGGGTGAGCGGTGAACGGTTGCAATTCACAACCTCACCACTAGATGCCGCTAAAATGTTCACACTGCACCTTTAAAGAGTGGAAATGGCTAATAAGTCAATAAGTGCTCCTTTGCTGCCATCTACTGTTTATAGTGGTAATTTCATGCCTTTAATAATTAACATGACAGTAAATCATGTGGTGTTACTACAGTAAATCATGTGGTGCTACTACAGTAAATCATGTGGTGTTACTACAGTAAATCATGTGGTGTTACTACAGTAAATCATGTGGTGTCACTACAGTAAATCATGTGGTGTCACTACAGTAAATCATGTGGTGTCACTACAGTAAATCATGTGGTGTCACTACAGTAAATCATGTGGCGTCACTATAGTAAATCATGTGGTGTCACTACAGTAAATCATGTGGTGTCACTACAGTAAATCATGTGGGGTTACTACAGTAAATCATGTGGTGTTACTACAGTAAATCATGTGGTGTCACTACAGTAAATCATGTGGCGTTACTACAGTAAATCATGTGGTGTTACTACAGTAAATCATGTGGTGTCACTACAGTAAATCATGTGGTGTTACTACAGTAAATCATGTGGTGTCACCACAGTAAATCATGTGGTGTTACTACAGTAAATCATGTGGTGTTACTACAGTAAATCATGTGGTCCTACTACAGTAAATCATGTGGTGTTACTACAGTAAATCAAGTGGTGTTACTACAGTAAATCATGTGGGGTTACTACAGTAAATCATGTGGTGTTACTACAGTAAATCATGTGGTGTTACTACAGTAAATCATGTGGTGTTACTACAGTAAATCATGTGGTGTCACTACAGTAAATCATGTGGTGTTACTACAGTAAATCATGTGTTGTTACTACAGTAAATCATGTGGTGTTACTACAGTAAATCATGTGGTGTTACTACAGTAAATCATGTGGGGTTACTGCAGTAAATCATGTGGTGTTACTACAGTAAATCATGTGGTGTTACTACAGTAAATTACTACAGTAAATCATGTGGTGTTACTACAGTAAATCATGTGGTGTTACTACAGTAAATCATGTGGTGTTACTACAGTAAATCATGTGGTGTCACTACAGTAAATCATGTGGGGTTACTACAGTAAATCATGTGGTGTTACTACAGTAAATCATGTGGTGTTACTACAGTAAATCATGTGGGGTTACTACAGTAAATCATGTGGTGTTACTACAGTAAATCATGTGGTGTTACTACAGTAAATCATGTGGTGTCACTACAGTAAATCATGTGGTGTTACTACAGTAAATCATGTGTTGTTACTACAGTAAATCATGTGGTGTTACTACAGTAAATCATGTGGTGTTACTACAGTAAATCATGTGGGGTTACTGCAGTAAATCATGTGGTGTTACTACAGTAAATCATGTGGTGTTACTACAGTAAATTACTACAGTAAATCATGTGGTGTTACTACAGTAAATCATGTGGTGTTACTACAGTAAATCATGTGGTGTCACTACAGTAAATCATGTGGGGTTACTACAGTAAATCATGTGGTGTTACTACAGTAAATCATGTGGTGTTACTACAGTAAATCATGTGGGGTTACTACAGTAAATCATGTGGTGTTACTACAGTAAATCATGTGGTGTTACTACAGTAAATCATGTGGGGTTACTGCAGTAAATCATGTGGTGTTACTACAGTAAATCATGTGGTGTTACTACAGTAAATTACTACAGTAAATCATGTGGTGTTACTACAGTAAATCATGTGGTGTCACTACAGTAAATCATGTGGTGTTACTACAGTAAATCATGTGGTGTTTCTACAGTAAATCATGTGGTGTTACTACAGTAAATCATGTGGTGTTACTGCAGTAAATCATGTGGTGTTACTACAGTAAATCATGTGGTGTTACTACAGTAAATCATGTGGTGTTTCTACAGTAAATCATGTGGTGTTACTACAGTAAATCATGTGGTGTTACTACAGTAAATCATGTGGTGTTACTACAGTAAATCATGTGGTGTTTCTACAGTAAATCATGTGGTGTTTCTACAGTAAATCATGTGGTGTTACTACAGTAAATCATGTGGTCCTACTACAGTAAATCATGTGGTGTTACTACAGTAAATCATGTGGTGTCACTACAGTAAATCATGTGGTGTTACTACAGTAAATCATGTGGTGTCACTACAGTAAATCATGTGGTGTCACTACAGTAAATCATGTGGTGTCACTACAGTAAATCATGTGGTGTCACTACAGTAAATCATGTGGTGTCACTACAGTAAATCATGTGGTGTTACTACAGTAAATCATGTGGTGTCACCACAGTAAATCATGTGGTGTTACTACAGTAAATCATGTGGTGTTACTACAGTAAATCATGTGGTCCTACTACAGTAAATCATGTGGTGTTACTACAGTAAATCAAGTGGTGTTACTACAGTAAATCATGTGGGGTTACTACAGTAAATCATGTGGTGTTACTACAGTAAATCATGTGGTGTTACTACAGTAAATCATGTGGTGTCACTACAGTAAATCATGTGGTGTCACTACAGTAAATCATGTGGTGTTACTACAGTAAATCATGTGTTGTTACTACAGTAAATCATGTGGTGTTACTACAGTAAATCATGTGGTGTTACTACAGTAAATCATGTGGGGTTACTGCAGTAAATCATGTGGTGTTACTACAGTAAATCATGTGGTGTTACTACAGTAAATTACTACAGTAAATCATGTGGTGTTACTACAGTAAATCATGTGGTGTTACTACAGTAAATCATGTGGTGTCACTACAGTAAATCATGTGGGGTTACTACAGTAAATCATGTGGTGTTACTACAGTAAATCATGTGGTGTTACTACAGTAAATCATGTGGGGTTACTACAGTAAATCATGTGGTGTTACTACAGTAAATCATGTGGTGTTACTACAGTAAATCATGTGGGGTTACTGCAGTAAATCATGTGGTGTTACTACAGTAAATCATGTGGTGTTACTACAGTAAATTACTACAGTAAATCATGTGGTGTTACTACAGTAAATCATGTGGTGTCACTACAGTAAATCATGTGGTGTTACTACAGTAAATCATGTGGTGTTTCTACAGTAAATCATGTGGTGTTACTACAGTAAATCATGTGGTGTTACTGCAGTAAATCATGTGGTGTTACTACAGTAAATCATGTGGTGTTACTACAGTAAATCATGTGGTGTTACTACAGTAAATCATGTGGTGTTTCTACAGTAAATCATGTGGTGTTACTACAGTAAATCATGTGGTGTTACTACAGTAAATCATGTGGTGTTACTACAGTAAATCATGTGGTGTTACTACAGTAAATCATGTGGTGTTACTACAGTAAATCATGTGGTGTTACTACAGTAAATCATGTGGCAACACAGCTCGAATTTAGTGACTGCTGTGCATGTTTTCACCAAAACATGGCTGCATTAAATGGGCTATAGTAATACAGAGGTCGCTGATATACAGGACTATTTAGGTAAATTTCTTTTGAACTTGTTAAAAGCCTTGACCGATTCTCTGCTGAATTTTAAAACATGTAAATGCATTGTATGAACATACTATATCATTTAAACAAATGTTGAAATGGCACTTACTGTCCATCTATGTCCATGAGGTCAATTATGTCATTTTTTTCAGCTCTTTTCAACAGCATGAGCAGGCAGTCAGTTTGACCATTGGCAGCTAAGAGAATAAATCAATAGATTATTTTTTTGTACAAATGTATCGTTTTAAACCATCCCACAACAGCAATTATTTAGGCCTAAATGATCATTAAAGGGGTCCTATTATGCTCTTTTATGAAGTCTTGATTTCGTTTTTCAAATATTTTACATTATTATAGCTCCTATCTCCCCAGTCTGGGTGGAACAAGATTTTATTGAAGCCCCTCCTTCCAAAATAAGAAAAGTGCTGTGATTGGTTAGCTGACCCAGTGTGTTGTGATTGGCAGAGCTTATCACGTGTCAGGAAAATGTCCCGCCACTTCATAACCGGTCTACTCCGATGTAAATATGAACAAATGACGTAAATTTCAAAGCAATTCAAGCCCGATTCAGACTCTGACAATGTTCCACAGGACGTTTCAGGTGTGACGTTTTTGTAATTTTCTTATAGATACAATGTTATCCACCATTTAATCATATTTGAAAAAACTGTGAAAAACAGAAAACTGTGGTAATACAAACTTTTTCCGGGGTGGAAAAAACAGCGAAAACTATTTTCTCTAGCGCAGCTTGAAGTCCCCATGAAATCATAATAGAAGTTCTGTGGCTTTTAGTATGAATATGTTAGTCTTACTGTTATCTATAAGCTAGTGTGCTCAAAAACAATGACAAAATTCACATTTAGAAGATTAATGATACCAAAATCACTGTCTCTTACTTCAGCCAATATGGATAAATGATTTTGATGACATCACTCTGCACTTCTGCTTCTCATCAGATTTTCTGTCCAATCAAATACTATCTAGAATCTGAAGCCCTACATTATAAACAGACGCTGAAGCTGCGCTTGAAATCAGTCACTTGTTCACACATTTACTATTTTCTACGTGGTGAATGGCACATGGTGCACTATATAGGGGATAGGGAAGGATTCAGACAGTGCAGTATATAAGGGAAAGGGAGCGATTCAGACAGGGCTCTATATAAGGGATAGGGAGCGATTCAGACAGGGCTCTATATAGGGGATAGGTAACGATTCAGACAGTGCACTATATAGGGGATAGGTAACGATTCAGACAGTGCACTATATAAGGGATAGGGAGCGATTCAGACAGGGCTCTATATAGGGGATAGGTAACGATTCAGACAGTGCACTATATAGGGGATAGGTAACGATTCAGACAGTGCACTATATAAGGGATAGGGAGCGATTCAGACAGGGCTCTATATAGGGGATAGGTAACGATTCAGACAGGGCTCTATATAGGGGATAGGTAACGATTCAGACAGGGCTCTATATAGGGGATAGGTAACGATTCAGACAGTGCACTATATAGGGGATAGGGAGTGATTCAGACAGTGCACTATATAAGGGATAGGGAGCGATTCAGACAGGGCTCTATATAGGGGATAGGTAACGATTCAGACAGTGCACTATATAAGGGATAGGGAATTATTCAGACAGTGCACTATATAGGGGATAGGGAAGGATTCAGACAGTGCAGTATATAAGGGATAGGGAGCGATTCAGACAGGGCTCTATATAAGGGATAGGGAGCGATTCAGACAGGGCTCTATATAGGGGATAGGTAACGATTCAGACAGTGCACTATATAGGGGATAGGGAATTATTCAGACAGTGCACTATATAGGGGATAGGGAAGGATTCAGACAGTGCAGTATATAAGGGATAGGGAGCGATTCAGACAGGGCTCTATATAAGGGATAGGGAGCGATTCAGACAGGGCTCTATATAGGGGATAGGTAACGATTCAGACAGTGCACTATATAGGGGATAGGGAGTGATTCAGACAGTGCACTATATAAGGGATAGGGAGCGATTCAGACAGGGCTCTATATAGGGGATAGGTAACGATTCAGACAGTGCACTATATAAGGGATAGGGAATTATTCAGACAGTGCACTATATAGGGGATAGGGAAGGATTCAGACAGTGCAGTATATAAGGGATAGGGAGCGATTCAGACAGGGCTCTATATAAGGGATAGGGAGCGATTCAGACAGGGCTCTATATAGGGGATAGGGAGTGATTCAGACAGTGCACTATATAAGGGATAGGGAGCGATTCAGACAGGGCTCTATATAGGGGATAGGTAACGATTCAGACAGTGCACTATATAAGGGATAGGGAATTATTCAGACAGTGCACTATATAGGGGATAGGGAAGGATTCAGACAGTGCAGTATATAAGGGATAGGGAGCGATTCAGACAGGGCTCTATATAAGGGATAGGGAGCGATTCAGACAGGGCTCTATATAGGGGATAGGTAACGATTCAGACAGTGCACTATATAGGGGATAGGGAATTATTCAGACAGTGCACTATATAGGGGATAGGGAAGGATTCAGACAGTGCAGTATATAAGGGATAGGGTGCGATTCAGACAGGGCTCTATATAAGGGATAGGGAGCGATTCAGACAGGGCTCTATATAGGGGATAGGTAACGATTCAGACAGTGCACTATATAGGGGATAGGGAGTGATTCAGACAGTGCACTATATAAGGGATAGGGAGCGATTCAGACAGGGCTCTATATAGGGGATAGGTAACGATTCAGACAGTGCACTATATAAGGGATAGGGAATTATTCAGACAGTGCACTATATAGGGGATAGGGAAGGATTCAGACAGTGCAGTATATAAGGGATAGGGAGCGATTCAGACAGGGCTCTATATAAGGGATAGGGAGCGATTCAGACAGGGCTCTATATAGGGGATAGGTAACGATTCAGACAGTGCACTATATAGGGGATAGGGAGTGATTCAGACAGTGCACTATATAAGGGATAGGGAGCGATTCAGACAGGGCTCTATATAGGGGATAGGTAACGATTCAGACAGTGCACTATATAAGGGATAGGGAATTATTCAGACAGTGCACTATAGGGGATAGGGAACGATTCAGACAGTGCACTATATAGGGGATAGGGAACGATCAGACAGTGTACTATATAGGGGATAGGGAATGATCAGACAGTGCACTATATAAGGGATAGGGAACGATCAGACAGTGCACTATAAAGGGGATAGGGAACGATCAGACCGTGCACTATATAGGGGATAGTGAATGAGTCAGACAGTGCACTATATAGGGGATAGGGAACGATCAGACAGTGCACTATATAAGGGATAGGGAATTATTCAGACAGTGCACTATATAGGGGATAGGGAAGGATTCAGACAGTGCAGTATATAAGGGATAGGGAGCGATTCAGACAGGGCTCTATATAAGGGATAGGGAGCGATTCAGACAGGGCTCTATATAGGGGATAGGTAACGATTCAGACAGTGTACTATATAGGGGATAGGGAGTGATTCAGACAGTGCACTATATAAGGGATAGGGAGCGATTCAGACAGGGCTCTATATAGGGGATAGGTAACGATTCAGACAGTGCACTATATAAGGGATAGGGAATTATTCAGACAGTGCACTATAGGGGATAGGGAACGATTCAGACAGTGCACTATATAGGGGATAGGGAACGATCAGACAGTGTACTATATAGGGGATAGGGAATGATCAGACAGTGCACTATATAAGGGATAGGGAACGATCAGACAGTGCACTATAAAGGGGATAGGGAACGATCAGACCGTGCACTATATAGGGGATAGTGAATGAGTCAGACAGTGCACTATATAGGGGATAGGGAACGATCAGACAGTGCACTATATAAGGGATAGGGAACGATCAGAAAGTGCACACAGTGCACTATATAAGGGATAGGGAATGATCAGACCATGCACTATATAGGGAATAGGGAACGATCAGACAGTGCACTATATAAGGGATAGGGAACGATCAGACAGTGCACTATATAAGGGATAGGGAACGATCAGACAGTGCACTATATAAGGGATAGGGAACGATCAGACAGTGCACTATATAAGGGATAGGGAACGATCAGACAGTGCACTATATAAGGGATAGGGAATGATCAGACAGTGCAGTATATAAGGGATAGGGAACAATCAGACAGTGCACTATATAAGGGATAGAGAACGATCAGACAGTGCACTATATAAGGGATAGAGAACGATCAGACAGTGCACTATATAAGGGATAGGGAACGATTCAGACAGTGGTATATATATAAGGGATAGGGAGCGATTCAGACAGTGCATTATATAGGGGATAGGGCGCGATTCAGACAGTGCACTATATAGGGTATGATGTTACGCAGTGCCTCAAAATAGTCCCAGCACGGTCCCTGTGCAAGCAGGTTGTCATGTTGGTTATGTTTACGGAAGTTAGCCTATTTTCGGGCGCTGCGTAATATCATTGCACCCATGGTACGGCCGCAAAGTTCCTTTATTATTATAACGCAGGAATGAGAGTATAGTACCTAGCCATATCGGCCTAGAAAATCGCAACTTTTCGTTTTCCGTCGGTTTTAGTACACAATGTGACTACAGAAGAGTCAAGTTTTAAATAGGAAAAATATCGAAACTCTTTGGTCATTTTTTTGAGCGAGATGCTAACGGTCTAATCAGATTCAATGATCTATGCTAAGCTATGCTAAAAGTGCTACCGCTAGACATGGAGATCGGCTGAATGGATTTGAAAACAGTAAAACTCAACTGTTTAACACTAGGGGAGTTGGAAAATGAGCCTATTTTCAAAATAAGTGGTGTGTTCCTTAAAAGTGAAAATTCAACGGCATTTGCTCATCTCTCATTCGGCAAGAATCCAAATATGCCTCCATATTTTCCATGAAATGTTAGGTTGCTAAACATGTTAGATTGCTGATGTTATTCATCATGTAAACAAGGCTTTGTACTTCACTCGTGTTCCAATATCCACGGAAAACAGCTTCACATGTGCAAAAAATGTGGTAGGGCGCTGGGCACGCTGATTTTACAGCAGAACATTTCCTTTGAGAAATAATTTAGAGTAGTGTAACTTTTATGTTAAATTGACTGCATTTTAGTTTGATGATGAATAGTTGAAATGTCAAGACAACAACGCTAGAACTGATATGTTGTGTGCACGCGCGATACAATGCATTAGAGTGTTACAAAAACGGGCATCACACAGTTTTTTCTTTTGTTAATATGTTATTTCAGTGCTAAATGCCAAGTTTTGTGTGGAAACGGCCACACACACAGTTTTCTGTCGTGCGTTCATTTCATAAATGAGGCCCACTGTCTTTACTGATTGAACTTTTAACAATCCTTATGTGGCGTTCACACCACCATGAAATTCGCTTCATTCGCGTGTGACATTCAGGGCTACACAACAGATGCGAATTTGCGCCATGGGAGGGGCTTCTGCCAGGCGGCTCGTCTCGTTGAGAAATGGCTGACATGGGCTGTGTTTACACTTCTTTTTAGTTAAAATCTACTGTTAATGTGTGACAAAACATAATTTTAAGACTTTTTCAGTCGATAATGTAGTTGTTTAAAGCTCAAATCTGTGGTTTATTTATAAAAAGAGTGCCTATTTGAACATTTTATCTGGCGTTTTCGCTCCAGCTCCAGCGGATCAGCGGCACTCAGCGCTCGTCAACGCCGGCGAGAGCAACCTTTCCTCGGCCAGTCCTTCTGACGTCTGCCGCTGGCTCTGATGTCTCTGTGGTGTGTCTCGAGCTATAATTCGTCTTGTAACGGCCGATCTTTGGTCTTATGGATCTATAATTTGTTCCCTGGCAAATCGTTTAGGCTGAGGGCAAAGTGAAGTTTCATTACTTTTTTATTTTTAGGCTATAACTGTACGTTACAGTTGTAGCCTACTAGCACTGACATTGAATGTTTGACTGAATTGTTTGCTTTATTTCATGTATAGCTTATTATACCTTTTACTTATACTTTTGTATTATTGATCATACATAAACTTGCATTTAACAAAAAGAGACTGGGTTGTGTTTCATGTCATTTAATGTTATCACAGTGATAATCATATTGTCTGAACCAGATATTAATATATAGATTTTCTCCTCATTGTTGTCACTACTAGAGCAAGCTAGTCAAAACGCTCAATTCGCACATCCGCATTCACACGAATCGCGCCATTCGCGCCGCCTCATTCGCGCGAATCGCGCCGCAGAATGCCGTTTCGCGTCTCTGCATTGACTTAACATGTAAATCACTCGCGCGAATCGCGTCATTCGCGTCCAGAATTTTACACTATGTATTTTTTTTTTTGTTTTATGTACATCTGCTCACCTGTCTAATAAAAAACATGCAAAAGAACGGCATCTCTGTCAAGTCAAAGTTTGTTGCGAAGCTCTCGCCATCTCGAAAACACCACGTCGACACTGGTCCTGTTTTGATTTCTCACTTGGTCCATAATGTTTGAAAGAAACTACAACAGCGGCCGCTGGACGTTACGCTGTTGTCCACGTCTGTTGCCATGGTTTCTACAGCAGTAAAACCAGAAACCGAGGGTAACGTGGATATGACGCCATTGACAGGCGACTCCCTCACACGTCCCGGTTCCTTAGTTAAAATAGCAATTTTCTCACGATTTACAAATATTTGGAAACATTTGGGATATTGTAAGTACTGAACTGAACAAAATATATTACACTGGCCTAGTGGTTTTTGGATATTTTACTGCAAAAATCTTACATATTGCACCTTTAATATCCATACACACCTGAAGCATGCAGGGGTGTCCTCCGGTGCATGCTCTCCCTGATGGCATATGAGGCCCCCTGAAGCAGCAGCAGCTCCACACAGGGGCTGTGACCTCTCAGAGCAGCCATATACAGAGCCGTATGACCCCTGGAATCTTGCAAGTCGACATTAACCAGTGTTTCAGAGAGCACCTGCAGAGCTTCAGTGTGACCGTTATACGCCTGACAAGAACAATTGATCAGGATTGGGCAAAATTCATAACTTAAAGGGTTAGTACAGCTCCAGTGGGTTAATAAAGGCCTACAGAAGTGAAGGAAAAAAAAATCCATATAACTATAATCACTGGCTTCCGGTAAAGGCTGTACACAAGTCTAGTTCCGGCGGAAGAGTGACCTCTGACCTGACACATGACGTGGTGCAGGTATGACATTACTTTGTATTCCAAATCGTGAAGCAAGTTACATTTTAGCACTTCCGGTTCCCTCGTCTCCCATCCCAAAGTCAATGTTTTTTTTTTAATGGGATTTTGTTTAACCATCTGGTCCTCATCGGTCAAAAATGACCAAAACATTTTACTTTTGAATTATAATTTTTTTGCTTTATCGGAATGTGATGACACTTGGTGATTTTTGTCGCATTAGCTATGTGAACACAAAAAAATAATGGAGATGATGCGGATGAGTTAAAGGGTTGGAAAAAAATTGTCACACTTGGCTCCTTCACAGTCAAAAATGACCGACATAGGAAATGAATGGGAAATACGCAAAAATACGAAAACTCAAGAGAATCTTTTGTTGATACAAACCACTAATCAGCCATGATACGCACACAAATTAACTGGTGTGGCTGTAACAATATGGTAAAAATGATCCAAAAGACTCAAATAAGAGGTTAAAATCAGATCAGACCCAGATTTATTAAGCTGTGATCAAACATTTTTTGTTAAATTTCTATTGAATTTGTATGTTATGTGTAACAAAATATTCTCCTCTCTTTTCAGGTTTGAAAGTAGTCAAATTAATGCAAAAACTGATACTTCAAATCAACATAAAAACATAAAAAAATCTAAACCTTGATAAAAAGTAGTCTTTGAGAATGTCTAAGTATAAATACAAATCCACAACTTAATAAAAATAAGTATTTATGTCTAAAAACACTAGAGAATTTATAAGACACTTTATATAGAGCTTTATAGTAATCTAGTGGTCCCACCAGGGAATTACATTAAGTTTTTTCTTTTTTTACTCCCACCAGATGGCACTAATCTACCTTCAAAAAATTATATATATTTTTTTGATTTATTCATTTATTTATTAGGGAAAAAAGTATATAATTTTCAATGTGTCACATGTTTAGTCTGTTTCAGTTGTGTTTTTGCATATGTCACATGTTCCTTTGTTCTGTTTCCCGCCACTTGTTTGTTTCCATGGTTACCGTCATTATGAGTTCATCTGTACAGCTGTGTTTAGTTAATTATCTCATTTCTGTTTGCTATTTTAGTTCCTCCCTGTTCCTTCATTCTTTGTCCGGTAACCGTTCTGTTAGAGTGTTTTCAGTGTTGTTCTTCCATGTGTTCCTGAGAGTTTAAATTAAAGTTTATGTTTAATTCGTGCTCTTCTGATTCTTCAGTTTGTTCCAGCATGACACACTGTGACACAATGAAGAAAAATAGCTAATAATTTTATAAATATTGCATAGTATCATAAAATACCCTCACAATTCCAAATAATAATCAAGAAATATTATTGAACAAAAATATATGACATTGGTTTTCCAGGGGGGTAAAAAAGCTAAATTTTAAGGCTTCGGTCACTTTTGACCGCGAAGGAGCCAAGTGTGAGCCCTAAACGAAGAGGACCAGAGATGGCTGAAATAAGGTCAGTGGTGCACACGAGCTCAAGACACTTTCACGTTTTATTCTACGACATAAAACACATCAGTATTACCCCACTCGTAATTTCTTGAAGTTGTTACGTGTCTTGAAATAGGTGGTTGCTCACAAGTGGCTAAATGGGATTAAACGTCATCGCGCCGAACAGGTAACCTCAGTCCGCTTTTACAGCCTAATTATGCTCATAATTGTGCTCTTATAAACTAGTCTAACTTAGTCTAACTTAACCGCTCTGGGAAAATGTTTTGAGATAAAACTGAAAGAGTTGTTGGAAGTTTAGTGATGGTGACAATGAAGTCAAGCGGCCGTGGTGTAGTTCGTTAACAGTCTACCTTTAGCTTTTTACTTCTGGCGACTGCATTTAGGCTTCAGAATTAACAAAAGTTGGGTTCATCTGTGATAATGATCTTGATTGACAGAACATGTAAGTATCATAAACGTTTGTTGATCACAAAGCTTGTTTTTTGCGATACCGCAAACTGCCGGTTGGCCTACACATCACACCTGTACCACTATTGATGAACGCGGAAGCGCAGAGGATAGATCAAAACAAAACGCCGTTCATGAATTAGGAGTCTAAAATTTGATTTTGTCAGATTGTTGTTTGAACCACGAGAGGCGTTGACTCTAACCTGAGCTTATGCTACTCCTACATCCGACGTCATGCGTCGGGGCAGAGGTCACTCTTCCACTGGAACTTGCATATGGCCGACTTTTATAATGGATGGATGCACTTTTTTGGGCTTCAAAATCTCAGGTACCATTCACTGACATTATAAAGCTTGGAAGAGCCAGGATATTATTACTCCGATTGTATTCGTCTGAAAGAAGAATGTCACACACCTAGGATGACTTGAGGGTGAGTAAATTATGGGATGATTTCACTTTTTGGGGTGAACTATCCCTTTAAGAAATGTCTAGCAATTAATACTGGATTACAATGCAAAGAAATTCAACAGGCAATGTCTTAATTTTTTCAAGCAATGGCAATTTTGCCAAACTTACCTTTTCAAGTTAAAAAACAAATACGTGTAGCAGTTATTTGAATTTCAGTTAACTTTAATTCTACTTAAATTCACATTCAAATTGCAATACGGACTTCATTAGAGAGAGAGAGAGAGAGAGAGAAAGAGAGAGAGAGAGAGAGAGAGAGAGAGAGAGAGAGAGAGAGAGAGAGAGAGAGAGAGAGAGAGAGAGAAGGAAAGAGCGAAGACTAGAATACTGAATACTCACCGCTAAGTGTAAAGGGCTCACAGGAATGCAACTCTCCAGATCCTCCACACATTTGAAAGACATTTCTATTAACTAATAAAAAGAAAAATACATTGCCAGTTCACTGAAAAGTGAAATATTTGATCAAAGTAAAGAATGCAATGTAGGCTATTCCGCATTGAGTTTAAGGTGCCACAACAGTTCCTCAGAAAAGTATTTTGGGTGCTTAAAGGGTTTGTTCACCCAAAAATGTCAATTCTGTCATTAATTCCTCTCCCTCATGTCGTTCCAAAACCGTAAGACGTTCGTTCATCTTCAGAACACAAATGAAGATATTTCTGATGAAATCAGAGAGCTCGAAAATGAACTCTTTCAAGGTCCAGAAAGGAAGTAAAGACATCGATAAAATAGTCCATGTGACTCCAGTGGTTCAACCTTAATGTTATGAAGCGACAAGAATATTTTTTGTGCGGAAAAACAAACAAAAATAATGACTTTATTCAACAATTTCTGTGTCCGTCTCCTATGCTGTTGCAGCGCAGCGCTTCCTAGCTCTACGTCAGAACGCCGGCTCACCATTGGCTAGTTCCTGCATCAGCATCACACGCATGCGATCTGAAGCTCACGTGAACAGCTTCAGCCAATGGTAAGTCACCGCTCTGCTGTAGCGCTTCGAAAGTGTTGCACTGTATTTACAGCGTAAACTGTGGAGACCGGCACAGACGTGAAGAGATTGTTGCACACTAAAAGTATTCTTTTAGCTTCATAACATTAAGGTTGAACCACTGGAGTCACATGGACTATTTTAATGATGTCTTAACTTCCTTTCTGGACCTTGAAAGTGTTAATTGAATAGGTGTTTCCAGGAGGGGTAAGAGAGCTCTCGGACTTCATCAGAAATATCTTCATTTGTGTTCTGAAGATGAACGAAGGTCTTACAAGTTTGGATTGGAATGAATTAAGAGTTATCCAGGGATAATGCCATGGTGTGTGTGTGTGTGTGTGTGCGCGCATGTTTGTGACTCTTTAGCTCCGCCCACTTCACGCCTCCACAAGCTCGGCTGTTTTCAGAAAGAATCGGTACAGCGTATCTGTCTTTTATAAATATGATAAAACTAAAAACTCTTGGGATATATGAAGGATGCAATACTACTCTATAGATACTCAAGATTAACATGAGACTGGCAGAAACGGTGTGTGTTATGGACCCTTTAAACTATTTTAATGCACCATGTGGGGGCAAAGAATAACCAGAGAATGGTTTAATGCCCAGCTAGCCCTGGATTATCCCACTTATACCATGATCATTTGCCTTCACTGACAACTTAAAGCTGTTATTGATGTTTGCAGTGCAATATTTGACCGGAAGGGTAAAATTTACGGTTCTTTTCATCAGTTACGGCTTGTGTGTGTGTGCTTCAATGAAAACAGCGCATTAATACAAAACTGTGATTAAACTGACTTGGAACTACCTGTGCATTAAATGGTTTTATTGCACACCTTCCAGCCAATCAGAATCGAGTATTCAGACAGACCATGGTATAAGTTTATTTGTTATATAATGTATTCAATATAATTCAGGTGTTTTCCACTAGACATAATTGGCAGGAGGGAAAACATCAAAATTAAGCCAACTGAAAGATAAATTCTACTCACATGTCCCATAATTCCCATAATATATGGTATGACATGATATGAGTATTGGCAAATCTTTTGGTTTGATTTACCAATTTTAGGTTGAGTTTGTCGCCACGGGCAGCTGCGTAGTGGACTGGACTGAAGCCTTTACTGTCACGCAGCGTTGGATCAGCACCGCTGTCCAAAAGAAACTCCAAACACCTGTACGAACACATAACACATAAAGGGTCAGGTAGTGTTAAACGGATAGCTCACCCAAAAATGTAAATTCTGTCATTAATTCCTCTCCCTCGTGTCATTCCAAACCGTAAGACCTTCGTTCATCTTCAGAACACAAATTTAATTTGCAAGGTGTGCAATAAAACCATTTAATGCACAGGTAGTTCCAAGTCAGTTTAATCACAGTTTTGTATTAATGCGCTGTTTTCATTGAAGCACACACACACAAGCCGTAACTGATGAAAAGAACCGTAAATTTTACCCTTCCGGTCAAATATTGCACTGCAAACATCAATAACAGCTTTAAGTTGTCAGTGAAGGCAAATGATCATGGTATAAGTGGGATAATCCAGGGCTAGCTGGGCATTAAACCATTCTCTGGTTATTCTTTGCCCCCACATGGTGCATTAAAATAGTGCTCGGAACTGCACCAAGAATTTCACCTGCTGTTGCACTTGTGTACATGGCTGTGTGACAATAAAGTGATTTGATTTGATTTGATTTGATTTGATTTGATTGCTTTAGATATTTTTGATGAAATCCGAGAGCTCTCTGACCCCTCCATAGACAGCAATGTAATTAACACTTTCAAGGTTCAGAAAGGAAGTAAATGGTAAATGGTAAATGGACTGCATTTATATAGCGCTTTAAACAGACCTACGGCCATCCAAAGCGCTTTACATTTTGCCTCACATTCACCCATTCACACACTCATTCATACACCGACGGCGGTGTCAGCCATGCAAGGCGCCATCCAGCTCGTCGGGAGCAGCTGGGGTTAGGTGTCTTGCTCATGGACACCTCGACACTTGGTCAGGTGGAACCGGGGATTGAACCACCAAACTTCTGGCTTGTAGACAACCTACATGAACCACTGAGCCACTGCCGCCCCCCACTGAGTAAAGAAGTAAAGACATCGATAAAATAGTCCATGTGACTCCAGTGGTTCAACCTTAATTTTATGAAGTGAAAACATACCAAAATAATGACTTTATTCAACAATTTCGGTCTAGCTTGTGTCAGTCTCCGGGAGCTGCAACGGAAACCTGGAGACTGGCACAGGCTAGACCGAAATTGTTGAATAAAGTCATTATTTTTGTTTGTTTTTGCACACTAAAAGTATTCTTAAGGTTGAACCACTGGAGTCACATGGACTATTTTATCGATGTCTTTACTTCCTTTCTGAACCTTGAAAGTGTTAATTACATTTCTGTCTATGGAGGAGTCAGAGAGCTCTTGGATTTCATCAAAAATATCTTCATTTGTGTTCTGAAGATGAACGAAGGTCTTACAGTTTGGACATGAGGGAGACGAATTAATGACAGAATTTTCATTTTTGAATGAACTAACCCTTTAAGCTTACTTATAGCCAGTCATTTTAGTTTCAAATCTCAAAAGAATGCTTTACCACAGAGCCTCCTCGTCATTATCACTGCTGGATTGTTTGTCAGGACAGTTGCGCTCAACTCTACAGGGAGAAAACATAAAGATAAGCCATATTTGAAATTAGTTAAATAAATAGATATGAATTGCTATTGGTATATATATACACCGATCAGGCATTACATTATGATCTAATATTGTGTTGGTCCCCCTTTTGCGGCCAAAACAGCCCTGACCCGTCGAGGCATGGACCACACTAGACCCCTGAAGGTGTGCTGTGGTATCTGGCACCAAGATGTTAGCAGCTGAACCTTTAAGTCCTGTACGTTGCGAGGTGGGGCCTCCATGGATCGGACTTGTTTGTTCAGATGCTCGATTGGACTGAGATCTGGGGAATTTGGAGGGCAAGTCAACACCTCAAACTCATTTTTGTGCTCCTCAAACCATTCCCATTTTTGCTTTGTGGCAATGGACGGGTCAGCATGGGCACCCTGACTGGTCTGCGGCTATTTGAGCAATTTGAGCTACAGTAGCTCGTCTGTTTGATCGGACCACACGGGCCAGCCTTCGCTCCCCACGTGCATCAATGAGCCTTGGCCGCCCATGACCCTGTCGCCGGTTCACCACTGTTCCTTTCTTGGAGCACTTTTGATAGATACTGACCACTGCAGACCGGGAACACCCCACAAGAGCTGCAGTTTTGGAGATGCTCTGACTAGCCATCGTCGTCTAGCCATCACAATTTGGCCCTTGTCAAACTCACTTAAATCCTTGCGCTTGCCCATTTTTCCTGCTTCTAACACATCAACTTTGAGGACAAAATGTTCACTTGCTGCCTAATATATCCCACCCACTAACAGGTGCCGTGAGGAAGAGATAATCAGTGTTATTCACTTCACCTGTCAGTGCTCATAATGTTATGCCTGATCTGTGTATATGGCCCCGTCCACACAAAGTCAGAGCTTTCCCTATCCAATCTTTTTTTTCCCTCGTTTCAAGAAATATCTGCGTATACAGTTCACGCAAAAATGAAAATGAGCTCATAATTTCAATCAGAGTTACATAAAATAAATATCCAGACTCTTCCAAACTTTATAATGGGAGAGAATGGAGCCTGAGTATTGTTAATTCACATAAACCATTTTGAATAAGGGTCTTTGTTCTCAGCTTCATTTCTCTTTATGAGTTTACCTGATGCGTACATTTCTCAATATCACTTTTTCTCAATCACACTTTTGATATGATGTCAAAAAAAGCCCATCAAACACTGCTTTATTAAAACGTTTGAATAAATATTAACAAATTACTGTACATTACAATAATGCTATTTAGTTTTAATGTTTCTTTTCTGCAACAGCAGCAGTTCAGCCTACTGTAATGACCATCATGCTTCTTAAAGAGGACCTATTACGCTTTTTTCCATCTTCATCTCTCTTTGGTGTGTAATGTTGCTGTTTGAGCATGAAAAAACTCTGCAAATTCCAGTTCTTCTCTATATCAGTGTCACTGTTTCTGAACTCCCTGAAACGCCTCCATTGTAGTCTTGAGTTTTCTTCCGGGAATGATCACGTCACAATATTCCTCATTTAAATAATTCATTTGCAGAATAAAGGGACTGGGCCTGGTTGAGTTAATTGGCAGTGTGTTGAAACTGGCGGTTGTGGTAAGGAACAGGAAATTTCCCAAACATGTTTGGCAGACTGGGAAGAGAGGAGCTGCAACAATTTTAGTAGAGCCCAAAAACAAATTCAAGACTTTAAAAAAGGGCATAATATGGTCTCTTTAATATTTATGAGCCAAGCACGGTGCGATGAGGTTGCAATGATGATTCTGTAAAACAACAGTAATTGTTACATTTTTTCAGCTTTGATACCAACTTACTACAACTGTCATTAAATGAGCTGAGGACCCAAAAGCAGAGGACAATTTAAAAGAGTTTACTGAACAGAAAGAGGCGCAGGGCAGCGAATGAGAACAGAGCTGAACAGGACTAAGCAAGACACAACAAGACTGGACTCAACTAGAGAACAGGTTAGCAGCTAAAATAATCTAGCAAAGAAACAACCGAGAGGACAGGAATAACTAGTAAAGATCATCAACGTAAAGGAGAGGCAAGTGGCAAGAGGCGTCCGGTCGCACTGATTGCGGAGTGCGTTTAGATGAGATGAGCCACTATGTGAAGGGTGAATAACCAAAACAAAAGAAAGAGAACAGACTTGCCGAGATAAAACCTAGGCACTGACGATACGAGATGCACTGCCAGCTCAGTCTGGCCATTGGTCTCTGGATGAATCCCAATGACATATGGGTGGAGCACCAATCTGATGGCAGAATTACCTCCATAAGTTGAAGACAAATTAGGGTCCCTCTGCCACAGTCTACCTGTCAGAGACCCGAGCCATCCACTTAAACGATTAGCTCACTTCCGAATTAAAATTTCCTGATAATTTACTCCTCCCATGTCATGCAGGCTGTTTTCAGTCGAAAAGAAATGACATTTTTTTAGGAAAACATTCCAGGATTTTTCTCCATATAGCGGACTTCAACGGGAACCAATGGGTGGAAGGTCCAAATTGCAGTTTCAATGCAGCTTCAAATGGCTCTACACAGGCTCTCTACTTATCTAGCGAAACAATCTGTAATTTTCAATCAGGCTGTGAATACTAATGTACATGTGATTTGGAAAATCGAAACTCGTTTTTGGAAAAAGGCTGTAACATGACAAAATGTGTAAAAAGCGAAGCGCTGTGAATACTTTCTGGATGCACTGTAAGTTTTATACCTGTGTGAGGTTTGGGCAGCAGCTGCGTAGTGCAGAGGACTGCATCCATTTACATCCAGTTCATTAACATCAGCTCCAGCTTTCACCAGAGCCACTGTACACAGATATGAGCCATTCACTGATGTATAGTGCAATGGAGACCTGCAAAGAATCAAATGAAAGTTTCTGCAATTTCATTGACCATTTTAAAAAGATCATATTCCCTGGTTTGTATTAAAGGGGACATATTATGCCCCTTTTTTTCACAAGATGTAATATAAATCTCTGGTGTCCCCAGAATGTGTCTGTGAAGTTTCAGTTCAAAATACTCCCCAGATCATTTATTATAGCTTGTTAAATTTGCCCCCCTTTTAGGGTGTGAGCAAAAACGCACCCTTTAAATGCAAATGAGCTGCTGAAGAGCGCAGATCCTTTACAAGAGCTTTGGATACAACGTCAACAACAAAACAGGCGAAACTCACTCAGCTAAAATGTCAGAAATAACCAGTTGTGGAGCAGCCGTACATGTTTGAGTCAGAGTCGGACACAGATGAGAAACTCAGGAAGAGGTTGACACTTTTAGACGCACATGGTTAGTGGATCATTTATGTGGGGTTAGTTGTTACGTTGACTCAACTCATCAACTAACATGTACTGTCATCTAAAAATTGTTGTATAGGAGCTCGCGTGGGAACGCAACACGTCCGTCACCCGATATACCCATATACAATGCATAATAAATGCGCGTTTATGAATTACACAGTTCTTGTAGGATTTGGATCACTTTGATCCAAAAAATCTGGATTAAACTGATCCCATCAGAAGGGTGGATTCAGCGTGGATTTCATGCCCAAAATGTAATGAAAACTTAAAAAATTTATCAAATAATACTATATTTGGATCATGCAGTATCTTACAAGATATCCTTTTATTCAAAAGGTTTTAATTTTATCTGTTCATCCGTCAGGCTACAGTGATTAGGTAGGCTTTAACTTATTCAGCCTTTCAGTATAGGCCTACAGCAAAGTAGAAAGAGTTTGGCCTTATAAAATAATCCCCCAAACAGCTGTTAAAATTGAGCAAAAACAATACATTTTATTCTGTCACTAATTGATATATATATATTCACTACAATCGAAAATATTTTTGTTTTTAGAATATTTATTAGTGATGCATGCAATGATTACAGAATAACCCAAAAAATGCAAAGAATGGCAATCACTGATTTTTGAAATCCAAAACAAATCCAAATCAGAAATAGTGTCTAACTATTGCGTCCCTTGTTGCACGTCCTGTTTGGTCGTTCTGGCAGAATGCAGGAGGTTGGTTAGGGTCTCCAAGGGGCTCAGGTGCATCATTGTCAGCACAGAGAGGGACATTGCGCTTAATAGCGATGTTGTGCAGGACAATACAGGCAAGGGTTTTTCTTGTTTTTAGTTTTTTTTTTTAAATGTGTGTGTTTTCATTTCAAATAAAAATAAACTTATATTGACCCCACACTGGCTATTCTACTTGTTGCTCTTTACATATCTATAGTTCTACATTGTGATTTCCTATCCTGTTTGAGCACTGGTTATCCAGCACTGGTTATCCAGATTTGGTGATCCTAAAAAGTTCCTATCCGGATCAGATTGATCTAATCCGATGTTGCTTTAAAAAACTGGCTCCAAAAGTAAGCTGGATTACGTGATCACGGATCGCAAAAAAAGGATTACTAAATCCGGATCAATTTTATCCGGATTAAACCTTTTGAAAAACCGGGCCCAGAACATTAGTAATGTTTTTGGCACACACTCTAGCGCTGATACAGCGAGTAAACAGAAATGGTGTCTCAGTGCTTCTCACTCAGGGCGTGTCTATGCTAAAAGGGCCAATCATCAACAGTCATGGGTGGGGTTTCCCTACTCTTACGTGGGAGTAGAGGGAAATATGAAACAGCGCGTTATGAGAGATTGATAATGATTGATGGGGATTATAAAAAAGTATTGGGTGGGTTTTTACCACTATAGACTGGTTGTTTACACACACTGTGGACACACATCTGTGTTCAAATTTTGCATAATATGTCCCCTTTAATTACATAAACGCTCTTTGAAATATCCTTAAACTGTGCTGGGATAATGCCGATCATCACGTTTTAAACATGCCAGTTTTAGTGCATGTCGCAATTACAAATAAAATAATTAACAGAAACATTTTCAATAGTGGTCTCGTACTTATGGACCCCACTGACTATGTACACAAGATTTAACAATGTGAATATACAACATAATTATTATTATTGAAAAATAAAGTTTTTACCTTCCAAAGTTGTCCTTTTTACTAAAATCAGCACCACTGTTCAACAGCAATTTAAGACATTCAACATTTCTGTAAGTTAAAAAATTGAAAAACAAAGTATGAATACCAAAATAATATATTAAATGTATATTAAATATGAAGCATATAAATGGTAGCCATTTAACGTACCCGCCTGAGGCAGCTATATGCAAACATGTCCTTCCCAGGCTGTCCAGAGTGTTTATGTCAAACCCTGCTGACAGTAAATGTTTGTTAGACAAACACACAATACTAGACAGTTGACATACATCTGCAAAATGAATAATGTGTCACCTACTAGACACTGTATATGTGACTTTTACCTGAGGAGAGTAACTTTCGACAACAGTCTGAAAATCCGTAAAACACCGCCATGTGCAATGGAGTCATCCCATTAATGCCTCGCCTATGCAGTTATTGCAAAAGCATAATTACTATTTAAATATGCATTTGAATATTTTATAAACATATTCTCAAGATAAGCTGAAGACATGACATGATTCAAACCATCACACTACTAAGAGTCATCCTATAGAAACATTAAAGGGTTGATGAATTGAGAAATCAGCTTTCCCTTGAGCTTTGGATATATAAAAGTTCATCGTGATATAAGAATATCCTGTTTCAGAGCTGAAAACGTCCTTGTCAGTCAAAGAAAAGCTTTAATTGACACCAGGCCCAGAAAACGCTCAATCTCAGAATATGTCGACCATTGATGTCATAGAATGCAGAAGCGCCGCATCAAGCCCGCCCACCGACTTGTGGAGCTAAACGGGTCGCGCTACCGAGCAATAAACATGTCGGTTCCAGCTCACGTGCGTAAGACATTGCGCGTTTGTTCGCTTCATTTCACCGCGGAATCGAATGTAAACAAGATACAGGTCGAGATTGGATTTGCAGACATATTGAGATTAAAACACAATGTTGTGCCTTCTATATTGGATCCGACAGGAATGGTGCAACACACTTATGTGAGTAATTGTTACAGATCTTTTGATATCTATTGATTACATACCTTAGCACGCTGTCAGGCTGGAGAATCCTTTATTTGAGGTGTTATTGGTTAATTCGTGATCAGACTCGGACTTGTAACGTTATGGGCCAGGGGTTGCAAAGACCAACGTCCCGGGGCTATGTGTTTTTCAGACGGGCTACCAAAACGTATCACCAGCCTGCAGACGGGCTATCTTAAATATTGAAATAACATTCCTTTCTTGCACACGCGAGTGTGTGTGTACGGTTCATGGTTATATTCACTGATCGGGTAGGCCAAGTAATAAAAAAATAACATTACAAGCGAACGCGGGTGGATGAGAGATGAATCATTGTGTTTGATAAAGATATTTTGCAAGTCCTGAGAATGTTTCCCCAGACACTTTCAAAACAATTCCCACATGTTCTGAGTGGAGCTGAAGCACATTAAATATGTAAATCTTATCCAATCCTAGCTGTGGACGTTTACTTCCAAGTATTCAGTGCAGCACGCCCATAGGAACCAAGCGTTTCTTCAGAGAGCCTCAAAACCAAGGCAGAAAATAGCCTATTACTTATTCATTATGATGTTTTTGAATGTAAAAACCATGCAAATGTCATAAGTTGACCTCAGACAACAGTATAAAAAAAATGTAAAAGCCAGTTCATTACCCCTTTAAAATTGTACAATAATTTAAATACTCACTAACCCCTTAAATTCACAGCAAAAACCCCACTGATAAATTAACTCTCCTCAGAGTTTATTTGAGTCCACACTCATCAAGAGTGTTAAAATTAACACTGAATCAGTGTTAAAGTTAATGAGATAATTAGGTGATTAAGTGAGTGATGATTGACCATTAGTGATGAACACCTGCTTTTAAATAGCATAATCACTGAAGGAAAGGAGTTACCATTTTACTAATGTTTGCTTTATTTGAGCTCTTGATCCTTGATTTCTAATGTTAGATTTTGTCTGGCTGCTGTAACCAAGTTGTAGACGCCAGACAACATAGAGAAAATGTGATCAGGTGTTATTGGTTATGTTTTGATCACTGATTTCATGATTTCATTTAAAGCCTAATAGAAAGTTAGATTTATGTTATCGATTACAGGATCCCTGTGATTCTCTGATTAAATTTCTTATTTTCTTTTACATTTGCTGTTTTTATGTGACTTTTTAATAGCTTGTCTTGTGATGTTTAGAGTTCATCTGTTTATCTGAATATGCTGTTTGTCACCGCTATTGAGATTCATAAGCTGATTATTGTGTGTGTGTGTGTGTGTGTGTGTGTGTGTGTGTGTGTGTGTGTGTGTGTGTGTGTGTGTGTGTGTGTGTGTGTGTGTTTGTGTCTAAATAAAAAGAAATTGTGCAGAATCTCAAACTGTAACATCACAGGGCTCTAGTAATCAATAATTTAAAGTGAACACATCACCATATAACCCGAGATTGGGCTCAGAATGATATCAGTTAGTGAGGTCACTACATGGTGATTATGACTATCAAAACATAATCAACACCTGAACACATTTTCTCATTTTTCACATTTTCACATTGCTTTCTTTGCAGAAAAAAGTCAAGGGCCAAGACCAGGGCCAAGCCCAACTAAAGCAAATCCTAATCACCATAATGGTGACATAAAATGGTGACTCTTTCCTTCAGCGATTCTTGTTAACAGCAAGTGTTCATCACTAATGGCCAATCATCACTCAACTAATAATCTTTTTCACTAACATTAACACTGCTTCAGTGTTACTTTTAACACTCTTGAGTGTGGAGTCAAACTCTGAGGAGTGTTAAATTAACACTGGGGTTTTTGCAGTGTTTAAGAATCCACGAACATGGAATTAATTGATTTCAATGGTTTAAAGAAAGTGTATGCCATATTTTAGTCACTGGTGTTGCTGTATACTGTTGGCAACATTAAAGGCATTTGAAATACCATCAATTTCAATATATTGACTTGTACTGTAGTCCCTCCCCACCCCCCTTTATAAAAAAAAAAGAATCGGATAATGAATTTCATTTACACATCAGGTTGGATAATGGGCATACTTTTAAATCTACTCCTGCTATGATGTATCTAATCTTGGTCTGTCTTTGAGTTGTCCTAAGCCAATGAACAGTACCAGCTGTGTTTGGTTGTCAAGGAGTAGAGATACAAACTCTAAAGTGTCTGTTCTACTTGAGTAGTCTGTGTGTTTAAATGGTTTGGTAGAGACACACCTGGCCACGTCCGCACCGTTATTCATGAGTATACCGATGAGCAACTCGTGACCATGTTTAGCAGCAGCGTGAAGAGCAGTATTACCAAATCTATCAAGACACTCCACCTCTGCACCTACAACAGAAGAAAAAAATATATTACAACATTGGCAATGTTATAAAGACCATTGTTACATTTGTCACAAACAAACTACAGGCCAGAAAGCATGACGGTGGCAAACTGGAAAGGCAGGTGGCAAAAACGTTGGCAGGCAGGTGGTATAGGGGGAAGTGACATTCACATTTTATTGGATACATTTTTTGATATGCCCCTGAAAGCAAGACACGTCACATTTTTGGTCTGTTTTCCAAGATGAGAATGACTGTGAATTTTAAATGCATATCTGCTGATCTGTTAAGAGTACTAGCATCTACAGTTGTGGTCATAATTATTGGCACCCGCGGTAAATATGATCAAAGATGGCTGTGAAAATAAATCTGCATTGTTTATCCTTTTGATCTTTCATTGAAGTAAAATAATTAAAAATTGGGGGTAAATCACATTATGAAGTAATTCCTTTTCTTCAAAACACACTGACCATGATTATTTGCATCCCTAGAATGTTTTATGAGTAAAATATCTCCCATTAATATTAAAAAATTTTAGCACACCAGGGTGACTAGGAACATGAAATATGACAGCTATGACTTCTTGTTTCACAGAAGTATAAATATGAGGAAACATAAAGTCCAAATTCTCTTATTCATCATCACAATGAATAAAACCACAGAATATAGTTCTGATGTGCAGCAAAAGATTGTTGAGCTTCACAAAACAGAAAGTGGCTGTAAGAAAATAGCTAAAGCTTTGAAAATCACCATTTCCACCATCAGTGCAATAATTAAGAAGTTCCAATCAACTAAAGATGTTATGAATCTGCCTGGAAGAGGACGTGTGTCTATATCGTCCTAATGCATGGCAAGGAGGAGAGTTTGAGTGGACAAATACTCTCCAACGATCACAGATGGAGAATTGTAGAGATTAGTTGAGTCTTGGGGTCAGAAAGCCTAAAAAAAAATTAAACAACCCCTACAGAAAAGTTAGTTCATGCATTCATGACCTCGAGACTAGATTACTGTAATGCTTTATTAGCTGGTTGTCCTGCATCATCGATAAACAAACTGCAGTTAGTCCAAAACGCAGCTGCTAGAGTGCTTACTAGGTCAAGAAAATATGATCATATAACACCAATTTTATCATCCCTACACTGGTTACCTATTAAGTTCCGTATCAATTACAAAGTATTGCTACTGACCTATAAAGCCCTAAATGGGCTAGCTCCAGTGTATTTAACTGATCTTTTATCGCCCTACAATCCATCGCGCTCTTTAAGATCACTAAACTCGAGGCTTCTGGTCATTCCTAGGATATCTAAGTCCACTAAAGGAGGGAGGGCTTTTTCACATTTAGCTCCTAAACTCTGGAATAGTCTTCCGGATATTGTTCGAGGTTCAGACACGCTGTCCCAGTTTAAAACTAGATTAAAGACGCATCTCTTTAGCCAAGCATTCACATTATAAATTAAGTTTTATACTACAGTTAAATCGCACCAACAGCATTAATATTCTGAACAGCAGCTATGCTAATTATTTCCCATCTGCTTTTCTGTTGTTATCTCGGGACACTAGTCCCGAGGTAACTAGTTCGTCAGCTCCAGTTTGTATCCAGCCTCTGATGGAGACTTCAGATGCCCCAACACCTGTGATGAGACGACTCGACGCCTGTGAAGAGACGACTCAACGCCAGCGTTGTTATGGCCTAAAATAATACATGATTGATTAACTTATCCTAACATTTTTTCTTTAACATTCTCTTTTCTAACATTTTTCAATGTACATTTATGAAATGCACTTTCTGTGAAGCTGCTTTGAAACAATGTGTATTGTGAAAAGCGCTATACAAATAAATTTGAATTGAATTGAATTGAATACATCAGCACAAGTTGTTTGGGAGGGTTTCAGGAAAAATCCTCTACAAAATGAAGCTTCTGCCATGGCTGTCCCAGTTCCCTGACCTGAACCCTATAGAAAATGAATGGTGTGAACTGAAGAGAAGAGCTGGGAATCTGAAGGATCTGGAGATCAAATGGATAAACAATGCAGATTTATTTTACAGCCATCTTTGTTCATATATGCCAATAATTCTGGTTGAATAATTCTGACCACAGCTGTAAATGGTCTCACAGCAAACCGATATGGACTAAAAAGCACCAGAGTAAATGATAACAGAATTTGCTTTCTTTGACTGTTCCATTAATATTTGTAGGTATAACAGATACTGTTGAATACCAGCGTATGCTGTGTTTTTGGTGATATTCGCCAGATTTTTCTTTCCGCAGCTATTTATCAGTATCTACTTCGTTTTGGGTTTCCAGACAGAATTTCTTTTATACAAAAGCTGACACTGGGGCAGAGCCATTTAAAAAGTAATATGTAAAAAATAAAGTCACCAATCAAAATTAAAAAATGTTATGGAATACTGCACATCATTATTTGTTTTAATTCATGTTCCTTGTAATCTTGAATCAAAATAACTTCCCCTCCATCTTGCGGCGACATCACTTCTCTGATGACAAAGGCGGGGCAACCTGTCACTCACATGAGATCAGCCAATAACAAACCACAACTATCCAATCAATTCCCCACGGACAAAATCAAGCCCTGCCCTACATTTGTTCTTGTTCACTTGAATAAACGGCACATTAGGGAAGAAAAGACTAATTGCAACATTAAGCTGACTTTAAGAGTTAAAGTCCCTATCATATCATAATGCGACACCAGGCACGATGCAAGTGTTTTTTGCTAGTTTCAGCCCGACGCAGTTCTCATTTTCACGTCCATCGCCACGTTGTTTAAATATCAAATGCACTGGCGCATTTGTTCGCCCATGAGCATCTGGTCTGAAAACCAGGTGTGTTCAGGAGCATTGTTGGAGCGTTGCTATTTTGAGGAACTGAAAACGACTGCGCAGTATTTTTTGTGTTATTTAAAGGGTGTGTTAGTGATATGAGCCTATAGGCGGTGCCCATCGCGCGTAAACTCTGATTATTACACAGACAGGGATGCACAGCAGCACACACACGTGCCAAATATTAAAAATATCGTATCATATATTTTAGTAATTATCATAAAGTAGGTATCATTCGAAAGCTGTGTATCTGAATCCTGTGAAAACCGTTTGGAAATCGGACGTTGTGTTACCATGGGAACGGTACTCTAAATTCTTTTAGCGGGCTCCTCTCCTAGTGGACGGTGTCATGTTTCATATTACAACATTTATTTGAACTACTTTATAATCAAAATCTTTTATAATCTTAACAAAACACATATCGTCGGAAAGGTCTGAGTCTCAAGGTTCCATATTTGTACATGTTTTGTGATGGAAGTGATATTTGGACAGACATTTGGCATAAAAAAAAACAATCAATGGAATGTGGATGACACCCGGTGGCTATTTTTGGTATAGCGCCTAAACAAAATCTCATGGGAACTTCAATTTTTGTAATATCAACTTCAAATTTGGAACACAACTTGGTTAGACATATGGCTTTGATTTGATATTAATTTTAGAAAATATATGTTCAATAAAATGAAAATATTTAGTAAAGTATTTTTCATATACAGTAAATTTAAATGTCCATACATTTTTCATACTTTCATATTTTGAATTGCAATTGCAATAATCTGCTGAGTGTCTTCTTTAAAACAAGACAAAACTTAGGTCTATATTCCAAAGAATTCTTGAATTACAGGCCTTTAAGTTTGGATAGGGCATTTTCATGTATATTCTCAAAAAGGGGGGTGACAGTTAAGGGGTTAAGAGACTAGGTACAACCCTTTTGGACCATGTGCCTGGCGCACCGACCGTTTTTTTTTCCGTTGTTAAACTAGCAAAAGTGGATTCGGACACGCCCTAAGTGCACCTGCGCCATGCGCTTCAGACCATGAGCTCAGATTGTTAAAATAGGGCCCTTAAAGTCTATGGTTTGAGCTTGGCTTTACCATTCTGAATGAGTATCTGGGAACGGGTGAAGTGTCCCTGAGTGGCGGCCATATGCAAAGGACTCTTCCCATCTTTATTCTGAAATCAAAACAAGAAAGGTCAAAGAGAAAAAACCCTGCAATATCCATCTGCCATTTTTGGGTTCATGTCTCCCGACCGGAATGTTAACGTCTGCCCCGTTATTGACCAGCAGCTCCAGACACAGGGCTCCGTCGGTGGAGATGGCAGACAGGTGCAGCGGTGTGCAGCCACGTGTGTTTGATTGGTTAACATTGGCACCACAGTTAACCAGCTGACTTGCTATAACCTCTTGTCCAGCATAACAAACCATGTGGAGAGCACTGCTACCAGAACCATCGGCTTCATCAATCTAACAGACAAATGAGAGAGAAAGCAAAAATCTAATTTGATTCTATATAGTTTCTCTAATAGACACTACATTTTCAACTAAATATCCAAATCAATTTAATTACTAAACTAAATTAAATACAGTAGGTCTGCCCACATTGTCACTGTATGATAATTGAAATGAGCTGATGACATCCCCGTTTTCTCCAGAGCGGCTGTACAGCCGAATCAAATTCTGTTGCATTATTTTCCTGTTTAACACTGTGAAGCTGCTTTGAAACAATCTGCATTGTAAAAAGCGCTATATAAATAAAGTTGACTTGACTTGACTCTAATGCACAATTCATAAGTACACATTACTCCAAAGAAAAAAATCTGTCTGATGTTGTCAGAATTAAAGAGATAGTTCACCCAAAAATTAACATTACCCCATGATTTACTCACCCTTAAGTCATCCTAGGTGTATATGACATTCTTCTTTCAGGCTAATACAATCCTGCCTAAACATAAAGGACATAAAAAATGTCCTGCCTCTTCCAAGCTTTATAATGGCTGTTTCTGTTTTTAAGTCCATAAAAGTGCATTCATCCATTATAAAAGTGCTCCACACGGCTCCGGGGGTTAATAAAGACCTTCTGAAGCGTAATTATGTGTTTGTGTAAGAAAAATATCCATATTTAAAACTTTACAAACTGTAATTTCTAACTTCCGCTAACGGTCGTACGCACGTTCACGAGAGACTGACGTTCCAGCGTATAATATATACTGCTAGTAGGTGTCAAATGTAGAAATGCCCACTAATGTCGAGACATGATTGCTCACCTGTGCTCCATTTTTCAGGAGATACTTGACCACTTCAGTGTGTCCACTAAGAGCCGCCGCATGTAGAGGGGTAAATCCCTGCTTATCCCTGCAGGACACATCAGCACTGCACGCTACTAAGAGCTTCACAACCTCCAGATGCCCTGATCGTCAGACAAAATCTATAAGATAACACTCTGTACAGAAGTCTATATAATACACATGCTTATTCAGAGGACCAGATACCTAGATGAGCAGCCAAATGGATGGGCTGCCTGTCCTTTACGTCTCTGGCACTCAGGTTGGCCCCTTTATTTAGAAGCAGTGTCACTGTCTAAGGACATTATTGATTAGTTTTTATGAAAAGTGTTACATAACATCCAAGCCTTACTAATAATGTGTAAGAAATACAGGAGGGCCAGATTTACTAACAGCTTGCCCAGCGCAAACCCTCTTTTGGTGTTTAAAAAACTACTGTGAGGATTTACTAAAGACACACAGGGATAAACTAGCGCTGAAAAGGCGTGGGCAGGGTTATTTGTGCGGCTGATCTTATTGCATATGCATTTGTAGGAGTTTCCCTTTCAGATGAGAGTATTTATGGGAGGAGAGTATTTAAATGAATCATGCACAGTGATTTACTAAGGTTTGTGCTTGTCAATTTACTGGTGTTTGCACCATTACTTAAACCAGATGCTAACTGGTAGATTGTGTTGGTCATTAAGGAAATTATCCGGCTGCATCTGTGTCCTTTAATTTGTGTGTTGTCAGTAGATCACACGCTGAACTTTCCACTCCCATCTGCGCTTTTTTTAAATTGCGCTCTCACGCTAATTTAGTAAATCTGGCCCATAGAAGGCTATATCTACATTATATATGTGACAGACGCTCTCTTAAGTGGATTCGCATTCTGTGGACAGAGATATTCGAAAACGATGATGCAAATTGTACTATCTATGGTTATACTAGCATTGTTGTGCCTTCTATTGTTTCTTTCAGTGTTGCTCAATGTTGCTTTTTACAATCTTTGTTACATTCCTTCAAATATTTTCTCACAATTGCTGTCCTGTGTTAAAACATAAGGGCAATTGTGTTTTTGACCATACGGTAGTGGCCAAAAGTGATGTCCAGCCTAGAAAAATTTACCCTTTATTCAAATATTATTACAAGTTTTCTAAAGATTTTGTGAGCATGTTGCGTAGTTGTGCTTGGAGTCAATTGTTTTATTTGTGATAACAACGCAGTGAGACGTCAAATTGTGCAACATCATTTTTGCTTTGGCCAGGCTGTCATACAAAGCAATTATGAACACATGCAAATAAAAAAGAGAACCAGCAAAATAATAATAACTCATAGTCAATGTATGTTTTTTCCTGTGAGCTTTTTGTTTTTCTATGCAGTTTTTGGCATAGTAGAATAAAACCTGTAGCTGTAGTTTGCCTTTTTTCCCCAAATAATTTTGTCAGATAAATACTTTAACCAAGTTTAGTGTTTTTTTCTTCCCTCAAATTTAAAATATGTAAGGAAAAATATTTTCCTCATATTTTCATGGTTTCATCGAAAACAAATGTCCCTTCCGGACATCACTTTTGGTCACCAGTAAGTGGTGAGATATCTATGCCAAAAGATTATGTCTGGTCTCTCTGTATATCCAAATACGTATTACGCATGCGCAGTAAGAAGATTTAAGTGTTTTCAGATGTTTAAAGTCAGCATGAAAAGGAAGTTGTGATTAGTCTTTTCTTCCCTGTTGTGCCGTATATCCAAGAACAAATGTAGGACGGGGCTTGATTTTGTCCGTGGGGAATTGATTGGATGCCCCGCCCTTGTCATCAGACAAGAGATGTTGCCGCAAGATGGAGGGGAAGTTATACTGATTTAAGATTACCAGGGCGCATGAATTTATGAAATGATGCACACAGACAAATATATATATATATATATATACAGTGAGGAAAATAAGTATTTGAACACCCTGCTATTTTGCAAGTTCTCCCACTTAGAAATCATGGAGGGGTCTGAAATTGTCATCGTAGGTGCATGTCCACTGTGAGAGACATAATCTAAAATCATAATCCAGAAATCACAATGTATGATTTTTTAACTATTCATTTGTATGATACAGCTGCAAATAAGTATTTGAACACCTGTCTATCAGTTAGAATTCTGACCCTCAAAGACCTGTTAGTCTGCCTTTAAAATGTCCACCTCCACTCCATTTATTATCCTAAATTAGATGCACCTGTTTGAGGTCGTTAGCTGCATAAAGACACCTTTCCACCCCATACAATCAGTAAGAATCCAACTACTAACATGGCCAAGACCAAAGAGCTGTCCAAAGACACTAGAGACAAAAGTGTACACCTCCACAAGGCTGGAAAGGGCTACGGGGAAATTGCCAAGCAGCTTGGTGAAAAAAAGGTCCACTGTTGGAGCAATCATTAGAAAATGGAAGAAGCTAAACATGACTGTCAATCTCCCTCGGACTGGGGCTCATGCAAGATCTCACCTCGTGGGGTCTCCATGATCCTAAGAAAGGTGAAAAATCAGCCCAGAACTACACGGGAGGAGCTGGTCAATGACCTGAAAAGAGCTGGGACCACCGTTTCCAAGGTTACTGTTGGTAATACACTAAGACGTCATGGTTTGAAATCATGCATGGCACGGAAGGTTCCCCTGCTTAAACCAGCACATGTCCAGGCCCGTCTTAAGTTTGCCAATGACCATTTGGATGATCCAGAGGAGTCATGGGAGAAAGTCATGTGGTCAGATGAGACCACAATAGGTCATCAACTTTTGGAGGAAGAAGAATGATGAGTATCATCCCAAGAACACCATCCCTACTGTAAAGCATGGGGGTGGTAGCATCATGCTTTGGGGCTTTTATCATCATGTTTTTCTGCACATGGGACAGGGCGACTGCACTGTATTAAGGAGAGGATGACCGGGGCCATGTATTGTGAGATTTTGGGGAACAACCTCCTTCCCTCAGTTAGAGCATTGAAGATGGGTCGAGGCTGGGTCTTCCAACATGACAATGACCCGAAGCACACAGCCAGGATAACCAAGGAGTGGCTCTGTAAGAAGCATATCAAGGCTCTGGCGTGGCCTAGCCAGTCTCCAGACCTAAACCCAATAGAGAATCTTTAGTGGACATGCACCTACGATGACAATTTCAGACCCCTCCATGATTTCTAAGTGGGAGAACTAGCAAGATAGCAGGGTGTTCAAATACTTATTTTCCTCACTGAAAAAAATAAGAATTGTCCATTTTGATTTCATGGTGACCTTCAGAAACTTTTGGAAAACGCTAGTGTGGACGGAGAGCATATATTTTCCATTTTCAGATGTATCCAGATTAAAGCTGCACTATGAAACTTTTCCATCCGCTAGAGGTCACCTATTCGCCAAAACAAAGGCGTAGTTTGATGATGCCAAGTTTGAGCTCAGAATCTTTGGACATGTGGTCTCCACCTCACAGACGGTTGAAAAGAATCGGAATAGGTCTCGGGCAGAAATTATGTTCATGGATGTGATTATTAACATTACTGTAGTATGAAGCAGGAGCGATTGTTAAAAAGAAGCGCGCAACACAAGCCTCGCAAGCAGCGGAACCTTTATTATGGCATAGTCGCCGGTGGGACTTTTATTATGCCACAGTCGCCTGCGCCATTTCCGTTTTTCCGGCCATGAGTATGAGGTAACGCAGCTCTGTTTATCATATTAGATACATCTGAGTGTGTTGAAAATGATGTTATGACGTTACTGCATTCGCTTGGCGGCTGCTATGAAACCTGTTGCACACTGTAGTAAGAGTAAAGCGTTTCTGCAAAATAAAATCGTCAGGTGACTCCCTCACACGTCCCGGTTCCTTGGTTAAAATCGAATTTTGTCACGATTTACAAATAGTTGGAAACATTTGGGATATTGTAAGTACTCAACTGAACAAAATATATAACACTGGCCTAGTGGTTTTTGGAAATTTTACTGATTTTTTTTTTACATAGTGCACCTTTAATGTAGATGTAGCCACAGACTTTAATATAAATCCTCAATGAAAAAGCTACTTTATTCAGTGTCAGCCATTACCTCTGCATGTCCACTGTGGACGGCGTGATGTAAAGCAGTCCTCCCAAACCGATCGGCTACATTCATGCCGCTCATGTACGGAAGCAGAACATCCACACACTTTGTCGCTCTGTTGGCTGCAGCAACATGTAGCGGCGTCTGACAGAACCTGTCCTGTGCGTTCACCTCTGCTCCCTCCCTCAGCAGCAGCCCAACAGACCCCTGCAATTACAACAGCACAACGTGAGAGAAGAAAAACACAATAAACAGCTTAATTACTTTTTTTAACTCCTCTCATACTTTGTTCTGTGAGGCAGCGGCCCGATGCAGAGGAGTCAACCACTCCTGGTCTTTAGCATTAACATTAGCACCTGAAACACAAGATCACAAAGACAATTGTCTATTTAGTTTAAGATGAACTTAAATCACAATGTATACACCACCGGTCAAAACTCTCTTATCCTCACCAAGGCTTAAAATTACAGTAATATTGTGAAATATTATTACAATTTAAAATAGTTGTTTTCTAGGGCTGCCCCCTAATCATCTCCAATATTTTTATTAGTCGGTTAGTCGAAAGAAAAAACATCTTGTGGCCTGTGGTAATTACTGTGTCGGGCAGGAAATGCACACGTTCGCATATCATCCATCGACTTCAAACATGGCAACTTTACATAGCTGATCGCTCTAACTTTAAAAGCACAATATGTATGATTTTTTTATTAAAATATCCAAAAACCACTAGATCAAAATAGGCATTTTAACCAGGACACGGACCGTGTGCATGCGTAGCCTATCAATGACATCATACCCGCGTTACCCTCGATTTCCGGTTTATTTTGTAGAAACCATGGAAACACCAAAGACGTTTTAATATATGATATGTTATATACACAGATCAGGCATAACATTATGAGCACTGACAGGTGAAGTGAATAAGTTCACTGATTATCTCTTCATCACGGCACCTGTTAGTGGGTGGGATATATTAGGCAGCAAGTGAACATTTTGTCCTCAAAGTTGATGTGTTAGAAGCAGGAAAAATTAGCAAGCGCAAGGATTTGAGCGAGTTTGACAAGGGCCAAATAGTGATGGCTAGACGACTGGGTCAGAGCATCTCCAAAACTGCAGCTCTTGTGGGGTGTTCCCGGTCTGCAGTGGTCAGTGTCTATAAAAAGTGCTCCAAGGAAGGAAAAGTGGTGAACTGGTGACAGGGTCATGGGCGGCCAAGGCTCATTGATGCACGTGAGGAGCGAAGGCTGGCCTGTGTGGTCCGATCAAACAGACGAGCTACTGTAGCTCAAATTGCTCAAGAAGTTAATGCTGGTTCTGATAGAAAGGTGTCAGAATACACAATGCATCACAGTTTGTTGCGTATGGGGCTGCATAGCCGCAGACCAGTCAGGTGACCCCTGTCCACCGCCGAAAGCGCCAACAGTGGGCATGTGAGCATCAGAACTGGACCACGGAGCAATGGAAGAAGGTGGCCTGGTCTGATGAATCATGTTTTCATTTACATGACGTGGATGGCCGGTTGAGTGTGCGTGTCTTACTTGGGGAACACATGGCACTAGGATGCACTATGGGAAGAAAGCAAGCCGATGGGGGCAGTGTGCTGCTTTGGGCAATGTTCTGCTGGGAAACCTTGAGTTCTGTCATCCATGTGGATGTTACTTTGACACGTATCACCTATCAAGCATAGTTGCAGACCATGTACACCCTTTCATGGAAACGGTATTCTCTGGTGGCTGTGGCTCTTTCAGCAGGATAATGCGTCCTGCCACAAAGCAAAAATGGTTCAGGAATGGTTTGAAGAGCACGAGTTTGAGGTGTTGACTTGGCCTCCAAATTCCCCAGATCTCAATCCAATCGAGCATCTGCGGAATGTGCTGAACAAACAAGTCCGATCCATGGAGGCCCCACCTCGCAACTTACAGGACTTAAAGGATCTGCTACTAAAATCTTGGTGCCAGATACCACAGCACACCTTCAGGGGTCTAGTGGAGTCCATGCTTTGACGGGTCAGGGCTGTTTTGTGGAAGAAGCTGAAGCGCTCGTCTGCATAAGAATAAAAGCTCCGCTTATTAAAGTACATGTGCGATTGGTCGACTAATCGCTTAAATGAACGACTATTAGTCTAGACTAGAAAAATCTTTATGAGGGCAACCCTAATTCTATGTGAATATATAGTAAAGTGTAATTTATTCCTGTGATCAAAGCTGAATTTTCAGCATCATTACTCCAGTCTTCGGTGTCACATGATCCTTGCTAATATGCTGATCTGCAGACGCTGAAACTCCTGATCTCACCTGAACTGATGAGGAGCTCCATGATATGAACTCCACCCACATACGCTGCAGCATGCAAGGCGGTGCGACACTCTTGGTCCTGAAACAACAAATAGATTTATTAGCAAAAAAAATGCGTGTTCACCCTATAATATAAATATGCAATATTTCAGCTTTCTAGTCATCAGGAATGTGTAATTATCCATTCTTACAAACATGTAAAAGGAGTGACGGAATTTGTAAGAATCAGGAAACACAGAAGACAAAATCATATACCAATTCATCCACTTCTTCCATTTGTTCCAACAAAAATTCCACCATTTCAGCATTCTGGCTGAATACCGCCTGGACCAGGAGCGACTTAAAAAGAGAGAGAGACGGACATTTGAGAAATCATATTAATTTTGGAATACTTCAGTATTTATTATAAACTATTTATTTGTGCACATCATTATTCTTGGTTCAGTTCCAACTTACTTTTTGAGAAAATTGTGGATTATAAAAAAAAAAAAAGATTAATATTTGGGCCACGATGTAGCAACTCATAATGTAAAAATTGCACATAATGTATTAAGTATTACATTATTATAATAAAATGTTCATAATGTAATCATTTTCTCGAAACGCAATAAAATCTTTTTTAAAAAACAATCTTTACATTATGATTAATGTATTACATTATAAACTCACCAAAAACAAAACATTTAAAATAGTAGTAATCCCTTACAGTACATTTTTAAAAACTAAATCCAGTCTTAAACTACCTCTACTACCTAAACTACCTAATTAATATTCATATTAATAATAATAAATTATTAATAAACATAAAACATTGGTTTTCATACAGTAAATTGTAGTATATTATAGTATTTACTACACTTTGTTAATACTATTGCATACTTTATAGTCAATTGTTAAACTATAGTAAATACTGAGGTATACTACAATTTACTGTATTATATTTACTATAGTATGGTTCGAAAACACTATAGTATTTACTAGAGTAATTTTACTGTAATATACTATAGTATATTTCATGTGGTTTAAATTAAACTAACAGATCATATTTGACTTCATGACGTTTTCAATCGACAACGTAACAGGAGAACAGATAGATATAACTAGTTTTATAGAAATGTTTCATCTAGTTGTCTAATATCAACAAAGTATATTAATATCAAACTGAAACAGAACAAACTAAACCTGACCTGACCATGCTTCTGAAGAAAACTAAAGCGATAAACATTTCTTGACGCTTACCTGCTCGTTTATGTTTAATATCCCCATCTCCTCCGATCAGTCAGGTCGGAGTTTATTCATTAGGAATATGATAATACAGTAATACGTGTATAAAGAGAAATAAAGTTTCCTTTGAACGGTGAACAGTGAGCGGATCCACTCGTCTAGTGCGCATGCGCTGTAATATGAAGCCGGTGGTTTACAGCGCCATCTTCTGTGGAACAGTCCTAACGTTACTTGTCAACATTACCGTGAACGGACGGATTTATTTATTTACCTCTGGCTGTATGTTTTTCTTTTATATGTTTTATTGTAGTTCTGGCTGTACTTAGACCATCTCTATGTTGTTGAAATTCAGTTTAGATAACTTACCGCTAATTTTTTTGTTGTTTTCTGTAAAGAACCCATAGAGAACCTCATACCAATTTAAATATAAACCAGTCGTTTAAAGGCTTTGCTTTTGAACGGTCAGAAATGTGACATTTTTTAAATTAGTAAATTAAAAATATTAGTACTATTTGTATCTTTTTTATGTCCCATACCCACTGCCAGAAGGTCTCTCATATATTTTCTTTTTTACTTTTTGTTTGTAGCCTACACAGGACTTAATGTTTAATGAAGGACCTTTTTAAGACCAATAGAAGAATTTAAGGAATAAATTGAAGGGAACATAACACGCCAACATGTTCTCTAAATGTAAATGTCTAAGCACACAGTTATATTAGTGACGCTTCAAAGTTTGAAAATACAATTTCCAACAGATCTCCATTACTTTTTAATTAATTATACTAAAAAAAAATTTTTAAGTCTGAGATAGGAAATCTTGTGAAAGTGAATTTATTATTAAAACAAGAACAAAAATCTGCTAATATTTCAACTTAGTACTTTTCATACCCAATGACAGTCATGTTCTTGTTTTAAGAATAAACTCAGTTAATTTTGTTCAATTTACTAGAAAACAAAACTGAATTTCTTATTTTGCATGTCATTAAATGAATCTTGATCTAAGGAGGTTTTGAATTTGTACTGGAAAACAAAAGTCCTGAGAAAGAACATCATTTTTTGCAGTGCAAGCCATTTCATTTTGCAAATTAAATGTAGGGCCCTTTGAAATCTGTTTACTATTTTTGTTTATAGTTTATTCTGTTATTGACTTTAATAGTTGGATTAAATTTGACTGACTTTCGTTCATCTTCGGAACACAAATGAAGATATTTTTAATGAAATCTGAGAGATTTCTGTCCCTCCATTGACAGTCTATAAGAAACTTGCACTGTACACTGAACTTCCAACTTCAGAAAGTTCATAAAGAGATCGTATATGAATCAAGCGGATTATTCCAAATTTTCTGAAGAGACACGATGGCTTTATATGATGACGGAAAGTCTTAAGGGTTTGGATCGACATTAGGGTGAGTAAATGATGACAGGATTGCCATTTTTGGGTGAACTGTGTTCTAACTTACTTTTGATTTATACATCTAAAACTTTCTGTCAAATTCTTTGTCATTCTACATTATACAGTAAATTCCATTTTTTATGAATGGATTCTGCAATTCTGTCCACGTTTTCAACATTGCAGAAATCATAGGGCCCTAATTTAATGCCATGATATTGAATTTAAGACTTAAATTGTGGAAGGTTAAATTAAGACCCGCAGAAACCCTGGTACAGTTTATTTCTTTATTTATGTTTGTAAACATTAATGTTTTTATGGTATTTTTAACATCTGGATAAAGGACTACAGTTGGAAATGAGTCTATTGGCCGATATTGGCACATTTACAGAAATGTTAATCAACGAATAATCACAAAATAATAAAACAAACAGAAGCTGAGTCGCAAGCACAACTTTTCCTGCAATAATTTTTTTATTTGGAATAATAGTTGTAATGTAATAATAATAATGGAGTATTTATTATTATTGTTCTGTGATTTGCTAAACTCTTTTTTCTACAGTAACCAGTATAATTACAACAGTCTCGATGCAGAAATACCACATTTCACAAGCACCATAAAAATATTCACATGAAAATGATAGGATTTATTGATATTTTGACACCCACCAGTAAATGACTGTAAAATATATTTTAAATTTTTCATCCTCCTGAGGTAGGACCACCTTAAGTAGCAAGTACAGTTGTATATTTCTTTATCGTTCTTGCGTTGTACATTTCTATGCTAGAAGTTTCGCCCATAAAACTTTTTCGAAAAGTTGCAGGGTTGCACTACACATTGTGAATAAAACCTCCCAAAGCTTTAGGGAAAATGTAGAATAAGTCTGCGTTGTGCTGCTAAATATTAGAACACCATGGCTCCATAATGTAACAAATTGGGAGCTTAAAAAAACAATAGAGTGACCATATGGATTTCTGAATGATTCAAAAATAACAATATTGTAGTATCCATACAGCAGAATGGACACTGGATACAAACACAACGAATGTTGATAAATACAGAAGCAACAACCAATTGAATTATATTTGAGAAGAAAACAAATGAAAACATAAATGTAAACGGCCTGTTTCTCCATATAAAGTGGTGGCAGACTTGAGGACTAGTGCTCAGATTTGTGACCTGGAGAAAGAAACTTATAATAAATACACTGCAAATGATCTTCTAAACTAAAAACTAAGTGCATCCAAAAAGTGTTGAACATAAAAGTATGCCATTAGAGAGAGACTCGTAAAGAGATCTCATTTTAGCTGTAGAAAGTCAGCTTTAATGAATGACAATGAACTGTTTTGATGGCATTCATAGAGTTGAACAGGTCAACGGTTGACCCATAGGGTCAAGTGCATTACACGATGAAGATCTCTGCATGTTCGGCGTCCTCGAGTAAGAAAATCAGTCCGTTTACTGAAGGTCAACACGTTGGTCAAGCTGCTCGGCTCATAACTCGTCATGTGGTATCTTCAGGGCATGGTCACAAAGATCTGTGGGAGGAGTTGCAAAAAATTATCAAATCTCTTAGATTTCATTAAAAAGACCTTCCTTTGTGTTCCGAAGAGGAGCGAAAGTCTTATGGGTTTGGAACAAGTGATCAATAGCCAGGTTTCCATCCAACGATTGTGTTGACGGTTCAAAATGTTTACCGATATATCTGACGGAAATGGCAATTATTGAAATTTTTTATGCACATGTTAACAATCTTTTTCTGTTTAACTTTTGCGTATGAATTCTATATTGATACTTTAAAAGTCACAAAAAAAATAGTTTGGAAACACTTTGTCGAGAAAAGGGGCTTTAATGCAAATCAGGGTTTCTGCAGGTTTTATGAAGGTACATTTAAGATCAATTAAAGAAAGTTTAAGGTATTTGTACAGTATATTGTGCCCTATTTTTACAGACCTTTTTTTACAGTGTGCATTATGCAGTAAATTCCATTTTTATGAATGTATTCTGCAAATCTGTCCACGTTTTCTACATCACAGAAATCACAGGGCCCTAATTTAATGCCATGATATTGAAATAAGACTTTCTGCTCCAATTTAAGACATTTTTAAGGCCTTACATTGTGTAAGGTCAAATTAAGACTTTAAGACCCGCGGAAACCCGGGCAAATGTAATGTCACATGACAGAATTAGCCTATAGCGTTGCTCCTGTTAAAGCACTGTTTCTCTGTAGTTCAAAAGGTGCTTTAAATCTATTAGATTCATATTATTCAATTGCATATTCAATTATTTTATTAATATTGGTAAGAATAAGACGTATTGCCTCTAAAACATCACTCATTCTTATTTTTGTAATTTTCCCTGTTTTTTTACAATCTAATAAAAGTTCCGAAAAATAAAAGCTGCACCCGTTTCTGAATATTGCTTGGTCAAGTGTTGATCTAAATACACAGCTAAACTCCTAACCTCAGGATCAAAGCCTGAGTTGACAGAGAAAGTTGATGATCAACATCATGGGACCAACAAAGCCTGAATAGATTGGTTTGGTTTTGTCAACTCGAAACTAATCCTGTAACCCTGGAGTTTGGTAAACCGGCCCCGGGACTCTTATTTTGAAATGTATGTGCTTTATTATTGCAGGAGCTCGTTCAAATTCAAGGAGATAAAATATGCATTCTTACAACCGTATGTACATATTACTATATAAATAGTCATAATTGATCAGCATTAGTTCAGAAACATAAAAGTGCGCAATTCATTGATTGCGTAAGCCTGTCGAACGCAAAACAGAGCCACCTTCAGGCTTTGAAACGTGAATCGCTCGCATTTATTTAATAAAATCACTGCCTTTTGAAGTTTGATAATCACATGATGCTGCGTTCATACCAAACACAAAAAGAGCGATTGATTTCAATGTTAAGTCAATGGAAAGGCGCGTTGACGCGCGTCTGGAGGTCCCGATGGGCGCGATTACGCCTCGTTCGCGTGAATGACGCGAATTGAGCATCTTGCACGTTATAGGGGCTTTTACACAGGATGCGGAATGCGCTGGCCGCTGGGTTCATCGTAGCCCTTCATATACAAAGCTTCGCTGTCCAGACCAAAGTAGGAGTTTTCAAAACTGTTCATCCATTATGCTTTCCGTGCTTGTTTCGATGCACCGTTTCTATTGGCCGCGCGGGTAATCGTCACAGGAGCGCAGCGTGCGTAAGCTCGTCAATGGTGCGCTCCGCTGAAATTTTTTTACTTTGGCGTCAATTCGCGCCGCGTTAACCAATCAGGAGTCTGCTTGCTGGTCTGTCACATGGTAGTGACGTGATGAGAAACCCCACATAATTTAAAAATACTACTATTGTGTCACAAAATGTAGTTTTAAGACTTTTCAGGTGAGAATGTAGTTGTTTAAAGCTCTAATCTGTGGTTTATTTATAAAGAAAGCGCCTATTTTTTTTGGAGTCGTGAGATCCAGGCGATCACCGGGCGCTCAGCGCTCATTAACCCGGCAAGAGCAGCCTTTCCTCGGCTAGTCCTTCTGCCGTTTGCCGCTGGCTCTGATGTCCTGTAGTGGTTCGTCTAGTCTAGTGTATATCTAACGGGCGATCTTTGGTGTCATGAATCTATAATTTGTTGTCTGCCAAATCATTTTCACTGAGGGCAAAGAGAAGTTTCATTACTATTTTGGGGGGGATATTTAAATATACATGCAGTGAAGATAATGTAGGAGTTGCCTGGACCACATTTGTGTGGCTATTAATGATTATTTTATATTTTTTTATGAAAATGAAAAGAGGCAGAGTGGTGTTTTATGACATTTCTCCTGGAGCGCCTTGAACGCGCGTCTATTTAGCTTCAAACGCTAGATTTATTTCGCAGTGAATGGACGCGCGAATGGATTCTAATTGTTCAAGTGTCCGACTAGACACGATTTTTACACTTTATTCACAATTGGTGTGAACGTAGCATTAGGCAGTATCGCGTTTTATGTTTTTCCATCCCCATTTCTCATTTTATGAGCTTACGTTTAAGAAAACTGATCCCCGGGGATTTTTTATTAGCACACATGCTACAAAATACAGTTGGCACATTTATTTTTAGGCGCAAATGAGAGTGAAATGCTCGCACTGTAAAATGAAAGAATACTGAATCATGTATCCATATTTCCAGCATTACCTGTCCTCTTACTGCAGAGCTTGTCTTTAACGTTGTCGGTCTCATGAGAAAAGAATTCAATAAGTTCATCCTCATGCTGCTCAGCGATTGTTTCACACTGTGAAGAAACACAAGAGAGACGTTTCTAAAACTGAAAAAGGAAATGCATCAAATCAACAGCAAAGTGCATCCTATTAGGACTAAATATCTGATTAATTTGTTTAAATTGTACAGTTTTCAACTGTAGAGTTTAAAGGATTAGTTCTTAAATAACACTTTCTGTGGGACTAATGTGCAATCTTGACACAAATTAATTCATTATGATCAATGTATCACTTGTTATTGTAAAGCTGTGGTAAAACATTGATGCATTGATGAACAGAGAAGCTACGGTGGCCGACACAGAACAAAGATGTCGTCATCTGAGACAGCAGAGAGTGACTAGTGCTCTGTAGAGAAGTTTGTCCATTTAGGGCTACTGTAGAAACATAGCGGAGCAAAATGGCGACTTCACTGTAAGGGGACACGCGGTGTGTGTAGATAGAAATAGCTCATTCTAAGGTAATAAAAACATAACGGTTCATTATGCAAGGTCTTTATACACCACTGAAAACAGTTATTTATATTATATTGCATTTCTGTATAGAGAAGCGCTGCAGAGCTTCTGGCCCGACGGTGGAAACGCAGTGTGGTTTTGGGCTCAGAGCAACAGGTCCGAGGATATTAGCCAGCCCGGCCCGTTGAAAGCCCTGGCTCGCACTGGCCCGACAGTGGAAAAGCGACTATTGGCCAAGTGACAAAATAAGAAAAATTTACACATCCTGTTCAAAAGTTTTCACTCCCCCTGCTCTTAATGCATTGAGTTTCACGGAACCTTGTTTCCGCCACTAAAAATAAAAAAGGTAATTGCGACTTTATTTCAAAATTCACTTTTTTTTCTTCACAATTGCGAATTATAAAGTCAGAATTGCATGATATAAACTCACAATTGCGTGTTATAAAGTCAGAATTGTGAGATAAAAAGTAGCAATTACCTTTTTCAATTTTTTATTAAAGTCGCAATTCTGAAAAAAAAAAAAAAAGTCCCTCACCCAAAGCAAATATAGCAAATAGGGAGTCTCTAACTCAATCCCTCTAGCGCCACCACCTGTCCAAAGTTTGACTTCCGTTTGTGCTAATAACTTTTGAACCGTAAGGGCTAGAAACAAGATTATTTTTCCATCCAATTCCTTGGCTCAAGACAATTCAATTGCTATATGACTGTGTGGTGTCATTTTTCCTGCCCCATAAAAAAAAACTCCTCCTAGATGGTTTATCCGATTTGCATGAAAATTAAACCATATCATCTTGAGACAATGGCAACAAAAGGTTATGGCATTTCGGCACAGCGCCACCTACTGCTCCAGAGATACAAAAAAAGGCTATTTTTGCTTGTACCTTCTGAACGCTTTGCCCAAAAATCATAAAAGTGGTCTTGTTAGACCCGGGGCGGATGAGTTGAATTCGGTATGGGTCATCAGCACGATGCCCAGAACGAGTCTGAAAAGTTTTTGATTATTTACATGCTTATAACTTTGAATATGACTGACTTATTTTCATCTCTTTAGATTCCTGAATCCTTACCGAGTCCAACGATACCAAACATGCTAGGTTTGGCCTTACGATTTGTGCGACATTGGGATTTAGCTTGTAAACAACTTTCGCAAATATCTTTGTAGTCTGTTTAAGATGAAACCACCGTAGGAAAATCGAAACCATAGCGGGTTGACTATATGCTAATGGCCAAATGTCAAAATTGATAGTAATTGGCAAAAAATGCAATTAAAGTCAGGTGTGGGTTATTTTTTATATGCTCATATATACAAATGTCAAGATATTTTCACCAAATCTGACATGCTTATGTATGGGGGTACTCTGGGGTCACATAAAAAAGTGGTGAGACTGCGCCACCTGGTGGTGCTATAACTAAACAAAACATGAAATTGGCTCTAAACAACAATGTATTAATGGGTTTTCAACCTTTTTTTTTTAAATTGTCTCCAAGTGTCTTATTTTCACAGTTGGTCTGCTGATAGCTTCCTTGTTTGCTTCTGTTGTGCTTGGCCCGATAATTGCTGCTTGCGGCTATATTTGGACATTATAATTCAGAATTGCGCATTTATAAATGACAATTCTCAGAAAAAAAGTCAGAATTGTGAGATAAAAAGTTGCAATCATCTAAACAAATGACTGAGCATGAAACATGAACACAGTTGTGGATCATCAGGTAACGACAGACAGTTCAGATTCAAGGGTTCGTACAGTTTTGAATGTGGCAATAAGTATAAATTCAGTCATTTTGTCTGGTGGAATATATAAACATATGTGAAATATCTTATTCAGGACAGTACTAAATAAAACACATTTTTGTTTACATTAATGTTTAAATTAAATAAATGATATTAAAATTCAAAGTAATCACTTTGGTAATCTAAAATACTTTTCGGATGTAACCGTAATGTAATACAGTTACTCAAATTTTGTATTTTAAATATGTAACTAAACTTAAATGCGTTTCGTTACTCCCCAACCCTGGACACTGGCTCAGATTCTGTGTAATGGTCTTTGTGACTGTATGTAGTTCTCAAGTTGGAAAAGCAATTCAGTTCCTACTTTAAATTAATCTTATTTCCCAGGACATCCTCAAGATGGATGAAAATGCTGAAGCTGTAAAAGCAGGACAGACGTGACAACACATGACACAATTAAAACACGTTTATTCTTTTGTGGCATTAAAAAAATAATAATTTACCGCCTATTTTTTTCCCTTATAGATCCTTAATTGATTTTTATGTCTGGAGGGTGAGTAAATTATGGGACAAATTTTGGGTTTCATTTTTGGGTGAACTAACCCTTTAAGGTTTGCCTCGTCTTTACCTAACAATTAAGGCGTGAAGGGATGAAAGAATGGATCTTACAGCAAACTTTAAACTGGCGCTGACTCTGGAGTCAAAGGCCACATCAGAAAGTTCCATGGCAGTGCCGTCACGGGTCGTGTGCCTCATGTATGTCTTTCGACTGGTGGCAGGGTCAACATGTTCGCCGTAATCATTCATCTTCTCACAAACCTCTTCCATCAGTTCAAGCAGATGACCCTCAGAGCGAGAAAAGGGAACCTGAGGACATTACAACAAATACATGAAGATGAATATCTCAAGGTTGGTGTAAAAAAAGAAAGAAGCAGCAGCCAGGGTCATTATGAAACAAAAATATATGTCACCTCTTTTACTGACTGACTGCCATCAGGATTAATCCTGAATGATCCAGTCTGGATCATTTTCCTGGGATCTATTTGCGATATGGCCCATTCCATTTCATCAACTAATGCCCTGCACGCTGGGGGGGAATAAGCATGATGCATTTCAGAAAAACTCCTTATTAAAACATTTCGGAGATGCAATTATTAATGTACACATCCGTTCAAACGTTTTTGATCGGTAAGATTTTTAATGTTTTTAGAAGAAGTCTCTTAGCTCAAAAAGGCTGCATTTATTTGATAAAAAAAAACAACAAAAAGAAAGAAAAACAAAGAAATTAATACATTTATTCAGCAGGATACATTAAATTGATCAAAAGAGACATTTGTTGATGTTAAAAAAAGATTATATTTAAAATAAACGCTGTTCTTCTGAACTTTACATTCATCAAAGAATCCGGGAAAATATTTTTTGTACTGTTTCCAGCACTGATAATAATCATAAATGTTTGTTGATCATCAAATCATCATATTACTGTAGAATGATTTCTGAAGCATCATGTGACACTGAAGACTGGAGTAATGATGCTGAAAATGTACAGGAATAAATTACACTTTACTATATATTCACATAGAAAACAGTTATTTTACATTTTAATAGTATTTCACAAAATATTACTTTTTTTGTATTTTTAATCAAATAAATGCAGCCTTGGTGAGCATAAGAGAATTCTTCTAAAAACATTAAAAATCTTACCGATCAATAATGTTTGAACGGCAGTGTGTGCAACAGCACAAGATTTATTGCACTCAACCCACAATGGCTGTCTATGTGTAAGAACAGTGTTGGGGAAAGTTACTTTGAAAAGTAACGCATTACAATATTGCGTTACTCCCTTAAAAAGTAACTAATTGAGTTACTTAGTTACTTTTTAAGAAAAGTAATGCGTTACGTTACTTTTTCTCACCTGGGCTGGCCTTGTTTTTATAACAAAAAAGTTATATTTTTGTGCAATGGTAAAGACCTCTTCATACCAAAATTTAAATAATAAGCCCCAGGCTGAGGTAAAAATGCAAATTCACGCATGAACAGTAGAGGGCGCAGCTATAGGATGCAGGAGAAAAAAGTTTTACCAATAAAAACTAAAAATATAGTAATTTTCATCATCACAGGTCAGCAACAAGACATTGGTAAATAGGTATAAAAGGTAGATTATGCATACAAATAGTTGTTTTTATTTAACATTTAATTATTGGAGGTTTGCATAGTACTCTGATTTTGCATTTGACTGATTTTATTCATTTTGAGGAGTACAGAATCTTTATTGTGCAAGTGAGATAAATAAATGCTCACATTTAGTCTAGAACTACAATAACCCTCATGTTTACACACACACGCCTCTGCACTTATTTTTTTTCAACTTGGGGGCAGGAGAGCTGTCAGTCAAATGAATGTGAAAAAGTAACTTGCGTTACTTTTTTGAAAAAGTAACTCAGATATTTTGTTGTAAATTTGAAAAGTAATGCGTTACTTTACTAGTTACTTGGAAAAAGTATTATTACGTAACTCAAGTTACTTGTAATGCGTTACCCCCAATACTGGTTGGCTGTAACTAGTTACTGTAATTTAATTACTTTCCCATTGAAAAAGTAAAGTAAGGGATTGCTCTTATTTTTTTCTGAAATTTAATTATAGTTACTTCTGATGTAATAGAACAATTATATTTAAATGGAATAAACATCAACATTTATTGTTTTTATTTAAGTCTAACTTTAAAATGCATGTTTTATGCATCCTTCTCACATTTCTAATACTTTGGTCAGTTAATAAGAATAATTTATGTCGTTTTATATTATTTATTGAACGAATTAAAAGAGCTGTTACATGGCTATCCTTGAATCACTTAACTAGTCGAAGTTGATATAGGATTTAGAAAGTAATAATTCAATACTTTTTGGAGAGTAATTTGTACAGTAATCTAATTGCTCTATTGAAGATGTAATTAGTAACTTTTTTAGAGTAACTTACCCACTGTATAATAATATTTAATGCTCATGCAAAGGTTGAAGTTGGAAATACCTCCACATTTGATGTCTTGACCCTGTCTGGCTCCTCGGACCAGCATTAGGTGCAAAGAGATCAATGCACAGAAAATAACCACGTGAAAATGGTTTTCCATCCCCACCTACAAATAAATAAAATTGTCATATAAATACAGGTTATTCCATACAATTAGCCAATATTTCACTGCAAACTTGAGGAGTTGGGATAAATCTCCGAATACCAGGGTAGCTACACAAGAATTGCCTTTCACAAAACACAAGCAAACAATTCAACATTATATATTCTTCTGCATCACATTCATATTTGAAAGCGTTCGAGAACATACCGTTTGCTGTGAACACACCGCACAACACACACACACACGCGTACATGAACTGATGACGTGCACACAGGATGATTGTGGTTCAGCGGCTGATCTGAGATCTGCTCAATTTCGTTTTTCTTCTTCACTGTTGGCAGTGGCTGTTTGGTGCATTACCGCCATCAACCGAGCTGGAGCGGAGATCCGGTAATATTTCCAATATTTCATCCCCCCAGACTTTGTAAAGTAAAATGTTAAAAGCTTTTCACAATACTTTGGTAGCCTAGCTATGTTCATTATGATAAAACAATTATTGCATTAAATATTTTTTATCATAAGATAATGTCTTATTTCTATTGTAGGCTACACTAAGCATTCAGCACCTGAAATTGTAGAATTTTTTTTTTTAATATAATTTTTTAAACAATATTTATATATTTATTTGTATTACTCTCTGGTGAAAAATATTTTTCTAAAAAATGCAAAATATTTGATTAACAAAAAAAAAAAAAACAGACTGTAAAGTTTGAACTCAACCCCATCACCCCAACAATTCTCCGCCTATAATAATTTAGACTACACCCATATGTGACATCTTTACCAGAAATTACATCATTCAGGTCTCTTTGACTGTGATGTAGAAGATGGGAAATAGGATCATAGTTTTTATTCATATTTTTTGAGACATATTCATATTATAGTCAGGGAGGGTACAGCTCAACCCCATCACATAAAATTAAGATGGAAAATTATTATTTTTCAAAATTGTATTTTAATCCATATACACAGTGCACTTGTTTCATTGCTGCCATATATGGGCTACTCTCCTACACTACAAGAAGAGCAGTGGCCATTTTGTGCAAAAAACCTCAACGCCGTCACATATCTGTATATTTCTCATTGTTTCGGGGTTGAAAACTTGTGACAGGATTGAGTTTTACACTTCATTTTTGAATTATTTTAATAAAAATACATATAAAATAGTCATGGTTTCAGTAAAGATATACATGACAAAATCATGACAACTCTTAAATATTTTATGTAATATGTCCACTTAAACACTGACAAGCATCAAATGTCAGAAATGGCAGCCACATTAACTGCAGAAACACAGTTTTTCGCATACAGATGCACTAGATTACCAAAAGTATTGGGACACCCCTCCAAATCATTAAATTCAGGTGTTCCATTTCACTTCCATGGCCACAGGTGTATAAAATCAAGCACTAGGCATGCAGGCGCTTCTACAAACATTTGTGAAAGAATGGGTCGCTCTCAGGAGCTCAGTGAATTCAAGTGTGGTACCGTGATAGGTTGCCACCTGTGCAATAAGTCCAATAGTGAAATTTCCTCACTACTAAATATTCCACGCTCAACTGTTAGTGGTATTATAACAAAGTGGAAGCAATTGGGAACCACAGCAACTCAGCCACGAAGTGGTAGGCCACGTAAAATCACAGATCGGGGTCAGCGCATGCTGAGGCACACAGTGCAACTTTCTGCAGAGTCAATAGCTTCAGACCTCCAAACTTTGTGTGGCCTTCAGATTAGCTCAAGAACAGATTAGCTCGGCTGCCTGGAGAACGGTACTTGCCTGACTGCATTGTGCCAAGTGCAAAGTTTGGTGGAGGGGGGATTGTGGTGTGGGGATGTTTTTCAGGGGTAGGGCTTGGCCCCTTAGTTCCAGTGAAAGAAACTCTTAATGCTTCAGCATACCCAGACATTTTGGACAATTTCATGCTCCCAACTTTGTGGGAACAGTTTGGGGATGGCCCCTTCCTGTTCCAACATGACTGCACACCAGTGCACAAAGCAAGGTCGATAAAGACATGGATGAGTGAGTTTGGTGTGGAGGAACTTGACTGGCCTGCAGAGAGTCCTGACCTCAACCTGATAGAACACCTTTGGGATGAATTAGAGTGGAGACTGCTAGCCATGATTTCTCGTCCAACATCAGTGCCTGACCTCACAAATGCGCTTCTAGAAGAATGGTCAAAAATTCCCATAAACACACTCCTAAATCTTGTGGAAAGCCTTCCCAGAAGAGTTGAAGCTGTTATAGCTGCAAAGGGTGGGCCAACTCCATATTAAACCCAACGGATTAAGAATGGGATGTAATTAAAGTTCATGTGCATGTAAAGGCAGGCGTCCCAAAACTTTAGTCAATATAGTGTATATATATATACATACCGGTATATTAACAAAAACAATTGATATTATACAATATAACTGAACACATTTGTAGGTATTGTATCATTTATCATTGTAGCATATACACCAATCGGGCATAACATTACGAGCACCTTACTAATATTGTGCTTGTCCCACTTTTGCTGTCAAAACAGCCCTGACCCGTCGAGGCATGGACTCCACTAGACCCCTAGAGATGTGCTGTGCTATCTGGCACCAAGAGGTTAGCAGCTTATCATTTATGAAGGATTTTAAAAGCTTGATGAAACACAAACATTTTGAACTACTTTGTCATTTAGAACACAAAGGGACATCAAGAATCAGTGTATGAATCTCAATAATGGTGACAATCAAAAGCTTCATGCTGAGTGAGTGCGCTGTGAGGTTTCACTTTTAGATCGCTGTGACCTCACATTGTGTCCACATCACGAGTATCCCGGGAGCTCATGGTGAGATCACTGTGAGACCAAATTGTTGACAGGGATCTCTCCCCTGCAAAAATCCAGCATAAACCAGCATGTTGGTCCAGGCTGCTTTATGCTGGTTAGAGCTGGTCATAGTCATGCTGGTCCACCAGAACTCCTGCTTCCCATGTTGGTCCCAGGATGCAAAACATACCTTATGCTGGTGACCTTTTCAGCAGGGTCGACAGATGTCCTTTGAATAACCACATGTATGAAAATGTTCTACCAGTTGCTCTCACGGCAACAGAAAATTTTAAAGTACATCATTAAGATGTACGAAATATTATGGTTTGCAGTGTATATATATATATAAGTTCCAGCTCTCCACAGTTTCTGCTGGCAACATACGTGGACAAATGCGGACATGGTGGCTATGCAGTATCTAGCACGCCGCTGTTGTGTCGTTCAGTCATCATGGATCACGTAAGACTGGAGAAACTGGAAGATGCCGAGCCATCTGGACCAAGCGTGCCACACAAGTCCTGAAAAGTGAAGCCAAAACGTCTCGATCGCCCCCAGGTGGCTAGATGCAGTATAGATCATAAATCCCACCCTCTCAATGTAATGTAATGGGACGTAGACAAACTAAACAATCAAATTACACTTCAAATACATTTTTTCCAAAGATGGTTTCTGTCATTTTTATCACGCTGATGTCAGTTCAAGTGTTATATTCTTTAAATAAGTTTGGTTTTAGTTAGTTATCTAATGCTGTAAAAACGGGGGTGTGACATTATGATTGACAGCTGTGATTGACAGCTTCTCTGAGTGAAGTTGTCACTGAGGCACCAACGGACATTTTTCAGGAACTTCAGAAGGAAATTGGAGCTCTAACTTTAATTTCTACATTTCCATAACTGTTTATTTCACAAAAAGTTGTTGACTAGGCGGGACCTTGATATCACGGCTCCACTTCATGCTCACGACTGCGTAGACTTGCTTGGGCTCCAAGCTGTCAACGCCATATTTGAACACTGCAGCTTCACTTACTACAATGGAAGAGAGTGAAGGCATGTTGTCCACCTTTTTTTACTATGTTCTGGACTGAGGAACTACTACTATGAAAAAATGTACATCTCTTTCTCTTCACACCCTCTACCCCATCTGTCTAGTTTAATGTGAGCAGTTATCATACAACACTAGACATTTGAAAGGTCTCATTCCCACAGAAGTAAACCAAAAGGTTTTAAGAGTTTAGAGATATTTTGCTTACTGTGATGGGTGTGTCCTAATGCAAATTACCTTCTGTGTTCAGTAAGGTGTAAACTACCCAGGTCTGGAAACTTGAGTAATGCAAATTTCCGTTGCTAACTCATGTTTCCATGCATTTGATAAGAGGTTTCTGTCTCATATTTAAAGAGATGTTGCAGGAGGCTCGGAGCGTGATTTGTTGTCAGATCAGCCCATAATGCTGACCCCTGTGTATTTTCTTCAGGTCAGGTATGCATCTTTTACTCTTTCTGAGCATTTGATGTTTTGATCATCTTTTGAATTGATTATGTAATTGGCATGATACATTTAATTACATTACATTACAGTTACATTTTAAATGGGTGGTAATCAGTTACATTACATCTGAAAAGTATTTTAGATTACCAAAGTGATTACTTCGATTTTTAATGTCATTGATTTCATTTAATGTAAACTGTAATGGGTGATTAATATAAACAGCGGTTGGTGATTCTCAGACTCTGACAGTCTGCAAAAGCATCCTATAAAAAAAGATTTCTGCTCATAAGTTTCATACCCTTGCAGAATATGCAACAGTTTAATAATTTTAACAAAATAATTTGTGATTTGGGATCATAAAAATTGCACGTTACTATTATTCAGTACTGTCCTGATTAAGATATTTCACATAATAGATGTTTATATACTCCACAAGACAAAAATGTACAAACCCTTGAATCTGAACTGTCTGTCGTTCCCTGATGATCCACGACTGTCTTCATGTTTCATGCTCAGTCATTTGTTTAGGTAACAGAAACTTTTTATCTCACAATTCTGACTAAATTTGATTTGATTTAATCACAGAATTGTGAGATTAAAAGTTTTTATTTTTTATATTTAGTGGCCAGTGTTGCCACAGTTACTTTGAAAAAGTAATCTGATTACTGATTACTTCTTTAAAAAGTAACTTAATTACTTTAGAGATTACTTGATTTTAAAAGTAACTAAGTTAGATTACAAGTTACTTTATTAGTTACATTCAGCAGATGCCGACAACACCCCTGCCGCCTCAACATAGAAATGACACTCACTTTATTGGAAGTGCATTTTTAACAGTAACGTCAACAATGTATCTCCTGACATTTTAAGTTGAAATTAAAAAAAAAATTCCTGAAAAAAAACATGTTTTAATAAAAAATGTAATAAAGACTTCACTTAATACAAATACTCTCCCCGAGACGCAAGAAGAAAGCAAAAATATTTTGCGTTTTGCGTATAAAAGCGTTACTGGCATCACTGTTAGCGGCGCAGACAAGTTTCCATGAACTCAATGCATTAAGAGCAGGGGGCGAAAACTTTTGAACAGGATGATGTGAACATTTTTCTTATTTGTTTAAAGATTATATATTTAGTACTGCTCTTCAGAAGCCAATAACTACATGTTTCCCAGAAGACAAAATGAGTACAATTTACCCTGTTCATCCGATTCAAAAAGTTTACACACCCCAGATCTTACTGCAACGTGTTTCCTTCTTGAGCATCAATTCTAAGATTTCTAAGATTTTTTTTTTTTTTTGCTTCAATAAAAATGGTTGAAAACTGACGTTGTTCAAAATAATATGCAGAGGAAAACCAAGTCATATGTTCGGTGGTCCCGTTGTTACATGCCTTATTACACTGTAAAAAATAAACATTAATTTAACAACATCAGATGTAACATAAAACCCTAATGTGATTAGAAAAAACAAATAAGAAACATATTTATTGCAATGAAAATACATCAAAGGCGAAGTTTCACGCAGGGAATTCTGGGAATGTCATTTTACGGGTTTTCACTGTAAATTACACAATGACTTGTTCTTTTTCACGTTCAAAAACTGTAAATTTAACAATATTTTACTGTAAAATTAAATGAAATGTAAGGTTAGATCTATTACAGTTATTTACCGTATATAGTAATGAAACTTTCTGTTAACCAATTAACTGTTTTTCACCGTAGCATTTTTACAGTAAAATACCGTTAAAATCACAATCATTTTTTACAGTGAAGGGTATACATTTATTTCAATGGACGGAGAAAGCACGGACGCCTGCATTTCATCTGACAGTGCGCACAAAAGTTTTTTTATTTAACACTATTAAAGTTAAATAACCATATGATATAGCCTAAATATTACGCACCTTTCGGCGCATCAGTGCCACGGAACGAGTAGCTAAAGCCTACTCTATCTCTAGACGTTTTAAATGTTTTTTAAATGCAAAAAGCAACGAAATTGTCAGACATCCATTTAGCGCATTTTCACAGAGGAAAACAACTGAAAAACAGCGCAGGTCCTCCCAATACTTTCTGTTAATTTTACTGAGAAATTGCTTCAGATGATTCAGTGAGAGAGCAGTCCAAACTCATTCAAGTGGATTCAGGCCGTTTTGCAAATGCGTTTGCCCATTCATAATTTAGAAAATAATTTTAGCGTCAGAATGTGCGCTCTGCCCAGTTCAGTTACACAGTTTAACTTCTTGAACCTGCTGTTAAACTGAAAATATGTTTTTTTTTTCCTTAAATGTCCACATAAACAACAAATTATTCGTCACTATAGCAACAGTAGACCCCGTTAATAGCCCCTGGGCCTTACACATCACGTTCGTACAGGGCTGTGCACCCCCTTGCGAAGGGCCTGTTTCTCTATGTGCGAAAGGGAGGGGGGGTGCAATTCACAACCTCACCGCTAGATGCCGCTAAAATCCCAAACTGCACCTTTAATGGAATAGATACTAGTATCTAAAAAATAGTAGCCACAAGTAGCATGCAAAAAGATACTAGTTCATTTTAAGGATTAAATGTTAATACGGCTTGCCATATAAGTTTATCTGAAATGTCTCCGTCTCCTGCAGAGGGTGGTATTCGTGAACAAACTCCTCCTCCTGCTTTGACGCAATGAGAGGGGAAATGCTCTCATTTCCGAGGCGTTTCCGTTATGTTGCTTTAAAATCCGCTGGTCACGCTCCAGAAATGAAGTGTGCGCGCGCGCTATGACAGAGAGAGTATCAGTGCTGTGAGTGACACACAGGAAGACACCGCTGCAGATTGAGTTCAACGGTATGAGCTGCGCTTATTATGTGTTTACTTTATTTGTTAGGTCTATCCGGTAATTATGAAAGTCGTGTGTGTGTGTCTGTGTCTGTGTGTGTGTCTGTGTGTGTGTCTCTGTCTGTTGGAGTAAACCGTAGAGATTATGTAAACAGTGTAACATTCTGAAAACACCACAGCTGTAGGGGTGAGCGGGGTTAGTTGTAACACACGTTTTAAAATGTTCCACACATGCCAGCATGACGAAACTTTGTGTATTTACTAGTTGCCTTATCAAAACTATATAATAAATAAATAAATAAAATTATTTGGAAGATATCACTGGTTATTTAACCACAGGAAAAGTATATTTCTTAAGTAATTTTTTCATCTCTGTTTTTTGTGTTTATTTAAAACTAGACAAATCTGATATTATTTTAATCTTATATCTTTTATTTAACAGTTGAGAGTTCTTTAATGCTGATCTAACATTAGCCGGGTTTAAATCCCAGTTGCTGAGGCCGGGCATGTTGTCACACTGAGTTACAATGAGCCCCTATTAGAACTATGATATTATATTCTATACTTTTATGTATTCTATTGAGAAACCATGAGAAAAAGGTAAATATAACTGAGAGTCAAAGTTCAGAAATGATTCATTATTATTATGGTTTGAATTATGCTGTGTTTTGCGGCGTGTTTATTGTGAAACTCAAACATAAGTTCATTTTTAATAATTAAAAAATGCCATTATTTGATATGTAAATGTTAATAATTGTATTTTATTGACAACATATTTTAGTTTGCCTTGTATATATTTGTTCTATTATATAAGATAACATTAAGCTGTCATATGTAGTGTTGTAGTACTCAAGACAGGTCTTGGTCTTGAGACCGGTCTTAAGACCATTTTTTGAAGGTTTTGAAGGTCTCGACCACATTTGTACTTGGTCTTGTCTCGGGTCTCAGACTTGGAGGACTCTGGGTTGTTTCAAGACCACAACGGCTGGGATATTAATAAATTGCCAGTGCATTGTCTGATTTATTTATTAACATCATTAATGTAATTGGGTAATTTCATTTGATTGGTAACAGCTCTATATAGTGTCTTCGAATTATATTTATTGATTAAAAATAAATCATTTCTCAGGCGGTAATGTGGATCTTTATGAATTTAAGGAGTGCTGGTCTCGCCCTGTCTTGTCTTGGTCTCAACACACATTGGTCTTGGTCTCGGATTAGGTAGTCTTGACTACAACACTAGTCATATGCTCATGTTATAATGCACCCCACATATGGGGCATGTTGTCACATTTCACTTCCATTCTTTCGGGGTAAATCAAGAAAAAAAATATACACTGTATTAATGAAACCCAACCACATAATTGTATTAGCCATGTGTGAAATTAATGTGGGGGAAAATAAATACTCTGCACCCCATTTACACAAAGTGAGAAAGTCAAAAAGCATTAGGTTGTGCCCCTCTCTCCACTATATTGCTTTTCAAAGTTATCATCAAAATATCGACAACTGTATCCTGATATCATTTTATTATGTATTGATGTGTCATACATTTGCATGTCTATTTGCATTTATTTGCTCCGTTTCCAATACGCACGTCCAAAGTTGGACAAACGGCTTGCATGACATTAAAACCATACACTCGCTGCTTCTATGACATATGCAGGGCACTCAGTCCACTCATGTGTTTACATCTGTCTGTCATTGTCCTTGGGTGTTTTTGTCCCAGTTGGAGTTCTTTTTTTAGGTTGCTAATATTTTTGAAGCTTGACCTGATTTTCACTTTGTGTTGAAACTGACCTACTTGTAAAACAGTCTCATTATGAACATCTATACATCTGATCTTATGTGCAGTGTGTGTGTGTGTGGTTCACAGGTCTCCGGTATGGCAGAGTTGCTGCGGTTGCTCCTGAGCGTGGCAGAAAAAGCCGCCAATGTGGCACGCGTCTGTCGCCAGGAAGCGGCGCTTTTTGAGCTCCTTGTACAGGAAAAGACGGGAGCTGACAAAAACAAGAAATTTGTCCAGGACTTTAAGACGCTTGCTGATGTGGTGATACAGGAAATGATTCGCCATGATGTCTGTGCCCAGGTTCAAAGCGTTTCATTGAAATCAAAATTCATTTTACTCAAACTGATCAGTTTTTGTTGAGGGCTAAACATTCTCCATTCTTGTTATAGTTTCCAGAATTGAATGGCTTTATTCATGGAGAGGAGTCAAACAAGTTTGAGAATGGGCTTGGTGAGTTATACCCTGAGGCGCTTTGGAAGGATTTCACTATGCAATTGTATTCAAATTTCAGCACTCTTGTGGCACTTGACCTTTGACTCTTAAAGTCGGTGTGAAACGGAAGATACACCATAGTCTTTCCTACTGTGACGTGTTTCTGTTAGGGCTGGGCGAAATGGCTCTGTATTCTTTGGTTAAATGACGATGTACATTTCATTCTAACATTGTAAGATTACAATCTAATAACAAAAATAATGATAAATGAAAACTAAAGAGCAGAACAATTACATAGCCTACATTTCATTACCCCATTATAAGGGGCACTTTCATAAAAATACACTTGTAGGTTTAAAATTCCACATATGGCACATTTATTGTCCAACAACAAATATTTTAGAAATATGTCAGAATTATTGCACTGCTAATCTATTGCGCTCCGTCTGTTTGGTGTGAATGCGTGGCGGCGCTCATTCAGCTTTCACTGAATTTTAGTGGAGATTCACTTGCAGAAGGATCATCCACTCCTGACAGCAAAATGGACATACAGTGGGGCAAAAAAGTATTTAGTCAGCCACCAATTGTGCAAGTTCTCCCACTTAAAAAGATGAGAGAAGCCTGTAATTTTCATCATAGGTATTTCAACTATGTGAGAGACAGAATGAGAAAAAAAATCCAGAAAATCACATTGTCTGATTTTTAAAGAATTACTTATTTTTCACCATAATTTGCAAATAAATTCTTTAAAAATCAGACAATGTGATTTTTCTGGATTCTTTTTCTCTTCTCATTCTGTCTGTCATAGTTGAAGTGTACCGATGATGAAAATTACAGCCCTCTCATCTTTAAAGGTCCTGTTCTTCGTGATCCCATTTTTCAAACTTTAGTTAGTGTGTAATGTTGCTGTTAGAGCATTTATAATACCTGTAAAATTATAAAGCTCAAAGTTCAATGCCAAGCGAGATATTTTATTTAACAGAAGTTCCCTTTCAAAGCCTACAGCGAACGGCCGGTCTGGACTACATCCTGGTACTTCCTGCTTTAATTACGTCAGTAGAACAGTTTGTTGACTAACCGCCGCCCACAAGAATACGCGAAAAAGGGGGCGTGGTCTTGTTGCTCCCTCGTGGAGAAGAGGAAGTGTTGCGTTCGGTTCGGTTCGGTTGCGTTTGTCGCCATGTCGTCCAGACGCTGTTATTTTCATCCCGGAGTCAAATCACCTTTGTTTGGCCTTCAGGGGCTGTAGTTTGAGCGCGTTCATCTCCCTGTTATGGTGAGAGGCGTGACCTTCCCGGGCAACGTGCCCTAAGCTGCTGTCGAATCACAACACGGGAACCGCTGGCACAATCAGAACCCGTTACGTATTTCTAAAGGAGGGACTTCATAGAACGAGGAAATTCTCAGGCCGTTTTGAGGACAGTGAAAACAGCAGTATACAGATAAGTCAATTGTGTGAAAAATACTGTGTTTTTTTACACATGAAACATGAACACATGTTATATTGCACACTGTAAACACAATCAAAGCTTAAAAAAAAACACGAAAAACGGGACCTTTAAGTGGAAGAACTTACACAATTGGTGGCTGACTAAATACTTTTTTGTGTAAGTTATAAATGTTAGTTATGCACTGAGGAATACACCACATCTCAAATGCATTAAACAGTGCAAGTATTTATCTGTCAGTCAACACAAGTATCTGACAGGGCAAGCTGCTTTAAACTATACATGTTAGCTATATCTTGCCAGTTATTTTGAAAGCGCTTAACCCATTTAATCCCCAATTTTTCCCAGACACAAAAATATCCAAATCATGTGTCATTAGTATTCCTTTGAAACAATCAATCATCATTTTTTGAAATTTTCATGGAAAAGTGTGTGAAAGTGTGTTTTATGATCGGTCACAATTGTGACCGGTGGGATACTGTTGTATCAACCATTGTATTGATTTAATATACGACTATTTGACCTGTGCAGTGTGTGTGTTTTTTTTTTTTTTTTTTTTTTTTTTTTTTTTTTTTGTGTGTGTGTGTGGGTGGGTGTGTGTGTGGAGATCAGACATCAGAGGAGACGTGACCATGTGTGAGTGTGTGTGTGTGTGTTTGTATGTGTTTCTGTGTGTGTAGATCAGACATCAGAGAAGACGTGACCGTGTGTGTGTTTGTGTGTGTGCAGATCAGACATCAGAGGAGACGTGACCATGTGTGTGTGTGTGTGTGTGTAAGTTTCTGTGTGTGTGTGTGTGGGAGTTTCTGTGTGTGTGTGTGTGTGTGTGTGGAGATCAGACATCAGAGGAGACGTGACCGTGTGTGTGTGAGTTTCTGTCTGTGTGTGTGTGTGTGTGTGTGTGTGTGTGGGGAGATCAGACATCAGAGGAGACGTGACCGTGTGTGTGTGTGTGTAAAATTAGGTAGAAAGTAAGGTAGAACAGTTAGCCTATGTGTATTAGTATGTAGATACAATGGGGTATCCCACCGGTCACTATTGTTGCCGATGACATGTTTGTGAGTTCTATGACCACATTAAACAAAGTTGAGTAATTGCAAATGCATATATCAATACTAGACGCCTTAAACAAGATGTGTACCAAAAATCTATGTCCTATCTTTATGTTAACATACTTTACCAGCCTTTTCTTTGGGAGCTTTCCTGCTGCCATCCTCTTCTCTTGGCACAAACAGGAAGTAAACAGCTCTGGTCATGTGACAATTTACAGTAAACATGCGACACTGCACATATTTCATTGAGACCCTTTATTAGTTCAATATCTGCTGGAAATGCATTGATAGATCATTCAGTAACATTTTTATAGCCTTAGAAATGAAACATTTTTTTTTTACGGTCGCTATTGTGACCGGTGGGATTAAATGGGAATACACTATATTGCCAAAAGTTTCGAGATGCCTGCCTTTACATTCACATGAACTTTAATGACATCCCATTCTTAATCGGTTGGGTTTAATATGGAGTTGGCCCACCCTTTACAGCTATAACAGTTTTAACTCAGTTTAACAGTTTTAAGATTTAGGAGTGTGTTTATGGGAATTTTTGACCATTCTTCTAGAAGCGCATTTGTGAGGTCAGGCACTGATTTTGGACGAGAAATCCTGGCTCGCAGTCTCCGCTCTAATTCATCCCAAAGGTGTGCTATCGGGTTGAGGTCAGCCCAGTCAAGTTCCTCCATACCGAACTCACTCATCCATGTCTTTATGGACTCAATAAACAATACTAATGACATATACTATGTACAAAAACATCAGATGAGCCCAGAATATGAACGCAACGCGTTAAATTACACGTTAAGCGTTTTCCTCCCATAGAAAACCATTATAAAAAAATGCTTAACGTGGCTTAATGTACTAAGACCATGTTATTAAAAGACCAAACTCAGGAAACAACAAAAATACTGTTCGATAGAACGGCTTGTGCTTGGTTTGTTACCACAGTTATACAATATTCACGGGTCACCCGTCGGGTACCCGTGCAGGACTCTGATACAGGGGTTTAGGGGTAGCTTCAGGGTTCGTACCTAGTTCTTGCAATTACTATAATAATAAGTACATAATGTGTACATGGGGAACAGGACTGTAAAATAAAGTGGTTTAAAGTCACAAGGCATATGAATAAAAAAAATTATGATCTGCACAAATAAATAATTTATAATAAATGCTGCAATATTCCATTTAAAAATCAAGAATTGTCCATTTTGATTTCATAGTTTCATAATTTTAACTGAAATATGGAAAGCTGGCATATTGTGGATTGTGTGACAGTATAAATACAAATTTCTTTGCATGCAGAAGTAGTTTAGATGATTATTTGGAAAAGGTAGAATCAGCTGTGCTGTATAAGAAACTATATAATTTCATAAAGGATCTAAGCGTTCTGTTGTAGACAGCATAGTATTGTGTATTGGGGTGTGTATGACAGGATTTGGTTTGGGGTTATGCAAACCATTTTAAAATCAGATGGGATATCCGATAAAGCCAGTGGGGAGTTTGTGGCCGCGGTTCCTGGTAGGCAAATTGTTAGATGAGTTGAGATGATAGTAAAAATCATAGATATCATTATGGAGTATGTAATGAGGATATTGGAGGACCTAAAGAACACTTGGCATGAGATCGTAATGCAAATGTCTATTCTGGTGTGTTAACGACATGCCTGGGAATAAAGTGTAATTGTCTTTCACTTTCTTTTCATACCTGCAAACTCGTCAATGTCATTCTGACATTGAAATATGCCGTTTATGTGGTTCATGCAAATCAAAGGATTTTTTTCATTGTATGAGGAGTTGTATGAATATACACTGCACGGGCCAAAAAAAAAGTTGCTGTTTGGATTAAAATTGGCAAATGCTTAAGAGTCCATGATGGGATCATTATTGCAGTGATTTATGTTTCTAGCATGTTATATGTTTGGCAACAGTTCTTCTAACCCTAACTGATGGGGTGTGTAGCTTTTCATTTCTTGAACAACCATGTAGGAAGACACATCATGGCCATTTTCCAGGATGACAATGTCATGATTCATCTGGCTCAAACTCAGAATCATTTTCACACATGAATCATCCAGGCCAAGAGGCAACCACCCCTAGTTTCTCTTGAACCCAAAACAGAAGTGAAACTGCAATTCCTTGACTGGCCACTAGACTCCAAAAGGCTCCAGAAGGGAGCAGAATCTCATAGATAGATTAATTGAAAGTCTTTGGGATGTGCTGGAGGAGACTTTACAGAGTGCTGGACTCTTGCATTGTCAATACAAGATCTGGACCAAAAATTGATTCACCTCTTGATGGAAATAAAAAAAGTAAAATGAAATTGACACAAAAGATGATTCATGGTTTAAAGGTTTTAGTTTAAAAAAAAATCTATAAAGGTAAAAATGCCCATAAAATGTAAAAATCGATTTCAACTTTTTGGAAAAGATGATTTTCTGTCACTGCTGTGAACTGACCACCGCACAGAATAATGAGGAATATCAAAAGCTTTAGGAGTCAGCTGTCCATGGCAGTCCTAAACCTGCTAGGGTACCAGCACAATAACACACTCAGCAAAATATGGTCTAATTATCGTTATTGATAAAATAACAAGATATCTTTTTTTTTTTTTTTGGTCAATATCGCACACTCCTACAAGAGACACTATGCAAGACGATAATAATCTTACACGCAATGTCCTGGGATGCATGTTGAGGCAGAAGAGTCTGTTTTACAGGCTTTAGACGTCTTTCCTATGGCCTTATGCAAAACTCTGCATTCTTTTAAGTCGTAAACCAGTCTTGTCCGGCCTGTTTCGGGGGGGTGCGGTCTAACACAGAACTCGGACACAGTTTGTTGCACTGAAAAAAAAATTCATTTTAGTAATATGGATTAACGTAACCATCATTTTACTTTATACAAGTAAAATTCAGTGAGAACTAGATAAATTAGTTAAATATATTTAAATTAATTAAATTTTAAATATATGCACATTCAATTCATGTAATAAATTAACTGGGTGGAAAGTGTAACTCATTATATATTTGCTTGTAACATTTACATGTTTTATAGGCACTGCACATAAACCTAGAAATATTAAGTACATTTTAATTTAAAAGTGTAGTGCATTTTAGTCCGCGCACAGCACACTGGTAAAAATTATTCTGTGGTGAAGTAAATACTACAGAAAAAACAAATAAAACATTTAAATTTAACTAAAAAAGTAAGTTCAGACGATAATTAAAAAACAAAGTAAATTCTATATTAGTACTCAATTCAAGGTTGTAGGAATTAAAGTGTACATATCAACAATATAAAATTAAGTAAACCCTTACTTAACTTTTCTGAGACCGGTGTTCCCATCATGCAGTTTTTTTGTTGTTGTTGCTGTTTTCCAGCTGTATTTACACTGTTTTATCATTGCTTTTGTTTTTAGATTTAGTAACTTGTGATTTTGTGACATCTGGGGTCCGTTCTTCGTACCTCGCTAACTCGGTTAGCTGGATTTGAGTGTTGATGATTTGGCATGATCTTGGATTGTTTGGTTCTTTGAAGCTCATCCTGGACTTGCTGTCATAGCAACAGGTCCATAAGATTAATCATGTTCGGGTGCAGCTTATTTCATGTAAACAGGATTAGATTGCATCTTGAGGTGATACTTGAAATCTATCCCAGCCACCGCTACTTTATTACAAGAGTCCCCTACCGAACCAGGGACAATAATAATACAAAAATGTGTTTGAAAATTAATATTATGTAGTGTATAATACTTTAGTATTACAAAGCCACTTGATTGAAAGATTTATTTTTGATGGAATTACTTTATAATGTTATTGTCTTACACACATGCTACTCTGAGCTGTGCATTCATTTGAACAGTGACATATTATAGGAGTGGCTTTGATCTTGACCGTTAAGAAACTTTAATTAATGCTGTGTCATGTAACAAATCTACTTCAAATTGAATTAAAAACTAAATGAATTGCTAATTACAACATTGAAATAAAACTGTAAAGGGTGTACAAATACTATAAAATTGTGTTTAAACATGTTTAAAAAAAAGTGCACATTTCATTTTTCTATTATAACTTTTTTTATGTTGGTTTGGTCAATTGGCTGTCTCCTTATAAAGGTCCAGAAATTCATGTTGTTGTTTTTTGCCAGGTGGCTTTTTTAATTATATGATGTCATTTACGTTGCTGTCTTGCCGCCAGCCAATAGCTGCATTGCTGATCGTAGTTTCAAGTATCTATAAGCCTGCCCTTGTCAGGGAACACACGAACGCGCAGTAATCTCAGATAACTTAATCCAGATATTGTAATCCAACATGCAAATTTGTTTGAAGAACCAAATTAGCCAGAGATCAGTTATCACTATTAAAAGATCCGGGATCTGTCAAATCATCTCAGATGTATTAAGCAAGGTACAAAGAAAGGACCCCTGGACATTTTCTACTCAAAATGACACATTCATACTCCAAAACGATCTATCGAATGTTACTGTCATTGTGTATTCTGTACCAAGTATTGAAGTCTCTGTGCTTGGGTTAGTGCCACATTACTTCTATTTTGTAGATATGACGTCTATATACGTTATCTATTGTATTATTTACTTAGACGTTTCTAAGAAAAGCATTCACTTTAAAAGCGTGGTTTAAATCAATGTTATGTTATATTATTCGACCCCTTTGAAGTTACATAAAATCTATAACTCAGGCCCTGTGTGCTCTAGCACCCTGCAGGCAGTTTTTGATGTTTCCACTAGATGGCATCAAATACTGAAAAAAAGAATTATGTCTCTATCATATATGCAAGATTTATTCAAATACCTAAATTTGTCTCACCATACACATAGTGGTATAAATGCAATATCACAGCGTTAGTTTACAGAAATCCCTGAAATTACATAAAACACTGCTGAAAGTGATTAAATATATGTTGTCTGTGCCATAATAAACAAACGTATAAAATATAGTAAAAAAATAACAAACAAAATAGGCAAAATAGATTTTTTTTTGAAAGTGAAATATTTTTTGAAAGTGTATATCCTCGGCCCTGTGTGCTTTAGCACCCTGCAGACAGTTTTGGTTGCTTCCAGCATATGTCAGCAAACACTGGAAAAATTTGTTTTGTGACACTGGGATGTTCCATTTATACCACTGTATATGTGTATGGGGAATACTTTAGATTTGGGTAGGCGGAAATTACATTTATAAAGTTAATATTCCTCCCTTCAGATCCATTTGAATAAATCTTGCATACAATATTTTTTTTTTCCAGTATTTGCTGCCATCTAGTGGAAATGGCCAAACTGTTTGCAGGGTGCTAGAGCACACAGGGCCAGCTGTTAACTACCGATTGCAAGAAATTATTCGATTTTGCAGGTGTTTTTATAATTATGCTTCTGTGATGGCAAAGAACACTCAAACTCAGAGCTAATCAATGCATTAATTAAATAAATAACTGGAGTTTCTGTGTGATTTGTATGTGAATCAGGGGAGAGTGTTACTGTGACGGTCTGTGCTCATGAAGAGGACACAACCGCTCTGTTGGCTAAAGTCCTGGATGGTGATCAAGCCGCCGCATCCCTCCTGAGCAAGGCGATCCATCAGGACCTTCAGCTCCGAGACGAAGCGGCCGAATCTCTGCAGCTGTCAATCAGCCCAGCCGATGTGGGCATCTGGATTGATCCCATCGGTAATGTATTTGTTATTTTTGGTCCATAAAATTAAATAACAATTTGTTTAACTTTCACTGTAAACCTGAATATGTTGGCAAAACTAAAAAAAATTGAGGCAATCAGTTGCCATTTTTTTTACGTTAAGAAATGTGAAGTTTAAGTAAGCAGAACTTGCTGATGTTTATTTTGTAATCATACCTTTTCATTGCTCTGAACTTGAGATATTTGAGTAAGCTAATTCATACATTTAATTTAAAAATATCATGTAATCTCACATTTTTAGCAGTGGAAACTTGACTAGCTTTAAATAGCTAATTCAATAAATGCTATCTTGCTAATTGGTAGGGTTGGGCATCGTTTGGGTTTTTTTCAATTCCGGTGACAAACCGATACTTTTAAAACGGTTCCGGTGCCTAAACGGTTCCTGAACCGATACTTTTTTTGTTTTGTTTTTAAATGCCACAAAACGAGGTGGATGACATTAAATGGCTTTTTATTTATTTATTTTTTATTTAAATTGAACCATTTATTAAAAGTTTAATGTATACTTAAATGTATGAATATAAATAAATACAAAACACAATTTACTTATTTACAAATTCACAGTAAAACCTAACCCAACTACAACAGGCCTAATATAACTCTAAATACAGTTACAGTAATAACAGCAGTCGTCTGTATTCTTGGTATGCTACAAACCAGCTTCGAGCTTCAGCTTTATTTTGAAATATGATCATATTCTCTGGCTAAATATTTTAGAACGCATCGCCTTAATGTTTCCATGGCGACGCCTCATGTTTCTCACATGACACACAGCAGCCGCAATAGCGCTGACAGCTCGGCTGTATCGGGTTTATTTCATTTTTTCTTTTTATTCAAAATATTCACAAACTTCTTAACTGTGTCACGAACTATCTGATGTTCAAATGTGTGAGTGAATGTGTGTTAGTTGATCTATAAAGCGCGCCTCAGAATCGGATCTGTCGGATTTACAACACTTGAGTTCATTCTCGTCTCACGAAATACATGAAAGTAAGTGACCAGTGAACTGGAAGAAGAATAGAGTAAACTATATAGTTACTATATAATGTGCATGTATCTGATGTGAATAAAACACGTAACGTTAGTCAAATTATAACCGTCTGAAAGGATTGTCATTGCCGCTTCCATAGACATCAGTGTGTGTTTTTTGCTAGTAGCCTACTTATGAGCATTTAAATGTCTGAAACCTGGAATAAACATGATGTGGTTGAAAACACTGAATAGTTGTCAAGAGTTGTGATGTGACCAGCACTGAGCGTGTCTCTGGCTCGGTGCCAGCCAAAGCACGAAAGCACGTTTGAATTTTGGCACCGAAAGGAGGAATCGAAATCTGCGTTCTGATTCGGTCCGGTACATACCGGTTATCGGGTTTTGGCACCGGGTTTCGGTACCCAACCCTACTAATTGGTTACACAATGCTTTGGTAGCATTTGCTGAATAAGGACAGCAATATAATAGATTTAACATGTATCTGTTCTCAAACTAAGCTCATGCTCCACTCGTCACATGATGGAAACCCTATAAAACATTAAACACTACTAAATCTGCCACTTAACATTAATCTTGCACAAAAAAACATTGTATAACACTTAATTTTAGCATTTACTGTCCCTTTTGAGTGCCATGGCAAAGCATGCTGGGAAATGTAAATCCCAGCCCAGTTTCAGTTAAATTTAAGTTAGTCAAAATTAAAAGAAAGACGTTCATAAAACTTAAAACAATGAAACAATTCAGATTACTGAAAATGTGCCAGTTTTGAGAACTTGGAAGAAAAAAGTTCTAAATACTCATAAAAGTTCATTAGTTTGAACTAATTTGTTTGTAATGTGTTGGCTCGACCCAAACCAATTCATTCTTTTGAGCGTTAGGGTTTACAGTGTAGATATTTACTTTCACATGTACAGTTTTCTGCTTATACTAGTCTTACAAGTTACACAAGTTTTTCATCAATACTGATGAACTTTTTTTTAGAGCCATTGTTTCATAAAAAAAGTGGACTGGTCTAATTTTAATCTGAGAAGTAAGACGGGTTAGCCCAACTAATTGTTTGTTGGACATAATAGCACCGTATTAGCAGCTATAGTTATGAAACTGGTCATTCAGGTGTGTCGTTGTTCACTAGTTGCAGGTATGTACAGGAGATATTCATGTTAAAACTATGTGAAAAAAAGCTAATGTGAAACATGATTACAGAAACTATGACTGAAACCTAAAACTGTAAAAAGGCAACCGGTTTGGCACAAAGCACCTGGAGAATGACAACAAAAGATTTTGTTCAAACAAGTTATGTGCCTTAATTTTTCTTAGTGTGTGTGATTTTTTTTTTGTTTTTTTTTTTTGTTTTTTTGTTCCGGTTATCAGATGTATTTTGTTCATTTCTTTGAACAGATGGCACAAGTCAGTACATTGAAGGGAAAGAGGAAGAGGAGCCGGATGAAGGCTTTTGTCCTTCCGGACTCCCGTGTGCTCTGGTTCTGATTGGGGTTTACTTGCGAGCCACTGGTCAACCGGTCATGGGTGTCATAAACCAGCCGTTCAACCGCAAAGACTCCACGGGTAAAGGGTAAGAGTGCTGCTTTACTGAGTGTAAATGTAGTCACAGATAAAGGGTTTTATTACACTCTAAAATAATTAAGTGGCTTTGTAAATATCACAATAATATATAACTACCTCAATAAAATCTCTAAATATCATTGAAGTGATTGTTTGAGTTGGATACACAAAAAATCCAACAGTTCATGTTAAGTTCAAACTATTTGAGAATGGAAAAATTATACTGATTAAGAGTTTCAAGATCTGCAGTGATTACTTATTTCATATCTGTCACGATGGGTTATAGAGAATTCTAGGGGTGGAACAGTTCTCGGTAAAAAATCTCCACTCGGTTTGGCACGCACTTGCACTGTGGTTCATCTCAAATCTGACGACGCATCTATAATATGGTTTGTTGAAAGTAACGCATAAAAGCAACAGACTGAGTTAGGTTACTCTGTTTTTGTCGATGGATACACATTCTAGCTTCCCAATACATTACAACAGCGACGATCAAAAAGCCTGGACGAAACAGTCACTCTTGTATACTCAAACATGACCCTGTCATTTACACCGTCATCACCGGGTGTTGAGAGCGCGAGCGTAGGTGAGACCTGACAAGCACATGTTGCTATTTGTGTTAAATTACCCTAGAATGTTTGCAAGGCTTAAATTAGTTTAAGACACGAAAGAGAACTTGCATGCACCGAGAGAAGATTGGGTGTAGTGTGCACTCATCTGAAGCGCGCAAATATTACATTCTCTTTTAAGTCTTGTGCTTGAACGGACAAATTCACACTCAAAAATATGTCAACATGCCCATCCTGGCGAGTATCCTAGCGAACGTGTCTTACGTAAAACATAGTTGACAGACGCGTGTTCATGTGTAACAGTATGAAATGAATCTGTGCATTGTCTTAAAGGGACAGAAGCCTTTTCCTGCTGTCTGTGTTTGTCTGTGGTGCTGGAGGAAAATGTGTAGTTTAATTTAATCCTAAAACTACTTTTGTTTAGCATAGTTTTGTTAATAAGTGCAGTTATTAATAATATTACGTTTGTTTGTTTATTGGAAATTTAACATCGCGGCACTGAGCTTGAATTGATATGCTGATAAAATTAACTTTTATTAACAACAGTAATGATCAAAAACCTAATTTTTATAGGAAAAATGTAAATATTATGTAAATTTAGTAAATCCATGTGGCATCACTACAGTAAATCATGTGGTGTAAATCGTGTGGCGTCACTACAGTAAATCGTGTGGCGTCACTACAGTAAATCGTGTGGCGTCACTACAGTAAATCGTGTGGCGTCACTACAGTAAATCGTGTGGCGTTACTACAGTAAATCGTGTGGCGTTACTACAGTAAATCATGTGGCGTCACTACAGTAAATCGTGTGGCGTTACTACAGTAAATCATGTGGCGTCACTACAGTAAATCATGTGGCGTCACTACAGTAAATCGTGTGGCGTCATTACAGTAAATCGTGTGGCGTCACTACAGTAAATCGTGTGGCGTCACTACAGTAAATCGTGTGGCGTCACTACAGTAAATACGCCTACAGTAAACTACAGTATTGTACAGTACTGTCACTACAGTAAATCATGTGGTGTAAATCATGTGGCGTCATTACAGTAAATCGTGTGGCGTCACTACAGTAAATCGTGTGGCGTCACTACAGTAAATCGTGTGGCGTCACTACAGTAAATCGTGTGGCGTCACTACAGTAAATCATGTGGCGTTACTACAGTAAATCATGTGGCGTCTCTACAGTAAATCATGTGGTGTAAATCATGTGGCGTCATTACAGTAAACTTGTGGCGTCACTACAGTAAATCATGTGGCGTCTCTACAGTAAATCATGTGGTGTAAATCATGTGGCGTCATTACAGTAAACTTGTGGCGTCACTACAGTAAATCGTGTGGCGTCACTACAGTAAATTGTGTGGCGTCACTACAGTAAATCATGTGGCGTTACTACAGTAAATCATGTGGCGTCATTACAGTAAATCATGTGGCGTCTCTACAGTAAATCATGTGGTGTAAATCGTGTGGCGTCATTACAGTAAATCGTGTGGCGTCACTACAGTAAATCGTGTGGCGTCACTACAGTAAATCGTGTGGCGTCACTACAGTAAATCGTGTGGCGTAATTACAGTAAATCGTGTGGCGTCACTACAGTAAATCGTGTGGCGTCACTACAGTAAATCGTGTGGCGTAATTACAGTAAATCGTGTGGCGTCACTACAGTAAATCGTGTGGCGTCACTACAGTAAATCGTGTGGCGTCACTACAGTAAATCGCGTGGCGTCGCTACAGTAAATCGTGTGGCGTAATTACAGTAAATCGTGTGGCGTCACTACAGTAAATCGTGTGGCGTCACTACAGTAAATCGTGTGGCGTAATTACAGTAAATCGTGTGGCGTCACTACAGTAAATCGTGTGGCGTCACTACAGTAAATCGTGTTTTGTCACTACAGTAAATCGCGTGGCGTCGCTACAGTAAATCATGGTGAATGTTGGTGATTTGTGATCGAAACCCCTGATCTTCGCTCAATGTTTCTCTTGGTCTCCACGTCAGCTCTGTTTGATCTGATATCTGTGGTTTATAACAGAGAATTCTGCGGCAAATGCTTCCTCTAGATCTCGATGTTATTAATTCTGTGGTGAATTCAAACACTTTCTCACTGGATCTCCAGCGCTGTGTAGTAACAGTGTCACGTGATCGAGATCGGCCCGTTTATGAACTTGCGCTGCGCTGATTGTTATTGCTCCGAGCTGATAAACGAGTAGTGCGGGTTCCGTTCAGTTTTCGTTTTCGTTTGTCCTTTGATGTTTTTCATATGTAACAGAAATGGCAGGTCTTATCAGTCGGGTAATGGTGGTGGTGGCACCAGTGCGACCTCTAACACAATTTACTTGCACCAGCAGGAAAAAAGGTTTCAAAATGTCACCGTTTGGCCACAGTCTGGAGCCTTGTATCATAACCTAATACCTCATGAAATATGTAGGTCATTGTAATACTTAATGCCTTTATTTTGTCCTGATTGTAGATGGAAAGGCCAGCACATCTGGGGTGTTTCATATGGAGATGTGAATGTTTGCTCGTTCACTCGGCACAGGCCGTCTAATCCACAGAAGAGCGAGTGTTTGTCGGTGCTGCTGAGCTCCAGCGAGAGGTCCACTGTGAAGGACGCGCTCACGACGCTTCCCAACGGCTCGCTGATGTATGCGTCCGGCGCGGGATACAAGATCCTGTGTGTGGTCCAGGGTCTGGTGGACGTGTATGTATTGTCAGAGGGCAGCACGTTCAAGTGGGACTCGTGCGCTCCTCACGCGGTGCTGCGGGCGCTGGGCGGCGGCATCTCCGATCTGAGCGAGTGTCTGCGTGCCCGCCTCAAGGGTCACACCGCTGAACTCACCTACCACCAACCCAACAATAACAGTCAAGGTGTGGACAGATGGGCCAACCGAGGAGGAATCATCGCCTATTTGGACTCCAGCATAATTGATAAAGTCGTGGAGGCACTTGCTGGAAAGATATGATGATTGTAGCAACTCATAATGTAATAAGTATTACATTATTATTATAATAAAGTGTTCATAATGTAATTAATTTTCTCAAACTATAATTAAATGATGAGCTCATAATATACTAACAATTTTGACATTGAGAAAATTATTACATTATAAACTCACCAAAACATGTCATATTTTCATTATTGTAATAGTTTTTAAACATAAAAAATATTAGTATTCCCTTACATGTGAAATGCAACATTTAAGTATTCGTATTATTAGGGGCCAAGCCCCCGAAGGCTGTTGGTTTTCTTATTATTCTTCTTCCCAAATGGGAGTCAATGGCAGCCCTTTCAACGGAACATAGGAAAATTATGAAATCTGGCACAATTCTAGAGATGATCATGAAAAGTAATTGGACCAAATCTGGAGTCTCTAGGACCAACTCTATAGCACCACCAGTTGTTCAAAAATTCACAATTGAAATGGTTATAATTTTTAAACCATTTGATCCAGAAAAATGAACTTAGTCCACCTGATTCCTCTCATTATACTGATCACATTTAACATCTTACATGAAGACTCCGCCCATGCCAATAGCAGCCATTTTGAAAAGTATAGCATTCAATTTTTTTTGCTGCTCCTCCTTCAAAATTTCTCCAATTTTTACAAAACTTGGCAGAGAGAATCTATGGACTGAGCCGCACAGAAATGACTGAACAGAATTTTTTGAACTACTGGTGAAAAAAAAAGTTACGATGTTGCGAAATGAACAAGGATGACCCAAAATTGGTTCAGAGGCTGTATCTCGGCCAAACTTTGATCAATCAAAACGAAAATGAGTACGCTCCATCGGACCCATGATGTGAGGGTCCTTGCCAAATTTGGGAACAGTGCCACATACTGGTCATTTTTGCTTATAACTTCTGAACAGTTTGTCAGAAAATCATAATCTTTGTGTCTATGCTTTCCACGTATCACACCAATTTTGCCAGGATCGGATAAACCAAGTGTCCGCCATTTTGAATTTTGTCATAAATTGCAATGTCTTTTAAAGTATTTGATATATCTGCACAAAGTTTGGTATGCATGATTGACAGCATGTCCTGAAGGTACCTGAGAAGTTACAACACAGCGCCACCTAGTGTTCCAGAGATATACGTTTTTTTTCCCGCAAAAACGCTTATAACTTTTGAAAACAAAGTCCAGAATGTGGTTCCTTTATGTTTCTTGGTTTAAGCCGAATCTCATTTGTCATTTTCCAAACGTGACTGTCCGTCAAATTGAAGCAAATGAAAAACAGTTTTTTCACTACTCCTACAAATTTTATACAATTTTGTTCAAAATTGGCTCAGATGATATGTGAGCTGAGCCACACAGAAATTATTTTTGATATTCCCTACCATTCCTGAGAAATATATCTCCGAGGTTGACCTTGCCTGTGTGTGTGTGTATTTATGCTAGTTATCTTAGCATGCTAATTGGTTCATTGTAAAATTTGCTTCTGTTCCAGACATTAAGTCTTTCTGAGAACGATCTAAACAGAACTTTTTAAATATAACATGCTGTGCATTTATATAAAAAGTCTTCATTTTAAATGGATTCTCACTTGAAGTATGGAACTTTGGCAGCTGTGTGAATGCATGTCTGCCCAGCGGTGCAACAAGATGAGCAAAAGGCACCTGAACCAGAGATAGTGGGTTCGAGTCCCGGGTGGGACAACTTTATAAAATTGTGCGTAATGTGGTGTCATTTAGAGGCAACAGCTGTGGTTCTGCCTTCAAAAACAAACCGTTGTATGAGTGGCATGATGGCAAGATTGCTCAATCAAATCCAGTGTTTAGCAAGCTTTAAAACATGTGAACTGTGCAATGAAATTCATGATTTAAAATAATCATAAATCCAAAATATCAAAAGGGCTTGACCCCTCAATGGCTGCTTGCAGCTATATTTATTATTATATGTTTATTGAACACAATGCATCGGTATTCCTTTACACTAAATTTGAAAAATACCAATGCTTTGTTTATTAATAATAATAATAGCACGAATATTTAAATCTGCTGCATTTCGCAGGTAGTTTAAGACTGTATTTTTTTAATGTACTGTAAGGGAATACTAAATGTTTTAAAAGCTATTACAATAATGAAAATATGACATGTTTTTGGTGAGTTTATAATGTAATAGTCTCTTAATGTAAAAAAGTTTATTACATCATGAGCTCAAGACTTTTACATTTTGACAAAATTATTACATTATGAACATTTTATTACAATAATAATGTAGTACTTATTACATTGTGCATTTTTACATTATGCGTCTCTACAATGATGCTCAAAGGCATGTGTATGTGTTTTTGTAATCTTGTGTCCTTTATGATTTTAGTTATAAGATAGAGTGCATATTTAAATATTAATGTTCAGCTGTAGTTTATTAGGAGACCAAATATATCATAATACTTCTGTGCAATCACCGTTTGTCTCATTACAGATGATTACAGAACATGTTTTACAGTTACTGATGGACACCTGAGACAAAAGGAAAGCTAGAAACTGACAGTTCTCTGGGTTTGGATTATCATACACAACACATGGACATTTATGCCCTTTTATGGGGATGTTTTTTTTTCTTTCTCCCCTTCATATTTCTCTCTAAGAAAGGCCGAAACATAATGAGCAAATGAGTGCAATGATTCTCTCACCGGAACAACATGTGGTTTGAGTTGTGCTTTGCCTGCTCTAACCCTTTACTAAAATATTCTACAAGAACTTAACCATATTAAAAGTAAAAAAAAAAAAAAAAATGCTGATATAATCATTGTGGAAATTTTTGTTTGTTAATGGTCAAAAGTAATTATTCAAACAATTTTAAGTCTCTTCTGCTCGCCAAGGTTGATCAAAATACAGTAAAAACAGTAATATTGTGAAATATTATTAGAATGTAAAATAACTTTTTTCTATGTGAATATATAGTAAAGTGTCATTTATTCCTGTGATCAAAGCTGAATTTATCATTACATTATCATCCAGTCTTCAGTGTCACATGATCCTTCAGAAATCATTCAAATATGATGATTTGCTGCTCGGTTATTAATAATGGTTCTTTGCTTCTAATGCTATTTATTGAAATATTAAATAATGAAGACTTTCTATTTAAAAACAAAACACAAATCATTGTTTGGTATATTTGTTACCATAATGGAAAAACTTTGAGAGCAAAAGAGCTGATGGGAAAGTGTGTTAAATGGCACAGAAGACCACCGATGCCCTTTTATGTGCAAAGACCTTCAGAAAGATTCTCATTTAATTCCCTCTTGGCTTGGCGTCAGTGTGGATCACTTCACACAGTACACATTCAGGTCATGTGATCTGAGTCCATTTATAGCAAACGCTGGATAAATCTGATCAAAATTGTGAGGTTACAAATCACACTTTCACATTAACAAAATCTCTGGCTTATTTCAATCAGAGTTGTAGATTTTTTTTTAAACTGAATACTAACACATTACTTTATAAATGTACACATTAATATTGGAGTTTATAAAGTAATGCGTTACTTTACTAGTTACATCAAAGTAGTAATCTGATTATGTAATGCACGTTACTCGTTACATAAAGTAATCTGATTATGTAATGCACGTTACTCGTTACATAAAAAAGTAATTGATTACATAATGCACATTACTCGTTACATAAAAAATTTATCTGATTATGTGATTATGTAATGCACGTTACTCGTTACATAAAAAAATTATCTGATTGTGATTATGCAATGCTCGTTACTTAAAAAAGTAATCTGATTACAAAATGCACGTTACTCGTTACATAAAAAAGTAATCTGATTATGTAACCCATGTTACTCGTTACATAAAAAGTAATCTGATTATGTAATGCACGTTACTCGTTACAAAAACAGTAATCAGATTATGTAATGCTCATTACATAAACTAATCTGATTATGTAATGCACGTTACTCGTTACATAAAAAAGTAATCTGATTATATAATGCACATTACTCGTTACATAAAAAAATAATCTGATTATGTGATTATGTAATGCACGTTACTCGTTACATAAAAAATTAATCTGATTGTGATTATGCAATGCTCGTTACATAAAAAAGTAATCTGATTACATAATGCACGTTACTCGTTACATAAACTAATCTGATTATGTAATGCACGTTACTCGTTACATAAAAAAGTAATCTGATTATGTAATGCACGTTACTCTTTACATAAACTAATCTGATTATGTAATGCACGTTACTCGTTACATAAAAAAGTCATCTGATTATGTAACCCACGTTACTCGTTACATAAAAAGTAATCTGATTATGTAATGCACGTTACTCGTTATAAAAGACAGTGATCAGATTATGTAATGCACGTTACTCGTTACATAAACTAATCTGATTATGTAATGCACGTTACTCGTTACAAAAACAGTAATCAGATTATGTAATGCACGTTACTCATTACATAAACTAATCTGATAATCGTTACATAAAAAAGTAATCTGATTGTATAATGCACATTACTCGTTACATAAAAAATTAATCTGATTATGTGATTATGTAATGCACGTTACTCGTTACATAAAAAAGTAATCTGATTATGTAATGCACGTTACTCGTTACATAAAAAAGTAATCTGATTACATAACGCACGTTACTCGTTACATAAAGTAATCTGATTATGTAATGCACGTTACTCGTTACATAAAAAAGTAATCTGATTATGTAATGCTCGTTACTCGTTACATAAAGTAATCTGACTATGTAATGCACGTTACTCGTTACAAAAACAGTAAACAGATTATGTAATGCGTGTTACTCATAACATAAACTAATCTGATTATGTAATGCACGTTACTCGTTACATAAAAAAGTAATCTGATTATGTAATGCACGTTACTCTTTACATAAACTAATCTGATTATGTAATGCACGTTACTCGTTACATAAAAAAGTCATCTGATTATGTAACCCACGTTACTCGTTACATAAAAAAGTAATCTGATTATGCAATGCACGTTACTCGTTACATAAAAAAGTAATCTGATTACATAATGCACGTGACTCGTTACATAGAAAAGTAATCTGATTATGTAATGCACGTTACTCGTTACATAAAGTAATCTGATTATGTAATGCACATTAGTCGTTACATAAAGTAATCTGATTATGTAATGCACATTAGTCGTTACATAAAAAAGTTATCTGATTATGTATTGCACGTTACTCTTTACAAAAGACAGTAATCTGATTAAGTAATGCACGTTACTCGACACATAAAAAAGTCATATGATTATGCAATGCACGTTACCCATTTCATAAAAAAGTAATCTGATTACATAATGCATGTGACTCGTTACATAGAAAAGTAATCTGATTATGTAATGCACGTTACTCGTTACATAAAGTAATCTGATTATGTAATGCACATTAGTCGTTACATAAAGTAATTTGATTATGTAATGCACGTTACTCGTTACACAAAGTAATCTGATTATGTAATCCACATTACTCGTTACATATCTAATTTTGTAATGCACGTTACTTGTAACAAAGTAATCTGATTATGTAATGCACATTACTCGTTACATAAAGTAATCTTATTATGTAATGCACATTACTCGTTACATAAAGTAATCTGATTATGTAATGCACATTACTCGTTACATAAAGTAATCTGATTATGTAATGCCGTTACTCGTTACATAAAGTAATCTGATTATGTAATGCACATTACTCGTTACATAAAGTAATCTGATTATGTAATGCACATTACTCGTTACATAGAAAAGTAATCTGATTATGTAATGCCGTTACTCGTTACATAAAGTAATCTGATTATGTAATGCACATTACTCGTTACATAAAGTAATCTGATTATGTAATGCCGTTACTCGTTACATAAAGTAATCTGATTATGTAATGCCGTTACTCGTTACATAAAGTAATCTGATTATGTAATGCACGTTACTCGTTACATAAAGTAATCTGATTATGGAATGCACATTAGTCGTTACATAAAGTAATCTGATTATGGAATGCACATTAGTCGTTACATAAAGTAATCTGATTATGTAATGCCGTTACTCGTTACATAAAGTAATCTGATTATGTAATGCACATTACTCGTTACATAAAGTAATCTGATTATGTAATGCCGTTAATCGTTACATAAAGTAATCTGATTATGTAATGCACATTAGTCGTTACATAAAGTAATCTGATTATGTAATGCACATTAGTCGTTACATAAAGTAATCTGATTATGGAATGCACGTTACTTGTACTGCGTTACTTTACTCGTTACATCGAAAAGTAATCTGATTACTTGTAATCTTGTTACCCCCCAACACTGTCCACAATTATTTGTGCATGAAGGGCAGATCAAAATTAATTTTAATAAAGAGTAATGAAGTTATTAGCTTTGCAGAAGACATAACATTTTTAATTTGACAGTTGCTTGTTGTGTAAATGGCTAGTATAATATCACCAGTCTGATATATTATAGTACCACACACTCCAGCAGTGGAAAAGAAATGGACTTAAAAAAGATCAAAGCTTTGTGAAGGATTAATGTAAGATTATGCGGTAACACTTTACAATAAGGTTCATTAGTTAACATGAACTAATAATGAACTGCACTTATAAAGCATTTTTTTATCTTTGCTAATGCATTATTAAAATCTTGTTAACATTAGTTAATGCACTGTGCACTAACATGAACAAACCGTGAACAGATGTATTTTTATTAACTAACAAAAACAAAGATTAACTAATGCTGAACAGAGATTCATGGTTAGTTCATGTTAACTAATGCATTAACTAATACAACCTTATTGTAAAGTGCTACCGATTATGCTCAGCATAGTAGCATATGGAAAATAAGGCCAATAATGCAAGATCAGTACAATATATGTATCTTTTTAAAAATATAAAAACAGATTGATTGTGCAAAAACAAAAATGGTTTCTGAGTCAATCACTGATACGAAGCAAACACTATTTTACCATTTCAACAGAACAACTTAGAATTGTAACATAACTATGAATGAAAGTAGGACAACATTTCTAGAGCAGCGTCTGAACAGCTGCAGTGCTTTAATGTGGTACTGAACATTTACTAGCGTTTAATGCAGAAATGTTACACTTGCACACGCTCAGGAGCAAAGCATTTGAGCAAATCAGCTTTAATACCGGAGGTTTGGGGGGAAGGGGAACAACAGACCAAATCATGGCGGGAAAGTGTCCTGCACATTATAACCACTTTAATGATAATCTGAATCTAGAGTGATCCAAAGCATTTTCTTGCATATCCATTTAGATCACTCTAATCATGAATTACATTAGTGCCCACTTCAGCACCTCGAACAGACTGTCCTCGAGAGCAGTGACTGTAATGGATTCAATAACCATCATATGTTCTAAAGCAGTGGAATATTGCAAACAATCAGTCGCACAAATAATACAATTTACAGCTGCAACGTGTCAAACAATAAAAAGCAACGTGTCAATTTAAAAAGTGATCGATATTTTGTTTAAAAGGTCAGTTACGCCTTAACATCAAGAGGAAGTGAAGTGAAATAATAAACTGGCTAAGGTTTTATTTCTAGTATGCCACTTCAATTATCAGCTGAGAATAGAGATGAAAACTTTGTTAAAGTTTCTGCTGTAAATTAAAAAACATCAGAAAAGTAATCGAAACATTGATTTAGTTTGGGTCAACTATAGTTACTGTGTGGTCAGTCAGATCATTTCATGTTATTTTATCATGCAGAGCTTTTTTTTTTTTTTTTTTATAATTGCGACCCTGGAGCACAACCAGTCATGCATCTCACGGGTATATTTGTGGCAATAGTCAACAATAGATTGTATGGGTCAAAATAAAAAAAATTTAAAAAAAGTTTCCAGATTTTCTTGCCGAAATAGTGTCATATCCTAACAAACCCTACATCAATTGAAAGCTTATTTATTCAGCTTTCATACACTGTTAACCCGAAGTTGGGCTAACTCAAAAAAATTTGAGGTAATCAGTTACGTAAATTTTTTTGAGTTATGCTTCCAATTTTAAGTAAGCAGAGCTATCAAGTTTTGAGTTTGTAGTAATCACGCATGTTAATTGCTCCTAACTATTGAGTTAGCTCATACGTTTTGATGGCAATTAACATTAATGGCAATTAACATTAAATAAAGTTAATTATCTAAATATTTTGAGTTCTTGCAAATCAAATGAGTTACTTAACTGTAAACCATAATAAGTTGTCAGAACTCAAAAAAGTTGAATTAGATGTCCTTAAGTTAAGAAATATAGCTATAACCAACTAATTCAGAAAATGCCAACTTGCTAATTTGCATGTTAACAATAGCACTTGACTATAGCAACTTAAAACATGTGACCTACCTGCTCTCAAACCAAGCAGTGTGCGTGCGCAACTCTCCAAAAATCCACATTAACAGAAACTCTTCTAAATTAGCATAACAAAACATGAATTACTACATAATTTTAGCATTTATTCTCCCTTTCGAGTGCCATGGGCAAAGCATGCTGGGAAATAAAAAATCTCTGCCCAGTTTCAGTTAAACTTAAGTTAGTCCAACTTAAAGGAAATTAGTTCATACAACTCAAAACAATAAAACAGTCCGTTTACTTGAAATATGTCAGTGCTGTGAACTTGTTTAACTGAACTAATTTGTTCAATTTAAGTTTGTCCTACTCAAACCATTGAAGTATTTTGAGCATTAGGGTTTACAGTCAGTGTATATATACACACATCTCAATTTTAAAACATTGACCCTTATGACTGGTTTTGTGATCCAGGGTCGCAACTGAGTAATCGCATTAAACCGTTACACACATTTCCCAGTGGAGTGAAAGGCTTAAAGATCATTGACAAAGAGCAAAACAATTCGATTTCATTTCCGGAGAGAAGAGCCTCTTCAAATCGCTTTATTGTTGGAGATGATCATTTCCTTAAAAGACTGTCGTTAAACAAGCGCATTTAACAGGAGTTATAAGTCAAACTGAACAGGGAAAGCATCTCTGAGAACACGTATGCATTCGTATGTTTCGGCTGTACAGACGCAAAGCTCTCCGTGTCTCAACGAGAACTAAAGAGAAGAGCAAGACGGCAGGTGTGGACACTGATGAACCTGTTGGCCTGGAAAGAGAGAGAGACACTTTTTGTAAGATGATTCCTGAGTATTAAGAAGTGGTCAAAAATTAAAAGTGGACTTCTTAAAAGGGAGGCTCGAAACCCTTTTCAAAATCTATGCATGCAGACATCGAAGGTCTACACATCATTTATTTTGTGCTTTAACTTAAAAGTATTGATGCCTTTTCCTCGCTCTAAATATAATGCACATTGGAGGCTCCAGCAAAAAAGCAAACGAGTCAACAGATCCAGGGAGCAGGCGGAGCATTGGATGGGAAAATCCCATCTTCTGATTCAAAGAGCCATTCAAATATGTGAGCAGTTGATCCGTATCGAGAATACTACGAAAATGACAATTTCCTGATAATTTCCTCACCCCCCACCTCATCCAAGATGTTCATGTCTGTCTTTCTTCAGTCGAAAAGAAATGACGTTTTTTGAGGAAACCATTCCAGGATTTTTCTCCACATAATGGACTTCAATGGCAACCAACGGTTGAAGGTCCAAATCAATGCAGTTTCAAAGGAAGGGCTTCAGAGGCTCTGCACGATCCCAGATGAGGAATAGGTCTTATCTAGACAAACCATTGGCCATTTTCCAAAATTATACAAAAAATGTAACCTCAAAGGAGCAACTTTGGTGATGTTTCTCTTCACTGCGTATGACGTCATCACGTTGGAAAGGTCCCGACCCAGTGGCGAACAACTCCATCTCATGTTCTCCTCCAACTTTGAAATGGTCAGACGTCATTGTTTCACCTTTTTTGTTGTTGTAAAGGGCGTTTGATTTAGTCTTTGCACGTTCGTTTTAACACTGGGACGGTACTTCCGCGTGACCTTTCTGACATGACGTCATACGCCGTGAAGAACAACACCAAAGTCGAGCATTCGTGCTTAAAAAGTATATAAATGTACTTTTTTTTTTGAAAATGGCCGATGGTTTGTCTAGATTAGACCCTATTACTCGTCTGGGATCATGCAGAACCTCTGAAGCCCTTCCTTTGAAACTGTATTGATTTGGACCTTCAACCGTTAGTTCCCATTGAAGTCCATTATGTGGAGAAAAATCCTGGAATGTTTTCCTCGAAAAACGTAATTTCTTTTCCACTGAAGAAAGAAAGACATGAACTGAAACTATCAGGACATTTTCATTTTGAATTCAACTACTCCTTTAAGTAAAATATATGTGAAGTATTTCCCTCCTAAACAAGTGATTTAAAAAATAAAAAAACTATCCATCTGAACAAATCAAACTGGTTTTAATATTGAACTGCTGAACTCTGTGGCTTGAATAACTTTAAACAATACGCCCAGGAACATCGAGAAATCACAGCTACGTTTTCTTCCTGTTCTCTTACTAGTAGCAAATGAAGAGAAAGAAAGTCATCCCTGAGGTCTGTGTGTGATTTATACATTAATCACTAAACACCAACATTTTCCATCAGATTCACCAATTCAAGCCTGACAAAAACCATTTTTAAAGTAAAACTTCACCCAAAAAATACAAACGGGTCATCGGTTACCCTCACATTGTTCCAAACTCGGCTGCGGTTATTTCCCCCCCCCAGAGAAACACAATTTTTTGAATCTTCATGCAGTTGTTTTCCTTCCACTGAAGCCGGACTACAAAAGCTTTGACCTCTAACCCTGAACCCAGAAGAACATCAGCGAACAGCTTGAATCCGGGGCTTTGGGTCATCACACAAAACTATCTTATGGATGCTATTTTGTTTTAAACCATTAGTCACATGGGCTACTTTTATGATGACGGCTATGTTCTGTTCTTCTTCTTGTGCTGGAAAAAAAGCAGTGAGAATAATAATAAAAGGCATAAAGGTTTGGAACTACACGAGGGTGAGTAAATAGACAATTTTTAACGTCGGGTCAAATATTCTTCAGATACACCAGGAGTCTCTACGAGGAGGAGCAGGAGTCCTTCTGTTTCTTGAAAGAATGTGATTTCAAATGATTAATTTGTGTCAAAACAATATGAAACGGCAAGATCTTCTTGTTGCGCCTCTCTTCGCTTGCTCCATTTCGTTCTGTATCAGGAAGCTTCAAAGCACCAACACCGAATGTTCAACTGAGGCCAGTGATTGTGTCCTCGTTTGGTTGCACTAGTTGGCCAATATCACGTCACAGCATGGCAACAGACAGCGCTACGCCTCTGCGTAATATAGCTTTCTCAGCGCTGGAATGGCTTGCGAACTTTCTTGCGTCGCCGCGGGGGTTTCCCTCCTTCAGTCCAGTGTTCGCTGGGCTCGCCCCGCTGGGCTCCTGGGCTAAAGAACCCTGTTTGTGGAGGCGACCCTGAAAACATGTTTGCAGTCCCTGCAGCGGCTGCAGAGGCATGAGGCGGCGGGTTTCCCGCTGGGAAGAAGCCTCCATTCGCAGACGCGTCACTGGGAGCTCCGCCCTGGAAGAAGCGGCTGAAGAAGTCCTGCAGGTCTGCAGGCGAGCCGCCACCGGCTGCATGATCCGGGGCGGATCTAGAGGACACACACATGAACACGCACAGTCATAGCAATAAGGCAATAAGAGTGGCTTTTGTTCAATTGTTCTTGTTGGGCTGGGTGACATCCTGCCCAATGTTGTCCAACACACAATGTTTATATTGAAAGCTATGAAAATAAATACAGTGAATATAACCATGTAGGTCATATTGGGCCTCATTCATGAAACACAAGCAGAACAAACGTTAAAATTTTAGTTGGTGCGAAATAAATGTACACGGTGCATAAAACATTTGACCGTTCTGTGTTCTAATTTAGGCAAACTGATGACATTGCATTTTGATGTACCATGTACGCGAGTTGATTTGCCCTGTCTTTTTATTTTTTTTAAAGGGTACATAACAGTTTCTGCCAGTCTCATCTTCATCATTTTCATATCTCAGACCTCAAATACGTAACATATTACCCTTTACAGACATAGTATTTCTTGAGTAAAGAAAACGCTGTACTTATTTTAAAGGGTAACTAAACCCTAACCAACTTTTTTTTAGTTAATGATCTGCAAGACTGGGGCTTTTTTAGTGCTGTTCATTGATTCGAGTAAATGTTTTGACATTTGGGTATAAAGTGGTTTAATTCTATAATATATGGTGTAAAACCGTCTAAGTGCTGCCCTCTTAAGGTTGAACGGTGGCTACTGCAGTTGAATTTTCCTATTGGACGTTGTAGGTCATGGTTCTTCCAACGGCTCACTACCCACGCCCCTGACACGAGCTCACCACGCCCTCAGAAATGTTTTCCCCAATCACATGATGAGAACGGCTTCACTGAGTTCACTCCAGTATGAACTGTCATGTTACATGACGTAGAAACATTATGAATGAAACTTACTTGACACATGCTTTAACATTGTAATGAAGAAAATGCGGTTAAATAACGCAGTTGTCAGTACACGTTCGGCGTTTCTTGCGATATTATTGCCGCCCGTCATGTGTACAGAAGCTCTTTTTCATACACGAGACGCACTTTCAAACCCTGACACGCAAGTGGTTGCCATGGTAACGAACAACAATACCGTAACGTGCTGGCGTATGTAGTCTAACTTTTATTTCAGGAAATCTGTTTATAGTAGGCTAAATTTAGGTTTGAACTTATTGGTCCTGCGCTGCTTATTGATTCAGTTCATTTGAATGAAAATACATCGCATCTATCTGATCTATTTTTAGTGGCATTCAGTGTAAGGATTTGACTGTTCATAGATTAGGTCAGTTCTCTTGCGCTGCTGCTTCGCTAGCATCGTCGGCATCGGGAGTTAACGCAGTTTGAGCCAGCGGCTCGCATTAATAAGGCTCCGGGTCTGTATCTACAGACAATTCACCCTCCTCCACTTCAGGTGAAGGTGGGGGAGAATGGCCGCTCTGTTGCAAAGCTACTGGCGTCACTCTCCATCTTTGCCACTCACGAGTCAGACAGCTGTCTATCAATTCGTCACTGCGGGTCTCAGGTGCACACCCTCCGCTCAGCTCCACCCTCGGTTCATCCCCTCCGTTTCCGCTGGGCATTTTTTAAATATTGCCAGTGGGTGGAGTTAAGCACTGAGCTGGGGTTTAGTTACCAGTTACCAGAAACAGTTCTTTATTTACCCTTACAAGATCACTGATTACATTCAGCGTTGCGCCGTGTGTGTGCCGGTGTCATGAGAAATCCTGTCCCCCTGTGAAATAGTGTCCGCTTAGGACCCCAGAGCGATTCTATTGGCTGAAAGAACTTTTAATGGGTAATCTGTTCAAAGCCTGATTACAGTTCTTACAAAATCACATTGATTTTTGTCGTTTAAATTAGTCTTTAACGTCTTGCAAATCATACGTTTCATATACTAGTATATAACCAAAGCTATAATTTGTGAAATCAAGCATATCTTGTTCTTAAAGGTCCCATGGCATGAAATTTTCATTTTATGAGGTTTTTCAACATTAATATGAGTTCCCCTAGCCTGAATATTGTCCCCAAGTGGATAGAAATGTTGATCGGTGTAAAACCGAGTTCTGGCTGTCTTTCTCTGCCTTTGAGAAAATGACAGGCCAGACGAGCCAATCCTGAAGTCTCCTGGTTTGACGTCCAAGCAGGAACGGTTACCTCCCTTTCCTCCGCCCAGAGAATCTGGCACAACCATGCAAACGCTCGAGAGATCATGGGTTGTGAACGAGTGAACGCTGGCAGTTTCTCAGTGTTTGGATGTACAAATGAAAACAGAAGTCTTTTTTCAGTTCCTTCTGATCTGTGATCAGTGATTTCTGATGCACAATGCGGCTTCTCTCTCGCCAGACAGAACGGTGTTTTCTATCTTGTCAGTGTTTTTGTACGTCCTCGTCGCGTCTATCGGTTCTAGAATGTGCATACAGTCGTTTCTGCTCAACATCAGCAGAGCTCACATTTAGAGATAAACCTCACAAACGCGAAGCTCGGGCTGCACTGGCCGGTGGCCTTCAACATCCCCGACCCCCAGTACTTAATACAGGGCCATACACATAAAAAAAACTTTCCGAAACTTGGTCTTGGCTCAGAAATACTGACCAACTCGTTTTTTGAAATTTTGTCCATGTTTAGCATGAGAATCAACTCTTTAACAGTGTAAATAAGTCAGAATGCATGAAATCGCTTTAGACCCAATTACAATTGGGTAATGGCAGCGCTCGTCACGGTCCCTTATTACTCAGCCGTCCAATCATAGTGTAGGGGGGTGGGACAAATACCACACCCGATCAGTCATCCTACTTGTAAAACAATAGAGAAGTTAATATTGCTGGTCACCGCATTTTTATATTCCGCAATATTCTTCAAAATGAAATGCTAGTAACACATTACTGCCATGGATATTCTGTATCATAGTAGCCAAAGTATCTGAGCTGGAAAAACGCAAAGCACTTCGAAGTGCCACCAGCTGGCCGTTTTCAGAAGAGCACCAGGCATTTTTTAGCTGGCTATATAGCTTTGGTGGACACACAATAGTTGAATATTTATTGCTAGGTGTATGGCCAATCAGTCTCTTTAGCATTATGCAATACACTGGAGTGTGATGTTCTGTACATCATGGCTTTAAAATGTTATGAGGAATCATTTTACAAATGTTTTTCTAGCTGACTAATGAGTTTAAGGACAAAGGTTCTGTTTTTTTCTGAGGTAAATGTGACGTTACAATCTGTTTTACTGACGTCTTTCCGCGGTTGAAACGGATTGAGTGATTCCATGAGACGTGATACTGATTCTGGTAAGCTGTAACTTCTCAACACACGTTCAGATGTTCATTCATGTTTATTTCGCGCTGTAACTGGTATTGAAGAAGGTGGAAGAGAATATCAGTTCATCTGCCGCTTCTCTTGAACTGAGCCAGAGCAATCTCATGCCACAGCGCCAAAATGGAATTTCGTAATAAAATGGACGTTATTTGAAATCTGAGACTTTGTTTCATATCAATAGTAACAAAAGACAAATATTATTGTGATTTAATGGATGGGAGGCGCGCTACAATGTTCTATTCATTCATGAACTGAAAACAGGATGACTAATCTAATTCTTGGGATTTAAGAATCGATATTAGTTTGTAATAATGATAATCGATTAAAATCGAGAAATCAATATTTTTTACCCAGCCCTAATATGCACACATATACAGTCAAACCAAAATTTATTTAGACACCTTCAACATTCTCACATTATCACAGTTTATTCGCTATAGTTTAGAAAATGGTAATAAAATATAACAGAACTCAGAGTTAAACTGTGTCAGAACAAATTCATCTTGATAATGTCAGATCACTTTGATAGAAATGCATGTAATGGATTACAATCAACAAATCAGCTGTTAAATTTAAGAACACAATTAGATAATACCAATTTAGGTCGACCAATGACCAAGCAATGCTTAATTTTATTCAGTCTGTGGTGTCAAAGGTCACATTAGCAATTAAAGAAAAAAACACTTCAGCCAAACATGGTCAGGTCAAAGTGTCTGAATCATTTTGGCCCAAATTTTTTACTGGTAGTCCAGTGTATGAAGAATTTTTGGGTATAATATGTCACAGTTTACTTTATTTTGCTGTCCTATACTAGTGTCCTGCACCCACTAGTAAAAAATAATATCTGGTGTCTGAATGATTTTTGGTTTGACTGTATATGTCTGGCGACAGTGGTGAGTAAACTAAAAAAATTAAAGTGGTTTTATTATTCCAAACTTCTCATTAACAAAGTCAAGAGTGGTTACCTGTGGCGGCTGGCGCCGCTGCTACCTTTAGAGCCGAAAGAGATATGATATGGCACGCGATGTGTGTCTGGAGAGATGCTTATACGCTGACAGCCTGCCCACTCTGTGTGAACATGGGGACATGCGTCTCAGTGATCTGAACATATGAACATCATACAGATATCTGAGTGTAGACGGCAATAAACTACCAGTGATGTCAAAGACTTTGCCGTCCATGAAGGCGAAGAACGTGATGCGTAGTCCCAGCATACTCGATTCAGCCCACAGGTCTCCCTCCTCGGCACTGTGCCATTTATTACATTCGGCACAGAATCGGGCCTCGCCCGGCTCACGGTCCATCTCAAAGCGCCTGTGGAAAAGACCATGCTCAGATGAACATAGAAACGCAGAATATAACAGAAGCTTGTATGAAAGGACAGGACTGAGATGACAATGTCAGTGATACGCACTTGTGCTTGCCCTCACATTTAGTGCACATCATTGTGTTCATGGCTTCTTTCAGGTCGTCCTGGAGTTTGGTCAGGAACTCATTCATTGATTTTGAAAGCTCTGTAGCTGCCATTCGCTTCCTGCAGACACAGCCCAAAAACAAGACATTTGTGGTTATATCAAAGAAACATGTACACGCCACATTTCTAATTCTCATTATTTCAAAATCACATCATTAAAAATATAGCATGAGCAAAAGGCAATACAACAGATACTCCCATGGAAATATATTTTGGTAACACTTTGTTTTATATTGCCCTTGTTATACGTTACAAGAACTTCAGGGCTCGACATTAAGCCTGTTCACATGCTTGTCCTTCGGACAACTAAATCTGTCATTCACAAATTAGCTTGTCCGTGTAAAATTTTTATTTTGAAGCAATATTCTTACCATTGTTCAGTCAGCTTGACATATTTAAATCTGCATATGTGATATTTCTACCTTTTATAAAGGGCATTTTCCCCTATCTTAATAAATATAGGCTATGCTTCAGCTTTCATTTTATATTCTTAAAAATGAAAACATTCCAGGATTTTTCTCCACATAATGGACTTCAATGGCAACCAACGGTTGAAGGTCCAAATCAATGCAGTTTCAAAGGAAGGGCTTCAGAGGCTCTGCACGATCCCAGACGAGTAATAGGGTCTAATCTAGACAAACCATTGGCCATTTTCTAAAAAGAAATGTACATTTATATACTTTTTGACCTCAAATGAGCGACTTGTGTTGTTTCTCTTCACTGCGTATGACGTCATCACGTTGGAAAGGTCACGTGATGTAAGTGGAAGTACCGACCCAGTGCAGAAAAACTCACGTTCTCCTCCAACTTTAAAATTGTCAGACAACGTTGTTTCACAATATTTTTTGTAAAGGCCGTATGATTTAGTTTTTGCACGTTCGTTTCAACACTGGGTCGGTACTTCCACGTACGTCACGGGTGACCTTTCTGACGTGATGATGTCATACCCAGTTAAGAAGAACACAGAAGTCATTTGAGGTTAAAAAGTATTATACATATATTTTTTTTATTATTAGCAAAAATTTTAATTCAACACCACCCATATAATTGCATATGAAGATCTGCATTTCATCAAATTGACCTCTCAGATATTACTGATGACGCAAGACATACGACAACGTTAATAGGATGCACTAGGAGGAGGCCAAACTATACTCACTGGCCAAGTGATGGATAAAACATGTTTCAGTTTTATTATTTTGTGGCACTTAAAATAATTTGGCTCCTTAATTGATTTTTTTGTCTTGAGCCCTGCAGTGACACTGATATAGAGAGGAACTCCCGTCGGAGGGACTCAAACAGCAACATTACACACTAAAGATAGATGAAGATGGGGGGTGGACGAGCATAATGGCTCTTTTGTAGCAATTCTGTGAACCAATTAAGTGGTTGTTTTCTAAAAGGACTCACAGTTCATACTCTCGCCGTGTCTCTGGGTTACTGACGATGTCCCACGCTGCTCTTAACACCTTGAAGGCCTCGCCAGCTCCTGGGTGCTTGTTTTTGTCTGGATGGACCTGTGCGCAAACAATCCATTAAACCTTGACACATACATAAAACCCATATAATACAGGTTTCAGAGCAAGGATTTTATTTCATCTCACCTGTACTGCCAGCTGCCTGTAAGCTCTCTTGAGTTCAGATTCAGTGGCATGAATATCCACTCCAAGAACATTAAATGGGTCCAACTCCTCTTCGGGGATCTGAACCAGAGCAGCAGTTGATAATACGGTTAAAACGCACAAAAATTACAGGATTTAACATCAAATCACTAAGCAACACATCGATATTTCAAGTGCTTACTGATTATTAGGCTTTATATTTACATATACCATTAAAGTTGGAAACGAGTGTGAATGAAAAGTTCTTAAATGTCAGCTCATAAAATCTTATATGGTATAACAACCGTCTTGATCATAAGGCATCTTACATTTTGGGGATGAAAAAACAAAATCATGATACTGCCTACGGTGATCAAACTTCAAAAGGCTGTGATTTCATTAAATAAATGAGAGCGCTTCGCCTTTTAAAAGCCTGAAGGTGGCGCTGTTGTGCATTCGACAGGCTCACGTAATCAATTATGAAAATGTTTACTTAACAGTGTTTATATAGTAATATGTAAATACAGTTGTAAGAATGCATATTTTATCTCCGTCTGAATTTGAACGAGCTCCTGCACTAATAAAGAACTTACATTTCAAAATAAGGGTCCTGGTGTATTTTGGCCTTGTTTATGAATAAAAGTCATTTGGTTACACAAACTGTATTAAATTTAATTTCCATTTTAATTCAAAGTAAACTATTGTAGCTTCTGTCTGGGATGACCCGTCACAGGAAGGAAAGACTAAGAACATTATTTGACACATTATTAAATATATAGATTTTACTAGTATCAGCGTTATTATAGTTAACAAAAAACATTAAAAAGTTAACCGTCATAAAAATAAAAAACACAAACTTATTTTCATTTAGTTGAAAGTAGTGCTGGGCGGTTTGACCAAAAATGTATATCACGGTATTTTTATAAATTATATCGGTTTCACGGTATATGACAGTATTTTTTTCCCCTATGCATGACCGGGTGTTAACCACATTTTCTACTGATTGAGAGAGGAAATACTGCAGTAGATTGACTAGAATGCCCTGTTTTACTGGCATGACAAGTGCATATTCTCGAAAAATCCCACACTTGAGTTAATACAGGTTTGCAAAGCCCCACAAAATGATGCTGTGGAGAGACAACCAATAAAACACAGACCTGCAACACACTCATTACAGGCATATGAATATTAAAATATGACCACGGAGAGAAAAAAAAACTGAGTTGAGGGCACCTTAAGCATTTTAAAAATCTAACCCTATATAACAACAAACTGCCGAAACGAGGGAGAAACGCAGATATTTCCAATACATTTAAGAGCACTCTCTGAACAAATGACACACATCAGTTTAACACAAATAATAAAGCAGTTACTTTTTTGCCCGTTCTTCTTTGAATTGTCAGTTTATTTATTAACTTACATCATTCATTGTCTTTTGTATAGCATAATAATCTATCGTGTCATCGCTGTCGTGATCATATGGTTCAGTGTAGCTTAATCAGTGCACATTTCATTTGAAGAAGACGTGATGAAATATGTGCGCATACACGTTTCTGGTTCATGGTTTAGAGCACTAGAGTATATGAAATATGTCCCTTAAAAACTTAAAATACGCTCGCTCGGGTCTATACAAGTGCTATATGATCCGCGCAAAAAACGCTCTCTCGTGCGCGCCGCGTGTAGTTTGAATTCTCCACTGTAATTAAGGGCTGAATCCAAAATCGCCCCCTATAACCTCAAATAATCTCAAACAATGACGCGCTGCGCCGCGTTCCGAACGTTGTTTAAGCGCCATACACCGGTATTGCGGTATCATCAAAATTCATATCATAACAAAAATAAATATCAGTATGAACCGGTATACAGCCCAGCACTAGTTGAAAGTAACCCGTTATTGGGTTTCATAACCTGATGTACCAAACTAAATCTGAAATAAAAACTATAGACATAAAAAAAAAAAAAAAGGACAAACAGACGGAAGGATAGATAGATAGGCCCCTAAATTTTCTAAATGTGCTCCTAAATTTTTCAACTTAGGAGCACAGATGCTCCTTGGCATCTGTGAAAAAGTGTCAAGCCCTGTATAATAATGAAAAAATGCAACTGACAACAATTATTGTTATGTTGCTACCTCACCATTTTTCTTCTTGATATTTCAGTCACACACAGAATCTGTTCTTTTGAACTTTCTATTCATAAGAGTCCTAAATAAATAGAATGCAACGCTAATACAATTATGACAAATCATAATTGTCAATTACTCCCTTGAAACTGTAATTGCGATTATTAATTACAATTATCACAATTTAGATTGAATGATGTTTTGAATTGCTTTATACCATTGTTTGAAGCAACTGCAAGCCATATGTTTGTCTAAAGATTAAAAACAAGCTGAAAATACTCCTCTTGAAAAACTTTAGTTTTTCTATAGCATTAAGCCTCATGTCAACTGTAAATGTATATATCATTTTTTTTAAGGTAAAAATGAACTTATTTGTATACAAACACTTAAAATATATATATTTTTTTAAAATAATACAGTTATATGAAATATAAACATTTAAATGGTGGCGGTCATAACTTGTCAGATTTATTAAAACATGCATTAAATATTGATGAACATTAATAATTATAATGAATATGTAATATGGTGCATATATTTAGCAAAATGCTCGTCTCTAGATAGTTCACTCAAAAATGAACATTACCCCATGATTTACTCTCCCTCAAGGCATCCTAGGTGTGTATATGTCATTCTTTTTTCAGACGAATACAGTCGGAGTTATATTACTTCTGCTCGCGTTGCTAAAATTGGCACCACTTGACGTCACGTCATAATTGGTTACATTTAAAAGCACACAGAATCGATAAGGCAGCTGCTGTAGCGATACGCGCATCTGGAGTTCATGACGATGTATCGTTGTATTGATATTCTGAGCACAGCCCTAATGTTTTCCATGTTTGTCGAGTTTTTTGACGATTACATAATTGTGGCATCAGTAATCGTAATTTGCGATTAGAAATTTGATTAATTGTGGAGCCCTAGTGTGTAGTGTCCATCGCACAGATTCAGAGAGAACTTCGAAATAGTGAGATAACACAACATTGCAATAGAATTGCCTTAAATAATAACATTGTTAAATGCCCAACATAGTTTAAAGGAATTCAGGTCTATTTGGAAAAAGTAAATTTATTTTAGATTACACTAACACCAAATCTGAACTAGAGGGTGACACGGGAGTGACTCTCCCATCCCACTCCCACAAAAAAAAACTCTCCCATCCCATCCCAATCCCAGAAGAATTACTCCCATTCCCTCCCACTTCCGTCTTGTGTTTTTTTGGGCCGGAATCTGTCAAAATGTAGTTTTTGTTATTTGAACTGAAAGCCAGCTTAAACAATGCACACACATTAAATTCCATGTAAATCACCATTGCAAACGCACACAAACGCACCATTTTCACGCCGTCTTTTTGGTTACTTGTTTAGACTGCCCAGAAATGTCGGTGAGCACAACTGAGGAACCCTTTTCCGAGAGTAGTCATTGCAGCGTGGCTTTCATGTCTGACTCCATTTTGTTAATGTTTTTTGCGGCTACAAAGTGCATGGGGAAGCCTCCTTCTCTTCTCTTATATATATTGGTGGTTGGCATTGGCATACCAACTTGGTCCATTACCGCCACCAACTGTTACGGGTGTGGAGGACGTAATTCACTTAAACCAGCCACACCAAAGCAAACAGGAGAGCATAAAGAGACAGGGCAACTAGAAGTGAGTTAAAAATTAATTAAACATAGTTAATTTATGTAAACTGTATATAGTTGGTATCACAGTGTTATTACGATTCCCGGTCCCGCCCACTCCCGCTGAATTTTTTTCCCTCTCCCGTCCTAATCACGTGATTAATAGTGATTGTTTCCCATTCCCGTGACCGGCAGGATTCCCGAAAAAATTTACCCCCGCTCGGGTCTCAGGTCAGACCTCAGGTTTTTTTTATTTTTTATCAAACGTTCATCGAAGCGATCGTAGACCATAGGATTTGTGTCGTACTTGAACCACGAATACACAAAACTTTTTTTTACTGGATTCAAGGAGTATTGTGGTTGAAATTTAAAAAAAGTAACAAATCCTTCCCTCTCGGGTCAATTTGATGGAATGCTTCAGTACACATAGAAAAACCTAAAAATGCTCATTTCAAACTAAAATGTTAAAACTTTACCAAAAATGATTTTATAATGTCTAAATGTGTATCTGAATGCGTTCTGAAGAGAAACTGAAGACTTTAGGACGCAGCGGAACAGCTCATTTGCTCCGTATAGAGCTATAAGGCCATCTAGCTATATATATATTGAGCTGAATTAAAAGGGTTATGCATGCATGACATTTAAAGCTATTTTGAAATGAAGTTGAAAGAATGTGATAATGTCCTTAGGTTATAATTTATTGATCAAATCTAGTCATAAAAATGGAGAATGAGTTTTCTGGACACACTAAAAAAGTATAATTTTAGGGCTTCAAGTCATTTTGAACTGCGAGGGAAGGATTTGTTACAAATTGCGAAGGGAGGGATGAGGGTTAAACTATAATATTTCACAATATTAGAGGTTTTACTGTATTTTTAATCAAATAAATGCAGTCTTGTTGTGCATTAGAGCCTTTTGAAAGGTAGTGTAGTTTTGCTTTAAAATAGTGTTTGAACTCTTCTTTAATCATGTTATCAGATATTAATTTCAGAGTTAATTTTGACAGCAAATTTTTATTTCGTTTTAGTCATAGTCTTTTTACTAAAATACCATTTAGTTTTAGCCATATTTTAGTCACCTGAATTGCTTTAGGTTTAGACGACTAAAATTTAATGAGTTGAGTTGACAAAACCAAACCAATCTATTCAGGCTTTGTTGGTCCCATGATGTTGATCATCAACTTTCTCTGTCAACTCAGGCTTTGATCCGGAGTAGGGATGAAACGGTATGGAAATTTAACATCACGATTATAGAGACCCAAATTATCACGGTTATCAATATTATCACGGTTTTGTTCAAGTTTTATATTTGAAAATCAACAAACAAACTAAAGCAGCTCTATGCACTTTTTTAAGCAAGATTCTGTGGGATTTTCTTCCTTATAATGGCCGTCGTCAATAGCAACGCATAAATAATAATTTCTCGTAAATATAATCTCTAATATTATCTCTGTAAATATATTCTCAAGCAATATTCTCATCAGTGTTCAGCAATGATGCATTTAAATCTAGCATGTTTTGTGTAAGAGCCCAAACAGTATCCTAGAGAAATAATGCATATCCATATTTCCATATGATTTGACAGTTTATTTTATTAAATATCAAAAGGTGTGTATCATACCTGACACCTAGATGATCACTTTACAGCCAGTTTTATGACTTTCATTCTCTTCAAATGCTATTGAAGTTTCAAACATGTATAACGTTACCAATGTTGTGTGTAACTTTAGAGACGGTCCCTAAATTCACCAACTTTATGCCAGTCATATCAGATGCGCTGTGGTTCTGCTGTGTTTGTTTGAAACTATTTTCGCTGCTGAAATAGAACAAAAACAGTCAATCACGGTATGATGAATGAATCTCTTGCGTACATCACACACACATCTGCTTTTAGTGTAGATTTCAGCGTGTGAGCGCCGCGCGCTCTGAACAATATTCCGGATAATCTGAACGCCTCTGATTATGAGACATTGCATTCATAAACTCAATATAAACACGTGTGAGTGGTTATAATGCGCAACGCAATTATAACAGATGGCTTTTGAGAAGACTATAATAAGTTCAACAGCCAGAGTGGCTAGTGTGCAGCCGAAATAACGTTAACTTACACCCGGAAACGGCGGTTGTTAATGGCAAACCCTGATTATTATCCCTTAAATGTCTCCCTAGTCTTGTCTGAACTTGTTCGTTCGCTTCACGTTATTATTTCCCAGACGTAGTTTTGGTATTGAGGTCAAAGTCCACTTGCCTTGCGTTCGTAGTTTTGAAGTGTTTCCCTCTATTACAGCGACTTTATTCTGGCATGTTCTGCAGACAGGGTGACCATCTTCGATTAAGTTTACCTCAGGACTTTTGTAAAAGCCAAAATATGACACCGCCTCAGATTTGGTCCTTTTAGATATCTGAAAAATCTCCCGGAGCTGTCACTGCCTTCTGCCATTTCTTCTCATTCAGAAAACAGCGGTGCGCGCAACAGACTGACGCTGACTGGACAAGATTTACCGCGAGTTTTAAAATCGTGATAATCACACACGGTTTTAATGATAATTAAATTTTATACGATATTACTAACCGTCACTACATTTTATCGTGGTTTATCGTGAAACCGGTAATCGTTTCATCCCTAATCCGGAGTTTAGGAGTTTAGCTGTGGCATCAGTAGTGAACAGCCAATCACATGCTGTGGATCAGTGAAACAGATTCATTTCTCTCTTCTGCAGAATATTACATGATTGAAAAATATTAAGAATTTAAACAAATAGACAGGAAGAAAAGAGCTGTCTATGAAAGAGGATAACTTAAAGAAATATCTTATACGTCAATGCAAGTAAAAGTTATGAAGTTAGTTTAGTTGATATATAGAGAATTGAACATTTAAGATCACATGTAGTCATTTTTATAGCTTTATTTATTGATGTTAAAGCTTATTTGTATGACCTTTATATAGGCTATTAATATTACTTTTAACTAAGTGCCTATTAATGATTGATTAACTAAAATATATAAGGGTATAATTACATAAATGATATATAAATCATTCAAAAGTATTATTATTATAAATAAGCATTGTTAAAAGCCAGGCACTTTAGTCTTTAAAAACCATTTGCTATAGTGACCTTTAATCTGGAGTAGAAACAGGGGGAGTGACTTTATTGCATCAGAGGCATGTCACTCTGCTCACAGCTGATTGGTCCAATTTCAGTTTGAGATGTCTTATCCAGAACATAACCTGCCCTGGAGCAGGTTAGCCGTGGAGCGTAAGTTACTATGGAGATGAACACGGCTAAAAGCCGAACCACTTTAATGGTACCTAAAACCCAGGATTGGCACAAACTAAGCTTAAACATATCTGGCTAGCCAGCTAAACCGGCTTCATGGTATATGCCCCAGGACTATATGTTTTGTTTTTTGGTGCGGACTAAACAAACCAAACGAACCGAACTACAAGTGTGAACGCACCCTTTTGAAATATCTGCGCTTACTATTGCAGTTCAGATGAGGGAGATACAATTTTTACAACCATCTAAAACATATTAGTATATAAACATCGTAAAGTAAACATTGTCAAGCATTAGTTCATAAACAATAACCTGTCATAAATGTGTTATTCATTGATTGAGCCGCTCTGAAGCGCTCTCACGTGAGCCTGTAGAAGCACAACAGCGCTGTGTTTTCCCGCCGTTAGATCCACACGTTACAACTCAAATGTGCGCATTTGTTACACAGGACATCAGTTCTGACTAGATCTCTTTCCTAATCGTCCCTCCCTAACATTTTCATCTAATTTTTATTTGTTGACGAAAATGACATTAGATTTTCGTCATAGTTTTTGTCATCCAAAACTGGTTTTTATTTAGTTATTGCCTCGTTTTCGTCAGTGAAAAAAGGTTTGTCAATGAAATTAACACTGATTAATGCTAGATTTACTACCTTGGCAAGTGCCAGCAGTCTCTGCAGCTCTTCACCAGGTTGCCACTTGTCTGGCCCCCTGTTGGGAGACTCTGGATTTGAGCTTTCATTCAAGGTGGCTTGCCTAAAGAAACACCCATGAATCCTCACGGTCAGATCCGACACTTTCCTCCAAATCCTGCTGCTTTGGAGGGCAAGCCACCATTTTCTGCCTCTCTCTCCCGCCAGCCTTCCCACGACACACCGCATCACCTGAGAGCCTGCGCTTAGCGTGGCACGAATAAATCTCAAACTGGAAAGAGCGGCGTGTCGAGCCCAACACAAAGTCCTGCCAATGCCTTCTATTAAAGCTACAGCTGAACACCAGCTCCAGTCCAGGATCCGCCTCAAATCTCGCTTGACGCCTGGAATATCTGTGACCTTGCAGAGCATGCGCGTTCCAAAGTCGTAAAGCGCAATTCCAGACGATTCCACCGCGACTCCACAGCGGTGGGTCAAAGAGATGATGAGTTCGACGACCATATGGATGCAGGAAATGCACCAGGGACTGACAAATTCCGCCAGGAAATCCCGACACACCATGACCAGCTGGATCCCGTTTTTCCTTCGTGCGCGGCTGTGATTGTGCAGATGCTGGTTCCGTCTCTTCACCTGCTTGTGTCTGCTGGGCCCGGAGGATGCAAGGAAGGATCTATGAGACGTGGAAGATGTCCACAATGGCGTTTGGTCACAAGGCCCCTGCGCCAATCCGCTCTTCTTGGACTTTCCTTTCCTCCCGGTTCCAGCATTGCGGGATCTAGACTCTCCATTGCCCCTCAACTCATTCTCCAATTCATTTTTCCCTCCCTGTTCACATTTCTCCTTTTCATCACTCCCATCTTCCACCTGATCCTTAGTTGTGGTGTTTTGTTCTTCATTCTCGTCTCCTTCCAAATCAAAGTCTTCATCAGGGAATTCACAATCAAAATCATCGAACGCCTCATGTTCATACTCGGGCCCCTGAGGCGGCATCACATGACTTTCGTGACACCGACTGGCCAGAGAAACGATGGGCGGCCCATAGTCCTCACTTTCCTCTACTGTATCCAAATGTATGGCCATGTCTTCTTCCATTTTGCTCAGATATATCCACAGGGTCACTCCCTCACGCTTAAGACAGACATGGAAATATCCATCATGAGCTTCAGGGTGGCAGCAGACTTAGACAGGCATGCATTGTATTTAACAGCCGTCTCATATTCACAAATGAAACACAACATGGGGTCTTCAGCATGTCCACCATTGCAGACGATCAGAGATGGACATTTCCAAATCACAGCAGCATTCTGAACCCCTGCAAATGAGAAGAAAAATATGTCAACATGAATATAACGGGTTTCTGCAGATTTCATGAAGGTAAATTTAAGACCAAATGTAAGGTATAAAATGAAGGGAACGCACACAATACATCAGTGTGTTCTCTAAATGCAAATGTTTAACGAGAAATACTTGAAAACACATCATCCAACAGATATCACTTTTTCATTCATTTTACTAAAAAAAACTTGAATGGTTTTGCTCAGAACCACAACAATATGGAAACAACTTTTTCTGCCCCTTCTGATCACACTGCAGAAAGTGATTTCTCTTTTTCCAGCACAAATATCTAAAGATTCCTAATTCAAGACACATTTACTTCAGCTGTAAAATGACATGAAATATGAAGTCTTGTTTTCTGTGAAGTTTATGACTAAAACAAGAACAAATATCTGCAATGGGCTCAGAAATATCCGCTTCATTTAGAAGTTTTGACTGATATTTGTTGTTGTTTTAATCACAAGTAGTGCTGGGCGGTATACCAGTTCATACCGAATACCGGTATTTATTTTTGTTATGATATGAATTTTGATGATACCGCAATACTGGTGTATGCCGCTTAAACAACGTTCGGAACGCGGCGCAGCGCGTCATTGTTTGAGAGGGGACCCATTTCACTGTTGCACTGTTCTAGTGAGAGCAGTCAGAGCACAGCTGAGATTGCATTACAGCCGATGACTGAATCCGAAATCGCCCCATGTATCCTCATTCACTATTCCCAACATTATCACTTTATTTGAAGGAGTGAATGAAAACGAGTGCGTGAAGTCGGACAACCGTTGTGTGTAAATCGTCTGTACACTCGTTATTGCGGTGCGATGTGGGATTGAATGAGTGCACTCAATAACGTCCACTATGGTTTCGGACACCACTAAAAAGCGCTGTCCCCTCCAAATAATGCCCTATTTGAGGTTATAGGGGGGCGATTTCGGATTCAGCCCTTGATTATAGCGGAGAATTCAAACTACACGCGGCGCGCGAGAGAGAGCGGTTTCTGCGCGGAGCGCCGTGATGAGATTAACAGCGTTCTCCACATGGATCATATAACGTTAGCACATATATATAGACCGGAGCGAGCGCATTTAAGTTTTTAAGGGACATATTTCATATACTCTAGTGCTCTGAAGAAGTACCAGAAGCGTGTATAAGCTAGGCATGTGCCGGTATCAAATTTTCATGTTGCGATTAATTGCTGAAGCTTTTTTCACGGTATACGGTATTATCACGATATTTAAAAAAAAGTTGCAAAAAAGTGTTGTCATACTATAACAGGTTTAAAAACTTTCTTATAACAAAAGAACCAAACATTTAAATACAATAAAGCAATACACAAAAATTTATAAAGTAAACAAATATTTGAAACAGATTAAAGTGCTAAAGAATTATAAAGAACAATAGGTAACACTTTACAATAATGTCTCGCCAGTTAATGCATTAACATTAACAAAGAGTGAATAGCTACATTTTTACAGAAGTTATTCTTCATTGATAATGTTAGTTTAAAAAAGCAACTGTTAGTGTAAGCTCAGGTCCATTAAATAATAGTTACAACTTTTGATTTTAATAATGTGTTATTAAATGCTGAAATGTACATTTAACTAAGATTAATACATGCTTTAGAAGTATTTTTCATTGTCAGTTTGTTAATGAATTAACTAATGTTAAATAATGGAGCCATATTGTAAAATGTGTGATTGAACAACAGTCAGAACATTTTCAAACAATATCTAGGGCATGTAATTTAAAACTTAAAAAAAAAATTAAGTTTGAAAATGACTTTAAGTCTTTAAGTATTAGGTTATGTGATGACGAGCACCGGATTGTGGTTACTGGGGAAACGGCTGTATTTCTGCTGTTCCATCAGCGCCCTCTGCTGTCTGAAAGTGAATGTGCACTTCAGTGCGTCTTCGCCTTCCGCCATGTGCTCGGCTCACGGTCTGTTTACGTCAGTGCACGTTCCTCTTTGACGCGTTGTTCATTTTAAACGGTTGATGGGTAAAGTATTCTTAAAATACATTCTAAAAATCTGAATAATTCGTAATAAAGAATTATTCACGGTATTTTGAAGTGCCCACGATAACAATATTGTGCATGTTCATTATTGCGGTATATCGTATTACCGTTTACCGGCACATGTCTAGTATAAGCACATATTTCATCACGTCTTCTTCAAATGAAATGTGCACTGATTAGGCTACACTGAACCATATGATCACGACAGCGATGACAGGATGGATTATTCTGCTATACAAAAGACAAAGAATGATGTAAGTTAATAAATAAACTGACAATTCAAAGAAGAACGGGCAAAAAAGTAACTGCTTTATTATTTCTGTGTTAAACTGATGTGTGTCATTTGTTCAGAGAGTGCTCTTAAATGTATTGCAAATATCGGCGTTTCTCCCTCGTTTCGGCAGTTTGTTGTTATATAGGGTTAGATTTTTAAAATGCTTAAGGTGCCCTCAACTTTGTTTTTTTTCTCTCCGTGGTCATATTTTAATATTCATGTGCCTGTAATGAGTGTGTTGCAGGTCTGTGTTTTATCGGTTGTCTCTCCATAGTATCATTTTGTGGGGCTTTGCAAACCTGTATTAACTTTAGTGTGGAGTTTTTCTACAATATGCACTTGTCATGCCAGTAAAACAGGGCATTCTAGTCAATCTACTGCAGTATTTCCTCTCTCAATCAGTAGAGAATGTGGTTAACACCTAGTCATGCATAGGGGGGGGGGGGGGGGGGGGGGGGGGGGATACCGTCATATACCGTGAAACTGATATAATTTAGAAAAATACCGTGATATAAATGTTTGGTCATACCGCCCAGCACTAATCACAAGTCACTTAATTTGATAAAAACGATAATTTTTTATATTTGAAAGCTGATAACAGATATATTGGGCGATAAATAGAAATCCAATTTTTTAAAAATTTTTGAGAGCCTGATTACAAAAACAAAAGTCTCACCATTAAAAGCCATGTCCCAAACACAATTATAATTTTAAGTAGCCTATATGACAGGTGACAGCTCTGTACACGCTGTAACTTTATTTTCCTTTATTTATTTTTTAATGTGATTCCAATTATATTTCAAGTGATTTATAAACCCCCATGGTGAACAGTGCACATCTTAAGTGTCTCAGCTGAAGGAAACAATACATTATTTATCGGCTTTAATATATCGGACAAATTTTCTTATCAGGCCGATACGATAACAATAAGAACATATCTCGGCAGATACCGATATGATGGCCAATACATTGCGCATCCCTTAAAAGTATCTACGAGGTTTAGTCACAACCTCTTATAAATGCTTTTTAATTGGTTAAATATTTGTAACCCACATACATGGGTAAAGGATGACCAATACCATTCATTTTATAAAATAAAAAAAGACGAAATAGAGATATGAGGATTCAGTCCGACAGCGCGTTGATATTCTTATTTGTAGCATTTATTTGTACTTATTTTTTGGAATTTGATCATTTTCTACGGCACAGAGGTTGGGAAACACCGGCTAAGATAGAACTTAATGAAATATAGTAATTTCCTAAAGAGAGAAAAATTATTTGGAAGAACTCGAGTTACTGTTGCATTCTAGGCCTATATTGAGATTTGTGGATTATAAATGTTTTTGTTGGTCAATGGAAGATGCGCGGCGTGTACGTGCAAATTCACTCCCTGAAAGTAGATGGTGCTTTTGATTTGATTGCAGATCAAATAGGATTCGATGGAAACTCACCATTGAATCCTATTTAATCTGCAATTCCTCTCCATAACAACTACCTCTTATGGAGAATTTTGTAGTCGCTGTGGCGTTTGTCAAAAAGTTTCTTGTGTTCAGACACCAAAGAGACCAGCAGCTCTACATTCATCTGGTTTCTTGCATATTCTTCTTCGTCTACTTACTTCCTCTTCATTGTCTTCTTTTTAGGTATCAATGTGTGCTCGGCAAGACCGTTTTGCTACCAAGTCGTGTTTTAGTGTAACTGCCAATCTCATTGGTCAGCCAGTTTTTAACACGGCGCATCAAACCAAATTTTTTTTTTTAAATGCCACTTTTACGTCTGCTGTTTGCGCACGTTTTGCGTCGGTGCACACTCACATTGTTTAGTCACGAGGTGTTAAATGTCAGCGATGAACGCACGCAATAATCGTCCCGGTGTAAACTAGCCTTTATATTAAAAAATGTCCTGGCTCTTCCAAGCTTTATAATGGCAGTGAATGGCTGTTTGTGTTTTGAACTGTAATCTCTAACTTCCGCTAACCGTCGTACGCGCGTTCACGAGAGACTGGCGTCTGACGTAGGACGCTCTGGTGAGAATATGCTAGTTCTCGTGAGAACCAAGTTTTGTTTTGCTCCATCCTCTGCGCTTTCGCGTTCATCTGCGGAACTTGCGCTACGTCGGCATCCTACGTCATACACTGGAACGCCAGCCTCTCGTGAACGCACGTACGACAGTTAGCGGAAGTTAGAGATCACAGTTTGTAAAATTTTAAATATGGATATTTCTCTCACACAAAAGCATTGCTTCAAAAGTCCTTTATTAACCCCCTGGAGCCGTGTGGAGCACTTTTATGATGGATAGAGGCACTTTATATGAACAGAAACAGCCATTATAAAACTTGGATTAGCCAGAAAAATGTTTCATACAGCTCGTCTATTCGTCTGAAAGAAGAATGTCATTTACACCTCGGATGGCTTGAGGGTGAGTAAACCATGGGGTAATTTTCACTTTTTGTGAACTAACCCTTTAAATGTCTTACTAAAATATATGCTCAAACATAATAGATTCACAATTTGTACCATTATCAAATATTTTAGCGAGTTAACTTGGCAACAAAAAAACCGTATCTATATGTTATTGTGCTGCTCTAAATGACCTAAAGTTACACAGTTAAAACTATATAACCATCAATTTTATCGTAACCTTTCACGAAGGATTTTATGAGCAATTAAAACATGTCAGATCCATGACAGTCGTAGCAGAGAATGAAATGTAAACATGTCTGGAACTTACTGAACTCTCTGTGCTGATAAAGTGCGCGAGTATCGACTGCTCACCTGCTGTCGACTGAGGTAAGCCACACGGTGGTCGTGTTTTCGTGAATGTCGGTGTTTTAAAATCTTTATGTTTGTTTAATCTCTTCATTTACGATGCTGTTTTGCTTTAGCAGGCATGCTAACTGAAGAACAGCTACAGCTAGCTGTGCCGCCTGACGGCACTAAAACAACAGTACACGGGCAGCAAAGTTGATCTCAGGTGTAATATGAGCTCGAAGCAGCTCACTCTGTTTTCTCACCTATCTTTAACTGCTTTCACTGTCCTTCTCTCTTCATTCCAGTTCACTTCCGAGTACAGCACACGAGCCTTACGTCACTTCCGTGTAACTAACCCTTTCCTGTCATCTGTTAACACCCTTAACACGAGGGACGCGAGGGCGTCACGATTGGCTACGTGGTGGGGAACCGATTGTTTAAAAAAACTTTTAAAAATAGAGTTTGGAACTCTATTATTGATAATATTAACTGGAAGACTGCTTAGTTAATCCCCTTTTAATATTGTATATTAATTATAAAACTAAAGAAATAATTTTTTTTAAATGTTGCATACCATCTAGCCTACCCTGTTAAAGGTGCAGTGTGTAATATATATTGACAGAAATGCAATATAATATACATAACTATGTTTTCAGTGGTGTATAACGACCTTACATAATGAACCGTTATGTTTTTATTACCGTATTTTCCGGACTATAGTTTGCTTCGTAGTATAAGTCGCATCAGTCAAAAAATGTGTCATGAAGAGGAAAAAAACATATATAAGTCGCACTGGACTACAAGTCGCATTTATTCAGAAATGTATTTCACAAAATCAATTTGATAGAGGAGCGGTTACACCAAGAAGCCCCGCCTGCAAAATTAATCTCATTGCCAAAATTTTTAATACATAAACAAAAATGCTTAAATTCATCCCCAATGTTTATAGTGGAATTTGATGGTTTTATGTCTTCTCTGAAAAAAGAAACACAAACAAAAGGAAAGTTGTTAATGTGTAAAATATATACTTTTTGGATCCCCTGTTACCAATTAATGTCACATCTTATATTGCATTTGTTATATGTTCGCTACTTGTTCTGTTTTTCAATTAAAAATAAAAGAGTGTACCTTGGGAGAAAGTATCAGCTTTACCAATAAAAGATGATAAAATAAATTGCTCTTTTTGTCAGTCTTCTGTGGAAGACGCAATCCATTTCTTTTGGCAATACAGATACATTTTGGTCAGATATCTTAATGTTTATCCAATCTCATTTAGTAATTTTTTTCTTAGTATATTTTCTGGGTTGTTTAAGTACTCAAAAGAGAATAAAGAAAAACATTACACAGCCAAATGTATGTGTCCTGTAGCTAAATTACACACAAAAAACTCTCTTTACTATCAAAGTTGAACTGGATATGTGTATGGAAACAATCTGTTGTGCAAATCCTAAAGCAGTGAAAGCTACTTCTACATTCATTTTGTGTCCTCTTAAAGGGACGGAAGCATGACACCAATGTCTGTGTCACTAATGTTAATCAAACAACAAAGGGTGTTAAATAAATGTAGGCTATTTGTGTTTAATAAACCTACTGCACCTGAAAAACGTAGCTTATTTAATTTGCAACTCTATTGTATTTGTCCTATTGTTTGAAATTTGCTTGGTTCTTTTTTATATAACAAAGTAAAATAACTGATATATTTTGTTATTGTATGTGGTTATTATATTTCGACAGACAAACAGATGGATGGATGATGGATGGATAGATAGATAGATTTTTATGTATAGAGGGTATGCATTGACGTCACTTTCCCGTCGGAACACGCCCCCTCAGCCAGACTGATTGGTAGAAGAGCTGCGGCATGACTGGAGTTAATAGGGGAAAATGCGAGTAAAACAAACAAAGTAAACGTTAAGACTCCATATAGTGTTCCTTACAACTTACCAAAGATTCAGTGATCCATGGATATTGACATGCAGCCAGGAATCATGTTTTCCTGACATTTATGAGCCTGATTTCGATACATAAATATTTATCACTGTCAGTCATCATAATTTCGAGACTGAATCCCACATTTATATGCGGCTGGGTCTATGTACTGAAGCGTGTATGTGGCCGCTTGTCAAGAATGAAAAACAAAAGTTTTATTCAAATTCTGAATATATCATAGGCCTATTAATACTCTTTTTTATATTGTCAAGATTCAAGATTCAAGATTCAAGAGTTTTATTTGTCACATACACAGTTATATACACAATATACAACTGGCAGTGAAATGTAAACAGGTCCGCTCCATGGACAGTGCAAATAACAGTTACAAGAAATTAAAATAGAAATAGAATAAAATTAGAATAAAAAGTATTAACATAAGTAGAATTATAAATAAATCAAGTAAAAGATAAAAATAGGAAATAAGATAAAAATTAAAATATAAAAATTAAAATATAAAAATATAAAAAAATAAGTGGATATGATAAGTGAGAAACTGTAGACTTAGAAATAAGTGGTTAACATAAATATATATATATGTATATATAAAGAAGTATAATGTGCAAGGTTTATTACAGGTTGTTACGCAGTAACAATAGGAAAGTAAAGTGCAGTGCAATGGCAGTATGTGGATGTTAATGTTTAAACTGGATGTTTATGCGTGTGCGGGGGTGAAGTGAAGTCACGTGACTGAGTTCAGGAGTCTGATGGCCTGGGGGAAGAAACTCCTCCTGAGTCTTTCAGTCTTTGCCATCAGGCTACGGAAGCGCTTACCAGATGGCAGCAGGGTGAAGTGAGAGTTTGCAGGGTGATTAATGTCTCTGATGATTTTGGTAGCTCTACCTCTGCAGCGTTTGGTGTAGATGTCCTGCAGAGACGGGAGAGCTGAGCCTGAGATGCGCTCGGATAAGCGCACCACTCTTTGCAGGGCTTTGGAATCGTGACTGGTGCTGTTCCCGTACCACGCTGTGATGCACTGAGTCAGGACACTTTCTATCGCCCCTCGATAGAAAGTTTTCAGGATGGCTGGTGAAACCCTGAATTTCCTCAGCTGGCGCAGGTGGTACAGTCTTTGCCTGGCTTTTTTCACCTGTGTCTGGATGTGTGTAGTCCAGGTCAGATCCTCGGAGATGTTCACACCCAGGTATTTGCTCACTCTCTCTACCGGTGTCCCGCTGATCATGAGAGGGGAGTATGACCGATGCTGTCTCTTCCTGAAGTCCACAATCAGTTCTTTGGTCTTGTTAACATTCAGAGAGAGACAGTTGTCCTGGCACCATGATGTCAGTTGCTCCACTTCGTCCAAGTATGCCGTCTCATTGTTGTTGGAGATGAGACCCAGGACAACAGTATCATCAGCAAACTTGATGATCGAGGTGGAGCTGTGTGTGGACAAACAGTCATGGGTGTAGAGAGAGTAGAGCAGGGGACTCAGCACACAGCCCTGTGGAGCTCCAACACTCAGGGTGATGGAGGTGGAGGTGAACTGGCTCTCACCGCCTGGGGTCTGCCAGTGAGGAAATCTTCAATCCAGAGGCAGAGAGAAGAATTCAGGCCTAGATCCAGGAGTTTGTGTGTTAGCTTAATGGGAACTATGGTGTTAAAGGCTGAGCTATAGTCAATAAATAGCAGCCTGACATAGTTCCCACTTTTGCTGTCGATGTGAGTGAGGCAGGAGTGAAGGACGTGAGAGATGGCATCTTCAGTCGATCTATTGGGACGATAGGCAAACTGAAGAGGGTCCAAAGTGTCAGGAATGGAGGAGCAAATGTTGTTTTTAATGAGTCTCTCAAAGACCTTCATGACTAAAGATGTGAGAGCCACTGGACGATAGTCATTTAGGCAAGAGGGTTTACTGATCTTAGGTACAGGGATGATGGAGGATCGTTTGAAGGAGGTGGGGACAACAGATGTAGCAAGGGACTCGTTAAATATGGATGTAAAGAGCCCTGCGAGCTGATCAGCACAGGACCGCAGAACACGACCTGAAATACCATCCGGCCCAGCAGCTTTCCTGACATCCACACGTTTGAGTGCCCTCCGAACCTCGTCCTCCGAGACAGAGATCACGTGACCGTTGCTGCTCTGAGGGACTCTCTCTGACGCGTCACTCGCCGGAGTCGCGCTGCCGCGATTACCATCAAAGCGAGCGTAGAAAGAGTTTAACTCGTTCACCAGCAACGGATCAGCTCTCACCTCTGCAGAGGATTTAGTTCCAAAAGCACAGATGGTCCTCAGTCCCTGCCACATCCGCCGGGAGTCGTTGAGTTGGAAATGAGATTCCACTCGGTCTTTATAGCGGAGTTTTGCGGCTTTAACGGCGCGCCGGAGGGCGTAACATGAAGCTTTGTAATCCCTCATATCCCCCGTTAGGAGACCGGCATTGTACGCGATATCATCAGCAGTATCATCAGCAAACTTGATGATAGAGGTGGAGCTGTGTGTGGACAAACAGTCATAGGTGTAGAGAGAGTAGAGCAGGCATAGAGTACGCGGCATTGTATGCGGCATTGTCTAGACCAGAGGTGTCCAATCCTACTCCTGGAGGGCCACTGTCCTGCTGAGTTTAGCTCCAACCCCAATTACGCACCTGTACCAGCTAATCAAGGTCTTATTAGGCACACTAGAAACTTTCAGACAGGTGTTGAGGCAAGTTGGAGCTAAACTCTGCAGGACAGTGGCCCTCCAGGACCGACTTTGGACACCCCTGGTCTAGACAGCATGCAAAGAGCGCTCCCTTTATAATCACTAAGAGCCGTCACTCATTCAATGAACGATCTCACACATGTTTGTTATCTTAATCAGTGAAGCAACTACACAATGAATCTCTTATTTACATAATGTCTACACTTAGCGAGGATTAGTGCACGTGCAGAACTCAGAACTGGACAAACACTCCAGCGGTGAGTGGATAATAACTTCAACATCTGTGATTGGCCATTGCGTTCAGGAAATCAACAACATGTCTGTGATTGGCTACATTACTCACCGAAGTGAAAACACGTTAGAAATGGAAACAGATACGCAGATAAGAGTCTTTTGCCAATAATAATTTTTTGCTAATAATTTCTAAGAAGAAAACAGATCCTAGACCAGCAGTGTTGGGCAGCTTTTCCCTCTAAAAGCAATCAGTAGCAGAAGCAACAATGGCAGTGGTTTGAGTGAGAAAATTACACGCTATTATCAAGTCCGTCTCCCTCAGTCTGGAGGGGGGCACAGGGATGTCCGTGGGGAAGCCAAGACTCCCCGACCCCCCCTCTGGCGGCAGGCCTGGTTTTGCAGCAATTTTTGGTAAACAGTACAGCATAGTGTGCATTGATTATTACGTCAGCCATATTTACAGGATCATTTTATTATGGAGAGTGATGGAAATGCAACATTGTTAACATTAATGTTAATGTTTTTCTTGTATTTAGCTCTCAGGTATTCCTTACTAATTGGTCACACTCATACTCGGTCAAATAGACCATACTCCTTAACTATTTTTCAGTTAAGTCAAGTCAAGTCAAGTCAACTTTATTTATATAGCGCTTTTAACAATGTAGATTGTTTCAAAGCAGCTTTACAGTGTTAAACAGGAAAATAATGCAGCATAATTTTATTCAGCTGTATAGCCATTCTGGAAAAATTTCAAGTATCATACAGTGACAGTGTGGGCTTTAGATTAATAATTTGATCAGTAATTTAGTTTAAATGGTTAATTTAGTTTATTATTTAGATGTATTTCGATGTTTAGTTGAAAAATTTAGTGTCCCCAACTGAGCACGCCAAGCCAGAGGCAACAGTGGCAAGGAAACCAAAACCCCATTAGGTGACCTAATGGAGAAAAATAAACCTTGGGAGAAACCAGGCTCAGTCGGGGTGCCAGTTCTCCTCTGGCCAATTAACAAACAGCTTATTATTATTATTATTCTGGCAGTTTTACAGCTCGGAGGTCATAATAGATCAGAATATTCGAGGGACCGGGGGCAACATGCTGGAGACGGGTTTATTGAGGATGATGTTGATTAAATAATTATTAAAGTGCAATATTCGAATGATCGGAGGCAACACGCAGGAGACGGGTTTATTGAGATGCCGTGTCGATGAGGCAGTTGCAGGGGGAGTCTAATCACGGTCTCCCAGACACTTCGGGGTCCTGTGTTGGTCTTCTCTGGGCGCAGGTCCACCATCTGATCTGGATCCAGCTGACTGCAGTAAACCTCGGGATAAAACAGAGAGACTAACATTAGCGTAGATGCCATTCTTCTGATGATGTAACGAGTACATCAGGTGTTATGGGAAGTGTTCCCGGTTCCGGCTGACCTAGTTAATGCAGCCTAACAATCATTTCATTGAAAAAGTGTTTTATGTGTATGCCACAGTAAAGAGATGTGTTTTTAGTCTAGATTTAAACTGACAGAGTGTGTCTGCTTCCCGAACAATGTTAGGAAGACTGTTCCAGAGTTTAGGTGCTAAATAGGAAAACGATCGACCGCCTGCAGTTGATTTGGATATTCTCGGTATGATCAACTGGCCAGAATTTTGAGACCGCAGTAGACGTGATGGAGTATAATATGTTAAGAGCTCGCTCAAGTATTGGGGAGCTAAACCATTTAGTGCTTTGTAAGTAATAAGTAAGATTTTAAAATTTATGCGATGTTTAATAGGCAGCCAGTGCAGTGTTGACAGAACTGGGCTAATATGGTCATACTTCCTGGTTCTAGTAAGAACTCGAGCTGCTGCGTTTTGGACCAGCTGGAGTTTATTTATTAAGCGAGCAGGGCAACCACCCAGTAGAGCATTACAATAATCTAACCTTGAGGTCATGAACGCATGAACTAACTGTTCAGCATTTTGCATTGAGAGCATGTGCCGTAATTTAGATATATTTTTAAGATGGTAGAAAGCAGTTTTACAGATGCTAGAAACGTGGCTTTCAAACGAAAGATTGGTATCAAAGAGCACACCCAGGTTCCTCACTGACGACGAGGACTTGACAGAACAGCCATCAAGTGTTAGACAGTATTCTAGGTTACTACTTGTGGAGCTTTTTTGTCCAATAATTAAAAATTCAGTTTTTTCTGAATTGAGTTGCAGGAAATTACCAGTCATCCAATGTTTTATATCAGCTATGCATTCCGTTAATCTTGTGAATTGGTAAGTTTCTTTAGGGCGTGAAGAAATATAGAGCTGAGTATCGTCAGCATAACAATGAAAACTAACGCCATGCTTCCTAATGATATCTCCCAGTGGTAGCATGTACAGGGTGAAGAGTAGCGGTCCTAGCACTGAGCCTTGCGGTACTCCATACTGAACTTGCGATCGGTGTGACATATCTTCATTTACTACTACAAACTGATAACGGTCGCATAGGTATGATTTAAACCATGATAATGCAATTCCACTAATACCTACATAATTTTCGAGTCTATTCAAAAGAATGTTGTGGTCGATAGTATCAAATGCAGCGCTAAGATCGAGTAACACTAATAGAGAGATACAGCCACGATCGGATGATAAGAGCAAATCATTTGTAACTCTGACGAGAGCAGTCTCAGTGCTATGATACGGTCTAAATCCTGACTGGAAATCCTCACAGATACCATTTCTTTCTAAAAAGGAACATAATTGTGAAGACACTGCCTTTTCAAGTATTTTTGACAGAAAGGGTAGATTTGAGATTGGTCTATAATTGACTAAATCTGTAGGATCAAGTTGCGGTTTTTTAATAAGTGGTTTAATAATTGCCAACTTAAAAGTTTTCGGTACATATCCTAATGACAAAGATGAATTAATGATATTAAGAAGAGGATCTATGACCTCTGGTAGCATCTCTTTTAATAGCCTAGTCGGTACAGGGTCGAGCATACATGTTGTCGATTTTGATGATTTAACGAGTTTAGCCAATTCTTCTTCTCCTATAGCAGTGAATGAGTGTAATTTTTCCTCAGTGACACTACAATGCTCTGTCTGATGTGATGCTGTATTAGACGGCTGCATGGTTAAATTTTTTTTCCTAATATTATCAATCTTACATGTGAAGAAGTTCATAAAGTCATTACTGCTGTGCTGTTTACAATCATCAGAAGTTGAAGCTTTATTTTTGGTTAATTTAGCCACTGTATCGAATAAATACCTTGGGTTGTGTTTGTTTTCTTCCAAGAGAGTTGAGAAATAAGCAGATCTAGCAGTTTTTACAGCCTTTCTGTATGTGATCATGTGCTCTTTCCACGAATTACGAAATACCTCTAATTTTGTTTTCTTCCAGCTGCGCTCCATTTTTCTGGCTGCTGTTTTAAGGGCCCGGGTGTGCTCGTTGTACCACGGCGTTGGACTATTTTCTTTAATCTTCTTTAAGCGCAGAGGAGCAACTGTGTCTAAAGTACTGCAAAAGAGAGAGTCAATAGTTTCTGTTGCAACATCGAGTTCTTCTATACTATCTGGGATGCTGAGCAGATGATACTGATGAGGGAGATTATTTAAAAAGCAATCTTTAGTAGCGGCAGTGATTGTCCTGCCATTTTTAAAGCGAGGGGGCGGCTTTGCAACCTTAGCTAAATTAAGTATACATGATACTAAGTAATGATCTGAGATGTCATCGCTCTGCTGCAGAATTTCAACGGTATCAACATTTATTCCATGTGACAATATTAGGTCTAAAGTATGATTATGGCGATGAGTGGCTCCTGACACGTGTTGCCTAACTCCAATAGAGTTTAGTGTGTCTTTAAATGCTAATCCCAATACGTCTTTTCCGTTGTCAACATGGATATTAAAATCACCAACAATTAGTACTTTATCTACGGCCAGTACTAACTCTGATAGAAAATCAGCAAATTCTTTGATAAAGTCTGTATTATGCCCAGGTGGCCTGTATACAGTAGCTAACACAAATGTTGAACGGGTTTTATCATGTACACTACATAGCGTTACATAAAGCACCAAAACTTCGAAGGAATTATATTTGAAACTAGACTTCTGAGTAATACTGAAGATATTATTATAAATTACAGCAACCCCTCCCCCTTTACCTTTCAGACGCGGCTCATGTTTATAACAATAATCTTGGGGGGTGGACTCATTTAAGGTAATGTAGTCGTCAGGTTTTAGCCAGGTTTCTGTCAAACAGAGCACATCTAGATTATTATCTGTAATAATATCATTAACAATAAGCGCTTTTGGGGAAAGGGATCTAATATTCAGCAACCCAAGCTTTATCAATTGTTCATCTGTATTATATATTTTGTTTATTTGTTGGACGTCAATTAAATTTTTACTGTTGAATGGTTTTGATGTTTTTTTGTATTTACTAATTCGGGGAACAGACACAGTCTCTATATGATAATATCTAGGTGAAAGAGTCTCTATGTGCTGGGATTTATCTGACTCCGGTAACGTGAGACAGCTAGCAGACGGTCGGTTTAGCCAGTTTGTCTGCTTCCTGACCTGGGCCCTAGTGAGTCAAGGTTTAGCTCTAAGACTATGTGCCAGATTACTAGAGAGAAGAGCGGCACCACCCCAAGAGGGATGGATGCCATCCTTCTTCAACAGGTCAGGTCTGCCCCAAAAACTTTTCCAATTGTCTATGAACCCTATGTTATTTTGCAGACACCACTTAGAACCAAAGTTAAACCAAAGATCTCCTCAAAATATTCAATAAATATTACACTCTTAAAAATAAAGGTTCTTTAGCAGTGTGTATGGTTCCATGAAGAACCGTTAATATCCAAAGAACCCTTGCATTGCACAAAAGGTTCTTTAAACTATAAAATGCAAAAAATGTTTAAAAAAAAAAACTTTCACAAAATTGTTCTTCAGGGAACCAAAAATGGTTCTTCTATGGCATCGCTGTGAAAACATATTTTTGGTTCTTCCTGGCACCTTTATTTTTCAGAGTGTATTGAACTAAAATATAGAACATTTAATTTTAGTTAAATAAAATGTATTGAATATTTTGAGGAGATCTTTTGGTAGCTACTAAATACTATTTGTGCAATAATTATGGTCCAGACCACTTACAATATTTTTTTTCTAATATTTGTATTATTTATATTACAATTAGTGTAGTAATTAAGGTTAAAATAGAGAATTCCATTGCAAAGAGGCAAATTAGAGTCATTTTGTGGCTGGAAAGATAATAATTTTAATTTGTAATGCCATTGTTTACCCACTAGGTGCCTGTACGGCTCTTTAATAAATATACATGTATTTAGTCTAGTTGCTAAAAAAACTATTGCAGATCATAACTGCTTATTTATTTTTAGGTTTTGCATTTTAATAAATATTTAGACATGATCAAACACTGGATTTCTTTAAATGTGAAATTTTAAAATGTTAATGATACCTACAGTAGGCTATATAAGCACACACAAGTGAATATTAATGAATGCGAGCAAATATAATTTAAGCTAAGAAAAGTTTCAAATAGTGCTAAAAAGGCAAACTTATTTTTCCAGTAGGTAGGCTACAGTAGGTTATACATGATACTGAATCAAAATCGAAATCGACCCCCTTATTTCAAAGATAACAGTTTATGTATCCATAGTAGCCTAATATAAAAAAAGTAGGCCTATTCTATCGTATAGCCTATAGGTAATAATTCTATAAAGGTATATTGAAAATATAAACTTAAAAGCATTTGTTAAGTATCAAATAAAAATGATGAATGATAAAAAGCAATAAGTCTTAAATCTTAAAAAAAAATCCAGCCAGCGTGTGCAGATCAGACTGACGTGAGGTGCCGGGGAATCCCGCTGCTCAAGCCGCGTCACTGAGCCGTGATCACCGCCCACAGACATGGTGATCTCCGGCACTCATCCACAGCTGACGGGCTGCATTCATATTAGCTCGTGTGTTAAATCAGCTGCTTATTATTATTGGGTTCTGTAATGCTGTTTAGGCTCCTATCCTAAACATTTTATACAGACATACGCTTAAACAGTGAAACGGACAGAATTCCCCCTGCTGTGAGAGTCGGAGAGGAAGGCGCTTCCCCCTGAGCTCAGACCGGAGAGGAAGGCTCTTATTCGGTCAGATGGCGTGCCGCAGTCCGCCCACGCGTTTCTCGCGCCCACACAGGCAGCGAAAGGAGCGTCATTAACTCACCGCTCCTGCCAGCACAGCAGAGCATAGCCGAGACAACACAAGAGTTTCAAGAACATTTCAGTCCAATCTCACATCTGTAGAATAAGGTCTAACAAGCACAGAAAATAAATATAAATTACGTGTTTACGCGTAAAGTCTATAAAAATAGAACGAAAAGTTTGATAGGCTTTGAACTGAGTTACAGCAGCGCAAATCTAGATCCCGTCGTTTCGGTGACTGAAGCTGAAGTTTCTGCTGGATCCTGTGCTGGAATCTGTCTTGAAGCCTCTCGAGGTGAGTAGAATAGGCTACACAACTACTCACGAGTCATGTACACTCTTAAAAACAGAGGTTCCTTATGGCATTTATTATTAAATGAAGAACTTTTAACATTCATCCTTTCCACTGCACAAAACATAGCCTACTTCATAGTGGGAAAGGGTTCTTGACATTTTGTAAATGTTCTTCATACTAAGACAAAAATGGTTCTTTGAAAGGTTAAAAATGGTTCTTCTATGACTGTTCCCTTTTTGGAACCTTTATTTTTAAGCGTGTTACTATCTTTATTTTAAATCATCACAGGAAAATTACTACTGACTGTATTTAACAACAAAACTCAGCAACACTATTGCTGGATATGAATGCCTTACACAAACTAGCCCATTATTTGTGCATTTGAATAATTTTAAGAGATGTAGCCTGTATGTTTTACAATAACTGTAAACAATGAATGTTTTTTGCCTGAGGGAAAATGCAGCTTAAGGCTAAAAGGGCTTTAATTCACTTTTTTGTAGTAATATTAGATTGAATTAAACCGATCTCTCGCATGTTTTTCCTGTGGTACTGTCTCTGAAATGTCTAGATTTTTAGATGACTGGATACATCAGTGTAGTTGAGTGAAGGATGAAATAATGAAGCTTTCGCAAACCAAATCTCTCTCCTGCTATTATTATAAAGCAGAAGAAATGAGAACAACCGTTACTGCATATTTCACTCTTAAAGGCATAGTTCACCTACATTTACTCATGCTGAAGTTCTTTCTTTTTTGGGAGTAGCATCTGCCTGCAAACCCGGAGAATGCATTTTTAGGACCGCAGTTCTAGGACCCTATGATTTAGTTGTTTAATTGATTAAGTTTAATTGATATATTGTCCTAACCAACCCCTAGCCCTAAACCTACCCATTGGTAACCCTGTTGAAATATTTAAACTGATTTAAAATGGGCTGTTTTGTTAAAAATAAGGTGGAAAAAGTTTGAATCAGGTCTCCTCCGTTTGGAGTACAGTTGCCGATGGCCCTGTCACAAAAAAACTTTTTCTTGGTCTAGAAATGCATTCCTGAAACTGCGGCAGTCCTAAAAGTGCAGCCTCCGGTATTGTCTCAAGTCTCAGTTGTCCCCTGAATGTTTCTGTGAAGTGTCAGCTCAAAATACTCCACAGATAATTTATTATACCATGTTGTAAATGTCCATTTTTGAGTGGAAGGAAAAACATGCTGTTTTTGTGCATGTATCTTTAAATGCAAATAAGCTGCTGCTCCGCCCCCTATCCAGAAGACGGCGGAGCCTGTACAGTTCACGCCTCGTAGCTTAGAAATCTAGACGCACCCTAGCGGCAGAACATTTATTTTGCCGCGAGCTGTTAAAACCAAACTATGGTCAGGCCAATCACAGCGTGTGTAGAGTCGGTGGGCGGGCTTAACATAATGACGGCACGTCACGGCAGAGTTGCGGAGGTTCTGCGTGTTACTCGTAAACAAAGAAGCTGACGAACAGCGGTCTTTTGAATCGCCTTTGGCCGCGACTCTGGAAGACTTGGAGTTAAGCTTTTCTTTGAGAAAAGAACAAAGAACCGCACTGAAGTCAATCTTAAGAAAATAAGATATTTTCGAAGTTTTGCCTACCGGATACGGCGAAAGTCTATTAACTAACGTTAGCTCGGCTTCACCTTCTTCTTCGCTCTGGTTGGATGTGGCGCTCATGGCGCTATCCAATTGCGTGCAGAGGGAATTTGAAAGACAACCGTTTATCCCGCCCCTCGGATTGAGCCCTGCCAATGGTGGGTTTCCAGACCCAACATCTTGATGGCTACATGCCTCGGGTACTCAGCCAAAAACTAAAACACCTGTTTGGATTTGATGATCATCTCTATCGTGCTCACGCTCACGTGACATTGCAGTTTTTCATCATCATGAAAGTTTATGATGTTTTAAAGCCATATCAGTCTAAATTTATGATATATGGTTTTCTGAGCGCACACACAGAAAGCTGGATGTCAGACGGAGCGTCCCCTGAGTATTAAAAGGTCTCTTTCACATCTTATTGCGCTTAAACTGTCAAACACACACAAGGTTATGTCAAAAACACAGTTCACAAAAACACAGTCCGTTATGTCTGTGAACGTAAAGAAATCACATGTGTGTGTTAGATCTGTGTATTAAAGTGACAGCAGTGCAATACACAGTACCTACTGCTATATATGATGTTAATATGAATCAAACAAGAGAACAACAGAAAATCACTCACTGCTCTTGACTGAATAACTTTAGTAGCTTTAATAAGAATACATTTCTTACTTGAATGCTCTGGTGAGGAGATGAACATGGCGGACTGTGTACAGCTCACTGAGGGGCATAGCTATGTAAATAGGGTGGAGTCTGTCAGCAGTAGTGGGCGGCGCCTATGCTAATAGGGCAGGGTCTGTCAGCAGTCGTGGGTGGGGCCTATGCAAATGGCTTGTTCTGAGACATGGCTTATGATTTATGGGGATTAAAAAAAAGGAGTGGGTGGATTTTTACCATTATAGGGTGGTTGTGTACACACGGCCGAGACATTTATGTTCAAACACCATGTAAAAGTGAATTTTGCATAATAGGTCCCCTTTATTACATGATGTTAGCTAACTGTGTGATTTGTATATGTCCATTGCTGAAATTCATTACTTGGACACAGTCACCTCTGATAATAGATCACTCTAAACTGTAATGTAGACACATGCATTTTCTGTAAAGATGCTTTGAAAATGATATGTATTGTGAAAAGCGCTGTACAAATAGATGTGACCTGTGCTGGCAAATTGAGTGGGAATGCGCACGGGCTAATTTCACGCTACAGGCAAATCAAGTGAAAAATGTCAAATTTGAGGTTTTCACAAAAAAATTTCATTAAACCCACGTCTAGCGATCCCAATGCACCAAATAGCAATAAAACATCTAAAAGTATCATTATTTGTATGTTTTCTGAGTGGAAACACTGTACAATATTATGTCAAATCAATATTTATTTTTGATTATATGTGGCCTTGTAATAAGTGGCATAATGTACTAGCAGCTATTCAGCTACCATTGAATGAAATGTGTCAGCTGGTTGATATTTATTCTGTATGTTTTTATTGCAAGATGTCCTCCTGTTTCCTGTGCACACAACAGTTATACCATGTTCACTCCCAGGATTTCATTTATCACAATTGTCTTACTTGCTTAGAAACTTCTAATAGTCTGGAGTCCTGTTTATATTTTAAAGCAAGCACGTGCGTGACCAAAAACGGTCCGTTATGCTGATTTATATTGCAAACTTTTTGATTGTTAAATTCACTATCATAATTATAAACACACTTGATTTGTAACACAAATAGTTTTACTGTTTACTGCAATAAAAAAAAAAAAGTAATAATCAACATTTCATGTGTAATTCAATGTGCTACTTGCCATTTCTCTGTAATTACCATTTCTTACTGAAATGCTGCACCTTTTTGATATACATGATACTAATGACATGCTTTGTGGGAATCCTTTTGCAGCCATGTCACTACCACGGACGCTGGGCGAGTTGCAGCTCTACCGAGTTTTACAAAGGGCCAACCTGCTGATGTACTATGACACCTTCATCCAGCAGGGAGGCGATGATGTCCAACAGCTATGTGAGGCTGGCGAAGAGGAATTTCTGGAGATCATGGCACTAGTTGGCATGGCCACAAAACCCCTGCACGTGCGGCGTTTGCAGAAGGCTCTGCGCGACTGGGCAGCAAACCCAACGCTGTTCAACCAACCGCTGACCACCGGTGTGGCTCCCTGTGGAGTCCCTCTCCTCAGGATCGACAGCACCAGTGCTGCTGGCTCAATGCTTATGGGTGCAAGAAAATCTTTAAGCAATGGTCAGCCAGGCTCTCCATGTGAAAGAGAGGAGGTAGGATCTTGCCTTACGCCACTCCGAGATAACAGTCCAAAGAGCCCCTGCTCACAGGCCTCTCCTGTACCTCCAGACCATCTGTACAGAGAAAAACTGTCCCCCATGGACCCTCACTGGCTTAACCCTGAAATGTATGGAGCCGTTGAGTTAGATGAAGACCAGCCCATTTCCCCGTTGCCTTTCGCTTGCCACTCGCGTCTTCTGGGTCCTCCGACGCCTACTTCTTCTTCCTCGTCCTCCTCCTCTGTGGCCTCTCCATGGCCTGGAGGTCAGCTGGACCCAGAGACCATTAAAGCCGTGGAGGAAAGCGTTGATCGGCTTCTAAGAACCATGCCGCAAGCCGATCAAACTGAAGTAAAGACACTTTTGAGACTCAATAAGAAAATGGCCAAGACAGTAGGACACATTTTCAACCTGGAAGCTCATGACAAGAGCAAAGAGGAAGAGATACGCAAATACAGCCTGATCTACGGGCGTTTTGACTCCAAGAGGAGGGAGGGGAAACAGCTCACCCATCATGAGGTTTGTTAAAGAGAACATTTTGAAGAAGTTTGACAAACTTTATGTTGGCTTCAGAAAGCCTTCAACTCACAAGCAGTGAGTTGAAGCAGTTTTAAGTTTGAAGCAGTTTTAAGTTTTAAGGTAGTTTTAAGTTTGAAGGTTTAAAGTTTGAAGTGATTTTAAGTTTAAAGTAGTTTTTAAGTAGTTTTAAGTTTGAAGCAGTTTTCAGTTTTACATTTTAAGCAGTTTTAAGTTTGAAGTAATTTTAAGTTTGAAGTAGTTTTTAAGTAGTTTTATGTTTTAAGCAGGTTTAAGTTTGAAGAAGTTTTTAAGTAGTTTAATGTTTGAAGCAGGTTTATGTTTGATGCAGGTTTAAGTTTGAAGAAGTTTTTAAGTAGTTTAATGTTTGAAGCAGGTTTATGTTTGATGCAGGTTTAAGTTTGAAGCCATTTTAAATGTGAAGGTTTTAAGTTTAAGTTTGAAGCGGTTTTATGTTAGAACATTTTAAGTTTAAAGGTTTGAAAGATTGAAGTGGTTTTGAGTTTGAAGCAGGTTTGAGTTTGAAGCAGTTTTAAGTTCGAAGGTTTTAAGTAGTTTTATGTTTGATGCAGGTTTAAGTTTGAAGCGGTTTTATGTTAGAACATTTTAAGTTTAAAGGTTTGAAAGTTTGAAGTGGTTTTGAGTTTGAAGCAGGTTTAAGTTTGAATCAGGTTTAAGTTTGAAGAAGTTTTTAAGTAATTTGATGTTTTTGAAGCAGGTTTATGTTTGATGCAGGTTTAAGTTTAAAGTCATTTTAAATGTGAAGGTTTGAGTTTGAAGCAGGTTTAAGTTTGAAGCAGGTTTGAGTTTGAAGCAGGTTTAAGTTTGAAGCAGGTTTAAGTTTGAAGGTTTTAAGTAGTTTTATGTTTGATGCAGGTTTAAGTTTGAAGCAGTTTTATGTTAGAACATTTTAAGTTTAAAGGTTTGAAAGTTTGAAGTGGTTTTGAGTTTGAAATAGTTTTAAGTTTGAAGCAGGTTTAAGTTGGAAGCAGTTTTAAGTTTGAAGGTTTTAAGTTCTATGTTTGAAGCAGGTTTATGTTTGATGCATGTTTAAGTTTGAAGTGGTTTTATGTTTGAAAGTTTTAAGATTAAAGGTTTTTAGTTTCAAGTAGTTTTAAGTTTAAAGGTTTTATGTTTGGAGTAGTTTTACATTTGAAGCCATTTTAAATTTGAAGGATTTGTTTGAAGTAGTTTTTAGTTTAAAGTAGTTTTAGGTTTTAAGCGGTTTTAAAAGCTTAAAGTTTGAAGCCCTTTTGGTCCCCCTTTATATTAGGTGACATTAACTACTATGTACTTACATGAAAATATATGTACAATGTACTTACTGTGTTCATATTGTATTGCAAAAACGTGCGGATATTGCGGTGGGATAAGAGTAAATTTAGGGACTGATGTGGTGGTATGGGTAAGTTTAAGGGTAGGGTTAGGTGTAAGGGATGGGTCAATTATAATTGAGTGTAATTATAAATGTAATTACAGAAATGAATTACAGATTTTTGTCAAATGTAAGTACAATGTAAAAACATGTATGTACACAATAAGTGCATTGTATCAAATGATTAATTTAAATGTAAGTACATATTAGTTAAGGCCACCTAATATAAAGTCGGTCCGCACTTTTTAGTTTAAAGTAGTTTTAAAAGCTCAAAGTTTGAAGGTTTTAAGTCTCACAGATAGATTGCTATGTGGTTGTTATGGCGCTCTGTGTGGCTGCAAGGGCATTGCTATGGTGGCATTTGTTATGGTGTCCTGGGTGGATGCTAAAGTGTTGTTAGGGTGTTGCTATGCAGTTGCGAGGGTATTTGTGGCTGGTTGCTTAGATATTGCCATGTGGTTGCTAGGGTATTCTGGGCAGTTGCAAGGGAATTGCTAAGGTGTTCTAAGTGGTTGCAATTTGAGGTGGTTATATTTTGAACAAATTGTAAAGATAGGAGTTGTAAAATGGACAGCAAATTTTTAAACACAACTAAAGTATCATCTTGTCTCTACAGAAATGAGCCACATTCAAAATAAATTAAACTGATCTGCTGTAAATATCTTGTATTTAGTGGTTTTCTGAGTGAAGCATTACTACTACAGTATATTACTAAACTCCTAATCCTAAGTATTAAACCTTGACAAGTAACTCATCTTGAACCCTAGCTTGGGAGCTGATTGAGACGCAGCCCAGGTGTAACATTTCTGTAGCTCAAAACAGCCCTTTCATTCAATTCCTTGATTCCTGTTTACAATTTTAAAATGCAAGATCTTGTTGTAAATATTTAAGCTACTTAAATTTTTTTTTTAAAGTTTTTGCCGTGACTTAAGCACTTTGATAAAGCTCAGATGATCCTCTAAAATAACATCAAAGTGTAGATTCTAATATTTCCACTTTCAGATGCTCATCAATGAGGCGGCGGCTCAATTCTGCATCCGTGACAATGCTCTGCTGTTACGCAGAGTTGAACTGTTCTCATTAGCACGACAAGTGGCGAGAGAATGTGCCTACACCTCAACATTCAAATATAACAGGTCAGCAACGACTCTTACTGAGACTTTGAATTTTGTTCAAGTTTAGTTTTGTATTTCACATTTTGATGATGTTGTTACATATATTATGGTATATTTGAATGTTATAGATACAGACTTACAAATTAATGCATACACAGTATATACAGCTCAAGAAAAAATTAAGACACAAAATTATCCTTTTTTTTAGATTTACAATTGTAGGTATGTGTTTGAGCAAACTGAACATTTTTGTTTTATAATGTAAACTAGTCAAAACATTTCTCCCAAATTCCAATGAAAAAATGGGCTGGTTGCAGTGTTTTCAGACCTGGAATAATGGAAAGGGAAGTGTTCAGCAATCAGTATTTGGTGGAATAACTCTGATTTCCAGTCACAGCTTTCATGCATCTTGCATGCTCTCCACCAGATTTCACATTGCAGTTGAGTGACTTTATGCAATTTCTGGAGCAAAAGTTTAGTTTGATGCTTTTGGCCATCCATCATCCTCTTGATCACATTCCAGAGGTTTTCAGAGGGGTTCAGGACTGGAGATTTGGGCTGGCCGTAACATTAGAATGAACCTCCCTGGTTCTGCTTAAGCTCAAATGTGCTGCGTAAAACGAGAATGAACCTCATTGGTTCTGCTGAAGCTCAAACGTGCTGCGTAACACAAAAATGAACCTCATTGGTTCTGCTGAAGCTCAAATGTGCTGCGTAACACGAGAATGAACCTCATTGGTTCTGCTGAAGCTCAAACGTGCAGCGTAACACGAGAATGAACCTCATTGGTTCTGCTGAAGCTCAAACGTGCAGCGTAACACGAGAATGAACCTCATTGGTTCTGCTGAAGCTCAAACGTGCTGCGTGACACGAGAATGGACCTCATTGGTTCTTGCTGAAGCTCAAACGTGCTGCGTAACACGAGAAGAGACCTCATTGGTTCTTGCTGAAGTTCAAATGTGCTTCGTAACACGAGAATGAACCTCATTGGTTCTTGCTGAAGCTCAAACGTGCTGCGTAACATAAAAAATTAACCTCATTGGTTCTGCTGAAGCTGAAACGTGCAGCGTAACGCGAGAATGGACCTCATTGATTCTTGCTGAAGTTCAAACGTGCTTCGTAACACGAGAATGAACCTCATTGGTTCTGCTGAAGCTCAAACGTGCAGCGTAACACGAGAATGGACCTCATTGGTTCTTGCTGAAGCTCAAACGTGCTGCGTAACACGAGAATGGACCTCATTGGTTCTTGCTGAAGCTCAAACGTGCTGCGTAACACAAAAATTAACCTCATTGGTTCTGCTGAAGCTCAAACGTACAGCGTAACACGAGAATGGACCTCATTGGTTCTTGCTGAAGCTCAAACGTGCAGCGTAACACGAGAATGGACCTCATTGGTTCTTGCTGAAGCTCAAACGTGCTACGTAACACAAAAATTAACCTCATTGGTTCTGCTGAAGCTCAAACGTGCTGCGTAACACAAAAATTGACCTCATTGGTTCTTGTCAAAGCTCAAACGTGCTGCGTAACACGAGAATGAACCTCATTGGTTCTTGCTGAAGCTCAAACGTGCTGCGTAACACGAGAATGGACCTCATTGGTTCTTGCTGAAGCTCAAACGTGCTGCGTAACACAAAAATTAACCTCATTGGTTCTGCTGAAGCTCAAACGTGCTGCGTAACACGAGAATGAACCTCATTGGTTCTGCTGAAGCTGAAACGTGCAGCGTAACACGAGAATGAACCTAATTGGTTCTGCTGAAGCTGAAACGTGCAGCGTAACACGAGAATGAACCTAATTGGTTCTGCTGAAGCTCAAACGTGCTGCGTAACACGAGAATGAAACTCATTGGTTCTTGTCAAAGCTCAAACGTGCAGCGTAACACGAGAATGGACCTCATTGGTTCTTGCTGAAGCTCAAACGTGCTGCGTAACACAAAAATTAACCTCATTGGTTCTGCTGAAGCTCAAACGTGCTGCGTAACACAAAAATTAACCTCATTGGTTCTGCTGAAGTTCAAACGTGCAGCGTAACACAAGAATGGACCTCATTGGTTCTTGCTGAAGCTCAAACGTGCTGCGTAACACAAAAATGAACCTCATTGGTTCTTGCTGAAGTTCAAACGTGCTTCGTAACACGAGAATTAACCTCATTGGTTCTGCTGAAGTTCAAACGTGCAGCGTAACACGAGAATGGACCTCATTGGTTCTTGCTGAAGCTCAAACGTGCAGCGTAACACGAGAATGGACCTCATTGGTTCTTGCTGAAGCTCAAACGTGCTGCGTAACACAAAAATTAACCTCATTGGTTCCGCTGAAGCTCAAACGTGCTGCGTAACACGAGAATGAACCTCATTGGTTCTGCTGAAGCTCAAACGTGCTTCGTAACACGAGAATTAACCTAATTGGTTCTGCTGAAGCTGAAACGTGCAGCGTAACGCGAGAATGAAACTCATTGGTTCTTGTCAAAGCTCAAACGTGCAGCGTAACACAAGAATGGACCTCATTAGTTCTTGCTGAAGCTCAAACGTGCTGCGTAACACGAGAATGGACCTCATTGGTTCTTGCTGAAGCTCAAACGTGCTGCGTAACACAAAAATTAACCTCATTGGTTCTGCTGAAGCTCAAACGTGCTGCGTAACACAAAAATTAACCTCATTGGTTCTGCTGAAGCTCAAACGTGCAGCGTAACAGGAGAATGAACCTCATTGGTTCTTGCTGAAAGTCAAACGTGCTGCGTAACACAAAAATGAACCTCATTGGTTCTTGCTGAAGTTCAAACGTGCTTCGTAACACGAGAATTAACCTCATTGGTTCTGCTGAAGTTCAAACGTGCAGTGTAACACAAAAATTAACCTCATTGGTTCTGCTGAAGCTCAAACGTGCAGCGTAACAGGAGAATGAACCTCATTGGTTCTTGCTGAAAGTCAAACGTGCTGCGTAACACAAAAATGAACCTCATTGGTTCTTGCTTAAGTTCAAACGTGCTGCGTAACACAAAAATGAACCTCATTGGTTCTGCTGAAGCTCAAACGTGCAGCGTAACAGGAGAATGAACCTCATTGGTTCTTGCTGAAAGTCAAACGTGCTGCGTAACACAAAAATGAACCTCATTGGTTCTTGCTGAAGTTCAAACGTGCTTCGTAACACGAGAATTAACCTCATTGGTTCTGCTGAAGTTCAAACGTGCAGTGTAACACGAGAATGGACCTCATTGGTTCTTGCTGAAGCTCAAACGTGCAGTGTAACACGAGAATGGACCTCATTGGTTCTTGCTGAAGCTCAAACGTGCAGCGTAACACGAGAATGGACCTCATTGGTTCTTGCTGAAGCTCAAACGTGCTGCGTAACACAAAAATTAACCTCATTGGTTCCGCTGAAGCTCAAACGTGCTGCGTAACACGAGAATGAACCTCATTGGTTCTGCTGAAGCTCAAACGTGCTTCGTAACACGAGAATTAACCTAATTGGTTCTGCTGAAGCTGAAACGTGCAGCGTAACGCGAGAATGGACCTCATTGATTCTTGCTGAAGCTCAAACGTGCTGCGTAACATGAGAATGAAACTCATTGGTTCTTGTCAAAGCTCAAACGTGCAGCGTAACACGAGAATGGACCTCATTAGTTCTTGCTGAAGCTCAAACGTGCTGCGTAACACGAGAATGGACCTCATTGGTTCTTGCTGAAGCTCAAACGTGCTGCGTAACACAAAAATTAACCTCATTGGTTCTGCTGAAGCTCAAACGTGCTGCGTAACACAAAAATGAACCTCATTGGTTCTGCTGAAGTTCAAACGTGCAGCGTAACACGAGAATGGACCTCATTGGTTCTGCTGAAGCTCAAACGTGCAGCATAACACGAGAATGGACCTCATTGGTTCTTGCTGAAGCTCAAACGTGCTACGTAACACGAGAATGGACCTCATTGGTTCTTGCTGAAGCTCAAACGTGCTACGTAACACGAGAATGGACCTCATTGGTTCTGCTGAAGCTCAAACGTGCAGCGTAACACGAGAATGGACCTCATTGGTTCTTGCTGAAGCTCAAACGTGCTACGTAACACGAGAATGGACCTCATTGGTTCTTGCTGAAGCTCAAACGTGCAGCGTAACGCGAGAATGGACCTCATTGATTCTTGCTGAAGCTCAAACGTGCAGCGTAACACGAGAATGGACCTCATTGGTTCTTGCTGAAGCTCAAACGTGCAACGTAACACGAGAATGGACCTCATTGGTTCTTGCTGAAGCTCAAACGTGCTGCGTAACACGAGAATGAAACTCATTGGTTCTTGTCAAAGCTCAAACGTGCAGCGTAACACGAGAATGGACCTCATTAGTTCTTGCTGAAGCTCAAACGTGCTGCGTAACACGAGAATGGACCTCATTAGTTCTTGCTGAAGCTCAAACGTGCTGCGTAACACAAAAATTAACCTCATTGGTTCTGCTGAAGCTCAAACGTGCAGCGTAACACAAGAATGGACCTCATTGGTTCTTGCTGAAGCTCAAACGTGCTGCGTAACACAAAAATGAACCTCATTGGTTCTTGCTGAAGTTCAAACGTGCTTCGTAACACGAGAATTAACCTCATTGGTTCTGCTGAAGTTCAAACGTGCAGCGTAACACGAGAATGGACCTCATTGGTTCTTGCTGAAGCTCAAACGTGCTTCGTAACACGAGAATGAACCTCATTGGTTCTTGCTGAAGCTCAAACGTGCAGCGTAACACGAGAATGAAACTCATTGGTTCTGCTGAAGCTCAAACGTGCAGCGTAACACGAGAATGGACCTCATTGGTTCTTGCTGAAGCTCAAACGTGCTGCGTAACACGAGAATGAACCTCATTGGTTCTGCTGAAGCTCAAACGTGCAGCGTAACACGAGAATGGACCTCATTGGTTCTGCTGAAGCTCAAACGTGCAGCGTAACGCGAGAATGGACCTCATTGATTCTTGCTGAAGCTGAAACGTGCAGCGTAACGCGAGAATGGACCTCATTGATTCTTGCTGAAGCTCAAACGTGCAGCGTAACACGAGAATGGACCTCATTGGTTCTGCTGAAGCTGAAACGTGCAGCGTAACGCGAGAATGGACCTCATTGGTTCTTGCTGAAGCTGAAACGTGCAGCGTAACACGAGAATTAACCTAATTGGTTCTGCTGAAGCTGAAACGTGCAGCGTAACGCGAGAATGGACCTCATTGGTTCTTGCTGAAGCTCAAGCGTGCTGCGTAACACAAAAGTGAACCTCATTGGTTCTGCTGAAGCTCAAACGTGCTGCGTAACACAAAAATTAACCTCATTGGTTCTGCTGAAGCTCAAACGTGCAGCGTAACACAAGAATGGACCTCATTGGTTCTTGCTGAAGCTCAAACGTGCTGCGTAACACAAAAATGAACCTCATTGGTTCTTGCTGAAGTTCAAACGTGCTTCGTAACACGAGAATGAACCTCATTGGTTCTGCTGAAGCTCAAACGTGCAGCGTAACACGAGAATGGACCTCATTGGTTCTTGCTGAAGCTCAAACGTGCTGCGTAACACGAGAATGGACCTCATTGATTCTTGCATGTCAAGCGAAAATGCTTGAGCTTCGGTTTACCACAACTGATGTGTGAGTTGATGAAAGTTTAAATGTGAATAAAAGCCTAAATTCAATCTGTTCATCATATAAAGCAATCAAGTCTCTTCAGAAAATTTTGACTAAACCGCTCGATTCATATGTGTTAGTTTCACGATCTCTTTATGAACTTTTTGAAGTGTCAAAGTGGTAGTTGCGTAGCTGTCAAAGGACGGGTCAGAGAGCTCTCAGATTTCATTAAAATATCTTAATTTGTGTTCCAAAGACGAACGAAAATCTTACGGGTTTGGAACGACATCAGGGTAAGGATTTTTGGATGAACTACCCATTTAAGCACAGATGAATCAGACGGATTCTGAAGACCCAGCCCCCAACTCCAGACCGGACCCCAAAGACGGGTGGAGAGCATTCCAAGGTGCATGAAAGCTGGGATTGGGTTATTCCACCAAATACTGATATCCAAACTTTTCCTAAGTTAAAACATTAGCATTGTGTTGTTTAAAAATTAATATGAACTTATTTTACCTGCATTCTTTGACTTCTTTTTGACAAGTTGTCATTTTCTCCAAATAAATGCTTTAAATGACAGTATTTTTATTTGGAATCTGGGAGAAATGTTGTCAGTAGCTTATAGAATAAAACAAAATTGTCCATTTTACTCAAACACATGCCTATAAACAGTAAATCCAGAGAAATTGATAATTCTGTAATATGTCTTATTTCCCAGAGCTGTACATGGAGAGCTGTTCCACAGTTATAAGCAAAATGTTCAGATTTCATGACCAGTAGGTAGCGCTGTCTCCAAACTGCTCAGGTCTTGGTTGTGATGACTTAAACCAAGTTTTATTTCATTATCTCGCAGCATTGTGAAGATAACCTCATGTATTTCTGGAGTGCTTTCTGTTGAATTTGACTCATTACATGAGAGGGGTTTGATTATATCAAATAGCTTTGAAGATGATATGAGCTAAATTTGGTGAAGATGATCTAACGCTGTAGGAAATATGTAATCCATGGTTTGTGTTTGACTTGGCACAAGCCCAATAATAATAATAATTTAAAAAAACGTTTCAGAACGTAGGGTGCAAAAACATAATAAAAAAATCATAAGTGCAAATTTGAACTGTTGAGATAGAGACCAGAAATTTGAAGATTTAAAGGGATAGTTCACCCAAAAAGGAAAATTCTGTCATTTACTCACCCTCATTATGTTCCAAACTTGTATGAGTTTCTTTCCTCTGCTGAACACAAAAGAAGATATTTTTACGAATGTGGGTAAGCGAACAGTTGGTGGACCCCATTGACTTCCACAGCATGTAAAAAAAAAATACTATGGAAGTCAATTGCAACTGTTTGCTTTCCGACATTCTTCAAAATATTTTCTGTTTTGTTCAACTCATACAGGTTTGGAACAACTTGAGGGTGAGTAAATGATGACAGAATTTTTATTGAACTATCCCTTCAAATATTTACCTTACAGTTCCCTTTCAGTCGGTCATGTTCGACGTTATGTCGATGCCACCGACGTATTGGAATCCCAATACGTCGTTGACGCCAACGTAATGTCTCTGTTCCCTGAACGAGGGTTACATACATAACCGAGACGTTATTTGTGTCCAGTTGTTTCTCCAACAGATTTAGCAGAAAAATTATGATATTGGAATTTCAGTTTGAAGGAGAAAATTCACAAAAATCTTTCTTATTTATAGTGTAGTAGAACATACAAAATCAGTGCATTAGGCTGAGCAGAATCTCGCCAATTTATTTATTTCCTTTAAAGACATAGAATAACATGCTAACTAAAATGTATGAAAAAAGTCTAATAAATACATCTGACATAATATTTTAACTTGTAGAGGAAAAACAGATTTGTGCAATTTTACATTTGAGATATAGAGATATAGCCATTTTGACAAATTCTTTGTTGTTGCAAAACGTTCTCACTCCCAACTCGTCATATATTGACACTTGGTCAGGACCCCTTCGGCGTCACTTTTTAACACACACAGTGACCCTTTAGTGTCATTTTTCGACGCACATGGTACTCCACTGATTTCAGTTGTTTGCCCAATGCGTCAGATCAAGATGCAGTTCTTTGCATTTATAAAAGTAGACATGATTTTATGAATATTTAAAAGCTACTTTTATATTTTGGAGCAACTAACCCCACTCCTACCCTAAACATATCCAATTCTCAACAAAATGAAACGCGTAACAGGCAAATAAAAGTACAGTCATAGGTATTTATTGCAAAAACTGACCAAAAACAGTATAAAAGTATTAACACATGTTGTATTTCAAGTCTTCTAAAGTCATACGATATCTTTATGTAAAGAACAGAGTTGATCTTAATGTTTTAATCACTGAAATTATGATCCTGCCGATCACGATTATCGATCACGAGAGCCAATGACATTTCACTATCAAAGCTGACGTAATGACGTGATCGATCACAAGACACACCAGAGCCAATGACATTTCACTATCAAAGCTGACGTAATGACGTGATCGATCACAAAACACACACGAGAGCCAATGACATTTCACTATCAAAGCTGACATAATGACGTGATCGATCACGAGAGCCAATGACATTTCACTATCAAAGCTGACGTAATGGCGTGATCGATCACGAGACACACGAGAGCCAATGACATTTCACTATCAAAGCTTATCGCTTTTGTGGATTTTCTTCACACAAATCAATCGTTTGGCCTTGGGAGCGCTTGTAATATTTGTACTTTTATGAATAAATTCTGCCTGTTATATCCTGTTTTACAGTATATCATAGAATACACAAATGGGTAGGTTTAGGGATGGGTTGGGTTACATATTCAAATGTGTCTAAATAGCGTAATTAAAAAATAAAACAAATGTAAATAAATGTAATGTTATGCTGACTGATTAAATTAAGAATCACACTCCAACATGTCATAATGGCAAAATCATAACCCAATATATAATTTCATCATGACGATAACATTACAATGCCCAATGCGTCTGTGTATGACGCCAAAGGTTTCTCATTGAAATCAATGGAGTACCATGTGCGCCCAAAAATGACGGCAACGGGTCCTGACCAAGCGTCAATATGAGACAAGTTGGGTGTGAGAACGTGCACTTTGAATATTGAATAGAATGAGTGTTTGACTTCATTACTGTGTTTTTTGTTAATACTGAGCTGGGAATCTGAGCTGAGTTTGTTATATTATCATCTCAGGACATACTCAGATGATTGTACTGCCTCTGTTGACTGTACTGCTCAGAAGAGAATCAAGCTTGATGTAAGTACATCAAGATATGTGTCTGTTTATGCATTTGGGTGTATAAGCCTTCTATAAACATGCTCAGGTTAAATATTTATTAAAAGACAAGAAAAGTAATAGGAGATGGAAATAAAGATCTAAAGTTAGTCATTGCTCAGTGAAGGATTGAGAGCTACTGTAGCTTTACATGGGGTTAAGCACACTGTAATAAATTATATGATCAATAATTTATGACAACATGTTTTTCCATTGCTTTAAATCGTCAAAATAAGTAAAGCAATTTCCAACTTTTTTTTAATTATAAGTTATACATAATTCAGCTCATCAGTCAGTTTAATATAATTGATGTTGAAATAACTTAAACTTCCAAGTTGATTTTTTTCAGTGTGCTGATTTTTAAGTCTCTCTCCTGCTGGTCTCGCTCACACACACAAAAAAACACTTTCTATGAAGCCTATGCTTATAATAAATTATAGCCCCATTCATACTTATTCATAATTAAGTATTGCTATTCTATAAATATATGTATAAAGACTCATAAATACCTATACTGCATTATAAGAACAGTTATAGTTACATCTATATTATTTTTTAAATTACGTATAAGTCATGCATTTGCTCATTATACACTGATTTATTAATGATCAAATATAAAATAGTCCCAGAGACACTTGTTTGTTGTACCAATTAGTTATCAATGTCTTTAATGGCTAATGTTTGCATCAGAGGTCATGAATGGTAATTGTCTCATTCTAAAGTAATAAATACATAACGGTTCATTATGTATGGTCTTTATACACCACTGTAAACATAGTTATGTATATTATATTGCATTTCTGACAAAAGATCCTCATAAATACTACACACTGCACCTTTAAAATGTATAATGAGCACATCTTCATGATTTGAAGATTCTTAAAGAAAAATTGCATCCTATGTTTTCATTTAAAGCCATCAATGATGCATTTATAGAGGTTAGTAACTGTATTATCACTCACAATTAGTATTTATAAGAACACAACACGGCTATTAATAACAATATATTCACTTATTTGACAGAAATAAATCAGAATTACTAAAATGTCATTGTAACTATAATAATGTATATAATAATGAATGAATGAATGAATGACATTATAGCAATGCTGGCTGCATCTTTATAAATATATTCATGGAACCATACGACTGACTGATTAATACTAATAATCAGCGTATAATTGATTATGAGCATGTGCATTGAAAAAGCAAATGCATGACTTAAAGTTACATTTATATTATTTTTATAATTACTTATAACTGCTCTTATAATGCAGTATAGAGTATAGGTCTTAATGAGTCTTTATAAATATGTTTATAAAACATAGTAATATTTGCTTATAAATAAGTATAAACAGAGCTCTAATTCATTATAAGCATGGAAAGTGTTACTAAAATATGTTACCTTCTCGCTCCCACCCGCAAAAGTAGGCATGGATTTTTTCAGTACATTCATGAAATTTCCATAAATAGTTTCAAGTTACGCTTCGCCTAGCCACAAACTTCACATCCCGAGAATTCTCCCGATAAATGATTTATTGTTAAATCATCTACTAGGGGTGTAACGGTACACATATTCATACCCGTTTCGGTACTGGGCTTCCGGTACGGTGCACGTGTGTGCCGAACGGTACCAAATGCAGTCTTTAACAATAGCTTGTTTTGCGCGGAACATACTTCAATCCGAGTTCCCACACGAACATATTCTGTCAATTTTATTGTGAAATTCAAACGATAAGTGCCGTTTTGACGGTCTTTAATGTGACGCGTCAGTTATAGTGGCGGCTTCAAAGAATAAACATGAATCAACAGCTGAAGGTATGTCGAGGATACATGACACAACATACTGAAACACATCATATGTGGTCACATTTCACCATCAAAGCTGACGTAATGATGCAATCGGTCATGAGACACACAAGAGCCAATGCCATTTCACCATCAAAGCTGATGTAATGACGCAATTGGTCACAAGACACACAAGAGCCAATGACATTTCACTATCAAAGCTGACGTAATGACGCAATCGGTCACAAGACACACAAGAGCCAATGTCATTTCACCATCAAAGCTGATGTAATGACGCAATTGGTCACGAGACACACAACAGCCAATGACATTTCACTATCAAAGCTGACGTAATGACGCAATCGGTCACAAGACACACAAGAGCCAATGGCATTTCACCATCAAAGCTGATGTAATGACGCAATTGGTCACGAGACACACAAGAGCCAATGCCATTTCAGTATCAAAGCTGATGTAATGACGCAATTGGTCACGAGACCTGCTGCCATCTGGTAAGCGCTTCCGTAGCCTGATGGCAAAGACTGAAAGACTCAGGAGGAGTTTCTTCCCCCAGGCCATCAGACTCCTGAACTCAGTCACGTGACTCACTTCACCCCCGCACACGCATAAACATCCAGTTTAAACATTAACATCCACATACTGCCATTGCACTGCACTTTACGTTCCTATTGTTACTGTGTAACAACCTGTAATAAACCTTGCACATTATACTTCTTTATATATACATATATATATATATTTTATGTTAACCACTTATTTTTAAGTCTACAGTTTATCTCACTTATCATATCCACATATTTTTTATATTTTTATTTTATCTTATTTCCAATTTTTATCTTTACTTGATTTATTTATAATCCTACTTATGTTAATACTTTTTATTCTAATTTTATTCTATTTCTATTTTAATTTCTTGTAACTGTTATTTGCACTGTCCATGGAGCGGACCTGTTTACATTTCACTGCCAGTTGTATATTGTGTATATAACTGTGTATGTGACAAATAAAACTCTTGAATCTTGAATCTTGAATCTTGAGACACACAAGAGCCAATGCCATTTCACCATCAAAGCTGATGTAATGACGCAATTGGTCACGAGACACACAAGAGCCAATGCCATTTCACCATCAAAGCTGATGTAATGGCGCAATTGGTCACGAGACATGCAAGAGCCAATGACATTTCACCATCAAAGCTGACGTAATGATGCAATCGGTGCTCGGTGATGGTGATTTCCGTGCCCAACGTGTCTGTGTATGACGCCAAAGGTTTCTCATTGAAAGCCCTGCGCTTTGAAAAGTGACGCCGAGGGGTCCTGACCAAGCGTCAATATGTGATAAGTTGGGAGCGAGAACGTGTTGCTCAGCCAGCTGATAGAAAGTAACACAAAAGTAACGTAACACATTGCTTTACATAAAAAGTAATTTGTTGCTTTTTTGGGAAGTAACGCAATATTGTAATGCAAAGTAAAAAGTAACTTTCCCCAACACTGGAAATATTTTCTATGGAAACAAATCAGCTACTGTTACAAAACGCATAATCCTAACATGTTACAGGTCACAGATTCTGACAGACTGTCTAAGGACCCAGTAGCCAATGGTGACATCAGATCTACAGCAGATGACAACAGCCTCTCCGGAGAAAGTCTAGATAGTTTAACTCAAGGTAAGGATTTTTATTTGTATTATTATTATTTCGACTCTGCAGTGTTTGTCAGTAAATCCTAGGCATGCAACCCCAAACCATCATTGTCTCACATTCTGTTGCATTTAGTGCAAATGCCACGCAGGACTACTTGACACGTAACATGGGTTACTTTCCTCTCTGAGATGACGTAAAGATCATGCAAGATTTCCCAAATTTGTGTCCGTTCATATTCATGTCAGGGTGAAACATCATTGCTGAAAGAAAACGTAACATGTGATTGAGAGGCATGTTTGTCTAATTCTGTGTGTCTTGATAGATATCAGCCCCCAGTTGCACCCCTCCTCATCCCCTCACCCCCTCACCGACACCACTGGCCTCATCACCTGGAGTCGCCAGCTCATGCAGCAAACTCTCATGGATGAGGGCCTCAGATTGGCTAGAATGGTGTCACGTGACCACGCAAGCAAAGTCAGCCTAGGGTCAGAAAAGAGACAGATTTCAGGTGAATTCTGTGATGTTTTATAACATAAACCACTCTTTTCATGCACCTACCAAATCATAGTTTGACACTTAAATTGCCAAAAAAGAGCTGTTTATACCGTCAGATGTTGTTTCTCTACCTCAGCAGGTAAAACGTATATAAGCAGTTACATTTTTTTAGTAGCACGGATATGTTACATATACGTAATAACAGTAAATTATGCATAATTGCAATGCAACTAATCCTAAAACTTAACTCAATAGTAAGTACATGTACACTGTTAGATGAGAAGGTTATATAGTGCATCCTGAAAGTATTCACAACGCTTCACTTTTTCTCCACATTGTGTTATGTTACAGCCTTATTGCAAAATGGATTAAATTAATTATTTTCCTTAAAATTCTACAAACAATACACCATAATGACAACGTGAAAGAAGTTGTTTGCAATCTTTGCAAATGTATTCAAAATAAAAAACGAAATAAATCGCATGTACATAAGTATTCACAGCCTTTTCTCAATACTTTGTTGAAGCACCTTTGGCACCAATTGACCGTTCGCAAAGACCCGCCCCCTTTAGTTACTGTTGTTATGTCCGACAAGCCGTGATCCCACACCACCACACTCATCATGTTCTCACGAGTCACGCAGTAAAAAACACATCGCACTGATCGCAGAGCAAAGAGAGATTACTGACAACGCACTGACAGACAGGACAGAGCAGGTTAATTTTAATATGAAACAAAGTCTCAACTCTAACATTGTCATTTTTTAAAGAAATGTGCAAAATAAATACCGTATTGTGTCTCTTTAATGTGTGGTGACAGATAGCTGTAGTGCCTCACTTAAAGGATTAGTTCACTTTCAAATAAACTTTTGCTTATAATTTACTCCCCCCCTTGTCATCCAAGATATCCTTGTCTTTCTGTCTTCAGTCGAAAAGAAATGAAGATTTTTGATGAAAAGATTTCAGGATATTTCTCCATATAATGGAAGTCAATGCCCTCCAAACGGTTCAAGGTCCAAATGAGAGGTTCAGTACAGCTTCAAAAGGGATTTAAACCACATCAAACGGTACCAGACGATCAATAAGGGTCTTATCTAGCGAAACGATCTGTCATTTTTTTAAAAATAAATAAAGTTTAAGTTTTATAAGCACAAATGTTCACCTTGCTCTGTTCAGTGATGACGTCACGTACGTTGAAAAGGTCACGCTAGACGCAGGCGGAAGTACTGAGTCAGTGTTTACAAATGAGCGGAAGGAGGACCGTATCCACATATTCAAACGTCTTTGCGCCTGCGTCTAGCGTGACCTTTTCAACGTAATTGCGTTTTACGTGACGTCACGAGCGTGCATCAATGAACAGAGCAAGGCGAGCATTTGTGCTTATAAAACTTAAACTTTATTTATTTAAACAAAAATGACCGATCGTTTCGCTAGATAAGACCCATATTGATCGTCTGGTACCGTTTGATGTGGTTTAAAGCTCTTTTGAAGCTGTACTGAACCTCTCATTTGGACCTTGAACCGTTTGGAGGGCATTGACTTCCATTATATGGAGAAATATCATGAAATCTTTTCATGAAAAATCTTCATTTCTTTTCGACTGAAGACAGAAAGACACGGATATCTTGGATGACAAGGGGGTGAGTAAATTATAAGCAAAAGTTTATTTGAAAGTGAACTAATCCTTTAAAGCTGCTTGTGAACAATCTCTTCCTTCTAGTTCATCAAATAAACATGAATGAACTTCAGAAGGAATGTTGTTTCAACTGCGGGAAGACGTCAGTAAACACCGGTTTACAAGTTCAAGTCCACCAACGTTAATCTACGAATTCTCTGTACTGCTTTGCCAGACAAAAAAAGGGCGGATTCGGCGAATGCCGGATTATGATTGGTCAGATCGCCTGTCAATCAAACTCCCAGCGAAGGGTGAATTACAGCCTCAACCTATTTTGGGCAGTTTCTCCTATTCCTCTTTGCAGGACCTTTCAATCTCCATCAGGTTGGATGGGGAGTGTCGGTGAACAGCCATTTTAAGATGTCTCCAGAGATGTTCAACCGGGTCTGGGCCACTCAAGGACATTCACAGAGTTGTCCTGTAGCCACTCCTTTGTTATCTTGGGTGTGTGCTTAGGCTCGTTGTCCTGTTGGAAGATTAACCTTTTCCCCAGTCTGAGGTCCAGAGTGCTCTGGAGCAGGTTTTCATCAAGGATGTCTCTGGACATTGCTGCATTCATCTTTCCCTCGATCCTGACTAGTCTCCCAGTTCCTGCCGCTGAAAAACATCCCCACAGCATGATGCTGCCCCCACCATGCTTCACTGTAGGGATGGTAGTATTGGCCAGGTGATGAGCGGTGCCTGGTTTCTTCCAGACATGATTCTTGCAATTCAGGCCAAAAAGTTCAATCTTTGTTTCATCATGGTCAGAGAGTCTTTCAGGTGGCTTTTGCCAAACTCCAGACAGGCTGTCATGTGCCTTTTATTGAGGAGTGGCTTCCGTCTGGCCACTCTACCATACAGGCCTGATTGGTGGAGTGCTGCAGAGATGGTTGTTCTTCTGGAAGGTTCTCCTTTCTTTACAGAGAAATGCTGGAGCTCTGTTAGAGTGACCATCAGGTTCTTGGTCACCTCCCTGACCAAGACCCTTCTCCCCTGCTCGCTCAGTTTGGCCGGGTGGCCAGCTCTAGAAAGAGTCCTGGTGGTTCCAAACTTCTTCCATTTACGGATGATGGAGGCCCCTGTGCTCATTGGGACCTTCAATGCTGCAGAAATATTTCTGTATCCTTCCCCAGAGCTGTGCCTTGATACAATCCTGTTTTGGAGGTCTACAGACAATTCCTTGGACTTCATGGCTTGGATTGTGCTCTGACATGCACTGTTAACTGTGGGACCTTATATAGACAGGTGTGTGCCTTTCCAAATCATGCCCAATCCACTGAATTTCCCACAGGTGGACTCCAATCAAGTTGTAGAAACATCTCAAGGATGATAAGAGGAAACAGGAGCACCTGAGCTCAATTTTGAGTGTCATGGCAAAGACTGTGAATACTTTTAATACATTTGCAAAGATTTCAAACAAACTTTCAGATTGTCATTATGGGGTATTGTTTGTAGAATTTTGAGAAAAATTATGAATTTAATCCATTTTGGAATAAGGCTGTACAAAGGCTGCATAACAAAATGTGGAAAAAGTGAAGCGCTGTGAATACTTTCCAGATGCACTGTTTATAGAATTTTAAAGGCGCTTCATATATAGAACCTTTTAGGAATCAGTTTATGGATTTAGTTTTTTTTTATTCAGTTAATTTTTCGTTTTGATTAGATGTTATATAAATTAAACTGCATATCAACATCATTAGAAAAAATTGAAAGAACCCATTAAACATGAATGTATGATGCAATAATTTAAGAAATTTTTACTCGTATATAATTTTTTTTGGTTCTTTTATATTTACGTCAGAGCCCTAGGGATCTATTCGCCTTATTCTTCACGTGAGATCGGCGTGGCCATTGTAACTTGATTGTGTGTCATCTGCTTCCATTTATTTGAGCTGTTTAACAACTGTCTGTTATGCTGCTCGATACTGCAAACGGATCAAATTATTTTAATTTATTATCATAATCATAAACACGCTGGTTTGTAGTGCACATTATTTTAACATTCATAGCATTTTGGGTAACACTAAAGCCTTTATGTATAATGCATTATAAAGGTATTCATAATGTACACTATAATGCATTATATCTATTCATAAATTATTGTAACCAAAGTTAAAATGCATTATAATATTCACAGATTCCTTGTTACATCTGAAATGTGTTGTTTGTTATGTTTCAATGCATTATACTTTCTAAAAGTGTATTAATGTATTATATCTGTGGTTACAATTATTCATGAGATCACACAATGCATTATAAAGTAAATTAAAAATATTTTTGGTAGCATATTCAATATTAACTACGACTTTTGCCTCAATAAACTCCTAATTTACTGCTTATTAATGTTAAGTAAGAGTTAGTAAGGTAGTTTTTGTAACGTTTTTGGTAGGATTAAGGAATATAGAATATTATGTGATGCATTATTATGTGCTTTATAAGTACTAATAAACAGCCAATATCCAAGTAATATGCATGTTAATAATCAATTAGTTAATAATGAGAACCCTAAAATAATGTATTACCATACTTTTATATGATTGTATATTGTATAACATAATTTTTAGAAATTTTGGTAACACTTTACAATAAGTTTCAATTGTTAACATTAGTTAACTAAATTAGTTTACATGAACTAACAATAAACAATACTTCTACATCATTTATTGATCTTAATGTGAATCTCAGCATTTACTAATACATTTTTAAAATCAAAAGTTGTATCTTTTAAAGTGCACCTATTATGCTATTTTGAAAAGTTTTGTTTTGGCCTCTCCTACAACAGGTTTACATGCATCCAAGGTCAAAAATGACTTTAATTCTCACATAATATCCACTGCAGCATCAGCTCTTTTCTCTCAGTGTCCGAAACGCTTCCATCAAGGATTCGGTCTCTCTAAACCCCGCCTTTCTGAGAGCCTGCTCTGCTCTGATTGGAAAGATGGCTCAGTCTGTTGTGATTGGTCAGAAAACGAACACTCATTATCTGAATCTCAGCTCTTGACTCAGTGATACGAACAGTAGGCCTAATGATGGCGTGGGTTTTACCGTCTCAATCTCATAAAAGTGGATTTGCTTTGCGTCTTCTCCACATGAACAACACGAGCCAAACTCTTCCAGTCTCAGATACAACTACAGCGTTTGAGGGCGGGGCAAAGAGACGCTGCCCAGCCAATCAAGACCAGAGGCTGACATTATGCAAATCTGTTACAAACATACCGGTACGTAGATTCAGCAGGAAGTGAGACTGGAATCACTGACTATTCGTTTCAGTTCAGAATCAATTCTTTCTTTTAGGAGACAGAACTCCATTTATCTGCACTTTGATCTATAAAACTTTTTATTTTCAAAACAAAATTCATTTTTACTACAGATGATAGTGAAGAGACTAATACACCTTAAAGAGTCTGTGTAGAAGAACAGTGACAAATGGATTTATTGTGCTGATCTGGTTAGCTTATCCTGCTCGTCTTTGAGGATGGAATGAATCAGAGATTGTCGAATTTGAGAAGTTCTTGCAGAGGCAAACATCTCAGTCAGACGTCGTCATTAGGGACTGCAGAATAAAAGAGAAAATGTGTATGGGTGGAGGGGGCCACAGGAAGTACTGTGTGGGTGAAAAATTGGAGCCCCCCTTCCCTGTCTGACGTCAAAGCTTATGAAAATGTGTGAGTGGAGGGCGGATGGATGGATGGATGGGAGAGAAAGAGGGGGTGAATGAGTAGGAGGGAGTGAGAAGGGCGTCGCTTTGACTCAGAGAGACAGAGTAAAAATAAACCATGTGGGCAGTGAAAGGATGCAGTCTCTCTCTCTCTCTCTCTCTCTCTCTCTCTCTCTCTCTCTCTCTCTCTCTCTCTTAATGAGCAAACACACCAGTGCTTCAGTTCAGTGGCCAAAAATGAGCTTTAATCACTTTTTTTTTGTGTCTCCTTCAAGCGAAAATGCAAGTTACTCATTTCATTGCGCTGTCAATCATTCTGCAGTTACATTCCTCAGCATTGTTCTGCCTTCACGTAAAAATAAGAGTTTTAATGTTTTATTGCTGTAACATATTAATGTCTGCTGAAGTGTGATGTTCAGGCTGTCAACATTAATCTGGATACATTTGAAAACTCATCTTTTATATGTTTTGGTCACCCACATCGATGGGACGTTTACTCCACTAAAAACGGATAAGATTTTCCTTTGCATTTTCGCGTACAGACGACAACATTGTCAAAACGATCCCCGTTCACACGGATCCGTGAAAACGACTAAAAACGTTGTATTGCTGCCAGGCCAGTAGGTGGCACTTGTCTTTGCTCTTTATCATCTTTATGGGTCTTCATTCGAAGCCTTATCTAACCTTACATTAAAGTAAAACAATCATTATTTTTGTTTTTTTAAATGCACACTGGTGGTAAAAAATTTGAATAATTTAAAACTGTTAATGTTTTTTTGAAAGAAGACTCACAATGCTGCATTTAAAGGGATAGTTCACCCAAAAATGAAAATTAACCCATGATTTACTCACCCTTAAGTCATCCTAGGTGTATATGACATTCTTCTTTCAGACAAATAAAATCAGAGTTATATTTAAAAAGTCCTGGCTCTTCCAAGCTTTATAATGGCAGTGACTGTTGCTGTTTTTGAAGTCCATAAAAAATGCAAATAATGTCCGTCAAAATTTCCATCATTTTCTTTCCGTCAAAATGTGCTCCACACGGCTCTGGGGGGTTAATACAGGCCTTCTGAAGCGAATCGATGTGTTTGTGTAAGAAGAATATCCATATTTAAAACTTTATGAAGTAAAGTTTCGGTCGACCGCCTTCCGTATTCAATTTATGGAAAAAGTGTTGAAAGTGCCTCTGCCGTTCAAAGGCTTATGTTACCAGGTACACTCGTCAGATGTGGCGTACGCATCTTGAATTGCGAGAAGGCACTTTCAACACTTTTCCACAGAAGGCAATCGGCTGGAACTTTACTTTATACAGTTTTAAATATGGATATTCTTCTTACACAACATAAACACATCGATTCGCTTCAGAAGGCCTTTATTAACCCCCAGAGCGGTGTGGAGCACATTATTTGACGGACTGATGCATTTTTTATGGACTTCAAAAACAGAGCAACAGTCACTGCCATTATAAAACTTGGAAGAGCCAGGACTTTTTAAATATAACTCCGATTTTATTTGTCTGAAAGAAGAATGTCACATACACCTAGGATGACTTAAAGTCCCAGTGAACCGGAAGTTGCAACTGACTTTATTTCAATGCTGTGACGTATTTCCAAGTGAAACGGAATATTGAATAGAGGGCAGGGTTTTACTTCATCGCTCCTCCTCTCCATCTCTAGCTCATAGCAGACTAATGGATGGAGGGGAGTGTTTAAGGATATTCAAACTCAAGCCGTCACACAGTCGTCATCGGAAAGGGAACGCGATTCAAGACCGGAAGTTACTTTTCAGATTTTGATTAAAGATTACCGCGGCAAACAATTTTTTTCTGTGTATTAACTTGCACGGATTAGTTGTTCACCCTAAGACCTGTAATGTGGGCTAACAAATTAAATAAGATCGATTTTGATTTCATGAGGACTTTAAGGGTGAGTAAATCATGGGCTAATTTTCATTTTTGGGTGAACTATTCCTTTAATCGATCAAAAATACAGTAAAATAGTAATAATTATGAAATATTATTACAATTTAAAAGAACTGTCTGAATAGAGCCTTTTATTCCTGTGATCAAAGCTGAATTTTCAGCATAATTATCCAGTCTGCAGTCCATCAGAAATGATTCTGATATGCTGATCTGATGCTCAATTATTAACAATGGTTCTTATTATAATCAATGCTGAAAACTGTTTTTGCTGCTTAATATTGCTGTGGAAACCATGGTTAATTTTTTTCAGGATTCTATGAGTAATTGAAAAAGAAATACACTTTATTGCCAAAAGTATTGGGACACCCCTCCGAATCATTGAATTCAGGTGTTCCAATCACTTCCGTGGCCACAGGTGTATATAATCTTCAAACTTCTTGTTTGTATGTAACTTCAAAATGCTTCTACAAACATTTGTGAAAGAATGGGTCGCTCTCAGGAGCTCAGTGAATTCAAGTGTGGTACCGTGATAGGTTGCCACCTGTGCAATAAGTCCATTTGTGAAATTTCCTCACTACTAAATATTCCACGCTCAACTGTTACTGGTATTATAACAAAGTGGAAGCAATTGGGAACAACAGCAACTCAGCCATGAAGTGGTAGGCCACGTAAAATCAAAGAGCGGGGTCAGCGCATGCTGAGGCACACAGAGCGCAGACTTTGTAACTTTGCCAACTTTCTGCAGAGTCAATAGCTACAGACCTCCAAACTTCGTATGGCCTTCAGATTAGCTCAAGAACAGTGCGTAGAGAGCTTCATGGAATGGGTTTCCATGGCCGAGCAGCTCATCCAAGCCTTACATCACCAAGTGCAATGAAAAGCGTGGGATGCAGTGGTGTAAAGCACGCCGCCAGTGGACTCTAGAGCAGTGGAGACGTGTCCTCTGGAGTGACCAATCATGCTTCTCTGTCTGGCAATCGCATGTATGAGTATGGGGTTGGCGGTTGCCAGGAGAACGGTACTTGCCTGACTGCATTGTGCCAAGTGTAAAGTTTGGTGGTGGGGGGATTGTGGTGTGGGGTTGTTTTTAGGGGTTGGGCTTGGCCCCTTGGTTCCAGTGAAAGGAACTCTTAATGCTTCAGCATACCAAGACCTTTTGGACAATTTCATGCTCCCAACTTTGTGGGAACGGCCCCTTCCTGTTCCAACATGACTGCACAAAGCAAGGTCCATAAAGACATAAATGAGCGAGTTTGGTATGGAGGAACTTGACTGGCCTGCACAGAGTCCTGACCTCAACCCGATAGAACACCTTTGGGATGAATTAGAGAATTAGAGAATCAATCACAAATGACCTTCTAGAAGAATGGTCAAAGATTCCCATAAACACACTCCTAAACCTTGTGGAAAGCCTTCCCAGAAGAGTTGAAGCTGTTATAGCTGCAAAGGGTGGGCCAACTCCATATTAAACCCTGCGGATTAAGAATGGGATGTCATTAAAGTTCATGTGCATGTAAAGGCAGGCGTGAGATCTGGGGAATTTGTCAACACCTCAAACTCGTGTGCATTCCTGAACCATTTTTGCTTTGTGGCAGGGCGCATTATCCTGCCGAAAGAGGCCACAGCCACCAGGGATTCCCGTTTCAGGATTGGGAAAGATCCTATCAGGCTATCAGTGCCAACGATATTTTCAACTTGAATGCAATGTTTTATTCTCCATTATTCAATAAATTAACCTTTATGTTATGCCACTGCAGATTAAAATCTATAATGAATATATTTATTGCATTTATGAAGAAAAGGGCTTACAAATGTGTCCAGTCAATAATAACACAAGTAGATATGCAACAAGAAACCCAGTGATACAAACCCTTCCCTATTCTAGTCTCCCAGTAGACTCCTGAAAACTCTTTACATCCATGCGCAGGACAATCCAGACAGTCAACTGAATGCACACTTTGTCTTGCTTGTTGTTCTCAATGGGAATCTGTCACTTTCAAAGGCCATTTGCTCATTTAAGCGAAACGACTTTTAACAGTTGACACTCGATACTGTATTGTACTTCCAACCCTGGTTATGACTAAAGTTTAAATAAAAATAACTTTGTTCATATTCTCATAGAGACGGAGGAGAAGGTGTCCGAGAGGAGAGGATTGAGTAACAGAAGCATCAGTCCAGCAAACACCAAAGACGATCCATGACGGACGTCTGCAAGTCTCCGTGTTGAACTCAGGTCGGATATCAGCCAGCCACGCGGTTGGGTTCGCTGTGTTGATTAGTCCTGCTCGATATTTTACCACTTGTATGCACCTCACGTTCTATTAGAAGACATTCGGTGGAAAGTTTCAAATGAAATTTAAAGCAAACCACGTGTTATAAATACATTTCATATTCTTGGTCAGGGTACTTTGACTTGACAGTAAAAGCGCCAATGGTGCTGATTTTGTGTAGAGAACGAAACTGCATCTGTATCCATTACCAAACCTTAATTTACGGATGTAGGATGTAGGTTTCATTACATTTTCTCAGTTCTAAACAGAAGTTCATGAGGTGTGTGTTCATATAATCCATCCAATCACAATATATAAACACTTTATGATGTACAGCGGGCAAAACCTTTACATGTTTTGGATTATGAAATTATTGAGAAACCCTGACACTAATTACGTACCGATGCAGTGCATATTAATATATCAACTCTAAATGCTCATATTTTAGGAGATTTCAGAGGTTACAACAATATGTAAATGATTCAAATGAATCATGGGAAGAATATTATTCTCACTGTTTAAAGGTTGAATGGCTATGATGAATTTGTGCATTACGGCTCCAATATTAGAAATCTATCTGTGGCCTCTTTATTGACAGAGTATTTATTTTTTAATTCCTCAATAAATTATATTGTAATGTTTCTGTTTCTGTCTTGTTTCTTGCTAATAGTGTCAAATATATCAACTCTGTGGTTTACATGCAAAACATTGCTGATATTTCCGCCTATGTTGCTTTTTGTCTGTCTCAAGGAGTTACACTACTGCATATGAAAATGTATAAAGAATTTTGAGGTTTCTGTCTCATTCCTGACACACTGATCCACCACCCACACACACTCGCCCCAGTCTCATCTCAACAAACCCAGACAGATGATGCCTGTGATTCACTGGCCCTAAATCATCATCATCCTCACAGATGGGGGAGTGTTTTGGAAACTTGTCCAATTGTTTCAATTTTGAAAAAAAAAATCACCATTACTGGATTAATCAATCTCTAATCATTAAATTGATGCAATGTGCTTGTAAAGGCCAATAATTTAAGGGAAAGGCAAAAATTTAAATTGTCATAATTTGCTCAGCGAAACTTAGTGCTTCCAACTGGATAAACTGGTCAGCATGTGTTTAAAGATGCAGTGTGTAGTATTTATGAGGATCTATTGACAGAAATGCAATATAATATACATAACGGTTTTCAGTGGTGTATAAAGACTTTACACAATGAACCGTTATGTATTTATTACCTTAGAATGAGCCATTTCTATCTACACACACACCACGGGTCCCCTCACAGTTAAGTCCCCATTTTGCGCCGTCATGTTTCTACAGTAGCCCTAAACGGACAAACTTCTCTACAGAGTGCTAGTCACTCTCTGCGGTCTCAGACGACGACATCTTTGTTCTGCGTCGCCCACCGTAGCTTTTCTATTTGCTTTGAAAGGCAGGGGGGAGCGGTGGGCGGTTGCAATTTCATAACTTTCACCACTAGATGCTGCTAAAATCTACACACTGCACCTTTAAAGGGATAGTTCACCCAAAAATGAAAATTCTGTCATCATTTACTCACCCTCAAGTTGTTCCGAACCTGTATGAGTTTCTTCGTTCTGCTGAACACAAAAGAAGATATTTTGAAGAATGATTGTAACAAAGCAGAAAGAGCAAACATTGACTACCATAGTATTTTCCCCCCTACTATGGTAGTCAATGGTTGCTCTATCTGCTTTGTTACAATCATTCTTCAAAATATCTTCTTTTGTGTTCAGCAGAACAAACAAACTCATTCAGGTTTTGAACAACTTGAGGGTGAGTAAATGACAGAATTTTCATTTTTGGGTGAACTATCCCTTTAAAGCAACAGATGATAATAAAATGTCAGGCGATTACATTTTTGTCCTGCGTCGGCCACCGTAGCTTCTCTACTTGCTTCGACAGGGAGGAGTGAGCGGTGGGCGGTTGCAATTCACAACCTCACCACTAGATGCCGCTAAAATCTACACACTGCGCCTTTAAAGCAACAGATAATAAAAGTAGTGGCTAGTAGGATGTAAACAAGACTAAAGAGATTCGCACGTCATGTAAAGATCTTTAATAATCATCCCAGCTCACAAATAATACGATCAAAATAAAAATTCTAACGTTTTTACATTAAATTACGATTCTGAGTATTGTCTAAACGCTCAAAAATGTTGTTTTTCCCTCCATATTTTTAAAACATTTTGTTGACTATACAAATGTTAAGGGAACACTCTTTTGCAAACATTATGATGTTACTTTTCAATGTTTTCTGAATGTTCTGAAACAAGTAGTAATATATATATATTTAAATGTCAGACAAATGTTTTAGAAAAAAAAAAAACAAGTTACATTGATTATTATTATTTATTTATGATTTAACGCCATATCAGCAGCAATGGCTATATTCATGTCAATCATCAGTATTTCAATAAAATAAAATAAAAAGATTACAATCACTTCAATACATTGTTTACAATAATTTAACAATTTTATCTAAAAAAAAAAAAACCCAATCAAAGCCAGACATATATACCAATAACATCAACGTAATAACAATTACATATGATCTTTCAAATGAATATATAATTGATATAAGCAGCAAAGTCTATTATCAGTCAATAAACAGTCACCTTTACCTGTACAGATTTCCACTTGCATTGCATAGCATAGCATAACTTAGCGGTCAGAAAACAGTGTGCACCTTCCCTCCAGCAACACCTGTTCCCTGTAGAAAGGTGCCCACCAAGAGTTACCCCTAATGATGGACACGCACTTCTTCTTCTTCTTCTTTGGGTTTTAACGGCAGCTTGCATCCTTGACGTTGCATTACTGCCATCTTCTGGTTTAGTTATTTCCCATATACTTTAGTCATATTCTTGTCATTAGTCCCGTTTTAGTCAGAATGCAAATCAAATATTTCACTCTCCTACTGCAGTCCATTATACTCTTTACTCCATGTGCTGTTAGTCCTATTTTTTCCATGTATTTTATCATCTATCCTCTGTAATTAAAATTTTGAACAATTCTGGAGACACACATGACACAGTTTAAAATAAAGACCAAATGGCTCTTGATAGAAATTAAAGAGGCGGACAGTAATGAAGTATTTTTTTAAGTTTCTGAATGTTTTACTTTGGAAAACTTTTACTTCCCAACATTTCAAAGCATAATATTGTACTTTTTACTGCACTACGTTTCATATTGAATATAATTTAAAACTTAATTACATTAGAAACGTAGTACTTTAAAGTAATTCAAAGTTTTACTTGAGTACAAGTAAGAAAAAACAAAATTTCTAATGTAATTAAGTATTAAAGGTAAAAAAAAAAAAACTAAACAAAACTTTTATTAATGAAATGTAGTGCAGCAAAAAGTATGACATTATGCTTTGGAATGTGGCGAAGTAAAAGTTTTCCAAAGATAAAGTACAAAATGTACTTGAGTAGAAAGTGTCTGTTTTGTACAAATAGAAATCAGAATATTTATTTTCTGTTTTACCCAAATGTTGTATTTCCAGTACCATACAGTTCATGATAGTGCTGTCTGTCAGTTAAAGATGAAATATTATGATGTGGATCATAACCACAGGTGGTGTGAACGCTGTAAAACCTCATTATATTATCAATGGTATCCCGGCTAACAGAACTCTGGATAACGTTGTGACCAGGTTCTTCTAAATTTATGAAGAAACGTTATTTCAGTAACAATAATAGAACGTTTGTTCAAAGTTATCTGGTATTTAATAATGTTCTCACGCAAAAACATTGTTCATGCAACGTTTTAATTCAGAAAATATATTAATGGGAATTTTTAAAAAGGTTTCTCCTGGAATCATTTATAATTTCTCAGAGGTGGACAGTAGAGACATTTTTACTTTTCTGTGATGGAACCAAATAATTACAAGACAAAACAGGAGATGAATCATAACATGATATGTGCATGCGTAACATTTTTTTTGTTCTTCCTGCTTTATCATATTCCTCCGGTTTCACAGACAAGGCTTAAGCTAGTCCTGGACCAAAATGCATGTTTGAGCGGTTTTACATGCCATTGTTTTGTCTCGAGATGCACAGCAGTAATGTTTTTTTCTCAACAGGCACGTTTATAAAAATCTGCTTAAATGTCCTTATCGAACTAAGGCTTAAAGGATTAGTTCATTTCCTGATAATTTCCTCACCCACATCTCATCCAAGATGTTCATGTCTTTCTTTCCTCAGTCGAAAAGAAAAGTTTTTTGAGGAAAACATTCCAGGATTTTTCTCCACATAATTGACTTCAATGCCAATCAACGGTTGAAGGTCCAAATCAATGAGGCTCTGCACGATCCCAGACGAGGAATAGGGTCTTATCTAGCCAAACCATCGGCCATTTAAAAAAAAAAAAAAAAAAAACTACATTGCTCGCCTTTGGTGGTGTTTTTTTTCCACCGCGTATGAAGTCATCACGTTGGAAAGGTCACGTGTTGAAGTACCGACCCAGTGTTAAAATGAAAGTGCAAAGACTAAATCAAAAGCCCTTTACAAAAATAAAGGTGAAACAACAATGTGGAGGAGAACATGAGTACTTCCACCTACGCCACGTGACCTTGCCAATGTGATGACGTTATATGTCGTGAAGTCGCGCATTTGAGGTTAAAAAGAATATAAATGTTTATTTATGTCTAATCCTTTAATCTAAGCCCTGTCTGTGAAACCGGGCCATTATGTTTTTGCATTACAATTTAATAAAAATAAATCTTGACCATCACTGACGAAACCTTAAATAGTTTCACAATCAAACATATTACTGACATAATCAGTGTGTTCGCTTATCATTGCTCATATCTAAAAAAAAATGTGTGAATTAGATTCCCAGCACCAGTGGCGGCAGGTCAATAGAGGGCGCTGGGGCGCCGCCCCCATCAAAATTCCAGAAATATACATGTATACAAAAATGATATAAAATAAAATGAAAATAAAATTCATTTCCGGCTGTTAGTAAGAGCCTCAGCATTTAATAAAAACTGGCTTTGATGGGTTAACTATTTTATATGTTGTTCAATATGTTTCATGCGGTTTCATGCGTGAGGGACGCCGGACAAATGGATGTCTATCTGAGTACAAAAATCTACGGGCAGCATGTGACCTGAAGCTGGTCTCTAATTGGTTTCTTAAAGATCCTCCTACGGAAGCAGGTCGCTGCATCCCTGGCGAATCAGAATTGGATGCGTGTTATTTTATCCAATCTGATTGGTTCTCATCACCTGTCATTCAACTTTCCACTCTTGGCCACTAAAGCGAAAGTGCGCGGGCGATATCGTCACTCAGACTCCGCCAAAACCTTATTAGGATGATCAGTTTCGTAGAGATGGCAGCAGTTAAACCAAATTCTTTCACAAGGCGTTCGCTGGAAGAAAAAAAAAGGATAAAGGATCCCGGATCAACGCGATTTACAAATCCAGCAGCAGGCCAGTGAAAGAGGGCGCAGCTGCACTCGGAGCTTCACGCCCTTGTTATGAGAAACGTAAGGGCTGGCTGGATGTGCTGTTAGCAATGCCCTTTATTGCTTTCCCTGTCTTTTATTTCAAAGTGTCGGTACTGAAGTTTTGTGGACAACAACGGGGGTAAGAGACCTCAAATATCTGACTGAAGAATGCAAACGTCATGACACTACTGAGGTGACTGACTTTGATCAGAGAGTCATTGAGAAATGTGCTGGCCAGAAAGAAAGGAGAGCAAAATGTATGTTCAAGTAGTCAACATGCTAGTCTGTTGTTGCTGTTTTCTTTTGTTTTTCCTGTGGGAAATGAATGTGAAGACACCGTTTTCTCTTTAATGCTTGAATTTAAGAAAGAGCAACCCCTCCCAAAAAAAAGGCCCCTCCAAATATAATTATCACCAGCCGCCACTGCCCAGCACTGCTTTTCTTCAGGTCATGTGTGTAGTGAGGTGGCGCAGAAATTCTCCGCGGGTGCCCGTGTGTCCAGGAAACACAGCGTGACAGAATTCACACACCTGTGACTGCAGCGTCACTCCAGACATGAACAGCCCTCCGGCTTGACTGATCAACTCGCTGTCCAGAAAAGAGGATGACCAGGGCCTCTGTGGGACAGACAAACACTCTTTTCACACATCAGATGCCTGCTTATATTGTACACTCTTAAGCCCTGATCAGACAGAACACGTTTTTGCAGTGAAAGGCGCCTTTTTTAAATCGTTTTCTGTTGGCAGTGCGCATTAGGCGTGCTGTTTGTGCGCCCCGGGCGCCTCGCGTTTTAACCACCTGCTGCGCCTCATGTTTTTCCAGAAGCAAAAATACATTCTGTCTTATCGGGGCCTTAGGCCATGTGTCCACCAAAACGTCTCGCTGTGGCCGTTTGAGAGTAGAGCTGAAGATCTTTGCCCGAACCCGACCGAGCCCGACGGGACCCGATGGGTTCGGTCGGGTTCGGTCTTAATTTCTATCATTTTACACGGACTCGGGCCGGGCTCGGGTTTGCGCGGTAAAATGAGCAGTCAGGTGATGCGTTTTTTTTATCGTGAAAATGGATGCTGAGGAGGTGAAACGGAGGCTGGCCTATGGCGAGACATTAGGCCTTTTAATATTGTAAATGGCGAGGGGTTTGAAGAGCTGGCACAAGAACTAATCAATGTCGGGGCTGCGTATGGGAGGGTTCCCGTAAACTCTGTTATTCCCCGCCATGTGACAATTGCGAAAAGGTGCACTGAGATGGCAGAAGAAAAGAGGGAAGCTTTAGTACAGAAACTTAAGACTTTATTTATTTCTTTGTTCCAACTTCCAAGTGGCCTATAGCTACGTTAGTCATGAATAAATTATGTTAAAACAATGTATAAATGACTCATTCTTGACAAAAGACAAAAGAGCTGTGTGCGTGCACATTTGAATAATGTCGCGCTGTAAACGGGTTCGGGCTTTTAAAAACCTGTCAATCAAAATGTATTTGTCGGGCTCGGGCCGAATTCTGTCGCGCTCGGTCCTTGTCGGGCCTAACTTTTAAGGCCTGATTACAGCTCTACTTGAGAGCGCTTTGGCAGCACAGCGTTTTTTTCAGTTGAGATTCTTTGCTTTTTATGATACGGAATATCCGTGGAAGTGTTACTAGTATCTCATTTCACAGATAGTTTGTTTCTGTATTGATTCTATATAAAAATGCTGATACAATGTAAAATATTTGCTCTGGCTCTTGTTTTAAATTATTTTGTTCCGTTATTATACTGCTGGTTTTCATCTGTGGCGGTTAGTCGGTGTTGTATTTGTCCCGCCCCTCCTCCACTGTGATTGGAAGGCTGGGTGAAGTGCATTCCACATCCTGTCTGAAAGCCCCATTACGCTCATGGCGTTCTGAAAAACGCTTTGGTGGACATGTGGCCTTAGGGTGTTTCTCAAACGGAAGGCTGCATCCTGAGGCTGTGTCCTTCTTAGTCTAATAAACGAAACTACCCTCATTTAATAAAATAATCATTAGTTATTTTAGGCTATAAAGTTTTAAATATGGATGTGTTTCTTACACAAATGCATGGCTTTGCTTCAGAAGGCCTTTATTAACTCACTGGGGCCGTGAGGAACAGTTATATGATGGATAGATGCACATTTTTGACTGCCATTATAAAGCTTGGAAGAGCCAGGACATTTTTTTATGTAACTCAGACGATTGTGTTCGTCTGCAAAAAGAATGTCATATACACCTAGGATGGCTTGAGGGAGAGTAAATCATGAAAATAATTTTCATTTTTGGGTGAACTATCCCTTTAAATGATTGCATAATACTTTCATGTTTAAGTGATGTTTTATTAACAAATTTCGGGAAGAGCACGTTCAGATAATTAAACCTAATTAAACAGTGGCGCACATTGTATATGTGTTGAGTATCATATTTATACCAGGCTTTTTGGCTCATATGAAATTCATTGCAAATCAATGATGATTGAGAGATGGACAAATAAATGTTCCTCAAAATCCTGATCATTAACATGAAAAAATTTAAAAATATATTTTTTTAAATTGTCAACATTAAAAAAATTATGTATGAATAATCAAGTAAACTAAAGTTGCTTCAGTCCAATAAATGTTTATCTTACATTTACTTTATAAAATAATTTAAGATTTATGAGCAAAAAAGACTTTACTTGATTAAAAATGGCTGAACTATCAATCAGAAGAGAGAAGGCATGAAGTAGTTTGTGTACAACAAGTTTTTCAGCAAAGTTTTGGTCATATTGATCATTTATAGGCCCTAGAAATTTGTGTATTAAATATGATTCAGTATGCTATAATATATTCATAAATAGGCATTATACAGGGTTCCAGACTAACTTTTTTAACTAGGACCACAATGGCCCCCAACTGAAAATGTTAGGGGCACAACCAGAAAATGTAGGGTCGCACACCGTAAATCAACATGCTTAAAACCAAATCTGCAAATTTCCACTGCATTACTAATAGGGATAAGGTTTTAACGGTATTACTACTCTTACCGATACTGCTTATCGATCCGGTACTTTAACGGTATTCTTATCGGTTCTTTTTATTATACTGTATATATTTTTTTTATGAAAAAAAAAACATAATTAAGAACATAATTAACATGGCTTTATAATCTGAAAAGTAAAATATCTATAGCAAAAGAAACAGCAATGTTTGAACAAACATATAAAACATCTATTTGTAAATGGATCAGTGTGCCGGCATTCGGAAGGTCTGCTAACATTAATATTACTTAGAAAGAACAAACATACAGAGACATCTAATAAAGTAATGAAATGTAAAATAACACTGCATAGTTTTCGCTGTATAAATTGATAGATTAATGCTTATAAAAGCTTAAGTTATTCATTCAAGAGATGTGAATATTTTCTATTTGCCTTTTGTTCGATTCGATTTAATGGCTCAATCGTCAGCAGGTTTATTAGACGCTGCCCCTTTAAGACCGAATGCAGAACTAATAATATAATTTTGTCCTATTTCTCCAAACTATTTAAGCCCATTTAAGATATAAACTGTTAAAGTAAATACTCTCCAATCCGGTCTTTTGACACAGGCTATTTATTTGTTGTTTATTTGATGGTTTAGACGCGCACACGAAGCCTAAAATATTAAGTGCAAGTCGGTCCATTTCGCAGCACACACATAAGTCGCCTTGAATTTGGAAACAGCGTCTCTCGCGCGGATTATTGAGCATTTAATAGCTCTTTATTATCAAACACATCCCGCAGTTTAGCAACAGTAGAGACTGCAGTTTACAACAATCCCTGATTCTGACGTTAAGTTTAGGTTTAGGGAGAAATGACAGCGCAAGGCTGTGAAGGTAAGGATGTCGCGCTCGGAACACGGATATAGGAATAGTTTTACCCAGTATTCACCATATCATCTTTTTATAATTCTTGGAAGCCGAAATTGAAAATAAAATTAGATTAATATCACAGCACATCCCTAAAGTTTAAGCAGACTAAACTTTTGTTTAGTTCTCTTGGCCATCGTCACTCATTAAGCTGACTGACGTGTGTGTTCGCTGTAGCTCCACGTGAGAGAGAGAGAGAGAGAGCTCGCTTTCTCTCTCTTCTGGATTGCGAATAGCAAAAATGCATCACGGACAAATGGTTTAATATTATCTCATAGAGAAACAGCTGGCAAAGATAGATTTGCCAGATATAACGTCTATCAATTATAAATAGTAAGTGTATTTTCTTAATTTCTCCAGTACCGGCAGCAGGCAAATTTACTGGTCGCACATGTGAGACTGGATGTAAAATACAGTCGCACACTCTCAAATTTTAGTCGCAAAATGCGACCATTTGGGCGCAGTATGGAGCCCTGTTATACTTATCGTTCCACAGAATTTTACAAAGAATGTTTAGTTTAAATTATGAGAGAATAAATTGTAACGTATTGCCAAACAAGCTTTCTTTTTTCAATTAATTTATACCCCAAACTGGCAACAAAAAAAAAGTCAACAAAATTGTATTATTGTGTGCTAAGAAGATGGAAAATAGCAATAAATAATTTTTCTGATTTCTCTTTATGGTCTTGCCCATTTTAGGGTTAAAGTTGTCCAAATGAAGTCCTTAGCTATGCTAATTACTACTACTAATAAATGTTTTATACACTCACCTAAAGGATTATTAGGAACACCATACTAATACTGTGTTTGACCCCCTTTCGCCTTCAGAACTGCCTTAATTCTATGTGGCATTGATTCAACAAGGTGCAGAAAGCATTCTTTAGAAATGTTGGCCCATATTGATAGGATAGCATCTTGCAGTTGATGGAGATTTGTGGGATGCACATCCAGGGCACGAAGCTCTCGTTCCACCACATCCCAAAGATGCTCTATTGGGTTGAGATCTGGTGACTGTGGGGGCCATTTCAGTACAGTGAACTCATTGTCATGTTCAAGAAACCAATTTGAAATGATTCGAGCTTTGTGACATGGTGCATTATCCTGCTGGAAGTAGCCATCAGAGGATGGGTACATGGTGGTCATAAAGGGATGGACATGGTCAGAAACAATGCTCAAGTAGGCTTCTACCATCTGAATGTCTCAACAGAAATCGAGACTCATCAGACCAGGCAACATTTTCCCAGTCTTCAACTGTCCAATTTTGGTGAGCTCATGCAAATTGTAGCCTCTTTTTCCTATTTGTAGTGGAGATGAGTGGTACCCGGTGGGGTCTTCTGCTGTTGTAGCCCATCCGCCTCAAGGTTGTGCGTGTTGTGGCTTCACAAATGCTTTGCTGCATACTTCGGTTGTAACGAGTAGTTATTTCTGTCAAAGTTGCTCTTCTATCAGCTTGAATCAGTCGGCCCATTCTCCTCTGACCTCTAGCATCAACAAGGCATTTTCGCCCACAGGACTGCCGCATACTGGATGTCTTTCCCTTTTTACACCATTCTTTGTAAACCCTAGAAATGGTTGTGCGTGAAAATCCCTGTAACTGAGCAGATTGTGAAATATTCAGACCGGCCCGTCTGGCATCAACAACCATGCCACGCTCAAAATTGCTTAAATCACCTTTCTTTCCCATTCTGACATTCAGTTTGGAGTTCAGGAGATTGTCTTGACCAGGACCACACCCCTAAATGCATTGAAGCAACTGCCATGTGATTGGTTGATTAGATAATTGCATTAATGAGAAATTGAACAGGTGTTCCTAATAATCCTTTAGGTGAGTGTATATTTATGGTAGGAAATTTACAAAATATCTTCATGGAACATGATCTTTACTTAATATCCTAATGATTTTTGGCATAAAAGAAAAATGGATAATTTTGACCCTTACAATGGGTAAATTGTTGGCTATTGCCACAAATATACCCGTGAGACGCATGACTGGTTTTGTGCTCCAGGGTCGCATTTGATCCCATGATGGAAACCACTAAAAGGGTCTATAAATGAAGCGCCTGACAGAAGCATTTACAGTTCTTTATAGAACCTTTTCTCACGAGAGTGTAGTAAGATGTTTAGCAGCAGGTGTGAGACACAACAAATTAAAAGTCATTCAAGTTAAGGAGCTTAACACAAAGAAAACTAGACACAAGCATGGTACAAACCAGCAGCCGTTGTGAAGTCTGGCTAGCATAAAAATGTTGCTCAACTTTCCTCAGGTCATCCCAGGCACTGTTTTCCTCCGTCTTTATGGGATTGTCGTGGCTACCTTGTTTCTGATCTGGAACGTCCAGGTTAAGATGCAGTTTGTCTAGTCTTCTATCAATGGGACCGAGATCATGAGCAGCTGAAAAACAAACATAAACCTGCCGCTCAAAACAAGCAGACAAAAGTAAGACAAATGAGATACTGATACTGATGGAACATTTCTAAATTAATTACAAAGAAATGGCTTGTAGCACTGAACTGAAAATTACATTTTAAAGCAAGGCCGTAACCATGTCTTAGGCTGCGTTCACACTGCAGGGCTTAATGCTCAATTCCGATTTTTTGAAAAAATGCGATTTTTTTGCAAGGCCGTTCACATTTCCAATTAAATGCGACCTTTTGTGATCTCCTGTGTGAACGTGAAATGACCCAGAAGTGACCCGCATGCGCAGAAGAGTACTCAACGGTCAACGACGTCACTTGTTGTTTACGGAAGTAGCCAAATATGGGTGTCAGCATTGGAGTTCGTTTAGCTTTATTAAAGTTATTTTCGCAACGGAGCCAGCACTATTACAACCTTAATTAACTCCGAAATCTCCCTTCCCTTCCACTGACTGGTCTCAGCATCGTCCGCCATAGTTGTTTATCTTCTCATTCCCGCCTACTTCAACGTACAATGATGACGTTTGTCGCGTATCAACGACGTGCGGGTCGGATACATGTGACCTGGCAGTTCAGACTGAAGACGCATTTCAAAAGATCGGATATGTATCGGATTTGGACCACATACCCAAGTGGCCTGGGTCGCATTTGAAAAGATCGGATCTGTGTCGTTCAGACTGTCATGAAAAGATCAGATACAGGTCGCATAAGGGCAAAAAAATCGGAATTGGGTCGTTTCAGCCTGCAGTGTGAACGCAGCCTTAGACATTGGGCGGGGACCAATGGTTTTGGTTTTGTGGGGTTTTTTTGCGTCGGGAAGGGAAGGGGGTATTGGTCTTATTGGTTTATTTAAAGGAATTAAATGATTAAAAGGGATTTAAGGAAATAAAGAAAAAGAAGTAAGAATGGTAATAGTTCCAGTTCTATTGTAGTTGTAAACTGATGTAAACTATTTGCAAATAATATATATATATATTTAAAAAAAATATGCACACATTCACTCTTATTTTCGTCTGCTTAATATGTAAATGCTTAACTTTTCTTGTCACGTCAAATTCAGCAATGATTTACATAAATAGTCATATTTTCAATTAAAAATTGTGAAATTAGTAGTTTGCATCACTTGATATTACTGTTGGTCACTGAACGTTTTTATCGTAAAACAGTCAAAAATTAAATGTTTAGCTGCTTACATTTTATGACGCACTCTTTCACTGCTACAGAGACAAAGCGTCACGCATCATAATCTGAAAACCACGCCCACCGTGCGGCATAATCTGAAAACCACGCCCACCGTGTGTCATAATCTGAAAACCACACCCACCACGTGTTATAATCTGAAAACCACGCCCACCGCGTGTCATAATCTGAAAACCACGCCCACTGCATGTCATAATCTGAAAACCACACCCACCACGTGTTATAATCTGAAAACCACGCCCACCGCGTGTCATAATCTGAAAACCACGCCCGCCACCTGTTATAATCTGAAAACCACGCCCGCCACGTGTTATAATCTGAAAACCATGCCCACCGAATCAAACCATCTCCATTGACTTTGTATTGCGTGAAGCTGCCTCCTTGTCATTTCTGACTTATAACAAAAAACAGAACAATGTCTAAAAGCTGATATTTGCTGATAAAAGCTGAAGTTGTGCAGCAAACAAGCTGAAAAACTCAGAACACAGAATTTTTTATAAGCTGTCGACCCAAAAAACGAGCATTTAAGGACACAAAAGTGGATACAGGCAATTGAGACAGAGCACGACATGTTATATTGCACTGAGAACTACGCTCACTGGAGGGGAACGTAATCAGAGACAGGAAATGTAATATATAAAACTGACATTTGGATATTTGATTTAACAGTGACAAAATGTTTACTGCACAAGTAGTCATACTGAGTGTCAGGATCCCAAAATGTATCCATTCTTCCTGCTGAAGCTTCACATCTTATTGCCTGTATGCACTTTTTTCTCCTTAAAACCTTTTTTACGTTTCGGTAGCTTATAAAAACTTAGTTCTGGGTTTTTTAGCTTGTTTGCTGTACACCATGTCACATAGCAGGTTTTAGACATTGTTCTGTTTTTTTGTTATAAGTCAGAAATGACAAGGAGGCAGCCACACACAATACAAAGTCAATGGAGACGGTTTGATTGTTTTGATTGGCTCATTCTGACAGTGACGAACGCTGTTAGACCATTGAGGCAGACCAAACTAAAAATTTAACATTTAACTTTTGTCATCTTAACAACAAATAGAGATGTGTGTAATGGAGAACAGCAGAGCAGCATCATCAAATATTGGAGGGACAATTTGACCATTTCGATGTCTATGGTGGTGATGGCCCTGTTTTAAAGAGTTAGTTCACCCAAAAATGAAAACTAGCCCATGATTTACTCACCATAGAGCAAAACCTCAGTTCAGTTGTTATTCTTTCGCTGCCAGAAGCTAGTTATTTTACTTAATAACGTTTTTAACCCCCTGGGGTACTTCGAGTCAAAAATTACGTTTTATAAAAAATCATAGCTTCATCTGAATGGTCCGAAACTTGGTGACTTTATTGGTGCTTGGTATATGAACACCCAAATAAATTGGGGACAGGATTTGAAAAGTCTAAGTGGTTGTAAAAAAAATAGTCACACTCAGGACCTTCGGGTCAAAAATGACCCCCATAGGAAATGAATGGGAAATTGGCAAAAATATGAAAATACAGAGTTTTTTTGTACAAACAATTTACAAATCAGCCAGAATTCAGAAAAAAAGGACTCAACAGTGAAGGGGTGAATCTCTAAAACATCAAGAGTGAAAGACAGACAAAAAAACTCACACACACACACACACACAAAAACACACACAAATGAACGCGTGCCATTCCAAAAGCTAATTGTGTTTTGTGTGTGTGTGTGTGTGTGTGAGTTTTTTTGTCTGTTTTGTTTTTAAAGATTCACCCCTTTACTGTTGAGTCCTTTTTTTTCTGCATCCTGGCTGATTTGTAGATTGTATGCACAAAAAAACTCAGTATTTTCTTATTTTTGCCAATTTCCCATTCATTTCCTATGGGGGTCATTTTTGACCCGAAGGTCCTGAGTGTGACCCATAAATGAAGTACCCCAGAGGGTTAAATATGGATATTTTTCTCACACAAACACATCGCATCGCTTCAGAAGGCCTTTATTAACCCCTGGAGCGGTGTGGAGCATTTTATGATGGATAGATGCACTTTTATGGACTTCAAAAACTACCCATCAAGTCAATGCCATTGTAAAGCTAGGAAGAGTCAGGACATTTTTTAATATAACTCTAATTGTATTCGTCTGAAAGAAGAATGTCATACACTCTAAAAATGCTGGGTTGAAAAGGACTAACCCAGCAATTAGGTTGTTTGAACCCAGCGATTGGGTTGTTTTAAGCAAACATTTAACCCAACCGCTGGGTTAAAACAACCCAATTGCTGGGTTAGTCCATTTTGAACCCAACTTGGGTTATTTTTTAACCCAGCATTTTTTAGAGTGTATACACCTAGGATGTCTTGAGGGGGTGTAAATAATAGGGTAATTTTCATTTTTTGGTGAACTATCCCTTTAAAGTAGACTGAAATAGTATTTTCTTCTAAAAATACTCAAATAATCTTGGTTGTATTTAAAACTACTTTAAAATGTTCATAATGAGAATCCTATACTTTGAGGGTCCGGTGTGTGTGTTCCAGGGGTATGCCTTTGAGATTCATGTTGGTGTCCCGTCTTTCTCTCTGCACACTGGAACGGGTTTTCAAAAATCCTAGTCGGAGCGGTGTCCAACCCTGAGAGTGAACATCAGTGTCATTTAAATCATTTATCATGGTGTCGGCAATCACTGAATACATTATGGTCTTAATTATCCATGAAGTACTGTAAATGTGTAGTTTATTTGAGTCACCTTGTTGTCGTTGCACCATTTCAGAGAGATGTTGTAGCATTGCTGCTTGTTTTAAGCAGAGAGACTGGAGACGGACAAACTCCTGGTACAGCGCTGCATACGCCTCATCCATCTTTATGAGCGGAGGAAATAACATAAAAAAACTAAAACGATTAGAAAGTCTTCAAGCTTGCAGTCATTAACTTCTGTACAGTAAGAAATAGAGAAAGAGAGAGAGATTTCCACCATTATTACAAAAAAAAAACTGGACCCACTTTATATTAGGTGGCCTTAAATACTATGTACTAACATTTAAAGGTGCAGTGTGTGAATTTTAGCGGCATCTAAATTGTAAACAGGAACTAAATAGAGCACCTATTAAAAGTAATTTGCGCCAATGGGATCGCTTGGGGTCCTAATGGAGACCCGATTCGTCACCACAACGGCTTCTGGAACAATAACAAATGTAGGGAGGGGCTTATGTTTGTCCATGGGGAATTGATTGGATGGTTGGATGCGTGTATCTCATGCAAGTGACAGGTTGCCCCGCCCTCGCGAGATGTCACTGCAAGATGGAGGGGAAGTTATTTTGAATGAAGATTTCGAGCAAGTGGCAATCTTTCTGGTCTCTCTCTTGAATCGAACACAGAAGTGACTTAAACTTCAATTCATCGACTGGCAGCTAGAGACAGGCTCCAAAACAGAGTCAATCCCATAGACCCCCCCATGTTAAAATGCCCAATTTTACAGCAGAATTTTTTTTTTTTACAGCCTGGTACAAAAAGTAGTTTTGGTCTATACGGCTGATTTTGCCCTTCCTGACAACTGTGAGGGGGTGAATGTTTTTAAAACTCATCCATTTAAATTATATTAAGCCTTAAAGTTCTGCATAATTAAGGGCGTGGCCACTTGAGTGACAGGTGGATTGCCGTTTGCCGTGGATCGTCTCCACCCATGTCCCGCCTGTTTGCCAATTTTCTGTTATCCGGGAGTGACGCGCAGACAAGATGGCGACCGTTGGCTCCGCCCACTTTGGGCTTCAAAAATCCTCATCAGAAACCTACGGGTGACGTCACAGACACAACGTCCATTGTTTTGTCCAGTCTGATTTCGAGGCACATGAATTAAAAAACATTTACTAATACATTTCTTTATTGTATTACTCTAAGCAGCATTAAAGCCACAACATGGTTTTTTTCCCGCCGCTAATTCAAAACAAAGGCATAGCTTGAGGATGCCTGGATTAGCTTTTATTCTTCCGCTTTACGGTCATGCGTATGCAGCGCTGTTTATCATAATATATACATTATTTGAGTGTGTTGAAAGATATGTTGTAATGCTAATCTGTGAGTTTGCTCTGCACTACTATGAGACACTTGTTCACACTGCAGTAAGAGAATGAGATTAGGCATGGTAAAACATGGTACTCACGGTAAATCAAGAAAACCAGATTTAAACAATAAGACTATCTGTGTTGAGCTGTAGTTTTCTGTCCATGAATAATCCAAACAGTTCACCTGTCTAATAAAACACATATTAAAGCGTCTTTGGTGTTTCCATGGTTTCTACAAAATAAAACCACAAAGCGAGGGTAATATGATGTCATTGATAGGCGACGCACGCACACGGTCCGTGTCCTGGTTAAAATTTCTTTAATATCTCTGGAATTACATATTCTTGGAAACATTTAGGATAATGCAAGTTTTTGGATATTTTAATAGAAAAATCTTACATAATGTGCCTTTAAACTCGGCATCCATACTAATTACTAATAGATTCCATTTAAAAAAAATTTAATTTTGATCTCATTATGATTTTAGGCACCTAATTGCAGCTTCAAAGCTTGCCTTTGCAATTTAAATTTAGCACAAGATTTTTATTTAGTTATTATGACTCAAAAAGGCATTGGTTCTCGCCATAGAACAGAAGAGGGAAGTAAACAAAACAGATTAGGTTTCTGGGTGCCACAAAAATCTTGCTGTTTATTTTACTCTCGTGAAATAGAGGAGAGACAAGTTAGTTATTACAGGTCATAAATGTGTGCGGTCACAAAATTATAACCTCTGACTATTTTGCCCTCTTGACTTGACATTAAAACATTGGGCTACAACCTGTCAGGGTGAGAACAGTAGCCCATCGGTGCGGCTTTTGACAGCTTCGAAATCGAAAGGTATTTTCTGACTGAGCTGACATTTTTCTTGTTGTAGTTACATTCACCGATAGTTAGCAAACAACCATGGGTAAACCTCAAACCATCCGCGCAGTATTTAAACCACAGGTGTTAACCGAAAGCACAACAAATACAGAGCAGCCTATCTTTGTATCACCACATATTCAAGAATAAATCAAACAGTAACAATAGCGTTTCTGCATCGCATTGCTGTTGTTGCCCACAGAGTGAAAGCGTGAAGAGGAAGAACAGACTTGCGTATCCATAACCTTCGTGCGTACTAATATCCATACATTCGTAATCAACTCAATATAATGGAAGATATATTTTGTTTACGTTTGTCACTGTGATGACTGCGAGGCGAGTCCGTATATGCTGTCCAGCGAAGACTTTACAAATAGAAGTAAACAGTAAGTTGGCACTCAGGAAATCAAAAACAGGAACTCGAGCAGGATCCTCCTCCCGGGTCAGTTAAAGTGACCCAGCACAGAAGCAGCCCATTATCTCTCATCACGTCTGTACTCAGTCCACTACAAAACTGTGTGAACCGATTATGTCACCTCCCGGTCACCGTAGGGAGCAGGGCCGTGCAGAGAGTTCTTCAGAGGCAGGGGCTCAAATGTAAAAAAGGGGCAATATGTAAATATATATATATATATATTAGGGGTGTAACGGTACACAAAACTGACGGTTCGGTACGTATCTCGGTTTTGAAGTCACGTTTTACAAAATTGCGTTTTATTAATTTTTATTCAACAGTGGTTTAATAAAAAAAAAAATTGTCTGTCCTTAAATGAATTCAATTATAACTAAAAGTTTCTTAAAGATAATGCTGTAAACTATATAGGGAGCCCTTACATATTGCTTTTAAAGATTAACAACAGAGCCCAAACTATTAGCCTAAATTCATTTGCTATTTATTTTTAGATATAATAATCAACACTCATAAGCTTCACATAAAGCAGTTTTTGCATTAATATGTAAATCTAATTATTATTATTTTTTGATTTATTTGTTGAAATATAATCATTTAGTGGCTGTAATTTTCATGACAGGTTTATTTAAACATGCATTAAATAAACAAGACATCACTAAGAGGCTAAGTGGTATATAATGAATATATATAGGCTAATATAACGAATATATAGGCTAATATAGTGCATGTATTCAGTGAAAGAGTTAATCTCTCTAGTGAACTCACAGCTGTGGACACTGAATGACTTCTGAGGTAAATGTGATTCTACATGACATTGTTTGTTTACAAGCTGTTTTATTGTCTTTCCGCGGTTGAAACACCGATGGAGCGATTACACAACATATGATACGTTTCAGTAAGTTGTAATGTATCCTCAACATACCTTTAGATATATTCATTTCTTTAGGAAGAGATGATCGCGTTCACTCGCGCGCCGCGCGCTGCCTCTTGAAGTTGAACTGATACGCGTCTATCTGTCACGTCACATAATAGAGCTTTAAAACGGCATTTATCGTTTGAATTTCGTGATAAAATGGACTGAATACTTAATATGTTCGTGTGGGAACTCGGATTGAAGTGTGTTCCGCGCTTTAAACAAGCCGACTGTTAACTGTTATAGATTACATTCATAACCGTTCGGTACACGCGCGCACCCTACCGAAAGCCCGAAACGTTAGTTCGTCTGTCCATGTAGTTTTCAACCGATTTATGAATAAGAACAGAAAATTACCGCTCCACTTCACATGCCCAATGGAATTTGAACTTGCTTTGCCAGATTGGTTGGTGTATATACATGACAAACGGGCATTGGTGAATTGTGTAATACTTTAAAATATATAATATATAGATTTGTAATTAAATCAACACATTAGCTCTGATTATGGTTGAAAAAAAATATTGGTTTACATTTTTCCCGTAAGGCCACATACTCTCTGAAAGGACCATATTTGGCTCGAGAGCCGCTTCCGAACAGAGGAAAATCAGCTGTCAATCAAAACGCACGCAACCCATAGCAACGCGTTATGGCAACGCCTCAACAGAAATTGTCCGACTTTTGAGCCGTTCGTTACTATTGTATACATTGTCATCAATGTCATGTTATAATAATCACATTTATTTAGTTTTATTGACCACGATATTATCATTGATATTTGTCTGAGAGGGGCACTTTTCATTCATTTTGAAAAAGGGCAGGGGCTCGAGCACCCAAAGCCCCCCCCTCTGCACGTGCCTGGTAGGGAGTGAGGTTTACCAGCACAGCTATTACTGGATGGCCTCTGTTACATAGGCCTATGTGTTTTTATTATCCCTTTTAAAGGTGCTGTATGTAAGTTTTTCCACTTTACTAAAGCATAAAAATGCAGATATGTAGGAAACATGCTAAATTCACATACTTGTTTCTCAGAAAAACAATGCTACAGCCAGTTATTCTGCTTTGAAATGTGCGTTTAGTGTCAGAATGTCTATTTTTGTTGTGGTCTGTGCAGTACGTACAGCACGCCGCCAGTTTACCCAATAGTATTTCGACACCACTGGTTGCCAGTTGACGGAAAACACAGTGTATTGCTGCAATGGAAGCCAGCGAACAAACTGGGTCAGAGATCGCAGATTCTACCCGACCTAAAAATCCTTAGCATCCATCTACAAATCTATATGAACGAGAGCATATTAAAACACGGATAAATCAACTCATTAAACACTGTGGCTTTCATTGCCAATTGCACTCGTTCCTGTTGTGTCCTCAAGCTGGCAACCCGCCTGTCACACGAACTCCGTATGCAGTAGCCTAGATATGATGCAGGAGCCGCAGGCGCTGTTGTGCTTTCACGTATGCTGCAGTGTGTAACTGATCTGTGGCTGTATACCACAAACACAGCATTTATTCATTATTTTTATTTCAAATCCAAAAGTTGTTAGGCTACTGAACATGGCTTGTCATCATTGCAATTCTCTTGTATACACTCTTTCATAGATGTCACGCTTAAACGTATAAAGTATAAACAACATTTTATTAAATTCCTTTATTCCAATTCCTTTATATTTATATAGCCTAGTACTTTAGATTTATATATTACGTTGCTCATGCAACACAAGTGGCAAAACATTTAAACATTTGTTATAGCCAATGTTAAAATCACAAACATTTTTAATTAAAACTTACAATAGAAAAAAAAGGTGTCTTTTTATTTAGTTATTAAATCTTTTTTTTTATTTTTACAAGAAATCCTGCAGGTCATAAAGAACTTTGTTTTTCCACCTCCAAGAAAGGAGAAAGGATGAGTGCTCTCCATTATGTCTCCTTGTTTAGCTAAATGCCAGGTAAGGTGTCGTTTTCCTTGCTTAACCTGAGGCAAAAAGCCATCTGATGACTTTGAAACAGAGTAGAATTATAAATTATATTCAAATTATATGCATCTGTGGTGAAATTACTAGATTTTCACGTCAATAAGTTTATTTTAATGCAAGCAATGCACTGTCACTTTAATTCAGCGTGTCCAGCACATAGACCGTAAAAAAATATGGACGACGCGACTTCATTCGCTTCAGCTGAAGTAAGTGAAGTCTCCGGAAGTCTGAATATGGCGCTGACATCTTGTGCAGATTTGGGACCTGAGTCTGTGCAGTAGAGAGCAGGAAGTAGAGGCGCGATATCAAAAGCCTGCACACACTCTCGCAGACGCAGAACAATTCATTATGTTGGTGTGAAATAAACAGTTATGGAAATGTAGAAATTAAAGCTAAAGCTCCACTCTCCTCCCGAAAAAAGATTAAAAAAAAGTTTTTATAGCATCAAATAACTAAAGAAAACCAAACTTATTTATAACCTATACTGGGACCAGCCACCTGGCGGCGATCAAGGTGCATTGTTCTGCGCGTAGGCAGTTATTTACAGGAGTACTGCAGAATCTGTGTATCATTCGTTCAGTCGTTTTTGATTTAATATTGAAATTAGAGAAATTAGAAAACAGCTCGTTTTTCGTTTTTTCAGAAAAACAAGATTTCGGCTTGATTTTTCGTTTTAAATTAATAAACAGTTTGAATATTCGATTTCTACAAGTGGACGGGAATTATACGCCCCTTTCTGCTGATTGATTAGCCAAAGATCAAACTATTCCGTCATCAGTTCCTCCTCAGCTCCGCACAGCAGAATAAAAGTCCTGCTCTGCTACAGCTGTACGGATTCTTAACGCGTTTATTAGATTAGATTAGATTCAACTTTATTGTCATTACACAAGTACAAGTACAAGGCAACGAAATGCAGTTTAGGTCTAACCAGAAGTGCAATAGCAGGAAGTGCAGGATATACAATGGATGCGTAAGTGCAGGACATGGATATGTACTGAATATGTATAAATATGTATAAATAGAGAGACGTTATTACTATAAACAGAACTGAATTTACAGGTGAATGTACAGTGAATAAATATACAGATGGCTATTACTATAAACAGAATTTACAGGTGAATATGTACTATGAATACAATATACAGATGGCTATTACTATAAACAGAATTTTACAGATAGAGGTATACAATAATATGTTAGGCTAATATGAGGAATAGCAGTGGATTAGGGTAGTGCAATAAATTATGGACAGAGCTATCCGGAAAAAAAAGTGTAAAGTGCAGTGGAAAGTGGTTGCATATTACATTTAGAAGTACAGTGCAAAAATGCAAATGTAAACATTGGTACTATAAATACAGTCGGCAGTGCAAATGAGCATAATCCAGTTAAGATATGGCAGTGCAAGATGCATATGTAAACAGTTGTTACTGTAATAAACAGTCGGTAGTGCAAATAACAAAGTGAAGGAAGATGTGAGGTAGGAGAGTTATCAGTATATGAGGGAAGTGGATCAACGGGGGTTTGAGTTCAATAAAGAGACAGCTCTGGGGAAAAAACTGTTCTTTAGTCTGCTGGTCCTGGTCCGGTGGATCCTGAAACGCCTGCCGGAGGGCAGGAGAGAAAACAGTCTGTGGGCTGGGTGAGAGGAGTCCTTGAGGATGCTGCGAGCTCGATGCAGGCAGCGTTTCCTCTGGATGTGTTCGATGGCAGGCAGTGGAGTCCCTGTGATGCGCTGGGCAGTTTTCACCACCCGCTGCAGTGCCTTGCGCTCCGCAACAGAGCAGCTCCCATACCATACTGCCACACAGTTGGTCAGGATGCTTTCTATTGTGCAGCGATAGAAGTTCACCAGGATAGCCGAGGAGAGCTGATTCTTCCTCAGTGTCCTCAGGAAGAAGAGGCGCTGGTGAGCCTTCTTGACCAGGCTGGAGGTGTTGGTCGTCCACGACATGTCCGCCGAGATGTGGGTCCCCAGGAACTTGAAACTGGAGACACGCTCAACAGCCATTCCATTGATGTGGATGGTGTCGTGTGTGCCTCTTGACTCCTTCCTGAAGTCCACGATGAGCTCCTTCGTTTTGGTGGTGTTGAGGAGCAGGTTATTATCAGCGCACCATGTGGCCAGGTGCTGAATCTCTTCCCTGTAGGCAGTCTCATCGTTGTTGCTGATGAGCCCGATCACCGTAGTGTCGTCCGCAAACTTGACGATAGAATTAGATCCATACACAGGCTTGCAGTCGGCGGTGAAGAGGGAGTAGAGAAACGGGCTTAGCACACAGCCCTGTGGTACACCAGTGTTGAGAGTGATGGACGTGGAGCAGGTGAATCCTGAACGAACATTCTGGGGTCTGTCAGTTAGGAAGTCCAAAATCCAGTTACACATTGAAGTGTTGATGCCCAGGTCTCCAAGTTTGGCTATTAACTTGGATGGGATGACAGTGTTGAATGCGGAGCTGAAGTCAACAAACAGCATGCGTGCATACGTGTTCTTATGGTCCAGATGGGTGAGCACAGAGTGCAGTGCCATGGAAACGGCATCCTCTGTGCTCCTATTGCTGCGGTAGGCAAACTGGTGTGAGTCCAATGTGGATGGTATAGAGTCTTTTAGGTGTTCCAGGACCAGGCGCTCAAAGCACTTCATGACGATGGGTGTGAGTGCTACAGGGCGGTAGTCATTAGGGCACCTCGGGTTAGAGTGTTTTGGCACTGGCACAATGGAAGTGCGTTTAAAGCATGAAGGTACAGCTGCTTGGGCAAGAGACAGGTTGAAAATGTCTGTAAAAACCCCAGCGAGCTGCTCCGCACATGCCCTGAGCACACGTCCAGGGATGTTGTCTGGTCCAGCAGCCTTGTGTGCGCTGATCCGGCTCAGTGCCTTGCAGACATCTGTGGAGGAGAGTGTGATTGGTGGGTGGTCAGCTGAGGGTTTGAGCTTGGTGGCAGTTTCTCTGTTGTCTCTTTCAAAACGAGCATAAAAGTTATTTAGCTCGTTCAGGAAGTTGACATCAGTGGCTGCGGTGGTGGAGTGGGTGGGTTTGTAGTCACTGATAGCCTGAATGCCCTGCCACATGCGTCGAGGGTCAGAGTTGGAAAAGTGACCCTCTATCTTTAGCTTGTAGCAGTGCTTGGCCTTTTTGATGCCCCTCTTCAGGTTTGCCCTGGACGTATTGTAGGCTTGTGCATCACCTGATCTGAAGGCAGTATTGCGTGACTTCAGCAGGAGTCGAACTTCCCTGTTCATCCAAGGCTTCTGATTAGGGTATGTGGTGATCTGTTTCTGGGTTGTAACACTGTCGATGGTGGTATTGATATGATCCAATACAGAGGAAGTGAATGAGTCAATGTCCGTGTGAGCGCCACTGGTGGCTTGAGAAGCAAACATACTCCAGTCTGTGTTTAGAAACCTTTCCTGGAGTGTGGAGTCTGCCCCCGCAGGCCACACCTTGATGGTGTTTACTGATGGCTTCACACGGTTGATGAGGGGTGAATATTTGGGTGATAGAAACAAAGAGAGGTGCAGCTACATTTCATATGCTTCTCATCAAACAACCAGACTAACGAATGGCTCGACACAACCCGTACCGTATTAAGTAAACTAAATAAATAAATAAATATTTTAAACACTAATACATAAAGGAGAGAATAATGTGTTGCAACCAGACAACCGGAGAACAACAGAGATATTAAAATACATACGCTACTCTTTTATGATAGGCTACTTCTATTTTATGACGTATGCCTTGTGTTTTATTAAAATGGATTATAATTGATATATCAAAAGGGTGCTTGTGCGCAGCGCAAGCTGCTCCACACTCGCACACAGAACTGCAACACAAGATTTTCATTAAAGCCTGTAATAACTTGCCATTTCGGTTTGTTTCTCACCAAACCCTACAGTAAAGGCCTACCTTCAGAGCGCTTGGAATATATGGCACGAGTTGCATATATGGATTATGTTACGACATATTTGCATCCGCTTTAAAAAAAAGAACAAAAGAGAAACATTTGTGTGTGTGTGTGTTCCGAAAAAAAAGGTAATAAGCATAATAATATCAAGGTAGTTACCCTAGTTCACTGTTCCAATAAATTGCGAAACATAACACTGGAATAGTTGTGCTGCTTAAAGGGCAAATTGCAGGGCATCCCCCCGCGTGAAAAATAGGCGACGGTTCTATTTCTAGCTTGCACGTGTTTTTGGCACGGCTCGGGCGTGTCACGCAGGCAGTGTGCAAGCTCTAACCTGTTAACATGTCATGGGAGCCGCGGACACGCCACGCTGCCAGTGTGTAGCTGGCCTAAAGGATGATATTAAATGTATAAACAGCCACACGCGATGCTTCTTTGCCGTTGTTTTTACGTGAATCAATTTCAACATTGATGAATAACAAGTATGTAGGCTACATTAACACTAATGCATACAGTCTCACATTTTTCAAAGAAAGTTTGGAATTTTGTGCTACTAATGTAAATATTTTATTGTATGTACATTCAAGTTCACTCAAATACATACTCATAACTTCAAACATCCTCACACTATCGGTGAATCGGCACAAAATTAAATAAAGTGCCTAAACGGGTACTTAGTGGGAATGACGTGTTTAACGGTTGGGGTTAAAAGGACTTTAAAGGATTAGTTCACTTCAAAATGAAAATGTCCTGATAATTTCCTCACCCCCATCTCATCCAAGAAGTTAATGTCGTTCTTCAGTCGAAAAGAAATACACGAACATCTTGGTTGAGATGGGGGTGAGTAAATTAGTTAAGTTATCTCCTGAGTGTTTCTGTTGAGCACTATTTTTGTTACTCATCTCATTCGTTGTGCGTGCTTCACTACAGCCGCCAATATGTCAAAGATACAACCCTAAAATAAAAAAAGACAGCATGCTCAAGCATATCTGTTTTTTCTCATTATAGGAGCTACGTTGCCCAGTACCGTTTTCATTACAGGCGTCAGATCCGCCGTCTCCTTGGAGTTGGAGTTCTTTTAACTGTTCCTTCAATTCAATTATTTTAACCCGGGGTTTGAAAAGCAATTTCACACTTTGATTACAATATATACACGTTTATGTTACACATGTCTGCACATCCAATTCATGTACCATATCAGGTGTGATTTTATATAGTAAAAAAAAAAAAAAATGAATAACTGTAATTGTCACGGGTGTGTACAGGAACAGGCAGAAGACTCAGGAGATGCAATCCAAACGTGTTTAATAAATAAACTAAAGGCAGGCAGACAGGCAACAGCACAACTAAGCATAACGGTGACCAGACAAACAGTGAGTGGACCAAAGGAACTTAAATAGCAAACAGAAGCGAGATAATTGACTAAACACAGCTGAACAGAACTTAATGAAGGTAACTATGGGAACAAAGGACTGGCGGGGAAACTGTGACAGAGGAACACGTGACAGGATGAAAACACAACTGAAAGATCAACTAAACAGACAGACGTGACTCTAATCTGCATGAGTTTTAAACAAATTTATTTTTCACAGAACCAAAGGATCCATTTAAAAGCGATAAAGCCATTTTCTTGTAAATCAGAGCACTGAAACACAATATCATACGTTTTTATAATTTATACAGTAAAAGGTAAACATTTTAATAATTAAATAATGTTTTTGAAATAATTGAATAATGTGGTAATCGTACAGACCACTAGCTCTCAATCAATGTTCTTTTTGCCCACTAGATTTAAAATTCTCTCAATAGGCAAAGATGTTTGCAATGAAATCCCGAAACCGCTTGGCATATTGTTCAGGGTGAACTGTAGAGATCTCAGCCCCAGCCTTTAAATAAAAACATGCAAATGAAAAAAACAGAACATTAAACAGTAACATGTAATAAGCTTTAGAATATTTACAGCTCAGTTTAGCCTTTTTACAATAACTGTGTAAAAAGTAGGGGTGTGACGACACACTTATGAGACAAGATTTTTGCAGAGTATTTTTAAGAAATCCTCAATGACAAAATTCATGACTGGAAAAATAGTCTGCAGGTGCATTTTGAAATGTTTTAAATAATCATGTAATACATTTTATTTCAGTTCTACTTTCTGAAAATTATGGGATCTGAGGAGGTTTGAGCGATCTCTCCCGTCTCACTATACTGTTATCATTTTAACTAGAGCAACAGAGGGAGTTTACGAGAAGAAAACAGGACTTATGAGTTATACAAGTTAAACGAAGTGCATGTTTTTTATGACATATACCGATCAGGCATAACATTATTACTAATATTGTGTTGGTCCCCCTTTTGCTGCCAAAACAGCCCTGAGCCATCGAGGCATGGACTCCACTAGACCCCTGAAGGTGTGCTGTGATATCTGGCACCAAGATGTTAGCAGCAGATCCTTTAAGTCCTGTAAGTTACGAGGTGGGGCCTCCATGGATCGGACTTGTTTGTTCAGCACATCCCACAGATGCTCAATTGGATTGAGATCTGGGGAATTTGGAGGCCAAAACTTGTTGTTGTGCTCCTCAAACCATTCCTAAAGCATTTTTGTTTTGTGAAAGGGCGCATTATCCTGCTGAAAGTGGCCACAGCCACCAGGGAATACCGTTTCCATGAAAGGGTATACATGGTCTGCAACAATGTTTAGGTAGATGGTACGTGTCAAAGTAACATCCACATGGATGGCCAGCAGAACATTGCCCAAAGCAGCACACTGCCTCAGCCTGCTTGCCTTCTTCCCATGTGCCATGTGTTCCCCAGGTAAGCGACGCACATGCCCCTGGACATCCACGTGATGTGAAAGGAAATTTGATTCATCAGACCAGGCCACCTTCTTCCATTGCTCTGTGGTCCAGTTTTTATGCTCTCGTGCCCACTGTTGGTGCATGGGCACCCTGACTGGTCTGCAGCTTTGCAGCCCCATACGCAACAAACTGCGATGCACTGTGTATTCTGACACCTTTCTATCAGAACCAGCATTAACTTCTTGAGAAATTTGAGCTACAGTAGCTCGTCTGTTTCACCGGACTACACAGGCCAGCCTTCGCTCCCCACGTGCATCAATGAGCCTTGGCCATCTATGACCTGTCGCCGGTTCACCACTGTTCCTTTCTTGGAGCACTTTTTATACTGACCACTGTAGACCGGGAACACCCCACAAGAGCTGCAATTTTGGAGATGCTCTGACCCAGTCGGCTAGCCATCACAATTTAGCCCTTGTCAAACTTGCTCAAATCCTTACGCTTGTCCATTTTTCCTGCTTCTATCACATCAACTTCAAAATGACAAAACGTTCTCTTGCTGCCTAATATATCCCACCCACTAACAGGTGCCATGATGAAGAGATAATCAGTGTTATTCACTTCACCTCATAATGTCATAATGTTATGCTTGATCGGTGTATATGTGGATGCATACGTCTGGTATCAACAAAGGCAAAGGGAAGAGACAGCAAATACATAAAATAAACCAAATAGACACCAAATAAATCCACGCTTATAATCATATATGAATTGTTTACATTCTTCAAGCAGTCTCTGGTATTCCATAAACGTATTTATCATTGCAATGGTTAGCATCAGTAGCCTTTTGCATCGCATATAAATATATTTCTGCCTCATACTGTGATCAGAATCCCTATCGGATCGCAAGGAAGTTATTTCAAACAGTCGCTGGTATCTGAAAGTGAGTTTTGCGCTGAATAATTGTTTAAAATGTCTTAAATATTGAAGTTAGCTGGTAGCCTGTTATAATAACAGGGGAAATGAGCAGCGGTGTTGACCGTTTTCAGACTCCTTTGTTCATGGCCACTCCTCAAGCCCGAGCTGGCCCACTTTGGACCAAGATATTTGGCGGGCTAAAAACCTCTGGCCCGACAGTGGAAACCAGCTATTAAGTATTACTTACACCGTGCTTGACTGTTTTTGCTGCATGGGCTGCTTTCTTCTTGGTATCATACTGGGTCAAAATGTCTATAAGACCCATGAAGTACACTTCTCTGTGTGGGGCACCTATAGATCAAGGACAGGCAAACACAAGACTGATAAATGTAATGTGAGGATTTAATCAAATTCAAATGTCATTCACCTTGGTTAATAATCTGAATCTGAAAAAACAAATGAGGTAAGATGTACTCATAACACAAAATGAGTAATGGACAATTATTTTTTGAGGAATGCAAAAACCATTACCTTCATGAAAAGATTGCTCAATGGGTTCAATATTATAGAAAAGTTGGGTACTGCTACATAAACCATTTATTTGAGTTTTATTCCATTTGCATTCATTGGCAATTATGTATTTCAATGTTTTCATGTAGAGCGTGACATGTAAATAATGTTGGATGAGACTGGATTGTGACTCACCAACTGCACTCTGGATGGCATACACATCAACATAAGGGTCAAACTCTCCTGGACCAAGAGGTTTATAAGAGCTCATGTACCCTGCAATTCCCTCAGGGGAAGAACCGAAAGACCCCACGGCTGTAGAGCATTGGTCATTCTCTGAATCCTCCTCCTCTTCACTTAAAGAGTCTTTCATTTCTACCTCTTCTTCTTGCTCTGCCCTCCCGACATCATGAATGCCCAGCAGCAGGCTGTAGTCCATGATCTTCAAACGCGCAAGAAACTGCATCCAAACACATACAGATACACAAACAGAGTATTAGGCCCTGTTTACACCTGGTATTAAGATGCGCTTTGGTTGATCAGATCACATGTAGACGAGTGAGATACATTCCTGTTTGGTGTTTTAATCCATCACTTCTTTCTTCGGGGGGAGGTCATGGAAGGGGAAATATATGGGCTTTTTCAGATATTTCGTTCTAATGGATGAAATAAGCTTTTTTATCTTCAAACCGAACTTGGGTCTCCAGCCGACAAAGTTTAAATCCCGTCTGGCTAGTGCGCTTCCTACAATGTTTGCGCATTAGGCATTGTGCATTAATGTGCATTACGTTTTCAAACTACTGGAAGTGGTTGAAAGTGGACAAGCTAAAAACCTTTAACACCCTGTTTACACTGTATTTAGCATCGTCCACTTGTGATCCAATTGACCAAAACACATCTTAATACCTGGTGTAAACTGAGCCTTTGTTTCAGTATGTCAGTTACAAAAAGTTATTTGGGTCTAGGAAAACTTCACTTTCACAGTGGGTAAAATCAACCAATCAGTCAAAGTACATTTAATCCAAATGTAATATTCTGTAAATTGTCTCATTAACTCCTCTCACCTCTACATCCCTGTTCAGTTTATCCAATAGCGTTTCTTTCTCCTCTTCACTGATGTAGACTCGCTGCATGTTGTTTCTGAAATCTACATCCTTGAAGGTAGGCAGCTCTTTCACCTGGGTTTTCAAATGACTTAAGCAATTATTATCAAGAAAAAATTTTCAACTTTGAGAAACTTAAACCTCTTTCAAGAACAGCATACAAAAATGCCTTTTTAACATAATGAAAAGGTATAGTGTATATGTTTAGTATTAAGGAGCCGATACAATTACAACCATTTAATTTGAATAGGCTATAAAACTAAATGTTTTAGATTAAAAATTACATAATATTTGTGAGGAACATGAATGTAAACATGGTTGCATCATCTCTCACCTTTTCTTTATCACTTGCTTCTCGAGAAACCAACGAGCCCTATAATATGAAATATTCCTGCTAATTTATTTAGATACATGACAATAGATGATCCTTACAAAATAATAGATGTTCTACACAAATATGATACAGAAGCTCTTATTTAATAGGTTGCCTTAAATATGCAAGTAGAGTGAAAAACATTACAACGTCTATTGTGATCTTTCAATTTTTAAAAAACGTATTTTGCACTTATTGGGCCCTATTTTAACGATCTGAGTGCATGGTCTAAAGTGCACGGGGCAGGTCCACTCAAGGCGTGTCCGAATCCGCTTTTGCTAGTTTAACTACAGGAAAAATGGTCAGCGTGCCAGGCACATGGTCCAAAAGAGTTGTACCTAGTCTCTTAATGAGCCATCAGTGTGTTTTGGGCATAACGTGCAATGAACCAAGTCTAATCTTCCATTCCCTTTAAAAGTTAAAAGCCAGTTGAGCTCGCGCCATGGTGGATTCGATATTTACATGGCGGATTATAGACACCCTCAACCTGACGAGTCAGTTTAAATACATGTGTGTGTTGCAATTTCATTCGTCATTACTGCAAATAGGTAATTCTGATACATGCAATAACTATTATATTACTATTATATAATAATATAATCATTTTGAACTATTTGCAAATAATATTTGTATTAATTTGCATTAAAATATGCTCATGTACTTTTATTTGTATGCTAAAAAGTCGAAAAGTGAAACGTTGACACTCAGTTAGGAATGACATGAATCACATAAAGGCATCATGGACATGCACGAGGGTAGACCTGACCCATAGCTCCTCCGGGAGGTCCAGGTGGCGACAGACCTCGCTCTCTGGGCAATGAAAGGCACCGCTTTTGCAGTCGGTCAGGCGATGTCCACTATTGTGCTCCAGGAGCGACATCTCTGGCTCAACCTGGTGGATATGAGGGAGACCGATAAATATTGGTTCCTGGACTACCCCATTTCCCAGGTTGAGTTATTCGGCGACACGGTCGAGAGCTTTACCCAGCAGTTCTCGGCCGCCCAGAAGCAGACGGAGGCATCCACTTCACCTCCGTTTTGAAAGAGTGTGCTCCTGTTTTACAGGCGGAGATCGCAGTCCTACTGGCTAAGGACGCGATAGAGCCGGTCCCTCCAGTCGATATGAAGACAGGCTTCTACAGCCCGTACTTCATTGTACCCAAGAAAGTTGGTGGGTTACGGCCAATCTTGGTGTTCACATTCTCAACTACCCAGACAACTGGCTGATCCTAGCCCAGTCGAGAGAGCAGTTGTGCGAACACAGGTACATGGTGCTCAGTCACCTCAGCTAGTTTCTACGGGCAGGTGTTCCCCTAGAACAAGTCTCCAGGCATTCTGTGGTCTCCATGGATGCCTCCGCCACCGGCTGGGGGGCCACGTACAACGGGCTTGCAGTTTCGGGTCTGTGAACGGGACCTAAACTGCAATGGCACGTCAACTGCCTCGAGTTGTTAGCAGTTCGTCTTGCACTGGGCCGCCTCAAGGGGCCACTACGAGGCAAGCACGTTCTGGTCCATACGGACAGCACTGCGATCGTTGCGTACATCAACAAACAGGGTGGTCTACACTCCCGTCGCATGTCACAACTCTCCCGCCATCTCCTCCCCTGGAGTCAGAAGCATCTGAGGTCGCTTTGCACCACTCAGATTCTGTGCCTGCTCAATCGTCTAGCCGGTGAGCTCTCACGACAGCAAGTGCTCCTGGGAGAGTGGAGCCTCCATCCTCAGGTGGCCCAGCTGATCTGGAGACGCTTCGGGACCGCAAAGGTAGATCTATTTGCTGCCCCGGACACGTTGTTTTACTCCCTAACCGAGGGGACCCTCGGCACGGATGCGCTGGCACACAGCTGACCCCGGGGCCTATGCAAGTATGCATTTTCCCCAGTGAGCCTTCTAGCACAGACTCTGTGCAAAGTCAGGGAGGATGAAGAGCAAGTCTTGTTAGTTGCGCCATACTGTCCCAACTGGACCTGGTTCCCGGAACTAGTGCTCCTCGCGACAGCACCTCCTTGGCCCATTCTTCTGAGGAAGGACCTTCTGACTCAGAGACGGGGCACCCTATGGCACCCACGTCCAGACCTCTGGAAACTCCATGTCTGGTCCCTGGACAGGACGCGGAGGTTCTAGGTGGCCTACCACAGACTGTGGTCCCTCTATGAGACGCCTCTATGCTTTTAAGTGGAACCTGTTCGTCAAGTGGTGCTCTTCTCGACGACAAGACCCCCGAAGATGTTTGATCAGTTCTGTGCTTTCCTTCCTGCAAGATGGGTCTCCATTCACCCTTAAAGGGGGGGGGAAACACTCAGTTTCAGTCAGTCTCATGTCAATCTTGAGTACCTATAGAGTAGCACTGCATCCTGCATATCTCCGAAAAGTCTTTATTTTTATTATAATTATAAAAGAAAGATGCGCTGTTCCGAGTCTTTCTGGAAAAAGCCGTGCGGCTGGGGGCGTATCGTGTGGGCGGAGCTAAAGAATGTCGAGCGCTCGCCGCTGTTACTGTGTTGAGTGCGTCTGAAAGCTGCGTCATCCCTAAAAGCGGGGAAAAACTTTATTCAACATAAAAAATGGCTTTTAATCAGATACAGCCATACATCTATGATCCGGAATCAGACCCAGAGGCTGAAGTTGAACAGGAGCAGCAGCAAAAACGACTAGAGCAGGACGTCGACTATGTGGTATAAGTTACACTAACTATATAATATGTTTAGCGGCTTGTGTTATTTAGAAAACCATGTCAAGCGCGAGTGTTACAATGTGTGTGTGTGTGTGTGTGTGTGTGTGTGTGTGTGTGTGTGTGTGTGTGTGTGTATGTGTGTGTGTGTTTACGCGTGGTTTGTGAAGACATGATTTGTAGTAAGCGGACTGGTTTTGCGCGTCAGGCTAGTGTTTACATAGAAAGACATGGAATAGTAGCGCATTTGAATGAAGAACATTGCTTATTTAGTTCAACATATTTCCCCATTCTTTGTGTATTGTTGTTTGGAGTGCTTTTACAATACACAAACATACACATATAGTGGCCAGCTAAACAAATGTACACACACTATACATCGCATGCTCCATTGATCAATACGTGATCATGTTTGGGCTACTTGATGGGCATAGGCAAAAACAGACATTTGAAGCAGTCAAACCTGCGGTTCCAACGTTGGGACCTTTATCGTTGGGACAGCTCCATCCTTCAGTATTAGGCGATCTGAAAATCCGGCGTCGAACTGGGCCTTGTTTATAAAACAATCGGCACCGAAATGCAGGGAACAGACATAAATATTTGCGCAACTCAGTTGTTGATCCGGAAAAGCAAATTCCATCTGTACGAGCCAGCGCTCTGATGGGCGTAGCCTATTGCTTTCACGCTCTCTCTCTCTCTCGCTCGCGCTCTTCCGGTAGAATTGTCCGTACGGCCCATACAAGGAAATTCCGCCCTGTTGACGTCAAGCGGACCCATGATCGAAAAAAACTTTCCGAAACTTATGACTAACAGGAAGTACTAATTTTGGCAAAGAAATACTCCCATTAAACGTCCACCTTAGCTTATGAAACGGTGTCCATGTTTAGCATGGGAATCCAAGTCTTTAACAGTGCCAAAAGATCAGTATGCATGAAACAGCATTTCACCCCCCCTTTAAAGTGTATGTTGCCGGTATCGCCGCACATCATGATGTAGTTGATGATAAGTCTTTGGGGAAGCACGATCTGATAGTCAGGTTCCTGAGGGGAGCAAAGAGACTCAATCCGCCTCGCTCTCACTCTATACCCTCTTGGGGTTTGTCTCTGGTGCTAACGGCACTGCAGAGAGTGCCCTTTGAACCATTGCAATCAGCAGAGTTGAAAATCTTGTCTTGGAAGCTCCTGACTGCATTGGCTTCCGTTAAGAGGGTTGGGGACCTGCAGGCATTTTCGGTCGACAAATCATGCCTTGAGTTCGGGCTGGCTAACTCTGACGTAATCCATGAAGATATGTGCCCAAGGTTCCCATCTGCAAGCACTGCCCTTGGAGGAGGTAGACTCAGACCTGGCTTTTCTCTGTCCTGTCTGTGCTCTGTGGGTATACGTAGACAGAACGCAAAGCTTCAGGACCTGAGAATAGATCTTCATCTGTTACAGAGGCTAGCAGAAGGAAAAGGCTGTCTCCAAGCAGAAAATGGCCCACTGGATAGTGGATGCCATTGCCTTGACGTACCATACCCAAGGCGTGCCTTGCCCACTCGGGATGAGAGCCTACTCTTGCCTCTTCCTTGGCGCTGGTGCATGGCACCTCGCTGACAGATATATGTAGAGCTGCGGGCTGGGATACACCTAACATGTTCGCTAGATTCTATAGCCTCCGTGTAGAGCCAGTTTCTTCCTGTGTGCTAACTTCAACCAGCCAGTAACACCAAAATGCCCGTTCTAAGTATCGACTTGCTGCGCCATTCCCCTCCTCATGAACCGGACAAGTGCGCTTTATTGCTCCAGTAAGTTCCCCAGCAGCTGAACTCTGTTGAGTCCTCCACCACCGTACACCTGTCAGATGTGGCGGAGCATCTGACGCCAGGCCCAGTAGTGTAAGCGCACCCCAGAGCTGCGCCCCCTGCTGAACTAGGTGCCATATGTTGTGACCCCTATGGCAGTCCCATATGTGTATTCTTCCACGGTACGGAGAGCCTGTGTCTTTCCCTTGGCAGAGTCCGCTCTGCCGTCTCTGTGCTGTGTAGTCCCCCGCCTAGGTTGGCCGGGGCCACCCCTGGGACATTCGTATGTTGTACTGCTCGGATGGCCAGTCCATATGTTTATCTTCCACATGATACCTCCCTACGGGGAGGATGTGGACTCCGCAGCACCCCAGCATTAACCAATACTCTGCTGAGTGGGTCTTGCGGAACAGCAGCAGTGACTCTCCCTGCATGAGTTCCTGCCCTAAATAGATGGGGGTCTGAGGGGCTTACGCTGGGCAGTGAAAGTGGCAACAGCTGTGGCGTTTTCCATAGGGATCCCAATTCGTTGGTGACGTCTGTCGTACGTCGAACAAGACCGACTGAAAGGGAACGGTCAATGGTCATTGGCCCGTTCTGTATACACTCGAAGCTGATAGGGGCTCCCAGAAGTGATCCCAATTCGTCTGTGATGTCCGACGTACATCTCCGTTCCCTCCCAAAGGGAACGAGGGTTACATACGTAACCAAGACGTCCATCGATCATGAGAACGATGATCGCCCTGAAAAAAAAAATATTTGTCTCTTTTTATTGGTTATTGCGTCGTTTTGCGCGGTACCGGAGGTCTGATTGGTTAGCGTTATACAGCGCCTCCAGACCGCGGCGAAAAAAAGTAAAACTGAGGCGTGCACTGCAGTGATGTCTGGAATCACTGATCATTAAATGGTTAGTGCAAGATGTGCGGCGCCAATCTGTCATAGCATTATAATGAGAACACCGTGGAAAATGCTGTAAATGATCTGTGCTCAGTTCCCTGTGTATCAGCTGATCCACAGAGAAACTAGCGAGAACACTCAGACTAGCGTGTGAAGTTCATGTGTGCATTCGCGTCCTTTTTCTGCAGATGCAGAAGATTACCTTTATATTGTCTATCTGATTAATCTAATATAAAAAGCGTTTGGTTGAGCTTAATAAGCTAGAAAAGCGCTGCCGTTATACCGGCTCTTCATTGTCTTCAGTTTCAGTTCAAATGCATTAATGCTCGAGCTCGACATGGTTTAGAGACAGATATTCTTTTCAGATAGGCTATTTTTTTCTCAGAATCATTGACATTAGTAATGCAGCAGTGCTATACTGTTCTCGTATTTTTTAACAGTAGACCTAGTTTATTTAAAGTTGTTTTTCGTTATGAGTTTGAAAACGCGCAGTGATGTCTGTAAACGCTTCGATCATGAATAATAAAATTAAGTGCATGATGTGCAGAGTCAATCTGTCAAAGCATTATAATGAGAACAGGATTTTAATAAAATGTTGTTTCTGTGTGCTTTCGTTGTCCGTGTATCAGCGCTGTTAAGGGAAGAGCGCATTCAAAATGTTCCGTTTCAAACCATAGCCTGTCAAATCTAGCACGCTGAAGTTCACGTGCGCATTCACGTCCGTTTGTGTTGATTTATGTCGTAATAGGTTCATAATAATCTTCATATTAACATTGATATAGGGTACGTTTGGTTGAGTTTATTAACCAGCTAGCAAGCTCTGCAGGGTGGTGTTATTTCACAGTTTCAGCTCAAAGGCAATGCTCGATATTACTGACTTGGTTATTTGAGACGGTCATTTTATAAAGATGTTTCTTTTTCAAAGACATTTATGCATCATAATCAAGCAGTTATTTTTTGTTTTATATGTTCATGTTTTCATATACCTGTTTTCATGTCACGTTTGTATTTGTCAACAAGCATTTTCATAACAGTTTTCATTATCTCAATGACGGACACGCCCCGCCCCCTGCACATGCCCCGCCCCCGAGTACTCGAGTACTCGTTTTTGAGACGTATCGATGATCGAAATGAGAAATTGACAAAAATGCCCATCCCTAATTAAATGTTTCGCTTACCTCACTTTCTTTTAAAGTTAAACTGACGCTTTGCTGACCAGACTAAAAATGCAACTTGCGTAATGAAGTGCAAGAATTTCAGATATTGGGGGGGACAATTTGGCCATTTCTAATTATTGGAGGGGACTTGTCCCCCTCAATGTCTATGGTGGTTACAGGCCTGTTGTACACGATAATAATCTTTTACATCTTTTACATTGCATGTTTGTGCTGCGTGTCCCTGTGTGTGTGTAATAAGCAGAGTGTACACACGTTGCGCACTGCCTATAGGTGCATATTACTAACACGCCCTTTAAATAACACAAAAAATACTGCGCTATTGACTTTAGAGCAGGTTTGTGTTGGTCAATGTCGTTTTTAGTTCCTTAAAATAGCAACCCACCAACAATGCTGAATCCTGAACACACCTGGTTTTCAGACCAGCACGCCAATGGGTGAAAAATGGTGCGAGTGCATTTGCTATTTAAACAACGTGGCGCTGGACATGAAAATGAGAACTGCGTCGGGCTGACACTAGAAAAAAACACTTGCGTCGCGCCTGGCGTCACATTGCAGCGGGTGTATGATAGGGCCTATTGTTTTGAAACAAACTAAACTCATGACATATCAATTCCTCACCATGATGGTTCAAAAAAAAATTAAATAGTAAACAATGATTAAATAATTAATTTTATCTACCTTGAGGTCATATTTTCTGTGGACAGTTAGTCGGTGGCTGAACATATTCCTCATGACTAAAAGGTATGTTTCTTCATTGTCCACAGTCACACGGTACATGCCAAGGAATTGGGGAAGTAATGTGTTACCATGGCACGTTACAATGTGCTAAGGGGGAAAAAATACATGTTTTAATTTGATAGAAAATGGAATGAAATGTACTACACTTTCTATGTCCAGTAGATTGCTGCTTGTTAGTTGAACAATCAAGTTAAATTAAACCAGCATCTTTAAAAAAAAAAAGTTTGATTAAACTGTTCAAAAAAAAATCTCTTATTCTTTGCTTATTTCTTAAATATCATTACAGTGGACTTGTTCTTGCCTTTTAAACAATAAATCCATGATTAAACACAAATGAGTGACTATGTACCTCTGTGGCATGGTAAAATAGACATAAAGCCTAGTTTATGCTTGGTGTGTCTGGTAAAATCTATCCATCCAAACAGTATTCCAATACATCAAAATTGCAGTTGCTTGGTTGACTCTGGACCCCCCTGGGCATCCATCTAGACCAGCTTGGCCAGACGAGACCATCTTCAAGGCTATTTTGACTGGAAGTGGGTTACTCATAGCCAGACTATATTGGGTCTATAGTCAACCGAGACTGAAATGGCAGCTACAGTGCATTCGGAAAGTATTCACAGTGCTTCACTTTTTCCACATTTTGTTATGTTACAACCTTATTCCAAAATGGATTAAATTCATTATATTTTCCTCAATTCTACAAACAATACCCCATAATGACAATGTGAAAGTAGTTTGTTTGAAATCTTTGCAAATGTATTAAAAATAAAAGTATCCAAAGCCTTTGCCATAACACTCAAAATTGAACTCAGGTGCATCCTGTTTCCACTGATCATCCTTGAGATGTTTCTACAACTTGATTGGAGTCCACCTGTGGAAAATCAGTTGATTGGACATGATTTGGAAAGGCAGTGCATGTTAGAGCACAAACCAAGCCATGAAGTCCAAGGAATTGTCTGTAGACCTCCGAGACAAGATTGTAGCGAGGCACAGATCTGGGGAAGGGTACAGAAAAACTTAGACGGAAGCCACTCCTCAGTAAAAGGCACATGACAGCCCGCCTGGAGTTTGCCAAAAGGCACCTAAAGGACTCTCAGACCATGAGAAAAAAAAGAAAAAAAAATTATCTGGTCTGATGAAACAAAGATTGAACTTTTTGGCCTAAATGGCAAGGGTCATGACTGGAGGAAACCAGGCACCGTTCATCACCTGGCCAATACTACCATCCCTACAGTGAAGCATGGTGGTGGCAGCATCATGCTGTGGGGATGTTTTTCAGCGGCAGGAACTGGGAGACTAGTCAGGATCAAGGGGAAGATGAATGCGGCAATGAACAGAGACATCCTTGATGAAAACCTGCTCTAGAGCGCTCTGGATCTCAGACTGGGGTGAAGGTTCATCTTCCAACAGGACAATGACCCTAAGCACACAGCCAAGATTACAAAGGAGTGGCTACGGGACAACTCTGTGAATGTCCTTGAGTGGCCCAACCAGAGCCCAGACTTCAACCCGACTGAACATCTCTGGAGAGATCCGAAAATGGCTGTGTACCGACGCTCCCCATCCAACCTGATGGAGCTTGAGAGATCCTGCAAAGAAGAATGGGAGAAAATAGGTGTGCCAAGCTTTTAGCATCATACTCAAAAAGACTTGAGGCTGTAATTGGTGCCAAAAGTGCTTCAACAAAGTATTGAGTAAAGGCAGTGAATACGTATGTACATGTGATTTTTTTTCCCCCGTTTTTTTTTTTTTTTTTATAAATTTGGAAAGATTTCAAACAAATTTCTTCCACGTTGTCATTATGGGGTATTGCTTGTAGAATTGAGGGAAAAAAATTAATTGAATCCATTTTGGAATAAGACTGTAACAACAAAATGTGGAAAAAGTTAAGCGCTGTGAATACTTTCCAGAGGCACTGTATTGCTTGCTGTGTAACAGCCTGGTCAGGATCCATCATGAGCATGGCTCCCGATAACGTCAGGAATAACTTGTTGTGCAGCTCCTTTTCAAAGCTCTTGAAATTTCAGGACTGGATGACTACCATGCTCTATTGGCCACCCTCCCAAAAAGCAAAAGGTAACTTGACTTATGAAACAGTACTCTATACCTGGTGGTATTCTGAAAGGATGTTGTGCATGTCCTCCACCTCCTCACTGGAGATTTGCTTGACAATTAATGTGCGGTCATATGATGTCAGCAGCAATCCCGCTTCCTGACTCTTGCATTCCTTAACTGGAGGACTACGCGTTAGAGAAACCTAAAAGGACACATGGAAATTTGGTGGAAAATTCATGACAATCCAGTCCATTTTAATCTCTCTTACCAGCAGGTGTGACCTAAATAGTTACTATAACAGCATTCAAACTCATTCCATAAGAAAATTATATGGGAAGGATCTGGGAGGGGGAAACAGGGCAGATGAGAAACATGATGAAAACAGGTGGTGTAAATGAGAGTTCCCTTTCGAGAGTACTCTCGTATTGCGTTTTGCTAAAACGCTATGGGGGAAATTCCTTTCCTCGAGATATTGAAGCAAATTTTTATCCAAAAATACCATGTACACGCAGTGCAGCTGCACAACTCTCAGCAGGAAGCAGCTGCGTGCTGATTGGCTGTGCCGCTGCAACTGCAGCAACCTATGGCGAGACCGTGGGGCGGGACGGACCAATCAGGTCCTTCCAAATTCCCGCCACAAGGGGCAACAGAATTTGCATAGCCAAGGGTATATAAGACCCACTCTCGCAAGGTTAGTCAGATTAATTATTCTTCAGCGACTTGCAATCGTTGAGCTCCGGATCGAAGCCCGCCGTCGACACGCACCCAGCGGAATTCCCTGCAGCCCTGAGGACGACGGATTCCAACCTGGTCTCCGCCTTCAGCCGCCTGCTGTTCCAGCTGAGCCATCCGGCGTTAAAATATCCTTTATACTATGTTTATGTGTGTTTATGATGTGTGCGTTGCTGCCAACGCCACTTCTAAGAGCTTCTAGCTCTCCACCTCTCTTCTCTCGTGCCCGCCGCGTGTTTACGCCGCGAACAGAGAACATTGGTCCTCCGCCGCTTCAAATAAAGCCGAGGACAGACGGAGCGCTCCTCTTCTCTCGTTCCGTCGCGCTAATGCGCCGCGGACAGAGAATGTGATACCCCCCGCCGCTCTATGGCGCCGCGGGCATACGGAGCTCTCCTTTACTTTCGTTCCGTCGCGCTGAGAAGCGCCGCGGACGGAGAAGGTTTTCCCCGCTGCACTGATGACGCCGCGGGCATACAGAGTTTCACTCCTTCCTCTCTCATCCCCACCGCTCTAAAATGGCCGTGGACAGAGAACATTATATCCCCGCTGCGGACATACAGAGCTCTCCCTTCCTCTCATTCCGTCGCGCTGAAACGCGCCGCGGACCGAGAAGGTTATATCCTCGCTGCGCTGATGACGCCGCGGATATATGGAGCTCTCCACGCGCCTCCCTCTCTCTCCTCCGCCGCTCTAAATGGTCGTGGACAGAGAATGTTATTCCCGCCGTGCTAATGGCTCCGCGGGCATACGGGGCTTTTCACTCGCTCCTTCTCTTACTCCGCCGCCCTGAAATGGCCGCTGACAGAGAATGTGATACTGCCGCCACGCGGATGGAAGATGTGCACTTCTACACACGAGTGAACTCAACATAAGCTCTCCTCACTCTTCCTTTTCTCTCGCCCCGCCGCCCTGATATGCCGCGGGCAGAGAATGCTAGAGGAGAGGCATGCGAACTCAGGCTGCTGGATATACCGAGAACGCGCTTACGTCACAGCCATTCTCGCTGCAGTGCGCGCTTGCTGCCAAAGGTAAACAGCCTTATATGGCAGCGCGCGCTCTCTGCACAGCGCGCGTTCGCTGACTAGAGCGCGTCATAACACGCGCTCTCCGTCTGAGCATTACGATGTCATAAAATGGCTGCCAAGCTTGCGCCTTTTTTCCCTCAAATATCACTTCTCCCAGTTCCCCTATTCAGGCGGCTGGAGTGGTTCAACACTGTAGGTAATGTGTCCACTACATAGTGTGCACTCCTGCATAAGTACTGTTAATTCAGTGCCACAAAATCACTCAATAAACCTGATATTCTCCCAGTTCCCTTAGTTCAGGTGACTGGAGATGTAACATTGCAATAACTAGCCTGTGGCCAAACATGCTCAGTTGCACATTGACGCTGTTATGCGTTTACCTCTGTGAATTTGCTCGCTGGCGTACGCCGCGAATACTCTAATGTAGTGGCGCCCATTATTCAGTGCACGCCACCACACATTATTTACAATCAATCAGAGCTTTTCTAGTGGCTAGGTAGACCCGCGCCTGCAGAGCATGCGCTATCCATTAGCCCTGCCGCTAACGTGCACGTGGACTAATCCGCAAGAATGCGTCCACTTTACAGTAACACTATCTAAACACAGTGTTACGAGTTCATCTGTAGGCAGGTGCCAACATCAAAGTTGTACCCCTACACTCAAGCACTTCCCTATGTTCCCCAGCTCCCTGCACTCAGGCGGCTGGAAACATTATTCCTACAATCGACGAGCCCGCAAACAAACGCGCTCGCCTGTACACATGCACCATTTCCCCGGCGACACAAAGCGTTCGCCGCTATTCTGCGTTCTCCGGCCCCCTGCACTCAGGCGGCTGGGAACACTATTTCCCTATTTACTATTTATGAGCCCGTGAGCAACGTGCTCTTCTGTACACAAACACAATCCCCTTAGTAGGCGCCACTTCCAAGGCGACCCAATAAGGCGTGCGTCACCATTCAGTGCACGCCGCCTCTCACAGTGCTACTAGCACAATGCATCCGGGCTAACATGTCCCTGTTATTCAGTGACCCGCCCCACAAATTAATTCAACCCTTGGCTTCGATAACAAGGTTACTCGCTACAGTTCGCTCACAGACCACCGTGCTTTCGCACTGTGGTAGAGACAGCGGTGAGAAGTGACATGAGTCACGTGCTTCGAACCGAAATATCAAACTGTTAAATTAAGGGAGCGGTGGAAACCGTGCACCCCTCACAGAGCGAGTCAGGCTTTTACAGTCGCTACTTCCTTGCCAAAAGAAGGGTGGTGGTCTCAGGCCATTCTAGATTTCAGACATCTGAACAAAGCCCTTATGAAGCGCCCGTTCAGAATGTTGAGAATGAAACAAATCCTTGCGCACATCCGCCCGGGTGATTTGGTTTTCACTGTGGATCTAAAGGATGCCTTTTTCCACATACAAATAGCCCCTCATTACAGGCCATTCTTGAGATTCGCCTTCGAGGGGAAAGTTTACCAATACAAGGTGCTACCTTTTTGGTCTATCTCTGACTCCCCGCACGAAGTGCATGGAAGCGGCGCTAACCCCGCTGAGGCTGCGGGGAATGAGAATTCTCAATTATCTCGACGACTGGATCAGAATAGCTCAGTCAGAGATACAGTTGTTAAACCACAGATCTTGGCTTCTCAACCATTTAGAATGCTTGGGACTCAGAATCAATGGGGCAAAGAGTTTATTGTCTCCCACACAGAAAGTTTCGTTTCTGGGAACAGTATTGGACTCACTGCAGATGAGCGTGCGACTGACGTCACAGCGCACACTCTCTGTTCAGAACCGAGCGGTTTCCCTCAGGTCCGGTGCACACATTCCTCTCAAACACTTTCAGAGGATGCTGGGTCTCATGGCCTCGGCGGCGCTAGTTCTCAGACTGGGTCTGTTGCACATGCGCCCCCAACAGCACTGGCTGAATTTCCGCGTTCCAGCTCACGCATGGCTCTCGGGTCGATTGCAAATCAAGGTAGACCACAGCTGTGTGTTGGCTCTGGCTCCTTGGAAAAATCTCGTCTGGTACCAGACGGGCGTGAGTTTGGGCACTGTTACGAAGTGGAAAGTTATCTCGACAGATGCATCCAACCTAGGTTGGGGAGCCCTTCACGAGGGCAGGCCAGTCTCCGGTCTCTGGTCAGACTTGGAGAGGAGCCTTTACATAAACTGTCTAGAGATAAAAGCGGTCACACTATCGCTAAGAGCTTTCCTTCCGTACATAAAGCACCACCATGCCCTGGTCCGAATGGACAGCAGGTCGGTGGTAGCCTATATATAAATCGCCAAGGCGGTCTGAAAATTATCGATCTGCACACAATGGCGTAAGAAGTCCTAATATGGGCAGAGCACAATACGCTGAGAGCGACTCATGTGCCAGGCATTCTGAATTTGGGTCCGGACATGCTGTCCAGGTGCAATTCAGACAATTGGGGCAGTTCTTGGAGAGGCAAAAGTGGATCTTTTCGCCTCACAAGACTATGCTCAATGCCAAATATAATTCTCCAAGCACAAGGATGCGTTGGCCCACAAATGGCCCAACCTTCTTCTTTATGCTTTTTCCCCAATCTCAATGTTACCTCAGGTCATAGAGAGGATTAGGGAGAGCAGATGCGCTGTGCTTTAATAGCCCCGCTTTGGAGAAATCAACCTTGGTTCTCACTACTGAGTCAGATGTTGGATACAGATTCGTGGCCGGTCCCGCTGAGGAGAGACCTCCTCATGCAGGCGGGACGGCAGATCTGGCATCCCCGTCCCGATCGATGGGCGCTTCATGTCTGGCCCATCAGCGGGTCCATGAGAACCTCTCTGAAAATTTATTGAATACCATTACTGAAGCTAGAGCCCCCGCGACCAGGCGGCTCTATTCAGACAAATGGTCAGTCTTTTCGGACTGGTGTAAAGCGCGAAGTCTGACCCCACATGATTGTGAAGTGTCAGAAGTGCTTACATTTTACAAGAGCTTCTGGACGCGGGTCGTTCCCCCTCCACGCTCAAAATTATGTGGCTGCTATAGCAGCGTATCACATTCAAGTGAACGGACTAACATTGTTCGCTTCCTTAAAGGGGCTAGAAGGCTTCACCCACCTCGCCCCCTCTTCAGTCCCTATATGGGACTTGTCCAGTGTCTTGGATGTCATGAAGAGCTCTGCACTTGAGCCTCTGCATTCGGTGAGCTTTAAGCTCCTGTCACTAAAGACCGCTTTTCTGCTGGCGATCGTCAGTTAAGCGAGTGGGTGATCTGCACGCGCTCTCTGTGAGCGCCTTCGTGTCTGGAATTGGGCCAAACGACTTCAAGTCGTCCTCAAACCAAGACATGGATATGTACCTAAGTGCTTTCAACTCCGTTCAGAGCACAGGTCATTTCACTCTCAGCACTTTCATCACCGATAGATGAAGAAGATGCTAATTTGCTCTGTCCTGTCAGAGCGCTGAGGATATACATAGAGCGTTCAGCTGCTTAGGCAACTGAACAGCTCTTTGTATGCTTTGGCGGCCGCACCCGAGGGTGCGCGGTTACAAAGCAGACCTTGTCACGATGGATAGTAGATGCTATCTCGCTGGCTTATGAGTCTAAAGATCTCAGCTGCCCTTTAGGCATTAAAGCCCATTCTACTAGAGGCATGGCCTCTTCGTGGGCTTGGTCTACTGGCATTTCTCTGAATGATATCTGTGCGGCGGCAGGCTGGGCCTCCCCGTCCACTTTTATCAGATTCTATAATTTAGATGTTCCGGCTTTACAAGCTGGGCTTCTTGCTGTATGAACAGATTTAACCCCTTAAGGCCCGATAAGTCCGGCCTGGGTTGAATATTGTTTAAGTCATAAGCATATTCCTTATACGGCCCGAAGTATCTGGCCACTCATTATTCCTGACCCGATTATGTCTGGTCTATACTTATTATTGCACGAATATCGTGTTCATTCTCATTAGGGCCCGACTCAGGTCTGGCTCATTCTGAATTATTGATATCATACTACGGGCCCACCTAGGTTGGCCTGGGTTTGGTGTCGTCGGCTTTAGAGCCGTTAAGCAAGCACGGCGTTTTGCATTGGTCCCCCATAGCGTTTTAGCAAAACGCAATACGAGAGTACTCTCGTAAGGGAACGTTTCGGTTACTAACGTAACCTCGGTTCCCTAAGATGAGGGAACGAGTATTGCGTTTTGCTTGCCGTGCTTGCTCACTTGCTCAGGAGTCGCTTCAGTCGATTAACCTGACTAACCTTGCGAGAGTGGGTCTTATATACCCTTGGCTATGCAAATTCTGTTGCCCCTTGTGGCGGAAATTTGGAAGGACCTGATTGGTCCGTCCCGCCCCACGGTCTCGCCATAGGTTGCTGCAGTTGCAGCGGCACAGCCAATCAGCACGCAGCTGCTTCCTGCTGAGAGTTGTGCAGCTGCACTGCGTGTACATGGTATTTTTGGATAAAAATTTGCTTCAATATCTCGAGGAAAGGAATTTCCCCCATAGCGTTTTAGCAAAACGCAATACTCGTTCCCTCATCTTAGGGAACCGAGGTTACGTTAGTAACCGAAACGTTAACAGGGGATTTGCGTGTGTGTGTGTGTGTGTGTGTGTGTGTTTTTAATGGCATTGCAAAGTCCATATTGTAAACAGAATCCAGTTAAAATGCCATTATCTTTAAAAGTGTGAATTCATGCAATTTTTAGAACACAGACCGTGGCATCCTGTTCAAAAGTTTTCACCCCCCGGCTCTTAATGCATCTTGTTTCCTTCTGGAGATTCAGTAAATGTTTGAACCTTTTTTTAATAGTTGTGTTTGAGTCCCTCAATTTTCCTCAGTGTGAAAAGATGGATCTCAAAATCATACAGTCACTGCTGGAGAGGGTCCAAATATGCAAAATATGCTGGAAAACTGAAGAATGTGCAGGACCTGGAGGATTTTTCTGAAGAACATTGGTCAGTTTAACTGCTCAGGACAAACAAGGGACTCATGAACAACCCTCACAAAACACAAAAACAGCCGTGGATCATCCAGGGAACGACACACAGTATTACAATGGTTCATAAACTTTTGAGCGGGTCGTTTTAATAAATTCAGCATTTTTTTTTGTCTTGTGGACTATAAGTAAACATTTTTTTATGTAAAATATCTTATTCAGGACAGTACTAAATAAAAATGAATGCATTTTGTATGATCTCTCTTATTTAGTTAAAATGATTTACATTTTCACAGATTCTGCAAGCGGTTCACATACTTTTTCTTGCAACTGTAAAGGGTCCAAGAGCCCAAGCAAATGAAACACTAGTACCATTATGGTGACTTCAAAACAATTACTGAATAAATGTATTACATTGGCATGATTGCAGACAACATTAAAATGTGAAAAGTTACTGTGATGTCAGCCATCCTTCTGCTGTTTATTCACAGTAATTTGTAAGAAAATGACTTGATTTCACCGTAAATTTTTGACTACAGTCATTTATTTAAATAATACTCTTTAATCCTGTAAATTCCTGGCATTGTTTTACAGTGAAGGATGCATCTGGGCCATTGGTGTGCATTGTGACATAAAACTCTACTAAAGAATTGCCATATTTTAAAGGATAATAGCACACATATGCAGAATACATTGACAAGTGCCTCATGCAAAACATAAAAGCAAATGACCATTCAAATGAAGCTCTTTCGTATACTAGGCCAACTGACCTGATCTATGCAAATAATGAACAAGAGAGGCTCACTTCAAAATATTGTCTGGCACAGTTGTGATGTTTAACCATGATTGTGATTGATATGAAACTTGCTAAACTATGAACTATGCTAAAAAAAATAACACAGGGAGCTTTCAGTCTAAGACTATCCAGAAATGTCCTACCTGATAATCCTGATGTTCAACTCCAAATCTCTCTCTCAGATTCCGGAACACTAGTGGACAGTACTCCTTAAACTTAAAATGTCCAGGGAGGTTTTCCCTAAATATATCAACATAAATAAACATTGTATAAGAGCACATCTAATACACTTCCATTACAAAAACATTAAAATAATTAAAACAAGGAAATAATAATGAATATGTAATTAACCATTATCATAAGAGTTCAAATGTGGCTTTACTAACATACTAAAAACTAAAATGTTTCATCACACATTTAATTGGATAATATTTAGGCGGAGGGTTTCTTTTAAGGGTTTTCCTCTACACTAGCTAAACATTTATGGACAATTATTTTCTTGCATGCTCATTGGGGCTTTAAGGCGCAATTACAAACAACATGAATGGTGAAAATTGCTACAAATAAAGAAAGACTTGATAATGATCATCCTGCTCTGTAATAACGATAATTATTAGTATTATTATTTCATTATATCACAGAATATACCAATGAATATTTGCAAATACTGCATGGACATTTGAGTGCATGCAGTTGTGTCCAAATAAGCAATATTTTGTTTTTGCCAGACAATTGTGGTGATTGCATTTAATCATAAGAACTGTGTCTAAGGTTGCATTTCAGTGAGGTCACAAGTCTGGACTGTTTGCCAGCAACCCACACAAACACCAAATAAATAACCCTGTCTCATACCACAGCAGATTATGAGTTTTACAAAAGCTTTGTGCTGCTCATTGTGCACAAAATAGACTAAAACTGTGACAATGACAACAAGCATTTTCTATATATCAATATTTTCAATCTCTTTGAAAAGAAGTGGAATTTAAGTTAACTAGCCTATTATTGTATTAAAACTAAATAAACCGATAAGAGGTTAAAACTGTATATGTATATTTATATGTATATTATGTACTGTATTTGTAGCCAACCTTATCATGTCTTCTCAAACTTTATACTATACTAATTCCAAATTTTCAAATAGTCATTTGAGATGACACGAGAAATAATGTTTTTAGAAGAAGTCTCTTATGCTCACCAAGGCTGCATTTATTTGATTAAAAATACACAAAAACAGTAATATTGTGAAATGTTATTAAAATGTAAAATAACTGTTTTCTATGTGAATATGTAGTAAAGTGTAATTTATTCCTGTAAATTTTCAGCATCATTACTCCAGTCTTCAGTGTCACATGATGATTCAGAAAACATTCTAATATGATGATTTGATGATCAGCAAACATTTATGATTATTATCAATGTTGGAAACAGCTGTGTGAAACATTTTTTCAGGATTCTTTGATGAATAGAAAGTTCACAAGAACAGCACTTACTTGTACTTTTGTAACATTAGAAATGTCTTTACTGTCACTTTTGATCAATTTAATGCGTCCTTGAAAATAATCCCCAAAAAAATAAATAAAAAATTCTTACTGACCCAAAACTTTTGAACGGTATAGCGCAGTGTTGCAAAAGCTTTATATTTTTAGATAAATACTGTTCTTTTGAACTTTATATTCATCAAAGAATCCTAAAAAAAACCTTTTTCAACATTGATAATAATCAATTATAATCATAAATGTTTCTTGCTCATCAAATTATCATTTTAGACTTCTTTCTGAAGGTTCATGTGACACTGAAGACTAGAGTAATGATGCTGAAATTTCAGCTTGGATCACAGGAATAAATTACATTTGAAAATATATTCACACAGAAAACATTTTAATAATATTTCACAATATTTCTGTTTTTACTGTATTTTTAATAAAATAAATGCAGCCTTGGTGAGCAGAAGAGACTTATTCTAAAAACATAAAAATCTTACCGATCAAAAACTTATGAACGACTAAAATTGACATTGGCTATTCATCTTTTAATTTGAGTAGTATTCTTCAGAAAGCATTTGTTGCAGAGTGTGTTTGATAGACCATACTTGTTGAATAAATGGTTGTTGACTTTCATTTTTATGTTGGCTTTGAAGTCATCTGGAAGTAGCATTACTGGCATAGGCACTTGAAAGAGGTCATTTATCTGCAAAGGTTAAATGCAGGAAGGTTAGAAGTTAAAGGAAGACTGAAACTTTTGTTTATATGCATTGATTACAGCCATTCTCCCAAGGACAGAACAACAAAAATAAACAATATACATACTTTAGCAATAGGGCAACATATCATGTTTAAGTGTTACAGGAAAATAAATAGATACTTTTTTTAGATTCAGAATAAAGGTCTGTAGTAACATACCGTGTGATTGATGCCCCACATAAACACAGTCAGGATGGGGTCGCTAGCCCAGAATATTTCCACTTTTTGATGCACAAAATGTTTTTTCTTGCTTTTTGTTCGTGAAAGTCTTCTTGACAGAGCCCCTGTTTTACCAGGGGAAGACATGATTACAGAAATGAACCCAGATAATCTTAGACCAAAACAACAGCTTGCCTCCTCAGTTGTGATGATGGATGACTTGAAATTCCAGGCGACATTAACGATTGCAACTCAATGAACCTATACAATAGAGGATAAAGAGCTTGAGAGAATTAAACTTGCCCTAACTTGATCCAGTCACATGCCTTCTGTCGGAGGCGTGCAGTTTTTCTTGTAAATGAAATAACCCTCCTAGCCCAAAAGCAACAAATCCATTTTCAATAAGAGCTTTCCTGATAAGTTCAGTGCTGGTGAAAGAGAAAGGAACAGATGCATTGTTGTGCACTGTGTGTGCTGAGGTGAGGTGGTTAGTTGTGTTGACACAGTCAAATGTGAGCTCACCATTGCAGCAGTGACCGAGTTTACATGCCAACACATTTAAAGGGGTCCTATTATGCTTAAAGGGGGGATGAAATGCTGTTTCATGCATACTGAGCTTTTTACACTGTTAAAGACTTGGATTACCATCCTAAACATGGACAAAGTTTTTTAAAAAAAGTTGGACGTTTGATGGAGTATTCTGTGCCAAAAATACTCCTTTCGGTTTCTCATAAGTTTCAGAAAGTTTTTTTGTGACGTCAGATGGGGCGGAATGTCCTTGTACGGGCCGTACGGGCTGTTCTCCCGGAAGGGCGCGCACATGACTAGAGGGAGAGAGCAAACGCTTTAGGGAAGCCGGTTGCGCTGCAGTCACAGGACTTCACAAAATCAAAAATGTCACCAAAGAAGTGTGTTTTTGGTTGTCATGGCAAGACAATCACGTTTTTTCGGAGCAGCAATGGAGTTGTGCAAGTGTTCCCTGAATTTCGGCGACGATGGTTTATAAACAAGGTACAGTTCAACTCCGAATTTGTAGCTCGCCTAATGCTGAAAGATGGAGCAATCCCAGCGATTAAGGTGTGTTGGTAGCAGGCGGTGAGTAAAAATGCTTCAAATGTCTTTGTGTTGTTAGCTATCGATTCCATTGTTTTTCTATGTAAACATGCGTAGTTCAATGCAATAGCTGCGCGGGCTCGTCATTCTTTAGCTCCGCCCGAACAATATGCCTCCAGCCGCTCTACTTTTTCCGGAAAGACTCTGTACAGCGTATCTTTCTTTTATAAATATAATGAAACTAAAGACTTTTCGGAGATATGAAAGATGCAGTACTACTCTATAGGTACTCAAGATTGACATGAGATTGACTGAAAATGAATGTTTCACCCCCCCTTTAAACTTTATTTTAGCATGTAATGTTTAGCATTAGAAGGTTGGAGGAGTCTTCACAATATACCACATACCAATATCGGGTTCTTCCCTTCGTCCTAGTGTTAGCCCCTTGCGCCTTCACAAAGTGTATGGACGCTGCTCTAGCTCCACTGAGACTTCAGGGCATTTGAATACTCGATTATATCGCAGACTGGCTCATCTTAGCTCAGTCGGATGAGATGGCATTTCGGCATTGAGATGTCGTTCTTCGCCATCTAAGGTGTTTAGGGTTTAGACTCAATGTCAAGAAAAGTTCACTGTCTCCCCAGCAGAGAACTGCATTTCTGGGGGATAGTGTGGGACTCCACAACGATGCAAGCTAAAATCATGATATTGTAATATCTTCATGCCTTATCGTCGTATTTAGCAGATTAATGCTGGGCGATAATTCGAATTTTGTGATGATTAGGGGTGTAAGGGAACTATCACGGTATGGTGCATACAATCAGACAATGAATACAGTCGGTTACAGGCACACTGATCCACACTCCAATTCTGGACAGATCCACACTCCAATCCAGAAGGGGGCGCACGTGGTAATGCAACGTTGCTTGCTAACCACATCAGGAAAAAAAGCCCTGAGAAGGGAACGAGATGCTGCGTCGAAGATGACACTTTGGGGAACGCCTCCAGCATGATAGCGTATGAAGCCCGTGTGGAACTAGTCCAATCTGTTCTGACAGTATTTGCTGAGTACTGAGTATTTGCAATAATCATGTATGGTGGGGTTCTTGATAAGAACGGCTTTTTCCACAATCTTGACACCTCAGTGTGGAGATCGGGAAAGAAAGGCAGACTCTGACATGAAGGTTGTGATTGGGACTGCAGGGAGCGCTCGAGTTTGCTTTTCTTTAACACTTCCTGCTTCTTTGTTGGCCATTCGATCATTTAGCCACAACTCTGGTCACAACCTCCAGCATCTCCCCAAAAGCAGGGAAATGAGGTGGCATGTCCTCTATTTCTCCGGCCTTGATACTTAAAATATCTAACTCCTCAGAGCCAGATAGTTCAAGCATCGGGTTCTCATCCGCTCAGATTCCGACACCTGAATGGAAACATCAGAGCTGGCTGCTGAGAGCTGAGAAAGGGCAGAGGCCATCTTAAACTCATCATTGAACAGAGCCAGACGGGAACAGAGCGTTCTGAGTGGCAACAGCTCACAGTTTGCACAGACAGCACCCTCGAATGCTGCCCGTGGATGCTCTGCGGCACATAACACACTGCAAGTGTGAGTCCCCATCTGTGATGTATCTAGGACAGGGAGACGCACACTGCCTATATTTCCTCTCACTTGCCATTTTATACACTTTTTCATTTTTTATAACAGGGAATGCTTTTTACTGGGACAGACAGCACCAAATAAGACAGACAAGAGCAACACCGAATTCTTGCTGAAGAGCAGAAGTTAACACAGTTGTGTGTCGGCTCCCCTTTGTAGCTTCCGTGTACATGTGATGTCAGGACGCAACACCAATCGAGATTGGACTAGTTCCACACATACTTAAGACGGTATTACACTGGAGGCATTCCCCAAAGTGTCGTCATTGACGCAGCGCCAAGAGTGTTTCTCAATACCAAGTACACAAAGTTCGGACTTGGTCCTTGGTCGGACTTGCCAAGCTCGACTCAGGAGTACATACTGTACATACATACTTGATGATTCTGCAAATGGTTCATCAGCATTCTTGATAACATCACTGACCTCGCCTAGGCTACTCCAGTTATCTGTATGTACAAAGGAGAAACGGCGCAGACTTCGACTTCACAAGCCGAAATCTCCGGTTTCACCATCTACGCGACAACGCTACAACCGGAGTTTCTAAAAATCTTCACCCTGGCCGGAGTTTTCCAAAAAGTCCGGTTTCAGTAACCGGATACTGCGTTTGCAGCCAAACAGCGTACAAAAATCTGCGGTTTTGAAAATACCAGTGCTCGTGTGGACAGGGCCTGAGACAAAGGAACATGTGACAGGATGAAATCAACTGAAAGATCAACTAAACAGACATGTGACAACCTCCATGTTTTTTTCAAATACCACTAGCTGATCTAGATATACATAATGAGATGAAATATAAGGATATGAACATTTCAACAGGAACAATGATACAACAATATATTAATCAAAATATTATTCAGTATTGCTGTCACATGGTGTTTTGGTGTTGGTTCATGTTCATTGTTCATTGTTCATGGTTTAGTTTATCACGTTATGTTTGTGTCATGTTCACTGTCTTGGTTCCTGGTTTTGTCATGTTGCATTGTCATGTGTTTCCCATGCCCTCATGTGATCTTGTGTCTTGTCCTGTCATTGGTTCATTGTTTAATCACGGTTCACAGGTGTCACTTGTCTTGTCATTAGTCTGTGTGTGTATTTATGCCCTCATGTTTGCCATGCGTCTTTGTCAAGTATTGAATGTTGTAACCCGCTGTTGGTGAGTTTTGTTTAGCCATGCCATGACTTTATGTTTTGCCAAGTTAAGCCAAGTCTTTGTTTTAAGTTATGTTGAGATTTATGTTTAATGTTGGAAATAAAACTGCACTTGGGTCCTTCAACTTGCCTCCAGTGGATCCCTCGTTACAATTGCAGATATATACAGATTGAGCTAAATAACTAGAATCTGGAAGAACCGCAGCAGCTATGTATATACCTACATTTAAAGTCAAAATAGCAAAGAGAGTATCAGATCATATTTCAGTGTATATACTACCGAATTAATAGCAATATGTCTATCTTTACAGTGGATTGAGGAGGTGCAACCTAATACATCAGTGATATGTACAGATTCAATGGCTGCCCTTAAAAGTTTACAGAGTGAAAAATCGGAAGCACGACAAGATGTAATATATGAAATATTACTTTTCTTGTGGTGCCCCCCTCAGCTTGGTGCCCTACGCGCTGCGCGCGCTGGGAGCGGCGGCACTGTTGGTGATGAAAGAATAAGGAAAATATAATAGAAGGAAGGATGTAATCATATCAAGATTGAGAATATGGCATACAACATTAAATTACATTTTGCAAAGGATGGTGAAACATGAAAATGGTTATTGTGACACATGCGGACTCCCAGAAATGATAGAGCATATTCTTTTAAGATGTGTTGCAAACGAAAGAGAAAGATTTCAGCTATCTCAATAACTCTGCAGGTTAATGCAATCAAGAGTATATGAGAACATTTTGAAGTATTTAAAAAAGATAGGAATAATGGATAGAATAATTATAGATGATTAAGTATATGTGCGCTTCACACTCCAGACCGGTAGGTGGTGCACCTTTTAAGTTGGTTGCCAAACCGCCATAAAACTCCAGAAGAAGAAGAAGACGTGACTAAGGCCCTGTCCCAAATGGCACACTTCACGTGCACTTTCGGTCTTGTGGACTTACAATGGACGCTGAATGCGCGTGTCCGTTAAGTCCACGAGACCACAGGGTGTCCCATTTGTCATTTTAGGTCTCAGAAGGGTGCTCTTTTACCCCTTTTCCACCAAGGCAGTGCTACAGCTAGTTCAGAGCCAGAGCTAGTCCCAGTTCATAGTTGGTTCGACTGAGGAGCCTTCTAAGAACCGTTTGCTTTTCCACGGGCTGAGAGCCACAACAGAGCCATGTCTTACGTCACTGTATACGTCTCATCTCTCTCAGCAATGCTAGTGAGGTGTTGCCAAGTCTGCGGTTTTGCCGCGGGCTGTTTTTTTCATGCCCGCGGGTTGAAGCGACCCCAATTATGTGATATTTAGCCCCGGGAATGCGAATTTTAGTAGGCAACCATGCCAAAAAACACATTTTACCCCCAAATGTGATTTTTACCGGGGAAGCCCCCCTGCAACGCGATTGGGCTTGTTTTGAGTAGCAATTGGGCGGGTTTTGTTGTGAAAACCTGGCAACCCTGGGCAGCGGGAAACACAAACACACCAGGCTTGTTAGAGATGCATCGGCGCTGCGCAGACCGATCCACGTATGATATATATATATAAAAAAAACGCATGAGTGTATCAAAAGCATAAGGAGTCATATGCTCTCGCTGGACTCGTTGTCATACGGCGATCGGTCTGCACAGCTGCGAACAAGCCTTCCATCAACAATGCAAACGTTGCGTTACTTTTGATTCACATGGCTTTACGATCCTACATCGGCATCAAAACACAACGAAAACACAGCAAATCCAACGCATTCGTGCAGCTCGCCGTCATTTGTATAGACGCAGATTACAAACGAGCAGCAGCTGTTAGCTCCATTAGCTGCTATTTCAACAATGGCGGATCTCAAGTTTGTGTTGGTCTTATTGACCCCGCCCCCAGCGCCTGACGTAATCGGTTCTTACTTCTAGCCCTGTTCTAGCCCAGCAATGTTTTGGTGCTACTTAAGAACCACTTTTCCTGGCTCGGAGCTGGGGCTTTGGGTGTGGAAACACAAAGAACCGATTTGAAACTAGGCTCTGGCTCCGATCTAGCTCTAGCACTGCCTTGGTGGAAAAGGGGTATTTGAGGTCGATATGCGCCCTTGATGCGCACTTCTGCCGAGCCCGCACTGGTGCGGGTTACACAGCAGACTTCTTCCCGGTCAAAGTGGCATTACGTCGTGAAAGTGCGGACTCAGAGGAAGACCGTGAGGGTTTAGGGTGCCATTTGGGACAGGGCCAATGTGGTTCAGGCATTATGTGCATATGTACTCCTATTAACTGTATGTACATCATTTTATAAAGATCAATATCCTTTATAAACATATAAGTATAAAGTATAAGAAGCTATACAATAAGAAATATTTCAACAATTGTAAATAATTCAGTCAAATTTACAAAGTACAACTACACTCAAACAAAAAAGGTTCTATATGGCACCAAAAATGGTTCTTGGCTTGTAATAATAGGGGAACCTTTTTTAGTGCTATATAGCACCAATTTTGGTGCTTCAGTGGTTCTTCAGCGGTTCTTCAGAGGTCCTTCACCGGTTCTTTGACTAAGGTGCTATAGCACCTCTGAAGAACCGCTGAAGAACCACTGAAGCACCAAAATTAGTGCTATATAGCACTAAAAAAGGTTCCCCTATGATTATAGCCAAGAACCATTTTTGGTGCCATATAGAACCTTTTTTTTTAGAGTGTACCTCAGGGGGGACTAAATTCCACTGTCTGTTCAAAACAAATGAAAAGAAACGTAGCATTGGAGATTTGTTGTTTTTTCCTTTTGTACTTAACTCATATCGAACTGTGACCCCAAAACCAAGGTATGTACCGAACCGTGGCTTCTGTGTACCGCTACACCACTAGTGATGATATAAACAAAAAAGTAGTTTAAATTTCCTTTATAGTACATATGTATACTTAAAGGGGGGGTGAAATGCTGTTTCATGCATACTGATCTTTTGGCACTGTTAAAGACTTGGATTCCCATGCTAAACATGGACACCGTTTCATAAGCTAAGATGGACGTTTAATGGGAGTATTTCTTTGCCAAAATTAGTACTTCCTGTTAGTCATAAGTTTCGGAAAGTTTTTTTCGATCATGGGTCCGCTTGACGTCAACAGGGCGGAATTTCCTTGTATGGGCCGTACGGACAATTCTACCGGAAGAGCGCGCGCGAGAGAGAGAGAGAGCGTGAAAGCAATAGGCTACGCCCATCAGAGCGCTGGCTCGTACAGATGGAATTTGCTTTTCCGGATCAACAACTGAGTTGCGCAAATATTTATGTCTGTTCCCTGCATTTCGGTGCCGATTGTTTTATAAACAAGGCCCAGTTCGACGCCGGATTTTCAGATCGCCTAATACTGAAGGATGGAGCGGTCCCAACGATAAAGGTCCCAACGTTGGAACCGCAGGTTTGACTGCTTCAAATGTCTGTTTTTGCCTATGCCCATCAAGCCCAAACATGATCACGTATTGATCAATGGAGCATGCGATGTATAGTGTGTGTACATTTGTTTAGCTGGCCACTATATGTGTATGTTTGTGTATTGTAAAAGCACTCCAAACAACAATACACAAAGAATGGGGAAATATGTTGAACTAAATAAGCGCGGTTCTTCATTCAAATGCGCTACTATTCCATGTCTTTCTATGTAAACACTAGCCTAACGCGCAAAACCAGTCCGCTTACTACAAATCATGTCTTCACAAACCACGCGTAAACACACACACACACACACACACACACACACACACACATTGTAACACTCGCGCTTGACATGGTGTTCTAAATAACACAAGCCGCTAAACATATTATATAGTTAGTGTAACTTATACCACATAGTCGACGTCCTGCTCTAGTCGTTTTTGCTGCTGCTCCTGTTCAACTTCAGCCTCTGGGTCTGATTCCGGATCATAGATGTATGGCTGTATCTGATTAAAAGCCATTTTTTATGTTGAATAAAGTTTTTCCCCGCTTTTAGGGATGACGCAGCTTTCAGACGCACTCAACACAGTAACAGCGGCGCGCGCTCGACATTCTTTAGCTCCGCCCACACGATACGCCCCCAGCCGCACGGCTTTTTCCGGAAAGACTCGGAACAGCGCATCTTTCTTTTATAATTATAATAAAAATAAAGACTTTTCGGAGATATGCAGGATGCAGTGCTACTCTATAGGTACTCAAGATTGACATGAGACTGACTGAAACTGAGTGTTTCCCCCCCCCTTTAACATGAGTGCACTGTGTATACATAAGCATACAGAGTTTATTGTATAGCTGTATAGCGGGGTAAATAATGTTGACTATTCTAGGGGCCTCCGTCCTTGGGGGATTTTATACGAGAGAAACCATCCCTCAGAATGTGATTTTAAGGGGGCCCACAGCAGCTCCCCAGCTACGGCCCTGTACTCAGTTTCGGGGAAACTACTCTGAAACTGTAGTTTGACAAGCTACTCGTAAGTTATGATTTCAAAGGGTATTGTTTTATGTTGTAAACTATCTGATACATACAATACTCCAATATGGCCTATATCACAAACTGAGTGTCAAAGTGCAAAATTAAATGTAACATCAATCCAAAAGCAATGCAAATTAAATTGGATACACAGGAGTAGTCAAAAATTCAGGTTAAACCCCCATTTAATTCGATCTCAGCCTTTGCTGTGTGATAAGCACACTATATCGTGTGGTTGGTGATGTTTTGGGTTCATTATAAAACTATGGCTGTACGTCATTGTAATTAAATCAGAGTGCGATATAGTAGGATAATTAATCAATTTAAAAAGGCTATAATTCACCTGTATGTGCTTTAAAGGACACCTATTATACAAAACTTTCACTTTTACATGGGGTTTGAAGATAAATGTGTATTGGCAGTGTGTGTACACAACCACCCTATAATGATAAAAATCCACAGTGTTTTTCACTAAATCATAAATCAAATTGACATCACTTTGCACAGGCCCCTCCTACGACTGTTGACTGACACTGCATTTTTTCAACGCCGGAGCAGGTTTAGGTTAATTTATGTCTGTGCAAATCATCAATCATTATTGTCCGACTCCAGTTAGAAGGAACCCAGGTCACAATCCTCCAGGAGGAGGGTAAATAATGTATGCGGTCAGCTCTTGGCGTGATTCAAGGAAGAGGACGCCCCCTGCCTTGCATAGTCCCGTGGGCTGCGCCATTTAAAACAACCAGGCAATTCTCATGATTGGGCATGGGACACAAGCTCAGGTTTGATCCCCCTGTAGCTGGCCACCTTTGATGAGGGTATCTAGTGTTGAAAGGCCGGAACACCCCCTGATTCAAAGGTACACTACTGATGATGTGTCCCGAAATTTACATCTTTCCCACGTCTGAGATACAGTTCTCACACCTCTCTCAACATCAAGGCAAACCTCATGTACATATCATCCATTGGCACAATGGACAGTTAAACATCACGTCCCGTGTTTCATGACTCTTCAGGTACAAAAGTGTTCCTTTTGAAAAGGTACTGCTAGGGTTGGGTACCGAACTCTGTACATTTAAGGGCACCGACCAAATTATTTTTGGTAATTTTCGATTTACATTAAATTAATTGTGCCACATTTCGGTACCTGAGATCGCATCTGGTGATATAGACTAGTGTCTGTGAATGTCACTTCATGAGATTTTACCGTTTCATTTGAGAAAAACTACCTTCATAAACACACAGAAACTCAAAGCTCTTCACGGCAACCCGTCAAAATAAAAGTTTGGTTTAACTTGACAAATATATTACTGTTCTACTGTTGTACAGTAGAATTTAGATACGTCTCAGTGTTATAATAATACTAACACTAATGTAATTGTTACATGTTTGTGGTTTTCAGTTTTGTTCCTGTGACCTAGTTTTTCCCCAGTCTGTCTTGATTAGTCATTTACATCACCTGTGTCTTGTTAATTACCTCGTTTGCCTATGTGTATTTAGTAGGGGTGTAACGATTCATCTACTACATCGATGTATCGATTTATTTTCCTATGATCTAACTACATCGATCTGTGCTCGGCAAGTTGGCCTTCCGGACGACATATATCGATCTAACATCGTTTTAAAAGGTAATCAATCGATTGTATCGATCATAGGAAATAACGTATTGGATTTAAGCACGTCAGACTTTATATGGATGTTTTTTCTTAGCACTTTTAATGATAAAGGCGTTAAACGTTACTCGATTCAGTCTGCCTATCTGTGACATCATCGCAACGCACCAGCAGCAGCGCTCATTGAAATGAATGGGATTGTGTCGCTTTGTCGCTGCGTGTCGCTGGCGGTGTGAACGGGGCTTGAGAAAACAAAACATAACATGGCGCACGGCAGAGGAGAGGCCAACGAGCGAGAAATTATCAAGCCACCAAGAGAAAGAGCTACCTGTACTTTCAACCCTTGCTTGTTACCTGTGCATTCCTGGCACCAGTTTGCCTGCAGAGCGAGTTTTTAGTACTGCTGGCGACATAGTGAACGCACAGAGAAGTGTTCTGCGGTCAGATCATGTTGATATTTTTGAAAAAGAAATCTGTAGTCATTGAAGAGTAGTTGGTTACATTTTATCTTTTGTTAAATATTGTTTGTTTATTAAACTGAGAGTAGTAGCAGGTTCAGCCAGTTAATTCAACCTGAAGAAATGTTGGTTGCACTTTATTTTTGATATTAATATTGTATTTGTATTATTTTAATGTTGAAAAACAACAGCAAAAGTAGCAGGTAAACCTACTATTAATTAAACCTGAAGAGAAGTTAGTTGCACTTTATTTTTGATATTAATATTGTAATATTATTATGTTGGATAACAAAAGCAGAAGTAGCAGGTTAACCTACTGTTGAAATGTTGGTTGCACTTACTGTGCTTTTATTGAAAATGTATTGAAAATGAGAGCAGAAAAGGTTAACTTCCTGTTAATTCAACCTAAACTGTTGGTTGCACTTTATTCAAATAAAATTTGAATGCATTTGCCATTAATTGTTGTTTACTTGTTTGTTTATATCCATAATTAATTGATATACCGGATTCCCTTTCAAGAAACAACAGGAATCTAGGAAACTTCACCTGCACTGACCAGTATCCAGATATTTATTTCAGTCACACAATTTTTGGCTAAAAAGCTACTGAATCGATTTAAAGTCACTGAATCGTTTCGGATCGTATCGTTCTAAATGAACCAATATCGTCCTTGAATCGTATCGACAACCTCAAATCGTGATATGAATCGTATCGTTGTTAAAACGAATCGTTACACCCCTAGTATTTAGTTCTCTTTGTTCCTTCAATGTTTAACCATCGGCGTTCCCGTATACTGGTGTTTCTGAGTGTTCCCTGTGAGTTCTGTCATTAAAGTTCCTCTTCCAAGTTTTCCTTCTTCTTTGCCTTCGTGAGTTTTGATATACACCAAGTTTATAACAGTTCGGTGGACCAAAACTTTTCCCCCTTTTTTTTGTGAGTTTTTTTCCCTTATCCCATGGAACTACCTGCTGTGCAGCTGCTCTGCCTGAAGCAGGAAGACCGTCCGCTGGAAGCGCACACACAGGAGTTCCTCGACCTGGCGTGGCAGACACACTTCCCTGACCGTTCACTCTGTGTATTCTACTATGCTGGCCTGAGTGAGCGGTCGAAGGCACACGTTCCAGCGGGTGGTCCAAAAGAGGATTTTGCCTCTGTGGAGTGGGTACTGGTAAATAACAACTCGCCATTCACCATCAGCCATTCACTGCGTTACCAGTCCCACTCCACCACCGCCAGAGACCAGCACGAGGGAGTTGCCTGTGCCCGCTGCAGACTGTGGAGGCCGGCCTGCCGCAATTGAAGAGCCCGAACCCAGGCAGAAGTTGAAAGGAGTCATTGCCCCGGAGCCCGGACCACAGCAAGCGTTTGACCAGGTGCGTGAGCCGGCAACATCGTGCGTTAAGGAGGGGGTGGACAGGGAAAGGGAGCCCCGCCCACCACCCCGCTGCGGTGGAAGCAACGAGGACCTCTGGCGGCTATTGTGAAGAACTGAAGGACATTTTTGTGGACAATTTAATAAACTTTTTTGGAGAGGTTATACCCTGTTCCCCTGTATTTCCAGCACCCCCTGTTTCTCCAGAGCCCCCTGTAGCTCCTGTGTTCCCTGTCTCTCCAGCGTCCCAAGTTTCTCCTGAGTCTTCTAAACTCCCACCCAGCCTACCTCTCCCACCTCCTCAGTCAGCCGCTTCCTCAGCCCTGCCTCTGCTGCTGTCCTTCAGCCCCTCTGCTCTGCCCATTTGTGGACCCGCCCCGGTTCCTCAGTCCATCAGCTCCAGCCAGCGCAGTGGATCCCCTGTCGTCGCCGACAGTCTCTGCACCCTGCACTCCACCGTGGCCTGCCGACACTCCGGCTACGCCTTGGCTCCTCCCTCCCTCGGCTCCATCGGAAACCGTCGGCCATATGGCTTCTCCGTGCTCCCTCGTCTCTCCGGCTCCGCCTTGGTCAGTCGTCGACCTGCCTGCACCTTCGTCTTTGTTTGGCTCCTCCTCCGTCCTCGGCCCCACCAGCTCAGCCTCTGTCCTACGGTCATCCGGTTCCACCTAGGACCCTCGTCGCCGTGGCTCCTCCTCGGTCTCCTGGGCCTCTGGTCTTGTGCTCATCGACCGAGCAGCTCCTCCAGTGGCTCCATCAGTGGTGGTTTCCTCATGTACCATCGAGTGTGTTCCATCGAGTCGACACCATGGCGCCTCCCTCCTCCGACTCCGCCCTGGTGCCTCGTCCTGGCTGGTCTCTTTGCCATCTGGCTCCTGCTTCAGGCCCCCCACTGGCTCCTTCCTCCTTCCACACCCCCATGGACTGTTGTTCTTTCCTTTGGACTTTGTGTTATTTTCTGTTTGTTTCTACGCCCTCCTCCAGAGCCCCCACCCTCCCTATTCTGTTCCCTTTACGGCGCGAGGACGCTTCTATTCGGAGGGGGAGTTATGTTACATGTTTGTGGTTTTCAGTTTTGTTCCTGTGACCTAGTTTTTCCCCAGTCTGTCTGATTAGCCATTTCCATCACCTGTCTTGTTAATTACCTTGTTTGCCTCTGTGTATTTAGTTCTCTGTGTTCCTTCAGTGTTTGTCCATCGACGTTCGTGAGTTTTGATATACACCAAGTTTGTAACAGTAATAATACATTATCAAAACTTTATTTTTTAAGTAATAAATCAAGCGTAAGCGTTAGTTCTGGCAAGACACGTTAGTCAAGCTCGCGTCAGCTGACATTCAGCTGATCTATGCCATCCAATAGGGAAGCAATTCTGATTAGGCTGCGTCTTTAAATACACCTGCCAGCCTTTCAGAGCTGCTCGATCGCCACGCTCTGCTCGTTATATGCTACGCTTATGGATTCAGGTTACATCTAAACTTGCGATGTCAATTCGATCACTTCTATTTTCTGTTTTATTTTTTCTCGCACTCCTCAGTCAGGTCCCAGGAAAGAAACCTCCAAAAGAAAAAATATTCGTCCAAGCAGCGCACCTCCAGCTAAGAAGAAAACTGCTCAAAAACCATCTCAATCTTCAGAAGAGGATCCAGTATTGTCGGCACTACAAAACATTCAGAGCTCTATCACAAACATGGATGTCCGGATACAAGCTTTGGAACTTCAACAGCCTTCTTCAAGCTCGGATCATCAATTCGCCAGGCCCTTCTACCGATGTCACAGCTTTTCCGGCTAATCCAGCAACTGCCTTCAATATCACGCCGCACAGGTCTTTGACAACCGCTATTCCGGCTCCTTCTATCGGACCATCTTTCTATCCTTCAATCGGACCCTCCTGCCGCTGCCATCTCTCCTAATTTGAGACTTGCAGGTAATGACATCAATTTAGTAAAAATCCTGCTTTGCTCTGATGTTCACGACAATCGAATAGTTGAATGCGGGGACATTTCTGTACTGTTAAAAGACAATGATTACAGGCTGCAAAAGAGTCTTACTATGGCAGAATTTAACGTTGCTTATACAGAGACATAATCTGCGAGTCATTTCCCGAGCGTCGAAAAGAGTTTGAAACCTATTTGAGTTAGCCATTAGCCTTGATTAGCAGGCATTTTACGGGTCATCGAGCCCTGTCTTGCTCTTTATGCGGGTCTTTTACCCATACAACTTCATTATGTTCAAGAGCTGCCCAGTCATCAAATCCCCATCAGCTGAGCTTAACGAAAATAAGGACAAGGTGACATATACCCCACTCTGCTACAACTTCAATGAAAATGTATGTAAATATTCTAATTGTAAATTTATCCATGCTTGCAGCTACTGCGGGGACAGTCATCCGAAATCCATCTGCCCTCACAGAGCTCGTGCCTTGAAAAATAAAAAATAAAAATATCAATGCCTGTCAACATACCAGAGCTTAGCAAAGCTCTAAGAAAACATCCTTATCGTTGTTTTGTGACTTATTTATTAACTGGTCTTATGCATGGGTTTTTGGCTGGTCAAACTCTTTTTCCTAAAATGTCCCATTTTTGTCATAACCTCCAATCTGCTCTTCAGGAACCAAATGTAGTCGATAGCTTACTGGCCAAAGGAGTGGAAAAAGGATACATGATGGGTCCATTCAACAGCTCCCCCTTTTCTACATTCAGAATTAATCCATTAGGCATCGCAACTAGAAAACATTCCGGGAAAAAACGCCTATAATTATCGATTTATCAGCCCCTCATGACAACAAATCGATTCCAAGCATTAATAGTCTGATTCCTCTAGAGTATTTTTCCTTGTTGTACGCCTCCGTAGATAATGCTATCAAACTCATAAAAATAGCTGGTAAAGGTGCTTGGTTAGGAAAAGCAGATATAGTTGACGCTTTTAAAGTTATGCCCCTTCATCCATCTCAATGGCACCTGTTTGGCGTTCACTGGCGAAATAGAATGTATTTCTCGGTAAAACTCACTTTTGGATGTCGTTGTCACATGTCTTGTCTGTCTCTGTTGTATTTTGTTGCATTTACTTCCTGGTTTCAGTTGTCACATGTTCCTTTGTCTGAGTTTCCCGCCACTCCTGTGTTTCCTTGGTTACCCATTCTGTTCAGCTGTGTTTTGTTATCATCTGTGTCACCTGTGCCCCTCGTTAGTCAGTCATCAGTGTTTGTATTTAGTTCCCTCTTGTTCATTCCTTCCTTGTCTGGTCTCCGTTATACTACCCGTTGTACTTACACATTATGTCAGTGCTGTTTGAAGTTCTGCTCTACGTTAATTTGAATAAATACCTATCTTTGTGGAAGTCCCAAATCTCCTCTTCTCTGCAGCACCATACACCTGCACTCTAAAAAAAAAAAAGGTTCTATATGGCACCAAAAATAGTTCTTGGCTCGTAATCATAGGGGAACCTTTTTTAGTGCTATATAGCACCATTTTTGGTGCTTCAGTGGTTCTTCAGCAGTTCTTCAGAGGTTCTTCACCGGTTCTTCAGAGGTTCTTCACTGGTTCTTTGACTAAGGTGCTATATAGCACCTCTGAAGAACCACTGAAGCACCAAAATTGGTGCTATATAGCACTAAAAAAGGTTCCCCTATGATTACGAGACTTTTTTTTAAGAGTGTGTAACAGTCGTAGCAGCCCTCGTATTTTTGATTCATTATCAGAGGCTCTATGCTGGATACTTCTAAATAATCACAAATTGCCTTTCGTGCTTCATCTTCTAGACGATTTTTTTAGTCATCGACTTTTCTAATTCCAAACCAGACCGTTGTATCAAAACATTAAAAGAAACCTTTGTAAAATTAGGTATTCCTCTCTCCAAAGAGAGAACTGTTGAGCCGTCTAACGTTATAGAATTTCTCGGTATTACTCTTAATTCAGATCTGATGCAAGCCTTTTTGCCTTCTGAGAAACTCGAAAGAATTTGAGCAGTAATTAGGGATTTCGCAGGACGCATTTACGTTTTGAAACGGGAATTGCTTTCTATTTTAGGCCATCTAAACTTCGCCATGCGAATCATCCCACAAGGTCGTTCTTTTATATCAAGGCTTCTCAATCTTGCAAAAACAACCGACAAAATGCATTATATAATTAAATTAGATGCCGGATGCGGCTCCGAACTACGCTTTTGGTCCATTCTATGCAACGAGTGGAACGGCATTTCCTTTTTCTATAATGATTACATGGAAACGTCTGCTGATCTAAAATTCTATACAGAGATCCTACTTCTGTAGGATACGGCGGGTTTTTTAATAACGAATGGTTCGCAAATGTTTGGCCTTCTGAATTGCTCAATTTACCCCCTAATATTTCATCAACAACTTTGCTAGAATTATAACCAGTAACCGTAGCCTGCTTGATATGGGGTAAAGCTTTCTGCTTTTTACGGATTTCTCCGGGTGGGGGAATTCACCACTCGCAATTCTAAATTTGACCCTGCATGCAATTTCACTGTCTCTGATGTTTCATTCAATAGGGAGTCTTTCACCATATTTCTAAAGCAGTCAAAATGTGATCGAGAGCGTAAAGGTGTTTCCGTGGTCATTGCTCGCACTAACATTTTTTCTGTCCTTTTAATTCCATGGCTCACTTCCTGAAACTACGCCCGCACGCCCAACTCCATGAGCCTCTGTCCGGTATCTTACACAACTCACTCTTTTCGCATTGGGACAGCAATGACAGCAGCATCCTTTACATCGATCCCAACATTAAAAGCAATGGGGAGGTGGTCCTCAATGGCTTACGAACGCTATGTTCGGCCCGAAGTAAAGGACATCTTAAAGGCACAGAGAAAAATGGACTTAAAAAAAAAAAATCCATTTAGTTCAGCATTACTCACCATGTATATGTGCGACATGTCACATTTCATGTGTATTCTTATTAAATGCATTAATGAGATACTCGTGTTTTACCCATGCTTGCAACATGCTTGTCGCAATATAAGGCTCACGCTTGTTACTTATCGCTTATTCACTTTGGCAGCATGCTTGCTGACAAGGTGCTTGACACGCTTGTCGCTATGCGCTCTGCAGCATGCTTGTTGCAAGAATCATGTCCGGCTGGCTCACTTAAGATGCCATGCACAAATTCGCAGCCATTCGTATTCAAGCTCGCTTGGGCGGATTATTTACATTTATCATTTAATTTGGTTGGGGGATGGTTTGTTTTGGGGGAAATGTATCGCTGCGCTCCCTGCTCTGTCCAGACATGGCTGCTTGGATGAGTGGGGAGTTTTGCCAAGTGTTCTGGGTCATTATGATCATCGTTGAGTCTCATGTCTTTTTTTCTCCTCCAGGTGATGTTCATGTTTTTTTTAATTTTTTTTTTTAGGTACCAGTCTGTGAGGTCTTTGTCCAATTATTTGCTAAAACTGTTCGGGGAAATGTATTGCTGCGCTCCCTGCTCTGTCCAGGCATGGCTACTTGGATGAGCGGGGAGTTTTGCCCAGAACAGTTCCATTCTCCCAACCTTAAATTTGCTATCACTATTGCTAATAAAATAATTTTAATGCTAAACGTTCCTTGTTTTCTTTTAATAAATCTTTGACGATAGTGGTGTGACAGAAATAAAAACAATTCTTCCATGTTTTAATTTTAACAGAATAAAGCTCAGTTGTGCAGCACTTTGTTTGACAAAAACATTTGTTTAATTCAATTAAAAGATAAATTAAATTAATGTTTTATGTCTTCACTTGATTACCAGTAAATACACAACACAGCATTTGTGGAAAATATTTTCATAGAAATTAAATAAGAAATATATACAGTATGTATATTAAAATGTTTTTTTTTTAATGAATTCAGTTAATTAAGTAGCTAGTAGCCTACTATTTACTGGTAAATATAACAATATGAAAACATTACAGACAATGGCAGACAGAGACCAATGCATAATATCAATAACACTTCTATAAATAAACAACTTAGTTTCTTTACAGTTATTGATGTAAACATCCCTACTGAAAAAATTTACCTTTGGGTATCGGTACCGAATTTCAGGTATGTGTAATTGTTGCCATCACCTGGACCCTGGGGTAAGAGTCAGTAGAAAAGGGAGTTTGTTACAATCTTTGGACCAATGAAAAACCCTTTTTGTCCCCGGGTGTAGTATTGGGGTATTAAAGTCAGATCTTACATGTGAATTTACTGTATTTGTAAGGTGATTTGCAGTGGAAGCTAACGAATTCCTGAGCGTGCAATAAGGGGGTGCGATAAGGATACTAGAGCGGGAGCAAGAGAGCAAAGTCTTTAATTATTTACAATACAGTCGCTCAAGATTTGCTTGTATCTGTTACCCCAAATAATAAGTTCCAACACCTCACAGTCCCGCCGACTACCGCCCCAGCTATCTTCCATATTCACAGAAGAACTACCGATATGTAACATCTTTGGAGTGACTCCCAGCAGCACAGAACAGGGATGAAAAACGAATTTCGACATGACTGATCAGAAAAAAAGAGATCTGAGTCACAGTCTGAAGGAAGCGTTAATGTTAATGTTCTTTTGTATTGTGTATTAAATAATTTAATGTTCTGAGATACATTGTCTTCAACTTGTTTGATTGAAATAAAGTGTTACAATCCCTTTGAGCAACATTACATTTATATACATTCTGTAAAATAACACACAGTATACTTTGTTTCATATACATATATATTCAATGACAGGTGAAGTGAATAACGCTGATGATCTCTTCATCATGACACCTGCTAGTGGGTGGGATATATTAGGCAGCAAGTGAACATTTTGTCCTCAAAGTTGATGTGTTAGAAGCAGGAAAAATGGGCAAGCGTAAGGATTTGAGCGAGTTTGACAAGGGTCAGATTGTGATGGCTTGACGACTGGGTCAGAGCATCTCCAAAACTGCAGCTCTTGTGGGGTGTTCCTGGTCTGCAGTGGTCAGTATCTATCAAAAGTGGTCCAAGGAAGGAACAGTGGTGAACCGGCGACAGGGTCATGGGTGGCCAAGGCTAATTGATGCACGTGGGGAGCGAAGGCTGGCCCGTGTGGTCAGATCAAATAGACGAGCTACTGTAGAGCACGTGAGCTTCAGAACTGGACCACGGAGCAATGGAAGAAGGTGGCCTGGTCTGATGAATCAGCTTTTCTTTTACATCACATGGATGAACTACTGTATAGTTACGTCAAAAGAAGAGACAGTTAATATATATTAATATATAAGGACTTAATATATATCCAACATAAATATATTAAGTAATTTGAAAAAATACATTTTATATTCACTGTAATTTGTTCTTGCATAGCTCTTATTTAATCTAGACATACAGCTAGACATAAAGGGTGAGTACATGTCATTTTTATATCTTTTCATCAAACATTTAATAAAATTAAAAGGATTGCTAACACTTTATTTTACAGTGTCCTTGATAAACGTTACGTACATTTAAATACATATATACATATAAATTATGCAAATGAAATGCAACCCTAATCCTAACCCTATAGTAAGTACATGTTGTTAATTAATTGACAACACTTTATTTTACAGTGTCATTGTTACATATGTTACATGTAGTTACTATAGTAATAATTATAAATTATGCATAATTACACGCAACTAACTATAAACCAAACCCCAATCCTACCCTAACCTTATAGTAAGAAGTACATGTATAGTTACTTAATATTACTCAGTTCTTAAATGTATAATTACACTATTACAAGGACACCTTAAAATAAAGTGTAACCAAATGGATTCATAAAAGGCTAAATTATTAATCTAAAAGAAAATAAATGTTTTTAGATCAGTAACTGTAACTGTTCTGGCATCAAAATGAATGCCACATAATGCTGCAAACATATTTGTCACAACCAGAGGGAGATGAAGGATTGTAAAGGATTGTGGCCATGGAGTTCTCAGTGTATCTCTTTTACTGCGCTCTCAGTCCTTCCTAAACACATTTAGACGTGAAGTTCTATCACAATTCTCAGACACTGTTACAGGAGATAGTTCCATCATTTCTTTTACGGGATGAAATCTTTGATCCTTTCTCGTCCACGCACCAGCATTGGCCTCTTTGCATTCCCCTTGATGAGCGACACTGTTTCAAGAAGAACACATACACTATTATTGTTTATAGAGAACGGATTACACTGTTACAAAAGCACACAGTCAAACGGATTCAGTTGTCATTGGAACAGTTTTAAGTAACAATTCAGATTGGACAAATGTTACATTTAACATTTAAGTGATTCATCTGCTTAAACAATCCTGACATCACTGTCATCTTCCTTCATAAAAAGCTTTGATTTTGCATAATATCGACACACCTGTTTCCTCCTGAAGGACCCTTGTTTGTCACAGTTGGGGATGTAGATGTCCTGAATTGAATGAATGATTGTGAGCTCAATACTTTGGAGGACTGTGTTTAACAGTTTGCGACAAGGACCCTATATAATCAAACAACAACGATTAATGCAAACGTTTTTATTTATGACCGAAAGGCATATTAATATTCATGCAGAACATCATTTACAGAGCCATTAGCAGAAATGTTACCTTTTCATTGTTCTCAGTGGTTGATGGTTGATAGTCTGAAACATAATACTTGCAGTTTTAATATGATTACGGAATGGCTTTTTTGTTGTTGTCTAAAATGCCTAGATAAAGGCATACCCAAAGTAAACAGCAAGAACACCTTTTATTGTATTCCTACCATTATAGGAAAAGAAGCCCTGCTCAAATGAGCATTTTACATTAAGTTTGCTGGTTTCTCTTCCTTCTTAAACACATGCAAAACATAAAGGTCTTTTAGTAATGTCTGGTGGATTATAAATTCTTGTTACACATTTTCTTTCTATATAGTATCTTCATGCTCAATGTTTAGGTTTAGTGTGTTTAGGTTCCATTTAAGAAAAGATGCCATCTTACCTGTAGGTGGAGGGACGTCAGTGATGGTACTTTTGATGTTTTTGCAGACCCCTCGTCCCTGAAGCAGTGCCTGAAGGGGGCTTTGCTCCCCAAGAGGAGGGATACACCGAAGACCCTGAGCACACGGTAGGGTGTACACCCCACAGGGTTCATTTAACGTCAACATGGATGCCATCTCCTCCCCGGATAAACGTTCAGATCTGTGGCCCTTGAGGTCACCCGAGGGCCCATTACACAGTGAGCAGATCTTCCTCAAGCCTAATACAAGGGAGCTGGAGCCAAATAAGCTGAGTTGAATGGTAACCAAAAGGGTTAGCAAATAAGAAAACGAAACCATCTTTGTCCAATTCAGATCAAGAGCTTGTTTTCAGTGAATGGTCTTCTCTCTTCCAGGTCTCTCCTGTTTTTGATGTTCCTCTTTGACATTCAATGGAAGTAGTAGTGTGGATGAACAGGAGACATCAGGTATCTAAAGACTAAGTAATTAGATCAAAATTGCCCAGAAATGCAACATGGGCTGCTTTTAAAGAGCTGAGATGCTCAGGGGTGGGAGGCAGAAAGAGAGATGCTGGGCGTTAAATAAGAGGTGGAGTTACTGTATAACTCCATCCCTCCCTATTTCTGCCACAGCTACATTTCAAATGATGTACAAATTCATGACTTATGTGAACATTTTATGAATTTCCACTGATGCACATAAAGAATGGTAGGTAGAACTCCTTGGAGCCAACCCCAAATCTTCCCAAAGCATTTGGCATATAGAGATGAAACATTGTTGCCCTTGTTACCAATGTCACTTTTTAACGCACAGGGAATCCCTTTAGCACCATTTTTTGAGGCACATGGTACTCCATTGATTTCAGTTGTTTGCCCAATGTGTCAGATCAAGACGCATTTAATTCTTTGCATTTGTAAAAGTAGACATGATTTTATGAATATTTATAGGCTACTTTTATATTTTGGAGAAACAATCTCCACTCCTACCCTTCTCAACAATATAAAACACGAAACAGTACAGTCACAGGTATTTATTGCAAAAACAGTATAAAAGTATTAACTCATGTGGCATTCCAAGTCTTCTGAAGTCATACGATATCTTTATGTGAAGAACAGAGTTGATCTTAATGTTTTAATCACTGAAATGATGATCCCGCCACTCTGTTAACGCACACACTCAGTCATATTTCATTTAAAAGATACACCCGACTCTTTAGCATGACGCAATGAGTCATGAGACATTTTACAATCATAGCTGACATAACGTTTCTTTGTGTGCATGATCTTCGGCGAATGGAGACGCTGATCACATTTGGGGATTTTCTTCACACAAATCAATTGTTTGGCCTAGGAACACTTGGAATATTTGTACTTTCTGAATAAAGTGTGCCTCCAGTCGTATCTATATATTATATATATTATATTATATCATATCATATATCATATGTATATTTTATATCAACACACAAATGGGTAGGTTTAGGAATGTGGTTGGGTTACGTATTCAAATGTGTCTAAATAGCGTAAAATAAAAAATAAAACAAATGTAAATAAAATGAAGCTGGCTGATTAAATTGAGAATCACACTCCAACATGTCATAATGGCAAAATCATAACCCAATATATAATTTCATCATGACGATAACATTCCCATGCCTAACGCATCTGTGTATGACGCCAAAGGTTTTTCATTGAAGTCAATGGAGTACCATGTGCGTCGAAAATGCCGCAGAGGGGTCCTGACCAAGCGTCAATATGAGACGAGTTGGGTGTGAGAATGTGTAGATTTCCCAAAAGCATCGTAAGAGAGTGTGCCAGCAGTTTCAACAATCTACTTAGTTTTACGTAATTTATCCTTGCAGAAACATACCATGTTCTAAAACGAGAATGATTATTCATTTATATTAGTTAAAGGGATAGCTCACCCCTTATCCCATAATATACTCTTCCGCAGGAACTAGACTCGCGTACGGCAGTTACCGGAAGCCAGTGATTATAGTTTATAAAGTTGTAAATATGGATATTTTTCTAACACAAAAACATGGCTTTGCTTCAGAAGGCCATTATTAACGGCCTGGAGCCATCTGGAGTACGTTTATAATGGATGGATGAACTTTTTGGGGCTTCAAATTCTCAGGTACCATTCACTCCCATTATAAAGCTTGGAAGAGCCAGGACATTTTTTTATATAACTCTGATTGTGTTTGGCTGAAAGAAGAATGCCATATATATATATACCGAGGATGGCTTGAGGGTGAGCAAATCATGGGGTAATTTTCCTTGTTGGGAGAACTTACCCTTTGGCAGTGGGTATTGATCTTAAACCAGACAATAAATCTGATTGCCTCTTTTTTCTTTACTTTTAGAGAGGCCTTTTCCAGCTTATGGCATCTCTCTATGCTATTATTAAAATGGAGCCATTCTATCAAATTGTATTTATTACTGATACCCTGAAGTTTTTTTCTGTTTTGATTACCTGAGCTGCCTCACAAATACTGGACAGTGTTGTGGATATTTACACATGACCAATTTCATTTATCATAACGCACAATGTGTAGTTACAAGCAAATATCATCTTTGTCTGTGTTTCTCCTTTCCTGGATTTTCAGACTGAAGTGCCACTTCCCTTCGGATGTTGTGATGGCATATTTTATTAGTTGATTTGGCAGCAAGACAAAAATGTCTTGCACCCACAGCAACTCCCACATGTTGTTAAGACGGGCTACTATAACAAATTGCTCTACATTGCAGTGTATCAATTTTTTCCCCCAGTTGTCTCCATCTCTTTTCCTCCCAAATCACACACACACAAACACAAATGAGCACAATCCTTTTTCATGAAGTCATGGTTGATGGCTTAATGACTTTAAGCCTGTTTTTCAAGAACTTCACCCTTGATCTGTCATTGCACTGATTTCCCCATCGCAATGATGTCATAATTAATCGCCTCAAGTAGGAAAATGAGCACCACATCACAGGTGTTTCTGAGTGACATTTGGAAAAATGAACAAGGGCTTTCCCCTCTAACCACAATTTCTTTTAAACGTTTTACTGATATCCAAGGAAACATTCTGTGTGTGTGCTTTGTCAGACAATATCTTCTTAAAAGACACATGGAAGGGTTTACATACATGTTGTTGGCAACCAGCTTCATTCCTACAGGTGTGCAAGTCACCGATATAGGAGCGTGATCCCACATCTGAACAGCTGTACAGTACATCTCACTAAAGTACAGGGGAAATAAAGAACTTCCAGAGCTGCCTTGCTCTCCATCTGCGTCTTTGACCTTCTATATGATATTTATGATTATATAATAATCTGTTGCAGCACCTCAGTAGAGAGTCCTATCATCAACTATATCATGTCCATACCTTTAGTGTTCAAGTCAGGGGTGCAGCTAAGGGGGGGAAAGTTAGGACGATTCTAAGGGCCCAGACACTTTTGGGGCCCTCAGAGATATAATCCACCAAAGAGCTACAAATATAAAAAAATGATGGCGCATTTCCAGCAAAATCCAGCAAAACGCTCCACTCATGAACCGCTCACGCTCACCCGTTCACTCATATCCCACTCCGACATGAAAATTCTCTGTGCTATAATTGTTGCAGCCATTAAGGTATTTATTTTTATATTTATGTTTAAATATTATAATGTTGTTTTTTTATATCTATGTTGTCAATCTGTCAATCTATGTTGATTATGAAAAGTGAACAGCATGAGATAGGACACATCATTTGATGAATGGAGTTGATCAGACATGATTATGACCACTTCATTAAGTTTTATTTTATATAAATTGTATCTTAAGTTGAATCAATGTTTCATCAGCCAATTGGGGCATTCTGGGTTGAGCGAGCGGAGCTTAATTGGTCAGTATTATTAAATTGCAGACAAAGATTTTGGATAGCTAGGTTGGCGTGTTTTTTTTTTTTCTTCTTCAGATTTTGCTCCTTGGGACTTTTTTGTAGGTATTGGGCTGTGAAATGTGTCTACCGAATTTCATACTTGAATTTTTGTAGGCGGCGCTATCGAGCCATTTTGCCATGCCTAATTCTGAAACCCATGTAATAATAATAATAATAATAATAATAATAATTTGTTACATTTATATAGCGCTTTTCTAGGCACTCAAAGTGCTTTACATAGAAGGGGGGAATCTCCTCACCCACCACCAATGTGCAGCATCCACCTGGATGATGTGACGGCAGCCATATTGCACCAGAACGCCCACCACACACCAGCTGATTGGTGGAGAGGAGACAGAGTGATGAAGCCAATTGGATGTGGGGATGATTAGGAGGCCATGATGGACAGAGGCCAATGGGCAAATTTGGCCAGGATGCCGGGGTTACACCCCTACTCTTTCTCAAAGGACATCCTGGGATTTTTAATGACCAGAGAGTCAGGACCTCGGTTTAACATCTCATCCGAAGGACGGTGCTTGTTACATTATAGTGTCCTAATCACTATCCTGGGGTGTTAGTACCCACACAGACCACAGGGTGAGCACCCTCTGCTGGTCTCACTTACACCTCTACCAGCAGCAACCTAGTTTTCCCAGTTGGTCTCCCATCCAGATACTAACCAGGCTCAGCCCTGCTTAGCTTCAGTGGGAAACCAGTCTTGGTCTAATGGGTGATATGGCTGCTGGTTAATGGCTGATGGCTGCATATCAGATGTACATTTTCAGCACTTCTGACGCGCTAGTTTTTGAGCATGTTCAGGCTCTCAAAAACACAATTTATTTTGGAGAAGAAGAAGAATAGACTGAGCAATTACAATAGGGTCCACCATCGGTGCTTAGGCCCTATTATTGTCAAGTTCTGGTTGGTACCTTCTGCCTTTGATTACAGCCTCCAATGAGATCCAGAGCGGTGTGACCATCTTCACCAATCTCGATTTGAGTAGTGCATACAAAATTCATTGGTTAGTACCCCGCTAGAAATGTTACATTGCCAGACAGGTTTGTGTGTACACTGGACTGCTTTGCAAATGAGAGTCAGTAAAACGCAGGATTTTCACAAACGTTTCTTCTCAAAGATGGATCAGTAACAAGTCTTCGTGGTCCAACTTCATATTCAGAACACGTAAGTACCGAGCTTTATAATATGTGTTTGCAAATGGCCTTTCTGAATGTGCTAATGTGGCTAAAGCTACTATTGTCTCTTACTGTATTCACAGAGACCAGAGCTTGTTATATTTAACCTGAAAATGTTCACCGCCTGTACAATTTAGAAGCACACTTTTATTACTTCTTAAAAATAAAACTAATGACATAGATCTGATCTCTGTGAATACAGAGACATTGGTAACTTTAGCCACCGTATAGCGTCCTAACAAGCACATTCAAAAAATTTAACATGTGGTACATACATAGTTGGACAAACAGTTGGTATTGATCCATCTTTGAGAAGAAACGTTTGTGCAAATCCAGTGTTTTACTGACCCTCGTTTGCAAAGCAGTCCAGTGTACAGTGATTCACTGTTCACCATTCAGTAAATGTGATGGAAAGACCAAAAAATAACATTCTAGGTTGGTCCCCTAAAGGTCCTGCAAATGTTATGGGAATGTAGTGTAAAGGCTGAGCACTGAACAAGATCTGTTGCACTGCAGAACAGAATAAAACGTCCCCATCTGACTAACAGGGAACCGTATGGGAACATTTTGTTAGTGTTCCAAATGTCCTCTTTGTAATGTTGCTATGTGACTGTAGTGGAGGTTCGTGTGGGTGTGGGAAGGAAGAAGACGGGGTCGGCGTGACTGGGACTGTGTCTTTTATTAATACTCAAAACTTCGTATAACAAAAAACAGTCCCAGTCCGGTCTCTCTCTGCCTCTCTCTCGTCCCGCAGCGGCTTTTATGCGGTCTCTCCATGCCAATTACTGCAATGAGACACAGGTGTTTGTGATCTGCACTTGACCTACTTACTCACCGCTCGGCTCCGCCCTCTCTCTCCCGCTGCAGACCTCGCGAAACCACGCCCCCTTCTTCGGGTTGGCGTGAGCCCTGCCCTTCTCAGCGACTTCAGGACAGCACGCAGGTGCTGCATGTGCCGCTGCCAGTCTGCGCTGTAGATGATGATATCATCGAGATAGGCAGCGGCATACGCAGCATGCGGCCGGAGAATTCTGTCCATCAGACGCTGGAAGGTGGCGAGAGCTCCGAACAAGCCGAAAGGAAGGGTGACAAATTGGTGCAACCCAAACGGCATAGTGAAGGCGTTTTTTTCTTTGGTCATTGGAGACAAGGGGATCTGCCAATAACCCTTAGTTAAGTCCAGTGTCGAATAAAATGGAGCGGTCCCTAGCCGATCAAGCAGTTCGTCAACCCTTGGCATTGGGTACGCATCAAATTTCGACACCGCGTTTACCTTACGGTAGTCCACACAGAACCGGACCGAGCTGTCAGGCTTTGGAACCAAAATTATCTGGCTGGCCCAGTCACTGCTGGACTCTTCTATTACTCCCATCTCTAGCATGGCCTCTAATTCAGTCTGAACTACTTTTTTTTGTGTTCAGGTAAACGGTATGGCCGACTGCGAACCACCACGCCCGGCTCGGTCTCAACGTGGTGTTGAATGAGGTCGGTGCGGCCAGGTAGGGGTGAAAACACGTCGGCAAACTCAGCCTGTAATGTTTTTACGTCAGTGAGCTGGGACGGTGAGAGGTGATCCCCGCCCGGGGCCAGAGCGAGAGATTGGGATTTTTGAACCGCCTCTGGCCCGAGATCCTCCTCTCCGCTCACCACCGTCGCCAACATCATTGACTCCACCTCTGACCACTTTTTTAACAGGTTGAGGTGGTAAATTTGACGTGCCCCGTCCCTATCTGAACGCACAACCTCATAAATGAGGTCCCCAATAGGCCTTTATCACAGAGGAATTGAATACCGGAAGTGCGCGTCGAAGCAGTGTGCTGATTCTTCCGGTTATGCATGTTTTCAATGTGCTGTGAACACCTAGCTGAACAAACGACAATTAAAATAAGCATCTGGAGGATGATTTAAAAATACGGACATTTTCCGAGACAGGAGAAGAGATAAACTTACTGTGTACAGGATTTTTCAAACTCTGTTGAACTTGTAGTTTTTTAATCCGACATAAGCCGAGGGTCGTAAACATACGTGATTATTTCACCACACGGTGTCAGTGCACGTCTAAATAGTGTCCGCGATGAAGTGTGTGTGAGACCTGACGAATAAGATCTGTATGAACATATTGATTTGTATTAATATTTTAGTCATTGTTCTGTCACTTTTCAGTGACAATCATTTCACTGTAGCCTACAGTATATGTAATTCACACATTTATGCCAAAATTCAGTCACGCTGTTAGCGTATTACTGTTTAAGATTAATTAAATGCTTAACATTGTTTACTTTCTTTAAGGCAGTTACCGCGCATTCATTCATCTATTTATTACATGAAAATGAACCATGGTTTTTATTACAAATAAAATAAAACATGGTTATTGTAGTTTATCATGGTATTTGTAGTAAAACTAATACAAATGGTAGTCAATCCACGAAAAAAAACATGGTTACTACATTCTTACTATAATAAAACCATGGTTAACTTTCGTAAGGGTGTTTATCAGTCAAATTAATTTAAAAATGTAACAACAGGTATGAAATATGATTAGTAAGAAAAACACTGTTAATGAGAAGAAAATCACTGGACTGCGGCAGGTTAGAAATATATTTATTATTCAGAATGCACATTTGGATGGGAACATTTCAGCAGGCTGACGATATGAGACGTAAACATCCGCAGTTTGGAAATGCATAGGTCTACAACACACAAACATACAACTTCATCCCACCATATCAGTCTCACCCATGCTCTCCTCTATTCTTTTAGTGTCAGGAAATGTTCAAATCTGAGGTAAGGATGTCATTATTTAGTGTTAGAGCACGGGATCGCTGCAGTTACACCCGCGTTTTGATTGAGTCGCGATGAGACCGGAAGAAGAGGTGCACTGCTTCACTTACCGGAAATAGGAAGTGTGATAAAGGCCTATTCGCCGTGTGACCACGAAGGGCCCTTGCCACTTTGCGAGCAATTAAGAGCTAGAGGTAGGAAGAAACACAAGCACTTTATCTCCCTGTGCAAATTGACGTAACATAGCCCCTCTGTTGTACAGCTGTTTTTGTCTGTCCTGGGCCTGTAACAAATTCTCCATTGATAGCCGTCCCAAAGTGTGGAGTTTTGTTCTCAGGTCCAGGACATACTGAATTTCGTTTTTACTCGCGGACGGTCCGTCCTCCCAAGTCTCTCTAAGGACATCCAGCACCCCCCGAGGCTGGCGCCCATAGAGAAGCTCGAAGGGGAAAAACCCCGTGGAGGCTTGCGCGACCTCACGAACAGCAAACAAGAGAGGTTCTAGCCATTTATCCCAATTTTTGGCATCCTCGTGAACGAACTTCCGAATCATGGTTTTCAACGTGCGATTAAAACGTTCCACCAGACCGTCTGTTTGTGGGTGATAGACGCTGGTGCGAACGGATTTAACGGCCAATAACTCGTATAGTTTGCGGATTGTCCGTGACATGAACGCCGTGCCTTGGTCTCTTTCGGGATTCCCACCCGGGAGATTAATGAAAACAGCGCACTCGCAACACTTTTCGCCGAAATAGTGCGGAGTGGAACTGCTTTCGGGTATCGCATTGCATAATCCACCAGGGCTAATGCAAAGCGATGCCCCCCTGCTTTTAAGCGTGTCATCCTGGGACTGTTCCAGGGGAAAGTCATCGCGCTCTGTGAGCACCGGTGTCTCCAGCTCGCTCGTTTCCCCTGAAACCGCTGCCAGAGGTCCCGGTTCCGCCTCCCCCAACTGAGCAACCGCCATCTTCATTTCAGAGCGTTTTCCCCAAGAAGCATCCGCGCACAAATGCCCCAATAAATATGCCCCAATATATAATTGTTAAAAGCTGGCCAATTGGTTCCCAGAATTAGCGGATGCCGGAGGTGCAGGTTAACTGCAACCTCGACACTATGCGTTTGTCCCCTAAATTGAATAGTGACGGGCACTAACGGAGAGTTCACCACTTCCCCGTGCACACACCGCACCGTAACCACACGGCTGTTACCCAACGCCTTAGGCTGAATCAGGCTTTGGTGTATAGAGGTCTGGTTGCAACCGGAATCCACTAAAGCCTGACAAGTACCCCCCTTGATACTCACAGGTATAAGGTACAGTCCAGCTTGATCAGGGGCGGCTTGCGGAGCGTCGGGAACCCGGACCAGCGTACCGACCTCCATGACCGGACAGCGATCAATGAAATGGCCCGGATCCCCGCAGCGCCAACAAGCCGGCCCAGACCTTCCCGCTGCCCTAGTGGCCGGAAGTAGGTCGGCAGAATGGCGTGGAGAGAGCGCGGGGTGGAGGAAGAGGGGTATGGATCCGGTGGTGTAGCACCTCCCCTCGGCACCGGCCGGGAAGGTGCCGGCTGATCACTGGCTCCGCCCATCCTCCATCGCGGGGCCGGCCTGGGTGCTGAGCCGCCGCGGGTCCTGGGAAAGGGGACAGGTCTGGAGACAGGGGGTGGGGAGCGAAGAGGGAAGAGAGAGAGAGAGAGAGAGAGAGAGAGAGGCAGAAGGAAGGGGTTCGCCGACCCCGTGGCACGCCACCATCTGATCCTCCGCCAACTGGATGGCCTGGCTCAGCGACGTCGGGTGGTGGCACTTGACCTACTGCGCGGTCTTTCTGGGAAGCCGCGCGACGAACTGCTCCAGTACCACACGATCGATGACGGCCTCGAAGTCGCTTCCGTCGGCCATCAGCCACTTGCGGCAGGAGTCCCGGAGCTGGTGCGCAAAGGCGAAGGGCCGGCCGGACTCATCCAGGGCCAGGGTACGGAACCGCTGGCGATGCTGTTCGGGGCTCTGGCCGACCCGCTGTAAAATCGCGCGCTTGAGGTCGTCGTAAGCCAGGAGATTCTGGACTGGCAACTGGTGGGCGGCTACCTGCGCCTCCCCAGACAGTAGTGGCAGGAGCCGCATCAACCAGTCCGCCTTGGGCCTTCCCTGGGACTCGGCGGACCTCTCGAAGAGGTCGATGAACGCCTCTGGATCGTCCTCCCGGCCCATCTTCGAGAGGTGCAGGGCGGCTGCCGAGTCGCTGGTGGGTTGGGGGATGGCCGGAATCCCCTGGCTAAACCAGCTCCGGAACAGCTTTCATGCTGGGCCCGAAGGAGGGCTTCAAAGTGCTTTTGTTGCTCTGACCTCGCGAAACCACGCCCCCTCCACCACAGTGACCATAGAACAACCAAAATGGAACATCCCCCTAAAGTCATATCGGGAACATTATTGTAAGACCAACAGAGGACCATGTGGGAACGCTATGTTAACATCCCAAATGTCCTCTTTGTAACGTTGCTGTGTGACCATAGAATAACCAAAATTGAACATCATAAGGAACCTTGAACTGCAGCACGTTTTAGGAACAAAATGTTCTGTAAAGGTTCAGGATTTCCGTCACCTTTAAAGAAATTTTAGAGAACGTTGCCCAAGGTCATGAGAACGTCCCTCCCACATGAGTAATCTGTATTGTCACGGGTGAGAAATCACACAACAAGGTAGCTCGTGAAAGTGAACCCCGGAGGGTGGATTTAATGTGAACACTTTGGGGAATAGGTGCAAACGGTGAAACAAAGGTGCGTGCTGTCGTCGTGGCTGGTGTCCCTGTGAAGTCCTCGTGCTCGTGAAGGTGGGTGTCCAAGCATGCTCAGTCGGGCTGTCGGTCACTCGCTGCCTTCTGTGAGGTAAGAGAGAAAGGGTTAGTTCCAGCACGTTCAGCATGAGACGGGTGTCTGCTCAAGTGAGAGCGGCAGCGGCTTTTACACCCTCTCGCTGATCGGGTGCAGCTGTGACCGATCAGCCCGTGATGAGGTCGTGCAGGTGCCGTGCGTTGGTTGCCAGGGCGACGCTGATATGCCCAGAGAGACTCGTCACATTCCCCCCCCCTAAGCGTCGTTCTGGCCCTGGGAACGAGAGGAGACAGTAGGGGTGAAACAAGGGGTGGGTGGGGAATGACCCCTGACAGACCTGAAAAAGCTGCCCACATCCGTGAGAGTCCATCAGCGTTGGCGCTCCGCAGACGTTCCAGGTGTTCCTCCCATGCCTCGGAGTGCACCACGACGTCATCCAAATACGCGGCCGCGTACGCTTGGTGGGGCCGTAGGATGATGTCCATCATTCGTTGGAACGTCGCAGGGGCCCCGTGCAGGCCGAAGGGGAGGGTCCGGTACTGCCAGTGTCCACTAGGGGTAGAAAAAGCAGTCTTTGATTTAGCGGAGGGAGTGAGTGGTACCTGCCAGTATCCCTTGGTGAGGTCCAGGGTCGTGATGTACCGGGCCCTCCCCAGGCGGTCTAGCAGCTCGTCAACCCGAGGCATGGGATAGCCGTCGAACTCGGAGACTTCGTTGAGCCGGCGGAAGTCATTGCAGAAGCGGAGGGTGCCATCCGGCTTGGGTACCATCACAATGGGGCTGGACCATGGGCTGCGAGATGGTTCTATCACCCCCAACTTCAGCATTTCCTGGATTTCCTCCTCAATAGCCTGCCGACGAGCTTCTGGGACTCGGTAGGGCCGTTGCCTGACGATGACTCCAGGGGCGGTCCTGATTTCATGGTGGATGACGTTGGTCTGCCCGGGCCTAGAGGAGAACACATCCGTGAACTGTCTGACCAGGTTCTGCAGCTCGGTCTTCTGGGCAGCCGACAGGTGGGGGTCCATGTCCACAACCACGGGATCGGTGAGACTCAGGGCGGCGAGCTGGTCTCGGGTCCCTTGCCACTTCTTCAGTAGGTTGACGTGGTATAACTGCTCCGTTCGCCTTCTTCCTGGTTGGCGTACCCGGTACGTCACGGGACCAACCTTCTCCACCACGGTGTACGGCCCTTGCCACGACGCCAGGAACTTGCAGGCGGACGTAGGGACCAAGACCATTACTCTGTCTCCCGGCTGGAACTCCCGTGGTTGGGCTGCCCGGTTGTAATGGCGTTGTTGGGCCTGTTGTGCCTTGCTGAGATGCTCCCGGACTAATGGCATGACACGGTCGATCCTCTCCCTCATCTGGGTGACGTGTTCGATGACCGTGCGATGAGGGGCAGGCTGCTGTTCCCAGGCCTCCCGAGCGACATCCAGCAGGCCCCGAGGCTGGCGGCCGAACAGGAGCTCGAAGGGGGTGAAACCAGTTGAGGCTTGTGGGACCTCACGGATGCCGAAGAGGACGTAGGGGATCATCAGGTCCCAGTCCCGCTTGTCCTCCGCCGCTACCCTTCGCAGCATCTGTTTGAGAGTCTGATTGAAGCGTTCCACGAGTCCGTCGGTTTGCGGGTGGTACACAGTGGTCCTCAACTGTTTCACCCCCAGCAGCCTGCAGAGGTCTGCCATTAGCCGGGACATGAACGGTGTTCCCTGGTCAGACAGTATCTCGGTCGGGAGACCGACCCGGCTGGCCAGCAGAAACAGCTCCTGGGCGATGGCTTTCGCTGTGGCTTTCCGCAGGGGGACTGCTTCCGGATACCGGGTGGCGTAGTCCACGATGACGAGGATGTGTTCATACCCTCGGGCAGACTTAGGCAACGGCCCCACCAGATCCATTCCGATGCGCTCGAAGGGCACCTCGATGATGGGTAAGGGAATCAGCGGGCTGGGGGGAGGAGTCCTGGGCGCCGTTCGTTGGCAGGTCGGACAGGCCTTACAGAACCCCTTCACATCCGCGTCCAGACCCGGCCAGTGAAAGCGATCCCGGATCCGCTGGATGGTGTTAGCGGCTCCTAGGTGACCTGCCATCGGATGGGAATGGGCCAGTTCGAGGATGGTTTCCGTCTTCGTCCGCGGGACAACCAGAAGCTCCTTCTCCTCCCCCCTACGCTGAGCCACGCAGTACAGCAGACCGCTTCGGACCACGAAGTGCGGGAGAGGATGGGGCCGTGGGAGGACGTCTTTTCCGTCCACAGTCCGAACTTGACTCCAGCAGTGTTTTAGGCGATCGTCCTCCCGTTGTTCCCTGGCAAAAGAGCCCCCCTCGCTGGCCTGCTGGAACACATCATAGAACAGGTTAGAATTTGACGAGGGGGACTCACCATCTCTCCCGCTGTCCGAAGCTAGCAGCGCCGGCCGGTGACGACATCTTTGTGGCCGGCGACGACGGCGGCAGTTCCGTTCCGGGCTGGCGGGCTGAGCAACGGCGGCGAGCAGGCGGTCAAACCCTGGCCAATCTCTTCCAAGCAACAGTGGGACCGGTAGGTTCTTTACCAGTCCGGCTTCGACGGGCCAGGTGCCATGGGCGGCAGCGATGTTCACCCGGCGAGCGGGTACTTGTTGGGTGTCTCCATGCACACACGTGATCGGGAGGTAACTCTTTTGGCCAGGGTGAGGCGGACACAGACGAGCCTGGATGAGGGTGACTGCGCTGCCCGAGTCCAGAAGCGCCCGGATGGGCTGCCCGTTCAGCTGGACGTCCGCCGTTGGAGCCGCAGGTGGGACGTGCTGATGTACGATGCAGCCCGCCAGCCAAGCCCGCGGGCCGTCGCTGGTTCTGCGGTGGGCATGGGCTCGTCCACCGGAAACGGAACTGCCGGTCTGCCAACTGCGCGGGAGGTGCCCTCCGGCGTGCGTCGCTCCTGGACCACCCTCCGGGGAAATGGCGGCGCTCTCTCTCCGGCCTCCCGCTGGTGGACCGCATCCGCCAGCTCGATCGCCTCCACCAGATCGAGGACAGTGGCGGGGTTCCTCATACCCACCGCCTGACGATGGGACCGAGGCAGGGCGCGGAGGAGGCGATCGATGACCACTCGTTCCACTACCTGACCTGCTGTGGGCTCCCCGTCGAGTAGCCAGTGTTGAGCCAACCGGACGAGATCAGCGGCCTGGGCCCGCGCTGGCATCCGACCCTTAAACACCCACTCATGGAACTGTTGCGCTGCGCAGACGGGAGAAAGCCCCAACCGGGCGAGGACCTCTCGTTTCACTTCCCTGTAGTCGTTCGTGATTGCGGGAGGAAGGGAAAAATAGGCTCGCTGGGCTTCACCGGTTAGGAGAGGAGCCAGCGCGGAAGCCCAGTCTTCGACCGGCCATCCTTCCCGATTGGCCGTTGTTTCAAAAATTTGGAAATATGCTTCAACATCGTCGTGATCCGTCATTTTAGGCAGCAGCCGAGTCGCTCGTATGCGGGGGTCAGGTAGTGGAACTGGCTGGGCCGCCTGGGCATGAAGGGCGGCGATATCCTCTTCAGCTCTGCCCTGCCGAGTGGCCAGATGTTCCACGATCTGCTGCTGGCGGATGCTGACTTCGGTGAGGCGCTTCAGTATCTCCTCCATCTCCAACGGAAGAGAGAGCGCCGATCAGTGCTGGGGTGGTGAACAGAAAGAGAACAAAAAATATAGTTGAGTGCGGTGAAAACTGCTAACACTTGTGTGTGATTTCTCATGCAGTTGCCCGTATTCTCCACCAGATGTCACGGGTGAGAAATCACACAACAAGGTAGCTCGTGAAAGTGAACCCCGGAGGGTGGATTTAATGTGAACACTTTGGGGAATAGGTGCAAACGGTGAAACAAAGGTGCGTGCTGTCGTCGTGGCTGGTGTCCCTGTGAAGTCCTCGTGCTCGTGAAGGTGGGTGTCCAAGCTTGCTCAGTCGGGCTGTCGGTCACTCGCTGCCTTCTGTGAGGTAAGAGAGAAAGGGTTAGTTCCAGCACGTTCAGCATGAGACGGGTGTCTGCTCAAGTGAGAGCGGCAGCGGCTTTTACACCCTCTCGCTGATCGGGTGCAGCTGTGACCGATCAGCCCGTGATGAGGTCGTGCAGGTGCCGTGCGTTGGTTGCCAGGGCGACGCTGATATGCCCAGAGAGACTCGTCACAGCATAAACAAGTGGTTCTCAACTGGGGACCCACAGTCAAAACTGAACATTTTTTGTCGCCCTTATTTACACACCTGAGTCAAATCTTTAGCTCAGTAGCAAAGGGCTATTTGAACTGAACTTGATATTCAGTTTAGGGAGACTTAAAAACTGTGCAGTTCTCCTGGAACAACATTCCAATCAACCAATCAGATTTGAGGGACAGTTTACAGTTTGTCAGGTTTAGGCTTACAATCAGGGTTACATTAGTGTTATTCACTATAATTTCCCTCTGATTTTAGGGAGAAGTTATGGGTATTCAGGGCTCCAGACTAACATTAGAGAGGAGTGGCACCAGTGATCTACAGATGGAGGCGCCAGCACCGGATTTGGTGGTGCTAGAGGAAATATTATAATGTTCATTTAATAATAAAATAAAAAAATGTTGGTAATAAGTGCAATTACTAATAATGTTTGTTTATTAGACACTTTACAGTGAAGCTCTGAGCTTGAATTTATATGCAGATAAAATGTACTTTTATTAACAACAGTAATGAGCATTTTTTTTTTAATATTCAATTCTACATTAAATGTACCATTGTTCTTCTGTAGTCTCACTGAACTGAACGGCAGCTTCAGTGATAATAAAAGGAGCGCTCTTTACTTGTTTGTGTAAATCAGTCACAATCTGAAGAAAAGTTTTTGTTTTTCATGAGACTTTGTGACTTCCTACTTTTTCCATATATTAGGAAAGGGGAGTGGAAATGGCTAATAAGTCAGTAAGTGCTCCTCTGCTGCCATCTACTGGTTATGGTGGTCATTTCATGGCTTTTTTAAATAAAAGTGCTTGTTTGCTACACAGTGTTAGTTTTCCTTAAACTTTTAGATTTACAAATCATCACATAAATAACATTAAAATTGGATAATATTTAGAGGTTTGAAGTGCTGGAAAAAGTGTGAAGCACCTGAAAGCACTTAAAAAGTGACTGAATTTTAATCTCAAAAGGTTGTACAAACTCTGAGATGAATAGCCTAATGTAAAAAAAAAAAACGGAAAAACATTTGACTATTTCTGCCAGAATACCATGGTTACAGTTACTGAACTACAGTAAATCTATTACAGTAAAAATACAGTAAATAATGTGGTGTCATTACAGTAAATCATGTGGTGTTACCAGAGATGGGCACTCGAGACGCACTTGAGTCGCATTTTATGAGACTTGACTCTGGACTCGACCTGAAATGACTTCAGACTTGACTTGACTTGACTCGACCAAAAAGACTTGTGGATATTTTAAAAACAACTCAAGTCTTTAATCCTTAACTATCGTAAATGTAACCACAACCAAACCAAACTACCTGGACGACTGGTTGATTTTTTCACGGGATGTGCTGATCGGTCATACAAACACGTTAATGCATCATCTGGAAAGCCTGGGTCTGCGAGTGAATATGCAAAAAAGTATGTTCACCCCGTGTCAGTCGATAACCTATCTGGGAGTTTGTGTCACGGTGTGACTTTTCCTGGGGCGGAACCATAGTGGCAGAGATTTGTTCCGCCCGGATCAAACACCACTACTTCCGGGTTCCCGTCCCAGCGCCAAAATCATAGAGAATCGGCGGCAGGTGCTCCAATGAACAGCGCGATCTCCGGATTGGGTGAAGGGGAGGTAGGAGGAGTACAAAGAGGGCTTCCAGAATTCAGTTGGGAGTCAGTCGTTGCAGCGGTCATACACAGCCGCAGCTGTTAGTTCCGGGTCGGGCTCAAGCTGAGCGTGGTGGTAGCCGCTTCCAGCCGTTGCGGCGAGAGGATCTGGGCATCTGGGCAAACAAAGGATAACACAAGGTGGATATTGTGGACTGAGCGATCAAAGATCCGGAGAACTACAAAGAGAAGAGAAGAGACGAGGCTGAGTATAATACAGACCGAGTTTTGCATTGTGATTCAAGTGTCAAGTGTGTGTCCGATTCTGAGAAGTTACATGCAGGACAGTTGCCGGAAGTGCTGATGAACAAATCCCTTCGGAAGAGAGAGCACAGCGGCCAGGACGCGAGCCAGACACTGGAGGAGAGAACAAGACGAGCACACGGGTTGATCAATGTGTGAGTACCCTGAGAAACGTATACAGTAACAAATTCATCGGAAGTTTATCATCTGTGAGCCTTGTGACGTTGAAACTAGGAAAACGAGTGGCCCCACCGCGGAGAGTGAGCGTGGGAGAGCCAGAGACAGCGGACAGTGAAAGCCGCCGGGGTGGTGTAGCAGCAACGTCCTTCTCGTTGGTTCTTCGCTATACCAGCGCTTCAGCGATCTTCCCCCCCCGAGATAAACGACGCGGGAAAAGTGGTCTCTGGACCTTAAGTACACCTGGTTAGTGTGTGGAGTGCCGTGGGTGAGTCAGTATCTTGACTTTGAGAGTGTACACTTGGAATCTGCTGTGTTGTGCTGTGTGTGTGCGTGTCGTCCCAAAGACCATTTTCCAGGCTGACCCACTCTCTGGGGAAGGTACGATCCCGAAGCTGGCGGAGTAACTAGCCCTAAACATTCACGCTGTGAACCTCACCCTACTCTCTGTCTCTACGGTGGTAGCACGACCGGAGCCAAGTAAGCGCTCTCTTGAATAGCCATTGATACGTGCTTGTGTCGGAGGAAATTGTGTGTGCGTGTGCAGGGCCCGAGGGGAAGAGAGGGGAACGCTACACACGCCCGGAGCAAAGTCATATTTACCTGCACTTACCTATGTGAAACCATCTAGAGAAGAGCCCGATCCAGCACCACCGCCGTGGTCAAGCCCCCTGAGCCACCGCTAGCACAGAGCCTGGAACAAGGAGAGAGAAACAGATGAACTGTGTTTGCGGATGTAGTAAAGGTATGTTTGTACGGGAAGAAGGAGGCGGGAACCGGCGAACAATCAAAGTATTTAATCAAAAATAAAGACAAAATAAATATGGCGGCGGCAGCCCCTCACGGCCGACTGCCGCCTACACAAACACAAATAAACACAAAGTGAAAATAAAGGCTGCAGCCCCTCACGGACGACTGCAGCGGATAACACAACTAAAATAAAAAATAACACAAATTCCAGGCCTGGTCCTCTCTCGTCCCTCACTGTCGTCGCTCCTCCTTTATACTCCCTCACTCCTCCGCAAGGGCCGAGATCGCTGCGGCTCGCAGCTGGCGCTCATCCTCTCTGATGAGCGCCGCCTCGTCCCGCCCTCACGGTCCCTCGGCCTCGCTGCTTGCCACAGCGGAGTCTGAGAGTGATATCCTTTGAGCGAAGTTATACTTACCTGTATGCCAAACAAAAGTCCCAGTATTGACCCAGATCCAGCGGATGCCCCGGAGGTACCGACTTCTATGACGCCGGCCCCTTGATCCATTCCTAAAGGAAGCCGTCAGAACACGCCCGAGGAGAGAGGTACCCCTGTCGCCCCCGTTCCCCAGCACTTACCTGTTATTTCCCTGTGTTCAGGAGAAGGAGCAAGCTGTGGCGTAAATCCCCGAAAGGTCCGACCTGGGAAAGAGAAAGAAAGAGTCAAGTGAGCAAATAGCAGGAAATGGAAGCCAAACATTGAGAAAAAGGACGAGACGACTTATCTGAGGTTCTCCTGCGGCAAGAGCCGGCGAGCTCTGAGGCGGTGTCCTCACTTCCCAGTCCTCTTGGATTTTAGCCCCTTCACTTCCCCTTCCCCCAATTTTAAGTAAATTAATAAAGACTTGTAATTTTAAACCTTACTCCAGTGTCCTCGTTGTGTCTGGTCGTCTGGGGTATCCCTGGGAACCTCCCCGAGGTGGAAACTAAGGGAGGAGCGGGACTCACGCGGTCCGCTCCAACCTGTGACATTTGCTTCGACTCGATAACTATGAGGGCCAGTCTTTCTCATCAACGTGTGGAGATCATTCTTTCTGCCCTGCGGTGTGTCAAACCGGGCAGGTCTGTGCCACTGAAGGAATTCCAGAGGCTTCTGGGGTTGATGGCGTCCGCCTCCTTGGTCTGCCATCTGGGTCTCCTGCACATAGAATCGAATCCTGCTCGAATCCCGTGGAGATCGTGGACATCAGGCCATTTGCTCATTCCGGTCAATCACAGTTGCATCAAACCATGATGCAACCTGCACATAAACTCTAGCCCTAGAAGCTTTCCTGACTCGTTTCTGTTCTGATTCGCACGGACAACATGTCTGTGGTTTCGTACATAAATCGCCAGGGCGGCATACAATCCAGAACCCTTTTCAAGCAGGCTGCACACCTCCTTTTTTCGACACCTTCTCTCCATCAGGGCGAATTACATCCCCGGCCGTCGAGCGGATTTGCTTTCGAGGAACGAGATTCCTCAGGGAGAGTGGAGACTTCAACCCGGAGTGGTGAGGGTAATATGGGCCTGATTCGGGAGTGCGAAAGTGGATCTATTTGTGACAAGCGTGAATGTGCATTGCCCGCTGTTCTTCTCGCTTAACCACTCCCCGCTGTCGGGGGATGCTCTGACGCCGAGCTGGCCGAGAGCCAAACTTTATGCGTTCCCTCTGGTGAAGATTTTGCCTGGTTCTGCTCTGGTGCAATGCAAAATCAGGGAGGAGAGAGCATCTGTGATTCTCGTCGCTCCCAACTGTCCCAACCAGCCATGGTTTCCGGATCTCAAGGAGATACTGACAGCCTTTCCATGGCAAATTCATCTGAGAAGGGACCTGCTCTCGCAAGCGAACGGCGTGATATGGCACCCCAGCCCGAAGTTGTGGAAGCTTCACGTGTGGATGCTTCAGGGGCGTTAGAGGGTTTAAGTGCTGTGCCAGCCACCTTTATGCTCTTAAATGGGGAGTGTTTGAGACATGATCATGTTACCGACCCGTTTAGATGCCCCGTTTCAGCTATTGGAATCTATTGCAGTAAAAGAGCTTTCTCTTAAAACTGCTCCCCTCTTGGCCCTTGCATCTGCTAAACGCATTGGGGATTTACATGCATTCTCTGTGAACGGTGATTGTATGTGTTTCGACTGAACCGGAAACCTCGCGGGACGCTGAGGCTCTGCCTCTGAGTGCTGTTTGCCCAGTTAGAGCGTGTGGCGAGCAGCGAGGCTGAGGGACCGTGAGAGCAGGATGAGGCCGCGGTCATTAGTGATGATGAGCGCCAGCTGCGTGCCGTCGGCCTCGTGTCTCACGGAGGAGTGACGGGAGTATAAAGGAGGAGCGACGACAGTGAAGGACGAGAGAGGACCAGGCCTGGATTTTAATTTGTGTTTTATTTATGTTTTGTTTATGTATGTGCGCGGCAGTCGTCCATGAGGGGCTGTCGCTTTTACTTTCACTTTGTTTATTTATTTGATTAAAGTCTGCTGAATGTTCGCTGGTTCCTGCCTCCTTCTTCCCTGAACCTACATACCTTACTACAGAGCGCTCAAGGTATACGTTAATAGAATGGCCGTCTTTCGACAGTAAGACCAGCTCTTTATGTGCTTTGGGGGCTGTTCTAAAGGACGAGCTGTTTCTAAACAGAGACTGTCCCACTGGATAGTGGATGCTATTGCATTGGCGATTGGAAGCCTGGGCCAGGACTGCCCTTTTCACATCAGGGCACATTCTACAAGAGCGATTGCGTCTTCCTGGGCTTGGTCTAAAGGTACGTCCATTCAGGAAATATTCTTGGCTGCTGGCTGGTCTTCTCCGAACACCTTTGCCAGATTTTACAAGCTGGACGTGCCATCTGTGGCTTCACAAGTGCTTTCGGTGAGTTAAAGTCACTATTCAAGTGTTTTACGCTGCACAGTTATTACCATTTTGCTGTTGATGCTGTGTACGCTCGGCTTATGATGTGTTTTTACTAGTTGTTGTCTACCCTTATCAGTGCAGCTTTCACTTCTTGTTCTTTTCACTATTGCAAGTATTTGTTTTGCTGCTCAGTTTGTTACCGCTCAGCTGTTGACGCTGTGTTTGCTCGTATCTTCCAGATATTGCATGTTATTGTGTTAGTTCTGCCCTTATTAGTGCAGTCTGCACTTTTCTCTGTCTCATATGCAAATTTGGATAGGCTTTAGCTCGTCTCTCATTGGCCTGGCTTCGCCTATCATAAAAGCGTCTGGTGGCACCACCCTTCTGCGATTGGTGTAGCGCATTGGGTTCTGCTACCTCGCAGCTCACAGCAGCATTTTACGCAGTGTTGAAGTGACCTCTCTCAAAAGGGAAACGTCTCGGGTTACTATTGTAACCTCGGTTCCCTGAGAGGCGGGAACGAGGCACTGCGTAAGTCGCCGTGCTCGCCGCTCACTCAGTTTCGCGTTCAGACGTGATTCTGAGTTAATTGCCGCTGTCTTTGCCTTTTATACTGCCAGGTTACCCCGTCAATATTTGCATGCAATTTGCATATCGCGCAGCAATTGCCCAGTTTTTCTAACTAGCGTTAGCCTTTAATATTCAACAATTTGTAAGGAATGGGATTTCCTGCGGTGTCTCGTTCCTGCCTCTCAGGGAACTGAGGTTACGATAGTAACGGGAGACGTTTTCTATTCACTTGAAACAACTAGAAAAATTCAGAGGTTTGATATTATCTTATAATTACTGTCGTCAATAACAACGCTGTATAACAAACGTGACTGGCGCCATCTTGTGTCCACTCAGCGACTGTATTGAAAATTACTACTCATCTTGTTGCCAGGACAATTGTTTTATATATCACATTATAATGGATTATAATGTAACAGGCTGGATGTATCCCTTACGTCTTAGGACCTTTATTACAAACAAAACAGATGATAGAATAGTCATATATTTTGTATAATAAAAAAAAAAAAAAAAAATAAAAAAAGGATTTTTGAATATAACATCTTTTTTTAAGACATGAAATGATTTGAGACTCGACTCGGACTTGTGACAAAAGATTCCAGACTTGACTCGGACTCCAGCTTAAAGACTTCAGACTTGACTCGGACTCCAAATGAAAGACTTGTGAACATCTCTGTGTGTCACTACAGTAAATCATGTGGTGTCACTGCAGTAAATCATGTGGTGTTACTACAGTAAATCATGTGGTGTCACTACTAGGGATGCACCGAATCCAGGATTTGGTTTTGGATTTGGCCGAATATTGGGCTTTTTGACGGGGTTCTGTTTCTGCCGAACCTTAGAATTTTTTTCCACTGAACCGAACCCTAGGCTTGCATTCCGCTGGTCGACGTAATGACGCCGGCGTTGATTACGGGACGGTGTTTACTAGTGTTTACCTCACAAGCAGGGCCTTTCAGAGGGGGAAATATTTACCCGGAACTTGATTTAGACCCTGGTTCCTGCCCAAAGTCCCTAGTTCCTGGGGAAAGTTCCTGCGGTGGAAACGCGGCTTAAGTGGACCGTTCGAATGCAGGCTTTGAGAAAGTGAAATGGAACTCGTAAACAGAAAACGTGTTGTTTGGCAGTACTTTCAGTCAAAAGAAGGCGATTCAAGTCGAGCTACATGTTCAATTTGCAATGCCAATTTATTTTGTGGTTGCAAGGACAGTAAACAATAGCCACTGTTAAAACATTTGCATTTGAAACATCCAAAAGAATACGAGATTTGGAATCTACAGACAGCAGCCAAAATGCAGCAACTTCAGGTATAGCAAAGGAAGGACAGTCATCCTGGAATAATATTGCCAAATCTTTTTTTTTTTTTTTTACATTTAAAATAAAAATACACTGCTGTGGACATTGTTTACTTCATTAATGTGTTTACTGTGATAATGGACTGAGGATGGGAGTAGTATTTTGTATTCGGATACGGCAGAATCTTAAAAAGTGGATTCGGCTTTCGTCCAAACCCCAAAAATCTGGATTCTTTGCATCCCTGGTCACTACAGTAAATCATGTGGTGTTACTACAGTAAATCATTCATCCATCATAAACGTACTCCACATGACTCCGGGGGGTTAATAAAGGCCTTCTGAAAGATAAGATAAGAAAATATCCATATTTATAACTTTGTAAAATAAAATATCTAGTGTTCACCAGACCGCCTTCCGTATTCAACTTACGAACTAGCGAGGTAATAACGGCGCTGTTGTTGAAGCAGATAAACTTACAGTTTCACTATTAGTAGAGCGCTGCTGCCAAACACTGTTGAGAGACACTCAGACTCAGGTAACACACACACGCTTCATCTCTCTCGCTCTCTCTAATAACGTTTACTGCATTAATAACTGCATTAGTCTGCTATCAGTGGCTCAAGCATCCGCTACTAGCTCTAAAATGACATTTTGGAATTAGCAAAGGAGGCTTGGGTTTAGATGTGTAAGAAATTAGGGCAAAAACCTCTCTTGAGGTGTGGCAATCGTAGTAAAAGCCATATGTATACAGAAAGTGTGAGTTTTCCTTTTCCTACATTATACAACAACATTGATAATGTGAGCATTTACATCACAGGCCCCATGAACAAAGATGGCAGATTTCAAATCATATACTGCATCAACATCCAGATGAATGAGAATGCAAAAGGATAGTAGTCCTTTTTGGAGCTGGAAACTGTTACTGTATGGACAAAAGCTGCTGAATTGTTCTTCAAATACCCGATACCTTTGTGCATAAGAAGAAAAAACAGAATGAATTGTGTTAAATACTATTTAATTATAGCGCATATGGATGAGGAAGTGTCTGCATATCTTCTTTGTTTTTAACAGTTTTTAATCACCCTTGTTAATTTTAAATGGTCCGATATTAGTGTGACAAATACATTTTTAAATGTATGCACAATAATTTAGATTGAGCAAAATGCCATTCTTATGGAGTTTTAAATAGAGTATAGTATGTCACGCCACCGGAGATCTCAACTTCACTGAAATATTTCATGTCAGCTACCCATTTTTAGAATAATTGCTTCCTTGCTTTGAGCATGAAAGCTTGTTCAGATTTCGCAAGCTGGTGTTTCCAGTGATTTTTCTTGACCCCACTCCTTCTCCCTAGGTGAGTAGCACAACACTTTGACTAAATGGATAAAACAATACCTCTGTTTACTCTTAACATCAATACACCATGCACTGGTCCTTCCACTGGTCATATACTCCATGTCTCAGGTCACAGGAATCTCCCAGTATGTCGTCCATTGGGCTTATACAAATAACAAATATTTTCCTTGGATATTGTGTTTCATAGTGGTCACGCTCCTCATAGCAGACAGAGTGACATTATTTAACAATGGAGCCAGTGACCTCAGCATTCAATAGCGAATTGCATGTGCCATGTGTCAAACAAATTTAGCACTAGGAAACTTGACTCAAAGATGGTGTAAGGTGGACTTTATTTGGAGCTCTGAATTGCATGTTGCATACTTGGACTGTAGAATCACCAGGGAGTTCACCTCAATCTGAAGTCTAAAGGATCAGGTCTACTTCAAGCAAAAGACAGTTTTTGGGAACTCCTTAGAGACAAAACTGAAACATCGTTTGTGTTATCTACATGCACAGATTTAGAGATGGCATGGTCAGAATGTGCACGCACGCACATATTATTTTCACTAGCATTGAAATAACAATTTTGACTCTTGATTAGACCAAAGCCATTAACGTGTCACTCAACAACTCTGACAAGGGTCAACAAGAACCCTATTAAAGTTTGGGTGGCACGTAGTGGCACACATTCATTTCAGGATGATTGAGTGAATGTCCTGAAAAGCACACTTAAACATGCAGTATAAAAAAATTTAAGATGAAAAATAATCACCAAACGTCTGGCTGATGCGGTGTTCTTGTTGCCAGGGCAGCAGGTCAACAAAACAAAGTCAAGCTCTGTCCACACCTTACATCTGTGGTTAACATTAAAGATAGAAATGTAGGGATCTGTCTGCACTGTTGTCTAATGGGTTTGAACGGTTGGAGGAGAATCTAACAGGAGAAGACAGGTAACCTTTGCCTTGGGAGAATAGAAAGGTGTGGTGTGCTATAATCAGATCTCTGTAATTCTGTATTACACCATCGTCTTCCCTGCCGTGATGACTTTGGGTGTCTTGGGTAAGTGAAAGGGACAGAACAAAACCAAGAATCAAATGGTGGAAATTCACAGAAGAATCTTTCTTTTTTAATAAATGCAGGTCAAAAAAAAAGAAAAAAAAAAAGATCCAGCTAACATGGAATGTCCGCAGAACTTTGGCTAAGGTTCTGGCAGGGTTCTCTCAAATTTATGAACAAGCGTTCTTCCAGTAACGTTAATAGAACGTTCATTCAGAGTTCTCAAAATGCTAGCACAAAAACGTTTTATATACATTGTTAATGGAACATGTGTTCTGAAACATTTTAATTGCATGCTTGTTTCAACTGCATGTTTCAGAGTGTTCAGATAACATTAGAAAATAACGTTCCAATAATGATCAAATGTAATGTTCCCTTAAAGGGTTATTTCACCCAAAAATTAAGCGTAGCGTCAGTTCTGGCAGGTCCAGTTAGTCAAGCTCGCATCAGCTGACTGTCAGCTGATCACGTCTACCTAAAGGAATACAATGTCTATCACAGCCAGGGCCGTAGCTAGGGAATTCTGGGCCCCCTGAAAAAAAACATACTGGCTGCGTTCAAAACCGCATACTTCCCTACTATATAGTATGTAAAAAGCTGTATGTGAGCGAATACTAGTATTACAAACCAAAATCACGGTTCCCTTGTGTAGAGTGAACTGTTGAATTGTTGAAGGTGTAAAGACAACAGATATAGAATAGTTGTGAGTGTGCTGTAAAAACACGTTTTATTATATATAGCTAACAGGGGAGCTCCATTAACACATGCACGTCTCCAAAGTGGATTTACAGTTGCAAGAAAAAGTATGAGAACCACTTGCAGAATCTGTGAATAATTAAAAAAAAAATAAGAGAGATCATACAAAATGCATGTTATTTTTTATTCAGTACTGTCCTGAATAAGATATTTTACATAAAAAAAATATTTACATATAGTTCACAAGACAAAAAAATTGCTGAATTTATTAAAATAACCCCATTACAAAAGTTTATGAACCATTGATTCTCAGTGCTGTGTGTCTTTCCCTGGATGATCCACGGCTGTTTTTTGTTTTGTTTTGTGATGGTTGTTCATGAGTCCCTTGTTTGTCTTGAGCAGTAAAACTGCCCAATGTTCTTTAGAAAAATCCTCCAGGTCCTGCACATTCTTCAGTTTTCCAGCATCTTTTGCATATTTGAACCGTCTCCAGCAAGGACTGTATGATTTTGAGATCCATCTTTTCACACTGAGGACAATTGAGGGACTCAAACACAACTATTAAATAAGGTTCAAACATTCACTGATGCTCCAGAAGGAAAAACAACACATTAAAGGTCCCATGGCATGGCATTTTTCTATTATTTTATAATGTTTCCTGAGGTGTACTTATATTGTTAGTATGATTTTTACATCATAAAATGTCATAATTTAGAAATAAAAGGCATTTTGTCTATACTGCTGTTTGCCCTGTGGCTGAAGGCCCTGCTTCAAGAGGCGTGTCTGCTGTGAGACTTCAGTAAAAACGCCCACTGTTGTGATTGGCTGACATCTTTGCATTTGATATGAGCGGAGGGGGCGTGGTTTAACGAGGTCTACGACGCACAAGCTGCTGCCAGAGAGACGGATGGACCGGAGTTCACTTCACATTTTGCCCTAATTTCTTACACATCTAAACCCAAGCCTCCTTTGCTAATTCCAAACCGACCAGCCAGTGCAGCCCGAGCTTCGGCGTGTGTAAGGTTTATCTCTAAAGATGTTACTCTGCTGATGTTGAGCAGAAACGACTGTTTGCACATTGTAGAACAGATAGACGCGACGAGGACGTACAAAAACACTGACTCACAAGATAGAAAACACGAAAACACCGCTCTGTCGGGAGAGAGAGAAGCCGCAGTGTGTGCACGAATAATAAATAATTAGCTACACATAAGAAATCACTGAACACAGATCAGAAGGAACTGAAAAAAGACTTCTATTTTCATTTGTACATCCAAACACTGAGAAACTGCCAGCGTTCACTCGTTCACAAGCAATGATATCTCGAGCGCTTGCATGGGCGTGCCAGATTCTCTGGGCGGAGGAAAGGGAGGTAACCGTTCCTGCTTGGACGTCAAAACAGGAGACTTCAGGATTGGCTCGTCTGGCCTGTCATTTTCTCAAAGGCAGAGAAAGACAGCCAGAACTCGGTTTTACACCGATCAACATTTCTATCCACTTGGGGACAATATTCAGGCTAGGGGAACTCATATTAATGTTGAAAAACCTCATAAAATGAAAATTTCATGCCATGGGACCTTTAAGAGCCAGGGTGTGAAAACTTATTTAATTTGAAGATCAATGTAAATTGTACTTAATTTGTCTTCTGGGAAACATGCAAGTATCTTCTGTTGCTTCTGACGGGCAGTACAAAATTTTATATATATATATATATATATATATATATATATATATATATATATATATATATATATATATATATATATATATATATATATATATATATATATATATATATATATATATATATATATATATATATGTTTTAAACAAAATAAGAGACATCTTTATCCTGTTCAAAAGTTTTCACACCCCCCAGCTCTTAATGCGTTGTGTTTCCTTCTGGAGCATCAGTGAATGTTTCAACCTTTTTAGTAGTTGTGTTTGAGTCCCTCAATTGTCCTCAGTTTGAAAAGATGGATCTCAAAATCATACAGTCCTTGCTGGAGAGGGTTCAAATATGCAAAAGATGCTGGAAAACTGAAGAATTTGCAGGACCTGGAGGATTTTTCTGGAGAACATTGGTCAGTTTAACTGCTCAGGACAAACAAGGGACTCATGAACAATCATCACACAACACAAAACATCTGTGGGTCATCCAGGGAACGACACACATATTGAGAATCAATGGTTCATAAACTTTTGAACGGGGTTATGAAATTCAGATATTTTTTGTCTTGTGGACTATATGTAAAAAAAAAAAAATGTATGTAAAATATCTTATTCAGTACAGTACTAAATAAAAAATATCTATAAAAATAATATAAAATGTCATTTTTTTGGTTAAAATTATTCACATTTTCACAGATTCTGCAAGTGGTTCACATACTTTTTCTTGCAACTGTAAATCTCAGAGGTAACGTGAATATTGTCTGATGTTACAGGGGCAGATGAGCACACACGTGTGTTTATTTGGTGGAGAGAGGCTGATGAAGGAATGCTGTCATCAAAGGCTTTGAGTGAGTATACTACAGAAATGAATAAAACATCTATTTAAATCTTAAGTTGTAGTTTATTTTTTTTATTGTAATTACAGCCCTTTTTTGATTCTTGATGTCTGTGCATTTGCTGCCGAGCTTCTGTGGTGGATCAGGGCCTGCAAGACACGGTGATGGTGGCATGTGAGGGGAAAAATGGGAAAACCTGGAACAAAAATATAAAGTAAGATCATTTTTTTACTTCTAATACAGAAATCAAATGACATTATGCTGTTAAAATTACTGCTTTTGTATTTTTGTAGGATCTGAAATGTCAGCAGACGCTTTTATCCAAAGCGACTTATTACACTTATTACAGGGACAATCCTGTATATCATACAGATATTTCAGTTCAAATCAGTTCAGTGGTTTAACCCACTAGACCACCATCTCGTCGGCAGACGGGTGTGAGCACTGAGGATCCTGGGAATGGTTCAGTGCCATGGATGAGACCCTCCATCATTCCACCGGCCCTTAGTGCCACATCTGGCCCAGATGTTGCTGTGGTCTCTTCATCCTCAGCGAGCCCAGAGTCAGCGAGAGCTTCTAGAAAAAGACCAAAAGCGACTTACAGTGCACTTATTACAGGGCTGATCCCCCTGGAGCACCTGGAGTTAAGAGCCTTGCTCAAGGACACACTGGTGGTGATGGCTGCGGAGATCGAACCAGAAACCTTCTGCTTATCAGTGCTTTAGCCCACTTCACCACAAAAGTGATAAAGCTACAATATGTGAATATTGAAAAAATATGAAATTAAATATTTTTAAATGTTTTACAGGTAGAGCATTTTCATGTGGTGCCCCCCTGAGCACTTGGTGCCCTATGTGCATGCGGGTGGTGGGAGCGGCCGCACTGTATAGTACCTACTCTTTTAGCGCTCGTTAAGTAAGTACTTATTGAAATTAAGTACTTACTCAATGAGTATGCGGTTTTGAACGCAGCCGATGTGGGCCCCAATACCACTCGTAATATACGTTACTTAGGTCTATAAGATATGGGCATGGAGGCCCATGTCTGGTGCCATGCAAGGATTTCCTACAAAATAACAAAACAAATAAATAAAAGGCAAATAAAGGTTATTACTTTTACTTATTTTATATACGAAGTTGTATATAAATATGATATCAAAACAATGGCCTCAAGCAATTAATAACTTATTATTGTTTAAAGTCATCAAGCAATTATGCAAGACAAACTAATTTAATAACAAAAATGACAAGAAATTAATCAAATGATGAAGGGGTAGGGTATTGACGGTATGAATAGCGTTCCGGAGAGGATTCTGCGTTCGTATGCCTCGTGTTCGCGGGGGCACTGCGGCGCGATCGAAGAGGGCACTTTCACTTTCAAAGTGCCAGGGGCTCAAGGACTCATAACCTCAAACAGAAAACATGAACATGAAACAAAACCCAAACACACTGTGACAGATCCCCCCCCTTTTATGGGCGGCTCCCGACGCCCAACAAAACCACACGAAACAAACAAAAGTCTTGGAGGGCGGTCTTGGGGGAGCGTGTTTGGGCAGATCAGGGAGCCATGGGGGTACAGGCAGTTCAGGGGGTCATGGCGGTACAGACAGTTCAGGGGGTCATGGCGGTACAGACAGTTCAGGGGGTCATGGCGGTACAGACAGTTCAGGGGGTCATGGCGGTACAGAGAGACAGTTCAGGGGGTCATGGCGGTACAGACAGTTCAGGGGGTCATGGCGGTACAGACAGTTCAGGAGGCCCATTAACACCCACAAAATCTTCTTGGGCGGAGCTATGGTGTAATGGCCTGGAGTAGTCCCTGGACGCTGGTCAGTGGCTGGAGCCATCTCTGCATGTTGGTCAGTGGCTGGAGCCATCTCTGGATGCCGGTCAGTCAGTGGCTGGAGCCATCTCTGGTCGCTGGTCAGTCAGTGGCTGGAGCCATCTCTGGACGCTGGTCAGTCAGTGGCTGGAGCCATCTCTGCATGTTGGTCAGTGGCTGGAGCCATCTCTGGACGCCGGTCAGTCAGTGGCTGGAGCCATCTCTGGACGCTGGTCAGTGGCTGGAGCCATCTCTGCATGTTGGTCAGTGGCTGGAGCCATCTCTGGACGCCGGTCAGTCAGTGGCTGGAGCCATCTCTGGACGCTGGTCAGTCAGTGGCTGGAGCCATCTCTGGACGCTGGTCAGTCAGTGGCTGGAGCCATCTCTGGACGCTGGTCAGTCAGTGGCTGGAGCCATCTCTGGACGCTGGTCAGTGGCTGGAGCCTTCTCTGAATACTGGTCACAGGCTGGAACTCTCTCTGGATGCTGGTCACGGGCTGGAGCCCTCTCTGGACTCTGGTCGTGGGCCGGAGTCTTGGCTTGGCTCTGGACCGGAGAGGTGGTCGCTGGACTCGCTGGTGTGGAGGGTACTGTGGGATTGTGGGGTTCCTCCTCTGCCGTTCCCACTGTAAATGCAGAGCCACTCAGCAGGAGGGCATGATCAATGTATTGGGCTAGGGAAAGGTACATTTTTTCCCCAGGCAGCTGTGAGTTAATAGGCTCATTTAAACCAAAACGAAAAATGTCTTTTAGCGCCACGTCATTAAAATCCACCTCTTGACTTAGTCCAAGAAAGTCCTCAACATACTCCTCAATGGGTCGATGGCCTTGATGCAGACGAAGTAGAGTGACTGCTGGGTTCATATTTGTAGGTCTGGTATTCTGTAAAGGTGATCCACTAGAGGCAAGTTGAAGTGAACCCAAGTGCAGTTTATTTCCAAACTGAACAGATACAGCACAAACGATGACTTGACTAGAACAGACTTAACTTGACTTGAAGCATGAACAGACTGGAATCAGGAACAGACTTGACTTGAACCACCACTCACCAACAGTGGGTTACAACAAATAATAATAAAGGCCTTCTGAAGCGAAGCCATGTTTTTGTGTAAGAAAAATATCCATATTTAAAACTTTAAAAACTAAAATAACTAGCTTCTGGCAGATGGCAGTACACATTGATTTATGGTGAAAGAGTAACCCTTGACCCGACGCATGACGTATTGACGAATGCGGAAAGGCAGAGGATAGAGCAAAACAAAACACCGGTCATGAATTAGAGTCTAAAACAAAAATTCAGTCAGATCCACTTACCGGAAGTGATCGCGCACTGAAAGATGTTGGACATAGTGGTTTATTAGAGGTAAAACATTTTATAAACACTGTTCAATTTCTTAAGACATCAATTTGTCGTCACGAGCTGCAGGGTTTAATTTGAATTTGTCTGTGCATGTTTTTTTAAATGTTTTTTTTTACTCTCATAGGTGCATGTTTACCATTCACATGCATTATACGACTGACAGACTGCAACGGTTGGATTTAAAATTCTTCATTTATGTTGAAGAAACAAAGTCACCTATATCTTGGATGTCCTGGGGGTAAGCAGATAAAAATCAAAATTTCAGTCATAAAGTCATAAACAAAATAGACAAAGAGCCTAAAATAGCCTCAATAGGCATGAGCTACATGAAAAGCCAAGACAGAGAACAGCAGCAGCTTCTGGGGACAACCTCCCATTTTTTTTAACTGGGAGGGCAGCGTAAATCCCCCAACAGACCATACCAGGCAATCCTCCCTGGCTCTTCCTGCTAATTGAAGAGACAGCAGAGGATCAAAAAGAGCATTTCAGGAAGCTAATCTAACTGAATTTAACCGTAAAGAGTTCTTCCAGAATCTTCCAGAATCTGGCAGTACGTTTTGGGAGTTCATTTTTAGTCCATCTCTGCAAAACGGACTTCAGGATGGACTAAAATGAACTCCCAAAACGTACTGCCAGATTCTGGAAGATGAATTCTTCAAACAGTGGTACTAGAGGATGTGGTGCTGCTCCTTCAAGAGTCACTCTCAACCTATCTGTCCATAAAGCCTATACAAAAACCTTCTTCATGTATTTTACAACACTTCAGCTTGTGATTCTTATCTAGTGGGGGTCATTTTTTAGGATTCTTTACCTAACTGAAGTCTCTGAGATCCTGACACCTTGCACTTCTGGAGACTCCAGGTAGGTTGCAGCTCTGGAAAATGGTGGCGCTGGAGACTAAAGGGTTCCTGATGGTTTCACCCTTAATTCTTCACCTTAATTCTTCATTCTTTTGTGGTTAATAGGTGTCTTTTCTCCGCCACATGTTTTTGTCTGACCCTGCTGACCCAACGAGCATTTCACTGTCCAATGGTCACGCCTTAACTGCAATGTCTAGTATTGCATTAGTATTGCATCCTTCTCATGGGCATTTAATACTTTTTGACTTTTCAGTCTGAGTTAAATCTCTTTTTTGGCTCAATTTATCTGTAAAAGAAAACATGCCTAATAATTCTGCACACCTGAATATAAGGTGTTTTTAATTTCCAGCCTTCATGAACAATTATATATCACTTATACATTATTAAATACTAAATCAATAGTAGTTATTAGGATTACTGTGGTTTGGAATTGGTCAAATGTGCCTGGAAAAAAAATATGATCAGAAAATCAACGTGCCTAATAATTCTGCACTCCCTGTATATTAGCACATAGTGATATAGCATAGGAAATCCAATTACATATCCTGATTGCAAAGCAGGCAGACTGAACTGAAGCTATGCTTAAGTAAGGCGCTCTGTTTGAGAGTTGCCAATTGAGTGCATAGGTGTAGCGAATTAGCTCAGAGGGGAAATAGTAATCATTATTCATAACTCATTATGATTATTCATTATGATTAATTATGAATATTTGAATCAGTTAATGAGATTAATTGATGTAGCTACATTAACATTACAAGCAATCAATCAGTTCATCTTGTGAACGCTCAGTATTGATTATTAATTCATTCTAAGAAAAGGATATTTTTCATGGCTACAGAAAAATAATCTTCCTTTGTATTTACTTAAGCGCTTCGAGCGCATAACAAGATCGATCATTTAAGTGACAATTTGTTTGCACGCAGGGGGTCAGAACCAGACATATATTGTGCACAAACTTTATTAACTAAATCACGGACAAGACTAAACTAACATAAAACATTCATACACATCACACATACATGATGAGAGGGAAAGTTAAAGTGGTTGAAAAACCGTGTTAGAACAGATGGATGAAACTGTGGAAACACCTGGGAGAAACCACCATTGACTACAAGCTCCTTTGTCTGAACAAAGGGGTTTACAGTTTTACTAACTACACAGCCATTTGTATATCGTACGTTACTTGCATTTAGCCTGAGATGTAGAAGACCATCCAAGGTGAAATCGCAGGAGAAAGTTTTGATAGTTCGGTCAGATGGCATTGAAGTTGCAATCGATTTCTTCTGCGTTGACTGAAGAAGAAATTATGAACTTGTGTAATGGGGTGACCCTTTAGGTGAGTTTTATGTGTTGTTTATGTGGGGAGTAGAATATGGGAGACAGAAAAAAGGCCAATAAGCGTCTAGGTGGTTAGGGAGGTGCTGGCAGACTGTCAGCCAAAAGAACGTAGAACATGTCTTGCGTTGTTTTAAACACATGACACAAGATCTGCTGGTCTGATGTGTTTCAGGGTTTTATCAACAAGAACTGGAAAAGTCCTGGATAAAACACATCTCTTTGCAGTAGCAGACCTAAACACATTTGAACAGGATAAACTGGAGGCCTAAATGCATTGCCCAACATGTCTGCCTAACCTCACTGATGGGAGCAAATCCCCGCAGCCACGTTTCAACACCGAATGGAGAGCCTTGAAATGAAACATCGGAAAAGCACACATGCTATCTGGGCGTCATTTGAATAAAGTACTGTTTTTAAAACACATAGTATCTATACGTCTAGAAATGCCGCTGTCAGTCTCACACAACCTTAGGAGTTAATTGAGGATCAAGGGGGGAAAAGGAAGGAACAGGAAATAATAAAAGACATGAAACAATGGACATTTTGCAAATTTTGCCTAAGGTCAGTCTGTGTGCAATGTTATATAAACATGGGTATGTGGAAAGTTTCATAGAATGGATTTCAACCCTATTAATGCTCCCAAATAAGGTTACTGATCCAGTTATAAACATGCCATAATTATACTGTTAATATTTTTATCCTCAGCGGATTTACAATGCAGTGATGGATGACACTTATAGTATTGCAGGCCTGAATGATTTTGTTGCTCAATAAGGAATTAACATTTTTCACATTTAGCATTTTAATGGCTATACAGGTTTACCTTTATGGCAGAGTTTGGGCCAAATTTTGGTTATATTCAATTCTGCCTTACTTCTGGGGTCAAGTTTATAACAACATCGTATCAGGTGGCTGACCACACACACACACACACACACACACACACACACACACACACACACACACACACACACACACACACACACACACACACACACACACACACACACACACACACACACACACACACACACACACACACACACACACACACACACACACACACACACACACACACACACACACACACATGTTTGTTTTTGTGAAATGTGAGGACATTCCATAGGCGTAATGGTTTTTATACTGTACAAACCGTATTTTCTATCCCCTTACACTGCCCCTGCCCCTAAACCTAGCCCTCACAGGAGACTGTGCAGTTCACTTTCTGTGAAAAAAAACTTGTTCTGTGTGATTTATAAGCATTTTGAAAAGTGAGGACATGGGGAACGTCCTCATATTTCACCCTCTTTTTGTAATACCTATGTCATACCCATGTCATTATACACATTTGTGTCCTGATATTTCACGAAAACATGCCCACACACACACACACACACACACACAAAATAAAAAAACACTGCTGAACACTGGCATTTAAACAAAGATACAATGGGTTTTGGACAAACCCCAAAGTCTTTTTGGCCATACTGCAAAGTTTTTTGAGTGACAACCACATATCACTTATAACTGATGGAGTGAATCCCCTAATGCTTATGATGACAGATGAAATTACCTGAAATTCCAGATATAGTGCTGATGGCTGATTAGATTGACGATTGACTCTTTAACGACACTTTGACTTCTCATAGCCGTAATATAGAAACATGGATGCAAACCATACCAGTTGTCATAGCTGTGTATGTTCAATGTTTCAGTAGGTTTCAGTATGGCAATTATTAGTAAACTGCAGTTTTGTATTTTATTTATTTGTGCTGCAAAAAAAACCCCTAAATGTTCTTGAATGTGTGAGTATGTGTTTAGTTTCTACTTAACTGAAGTGTTGAAATGTCAATTGTAATTTCATTATAGCTGTCTATTCATTTCCCACAACTTTAATGTACATTTTTCAAAAAATGTTTTAATGATAAATAAAATATATAGCTGCAAGCAGCAATTATTAGAGTTCAAGCAATTTAAGGCCTTTAAGCGCATGTGCATAAAAATATATTACATTTTATTTGACAAACATGTAACCACTTAGATCATAGAAGAAAAAGACCTATTCGATTGATTCGGCCGATTTCTTTCAAAATTCTTACAGACCTCTAGAACCAAGTCTAACATGCTCATCAAGGTTCGTTCCTCCGGTAACCTTGTGCTCATTTTATTTTTGGAGCGCTTTGTTGAACATAAAAGTTGAATGTATATTTAATTATATAAATGAACTATACAACGGTCACATGACTTCAATGTCACCGTCATTAATATTTTGACAACTCTTTCAGTCTTTATTTAAAAACAATTTAACTGAAAGTTTGAATAGTTTGCAAGAGTGCAATTATAAACACAAGGAGGCTGTGAAAGTGGACTAGTCGATCATAAGTTCAGTATGGAGTACCACAAGGCTCAGTACTAGGACCGTTGCTTTTCACCCAGTATATGCTACTCTTGGGAGATGACGTTCATTTTCACGCTGATTATATTTTATGTAGTACAATAAAACGTGAAAATATCTTGAGCTTGTGTTCACCACAGACCTTCTTTTAGGCATTTACTAACAACCCATTGACTTCAGTACGATGAAACCAGAAGTGCTAAAATGAGATGAGATGAGATTTAAGTTTATTGTCATTACACATGTACAAGTACAATGCAACGAAATGAAGTTTGGAGCAAGCCTCCGAGCCGCAGCTATTTAAAGCGCCGCCACGCGCTCTCCGGAAATAAAGAAATGCAGATTGCTAAGCATACATTACATACATAGTACACACAGTACACGTGGTCACGTGATGGGATTTTTTTGTTGGGAATAGTAAGGGAGATAGGAAGGAGGAAAGGGGAGGCAGACGGTTGGATGGGGGCAGGGATGGGGTGAGGTGTGTGTGATGCGAGTAGCAGGACCCAGCTGTCAAGCTGACCTCCCAACCGAGAGATAGGGACAAGCTGGACGTTGGGATGAGGGAAAATATCTTAATCCATTTAGCTGATCTTCGGTAATTTTTCAGACCATAATCCGTTCTGATCCTCAGCGTCAGTGGCGAGCGTCCGGTTCATGAATGGACCTGGAATTTCACGGTCAGACCAGACATACTGCGTAGCAGTTCACTAGCCTGACCCCCGATGGAGCCCACTCTTCCCTGCGTCTCCGCAGTCCGGGCTGAGATGTTACGATACAGCTCCTCAATCAATGTCATTCTTTGATCTAATACCTTCAGTCGGTCACACACATCCACGAAGCACTCTTTAATTTCCACAGACAGCGGCTGGGTGAATTTACTGGCAGTAAATGCAACTTGTTTGCAGGTTTTGACGTACAAAAAAATACATTTATAGAGCTCAGACCTTATGCCGACAGTTAAAGCTCTGGCACGTTGTGACAAACGGTGCCCGAATAAAGGAGGATGCGTGTGTTTCCGTGTCCGTCTCGCTTCATAGAGCTGAGCAGCAGATTGCGTGATCCTGTAACGCTAACCAAAGGATGTGGGGAAAACACATTAGCAAAACTACTTCAGGAATTGAAAAATTAATGGAAGAGGCCTGCAGAGATGCTGAGGCATATGCGTGACGGGCATGGATTCAACATTCACACCATTCTTTCCTCGGATGCATAACTCAGGAAAATATATTGAGTGATGTGGATTAAATTCTCGGTACAGTCATGACAGATCTGAAGACTTTCAATAGCAACCTGTGACCAATCATACATACAGGTTTACTTACTTTACTTTTTTATGATTTGATTTTATAATAATTTAATCATTATTCATATATTACTCATTGATTTTCTATTGTTGTTGTGTGGTTTGAAGGGATGTTTGCTTCACGGTTAGGAGATAAGAGGTTTCAAGGTTTTGATCGTCACAGGATGATGTTGTGAAGCAGTCATTTTCCATTGTTTTTTCCCTTGTTGGAATTGTACTGGCCAGATGAAGTCTGAACATTTAGACATACGCAACTAAGATTATTCAATAAAACGTTGCTATTTTTACCATCATCACTTTATCTCCTGCTTCTGCTCTTATCTGGTTTTCTGAGTCAAACACTCATGCTGATAGAAGAAGACTGTTAATAGAGTCTTGAGGTACCAGACAAGGCTTTCTGTTGACAGGTTCGCTGAGTTGCACAGACCAGACAAACGAATATCTTTTGACAAGATCCAGGGCTGGATTTGATATTTCTGATCATGGATATTCCATCCACAGTCAGAAATGAGAGGCTTAATGGGTAACACTTTACAATAGCAGGACATGTACTAAGATCTGAATTATTACTTCAACATGAACTCATGATTAGTGAAGATATGAACTAATCATGAACCAATGAAGAGCTATCCTTAACTACAACAGGAGTCATATGGATTAATGCATGAATGCAACCTTAACTACATGGTTGATAATTAATGCATTAATTAACATTTAGGGGTAAACTAAATCAATCAGGCTCAGTAAGAAGGAATAAGAAATATTTTGACTTTAGCCCTATTCGGACGGTAATTGTATCTCATGGGGTCTTAAGGTATTTTAATCATTGACGGGCTAGGCCTTGGGAATCCAGAATTTCTGTGTTTTTCTCCCACCCCCCGCATAAAAATCAACAGCCGAATTACCTACCTTTTTTTTTGACAAACACAATGGACATTTGGTAATTGAATTGCCGTCCGAATCCACATCTCTGAGTTTTCAAAAAGAGATCACTTCAAAAATCATTGTTTATATCCTTTTTGACCACTGCGGAGCACCATAAGGTTGCGCTTCGCTGTAATTTGGATGCATTTTAAAGATCTAGCCTACACTTTTATTACCGAAATGCTGGAAAGTATTTACAAGAATAATCTTTTATTACCGCTCAAAAGAGAAAGAGAAGAAAAACACGTAAACATTTCAAATGTTACGTGCCCAAGGTTGCCACCACTCCTTTCAAGGTCCAGGTGGTGAACCTGCAAGCGCTGCCCCCGGAAGAGGCAGACCCAGCCTTGGCATTGCTCTGTCCATTATGCCTCCTTCGCGCTTACGTAGGCAAGATGCGTTTGGAAAGATGTGTTTCAGGACCTCAGACCAACTCTTTGTCTGTTACAGATAGGGATGCTCCGATCAGCATTTTTTGCCTCCAATACCGATTCTGATATCTGGGAATCAGTATATGCCGATACGATCAACGATCCGATACTAAAATAAAACAATAGCTGAATTGCCTAGTAAACAGTATGCCTCACTGTGTGGAAGAGACTGGGATCATTCTTTTGTGAAAGGCATCAGGCAGGCTTGACTGAAACATTACTTTCTTAACTTTTCTAAAATAAAACTACAAACAGACACAAATGTAGTGAATTATTTATTAAATAATTGTGCCCCAGTGCATTAATAGCTTTACTAGTAGACATTCAAAATATCCATTACTCATGATTTTGTCATGTATTCAAGAAAAGCAAGCAAATATAGTTATAGATAAATATATACTATAAAATTAAAATATATATTCTACAGCATTTGATAGAGAGGACAGAACAAGAAAGGCTATTAACAATCTTCCATTGCGCAAAAGTATTATATTATGAAAGGCACCAATACAGAGCAGCACAAAATGCTTATGTGCTTCCCGTGCCCTGGATGATGTTCAGTTTTGAATGTTGGATGGATTTCAGTTACTGTGCGCATGAAGAACTATTATATCGCTCTCTACTCCAGTGTTGTGTGTGATCTAACACCCGGGAGAAAGTAACATGAATTGGCAACAGCAATAAACTTCAGCAAGATAAAGTCCTTCTATGCAAAACCATATACCTTTTATCTACAGATCAAGTATAATAATGGGAACATTGAATCATCTTGGAGAGAGTTTTATCGTGTTGACTGTCGTAACTGAACGCAACACACAGTTTGAATGCTGACTGGAGAATGACTGAATGCCTTAGCTGCAATTTAATGACTTAAATATTCATCTGTACCTCACATTAAACTTGGAATATAGAGCATGAAAATTTCATGGTGCTTTTTAATGTTTTTGTGCCTTTTGTGGGGCTTAACAATAACACAGAATATTATATGCACATTATTGGATTTGGATCAGTCTCCTCTGACTAATACCCGATCCGGCAAAAATGGCAGTATCAGAGCCGATTCCCAGATCTGAGTATCGGATCGGAACATCCCAAGTTACGGAGGGCAGCAGAAAGGGAAGGCTCTCTCCAAGCAGAGGTTGTCCCACTGGATTGTGGACACTATTGTCCTGGTATACCAGGTTCAGGGACTGCCAAGCACCCTAGGGGTAAGGGCACTCTCCACCAGGACAGACATCTGTAGAGCTGCAGGCTGGGCGACACCCAACCCTTTTGCAAGTTTCTATAATCTCTGTGTAGAGCCAGTGTCCTCTCGTGTACTCCAAAGGGCCAGTAATGGACAGGCTCAGGTGTCATCGCTTTGCCATTACACTCCAAGGACTGGATGCATGCGCTTTATTCCTTCAGGTGAGTTTCTCAGTAAGCCCTGAGTTCCTCCAGCACTGTTGATGCCAACACCAGAGTGCATGCCCGGTGTGTCAGCCCTCGTGTTAGGCTAGGTGCCTCCATGTGCATGGTTCCCCCATATGTGTATTTCCACGGTAAGTCTCTTGAACACGTGTCTTCCCTTGGCAAGACACCTTGCCACCCCTGGGGTTGAAACATTCCACTCTGCGGGCTGGATACCTCAGTGTTTTCCATATGCAGCCCATTTTCGGGTCATATGTGTATTCTAAGTCCTCCTGCCACAACCGCTGTACCGTTGGTACGGCCGGGGTGCTCAGCCTCGGCTCCTGAGCAGGTAACATAATGCGAGTTTGCATGCGCAACTCCTTACGTACCCACGAGGTGGGTTGGAGTTGCGCTATGCAAATTCTGCAGACCCATGCCATAGTCTTGCCATTGGCTCGTTTTGTAGAACTCGAAGGCAATTGGCTTCTCTGAGATTTTCTAATATAAATGATTTGCTGCATCTTAAAGTTCCTCAGGTTCGTACAGAGCTAGGAAAAAGAGGCTTTAAATATAATGCTTCTTCTGCTTGTAACAATTTATAAAAGATCTTAAAGTTGACTATGCGTCCACTAAACGAGTTTAAGTTACTTAACAGATCATGTGTTTTCTCCTTTGGTATATTGCTGTTGTGATCCTTGATTGTGTTTTTCTGTCTTGATGTGTATTTGTATGTTTATGTTAACCTGGTTAAATAAAAAATGTAGGAATGAATGAAATACTAGTTGTACTAGTACATGTGTATTTGATAGAAAGGTTATGATAAATCATGAGCTGAATTTGGTAAGTAGTTAACAGTGAATTATGATGTGCCCGCTCAAGTAAAGTCATGCATTAACAAGCCATGAGTTGATGTTAGTGTATGGTTAGTTAATCATGAGTTAAGCATGATGTGCCCCCTCAGGTAAAGTCATGACACGATGATGCTTCAAAACATTAACTAAAATATGAATAAACATATACACTAAGAATCCTTATTCCTTTACACTCCTGGTACAAAAAACAAACAAAACAAAGATACAAATTATTTGTAGTTCTTTTATTTTTATTTATATAATTAAACATACACCAATCAAGCACAACATTATGACAGGTTATGACAGGTGAAGGTGAATTACACAGATTATCTCTTCATCACGGCACCTGTTAGTGGGTGGGATATATTAGGCAGCAAGTGAACATTTTGTCCTCAAAGTTGATGTGTTAGTAGCAGTAAAAATGGACAAGCGCAAGGATTTGAGCGAGTTTGACAAGGTCCAAATTATGATGGTGTAACGGATTTCCACTGAGGCAAGTTGAAGTGAACCCAAGTGCAGTTTATTTATAATGTGAAAAGAGACAACACAAACGATGACTTGAATTTACTTGAAACAGACTAGAACAGACTTGACTTGATCCATGAACAGACTTGACTAAACCATGACAGACACTCACCAACAGCGAGCGACAGGTCAGGCCAAGGGTCATTGATGCACGTGGGGATTTAGGCTGGCCTGTGTGGTCCGATCAAACAGACGGGCTACTGTAGCTCAAATTGCTCAAGAAGTTTATGCTGGTTCTAACAGAAAGCTGTCAGAATACACAGTGTATGGGGCTGCATAGCCGCAAACCAGTCAGGGTGCCCATGCTGACCCCTGTCCACTGCCGAAAGCGCCAACAGTGGCACGTGAGCATCAGAACTGGACCACGGAGCAATGGAAGAAGGTGGCCTGGTCTGATGAATGACGATTTCTTTTACATCCTGTGGATGGCCGGGTGTGTGTGTGTCGCTTACCTAGGGAACATATTGCACCAGGATGCATTATGGGAAGTAGGCAAGCCGGCGGAGGCAGTGTGATGCTTTGGGCAATGTTCTGCTGGGAAACCTTGGGTCCTGCCATCCATGTGGATGTTACTTTGACACGTACTACCTACCTAAGCATCTTTGCAGACCATGTACACCCTTTCATGGAAACGGTATTCCCTGGTAGCTGTGGCTCTTTCAGCAGGATAATGTGCCTGCCACAAAGCAAAAATGGTTCAGGAATGGTTTGAGGAGCCCAACAATGAGTTTAAGGTGTTGACTTGACCTCAGTCTTGACGTGGAGTCCATGTCTCGACGGGTCAGGGGGGTGGTTTGGCAGCAAAAGGGGGACCAACACAGTTTTATAATGTTATGCCTGATTAGTGTAAATACACACACACACACACACACACACAGCAATGCTATCGTCTCCTAAGGATAGTAACGAGTGACATGCTTGGGCTTGTATTTAAGGAAGGACTGTGCACATTCTCATGTTGTGAGCATTGTGAGGACACAATTTTCTTGCGGCTACATAGCAGATCATATGACAACTGGAGCGCTCATGGAGCAAATATGGGAGCACTCAAGGAGCTGTCCTATCCTGCTTCTGAAGGAAGCCAACATCCGGCAGATTTTATCTCTAACCTGCCCTCAAACACCCCTGCCTGGAAGATAATCCTGGAGATCTTTATTAGCTGGTTCAGGTGTGTTTAATCGGAGTTGACGCTAAACTGTACAGGACCGTGACCCTCCAGGAAAAGGACTGGACACTCTTGATTAAACCCTTCTACTGTATTAAATACCTGTATGTAGCTTTCATACTTCCGGGTCAGTTTTGACCCGTGAGCTTATAAAACAGTCATAATTATTTCTAAACAATCCCAATATTGTATTTGTTCACTTTCTCATGTGAATGTGCAAAAATGGCAAAGATTTGAATTTGACCATGTTTTACTATATTATTACTACACTTTTTTTTACACCCTTTTTTATTTATGAAAACATTATCTTTGAAATTACCTAGAACAAAACCACTGTGGTGCAAATTTGTTTTTGTGACATTTTATTTGAATATATCATTATATGAAATTTTTAAGAACATATAAACCAGTCCAAATGTATGAAATTATTATTTCTAACAGAAAAACATAAATATTAATCTGGAATGTTTTGAAACAAATTGTATTCATTTTTCATAAACTTTCACTTTCAGACAAAACCAACAGCCTGAAGACAACATTCAGAAATATTGTTTTTGACCTCCTAGCTTCTGAAATTTTGGAAATGATTAAAATATAAGTCACATAATGGTTCATTTTAATTCGCATTCATGGCCAGATTCCCACTACCGTCTCAGTCCCGACTCCCGAGTTCAACCCACCCCGTTTTGGACACGGCCTCGGCTCAGACTTGACTCAGGCGGTCTCGAACACTAGATGGCAGTATTACAAAGGTTGCATATGATGATTTATAGGCTTCCTAAAACTGGTGACAAAAAAACTTGATGGCATTAATGTATCTTCAGTTATGTACTTTTTATAATTACACATATAATGTCATTCAATGAAATAATGTTTATTGTGTAATTGTCCAATAATCTTTAAAACAGTGGAAAATGCTTTAAAATATGGGCTATAGAAGACGAATCAAAATGTGTTTGGCTGTCATGCATATTGATTAACTGTCAAAGGCTGAGAATAAAATGAGATATGGGATCAATACATTAGATTAAGAACCAATAATAGTGATTGTTAAAAAAGTTTTTTGTAAACAAGTCATTTTTTTATACAGCAATCAAAATAAAACATAAATGGCAAGGAAAAAAACTTTCAAGCTCTTATAAGAGGTCCAGAGGAAAAAGATGTACAGTACCACACACACATACACACGCACACACACGCACACACACACATACTTGGTTATAATAAAGTACTTTTGTACGTTTTTTTGAATCTGTACCATTTATATTTTCAGATTAAATAAAAGTTGGAAGGGATCTATGACATATATTGTCAAACTATTGCCACTTCCTCCTCCTCGTCATCTTCATCTTCATAGTAGCGATTCCTCTTGATCATCTCCTCTACAGTCAGGGACTCCTCCGCCTCCTCGCTGTCCCAGAAGCCCACATCCTGGGCTTTTTCTTCCACAGGCGGAGAGGACTGGAGCTCAGGAGAAGTTTTGGGGTATTTCAGAGGTTTCTCCTGATCTTCCACACAAGCGTTTGAGCCCCTCTGCGGTTGTAGCTCAGGCTCTTTCTTTGTTTGTTTCGGCTGAGACTCCTCATTTGTTTGTTGTAGATCAGCTTCATTTCTTGTTTGTTTTGGCTTAGACTCCTCGTTTGTTTGTTGCGGCCCAGCCTCTTTTGTCGTTTGTTGCGTCAGTTTGAGAATGGAAGGGGGCATCTTTTCCTTGCTCTCAATCTTGGCGGGTCTCTCAACATCCTCTTTGGATTTGCTGTCATTGTCCTTTGTCTTTTTATCTGGGATTTTCGCCTCTTTTTGCACTTCAGTTTTGTCTGTTTTCACCTTTGACAGCGAGCGAAACTCCTCCAGCGAGCTTCGCCTGACCGAGGGAGCCTTGACAGAAGATTGCGCCTCTTGTTGTGAAGGACTGGTTAATGCCAGGCTTGGTGCCAGGGAAAAGGGACGGCTCCGCTCTCTGAGAGACGAGCTACGTCGCAGGCTTTTCAGTTCTGCTCTTTCAGAGCTCTTCTGAGCAGGTGGAGCTTCCTCCTCTGGAGGCCACTTCGCTCGGAAAAGCTTGGATGGACCCTTTCCGATTTCACCGGCTGAACTAGAGACTTTGGAGCTTCCGTCGCTGTCTCCAGGAGGTGGCCACGCGACTCTCAATTTTCTCTTTTCCACAGAGGTGGTTTGTGGTTTTTCCGTACTGGAGCTGGTCATTTGACTCCTGGTCTCCTGAGCTGCAGTCATGTCAGTGAATTTGGCTTGTCGTGACTCCTCCGCTTTGGGCTTCGGTTGTACTGTAGGCTTCACAGAGTCTGCCACGAAGGGCTTTGAGTTTTCACTTTCCTCAGGTTCCTCGTCGTTTGTTCGTGGTGTCCACATTTCCTTATGCGGTCGATGGCCGAAGCCCTCATCGTAGTTGCCCTTAGACTTGAAAAGCTGATTGAAGTGAGGTTTACAGTAGATGCTGCCATGCAGGGAAGCATAAGACACCAAGCTGAAATGAGAAGGACGTATTATTGTTACATGTATGATATCTAAAATCTAACCTCCTCAGGAAGTTGTTATAATTTACTATTGACTAATTATTAACCCGACGCAGTTCTCATTGTCATGTCCAGCTCCACATTGTTTAAATATCAAATGCACTCGCGCATCTGTTCACCCATGGGCGTCTGGTCTGAAAACCAGGTGTGTTCTAGAGCATTGTTGGAGCGTTGCTATTTTGAGGAACTGAAAACAACTGCGCCATTGACTAACACAAACCTGCTCTAAAGTCAATAGCGCAGTATTTTTTGTGTGATTTAAAGGGTGTGTTAGTAATATGAGCCTATAGGCAATGCACAACACGTGTACACTCTGGTTTTTACACACAAAAGGACGCGCAGCAGCACACACACATTCTTAAATATGAAAAATAAAAGGATTCGTGAAACAGTCTTTCCGCTCGCATGTAAATAATGAATCCGCTGAGCACAACTGGCTTTTAAAGGGAATGGGAGATGAGACTCTGATTGGTTTATTGCAATTATTGGGTGTGTTACGCCCAAAACACACCCATGACTCGTTAAGAGACTAGGGACAACTCTTTTGTACCATGCGCCGGGCGCGCACTCCGTTTTTTTCTGTTGTTAAACTAACAAAAGTGTACTCGGACACGCCCTAAGTGCACCTGTGACCATGTGCTCAGATTGGTAAAATAGGGCCCCAAGACTGTCAAAATAAACGTGTTAATGTATGTGATTTTTTATGCCACCATTTATATAGTTTCTGTTTGACTTTGTTCTATTGTTTTATTATTTGACATTAACATTTCATTCTGGTAAAAAAACAAACTTCATAAAACACAAAACATAGTAACAACAAGTAACACGTAACGAAAAGATCAAAAGGATGAACCAGACAATTTTACAGATCGAATATGAAATATTTTGCACTGCATAATTCATTCAAGGTTAATAACTTTACAATAAGGGCTCATTTTTTAACATTAGGTCATGCATTAACTTACGTAAACTAACAAGGAACAATATATTTTTGCAGCATTTTTAACTTTTGTTATTGTTAATGTTCACAAACTCATGTTTGTTCACAGTGCAATAAATAATACTCACAGATACAACTTTTGAGTTTAATAATGTGCTAGTTCATATTGACTAATGTAGTTAAAGGTCCCATGTAATAGAAAAATGCCATGCCATGGGACCTTTAACTAATGTTAAGAAATGTAACCTTATTGTTAAGGATGCACCGATATAAACATTTTGGCCAATACGATAACCGATAATTCTTTATATTTGAAAGCTGATAAGCGATATAAATTTAAACTAGTGCTGGGAATCGATAAAAAAATTAACTAATTATTCAATTAATTATTCAATTTTTTTTCTGTAATTAATCATGATTAATCGCGATTAAAAACATTGGAGTTTTTAATATTTTGATATTGTAATAATTTCAGTTACCCTCCAAATTAATGTAGAAACAATTTAAAGACAGCATATTTTAAATATTTGTTGTAATGGCATCTTTTTATGAATGAAGGCCAGTTTCACTGATACTAAAGTCTCTATGAAACATCAATGACATAACATTACAGTATAACTGAAAGCTCCCAATTTCAACATTTATTAGGCTTTAAAAACAACTTTTAATTTAAGTGAACTTAAAACAATCTTTACATAAACCCATTATAATAAATGCTATATTTACCCATGGCCTTCCCTGTTTATATTTAGTCATAGCCTATAAAGAAATTTAATAGTTATCAAAAACTTTTCTTAACTGCAAAAATATTAAAGTAAATATAGATTAATCCTCATTAAAGCTACAATTTTCTCTGTTCCCTTTGTTCTTTGAAGATCATTAATCATCAGTGCTGCTGTCACTTTAAGATCGGCCGCTGCCGAACACGACGCGGATCTGACGCACTGTCAGAAAATGTAATGCGCGGGCATCTCATTTTCTCAAAAGTTCATTTAAGACATTATTTAACTAATTTAGACTCCTATTATGAGAATACTCGACAAAACTGTAATTTTGGCAAAATTCTCTGTGTTGTTGTTATTGGTTGTTCAAGAGCAAAAGAGAACTCGATTTGTGCACGAGACCGACGCGAGTTTGTGCGTTGAGTGTGTGTGTGTCAGACGCACACACAGGACATTGACATACAGCGTGTTCTCTTTTGTCTTGTCACACAGATGGTTTAAAAGCATTTATATGAATAAGCATGATCATATAATGTAACGCTAGGCAAAAATGGATATAACAACGGACGCTGCGTTAATTGCGTAAAATATTTTCAATGCGTGAAAAAATGAATCGCCAGCGTTAACGCGCTAATTTGCCCAGCACTAATTTAAACCCAAATTTTTATATCATTTTTGAGAGCCTGATTATAAAAACAAAAGTCTCACTATTAAAAGTCAATGCCCAAACACACATTTATGATGTTCTCATTATAATTTTGTATAGCCCATATGACAGATTTGTGCTAAACTGTATTTTCTTTTTTTTTAAAGTGATTCAAATCATATTTCAAGCAATTCATATCCATCATGTTGAACAGTGCACATCTGAAGTGTCTCAGCTGAAGGAAATAATACATTATTTGTCGGTTTTAATAAATTGGAAACACATTAACAAATTAGCGCCCTTGTCAGTGTGCCTTGCATGCCAGTGATCGGGGTTCGAGACGGACTCGGAGCAGGGCGGATAAGATTGGCGGGTAAGCTTTGGAGGCGGAGCAATGAAGAAAGGGGCGTGTTTGTTTGGGTTCAGCAACAACTTGAGAAATATCTCTTACCCCACCTTTAACACAGCCAAGTTAGTGCACACACATTAGGAGTAGTGAGTAGCGAACACACACACACCCGGAGTAGTTGGTGGTTAGGCTGGATCCCAAATGGCACCCTAAACCCTCACGGTCTTCCTCTGAGTCAGCACTTTCGTGACTCTTTAATGCCGCTTTGACTGCCGGGTAAAGTCCTCTGTGTAGCTCGCAAACTTGCGGGCTCAGCTGAAGTGTGCATCAAGGGCACATAACAGCCACAAAGGGAGCACTCACGAGCACCCTTCTGAAACCTAAAATGATGAATGGGACAGTCTACGGTCTTATGGACTTAACAGACATGCGCACGCAGCAGCCATTGTAAGTACACAAGATCGAAAGTGCATAGAAGTGTGCCATTTGGGATCCAGCCTTAGGTGCCTTGCTCAAGGGCTGACTCTGACTCTCTAACCATTAGGCCCCATAAGAAAGCATAAGAGTAATTAAAATAAAGAAGGACAAAAAATACCTGAGTTTGGTATTACAGAAGGAACAGCGGAAGCAAGTCTTGTGGTAAATCTGCTGGTTGGCAATAAGTTTCTCCACCGGGTAAACAGTCTTTTGGCAGGACACACATTTTTCCGGGACGGGCGGAATAAATTTCTGCCCAGGGAAACACAAGAGTTATAAAAATCTCTTCTTCAATGCAAATCTCTGTCATATTCCATACCGGCAGTTAGTAGACTGTCCCAAAATATTTAAAAGAACTACCACAGACAATTATTTTTGCCTTTGCAGTAGCAGTTGTTAGTGGCTAAATATAAAATTGATTTCCCCAGGTAGAATTAAATCTATGAACATAATGTTTAATTGTACTATAAATAGAAATGATGTAGTCCACAGACCCTGACCACTTTAGGAGGGTCCTTGCTCTCTGATGCAGGGTTTGTAGTGCTGGGACTCGCTGTGTGGACATGCTCTCCTAAAGGAAACACAAATACATGACAGATCACTACATAGTGCACACTATATGTACTGATTTTGTTTTTGTGATAATGACTTGTCTAAAACAGGGTAAATCTAACCGGTAATCACAAATTCACAATAAAATAAGCACTTAAATGAAAAGCAGGGGGAACTAATCTTTATTCAAGTAATTTGTTTAAACGTTATATTTTTCCTGGTTTTTCCTAAGTTTAAAATCATGGAGGATGTCCAGTGCAATGAAGGCTCAGACAGGTATGTAGCGGAATATATTAAATTCTCCCGAAGTGAATTAATGCAAAGAGGAAAGTCCATGAAGTGTTTCAGCAGCTGTGGAAATTATTGCAGTGTCATTTTCCCATGCCTTTACTCTGAATTGCATGCAAAAGTATCAAGTGCATCCTCGCTTTTTTAACTCGGTGTCCTGCAGCTGCTTCTGTTTTGATTTTCTAATGCTGTTTTTTCCTCAAGAAATCCTACCAAGTCTGATCCCATAACAAATGTTTAGGCAGCTCTCTAGATAGAGTTTAACCTTTGACTTTGGCTCTGGTGAAGAAATGCCACGTTTGTATTTTTCAGACATGTTTATGTAACGGTTAGAAAAGGATGTTGACATGTCAGCACTGGAGAGAAATATTGTGAGACAATGATTCATTTTATGAGATTTAACCATCACATCCACCAGCTGGAGTGCCTTCGATCTCCACAAGAGGGCACTCCTCCCTAGTCCATTGCTATCTCATCACAAACTGCATTTCCCATAATCCATTGCCTGGTCTAATTGGGCCCTATTTTAACGATCTGAGCACAAGGTCTAAAGTGCATGGCGCAAGTGCACTTAGGGCAGTCCGAATCCAATTTTGCTAGTTTAACGGCGGGGACACATGGTTAGCGCGCCAAGCTCATGGTCCAAAAGGGTTGTCCCTAGTCACTTTATGAGTCATGGATGTGTTTTGGGCGTATAAACCAATCAGAGTCTCATCTCCCGTTCCCTTTAAAAGCCAGTTGTGCTCGTACCATGGTGGATTCAAGACAAGGTTTTTGATGGTCAATGGCGCAGTTGTTTTTAGTTTCTTCAAAATAGCAATGCTCCAAAAATGTTCCTGAACACACCTGGTTTTCAGACCAGACGCCCATGGGCGAACAGATGCGCGAGTGCATTTGCTATTTAAACAACGTGGAGCTGGACGTGAAAATGAGAACTGCGTTGGCTGAGACTAACAAAAAATAACTTTCCTGAAACTGCCGTCGCATTGCGCCAAGTGTATGATAAGGCCCAAAATGTGTCATTACTTTTAGCTGTCTCATTACCTTGTTAAACTTCTTTGCAAAGTCTTGTATGTTGTTACACTATATTTCTGAGCGCTATCCGAGTTTCCTGTCTTGGTTTTATCTGCCTGTTTTACCCAAGCGTGCCTCACATGTCCTGAAAAGTGAAGCCAAAGCATCTCGATTGCCCCCAGGTGGCTGGTCCCAGTATAGTTCATAAACCCCGCCCTCTCTGTGTATTCTAATGGGACGCGAGACAAACTAAATTTACACTTCAAATCATTTAATCAAATTACACTTCAAATCATTTTTTTCCAAAGATGTATTCTGTCATTTTAGGTCGTTTTTATCACACTGATGTAAGTTCAAGTGTTCACGTTTTAAAATAAGTTTGATTTTAGTTATTTATTTGATGCTATACAAATTGGGGTGTGAAGACTGACGGCTTCTCTGAGTGAAGTAGTCACTGAGGCTGACTTTTTTTCTGGATTTTCGGGAGAAGATTGGAGCTTTAGCTTTAATTTCTACATTTCCATAACTGTTATTTCACACCGACATAATGAATTGTTCTGCAGTAAACTGAACAGACACTGCGGAGTGTGGGCAGGGTTTTGATTTCACGACTCCTGCTCTCTACTGCGCAGACTCAGGTCCTGAGGTCACCAAATCAGCACTAGATTTCAGCGCCATATCAATGTTACCAAGCAGTTCGTTACAATCTATGTTTATCTTAGCATGTTGTATTTAAGAACATTGTAAAAGTGGTGTATAACAATTAGTTCCTCAGTTCCCATATTTATTTATTTATGCATTTGGCAGACACTTTTATTCAAAAGCGACTTACAGTGCCCTTATTACAGGGACAATCCCCCTGGAGCAACATGGAGTAAAGTGCCTTTCTCTAGGACACACTGGTGGTGACCACTGTGATCGAACCAGCAACCTTCTGCATATCAGTTCCATGGTTTAACCCACTGGACCACCATCTCACAGGAGAAGATATCCCATGTTAGGAACCGCTGTTGATAACCACCCTCATAAAACTTTTAACTCACTATTTATAAAATCAACTACTGAATTATAATGGTAAAACGATGGACTCACCATTGATCTTTGCACAATTTGACTGAGGGAGTGTTTTCTGTAGAGAGAGAGAGAAGGAACAAACAATGATGAACAGGAGTCTTGTGAAATCTTAAGGTAAACAATTTAATGTTGTGACAAACATATTCATTACCGGTCAAAAGTTTGGAATAATTACGTTTTTTTTTTTTTTTAAGTTTTTGAAAGAAGTCTCTTCTGCTCACCAAGGCTGCATTTATTTGATTAAAAATACAGGGAAAACAATAATTTTGTGAAGTATTATTGCAATTTAAAATAACTATTTTCTATGTGAATATCTTTTAAAATGTAATTTATTCCTGTGATCAAAGCTGAATTTTCAGCATCATTACTCCACTCTTCAGTGTCACATGACCCTTCAGAAATCATTCTAATATGATGATTTGATGCCAAATTATTATTTGGTGTTCAATTTTTAATAATGCTCTTATTATTAGTTTTTGATACAAACGTGATAAAAAAAATCAAGGATTCTTTGATGAGTAGAAAGTTCAATTAATAGCATTTCTTTGAAATAAAAGTATTTTGTAACATTATGGTACCACTTTACTTGAAGGGGTGTGCATAAGACTGACATGACAGCTTCATAATCATGACATATGACACATTAGTTTGTATTCATGTTTATGACAACTCTCATTAAGTGTCATTCGCTCAATTATGTCATTTTTAATGCAAAGATGACATTATTTGAGATTATTATCATTATTTGATTATTTGTCTTAGTTATGACAACTTGACATAAACCAATACATCATAACCTGTCAGTGTCTTTGTCATGACAACTTGACATTACCAAGACAACATAACCTGTCATAAACATGACATAGCAGATTATTTATCAAATTTAAGAAACTACTTAGCTTTATGGGTTAGCATTACATTAAACTGTCATGTGGTTGGTTTTGACGTTGGCTGTCATGAGGCCATTATAATGTCATTAATTTTTTTATGACCACTTTTTTTTTTACAGTGGTACAAATTGAATTTGTCATTAAAATGTCATTAAAGTGTCAATACTCCGTCAAATTATTTTATAACAGTGTCATGAATATTTTTCTTGACCTAAACTACAGTGGAACAAGTTGAATTTGTCATTAAAATGTCATTAAGTGTTAATACTCTGTCAAATAATTTTATAACAGTGTCATAAATATTTTTCTTGATCTAAACTATGGCGTCATAGAGGAAATCGTACGAGTCATTGAAAACTCACCTCAAAATGATAGAGTGGCACCACTGGTTAGTGTAGTGTACGCCATTATGATGGTGTCTTAGCTAGACTTATCCATGATGTAAAAAAGCATTTCAAGAAAACATAAATGTGTGGGATGCTAAATGTGTGGGATGCTGTAATTAACTGTTTGTGCAGGGATATGGACCAAACGCTGCATGGCTTAACCCACCATTGTACTGTTTTCATTTCATTTTGGGTGAATCAGTCTCCAAATGCAATAAAATATAATTTTATCCATTTAAATTATTATTATTATTGGATGATTGATTTTATTTCTTGAACACCTTTTCATATTTTTAAGACATTTGAAATTGTCTATTATCTGACTTTCTGTTGGAGCTTTTTAAAAAAACAAAAACAAAAAAAAAACATTATGAACTAAAAACACTCAATGACATTTTAATGACAAATTCCACTTGTACCACTGAAAAAAATTCATGACATTAGCCTCAGTCAACATCAAAACCAACCACATGACAGTTTAATGCAATGTTAACCCTATAAAGCTAAGTCGTTTCTTAAGTTTGATAATTAATCTGCTATGTCATGTTTATGACAGGTTATGTTGTCTTGGTAATGTCAAGTTGTCATGACAAATACACTGACAGGTTATGATGTATTGGTTTATGTCAAGTTGTCATAAAGACATCTCAAATAATGTCATCTTTGCATTAAAAATTACATAATTGAGTGAATGACACTTAATGACAGTTATCATAAACATGCATACATGTACGTGTCATGTCATGATTATGAAGGTGTCATGTCAGTCGTATGCACACCCCTTCAACTCAAGTAAAGTGTTACCAAATATTCACATACAAAACAGCTGTTTTAAATTGTAATAATATTTTTTAAATAGCAGTAAATTTAGTCTCATGACATCACTAAAAGAAGTTTGTCTTTATTGGTATATTTAAATGAGTTTTAGAAGGAAATGAAAGCATGTATCATACCACCGTCTGTCCATCACCAGCAGATGGCAGAATCTCCTTCTGATCCACGCAGGGAACACTGTCCTCTGTTTCTGACTGCCTTGCCTGAATCAAAGTGACAATCACGCCACATCAGCACAGTTCAAAACAATAATCCAATAATGTATACATGATAAAACATGATAGTCGTGCAGGGCTCCAGAATAACATTTGAGAGCAGTGCCACTACAGATGGAAATGTACTATTGTTTTGCATTGTTTTGTTAATAAGTGCCGTTATTAATAATATTACATGTTTGTTTATATAAAATTATACAGTGAAGCTCTGAGCTTTAATTGATATGCAAATAAAATCAACTTTTATTAACAGCAGTAATGAGCAAAAACCTAGTTTTACAGGGAAAATGTAAATATTCTACACTTATTAAATGTCCCATTGTTCTTCTGTAGTCCCACTAAACTAACGACTTCTTCAGTGATAATAAAAGGAGCTCTTTACTTGTTTTCTGTGTAATTCAGTCACAATTTGAAGAAACGTTTTTGTTTTTCATGTTTTTCAATTTGTGACTTCCTACTTTTTTTACATTTTTGTGGAAATGGCTAATAAGTCAAATAAATGCGCCTCTGCTGCCATCTACTTACACTCTAAAAAAAAAAAGGTTCTATATTGCACCAAAAATGGTTCTTGGCTCGTAATCATAGGGGAACCTTTTTTAGTGCTATATAGCACCAATTTTGGTGCTTCAGTGGTTCTTCAGCGGTTCTTCAGAGGTTCTTCAGCGGTTCTTCAGAGGTTCTTCACCGGTTCTTTGACTAAGGTGCTATATAGCACCTCTGAAGAACCGCTGAAGAACCACTGAAGCACCAAAATTGGTGCTATATAGCACTAAAAAGGTTCCCCTATGATTACGAGCCTTTTTTTTTAGAGTGTATAGTGGTCATTTCATGGCTTTTTAAAATCATCGGTGTATATATATATATATATATATATTAGGGGTGTAACGTTCTCGATAGCGAGAGGGGTGTAATGATAGCGCAGTAGCTGGTGAGACCTGAACAGCACATATTGCTATTTATGTTAAACTAAACTCATTTAAGCCTTGCCAACTTAAACATTCAAGAGCAAAACGAAACATTCAAGAGCGAAAGAGAACTTGCATGAGTTCTCTTGCACTTGAACGGACGAATTCACAAAAAAAAATGTCAACATGCCCGTCTTGGCGAGTATCCTAGCAAACATAGTAGGTTAGGTCTTAAGTAAAACGTAAACAGTGGACAAAGACGTGTGTTCAGGTGTAACAGTATGAACTGAATCTGTGCATTATGTCCTAAAGGGAAAGAAGCCTTTTCATGCTGTCTGTGTTTTTAATGTTAATCAAACAACAAATGACAATCACTCACTGCTCTTGACTGAATAGCTTTTGTAACTTCAGTAATGATTCATCTTTATTTAATTTATACAGTAAATATTATAATATGCATTGTTATTTTACATTTGATTACTTTATTTAATTTCTGTGCCTGAAAAACCTGAAAAGCACTGTTTATTTTATATGCATTTTTGCTCTATTGTATGTATTTGTGCTGTTGCTTGAAGTTTGACTATTTGTTCTTATTTTGTTTATTTTTATTTTTGACAAATATCCTAATTTCCCTGAACATAGCACATACCGATCCGCACAGAGACCGTGACCCTATAACCGTGATAAAACGGTTACATACATACATACAGTATATATATATATATATATATATATAAATTCTAGAGGTTTATCAATTTATTGGTTTCGCCAATTAATCAGCACCGACCAACAATTGGTTTCTCTTCAAAAATCCATACAGATGTTTTTCCGGGTTGCGTCTGTTGCTGGAGCGGCTGAGAAGGGACGCTGTCATTATCCAGCACGAGAGCAGCCTCTAGAGGTCAAATAAAGACTATCACTGATGCCACGTGGAGTTTGTTTTGACACTCCACTGAAAAACTTCAGATGCGGATTTAAAACAGACAATGAAACGGTATTTATGGAGTACAGTACCGTGCATGTTTTCATATCATAATAAAGTGATTTGTTGACCCGGTGCTGCATTAGTGGAGAACAGGGTATGTTTGAAGAGCGCTAACATTAGCAGTACCTCAAGCGGTTAAAACAGTGTGACTAAAACACAAATGCAAGCCCGACCCAAATGTTTAATGTCACGATTGTTATTATCTATTCACATTAGTTTATATCCAGCTGGTCGCTTTTATGCCGTTGTTATGCAGTGAAGTTGTATATATAAAGTTAGAGACGTGAGAAAGCAAACTGTGTCGTCATACAGCCGACAGAAACATATAAACAAATCAGAAATTTAATTTCAGTTCTTCATATCTTGTTATTTGGATTAGATAATCAAGTGTTCTAAAATAGAAGCAAATAAAGTGTGAGAGTATACATACAATATACATATGTGTCTGATTTCAATGCTATGGTCTTTGTGTAGATATTTAAAGATGACCATCTTTAAGCATGACTGTTTGGATTTATGAAATGGTAACACTTTACAATAAGAGTCTGTTTGTAACATAACTAAGGTTCATAAACGTATTGTTCGTTGTTAATTTCAACATTTACTAATACATTTTTACATTTTAAAGTTGTTTTTCTTGACTAACGTGAATAATCTATACATTGATATTTTAATATTTAAAAAGTACAGTACATTTTCATGGTTCAGCACTGTTTTTAAATTTTGTTATAAAGTTCAGCACTATTTTATGTATTATGTTTGTTTTTATTCAGTATTTATTTTAAAAACTATCAGTTGATTAATCCGTTATCGGCCAGCCTGGGCCAACCTAGTTATCGGTAAAAATCCACCATCGATCGACCTCTAATAAATATATAAATACTACAGTAAATACTACTTTTCTTGCACAATGATATTATTCACAATTAAGAGAGCATTAGATTTAATTGTGTACATGTGCACTGGCTTCTACAACTTAAAAAAAGTATGGTCTTAATTTTTCCTTTCTCCAATTGAAATTATATTAACATACTTTATTAAGTCTACGGATGGATATCCATTCGATTCAAGGCTGAATCAAGAACCAAACAACAGACAATGCTTTGATTTTCCACATGCACAAAAATGAAACATGCTATTCATTGATTGCATAAATTAGAGAGATCAGACTGCACTAACTCTTATGTAAACCATATTTCATCTTTACATGTTCCAGCAAACCATCAGCTAAAAGGTTCTTTGTATCAGTACATACAGTAAACATACTCACAGAGCGTGGCACAGTAACAGGCGTCTGTCTGTTGACTGCTAATTGATATTTGGCCAACCTGTCCCTGACAGAGGCGCTGCGCTTCAGACTGGGCGTACCTATGACAGAATATATGTTTTAACTCTTCTAAGTCCCGCTTTGTTTTCAAAACAACTTTTGTGTTTGACTGTGTGTGTGTTTTGTAGCATTTACCTTTGTTGGCCATTTGTGTGTCCATATCCTCTGAGTTGCTGTTTGCTTCTGTTTGCTCCTGAAGAATCAAGTACAAAGTTTGTAAGCCAGTGACAGACTGAAAGCAGGGTTTCTGCAGATTTCATGAAGGTAAATTTCATGATGCAGTAATGCGATATGGCTCTATATAAGCAGGGCTGAAATTACCTGTGGCCTCGTGCCTACGGCTGAATCACAGATTTGCTGATATAGAGCCATATCACACTCCTGGTCGTGTGATTTTGCTCATTTCGGCTATCTTTTGCAATACAGACATTTAAGGAAGCGGCACAAAATATTGAAGTGAACCAATCACAAAGTCTATTAGGCTTGATGCAGATTAAAAATGCTGTGACTGATACACAAACAGTCTAAATAACGTTTAGTTGACTCAGTCTGGAAGTTTAAACAGCTTTCAATCTGTAATTAGATTTTTATATTTAAATTGTATAACAAATTCCCATCAATTTGAATTGGGATGAGAGGTTGGGCTTTGGTTCACTTGCATCACTGTCCCTCAAAATGTCTGTACACAGCCCTATGGAATAGCAATATATTATTTTGTTCAGTCCAATAAATGATGCAACACTTCGGACCCTATTTTAACAATCTGAGCGTATGGTCTGAAGCGCATGGCACAAGTGCACTTAGGGCGTGTCCGAATCCATTTTTGCTCGTTTAAAGGTGCTGTATGTAAGTTTTTCACTTTAGTAAAGCATAAAAATACCATAATATGCTTGCAGATATGTAGGAAACATGCTAAATTCACCTGTTTATCAGAAAAACAATGCTACAGCCAGTGATTCTGCTTTGAAATGTGCGTGTGGGAATGTCTGGTTTTGTTTTGGTCTGCGTGATGAGCACGGCGCCAGTTTACCCAATAGTATTTCGACACCACTGGTTGCCAGTTGTGGGAAAACTCATCGTATTGCAGCAATGGAAGCAAGCGAACAAAATGGGTCAGAGATCGCAGATTCTATCCGACCTTAAAAGCCTTAGCATCCATCTAAAAATCTCTATGAACGAGAGCATCTTAAAACACGGATAAATGAACTCATTAACTAACAGAGTGGCTTTCATTGTCAATCCTACATACCGCACCTTTAACAATGAAAAAAACGGTTGGCGCACCATGCTCATGGTCCAAAAACAGGGCTCGACATTGACGCTTGTCCGCTTGTAAATAAAAAATAATTTTACTTGCCCGACGGACAAGTATCCTGGTAAAACGTCAAAACAAAAACTAACTAGGGAATCACAGACAGTGGATAATACTATAAACTGACGTTGATAAGGTTGTGCTGTTGAGGCTCGCGCCGCCTCTCGAGGAGAAAATCGAGCGCCGCTCATACAAAGAAACTCTTTATAACATATGATACAGTTAAGCAACAAAACACTAACAAGAGTGTGACTGAACATGAGGCTGATTTCATACGACAGCTCCATAAACAATTAATTAACATTAAGTCACATACATTTTAGATGCAATATGGACTGTTTTTGTTCTAGTTCAGCTGCGAAAATAATTCCAAACAAATATCACAACAAAAACGTAACGCATCTCACAGCAACAGCGTGTTACTGAATGATTCAGTGTTTTCAATGAATCGGTTGAATCAAAGATTCAATTCGTAAACGACTGCCTCATTCTTGAATGAATCATCCATTTGAATGAATCGTTTGAATGAATCGACTCAATGACTCACTCATTAAGACGGTCACCTGCTGGTGGTTTAGTTTCATCTTTCCAACATTTCTTATTTGTATATTCAAAAATATTTAAAATAATCTCATAACATTATTTAATGCAGTTGTAATTTTTCAGTGTAAATAATTTAATTTGATTGGTAACAGCCTGTAGTGTCTTATTCTAATTTAATTTATAGATCAAATTTAAGAATATAAAATGAAAGCTGAAGCATAGCCTATATTTAATAAGATTATAGAAAAATGCCCTTTATAAAAAGGTAAAAAGCAAATTTTTTACTCGGATAAGTGAATGACAGATTTACTTGTCCGAAGGACAAGCATGTGAACAGGCTTAATGTCGAGCCCTGAAAAGGGTTGTACCTCGTCTCTGAATGAGTCATGGGTGTGTTTTGGGTGTAACGTGCAATAAACCAATCAGAGTCTCACCTCCCATTCCCTTTAAAAGCCTTTAAAAGTTGTACTCGCACCGGCGAATTAACTATTTACATGGAGGAATTTATGAGCGGAAAGACTGAACGCTTCTCCAGAAAGGAATCCTTTTATTTTCAATCTTTAAACGTGTGTGTGCTGCTGCGTGTCCCTGTGTGTGTAATAAGCAGAGTGTACTTGCGTTGTGCACCGTCTTTAGGCTCATATTACTAACACTGCGCTACTGACTTTAGAGCAGGTTTTTGTTGGTCAATGGTGCAGTCGTTTAGCCTGGATGCCAGCCGAACTTAGCCCCGCCTTATTGTACTTAAGTGTACAATAATTCGTTTTTGAACAACTCATTTATGTTTATATTTGTATTTGAAATGTAAATTATTCATATATTCCACAACACACTCAAAAATTACATATACACAGTTTACCCTTAATGTACTGCACTATTGATAAGTATTTATTTATTTTTGAGAAGTCATACTTCTGTGCTAAAATCCCATTTCTCCTTTAATAAAAGATAACCTAAGTAAAAAGTTTACCCCACTTTTACCATCCCATAAATGCAACAAGATGGTTACGAAAGACCACCTCAAAGGAACAACACTTTTAAAAACACAGACACACACTGCAAATATTAGACTGATTTCATCTCTGAGCTCTGCTAAAGCAAATTCACATTACACCTGAAATGTCGCCATGTAGTTCCTTAGTTTATTCTTCTTCAAAATGAATAATTTTTAAGGGCCTAAACATGCTTGAAAACTCATGAAACTTTGCACACGCGTCAGAAGTGGTGAAAGTTCACCATTTGATATTTCAGAATTAGGTGTAGCAAAATGGCTCAATAGTGCCACCTACAACATTTCAACAAAGTGCCCCTCCCACAACGTTTCACATACGTGTATGAAATTTGGTGTCCCAAAAGCTACAAAAACGTCTCTTGGAGCGAAGCCCTAAACGCAACAGGAAGTCAGTAACAGTTTTAATTGTGATTGAATTTACCTATTTAATCCCTCAGTTTATGAAAAAAGGGATTGGTAACACTTTATTTTACATCCTTGTTACACGTTATGTAGTCACTACGGTAATTACTATAAATTGTGCATAATTACATGCAACTAACCTTAACCACATCCTAATTCTGACCCTATAGTAAGTGCATGTAGTTATTTATTATTACTCAGTACTTAAAGGTATAATTATATTGTAACACGGACACCTTAAATAAAGTGTGACCAAATGATTTTTTGTTAAAGTACTTGTTTTAATTTTGGTAACACTTTATTTTACAGTGTGATTGTTACATATGTTACATGTAGTTATTATAGTAATAACTATACATTATGCATAATTACATGCAACTAACCCTAAACCAAAACCTAACTCTACAGTAAGTACATGTAGTTAGTTAATATTACCTGATTTTTTTATTTGGTTACATTTTATTTGGTAACACTTTATTTTAAAAAAACTTTAGAGTTTTGCTTAGTGTTAGTTGCATATGCATTATTAAATGTTAAGAATATTGTAAATCTGTGTAGCATTAGTAACAATGGCACATTAAAATAAAGTGTTACCTTGTATGTTATTAGTTACTAGATTTGCACAGGTAAGTAAGCATTTTTATTACACTAGTCTCACGTTAACACATATACTTATATTGGCAAAAGTTTTGGGACGCCTGCCTTTACATCCACATGAACTTTAATGACATCCCATTCTTAATCCGTAGGGTTTAATATGGAGTTGGCCCACCCTTTGCAGCTATTACAGCTTCAACTCTTCTGGGAAGGCTTTCCACAAGGTTTAGGAGTGTGTTTATGGGAATTCCCATTCCATGAAGCTCTCTACGCACTGTTCTTGAGCTAATCTGAAAGTCACACAAAGTTTGGAGGTCTGTAGCTATTGACTCTGCAGAAAGATGGCGACTTCTGCGCACTGTGTGCCTCAGCATGCGCTGACCCCGCTCTTTGATTTTACGTGGCCTACCACTTCATAGCTGAGTTGCTGTTGTTCCCAATTGCTTCCACTTTGTTATAATACCACTAACAGTTGAGCATTGAATATTTAGTAGTGAGGAAATTTCACAAATGGACTTATTGCACAGGTGGTAACCTATCACGGTACAACGCTTGAATTCACTGAGCTCCTGAGAGTGACCCATTCTTTCATAAATGTTTGTAGAAGTGTCTGCATGCCTAGTGCTTGATTTTATACACCTGTGGCCAAGGAAGTGATTGGAACACCTGAATTCAATGATTTGGAGGGGTGTCCTAATACTTTTGGCAATATAGTGTAAGTGTTGTGTCTTATACTCTTAGAACAGTGTGTGTTTAAACATTTAATCTGGTGCAATCAGGTTGCCTCAGCTAAGGTAGATTACTTTCCCAAACTAAAAGACGATGTAAAATGATAGTTTGTGCTAATCAACAGCATGTCACAGATTCCATTCTTAGAATGTTAACTTGGATTGAAGAGTCTTTTTAACGTGTGATGGTCAAAGAGGGACTCGTCTAGTGAATTACCAGCATTCTCTTTCCTTTGTCTTTTCAACCAGCATTCTGGGAGGCAGGACGCTCAAACAACCGCCCCACTGTGATGGAACAATAGACATACTTGTCTCTGCATCACACCCCTTTGGATAGGGGAATTTTAAAGAACATGACTCAGAGCCATAGACACAAACTCCACCTAGCTAGCTAAGTAAGATACTTGCTTATAGACCACGTTAAAAACACAATTAAACAGCTAAATATCACTGTGAATCTCACAAAAATAACTTTGAGAAATGCAACATCTTTCTGACAGGAAATTAAGCTTATTTTCCACTGTGACATTTTTTAATTCTGTTCAACTTGCATAATGCTCAAAAAAGTAAAAATATTATTTAAAAAATACTATTATAAATATATATTAAATATATTGTATTTGCTATAGAGTGTATGCAGAATGACGTCAGAACCAGGAAGTCTAATTCAGTGCTAGTTCCTTCAAGATTTTTCTATGGGGTTTTACAATTTTTGTTTTTTAATTTATGTGAAAAATAAAGCCTGTGGTAAACATAACATGGTGCTTTGCTCTACAAACACACCTATAGCGAAAAGGCACATTTTGTAGTTGTTTTATTAATTTTTGAAAACATACGTTTTTTAATAACTGACTAGATAAGACAGTTTGGGGTGTGAGTGTGTGCAGTCAGTGTATGTTGCAGAACAAACCGTCACAGTATCATCAAGTTATGTAAACCACAGGGATTTTTTTTTTACACACAAACCAGGGTTTCTGCAGGTTTTGTGAAGGAAAATTTAAGACCTTTTTAAGACCAATTAAAGAAAATGTAAGGAATAAATTGAAGGGAACATAACACGCCAACATGTTCTCTAAATGTAAATGTCTAAGCACACAATGAGTTATATTAGTAACGCTTCAAAGTTTGAAAATACACTTTCCAACACAAAAGAATAGCTTAAAATTTGAATAGCTCTGTTCCCAAACCCTAGAATATGGAAATAACTTTTAATGTACCTTCTGATCATAGTACAAAAAAGTGATGTTCTTTTTCCAGTGCAAATATCTAAGATTCTTAAATCAAGATTTTCATTTACTTGAAAAATTACATAAGAAATCTTGTGAAACTTATTTTATGCTTAAAACAAGAACAAATATCAGCCAATAGGTTAAGCAAAATCAACTTAATTGAAATTAAGAACTCATTTTAATACCCAATGACAGATATTTGTTCTTGTTTTAAGCATAAACTCACTTCATTTTGTTCAATTTCTCAGAAAACAAGACTTAATTTCTTCATTTTGCATGTCAAGTAAATGGATCTTGATTTAAGGATGTTTAGATATTTGTAAAAATCCTGAAGAAGCTATTCTTTTTATTTAATTTTTTATTTTGGAATTGAATTTAGAGCCCTATGAAATATGTTTTATTCATGCCCCCCCCCCCCCCCCCCCATTTTAATGGTTACATTAAATTGTATTAGTCAAAAAGCATGTCTAATTAATTTAAATCATGAAACATATACAAGTTAACCTACATTTATTTTAGTGCCCTATGAAATACGTTTTATTTTTTCTAATTAAATTACAGAAAAAATAAGTGTAATCCCTTAAAAAACACTGCTGACAATTTAAAGAGAAATAGAATGATAAAAAAGCACACCAAAAGGAAGTAGATTTGATTGAGATTAAATGAGAGAACACTACACTGGAAAAATGATAATCTTTTGTGTACTCAAGGCTAGATACAGATAATGATCCCTCAAACTAAATCCAAATGTATGCTTATTACAGTTTTGCAGCACAAAATTCATCCTTCATTGAGTTTCATTGAGTGCTAACTTGTATTTCATGCTGCGCTTTCATTATCTAAGAACTGCAGATTATAACTTAGACAATGTTAGATTTGTCACCGTGTCAGAGAGCAGATTGCTAACTCAACGTCAACATGAAATGAGACATGCCAAAAGATTCCAAGGAATCAAGTAGGAATGTGAGCACATGCCTGGCCTCTGGTTATGACATTGGGGGATGGGCACAAGTAAAGCCGAGAAACATATACTGGACACATACCCATATCATGTAAAGGTTAGTTGATGAAATTATCCTTAAAGGAACACTCCACTTTTTTTGAAAATAGGCTCATTTTCCAACTCCTGTAGAGTTAAACAGTTGAGTTTTACCATTTTCGAATCCATTCAGCTGATCTCCGGGTCTGACGGTAGCACTTTTAGCATAGCTTAGCATAGATCATTGAATCTGATTAGACCGTTAGCATCTCGACAAGCATGTTGTCAGGTGGGTTATGTTGACGGAAGTTAGCCTATTTTCAGGCGCTGCGTAATATCCTTGCGCCTGCCGCGCCCATGTTACGGCAGCAAAGTTCCTTGATCATTACGCAGGAATGAGAGTATAGTTCCTAGCCATTTCGGCCTATAAAATCACAACTTTTCATTTACACAATGTAACTACAGAAGAGTCAAGTTTTAAATAGGAAAAATATTGAAACTCTTTAGTCATTTTTTGGTTGTCTCGGTCTGCCAATGTTCAGATGGCAGCGTTCACATTTAATCAATTGCAAATTACATCAAGTTAATTTTAAATGAACCAAACGTGCCAAGTGTGAACACACCCTTATTTACCATTCACAACAGAAATAAAAAGCTGCTTAGATGCCTATTTAAATCAGCGAGCCAGTTTGACATGTTTGCCAAAGCACGAACAGGAGCTTCAACAATATCATCAAAGATCTATCTCATTTAGAAAGAAGTTATACCAACCTGCGTTTGTTCTACATTAAGCAATGCAGCACTGTTCAAATAGATTTAAATTGGATTTTGAGTAATTATTCCTCTGTTAATGACATTTTCTGTAGATACTTAATATGAGGTTCGCCAAAAGACTTTAAAATCCTGATATTTTTGGAGACATATTTTCAACATTACTGTGTACAGTACCTTCAAAATTCAATACATTAAGTTGTCAGAGATTTAGGGCCCTATCATACACCCGACGCCATGTGACGCCAGGCGCGACCAAGTGTTTTTTTGCTAGTTTCAGCCCGACGCAGTTCTCATTTTCATGTCCAGTGCCATGTTGTTTAAATAGCAAATGCAAACTCGTTCCCATCTGTTCACCAATGGGCATGCTGGTCTGAAAACCAGGTCTGTTTAGAAGCATTGTTGGAGCGTTGCTATTTTGAGGCAACTGACAATGCCCCATTGACCAACAAAAACCTGCTCTAAAGTCAAAGGCGCAGTATTTTTTGTGTTATTTAAAGGGTGTGTTAGTAATATGAGCCTATAGGCGGTAAACACGCACGTACACTCTGATTATTACAGAGTTATTATTATTATTAAAAATAAAAGGATTCCTCTCTGGAGAAGCATTCAGTCTTTCCGCTCGCATGTAAATAGCGAATCCACCATTATGTGAGCGCAACTGGCTTTTAAAGGGAATGGGAGATGAGACTCTGATTGGTTTATTGCACGTTACAGCCAAAACACAACCATTACTCGTTAAGAGACTAGGGACAACCCTTTTGGACCATGCACCTGGCACACCGACCTTTTTTTCCGTCATTAAACTAGCAAAAGTGGATTCGGACACGCCCTAAGTGCACCTGCGCCATGTGCTTTTTAAATTGAATTGCCCTAAAACAGGCTTCATTTTGGATTTTCTTTGGATTTGTTTCTTTGTAAGATTTGGCATGTAAGTGAGAATATGTTCAACTGATGTAAGTTATAATACTAGATTATGGATCATTGTTGGGTTGTTTCACAACATACCAGGAAATATAGAAAATACAGAGACAAGTACAATAATGTAATACATCTGTGACGTTCTCACCTTGCTTTTGCCCTTTTCAAACCTCATTTTGAGGTTATTGAGGGGCAAGGCTGGTTTCTCCACAGGGGAAGATGGAGGGAATGGATCGGATGTAGTTTCGCTGTCTTCCTTCTCTTCTGCCCACTTCTTTTGTTTAGTCTCCATTTCTGCCTTTGTTTTCGCAGGTCTCTCATGGGACGTGGGCTCCTGGGTCAGGCTGGCCTGTCGCACGGGTTTGCTGGAGGAAGCAGGTGGTTCTGGGGGACTGCTGGGTTTGCTGGAGGAAGCAGGTGGTTCTGGAGGACTGCTTGGTTTGTGGGAGGAAGCAGGTGGTTCTGGAGGACTGCTGGGTTTGCTGGAGGAAGCAGGTGGTTCTGGGGGACTGCTTGGTTTGTGGGAGGAAGCAGGTGGTTCTGGAGGACTGCTGGGTTTGCTGGAGGAAGCAGGTGGTTCTGGGGGACTGCTTGGTTTGTGGGAGGAAGCAGGTGGTTCTGGAGGACTGCTGGGTTTGCTGGAGGAAGCAGGTGGTTCTGGGGGACTGCTTGGTTTGTGGGAGGAAGCAGGTGGTTCTGGAGGACTGCTGGGTTTGCTGGAGGAAGCAGGTGGTTCTGGGGGACTGCTTGGTTTGTGGGAGGAAGCAGGTGGTTCTGGAGGACTGCTGGGTTTGCTGGAGGAAGCAGGTGGTTCTGGGGGACTACTGGGTTTGCTGGAGGAAGCAGGTGGTTCTGGGGGACTGCTTGGTTTGTGGGAGGAAGCAGGTGGTTCTGGAGGACTGCTGGGTTTGCTGGAGGAAGCAGGTGGTTCTGGAGGACTGCTGGGTTTGTGGGAGGAAGCTGGTGGTTTTGGGGGACTGCTGGGTTTGCGGGAGGCACGGCGCGCTTCAGGTGCCACGCTCAGCTGAGGAACAGATTTCTCCTGAGGCGGCCGTTCCCAGCGTTTCTTCAGCACACTCAGGTTTCCCGATCTCATGGACAAACTGTCAATAGACTGAGAAAGAGTGAGAGAGGTTAATTCATGTAAACATTCATTTCAGACAACTATGTGGTATTGCATCTACCTTTTTTTTTACTAACTACAACTTACAAGGCAAAAAAGCTTAAGGCTGTATATATGCCTCGGGTCCCTCCTTTAATTTATATCTATGAGATTTGTTGAGAAACTAAGGAGTGAAAACTAAGGGCCCAATCATTCACCCGATGCAATGTGACGCCAGGCGCGATACAAGTGTTTTTTGCGAGTTTCAGCCCGACGCAGTTCTCATTGTCATGTCCAGCTCCACGTTGTTTAAATATCAAATGCACTCACGCATCTGTTCGCCCATGGGCGTCTGCTCTGAAAAACGGGTGTGTTCAGGCACATTGTTGGAGCGTTGCTATTTTGAGGAACTGAAAACGACTGTGCCATTGACCAACACAAACCTGGACTAAAGTCAATAGCGCAGTATTTTTTGTGTTATTTAAAGGGTGTGTTAGTAATATGCGCCTATAGGTGGTGCACAACGCAAGTACACTCTGATTATTACACGCACAGGGAAGCGCAGCAGCACACATACGTTTTTAAATATGAAAAATAAAAGGATTCCTCTCAGGAGAAGCATTCAGTCTTTCCGCTCACAAATTCCTCCATGTAAATAGAGAATCCGCCATGGTGGGAGCAAAACTTTTACATTTTAAAGGGATGGGAGATGAGACTCTGATTGGTTTATTGCACGTTACGCCCAAAACACACCCCCATTACTCATTCAGAGACAAGGGACGACCCTTTTGGACCATGCGCCTGGCAAAAGTGGATTCAGACACGCCCTAAGTGTACCTGCGTCATGCGCTCAGATCGTTAAAATCAGATCGCTTAAAAAAAAAAGTAATAGTACACCTCTCCTTAACAAGCTGCATTACGTATATCATTCATGTAAATTGCTAAATCAATGTATGCTTCATAGTAACCATCCTACACCTAGATTACAGTTCTGCATAACCTTTCAAAAGTCCAGATTATCCAGTCCAAATCATCCATTCTATAATGTAAATGCATGCTTTGTAAGGTCATTCATATAATATAAAACTCATTTTTAAATTTTTATAATTTAAAACTCATCGAAAACAATTAACTGAAATATATAATTTAAAATATGAATATCAGAATAAAAACTAAATGAAAATTGTTATGTTAAATTTAAATCTTACATTGACAACTAACTAAAATAAGTTCAAGTTAAATCACTAAAATGACTGAATGAAAATAAAAATAAACCTGAATAGTAGTAGAAAAAGACAACAACAAAAAAAGTTAATAGCAATACTAATAGTATTTAAAAGTATGTAAAATAACACTGAACCCTTTAGATCAAAAAGTTGTCAGTTCCAAAGCATTTCCAAACATTTGATGCTTAGTGTACATTATAGACAAAATAGTTGTTACCACTAAATTAACAAAACATTTGAAAGTTTATTTTAGGATATTTTGTCTGGAATAGAAGTGCCAGACATGACGAGACATGAGAGAATATCTCCACATGAGGATAATGCGATAATCTAGGAAACAGCTGTTCGAAACATCTCCACTTAAACAGAGTCAGCATTTAATCACTGCTCGAACACTCACCAAATAACAGCCATTGATGACACACTTCCCCTAAAACACTATCATTTCATCAAGCCTCCAAACATTGCTCTTATGTCACCGGTTTAGTGCAAGATCCTGAGCAGAATACTAACACAAACTCTTCTCATGAGAGTGAAAACAGTCCAATAGACAATTCAAACAAAGAATGGCTGTTTTCTGTCTCTACCCCAAATCTCAGCTCAGTAGATAGCGTTCATGCAACAGTCTTTGAGAAAGCATGCTGAAACGAGACACCAGAAAGAGAAGTTGTAGGAGATGAGAGGAAAGACCTGGATGGACAAGGCGCTCTTTACGTCTTTTCTCTGCTCTGCTTTCCTCGAGCTCCTTGGGCGCTGGACATCAGTGATAAAGCTCTACCAGATGTGCGGCAGGCAGGAAACTTGTAAGAACTAGTCCAGCCCCACTGAACAGCCCCCATGAAGGAAGGAAAGAAAGACAGAAGTGAAAGGAAAAGGGGGAAGAGGGAATGAATGTGTGTGAGATGGAGATGATTAAAAGCCCCCTGCAGGGAAACCGGCATACAGGAAATGATGCATGTGATGAGATTTAACTCTTTCTCATCTGTTTTCATCGTTCCTCATGCATGAGATTGCAAAAAAAAAAAAAATTTTTTTTTTATATATATATATATATATATATACAGTATCGGTCAAAAGTTTGGAAACATTCGTAGTATCTATCTCACCAAGGCTGCATTTATATGATCAAAAATACAGTAAAACAGTAATATTATTACACTTTAAATGAACTGGTTTCTGTTGTAATATCTTTTAAAATGTATTGTATTCCTGTGATCAAAGCTGAATTTTCAGTGTCACATGATCCTTCAGAAATCATTCTAATATGATGATTTGATGAGCAAGAAACATTTATGATTATGTTAAAACACAGTTGTGCTGCTTTATATTTTGCGGAAACCATTTTTTTCACGATTCTTTGACGAATAGAAAGCATTTATTTTAAATAGAACCTTTTTTTCTAATATTTATTAATTTCATAAATTTATTTATTATTAATTATTTATTAATGTGTCTTTGCTAAATAAAAGTACTAATTTATACTTTAATGTAATATTTTATTTTTTTTATTTTACGTACCCAAAACTTTTGAATGACTGTGCATCATGATTTTAAATAATAATAATAATAATAAAAAAATTATAAAAAAGCAGCTAAACAAGTTTTCATCATTGATAATAATAAGAAATGATCTTATAATGTTTTCTGCAAGATCATGTGACAGCTGCTGAAAATGTTGCTTTGATCACAGGAATACATAATATATATATATATATATATATATATATATATATATATATATATATATATATATATATATATATATATATATATACACACGTATATATGACAAAAGAAACCAGTTAATTTAAATTGTAATAATATTACTGTTTTATTGTAAATCAAATAAATGCAGATGCACACTGTAAAAAATTATTGTGATTTTAACGGTATTTTACTGTAAAAATGCTACGGTGAAAAACAGTTAATTGGTTAACAGAAAGTTTCCGTACTATATACGGTGAATAACTGTAATAGATCTTACCTTACATTTAATTTCATTTTACAGTAAAATACCGTTAAATGTACAGTTTTTGGAAGTGAAAAAGAAGAAGTCATTGTGTAATTTACAGTGAAAACCCGTAAATTGACATTCCCAGAATTCCCAGCGTGACACTTCGCATTTGATGTATTTTCATTGCAATAACTATGTTTCTTCTTTGTTTTTCCTAATCAGTTATGTAGGGTATTAGGGTTTTATGTTACATCTGATGTTGTTAAATTAATGTTTACTGCATTTTTTAAATGTCGTGTTTTACCATGATGGTGTTTAGTGTTTGAGTGAATGACACTGAGCACCTTCTATATATTAGTATTGTCCTCTGCTTGTGATGAGCTTTGATTCATCACGTGCTTCTCATCACCACTGTGATTGGTGGTTGTCCGTATATATCAAAGGTACATAACAGATATTAGTATTTCAATAGGTTGGCAATTTAACATTATTTCAATACAATACATTATAAACCTTTAAATTATATTGTTTTGAACTGTAAAATAAAACATTTTTTAACCGCAATTATTACATTATAAACCTTTAAATTATATGGTGCTGTCCCTAAAAACCTAAAACATTACTGCCGTATTTTTTACGGTAAAGTTCTGGCAACCACAGCTGCCGGTTTTTTACCGTAAAATTTACGGGGATTTTTCTTACAGTGCAGCCATGGTGAGATTAAGAGACTACTTTCAAAAAGCTTAACGTTTCTAAACTTTTGACCAGTAGTGTATATCTTTAGGTCAGGATGTAAAGACCCAGCAAACAAGGAACATTCTCAGAACGTTTGCTAATGTTCTGGCGAGGTTCTTTCAAAGTTATGAACAAGCGGAAGTAACATTATTAGAACATTCGTTCAAAGTTTTCTGGTGTTAGCCCAAAACAGAACATTTGGAACGTTTCTTTCTAAAACGTTTTAGTTGGATGGTAATCTAATATTTAAAAAAAATATGTTGCTACTCGTTTAGAGAACAATGAAAGTAACGTTCCCATAATGTTTGCAAAATGATCAAAATGATTCCCTAAAAGTTTGTATAACCAAGATTTTTTTTTTTTTTTAATTTTAAACATTCCGAAATTTCTCATTTTCGTAACTTAGGAACGTTAGCAAAACATTCTTAGAATATATTTTTGTTAGCTGAGTAACTGAGAGTTAACAGTAAACCACTTTCCACTGCAGTGTCTAATATGTAGCCTTTCAGTTCCCTTTCGTTCAGTCACTACGACGTACGTTAGTGACTAACGAATGGGGGTTTCGCTTAGAAGCCAATCATCTTCATCGTATTCAACAGCGCCCAATGGCAGTGCCAATGCCATGGGCATGCGGAATTTGCATGCGTAACTCCGCCCCACCTCGTGGGTATATAAGGAAGTACGCTGCGAACATCGCATTATGTTTCTGCTTTGGAGCCAAGAGGATCTCTTCACTCCTACAAGCCTGATCTGAGTCATCGACAGCTTTCGAGACGAGCAGCTTTCCAGAGGCGTTGGTGTTACGGCGCGTTCCAGTGATCATCATACTGCCTGCCTGCTGATCTGCGCAGTGGTCCGCTAGACAGCTGGTGTGTGGTCCCTGGGCGCTTCGGCGTTCTCTGCGAAGCTTCCTCTCATAAAAGAGCTTACACGTGACGCGTCCTTTTCAGGATGTCTCGTCCGTGTACTTCTGGGTGTGGTCGGTTGCTTTCCTCTTCTGATGGGCACGAACACTGTCTGATATGTTTGGGCTTTCAGCATGCTCAGACAGCGTTCGCGGATGAGTCATGTTCTCACTGCGGGAACATGACCATCGCAATGTTGCGGTCAAGACTCCATGACCTTCGTACTGAAGTGAGAGTCCCCTCTACCACACCCCGATCTACTGAGTCCCAGAGGCCCAGTACTTCGGCTGGTGGTCAGGGTGACTTGACGGTTACGGTGTGGAACAAAGCCCCGACGCTCATGCCTCGGGCCACACCCCCGTCTTGCACATTGCAACCCGCGAGTGTCCAGATGCAGGTCGCGGGGCCGGCTCCGGCCCCCCCGCGCATCTCATTTGGCGCTCCAGAGGAGGATGCGATGTCGATCACCGCATCACAAGGTGGGCTCGAGTCCTCTGGAGATGACGACTCGGCTGTGCTGCCGCCCTCGGGCGTGCCAGCATTGCCCGAGTCAGATCCAGAGCTGACAGCCATGTTGTCTCGGGCAGCCGCGAGTTTAGGGATCGAGTGGAACCCTCCACCCTGTCCCGAACGCTCAAGGCTCGACGATTGGTTTTTGGGGGCTCGCGCTGACACCCGTCAGTCCTTGCCCTCAATACCTTTCTTTCCCGAGCTGCATGAGGAACTCACGCGGTCCTGGAAGTCCCCGTTGTCTTCCCGTGACCGTTCGGTGACTTCCTCCGCCTTCTCCGTCCTCGATGGGGCGGCAGCTAAAGGGTACACTGGGGTCCCTCCAGTTGAACGTTCTGTTGCGATGCAACTGTGTCCTCAGAGCGCTTCAACCTGGCGTGGTGATCCTAAGCACCCCTCCAAAGCCTGTCGATTCACATCAACCTTGGTGTCGAAATCGCACAGAGCCGCGGGGCAGGCTGCCGCTTCGCTGCATGCCATGGCGATCCTTCAGGTCTACCAGGCCAGGATCCTCAAGGACATGCACGAGGGTGGAGTTGATCCGGGGCTCTTAAATGAGCTGCGTGCCGCCACCGACCTCGCTCTCCGGGCGACGAAGGTGACCGCACGCTCCCTGGGTCAAGTGATGTCCACAAATGTGGTCCAGGAGCGTCACCTGTGGCTGAACCTGGCCGATATGCGGGACACCGAGCGAACCCGGTTCCTCGATGCCCCCATATCCCAGGCCGGCCTCTTCGGCGGGGCGGTTGAGGACTTCGCCCAACAGTTCTCAATCGCCCAGAAGCAGACTGAGGCTATTAAAAAAAAAACGTACTGCCCCGGCGGCCAGCTGCTGCCTCCACCCCGCCGCCGGCGCAGTCAACTCAGTCTGCTCCACGCCGAGGACGCCCTCCTAAGGCTCCCGCCCCTCCCACCCGGTCCAAGCAGCAGCCTTCACCCGGGCCGGGTCGCGGAGGAAGCCGTAGGAAGGCGTCCAAGTCCCCTCAGGCCGCCCTGCGCCCCGCTAAACGCCAGGCCAAGCGGCGCTCCTGAGACGGACGGCTCAGGGATGGGAAATTCTTTCGAGGAGATGGTAGCAGGACCACTCCTTCCCCCGGTGGAGGGCCGGGGGAGAATCCTTTGTTCAGCTGCTGGCCCCCGGGTCAGCAGCACCCTATGTTGGTCAAAGAAAGAATTAACACTCCCATCCCTGAGCCCACAGAGTCCGGTGATGACGGTGCGCGCCACCCACGGGTCCCGCCACTCGCATCCCACTCTGTCGCCAGCCTCCTGGCAGAGCAGACCCCAGTGGAACGCTGGTCCTTCCCTGGTCTCCTCTGTCAGGACGCAGCTGTCAACCGTGCCCCCGCACCGGGACGCCCCACAGCCTCCCATGTCCGGGCCGGTGACGCTGCATCGCTGCAAGCCCACACTGGGTACGTCTGTACACCGTATGACCCCGCTGGTGCAGTTTCTGGATGTCTGGCTTCAGCTTCCAGGGCTGTCCCGCTGGGTCGAGCGGACCGTCAGGCGCGGCTATGCGATTCAGTTCGCACGGGTTCCTCCCTGCTTCCAGGGAGTCCGTTCCACCATGATCGGGGCCAACGCCCCCGTCATGCGAGCGGAGATTGCCACCCTACTGGCGAAGGGTGCGATCGAACCTGTCCCTCCAGCCGAGATGAATTGCGGGTTTTACAGCCCGTACTTCATTGTACCCAAAAAGACCGGTGGGCTACGGCCAATCCTGGACCTGCGCATCCTGAACCGTTACCTTCACCGGTTTCCGTTCAAGATGTTGACAGCGAAACGCCTTTTCGAATGCGTTCGTCCACACGATTGGTTTGCAGCGATCGACCTGAAGGACGCCTACTTCCATGTCTCCATTTTGCCTCGACACAGACCGTTCCTACGGTTTGCTTTCGAGGGGCGGGCATATCAGTACGCAGTTCTACCATTCGGGCTATCTCTGTCCCCTCGCGTCTTTACGAAGATTGCCGAGGCAGCCCTTGCGCCCCTTCGGCAGCACGGGGTCCGCATCCTGAACTACCTCGACGACTGGCTCATACTGGGTCCCTCTCGAGAGCAGGTTTGCGGACACAGAGATCTGGTGCTCCATCACCTAGCCCGTCTGGGCCTTCGGGTCAACTGGGAGAAGAGCAAACTTTGCCCCGCGCAGAGGATCTCTTTTCTCGGTATGGATATCGACTCGGTCGCCATGTGCGCGCAGCTTTCGAGCGAGCGCGCGCAGTCTCTGCTGACTGCCCTTCGACAAGTCGAGGGCCAGAGTGCGGTTCCACTGAAACATTTTCAGAGGCTCCTGGGGCATATGGCATCTGCAGCCGCGGTAACGCCGCTCGGATTGCTTCATATGAGACCGCTTCAGCACTGGCTACGCGATCGAGTCCCGAGATGGGCATGGCGGTCTGGCACGCTCCGGGTCCCAGTGACTCGGGCCTGCTTACAGACACTCACCCTGTGGTCGAACCTCAAGTTTCTACGGACCGGAGTGTCCTTAGAACGAGCTTCCAGGCATGTTGTTGTGACAACAGATGCATCATCCACGGGCTGGGGTGCCATGTGCAATGGACAAGCAGCCGCGGGCTCCTGGACAGGACCCCAGCGCCTTCTGCATGTCAATTGCCTCGAGTTACTGGCTGTACGGTTCGCCCTGCACCGCTTCCGAGCGTTGCTGAAGGGTCAACATGTGCTAGTCAGGACAGACAACACGGCCGTAGTAGCGTACATCAACCACCAGGGCGGTCTACGCTCCCACCGTATGTCTCAACTCGCCCGCCATCTCGTTTTGTGGAGTCAGAAGCGCCTGAGGTCCCTTCGTGCTGTCCACATCCCTGGAGACCTGAACTGTGCAGCCGACGAGCTGTCACGGTTTCAGCCTCTCCCCGGAGAGTGGAGACTCCACCCCCAGACGATCCAGCTGATATGGGAACGGTTCGGCGACGCACAGGTAGATCTGTTTGCCTCCCAGGACTCTTCCCATTGCTCCCTGTATTATTCCCTGACCGAGGGCACCCTCGGCACGGATGCACTGGCGCACAGCTGGCCGTCCGGGCTACGCAAGTATGCGTTTCCCCCAGTGAGCCTTCTTGCACGGGTACTGTGCAAGATCAGGGAGGACAAGGAGCAGGTCGTCTTGGTCGCCCCGCTTTGGCACGGCCAGACCTGGTTCCCAGAACTCTTACTCCTTGCGACAGCCCCTCCCTGGCCTATCCCTCTGAGACCAGACCTTCTGACTCAGAGACGGGGCACCTTTTGGCACCCGCGTCCAGCGTTCTGGAAGCTCCACGTGTGGCTTCTGGACGGGACACGGCAGGTTTGAGTAGCCTTCCACCTGCGGTGGTCGCTACCATCACTTCCGCTAGAGCTGAGTCTACACGACGTCTCTACGCGTTGAAGTGGAACCTCTTCGTCACATGGTGCTCTTCCCGCCAAGAAGACCCCTGGAAATGCCCGATCGGGTCCGTGCTATCGTTTCTCCAGGAGGGGGTGGAGCGAAGGCTGTCTCCCTCCACCCTGAAAGTGTACGTGGCCGCAATATCTGCCTACCACGATCTCCTGGGAGACAAAAAGGTAAGTCAGCACGACCTGGTCATCAGGTTCCTGAGGGGAGCGAGGAGACTGAATCCTCCTCGCTCTCCTCTCGTTCCCTCTTGGGACCTCTCAGTAGTCTTAAGTGCTCTGCAGAGGCCTCCCTTTGAGCCTTTGCGGTCGGCCGAGATTAAGTTCTTGTCTATGAAGACGGCTCTGCTGACCGCATTGGCCTCGCTTAAGAGGGTCGGGGACCTGCAAGCATTTTCGGTTGACGAAGCGTGCCTTGAGTTCGGGCCGGCTAACTCTCACGTGATCCTGAGACCCCGGCCCGGATATGTGCCCAAGGTTCCTACCACTCCGTTCCGAGATCAGGTGGTGAACCTGCAAGCGCTGCCTTTGGAGGAGGCAGACCCAGCCTTGGCATTGCTCTGTCCAGTACGCGCTCTCCGCGCCTACGTAGACATGACGCAGTGTTTCAGGACCTCAGACCAGCTCTTTGTCTGTTATGGTGGAGAGCGGAAGGGAAGTGCTCTCTCAAAGCAGAGGTTGTCTCACTGGGTGGTGGACACCATTGTTTTGGCTTACCAGCAGCAAGGTCGACCATGTCCCCTTGGTGTGAGGGCACACTCCACCCGGAGTGTGGCCTCCTCTTGGGCTCTAGCGCATGGCGCCTCGCTAACAGACATCTGCAGAGCTGCAGGCTGGGCGACACCCAACACATTCGCCAGATTCTACAATCTCCGAGTGGAGCCAGTGTCCGACTTTGTACTCGCCCCCCCGAGGGGCCGGTAATGGACCACGCTCAGGTGTCTTCGCTTGCTCGCCATTCCACTCCCATGACTGGATACGTGCGATATTTTCCTCAGGTGAGCTCCCCGAGAGCCCTGAGCTCCTCCAGCACTGTCGACGCCGACATCAGTTCAGTCTGCCCTTTCGAGCCCAGACCCTCATGTCCGGCCAGGTGCTCCGTGTGCATGGTTCCCCTCTGGCGACCCCCACACGAGTATTCCCACCGTAAGCCTCCTCAGTGAGCAGGTGTCTTTCCCTTGGCAAGTCCCTGCCACCCCTAGGGTTAAAAATCCACCTTCGGCTGGTACCCTAGAGATCTTCCATATGCAACCCTCAGCGGGTCATATGTGTATTCTCTAAGTCCTCCCTACGGTAGGCATCTTGGCATTCCCTCACTGGGATATGCTTCCCAGTGTACCTTGGTAATCCTGTGATAAGTGGGAGTCCTAGGGCCTTAAGTGGCGGGATCTCACACTTACGCAGGGCACTGGATGACAGCTGAGTGGCGCTGTTTTACAGGTTCCCCCATTCGTTAGTCACTAACGTACGTCGTAGTGACTGAACGAAAGGGAACGTCCGGTTACGTATGTAACCCTCGTTCCCTGAGGAGGGAACGGAGACGTACGTTTCCTTAGCCACGTCAGCTGTGCTGCCTGGAACGCGAGGAGTTCAGTCTTGGCTCCTGCAGCAGTAACATAATGCGATGTTCGCAGCGTACTTCCTTATATACCCACGAGGTGGGGCGGAGTTACGCATGCAAATTCCGCATGCCCATGGCATTGGCACTGCCATTGGGCGCTGTTGAATACGATGAAGATGATTGGCTTCTAAGCGAAACCCCCATTCGTTAGTCACTAACGTACGTCTCCGTTCCCTCCTCAGGGAACGAGGGTTACATACGTAACCGGACGTTTTCAACAGTTTAGAAAATGAAACAGACAAGGTATTTCTTGCATTGATTCTGAAGTTTAAAGAAATACTTAAACCAAAAATGAAAATTCTGTTATAATTTACACTATCCTCATGTTAGAGCTGCACGATTCTGGATAAATTGAGATTCCCGATATTTTGGTTTAAAAGGGAGATCAAGATTCTTCTATAATTCTGAAAAGACAGCTAAACAAAATTACATGTAATTTACTAAAGATTCTGTTTTTTTAAATAGAATTGAGTGAATGATTCAATGACTCCCTCATAAAAACTTCACTTGTTTCATTACTGGATGTATCAACGTTTTTGAATGGATCTCTTGAATCATTGATTCAATGACTCATTCATAAATACTTTACTTGTTTCATTACTGGATGAATAAGCATTTTTGAATGAATCTTATTAATGAATGATTCAATTATTCGCTTGTTTCATTACTGGATGAATCAACATTTTTGAATGAATCTCATGAATGAATGATTCAATGACTCACTTGTTTAATTACTGAATGAATCAACATTTTTGAACAAATCTCTTGAATGAATGATTCAATGACAAACACATTTTTAACAGTCACTTGTCGCCACCTACTGGTGTAATGATGTAATTGATACAATCTTTATTTGAAGTGTCAAGTTACTTTCAAAAGGTGATTTACTTTTTGATGGCTACCATAGACATCAGTGTTTATATCCGAACTATAAACTTCAGCGATATTTTGAATTATTGTAACACAGAAATAATGATATTGTGTGGTTGTAAAGCGGTTTCGTACCTAAACATGACAACTGCCTTTCTGACACAGATCTGGATGTTTGCTGTGATTGTACTTGTCAAACGTTTAATAGACAGGCGAACCGTTGTCATTTATGAGATTGCGTGGGTGATTGAATCAATATCTTTTAACGATTAATCGTGCAGCTCTATCTCATGTCATTCCAAAATTGACTACTTACTTTCCTGGGTGAAACACTAAAGTAGAAATGTCAACAAAAAAAAAACATTTCTCATTCAGTGTTCCAAACCAGTTAGGAATGAGGTTCTATTTACAGTGAATTATAACTTCCATACGGTGCACCAGTAACACTTACCGGTTTTTTCTTGTCTGCGCTCGCCTCCTCAGCGGCTTTCTGATATCTGAAAAGAGAAAGGAAGGAAAGAGAAGGAAAAGAAAAGTATGAGTAAATGTTAAAAATGGTCTCATTATCATATAATAATCTAAAAATGTTTTCTATGTTGGAATTTCCGAGCAGAGACAACATGCATGTTTGATTTCTCTGAAAAGTATAAACACTGTGGATCATTCAAAACTTCATCTCAACCCATCCAACGCAACATGAGTATGGTTTGGGACTATATTTGTCTGATCAATAGCAGATTGTGTTCAGGAAACCTGCTTGAAAAAACATTATTTTGACGATTCTGTTTGGTTAAAGTAGCGAGGCATAACAAATCGGCCACTATATCGGTATCTGCCGATATATGTTCATTTTTAATGTTATCACTATCGGCCCAATAAGAAAATTTGTCCGATATGTTAAAGCCGATAAATTATGTATTATTTCCTTCAGCTGAGACACTTCCGATGTGCAGTTCACCATGATGGTTATAAATTGCTTGAAATATGATTGGAATCACGTCAAAAAGGAAAATACAGTTAAAGGTGGGGTAAGTGCTTTCTGGTAACCGATGTTGACTTCAAATCACCAAAACAAACACGCCTCTATTTTGATAGCTCCGCCCCACTCATACGTAACCCAGGCAACGACTATGGCGGATTATGCTGTGCCAGCCGGCCGAGGGTGTGATGTCATCAATAAGTGAAAGCAAACATATATTTAGGAGTTTATTATCTTACTTTTCGGACATGCTTTGGGAGCTGATGCTTGAAACAGACAGTGAGGAGGTTTAGACACTCCAGGCTTATATGGTGTGGAAATGAATATCAAGAAGAAATAAAGCAACCTCAGACTTCGCATCTTGAGTTCTCTCCAGTGCTGGAAAGCTGATACTTCTTGCCTGATCGTAAGCCTTCTTTTGTTCCACAGACATCTTCCACATTAGTTGTTTTATCTGCCATCTCTCTCTTTCTGTCATCGCTCAGCTAATGTCTGTCCTGTGTCGTGTCTTTTGAATAATGACATGCACAGAGCGCTCTCTTCTCCCCGTCATTAGTAGACACGCCCCTTAACGCCCCTATAAGTTTGTTTTGGTACTTGGTCCAAGACACTTTTCTAAAGCATTTTTTAAATACCACTTACCCCACCTTTAAGCGCAACAAGGGCCCTATCACACACCGAAGCAATGTGACGCCAGGCGCGACGCAAGTGAATTTTGCTAGTCTAAGCCCGACGCAGTCCTCATTTTCACGTCCAGCTCCACGTTGTTTAAATATCAAATGCACTCGCGCGTCTGTTTACCCATGGGCGTCTGGTCTGAAAACCAGGTGTGTTCAGGAGCATTGTTGGAGCGTTGCTATTTTTGAGGGACTGAAAACGTCTGCGCCATTGACCAACACACACCTGCTCAAAAGTCAATAGCGCAGTAATTTTTGTGTTATTCAAAGGGCGTGTTAGTAATATGAGCCTATAGGCGGTGCACAACACGCGTACACTCTGATTATTACACACACAGGGACGCACAGCAGCACACACACGTTTAAATATGAAAATTAAAAGGATTCCTTTCTGGAGAAGCGTTCGGTCTTTCCGCTTGCAAATTCCGCCATGTAAATAGTGAATCCGGCATGGTGCGAGCAAAACTGTTTTTTAAAGGGAATGGGAGATGAGACTCTGATTAGTTTATTGCATGTTCCGCCCAAAACACACCCATGACTCAGGAGACTAGGGACAAACCTTTGGACCATGCGCCTGGCGCGCAGACCATTTATCCCGTCGTTAAACTAGCAATAGTGGATTCGGACATGCCCTAAGTGCACCTGCGCCATACGCTTCAGACCATGCTCCAAGTCTGTCATATAGGCTACATAAATCTATAATGAGAACATCATAACTGTGTGTTTGGGACATGGCTTTTAATTATGAGACTTTTGTTTTTGTAATCAGGCTCTAAAAAATTTATATTCATCGGCCAATATATCGGTTATCAGCTTTCAAATATAAAGAATTATCGGTTATCGGATTTGGACAAAATGCTCATATCAGTGCATCTCTATGTTAAGGAAATACATACTTTAGAGAAAGACGAGGAACTGCCTAGTTGGTGGAAGGTCAGTAGAGCATTCACAGGGCATCAGTTTGTTACAACTCACAAAATATTTAGTGATATCGATATCACAAACTTAGTGCGAATCAAAACATAAATAAAAAACAATATGGTTAATTGCTGGGAAAGCAGTTAATCAACAACACTGCTTAGTTGACAATTGTGCCCAAAGCTTATGGCTCTCAGGTGACCGCAAGGATGGAAAGATTATAAATATTGGTCCAAATGGAGTTGGCCAATTGTTGCCCCCTACTGGCAGTCACTAGCAGCAAACATTTGTCACCTTTCCTGTTCTTGCTTTCACCTGAGAGCCATAAGCTGAGCCATAACAGAGCTAATATCTGTGTCTGTAGCAATCTTTAAATTATCTCAAATTACATGAGCTGTACTGTGTCTCCATAAAGATGCTATTTTTACATCTGGTTCTGAAACTGACGCTCAATTAATGTTTTATTCTCTTTTAAAGAAATAATAATCATTGTTGAAGTGATTACATTGTTGAGTTGGTCAGGGGCATTATTAAAATAATTAAAACAAAATAAATCATAAATTCATCAATAAATAATGCAGTCTGTCCCAGTGTCCCTAGCCCCTTATGAATATTGCTTATTTTGTATAAGCAATATTCATAAGGGCTTCATAATGTACTAGTAAACCCATGCTTGGTCAAATTAATCCGAACCAGTTTTGGCAAAAGTAATAGATTTAAATGCATTTTAACAAAATGTTGGAAAAAGAACACATGGAATTTTGAATTTCTCTCTTGACATGGTTGCAGTGGTTCTATGGACATTTTAATGTTATAGTATGACAATTTTTAAACTGAGTGTCTATTTGCACTAGCTCCGCCCAACAATGCCTGGTTGGGCCACCCAACATTAAAAAACACGCATGGTGTACTGTCTTTAGTGGTGTGGTCAGTAGAGCGTATGGTTCATGAAACTATGTTTTGATGCGATTGACCCGGGTTCGAATCCGCCTTTTGCCGAGCTCGCTCTTCTCCCTTTTCCCATCACATATCACATCGGAAAGGCGTTTACTTTCAATAAAAATGAAAAGTGGAAGTAAAGTGCCTAACGAAATGTTTAATAATAATAATAAAAGTGTTTATTGGGGCGGGTTAGGGGAGGGCTTTTATTGTCCCATTAAATATGTATCTGCCAAAATAAATAAATAAATAAATAATAAATTATAAATGGCATCTAACTACTATTTACACATATTGCAAATGACTGCTACTTTTACATGTTGTAAAAAGCATCTATCACTAAGAATATATGCTATTTTCACTTTCTTAAACCATTTCAAATGCCATTCTTAAACAGGTGGAAACATTTTCATGATCTTGATCCTACCTTATTTTACAATTCTACTATCAATCCAGATTATCTTCCTTATTTTAAGTCCTCTCTGGACCAGCTATTGTGACTCTTATTGGTTAATTGTTTGTTTTGAGTGATGGTTTTGCATTTTTGCTTTAATTAAAGAGTTTCTAGCCATCTATTAAAACTTTAATGCTCCATTCAAAGCTGTGAATTTAATGAAAGAAGCAGTGTTTCCATCCCATGTGTACAAGAGAACAAAATCATCATTTCCTGGGAAATTGGAAGATGGAAGTTGCTGTCGGGGAATAAACTGTGGCTCTTTTTTCCTCCATCTTAAACCCTTTTAGACCAAACGCAATAAACGCTGTCATGTTCTCTTGCATTCGGATGCTGGTGTTTGGGAACACATTCGTGTGAGACGCTTCTGAGAGAGAATTATACCAAATCATTCTGATGATGATGACAGACTTGACTCAGGCAATTCAGAACGATCAAACCAACATTTAAAATGCTGTGATGCGATTGGTCTGCTGGTTAGTCCAGCTATCCAATCACAGGCAAAGTCATGTGAGTTTTTAGTTGAGGGATTTATTCTGAAAAATGGGTTTCCATCATAGTTTATGCACATGTCTTCTTATCGGATAAAAAATGTGTAAACCTCAACTGAGTGCATTTTTGTTTTTGGGCATCTTTAAAATGTAAGCACATCTAGCATTTTTTATGCTCTATCCCCAAATGTGCATAAAAATAGGTGGATGGAAACCAATTTGTATGAAACTGGAGAAATTGGTCGCTTGAATTACATATTTCTGTAGGCCGTCCTGTAAGTTTGCTCTCCCTGACAAAAAGTCAATAGGATTTTTCTTTGGCTTTTTGATTATTGTTGAAAATAAACACGGTGACCAACAACAGTTTATGATGCTTACACGTTTTGTTAATCAAGATACTGTTTTCTTTAAGCATTTCCCAGAGCCATGTGATAAGCAGTGTTAAGAAATAAAGGGAATATCACTCACTTGGAGAAGCGCTCAGTGATGGCATTGCTCTTGCCACGACCCCCAACCAATGAGAGCTCTTTGGCTGTGATTCGTAAGGACTGTGTCGCCCACTGTTTCCTGCTAAATGGCCCCGCATCCATCTCTGGAAAACAGTAAAGCAGACATGAAACTCAAAACCAATTTATGGAACTGTAAACATGCAAAGGGTAACATTCAGAAATGTCAAACTATTGTAAAAAATGGTCGAATTAAAGGGATAGTTCACCCAAAAATGAAAATTCTGTCATTAATTACTTACCCTAATGTCGTTCCAAACCTGTAAGACTTTCGTTCATCTTCGGAACACAAATTAAGATATTTTTTATGAAATCTGAGAGCTTTCTGTCCCCTCCATAGACAGCAACGCAACTACCACTTTGACGCTTCAAAAAGTTCATAAAGAGATCGTGAAACTAACACATATGAATTGAGCAGTTTAGTCCAAATTTTGTGAAGAGACTCGATCACTTTATATGATGAACAGATTGAATTTAGGCTTTTATTCACATTTAAACTTTCATCAACTCACACATCAGTTGTGGTAAACAGAAGCTCAAGCATGTATGCTTGACGTGTGACAACCAATGAGGTCCATTCTCGTGTTACGCAGCAGGTTTGAGCTTCAGCAGAACCAATGAGGTTCATTCTCGTGTTACGCAGCAGGTTTGAGCTTCAGCAGAACCAATGAGGTTCATTCTCGTGTTACGCAGCACGTTTGAGCTTCAGCGAGAACCAATGAGGTTCATTCCCATGTTACGCAGCACGTTTGAGCTTCAGCAAGAGGTTTGTTCTCACACGTCAAGCAGGTTTTGTTGAGATTCTGTTTATGTTGGCTCATCAATGTTTTTATCGCATCATATAAAGCGATCAAGTCTCTTCAGAAAATGTGGGGCCAGATTTACTAACAGCTTGCGCCAGCGCAAACCCTCTTTTGGCATTAAAAACTACTGTCAGAATTTACTAAAGACATGCAGTGAAAAATTAGCGCTGAAAAAGCATGGGCAGGGTTATTTTTGCGGCTGATCTTATTGCATATGCATTTGAAGGAGTTTCCCTTTCAAGCGCTAATTTTAAGGGAGGAGAGTATTTAAATTAATCATTCAAGGTTATTTACTAAGCTTTGCGCTTGTCAATTTATTTACCGTTATTTACCGACCAAAAAAACACGCCATAAACCAACTAACTGGTAGATTGTGTTGGTCATTATGGAAATTATATGTGTTCATTAATTTGCATGTCGTCAATAGATCACACTCCAACTCCCATCTGCACTTTCCTCTCCCATCGGCGCTTTTTTGGAATTGCCCTCTCACACTAATTTGCCCTGTTTAGTAAACAGGGTCCCTAGACTGAGCCGTCAATTCATATGGATTAGTCACAATCTCTTTATGATTTTTTTCAAAGTAGTATTTGTGTTGCTGTCAATGCTCAGATTTCTGTCCCATGATCAAATGATAAAAAAAATAATAATTTGTGTCCCGAAGATGAACAAAAGTCTTATTTGTTTGGAACGACATGAGGGTGAGTAATTAATGGCAGAACTTTCATTTTTGGGTGAACTATCCCTTTAATAAACAGTGTTTAACATTTAAAACGTGTGTGACAACTTGCCCCATTAGAACACTGCTGCATGTTTCCATTAAAATCCAACTTGAATTTATGTATGAGTGTAGTTTTCCTGTAGCTATTTTTACTGTTCACTTGGTTAAAAAACATCGGCACTATCGGATAAAAAATGTGTAAACCTCAACTGAGTGCATTTTTGTTTTTGGGCATCTTTAAAATGTAAGCACATCTAGCATTTTTTATGCTCTATCCCCAAATGTGCATAAAAATAGGTGGATGGAAACCAATTTGTATGAAACTGGAGAAATTGGTCACTTGAATTACATATTTCTGTAGGCCGTCCTGTAAGTTTGCTCTCCCTGACAAAAAGTCAATAGGATTTTTCTTTGGCTTTTTGATTATTGTTGAAAATAAACACGGTGACCAACAAAAGTTTATGATGCCTACACGTTTTGTTAATCAAGATACTGTTTTCTTTAACCATTTCCCAGAGCCATGTGATAAGCAGTGTTAAGAAATAAAGTCTTATTTGTTTGGAACGACATGAGGGTGAGTAATTAATGGCAGAACTTTCATTTTTGGGTGAACTATCCCTTTAATAAACAGTGTTTAACATTTAAAATTATCATGATTTTATAAAATTATCCATTAGAACACTGCTGCATGTTTCCATTAAAATCCAACTTGAATTTATGTATGAGTGTGGTTTTACTGTAGCTATTTTTACTGTTCACTTGGTTAAAAAACACATATAAAATATGATGATATTGGAAGTGTAGTCTGGAGGACAGAATTATTCAGAAATGTACATATTGTACAAAACCAATGCCAAACCAATGCACCAAAATACATTAACTGGACCCCAGAGGAGGTTGTTTTGCAATTACAACCGGTAATTGATTAATTATAAAAAATGTTATACGGCTACTTCTCACATAAATTAATAATTGGACACACAATATAGTTTTTGTTGAAACATTTATTTTTTAGCTCACTGAACGCAACGCTTCCGCGAAGAAAACAGTTAACTTAGTTAACTGAATAAGTTACGTTCATTTAGAGTATATACGAACATTTAAAGGATAAAGTACAGTCATACCACTTTTTATAACTTACCACATAAATAATTATGGGGATAAGAGATATTGATATTGTTTTAAGATTAAACTGCTTTGAAATCTTACCTGTTTATTACTGTCGTATAATCAATTACAGTGAACAAAACTATCGTCTTAACAAAAAGATGAACACAGCAACAATATTACAGTACTACTATTAATAATCAAGTCGTCCGAATTAATTTTCAGTGCAAATATAAAGACGTAAAATCAAATGGCAGCAGTTGCGTTTGAATGAAACGAGCGCGAGTCCGTATAATACAAGAGACATGAAAGTTTCCGGATTGGCGGTATGTTATTCAAGGTTGCTATTGACGACGGTTCTTATTGGGCAAATAATACGCCTGAATGTAGCGACTGACCAATCAAAATCAAGGATTCCAGAGAGTATTACTGAACCATTAATTATCAGTGAAAGCAACACAGGGCTTATATCAACCCATATCCAAGTGGGTTTGAGGACCTTCCACTCAAAATTACTGAAAGAAATCATGAGGTTGTGCTTCAAATAATCCTGTTAGTTTGATTACTGAATGAGCTGTACATGCTCTATTTTTATCTGTCAGGGAACAAAATGCAATGCTTGATATTTCAATGTCAATCGGTGAATGCTTGATATTTTAATGTCAATCTGTGAATCTGTGAAGCTCTTCATCCTCTGTATCATTATGAAAAAGACAACAGACATTGTGCAGTTGTGGTCGGTTCTCCCATATTCTCCCCAAATCCTCATTCACAGCTCTTTCCTGTTTTTGTCAAATGACTTCAGGCTTTGGGTAGTCTAACCAGAATGAGGTGGTCAAGCTGGTTTTTCCAGGAAGCACAGGCTATATCTATATTCAAGCAACAAAGTACATTTTACTTATACAAATGTTATGCATGTTATGCATATAGTTCAGTACAAGGAAGGAAAAAGTTTATCACTAGATTTTCACGGTTTATCATAACATTTTTACCTTATCCAATCCAACATTTGCATTATGCATCAGATGGTGGCTCTGTCCAAAATAGTCCCCCACGCCCTTATATTGTGCACTACGGTGTCCAAAACCATAGTGGACATTTCAGGTAAACTGAGGGTGCTTTCACATTTGCTTCAACTGCTTGATCCGAACCAGAATTCGATTTCTCCCCCTCCCCCACTGTTCTCTGTTCACATTGTTTTAAAGAGGGTTTGCACATGACGTCACAGTCGGCTGGAGTGACTGCGGTTACCACCACTGAGTCGCAAAAAGACTGAGAGGCAGCGTTGGTTTACAGCATGAATGCCGCGAAAAACGCATAAAACCAGGCCCGGTGCCAGAGGGAGGGTCGGGGAGTCTTTGCCCCCCCATGGTAATCCCTGTGCCCCCTCCGGAGTCCAGTCCGAGGGAGACATACTTGATAATAGCGTGTGATTTTCTCACTCAAACCCCTGCCGCTGCTGCTTCTGCTACTGATTGCTTTTAGAGGGAAAAGCTGCCCAACACTGCTGGTCTAGGATTTGTTTCTTCCTAATAATAGCATATTATTAGCGAAAAAGAGTTGGCAAAATATCCAGTGCGTATCTGTATTTGCCCTTGTAAAATTATTCAATTTCCAACTTGTTTTCGCTTCGGTGAGTAATGTAGCCAATCACAGACATGTTTGTTGATTTCTTGAACGCAATGGCCAATCACAGGTGTTGAAGTTAGAATCCACTCACCACTGGAGTGTTTGTCCAGTGCTGAGTAATCCTCGCTAAGTGTAGACATTATGTAAATAAGAGATTCATTGTGTAGTCGCTTCACTGATTAAGATAATAAACCTGTGTGAGATCGTTCATTGAATGAGTGACAGCTTTTAGTGATTATAAAGGGAGCGCTCTATTTATGAGAGTATGTGTCTCGGCGATATATAAAAAAAATCAATAGGCCTATAATATATTCAGAATTTGAATAAAATGTTTGTTTTCCATTCTTGACATTCCTGGCTGCATTTCAATATCCATGGATCACTGGATCTTTGGTAAGTTCTAAGGAATACTATAATCGAGTCTAACCTTTAGTTTAAACTGATAATCGTTTGTTTTACTGGCATTTTACCCTATTAACTCCAGTCACCAGCAGCTCTTCTGCCACTCAGTCCGGCTGAGGGGGCGTGTTCTGGCGGGAAAGTGACGTCAATGCATACCCTCTATTTGAGGTCGAACCGCGGAATCCTTGTGTCATCAAACTGAAGCTGCCGACCCATTTTGCTAACGGCTATGAAAGAGAAGGTGCCAAAATGGATAGAGTTGCTCACATCACTTTTGTTGTTGTTCTTTTTTAAACCTTTGGTTTTGTTTCCAAAGCACCAACACTTAACGGCACTTAATTGTGTCTACTGCAGTTGACTTTCGCGATTGTGTTCATATCAGCAGTGAACCGAACCGGAGTTCACATGAACCTTACCCCACACCACATTCTTTTATGCATACTTTTGGTATGGTTCAAGGTTTTTGAAAAACAGCGTTTACATCATCAATAGAACCCGTGATGCCCAACAAAAACCACCCTCATCTCAAAATGTACTGTAATAACAAGTGTACAAACACTGCATGCTCGATGACTAAAATACCCATAATGCTTTGAAAGGATCTTGCTGAATGGATTTCCGCAAAGCCATCTGTGTGCACAAGGTGTTTTATTTACTCATGATGTTTATTGTGTGAGTCTTTTGGACATTACTAAACCCACTGGCAAGTAGCAACATGCCAAAACCTGTGTTCACGGGTGTTCAAGCTGTTGTTCTGGGAGATAACAAGTGCAGTACTCTACTATATCAAGGGTGACTGGGATGCAGTTGATGGGGCATTCTAGATGATTGTTACATAGCTTACTAGACAGACAAACAACACCTTTAGACTGAAAACTTAAGGAGTTGAAATCATATGGTCATATATCAGCTGTTATAATTTTTAAAGTGTCTTTTATAACTTTTAGCCCTCTAGAAGTTACTTTCAGAGGAACATTACAAGTTACTTTCAGAGGAACATTATTTTGGTCATTTTGTGGGTTAAGATTCGCTATTCAACTCCGCTGTTCTTGAGGCAAACCATTGTGCCCATGGTTATAAGTGATTGCCTTATCAGTGCAAAGGGGTGTAATGGTTCTCTGTAAAAAATCGAAGCATACCGTTCTCCGCCCACGGTTCGGCACGCACTTACAGCGTGGTTCATCCATTAACTGTATATGGATGTAGTGTCCGTGATGTCACCCGTAGGTTTCTGAAGAGCATTTTTTAAGTCCAAAGTGGGCGGAGCCGGCCTTTGCCATCTTGGCAGCGTGTCATCACTCCCAGAAAACCGAAAATGGGCAAAGAGGCGGGACATGGGCGGAGCTGAGGTGAAGTGATGGCTAACAGACAGCAGACAAACGGCAATCCACCTGTCACTCAAAGTGGCCACGCCCTTAATCATGCAGAATTTAGGCTTAATATCATTTAAACGGATGAGTTATAAAAAAATGCACAAAATTCCCCCACAGTTGTCATGAAGGGCAAAATTAATTATATAGACCAAAACCACTTTTTGTACCAGGCTGTAAACATATATTTTTTCTGCTTGTAAAGTTGGTCATTTTAACATGGGAGAGGTACAGATTTGACTCCCTTTTGGAGCCTGTCTCTAGTGGCCAGTCAATGAACTGCAGTTGAACTCACTTCTGTGTTGGATTCAAGAGAGACCGCAGGAGGTTGCCGCTTGGGTTCTTGAAAAGTTACAATCTTGAAAAGTTACCATCTCGGCCGCTGGCCACATCTCCGCCCACTTTAGGCTTCAAAACTGCTCTTCAGAAATCTACGGGTGATGTCACGGACACTAAGTCCATATTTGTTTACAGTCTATGGTTGTAATTTATGGTGAAAGTTAGCTCAAAACTGTGCATGCGTCGAACGCCTGTGTACGCATACGAATCAAAAGAAGTATGCAAGGTTGTGTGTTCGACTGTGCACATATTGATTCTCATTTGCTACATAAATCTACAACATTATAAAAAAAATTCCTTCTCCGGGAGCGCAGGTGAGACCTGAACAGCACACGTTGCTATCTGTGTTTAAACTAAACTCATTTAAAGGGTTAGTTCACACAGAAATGAAAATTAGCCCATGATTTACTCACCCTCAAGTCATCCTAGGTGTATGTGACATTCTTCTTTCAGGCGAATATAATCCGAGTTATATTAAAAATGTCCTGGCTCTTCCAAGCTTTATAATGGCAGTGACTTGATGGGTCATTTTCGAAGTCCATAAAAGTGCATCCATCCATCATATAACTGCTCCACACGGCTCCAAGGCCTTCTGAAGCGAAGTGGTGCGTTTGTGTAAGAAAAATATTCATATTTAAAACTTTATAGACTAAAATAACTAACTTCTGGCGGTCAGCGGTACGCAAGTCAATTTACGGCGAAAGAGTAACCCCTTGACCCTTGAACCCTTGATGCATGCGTATTGACCAAGCGGCAACCTCCCGCAGTTTCTCTTGAAGCCAATACGGAAGTGACTTAAACTGCAATCCATCGACTGGCCGCTAGGGACAGGCTCCAGAAGGGAGCAGAATCTCATTGAGCCCCATGTTAAAATGCCTAACTTTACAACAGAAAAAAACATGCTTACAGCCTGGTACAAATTGTGGTTTTGGTCTATACGGCTAATTTTGCCCTTCATGACAACTGTGAGGGGGGTGATTTTATTTTTATAAATTATTCGTTTACGTTATATAAAGCCTGATGCTGCGTTCACACCAAACGCGAATAGAGCGTCAAAACCGTGTCTACTGTGTAGTTTGACGCGTGAACATTTTGAATCCATTCACGCATCCGCGGCGAATTGGACGCGCGTAGAAATCGAGCATTGGAAGCGAAATAGACGCGCGTTCAAGGCGCTCCAGGAAAAATATGTCATAAAACACCACTCTGCCTCTTTTCATTTTCATAAAAAATATATTAATAACCACACAAATGTGGTCCAGGCAACTCCTACATTATCTATCTATCTATATATGTATATTTAAATATCCTTAAAAAATAAAGTTATGAAACTTCTCTTTGCCCTCAGTCAAAACGATTTGGCAGACAACAAATTATAGATTCATGACACCAAAGATTGCCCGTTAGATCCACACAAGACGAACCACTACAGGACATCAGAGCCAGCGGCAAACGTCAGAAGGACTGGCCAAGGAAAGGCTGCTCTCGCCGGGTTAATGAGCGCCGCTGATTGCCTGGATCTCTCAACTCCAAAAACGCAAGACTATTTTTTTAAAAATAGGCACTCTCTTTATAAATAAACCACAGATTTGAGTTTTAAAGCTACACTGCGTAACTTTTTTTGTTTATTCTTAGCGAAAAACACTTAGTTCTTTCAAAAATATATGTGCTCATTAATGTATATTTACTTCTTTCAAGTTATAAAGTATTCTCGTAAGTTTATAATATGCCATTGAAAATACATACGGGTAAGAGGTTCGAATGCGGGTCGCCATGTTGCCCCTCCATCTTGAAAGTACATTAGCCAAAGAGGGACATGCCCGTAAATTCAAGCTTCGCCTTTCGCGTTTTAACACTCGATGGCACCGTGTTGAAGGTGGACGAGGTCGAACTGGAAGCCATATTAATCTTGGACTAAATCGGCCACCGTAGGAGTTAAAACGAAATCGGAATTGAGAGGAAGAGAAACTAATATTCACTGGATGGTCATATACCTTTTAACCGCTAGATGGGGGAAAATATCACACAGTGTAGCTTTAAACAACTACATTCTCACCTGAAAAAGTCTTAAAACTACATTTTGTGACACAATAGTAGTATTTTAAAATTATGCAGGGTTTCTCATCACGTCACTTTACCACGTGACCGCAGCGAGCAGGCTCCTGATTGGTTAACACGGCGCGAATTGACGCCAAAGTTAAAAATTTTCAACTCGGGCGTCAGACGCGAATTCGCTTCAAACGTGTGAATGCACAAAAGCAACACTCGCGTGTAACACACGTATTGCGCAAGACACTTAATTCGCGTCCAATTTGCGTCATTCGTGTGAACTGGACGCGCGAATGAGGCGTATTCGCGTACTTCGCGCCGCGCGAAACGCGCCTTCTGCAACGCACGTCAACGCGCCTTTCCATTGACTTAACATTGAAATCACTCGCGCCAGACGCTCTATTCGCGTTTGGTGTGAACGCAGCATTAAAGTTCTGCATAATTAAGGGCGTGGCCACTTTGAGTGACAGGTGGATAGCCATTTATCTGCTGTCTGTTAGTCATTGCGTCACCTCAGCTCCACCCACGTCCCGCCTCTTTGCCCATTTTCTATTATCCGGGAGTGACGCGCGATGACGCGCTGACAGGATGGCAACGGCCAGCTCGTCCCTACTTTACGCTTCAAAACTGGTCTTCAGAATCCTATGGGTGACTTCACGGACACTACACCCATATTTTTTCACAGTCTATGGTATTGACGAATGCAGAAGCGCAGAGGATAGAGCAATACAAAACACCAGTCATGAATTAGAGTCTGAAACGAGAATTTTTTAAGAGAAATGGCGGAGGATCTTGATATAAGAGAAGAGGGGCTTAAGTTTGTTGCTCAGCCCTATCCGCGAGAGGCGTCAAAGCTTGCGATGCTCCTGTACATCGCGTCAGGGGTTACTCTTTTAGCGCAAGTCGACATGCCTACCGCTTTTTAATGGCCTATATAATATAATATAATGCCTACCAAATCTGTGACTCTAAAATCGTGATAAAAACGAAACCGTGAGAAATCTGAACCGTTAACTTACACCCCTATAGTGCGAATGTCACTTATGACATCAAAACTTTCCAATTTTCTTTTGAGCCACAGCTGTGCGGGCAAGTGCTCCGACATGTGGTGCGGTTGCACTTTGGGTGACCTGATTTTAAGTCCCGGCTCAAGGTCCTCTCCTGATCTGATTTCTCTTTCTCTTCTCCCATGATTTCCTGTCTGTCCTCCTACTGTCCTCTCTAAATAAAATATACCCAAAAATCTCCCTCACGCCAAAAAAATAAGCAAGCCAATAAATAATGGGAGAAGACGGATATCTGAAAAGATGCCTGTAGCTTATTTAGTTGACTCATTGAAAGCAGTTGTTGAGGTGCAATCATTGCATATCAGAAAGTTTAAAAAGGTGGAAACTAAACTATTATAACTTGGCTTGCATTATATTTTGTATACTGACATTGTTACCTAGAGAAACATTGCTTTTGCTTCAAGCTACTACGATAAATTCTATATTTAGCCTGCAGGATGCAATAACACACAGACAAATTCATTGAGTGAACGGTAATGGTTACATAATCACAGCGGATATTAACAGAGACTTTGACCTGAGAGGTGCAACTGACTAACCCTAACCTCAGATATCAACGCATTTGATAATAAATATGAATAGTTTTCAGAACAATAAATATTAGAAAACAGGATTAATGCATAGAAAACTATGTATATGTGACATGCAATTACTAAAAAAATATGTGCATGCAATTTTCTTTCTCTAACATGAAAGTGATTCATCTAAATGTACCTTGTAGTGTTTTGTCCTGCTGTTAATATCTGCAAGTGTCCTGATATTCTGTAGTCTGAACGTTTTCTTTGTGATTTTTTTTCTTTGTGATTCTATGTCTGACTTTCCTGGCTTCTCGGCAGTGAAAATACTTTCCAGTCTCACTCACTTGCTCAGTCTGAAAACAATGGCCAAGAAAAGCATCAAATAAAAGTCCAGCAAAAAAAGAAGAAGAAAAAAGTCATTTTTATCATCACAAAACATACCAGAGAAAAAGACAGAAAGAGGATTGTTTATTGAGTTACTAAACAGACTCAATGATTATAAAAAATAATCATCACTTATGTCCATACACAACTTTTTAAAAAGGTTATTTTTAGTCTCAAACATACTGCATATCAGATGGTCAGGTTTCCTGCAAACGTTGACCTTTGATCGTTCACTTTGACAAACACCCTCAGTAATGATTGACATAACCAAAGCAAAGACCTAAACATTGAATCACCAAAAACACAACAAGTATGATGGTAATATGATGCCATGTGCATCGAATGGTAACCAGGATGGAACAAACAAAATATCCTACAAATTCACTTCGTCGAACACGCCATAAACAATTAATTGTGTAACTCTAAAGGGGTAGTTCACCCAAAGTATGAATCGGATTCTGTCAATCTGTCGTATATGCAGGTGTCCGTGTTACAGTGTGATCATGCATTTAGGTACTTTGTAATAATAATTAACTATACATGTACTTACTATATGGTTAGGATTGGGGTTTGGTTTAGAGTTAGTTGCATGTAATTATGCATAATTCATAGTTATACTACTTGTAAAAATGTGTAACAATGACATAAAGTGTTACAGTTCCAAACCCATAAGACTCCTTAACATCTTTGAAACACAAATGAAGAAAATTTGAATGACTCTTAAGAGATTTCTGTCCCTCCACACAACTAAAATGAAGAGACACCATTTCGGTTGAGCTTCTGTGTTGACCATATTTGATGTGCTCTGCTGATCAATGGTCACGTGAATTAAAGCCTATTTTAAATCTGCTCATCTATTAAAGTGGTCGCGTCTCTTCAGAACACTTGGATTAAATCAAGTCTTGTTTATATTTATGATGTCTTTATGTACTTTGTGCTTGCATGGACTTTCAATGGATGAACAAAAATGATGAAAAAAGCTTTTTTAAAGATTTTAAAAAAGCTGTAAATTTACAGTGTCGCTTTTACACGTTACAAGTTGTTACTGTAGTAATAAATTATGCATAATTACATGCAGCTAATCCTAAACCAAAGCCCTATAGTAAATACATGTAGTTACTTAATAGTACTCATTACTTAAATGTATAACTACACTGTGATACGGACACTTTAAAATAAAGTGTAACCAAAATATCTTCATTTGTGTTTCGAAGGTGCACAGAAATCTTCTGTTTCCAACGACATGAACTATCCCTTAAATCTACCCTTAAACCTATCCCTACCTTTAAACTTACTTCTAACCTGTTTCCCAAAGTTAATAACAGCAAATGTACACAATAAGTAGCCTACATTTTATAACATGTTTAATCATCAAAAGTAAGTAAGTAGTAGTTAAAGACACTGTAAACCCGAATAAGTTGGCAAAACTCAAAAAACTGAGTTGCCTCAATTTTTGATGTTAATATCTTTTTATGTTTAAGTAAGCAGAACTTGCAGATTTTTATTTTGTAATCATACATTTTAATTGCTCTGAATATTTGAGTAAGCTAATTCATATAATTAACTTAAAATTATCATGTAAAGTCATATTTTTTGTAGTGGAAACTTGACTAGCTTTAACTAGCTAATTCAATAAATGCTACCTTGCTAATTGGTTACACATTGGTAGCATTAGCATAGCATTTGCTGAATAAGGACAGCAATATAATAGATTTAACATAAATCTGTTCTCAAACTAAGCTCATGCTCCACTCGTCACATGATGGAAACCCTTCAAATAAACCCATCATAACAGAAACTCTTCTAAACTAGCATAACAAAACATTAAACACTACTAAATCTCACACTTAACATTAATCTTGCACAAAAAAAACCCCCACAATATAACACTTAATCTTGGCATTTACTGTCCCTTTTGGGTGTCCTGGCAAAGCATGCTGGGAGATAGAAATCCCAGCCCAGTTTCGTTTAAATTTAAGTTACAAGTTCATAGAACTCAAAACAATGAAACTATTCAAATTTAATTAAAATTAGTCAGTTATGAGAACTCAAAAGAAAAAGAAAGTTCTAAATACTCATGAAAGTTAATTAATTTAAGTTGGCTCTACTCAAACCAATTCATTATTTTACAGTGTAATACAGGATCTAATTAACTGACTGTTTTTAATATAGTAAAGCTGATAAAGTAGACGGACATGCAACAACTGTCAGATTACTTTTACGTTTTGAATATTCTACACACACAAACATTCAATGATTTCAAACACAAATATCAAGGACTTTTGATTTACAAACCAATCATTTGTTAGACCATTCGATGGAGATAAAAAATAAATAAATTACAAAAAACTTTTCATGGCAAATTTGACGTGAATGTGAAAGTGAAATAACCTTGGTAAATCAATCATTGATATGATCTTATGATGTGCAGTCATATATGCAGTCTTATATGTTGTTCAAATGTTCATAAAAAATAGTCATATCTAGACAATATTTTGAAAACAATAGCCTTTTTGTCTTGTCAAAACATGTGCAGGATTGTCTGTTCAGTTTTATGACACCATAGGACATGTCATTCTGATCTGAACACAAAGACTTCCTTCTTCCTAAGAAGGTCTGGTGGTCAAACTGGATCTTCACCTGAGTAGGTGAGCGCCGGCTAACAAAAACAGCTTCTAAACTCCCTTTTTAACCACTTCATCTGCTTGTTAAATGCTAAATTATGTGCTTGAACCAAAAGTATAATGACAAATGTTTAAATATACTGCCTCTTTCGTCCTTGAAATACTAAATTTGAGAAGCTCACCCACATTCATCACAGGTCAACGAGGAAAGACTCACCTCTATAATTCAAAATCAGATCCTCCTATCTTCAAAGGTTTCGGACTTCAATGTCTTTTCTTAATCCAGCCAGCAAATTTCGATTATGAACAATCCCTACAGAATTTCAATGTGTCACCTGATTCTGGAGAAAACTCTGTGATATGTGACACTCCTTGTGCTTGTGTAGGAGTTTGTCCCATGTGACTTTACAAAGGGCGGAGTTTGGAGGAACGTCCACCAGGACTGGTGGAACTGTCATCATGTGACAATACGCACCAGTGAACCCAGGCATTGTATGTCACCTGGCAGGTGTGTTTTGAATGTGTGTGCGTGTGCGCGCACTTCTGCTATTCTTGAGTATCTACTTTCCTGTTGTTCTTGGCAAATGAGTTAACTGAACAAGTCAGGTCAAACAGTAGCTTCAGAGATGACTGACTCTTTCTGTGTGTGAAGTGTACACACTTATACATTGCGAGTAAAGGGCGGAAATGCACTGGTCTTTTGTTGCTTTCAAATCAATGTATTAAGACTACTACAAAAACTAAAAGCAATTTACCAATCCATATTTTAAAACCATCCACTGCTCAGAAACCTTTACTTAGATTATGTCAGAATACACCTCCTCATTTAAGTGATGTTTGATTAGGCATCACTATTAACATTGCTTCTATAGTGTGGGTTTTGCTCAAATCCATAATTCAAAGATTTTTAACTATAGCGCACAACTTATACCATTTGTGTTACTGTTTTTTTTGTGTGTTTTTTTTTTTGGCAGACAAGACTTAAATTGAAGAAGGGACTCCTCTTCTGTCTAATAAACATCAGGTTGCAAAAAAGCATAATGCCTGCTAACGCTGCGGTACACATGGAAAGAGACAAGAGGCCATTTTTTTGGATGTCAATGGAGGAGAGGCTTCACTTCACTGAATAAACCGCTTTTGTGAGGAAATAGCTTATCATTTATAGGGCTCCTTTAATGCTCTTTTCACAAGATGTAATATAATATCCCCAGAATGTATCTGTGAAGTTTCAGCTCAAAATACCCCACAGATAATTTATTATAGGATGTTTTGAAAGCCCATATTTGGGTGGCAGAAAAAGGTTTTCCTGTGTGCCTCTTTAAATGCAAAAATCAGCTGCTGCTCCCCGCCCCCTTTACAGCTTGCGCTAGTTTGGATAAACAACAGCTGGAGTGTGGAGAACCTCACACAGCGAGAGGAATTTGCAAAGATGGATCAAAATACGAACTGTTTAACCAACCTTATATTCAGAACATGCAAGTACCACACGTTATATTTTGTGAATGTGCTTGTTAGGACCATTGTCTCTGTATTCACAGAGATCAGAGCTATGTCATTCGTTTTATTTTTTAGACGTAATACAAGTGCGCTTCTGAATTGTACAGGTGGTGAACATTTTCAGGTTAAAAATAACAAGCTCTGGTCTCTGTGAATACAGTAAGAGATAATGGTAGCTTTAGCCACATTAGCACAGGCCATTTGCAAACACTCATTATAAAGTGCGGTACTTGCGTGTTCTGGATATGAAGTTGGATCACGAAGAGTTGTTATTGATCCATCTTTGAGAAGCAACTTTTGTGCAAATCCTGCGTTTACTGACCCTCGTTTGCAAAGTAGTGCAGTGTACAATGATTTACACAAACATATGAATTTAGCTCATTCCCTTCACAAATTAAATTAATCCACTGCATCCTCAGTGGCTCAGATGCCGGGAGTTTATTATTACAGCCAAAAACAGAACAGTTATAATGTTAGATGAGACATGTTATGACTAGCTGCTCTACCGAGGGTATCAACATGGTGGACTGTGTAACAGAAATAACATGAGCAATTTCTGTAAAATAAAATATCTCCCTTTGCTTTGAACTTTGAGTGTCGTAACTTTGCAGATGTTGTTTATGCTCAAACAGCAACATTACACACAAAATAAAGTTAAAAAAGGCAAACCATAATCAAGGACCCCTTTAATGAATCGACACCGCATTGGCTGATCTTCAACATGTTTGCGCTTAAACATTCGTTTTGGATTGAGTTTACACCAAAACAAAAAACTGGTTTATAAGAGAAGTGATTCAGTTTACAACACTCATTCATTTCTATATGGTATCCGCAAACTGTGACTGACTGTCGCACAACTGAACGAAATTCAATGGCGTCAAGGCTGTAATTTGATTGGTTACCAAGGCACACATGATCCAAGTAAGCCATTACTCTTTCTCCATTGGTAGAGCTATGGATTATCTCCCAATAATAAGACCATGACTGTTTCTCAATATGTGTTTTAAGTAGGGATGCACCAAAATGAAAATTCTTGGCCGAAACCGAAAACCGAAAAAGAGGAAACCAAGGCCGAAAACCGAAACACCGAAAGAAATTATGCCAATTATTAGTACCATTGCATTTATGGCTATGACTGTGTACTAACTTTACTAAAATCAAGGCATTGCAATTGCATACATTAATATTAAAGTTTCAAAGAATAAATCAATTACAAGTTATGCCAATATTTATTTAGCACATTGCAACAATGCACAGTATAAAATAAAATTCAAACTAAAATGTTTAACTTGACCCCACTCATTTGTACATTAAATAATAATGTACAGGCCTACAGAAAGGTTTTTAAATTAAATGTTCTCTCATAAAAACAAAGAGCATTTAGGTCTAGTGCATTTAAAAATGTTCTCTGTAGGACTACAAGAAAGTGCATTCAGAACAAGTGCAACTGCTTAAGGATACAACTATTTTCTCTGTAGGCCTTCAACATAATAGTGTATCAAAGCAAAGCCATAGCCCATATGTTAACTGTAGAATAGGGAAAGCGGTACACAAAACTGACGGCTCGGTACAGCAGTTTTACAAAATGGCTTTTAATTTATTTTTATTGGTTTACTGAAAAAAAAAAAGTATCTGTCCTTAAATTAATTAAATTATAACTACAATTTTATTGAAGATATTTCTGTAAACTATATAGGGAGCCCTTACTTGCACATTAATATTAAAGGTTAACAACAGAGCCCAAACTATTAGCCTAAATTCATTTGCTATGTATTTTTAGGTCTAATAATCAACACTCAAATAACATAGTACACAAACATGTAAACTTCACATAAGGCAGTTTTTGCAATAACTTCTAAATCTAATTATAAAATAGTTTTTTTATCCAATTCGTTGTTGAAATATAATTTATACAGAGTGTCTGTCATTTTATTTAAACATAAATGAAATAATCAAGATATCATTAACAGGTTAAGTAGAATATAATGAATATAACGGCTAATATAGGTCATATATTTAGTGAAAGAGTTGATCTCTCTAGTGAACTAACAGATGTGGACACTGAATGACTGCCTGAGGTAAATGTGATGCTCATGTTTAGTTTACAGCAGTTATATAGAGGTCTTTCTGCCGTTGAAACACTGACTGAGCGATTACACCACATATGATACGTGACGGTAAGTTGTAATGTATCCTCAACACACCTTAGATGTTCATTCATGTTTATTCTTAAGGAAGAGATGATCGATCACTCCAACATAGTGAAGCTGCAGACTCGGAGCCTGCTGCATCTACAGTCCCGCACCCAGAGTCCCGCATTCTCAGGCCCCTCGTTTTTCGAGACAGCGCCTCCTGCTGTTCGGAAGATCGTATAACACCTGCATACAGAGTCCCGCATTCTCAGACTCCGGATGCAATATAACCAGACACGTGCAGAGGGGGGGGCTTTGGGTGCTCGAGCCCCTGCCCTTTTTCAAAATGAATCAAAAGTGCCCCTCTCAGACAAATATCAATGATAATATCGTGGTCAATAAAACTAAATAAATGTGATTATTATAACATGACATTGATTACAATGTATACAATAGTAACGAACGGCTCAAAAGTCGGACAATTTCTGTTGAGGCGTTGCCGTAACGCGTTGCTATGGGTCGCGTGCGTTTTGATTGACAGCTGATTTTCCTCTGTTCGGAAGCGACTCTCGAGCCAAATATGGTCCTTTCAGAGAGTGTGTGGCCTTACGGGAAAAAAGTAAACCAATATTTTTTTTTCATCCATAATCAAAGCTAATGTGTTGATTTAATTACAAATCTATTTATTATATATTTTAAAGTATTACACAATTCACCAATGCCCGTTTGTCATGTATATACCAAACAATCGTGATCTGGCAAAGCAAGTTCAAATTCCATTGGGCGATGTGAAGGTCATTTTCGGTTCTTATTCAGAAATCGGTTGAAAATGACATGGACAGACGAACTAACGTTTGTGGAACGATTTCCTGCGGTTTGTCTCATTTTATAAATTGCATCACTGACAAAATGGATTTTAACAAACAAATCCCTGCACAAAACCATGCAGCAGCAGCAAAAGTCGCATTAATGGTAAGTGTTAAATTCACTTGTATTTATGTAAATTGATACACCGTTTACTATTTCATGAAACTATCAACGTTAACAAACCCCACGTGCCACCGGCACCTATACAGGCCTATTATGTGAAGTGTAGGCCGGCGAAATGGTTACGTGAAAGGACTTTATTATATTACCATTTTTGAATATTATGCAGCATTATGAAAGTCTCTTATGTTCATCAAGCCTGCATTTATTTGATAAAAAACAGCAATATTGTGAAATATTATTAAAATAATGGTTTTCTATTTTAAAATAATTTAAAATATAATTTATTCCTGTGATCACAGCTGTATTTTCAGCATCATTACTCCACTCTTCAGTGTCACATGATCATTCAGAAATCATTCTAATATGAGGATTTAATGTCAATGATGGAAACTGTGATACTGTTTTCAAGATTCTTTTATTAATAAAAAGTTAAAAAGAACATAATGTAAAATTTCACAATATTAGGCTACTGTTTTTTTCTGTATTTTTGATTAAATAAATGCAGGCTTGATGAGCATAAGGATAGATATATATATATATATATATATATATATATATATATATATATATATATATATATATATATATATATATATATATATTTACATGTTGCCCCTTTTTTACATTTGAGCCCCTGCCCCTGAAGAACTCTCTGCACGGCCCTGAATATAACGGTCTCGCTTCTTTTAAAGTTTTTCACATAAATTAACACAAAATAATTACAAAATAACATATTTGCGTTCCCTGCTCAGTGCATGTTCCAAAAAACACACTGTGTTCTCTGACTAACAAATTACCCAGTAGTTATTTTTTGTGTGTGGGTGGTAGGCTAGCCTAATCGAAAGAAAATTACTGATGGAAGAGATACAATTACAGATTGAACTATCTTATTATCAATATTAATATTGTGTGATTTATTATATTGCCTCAATGTTTTTCAAATTCCAATGTTTCTTTCAGTTCAACCTAATGGTCTAATTAACATATACCATGCCAAAAACGTTTTTTTTATATATTTTGAATGCAATGCAAAGCTCAAAACTCAAATAAGAATAGACAAAACACCAATAATAAACAATTCTGTACTTTATTTAACGATCACCTAAACATCATGTTGCTGTAAAAAGGACAAAGAAAAGAAAAAAGTAAGAAAGAATTTTGTTAGTGACTTTACTTTACATCTTCAATTTCATAAGGTAAAATAATAACTTTACTTTCTGCTAGGTGACTGTTTTTTCATTCGTTTGGCAATCGCTCTGTCAAATTCCTCGACTTCACTAAAATGATTGCCATTGTCAAAAATATTGTGTAATAATAAATTATATATTTTTTGCAAATGCAAATTACAAGCATACCTAGGGTTATAAGTAAGGCCACTGAGGAACACCTCCTCAGCTCCTGCCAGGAAAATGCCTGCATCTCACATAGGCCATGAATGATGGCCTGTCCATATAAATTAATTAATTAATTAACATATAAAACATTGCATATATGGCAATAATAGAAACAATCCAATTGACAAACATGTTTGGGCCCACCTCAGGAAAAGAAAACTACAAATTAACTCCACTTCATCTGTGAAGTTCAGTTGAGTTTTAGACTTATCCAGCAGAGCTTTGAGGAGTTCAGAAAGAATGTCTGCTGTTGCTTATTGTCCTTGTAGACTGGCACACGTGGCTTTGGGGGAAACCACTTTGGTTTCCCATTGAGAACATCCTGTGGGGCAAACAAAAAGTGTTATTTTATATACATTATTTCATATTCATATTATATACATTTATATTTATATTCATTATATATATATATATATATATATATATATATATATATATATATATATATATATATATATATACATATTCACATATGTATATATTCAGATACAGTTATTTCACCATTTGCAGGATCCTTCATATCAACAACTTCATATCACAGTTTAATTAACATGGATTAATTTTAATATGCAAGTTTTATAAGTATAGGCTACTCATTTAAGTAGGCTACATAAATTATATAAAGTAAAAAATTACTCCATTTGACATTAATTAATTCAATTTATAGTTTTAAGATAAAAGGTAATAAAAAAAGGTCAAACTGTAAATCTGATTAAATAATGAATGATGACATTCTTTGATATTAATCAATCACACTCAATGTATTTAATTGGTCTACCTTAATTTTAATCGGATTTTACAATGGCTTGTCTACAAAAAGTCTGCTAAGCTATAAAAAGTATTTTCGGGAAAAAACTATCTTTACAAATATTAAATGAGCTATTCATGTTGGTGTCGATGAGCAATAAGTGGTTTGATTAAAAAATAAATGTGTTAAATAAAATTGATGATACTCACGTTTCGGCCTAAATCCTTCACATTGCAATTGCATTGTTTACACGATCCAATTTGATAGAAGGCGCTGTCTCGAAAAACGAGGGGCCTGAGAATGCGGGACTCTGGGTGCGGGACTGTAGATGCAGCAGGCTCCGAGTCTGCAGCTTCATACTACTCGATCGCGCTCACAGATGATCGCGTTCACACGCGCGCGCCGCCGCCAGATTGAAGTGTGTTCCGCGCTTAAAACATGCCCACTGTTAAAGATTGCGTTCGGTTTCACAGTGAAGTCTGTTCCTCTTCTAATCGAGAACATGAGCTCTCGTGTGCATGGAGCAGACGTGGGTGTTTCTTAGATATACTGAAATACGTCCACACCGCAGACATGTTGCTTCAGACAAGCACGTGCAGGTCGCGGTTTCTGTTTGCGTCATCACAACATTTCGGCCATGTTGTTTCGGTGATAAAAGTCTTTCGGCCGAAAACCGAAAAAGCACTTTTGGGGCATTTTCGGCCGAAAATTTTCGGTGGCCGAATATTCGGTGCATCCCTAGTTTTAAGCAATCTTGCATCCTTGTGTTCTCGTACTACGTCACGTACTACACAAGTGTATCCTCGCTCATAGCTCCTCAGGAAGCTTACTCTCCTCCTCGATGTGCAACTCGAGAATTGTCCTTCAAAATGGCTGAGTGCAATCGGTTTCTGAGTCACGGGCTGGAGGACGTAGGAGCGAGGAAACAAGGAAGCATCAATGTGAGTATTGAGGAGCACCCAAGAATGCCAGTACAGATGACGCATGGAAGTACCCAGATGTGTTCTTGATATCGAGGATCAGTGATGTAAAGTATTTGAGTAAATGTAATTAATTACTGTACTTTTTGGCTACTTTGTAGTTGTACTGACTATCGAAAATATAAGCAACTTTTACTCTGTACTTAACTACATTTTTGAACAAGTAAATGTTCTTTTTACCCAAATACATTTGTGTTGAGTAATACAATTACACATTACATTTTGCATGGCAACTAACTTTTTCTGCAGCAGCTTGTTTCTGTAACAAAGAAGCGATATCGCCATGTAAGGACATTGAAGGTACTATAACTTGTGCGTTTTGCCTTTACTCACCCAAACATGTCATCAAGGCTACTTTACATGAACGCGAGTCCATTAGCATGGAGTTGATGAATACCAGGTGTTTGATTTATAAGACGAGTTCATGACTGCAGCCGGTGATGAGGCTGAAACCAGCACATCCAGTGAAAGAAGGCTTTAACTATTTAATTTTACTTAACATTATTTTATTCATCCGCTATATTGACGAGACCTTTTTGAAGGATATTGGTTTACTTATGGCCTTTTTGTACACTTGAGCTTAACTGAGACTTGAGTGTTTGTGGACGTTTAAGAGGCTGTTGCGTTGACCTTGATTTATTGAAATATTGAGTGTTCAGTTTTATTTCGATTTTAGAAAATAAAAATGATTTCTCATCTTACAAATCGTTTATCTTATACAAATTGTTTCTTATTTTCACTGGTATGTCTCTCAGATCTCGAGGACTAGTGCATCTTGTGAGCCTATAGCCTATTTGGTATGAGTAAAATACTTAAGTGCTGTTAAAATCAGCATGGCGGATTGTGTAACAGAAATAACATGCCAACAATACTACTACAACAACTCAGCCCAACTTGGCCTCACCCCCTTTGTTGCGTGCTCCCAGGTGTGGGGTTTATGTAAATGTTAGGGTTTGTGATGTCCCCAACCCGGGAAGAAGCTTGTTGTAGTCCCTACCAGCCATTTGTTGTAGTCCTTTAAAAGCGATTTCTGTAAAATGTCCCTTTGCTTTGATCTTTGAGCGTCGTAACTTTGCAGATGTTGTTTATGCTCAAACAGCAACATTACACACTAACTAAAGTTTAAAAAGTCAAACCATAAAAGGACCCCTCTAATGAATCGACAGCACATTAGCGGATCTTCAACAATCTAACAAAATGTTTATATCTTGTCCTAGTCATCCTTAGGTAGGGCTGGGAGCTGGATATGACGAGCCACGAACCGTGTGTCAGAGTCCTGCACGGGTCCGATTTTGAAAACCCGCACCCGCCCGTACCCGCAGTGCCTAAACCCGCATCCGACCCGTTTTCCGACAACAGCACTAATTAAAATCCGCACCTGACCCGACCCGCTTAAAATAGAACCGACACCCACCCGCACCCACAATAAAATCAGTTTAGCATATCACATTATTGACACACTTACAAAAATGTTTATTGCCAGCATACAGAAGTTATTACATGACCATTAACACAAGGACAACTTCTGCCGGGAGCTTAACGTGGCTTAATGTACTGTTATTAAGAGACCAAACTCAGTAAACATAATCCTAATAACGTATACTATGTACAAAAAATCAGATGAGCCCAGAATATGAACGCAACGCGTATAATTACACGTTAAACGTTTTCCTACCATAGAAAACCATTATAAAAAAACACTTAACGTGGCTTAATGTAGGCCTACTAAGACAGTGTTATTAAGAGACCAAACTCAGTAAATATAACACAAATACTGTTCGATTGAACTGCACATGCTTGGTTTGTTACCACAGTTATCTGCGTGCTTCCTCAGCGATGAAGTTCCACATTTGCGGCTATCTTTTCTTCAACTCCTCATGATCCATCTTGACGGCTGCAGTGCAGGCAGAGCGCGCGCGGTTGTGATTCTTCTGTGAGGGCACGGGCGCGCCGCGCGGCCACAGATGAACTGATATGTATTTGAAATTATTTTATCAACTTGGAATACAGGCAAGGCATATGTGAACACATCTACAATATACATGCATATATTGTTTATATATAGGCCTATATTCGTTTGCACGTGACTGTTTAAAAACCGTGTTTAGACCCGTGTTTCTCCCTTGTCCGACCCGCACCCGCATCCGACACAGTAGGATGTTTTTCACCCGTTTCAGCAATATTCGCGGGTCACCCGTCGGGTACCCGCGGGTACCCGCACCCGTGCAGGACTCTGCCGTGTGTAGGTCCTACCATAGATGTCTACGCTGGCTGTCCGGACTCTGCCATCTGAGCCTGGGAAGACCTGGTTGACCCTTCCTACTGACCAGAGGGCACGAGGAAGTTGGGGATCGACGATCCTATCCACGCCCCCGATCTCTAGTGACTTCTTCTCGGTTTTCCACTTCTGGCGGGATTGGAGACTGGGTAAGTAGTACTTTAAGAAATGTCTCCAAAAGTGCTCTGCAAGCAGTTGACTGTGGCGCCAACGCCTGCGACTCAGGATCTCGGATTCTTGGAATGTCATTCAATTCACTTTCTCCTCCCTTAAAGTTGGTGCCTTGGTCGCACAATAACTCATATGGCTTCCCTCGTCGGGCAATGAACCGTCGTAGGGCATCAGGAATGAGTCAGAGTCCATACTGGTAAGAAGGTCGAGATGGGTTGCCCTGGTTGTCATACACTTAAAGATAATGCCCCACCTCTTCTCATTACAACGACCAATCTTAACTAATAAGGGACCGAAACAGTCCATGCCAGTTGAGTTGAAGGCTGGATGGAAGTATCTCTGTCTGGTAAGGGGCAGGTCGGCCATGAGGGGAACTTCTGGACAGCCTCTCCATTTTCTACACTCTACACACTGGCGTTGGGGTCGGCGGACAGCTTCACGGCCCCTCAGCACCCAGTACGTCCTTCTGATTTCGGCAAACAATCGCTCTGCACCAGCAAACAATCGCTCTGCCTCTCATCGTAATCCTTGATGATTAGCTCAGTGGTCAGATGTCGAGCGTTAAGGACAACTGGATGTACAGCATACGCGTCTAGTACCTCATAGGCGTCCTCCTACTCGAATGAGTCCGGTAGCAGCGTCAAGCTCAGGGGAGAGTGAAGCCAGTCTGCTTGAGGCTGACACTGGTTTACCTGACTTCAGAAGTCTCAGCTCATCGGGAAAGGACTCTGCTTGAGCTTGAGCGGACGCTGTCATCGCTTGGATCTCCCCCACTCGTGTTCCTACGAACACCTTGAAACGACACGAGCTGGATGTAAGCCATGTGAGCACGGTGGTGGAGTCTGACCAGAGCGTGGTGGAGTGGATAAGAATTGTAAGCTCTGTAGTCAGGAGCTGGGAGAGCTGTGCTCCACTGAGGGCGGCACACAGCTCTAAGCGGGGTATAGACTGTTGCTTGCGGGATCTGGCAGCGACAAAGGTGACTTCTACTTGACCTTCTTTGTCTTCTGTCCGCATATAGGCCACTGAATCGTACACCTGCTCTGATGCGTCACAGAAGACATGGATTTCGTATCTACAGGACGGGTGATCTGTGAGCTGGCATAGCAACGGGGTATAGATATCTTCACAATTCTGACTTTATATCTCCCAATTCTGACTTTATATCTCTCAATTCTGACTTTATATCTCTCAATTCTGACTTAATATCTCACAATTAGGACTTAATATCTCACAATTCTGACTTTATAACTCACCATTCTGACTTTATATCTCGCATTCTGACATAATATCTCACAATTCTAACTTTATATCTCACAATTCTGACTTAATATCACACAATTCTGACTTTATAACTCACAATTCTTATTATCTCTGTGATTCTTTGTCTCCTGGCCTTTGAAGTGTAATTATTTTCCTTGTTGTGTTGTGTACAATAGTATTGTATTTAGTTTTCTTGTTGATTTGAATTCTAAAGGCCTACTAGTGATGGGAGAAACTGTTATGAAGTATGTTATTTGGGAGTGTGAGTGTGACCACTAGAGGGCGTGATTGTAAAACAAGTGGCTGAATCTCTCAGAGTAAGCAATGTTGTTTTGCCTGCGCTTGGTAGCAGATCCAGCTCATGTGTTCCAGTGCAACCATCTGTTATTAAAGACATTCTTCTGCACTCCCGAATATCACAGAAACAAAATTGAACCCATAGAGGGTATTCACGTGTCACTGTCGGCCGGAGTGTCTGTGGTTACGCGCACTGAGTGGCAAAAAGACTGAGTGGCAGCCTTGGTTTACAGCGTGAATGCCGGCCAAAAGCCCACAAAATGCATCTAAAACGGGTATGGAAAGCTTTGGTACTGACGGTACAAGAAATCTGAGGTATATTTTTACAGACTGAAGAAAGCTATGAAAAGAGAAGCAAATGGATCGCTGCAATTTACAGAAAAGACTGAACGCCAGACAGAAAAACGTGGATTTGCAGACATCATTGTGTCAATATGTTGAATTTTGTGTTAAAATCATACCCTATATATTGTATTGTTACTGTATTGACAACTCATCAATTAAATATTTACCATCTTATATTCTGCATAATTTGATGTTTTTAAATAAAAACTGACAAATAGAAGTTTTATCACTGGACGATGTGATGATGTATGTATCTATAACATTGAAGTGATCACCCAGATTTAGACCTACCATATTGAAAGCGTTCACAGGCAAATTACAAATGTATTTTCCGGCGTCAAAATCAGGCTCATGTAAATGTCAGGAAACACACTTCCTGGCTGCATGTCAATATCCATGGATCACTGGATGTTTAGTAAGCTCTGAGGAACACTATATCGATTCTAACCTTTAGTTTAAACTGATAATTGTTCGTTTTACCTGCATTTTCACAGTTCCCCCACAATAAACCCAGTTACAGATTTTCTGCCACTCAGCCCGGCCGCAGGGGGCGTGTTCCGGCGGGACAATGACATCAATGCATACCTCACTGCATACCGAAACGCATGACCTCTTCAATTAATGGTATTGCGATTAAAAATTGTGTTACATGTTGGAGTATACAAATAACTAAAGATAATCTTAGTTGCTCTATAAATTTTAACCCAATTGTTACAACAACAAAAAAAGGTTTAAGTGACAGAGAGATCTCTCTTTGAAAGGCAGAAGTTTGCTTGTTAAAGCAGAGGGTCTGTCTCGCCTTATGCTGCTCAGTCACTGTACGTTAATAAATCCACATGTAAAGTAATCGATGGAATCTTGTCAATTTTTTTATGGAAAAACAAACCCCATTATTTGAAGAAAATTTTAATTCCCAGAATAAGGGTGGATTAAACTTTATTGATTTTAATTCATTAAATAATACTATTAAAATAAATTGGCTTAACCGATACCGATACATAACATTTACCCTGTCAAATACTTTCTTTAAAAAAAATGTTGATCTGATTTTGACTCTAAATGTTCCTTTTGTCAGAATGACACCGAAACTCCTTTTCATTTGTTTTGGTCGAGCAATTATACTTCCCAGGAAAGATGTTAGTTTTTTATCTCAAGTACTATTTTACAAGGTCTTTCAATGAACCTCAAATTTTTTTTCTTTTTTTGAAGAGGATTCAAATGCCTGCTTTGTAATACACCTAATTCTCTTTCTATGTAGATTTTACATTCATAAATGTACATTTGCGAATTGTAAACCTATTTTTGTAGTATTCTTAGAAGAGATAAAACATTATTTACTTACAATTTAAATTTCGCTTAACAAAAAAGCTCTCAGAACATGTAAAATTTGCACGGCATACAGTGTAATGCCCTCTTTCTTTTTCTTTTTGCTATTTGGTTTCACTTTGAGCTATGGTATTGGTAATTCATGTTTATTTGTTTTTTTGTTTGTTTTTCCCCCTCTGTTGATGTTATTTGTATTTAGTATGTTCTAATTTTGTTATGCCATAGTGTAAACTAAATGTTCAAATAAAGCATTAAAAAGGCGCTCGAAACGCCCAAGGCTGCATGGTGACCCCTTCTGGTCAGAACGGTGTAAATGCAATAAAAACCCAGGCTAAACATGCATAAAAACACCTTGGGCCTCATGAAACACGTAATAATTGTGTAAATCGTTCGTAAAGCCGCTCTGACGTAAATTTTCGGATTCACGAAAATGTTCGTATTTTCTAAATTTTAGTTGGTACGAAAGAAATGTACACCTGCTCCCTACCACGTGTAAATGGTGCATAAATCATTTGAACGTTCTGTGTTCTAATTTAGGCAAACTGACGACATTGCATTTTGAAGCACTATAGAAGGTGTTTCTCAATGTCAAGGATCCTTCCTCTGCAGCTGCAGGACTGATCCTTCCAAGTCACTTCCTTCAGAGGCTAGGCGAGGCTCCTCTTAAGCATTCGGAGAACAGGCAAATGGAACAGGCTAGCAAGTGCACGTCAGCCTCATTACGTCAGTGAAAAGGTCCGTTAGCGTCCGTTATCAATAACATCATTTGTATACGGTTGTAATTTGTTCTGGCATTTACAAGTTAAACTTTACTTATATTTACTACGGTTATAACAAATGTTTGGTAACGTAAATACTTACACTTGAAAGCATATTGCCCCGTTAACGCTCCGACTCTGCCAACGTCCGATAATTTGTATTTTTTGAACAAGATAGCAAAGCTGCGCGCATAGGATTGTGGGTGATTTGAGAACGCTAAGTGCGCAAAGTCTACTCGTATGCATCCTTTCCTGTATATGGCATATTTTTCGAACGAAGGACTCAGACCTTGGTTGAAATTCCGAGGATCCTCGACATTGGAACAGTCCTTCGACGGACGTCGATGACGTAGCATCCTCGGAATTCTGGCTTCCGAGGATCCTTCCTTGACATTGAGAAACGCCTACTGTCTGGGAAACTACGTCATTGCGCATTGCATTATGGGTAGTCGCCGCCATGTTTTAGGACACGCTCAGGAGCATACAATGATAACAAATGCAAATCACCAGAGGAAAAAACGACTGTATTTACTTTAATACTTTTTAAGAACTCTTGCTTGCACTCACTTATAATAAATGGACTAATATTTGAATCTCTTACGTACATGAGCGCTATAATCATTTTTTTTTTTACCCGGCCGTCCAATCACAGTGAAGGAGGGGCAGGACAAAAACTACAGCGACCAATCACCCCACTTGTGTAGACCGACTGAAGAACAATAATAGAGACAGAGCGTATTTAGGCCACGCCCACACCGGGGGGGGGAACAATCCAACGCTCTCCATTGACTTTGCATTGCGGGAGGCTGCCTCATTTTCATTTCGGACTTATAACAAAAAACAGAACAATGTCTAAAAGCTGATATGTGACAAGGTGTACAGCAAACAAGCTAAACAACACAGAAATAAGTTTTTATAAGCTGTCGACCCAAAAAACGAGCGTTTAAGAAGATAAAAGTGGATACAGGCAATACGAAGTGAAGCTTCAGCAGGAAGAATGGGTAAATTTTGGGATCCTGACACTCAGTATGCCTCACTATGTCTATGTGTGCAGTAAACATTTTGTCACTGTATCCAAATGTCCGTTTTATATATTATATTTACTGTCGCTGATTACGTTCCCCTCTAGTCGTCGTAGTTCTCAGTGTAATATGACCCGCGCGCTCTGTCTCAATGGCCTAAATCCACTTTTTTGTACTTAAACGCTCGTTTTTTGGGTCAACAGCTTATAAAAACGTCTGGGTTTTTGCTTCTGGGTTTTGTTTAGCTTGTTTGCTGTAGGCTACCTTGTCACATATCAGCTTTTACACATTGTTCAGTTTTTTGTTATAAGTCCGAAATGACAAAAAGTCCGCTTCACGCAATGCAAAGTCAATGGAGACGGTTTGATTGTTTCCCCCCCCCGGTGGGCGCGTGGCCTTCAGATTATGACGCGTGTCGCTCTGTCTCTATGGAGAAATTTCAACTGCAATAGCCACCGTTCAACCTTAAGAGGGCAGCACTTTGGCGGTTTTACACCATATTTTATAGAATTCAAAGACTTTATACTCAAATGTCAGAACATTTACTCGAATCAATGAACAGCATTAATAAAGCCCCAGTATTACAGATCATTAACTAAAAAAAAATGGTTTAGGGTTTAGTTACCCTTTAATACTGCTTTTTACTGCATATTTTATAATCAGTAATATTCTTCACAATGAGATACTAGTAACACATTACTACCATGGATATTCTGTATCATATTCATAGCAATCAAAGTATCTCAGATGGAAAAACGCTGCCCTTGCAAAGCGCTTTCAGCGCCACCAGCTGGCCGTTTTCAGAAGAGCACCAGGCATTTTTAGCTGGCTAAAATGCTTTGATGGACACAGGATAATTTAATATTTATTGCTAGGCATATGGCCAATTAGTCTCTTTAGCATTTATGCAAAATACTGGAGGCAAACCTGTGAAAGAAGTTTCCACAGCGTTCCTGCACACGTCATTTGCAGTTGTAACTCATGGGCGGGGATTATGCAAATTATGAATGAGCGTGCACGCGCGTACGAATGTTTGGAATTCATTAATATACACACATTTTACTACCCAATGGTATACGAAGCGTTTGTGAATCTGGAGGAGAGTTTTCATTTTACTCAGAATTTGCTCATTTACGAAAGTTTCATGAATGAGGCCCCTTGTACAATTTTTTTAATTAAAAGTACATTTAAAAAGCAATTAACTAGGTGTATTATCGATACACGTGAATATCGCGATATTATGTTTGGCGATACTGTATCGATTCCCAAAAATACTGTATTGATATTTTTATATTTATTTATTTACATCCAAGATTCGTGTCTTTGTGTTCGGTTTTTAAACCACAGACTGCATAAAACCCAACCGCAAGATGGCAGTGTTATCTCCGTCAGATCGTAAACTGACGCGCAGCCGGAGAAGCGCAATGAAGGTGCGTGCATCGTGTGCATTAAACCCAGCTCACAAGACGATAGAATTATTCCGCTCCCGCGGTAGGCTACACATGCAGAGCTGAAGTGTGGACTCAATTTGGCTTCAGCTATAAAGAAGCCACTAAGGAAATCGACAAGTCTTTTTTTTTCTTAGTCTTTTTTTTTGTTGCAAAATAGTGCATTGATAATGCACTGACCTGGAAGGACCACTTAAATAGGCTACTGTTTTTTTTTAGATTGACTTAGATTGTATGGAGTGGAAAAAAAATGTATGTTGTTGTTCTATCATGCAATATTAGAGAGTATTTTAAAATATGGTGTTACAGCCTTGTATGGTAACCTGACAGTACAGTTAAAATCACAGATCGCCAGGTAAAGACAGCTATGAAGCTTATGGGGGTAAAAAACTATCTGCACCCCCAGAACATTTATGAGCAGTCGGTTATCACACAGGCACAAAAAATTGTTTCCGATCCAACCACATACTTCACCCAGAATTCCAGCTTTTACCCTGGCAGAAGATTCAGAGTTCCTAAATGCAGATATAAACCCTCATTTGTGCCTATGTCCATTAAGCTTATTAACACTAATATGTAGGCTATGTCATCATGCAATAAGAAGGTTATTGGGGTAATGTATGTTAGGGGTGATTGTATGGGCTGTTGGATTGTTCATTATGTCATGTAATGATTAGGTTATGTGGAATGTGTCATCTGTGCAATTTGTAGGCTATTGGGGTTGTGCAATATGTCAGTTGTGCATCTTGTAGGTTAGGGAGCTGTGCATTATTTCATTGTACAATAATATGCTATGTATACCATTGGGGATGTGCAATATGGAGCTGTAATTAATAACGGTTTTTAATTTTATAAAAAAAACTGCCAATGAAAGGTGTTAATGTGCCTACACTATAGCCTACGTACCTGTCTAATGGGCCTATATGAGAATGTTTCGTGAGAGGATGAGTTGAGAGACATTTATTCTTTGTATTTTGTGTTGTCTTTGCAAAAACTGCGGAATGGAGTCCAAAACAAATTTCCCTTCGGGGACAATAAAGTATATCAATCTTAATGAATTAGAGAGCTCACTTAACATCCCAACGTCATCCGCGCTGCTGTGAAGCGTTTCGATAGAATATGTTCAGCACGTTTTCCTCTCTGTAACAAAATAAACACACAACAAAATTGACAGCGGTGGCAGCAGAAGCATCTGATCATAGCGATGTGGATATGGAGGCATCAGCTCTGCAGTTCAGTATTTTAAATTGCACTTTATAGCCTACAATTGACTGCTTTAACGCAAACGGCTTTACAGTAGGCTATTAAATATAAGACAAACAGTCATTCAGTCATGGAATGGAGTGGACTATGCACTTTCTGTTGTTAACAGAAACAGTCCCTGGACAGTCTGAGTCTGAGTTTGCGACTGGAGACTCTGAGAGACTGTGAGAGAGTCTCTGGGAAAGTGCTGCTTATGTAGTGCAGTTGCACATACAGGTCAGGTTATGTTTTATTGATATAGATTGCTTTGACCTTATATTTTGTGCAGTTTATATTCTGTTGCATCTAAGTTGTTTTTTGTTTTGTTTTTTTGTTTCCTTCCCACCAATACTAAGTGACTGTCACCGTGCACTGTAATAAAAGTTCGTAACAATCGCAATTTATAACAATATATCGTATTGTAACCCCTGTATCGTGATACTAATTGTATCGCCAGATTCTTGGCAATACACAGCCCTACAATTAACAAATCATCTATTACATGAAATTAAATATCAAACGTCTTTTTAATATGTATTATTTTATTCAATTGTAGGGCTTGTTTTTATTTTTTTTATGGAGAGCTCGGTTAACCAGACCAGTAAAAATTAGATTACCAAAAACTTATTGCAACATTTTTATTATTAAAGGGGACATTTTTTACATTTGCTCCCCTAAAAGCGAGCTAAAATGATATATCAGTAAAATTGACACATTTCCCATTAATTCAGAATGTTTCCTATGGAAATGATCAGAATGTATTCATGGAGGAAGCTCAGTGAAAATATGATTGTTTTTAAAAAAAGTCGTCTTGTGTCTCACTTTACCCCAGCTTAGCGGTAAACTGAGACAGACCAGAGAATTCAAGGGGGTAAAGTGAACCACTTTTTCCACTCTGAAACTACCATAACAACAGAAGTTGTAACAGTTAAAATCCTGACAGCTAGCTTGACAACCACACATTCCAGAACTAATTTCGGACTGGTAACAGAATCATGGGGATTGGTCAATTTAAGGGCTTTTTTTTGCAGCTTCTTCACCACATTTCTTTTAGGAACATGTGCCCCAGGTTGTCTTCCTGGTGTATTGCCTTGGCATGATGGCTTTTCTACAATGTTTATGACATTAAAAATAAAACATATGTAATGTAATATTACATTAAAATATGTTTAAGACTAAACTCAACTTGTGCCTCATGTCTCATTTTACCCCACAGCATTTGTCTAGCTTTACCCCACTGCCACATTTTTAGAAAAAAACATCTCTCTTAGCAATTCAGGCTAATCTTCAGCTAGCATGATCACATGGTTTTATATGTTGGTAGTTCATCAACATGTATGATATAAGTTTTTCTACCTGAATCAGTTTGCTTTGGCATAACAGTTGATTAAGTTGACAGCAAGAAAATGTACTTTTAAATGCAATTTTTTTTTCTTTTTTTTCTTAAACATGTTTCATGGCCAAGGGGCAATTGGAGGAGCTTGAAAACATAAAGGTCATATGGCCACAAATGTGTTCTGTTGACTAGATACAAGGGGTGTCTCACATTACCCCGTTCTCCAAATGAGTCATCAAAGGTCTATGATGCATGACATTGATCTGTAGTTCAGTGTGAGGGCGAAAAGCTAATTGTGGTAATGCCTCCATATTCATGCCATGTCTTGACATGAATGTGGGCGGAGGTTCTGTAAGATGCAAAATGATAAAGGAGGCATTACCACCATTGTGTGATGACTAATAATGACAATGCAATAAGGCCCACCGGCCAGGCTTTCTTCATCATACTGACATTTTGCCATGGATGAATAAATCTCTCGGGAAATAGACTATGGAGTAAACTATTCACTCTATTGACTCCAGGCAGTTTCAGTCACGCCCACATGAAAATGTACTTGAAATGCAGAGGTTTAAAGAGTAGCTACCTGAAAACCAAACTTAAGTAAAAGTACAAATACCTTACAGTAAAAATTACTCAGTTGCAAGTCACCAATTCCTGGAGTGCAGCAGAGCCATAGAAAAATAGTTATGACACTCTTTGATTTATTTAGATGTATTGTTTTTGTGGTAAAATCATAGCCTATTGTATTGACAACTCATCAATTAAATATTTACCACCTTATATTCTGCATAATTAGAGGTTTTAAAATAAACACTGACAAAAACTATAGAAGTTTTAGGGATGGACGATTTGACAATGTATATAACATTGATATAAGTGATCACCCGGATTTAGACCTATTATATAAAGCGTTCACAGGCAAATTGCAAATGTATTTCCCCGGTGTTAAAATCAGGCTCATAGAAATGTCAGGAAACACGATTCCTGGCTGCATGTCAATATGCATGAATCACTGGATGTTGGGTAAGTTGTAAGGAACACTGTATTGATTCTAACCTTTAGTTTAAACTAATAATAGTTTGTTTTACCCGCATTTTCACAGTTCCTCCCCATTAACTTCAGGTACAGCTCTTCTGCCACTCGGTCCGGCTGGGGCGTGTTCCGGCCGAAAAGTGACGTTAATGCATACCCTCTATTAAATAAACCGGGCTTCAGTCGTATTGCACAGATTGTTGGTCCAGTTCGTATGGCAACCAGGTCCAGGGGCCTCATTTATAAACGTTGCGTACGCACAAAAGAAGGCGTATGCCACTCTCTACGCAATAATTGGTATTTATAAAAAGCAAACTTGACGGGAAAATGTGCGGTCCTTCACGCAAGCTCTGACCCAGGCGTACGCACAAAAACGGGTGAAATGAGAAATGGCGACACCGTCGGCAGATGGAAGAAACACTGGCACTAGACATGCTGGTTTCGGCCTCATCAGCGGCTGCTGCCATGTCCACATCTCAAATATGAAACACCTGCGATTCACAACCTGCTAATGTAGTACTCATTAATATCCTGTAAAGGATTATATATTAATGAACACGAGTTCAAGTGATGCGATCGTCAGCATTTGTTTATCTTGAATGACGTGCATCGCGAGAACTCTTTCTACAACGGCGCGCGATGACGCGCACACGCCCGCACAACCAATCACACACATCCATCTTTAACTATAATAATATATTTAATTAATTCAAACTGATAGCGCTTTTTATAGAACTCGCAATATTTGCAACAAGTATTTAAATGAAAACAAAATTATAATTATATAAATCTAATACAAATCTGTAAATGACACCTTAAAGCAAAAGCACATAAAATACATATGAAAACTGATAGTGATAATAATGCACTTATACCAGATAACTGATTATTCTAATAATTATGCACTTATACCAGATAACTGATTATTCAGTATACCACACTCTCCCCCACAAAATAAGATGTCGTCTCGACATCATATGTCTTAAGTAATCAGTTACAGCAATGCTCAGTTTATAGTATTTAACTCCACCCAGAAGTTGTTGTATACAACATCAGGTTTTACAACCCTGTTACCAACATTTTTCTTGCACAACATTTCTTTTTCTTCTTTTTTTTTTCAGTCCATATCAATGGATTGGCAAATGCCATATATTGACAAGAGTCTCAGAGCTCAGTAACAACAGTCCATGTTATTTGCTCCCGTCAGAAAAAAATGGCAAAGAGTCCTTAAAGGAAAAAAAAAGATTCAAAAAGTGTCAATAGAGAAAGTCTCAAAGTGACTCAAAGTGTCCACAGTCTCAAAACTGCACAACAGTCCATTATTTTTGTTTTGCAATAGTTTCTCACTATGGGCAATAACAGTCTCTGGGTAATGTCCTGTATAGTAACCTTTCATGCCTTCGACACAGGGACTAGTTATGGCGTGAAGTTCGTGTGGTAGTGCAATTCAAATTTAATAACACACATATGGAGGCTGAGGGTAACAAAGGGGTGTTGATGACCAGGGTGTCACAGCTGTCATCCCACTCGATGCAAAGTGTGGGTAGTGGTTGTTGCCCACTATCTGCACATTGTAGCATGATGGGGACCCAAGATTGTCATAGGTAAACTTTTTAGGCGGTCGTCGTTTTCTCCTGGTGAACTGGTACTCGTTTTCCCCCCAAGAGGTTCTGTCTCTGGCCCCAGGCGCTGCAGCTGTTTCCCTAACAGGTAAGTCTTGTTGCATTAGGTCAACAGCTGGTTCATTTTCATCAGGTTATTTTCTTATTTCAGGTGCAGACTCTGGAAGATCTATCTCTGACTCTGCTGGAAGTAGCTGTGGCCTTAGTTCCACTACTGGAGAGTTAGATCGAGGCTCAGAAGGTACTGACTGTGGTGATAACGCATTACTTTTTTCTAGGCAATCACTGCTTTCCTGTGGTCTTATCTGGAAGGGCTCCACTTGAAAGTAGTATTCATCCTCTTCACTTTCATTATCGTACTCTGACTCACATTCTCTTCCCCGGGCGAGCTGCGTTCTGCTTTTTCTTGGTTGCTGTCCTTGTTTTTGTTTAGTACTTTGAGCTGGTGTGATTTCAAGAGGTAGATGGTCACATGGAAGGAGAAGATTGCGATGTAAAACTCGTGATCTGCCTTTACTCTGTTCAGGTTTTACTTCGTAGACTGGAGCACCATCTGCCACCTGGCGTGTAACAACGTGAACCTCATCCTCCCAGAAATTTCGCAGCTTCCCAGTCCCTCCTCTTGGAGTCAGGTTTTTTACGAGGACCCTGCTTCCTGGGAACAGGTCAGTACACCTCACTCGTTGGTCATAATTCCTTTTGTTTCTTTCTGCACACTTGTTTGCCTGTTCTCTTGCTATCTCACAAGCTTCCTGCATTCCTTTTGTCCATCGTTCCATGTACTCGCTGTAACTTTGGGAGTTATTGTCAGAGTTGAGTCCGAAGAGAGCATCGATGGGCAACTTTGGTGAGCGTCCGAACAGCAATTGGAAAGGTGAGAAGCCAGTCACGTCACATCTGGTACAGTTATAGGCAAAGATTAATTTGTTCAGTGCATCTTTCCAATTAGCTTTTTGTCTTTCAGTCAAGGTTTTCAGCATCTGCAATAATGTCCGATTAAACCGTTCCACCTGTCCATTCCCCTGAGGGTGGTAGGGGGTGGTCCTTGAGCCGGCAACGCCGCTGTACTTTTTGAGTTGGGCAAGTAGCTGGTTTTCAAATTCTCCCCCTTGATCGTGGTGAATTCGAGACGGAAACCCAAACTTCAGGGCAAAATCATTGAATAACCGGTCAGCTACTGTTTTTGCAGATTTTGAGGTGGTGGCATAGGCCTGCGCAAATCGAGTGAAGTGGTCAACAATTACCAAAATGTACTCATAGCCCCCTTTGCATTTGTCCAGATGGAGAAAGTCAATGGACACCAGTTCAAACGGGTGGGTCGTTTTGATGTTTTTAAGGGGCGCTCTTGTCTCACGACAGGGTTTCTTTTGTTTGATACAGCAGCAGGTTCTCAGAACATAATTTTCAATGTCTTTCTGCATGTAGGGCCAGAAAAAACGATCTCTAATGAGGCTTGTGGTGCGATCAAGTCCCTGATGGCCCATCTCATCATGCATCTCTCTCAGAACAGTTCTCTTGAATTGCGTTGGTAACACCAGCTGTTTTCTCTGAGACGTTTGGCGGAACATGATGCCATGTTCATCTAGCTTCAGTTTATCCCACTCTCTCAGAAGAACTTTGGCCGGCGAGTTGACTGAACGCCATTGCTGAGGAGGCCTAGATCCTGCTTGTAAGTGTTCACTTATTACTCTAATGTCCTTATCATCCCTTTGTGCTTGTCTGATTTCCTCCTTTGACAGGGGTTTGAGGTGTCCCTCATTGTTCTCCCCACTTTCCAGTACACTCTGACAGGCTACTACAAAAGTCACATCTGGATTTCCTTGGAACTCCACTGCTTGGATCACGGCTCCCAAACAGTCAGGTGAAAACTGCTCAGTACATTCTCTCATTGTCGTTTCCGGATCTGCCGGCATCCTGGAGAGTGAGTCAGCATCTATGTTTTCTTTACCTGGACGGTAGCGGATGGTGAAGTGAAAATCGGCAAGCTCTGACACCCACCTACACCCGGTGGCATTCAACTTCGCAGAGGTCAGGACATAGGTCAATGGATTATTGTCACTGAAAACTGTAAAGTTTGGTGCATAGTACAGGTAGTCTCTGAACTTTTCAGTGATGGCCCATTTCAGAGCTAAGAATTCCAATTTCCCACTGTGCAGATGGTAATTTTTCTCAGCTGCCGTCAAAGTCCGAGAACCATAGGCAATTACTCTCAGCTTGCCATTCTGCTGCTGGTATAAAACAGCTCCCAACCCTTGGTTGGACGCATCCGTATGAAGAGTGAATGGTTGAGAGAAGTCGGGGAATCCCAGGATCGGAGGTTGAGTCAAGCAATTAATCAACTTTTCTAGTATCTCCTGGTGTTTTTCTGTCCACTCAATTGATTTACTTGACGGCACCACATGATTTCGTTTGTCATTTCTTACTTTGTGTTTCCCCTTTCTCTGTGGCCCAGCACCTTCAGTGTTACTTTTTAGCAGGTCATAGAGGGGACTGGCAATTCGGGAAAAGTCTTTAATGTATTGCCGATAATAGCTGAGCAGGCCCAGAATCTTGCGTAGTTCACCCACCGTGCTTGGCGCCTGTTCTTTCAGTGCCGTTACAGCAACGGTGTCTGCGGGATCAATACAACTGCCGTCAGCTGACACAATTCTCCCCAAATATCGCACCTCTTTCTTAAAGAGCTCACACTTCCTTGGTTTTAACTTGACTCCACGGGACTGTAACCTCTGCAGTACTTTCTTCACCGCTTCCACTTGTTCATCGAAGGACTCAGTGAAGACCAGGATGTCATCTAAGTACGGTATGCAAATTTTGTCTCTTAACCCTTCCAGGCTGTCTTCCATGAACCCTTGGAACGCTGCAGGCGCGTTCATCAGGCCGAAAGGAATACGAATCCATTCGTATAGGCCCCACGGTGTCGTGAATGCAGTGAGGTACCGGCTCTCTGGGGACATGAAACCTTGGTGGTAGGCCTTCCCTTGATCTAACAGTGAGAACCATGCATTGCCTCCCAGCCCGTCTAGGATATCCTGCACCCTGGGTATTGGCTGGCGATCAGGAATTGTTTTGCTGTTTAGGTCCCTGTAATCAATACATAGCCTGAGGCTGCCATCCTTCTTACGGACGCAGACAATTGGGGACGAGTAAGAGGAATGAGACTTGGCCACCCACCCTTGAGCAATCAGGTCATGTAAGAAGTCCTTCATCTCTTGATATAACGGTTTGGGGACCGATGTGTATGTACGGGCAACAGGGGTGTTATCATTTAATAAGATACTCAGATGCAAACCTGGGACACAGCCGATATCGTCGTCTGACTTCGAAAATGCATGACACTCTTCACGTAACATTCTCTTGACCTGTTGTTGTTGGGGCGGAGTTAAATGGCTCACATCAACTGGAGGGTCCCACGAATCCTGGTTGTCATCTCCACCAGCCGCTTCTGGTGGAACCTGAATGACAGAGACTGTGGCTGCACTCGCTGGATTTGCCATTGGTAAGACAGACTTAACTGGCTGCAGAGTTCCTAGCTCTGTTCTACCACCAAGCGTGATGTCATGATCTGTTCCATTCTGCACATTGATAGTAATTATTGGGTGGGCCCCCTTTTTCAGAAGGACAAGAGTATCAAAGAGTTCAAGGCCATCCGGGTATATTGGGTTAACGTGTGGCTCAAACAGTAGCACCGTATCTTGTTTCACGTGAGGCATTTTTACCAGACACTGAATTTGCATAATGGTGTGCTTCTCTATGTTCACAGGCTCCTTTCTGGTTCTTACTACGTACTCGCTGAGGCCCTCTGCAGTAACCAAATTGATGAAGGTATGTACACTTTTCTTCTTTATGCTAGGGAAAGCACTTCTGACAGTTCTGTACAAACAAGCATTAGTCACATCAAGGGATCCACTTTTTTCGTTCCGTCTCATTATTTGTTCTATCACGTTATACCCGATAATAGGTCTGGGCAATTCTTGGTCCTTCAAAACAAGCACAGGAATGTTTAACTCTTTCTCATTGGTTACAGGGGATGCCAGCTTGAAAGTCAACTCCACCCATCCACTGTATGGCATGTTCGCTCCATTTGCTGCCACCAGGCGCAAGCTGTCTGGCGCCTCGGTCGCCTCCAAAACATTTCTCAGTGTCACCTCAGGTGCATATTTGGCTTTCCACTCCTCATCTATAATGCATACTTGGGAGCCTGTATCCCATAATGCTTCAGTCTTTTTCCCCTGAAGATAACAGGTAACAAGGCACTGTTTTCCTACTAAGGACGTGATGGCAGAACGTTGGTTAACTCGACAAGGGGCAGTTAAAATACTATCAAGCGACTGGGACTTAAACTGTCTCTGATGGCCAATGCTACATTTCTCATGTTTTTGGGACTGCTCTGCCGCTCGGGTCACACCCTGTCCCTTGGGGGTAACCCGCTCCTGTTTAACGGAGCTCCATGCTGAGGTCTGGCGCCTTTACTCTTACAGCCAGCTGAGAAATGCTCGCTGCTGCCACAGTGGTAACAATGGGTGCAAGGGTCTTCTGCTTTGCGCTGCTGGCAATGGAAACATTGTCTGGCTCGTGAGGGACGGGGCTGGCGGAACTGATAAGGGTGTTGTTGTGGTAGCACTGTGTACTGCTGGGGATAATATGGTGATGCTGCAAAACTTGAAGGATGGGTTGCATAATTGATGGTCATGGGATGCTGCTGAGGAGAAGGATACACATGTGGCTGTCCATGGTGAGCCTCTGGCACTGTATAATGCGGACTCGACTGTGGATAATGTTCTGGTGGAACAGAAGAGCACTGGGCTGGCTTTGCAGGTATAAGTGGCATGTTCTGTTCCCTCACCTGTTGTTGGCTTTGTGAGAACTGGTGTGGAGACATATATGGACTTCCCTGCCGTTGGTATGTAGCTGTCTCGGGTTTCCAGGTTTGATGCTCTTGGACATGGGTCCATCCTGCTGTCTTTTGGGACACTGCTGCTGCTGGTTCTTTGTCATAAACTGCAAAACACTGCTGAGGGACAGATAATGGCTGTTGGATTGACTCTTTTATCTGTATGATATCATCACTCAGGCTTTTCAGTTGTGACATTAAATCAAACCTTGACTGTTTGGACTGAAGTTTTTGTTCATGGGCAGGCTCATTCAACTGTACAGCATGAACAGTACCATTTTTCTCATATTTTCGCTTATTTTGTCTCTCAGATTCATTGGAGCAAGCTACATTGAGTTTCTCCAGCAACACCTCGTCTGGGACAGCAGGGTCTGAAAGGTATGGTTGAAGGTGGCTTTGGATGCGGTCGTTTTGCAATCCAGTCAAGACGGTGTGCAAGAACATATTCTGAACTAGGGCGGGATCATATTTCAACCCTGAGTCATCCTCCTGAGAGGCAAACAGAATTTTCTGTCTCAGATCAAGAGCTCGAATTAGGAAGCTTTGTGGCGTTTCTCTAGTGTTTTGAGCTTCTTTGGTGAGCTGCTTATATAATTCGGTCGCATTTTTCTCCTGATAATGAGAACGAAGTATCCGCCTTAGCATCGGGAGTGTCAGCCCTGCCTTTCCCTCAAGATAGCTCCGCAGCTGAAGCCCTGGCGTGATAGCCCTGATGACAGAATCTACTATTTCCTGTTCTGCATAGCCCTTTTTAAGTCCCCCTTCTATCTGTCGTGCCAGACTGGAGAATGAGAGACGGTCCTTCTGCCCTAAATCTCCTATTAGACCAGAAATTTTGAAGTCTTTCTGCCATGTTGCATTAACTTGTCTCTGAAATGTGGGTGAAGAATAAACCAGGCCATGGTCTACATGTGTCTGTCTGTTTTCTGTATTCTGTGGTGCAGTGGGACTAATGTGCATGGCAGAGAATAATTCAGAGGCACTTTCTCCACTTTCTTGCATTTCTCTCTGGACGGTGTTAACATTTCCAAGTTTGTTTTCCTCTCTCTCTGTACCTTTCCCAGAAGCATTCATTGTGATTCCCATGAGCTGGTTCAGGTTATCATTAATCGTTAAAAGTTCAGCCATGCCGCCATCTTCCATCTCCTCTAGCTCAGGTCTCAATAAATAGTTACTAAGAAGGCTCAACAGGAACAAACGAGTCAACTTTGTCTCATCCTCTCGTGTTAGGTGAAGAAAGACACCAAGTTTTATCAGTTTTTCACGTGATAGTGTGCATAATTTCTCACCAATTTCCTCTTGGAGATGTTTAAGCTCATCCATTTTAGCTGCTATGTAGACAGGTCGTTGAGAGTAGCGTTTACTTTACTGACTTGACCTTGCTGCCACTGGTAAAAACTGAATCTCCATGACATGCACTGCTCAATCAGACCTTTTTCACCACTCGTCCTGAATTTCTCACACGGTAGCTTGTCTGGATCACTTAGTAAGGGAATGATGTTGCTTAATGGGCTCTGCCGGTCAGGGAGTCACTCCACCGAACATCTATCCCAGCGGTGCCTCCAAAATTGTAGTACTCATTAATATCCTGTAAAGGATTATATATTAATGAACACGAGTTCAAGTGATGCGATCGTCAGCATTTGTTTATCTTGAATGACGTGCATCGCGAGAACTCTTTCTACAACGGCGCGCGATGACGCGCACACGCCCGCACAACCAATCACACACATCCATCTTTAACTATAATAATATATTTAATTAATTCAAACTGATAGCGCTTTTTATAGAACTCGCAATATTTGCAACAAGTATTTAAATGAAAACAAAATTATAATTATATAAATCTAATACAAATCTGTAAATGACACCTTAAAGCAAAAGCACATAAAATACATATGAAAACTGATAGTGATAATAATGCACTTATACCAGATAACTGATTATTCTAATAATTATGCACTTATACCAGATAACTGATTATTCAGTATACCACACTAATGCACTTTGTGTTTACATTAGCCGTGTTGGTACGTTATTTTGCTTCGATATTGCTTCTTTTGTACCAGAAATAAACTGCTGCATCAAATGTCAGTCAAAGTACAAAGTAGCCAAAACTATACTTAAGTACAGTAGGCTAACTAATAACATTTACTCAAATATAAATGTTTTGGTTAATACTCAGCTCTGTTCATTTAAAGTTGCATGTGATTTTGGGTTTCTCAGGGTTGCCAACTTTTAAGATCAGGTTGGAGTGAGATTTTCTTTTCTTTCTTTTTTTTTTGGGGGGGGGGGGGGGGGGGGGTTATGGGCTGACAGTATACGACGGTATATTGATTTCGCTTTCTGTATCAATTCATAGCCTACTGTACATATAAGGAAATAAGGATATGTTGGCTACGTTATTAACATTTTAAATTTTCACATTTAAAGAAATCTAGTGTTTGATCATATCTAAATATTAATTAAAATGCAAAACTGCAATACTTTTTTGAGCAACTACATTATATACAGTATATTGATATAAGTATAAGATACATGTATATTGATTAAAGAGCCATAAAGGCACCAGTGCGTAATGGGATTACAAATGGAAATTATTATTTTTCGAGCCACAAAATGACTCTAATTTGCCTCTTTGAATAAGAATTCTCTGATTTAACCTTAATTACTATACTAATTGTAATATAAATAATAAAAAATATTTTAAGTGGTCATTAATGGACCATAATTATTGCACAAATAGCATTTAGTACCAAAATATTCAATAAATATTATTGAACTAAAATATAGAACATTTATTCAATTGAAAAATAGTTAAGGTGTATGGTCATATTTGACCATCAATGAGTATGAATGTGACAGTAAGGAATACCTGAGGGCTAAATACAATAAAAAACATTAACATTGATGTTAACATTGTTGCATCTCCATCACTCTCCATTATAAAACGATCCTGTATGGTTGACGTAATAATCAATGCACACTATGCTGTACTGTTTACTAAAACTTGCTGCAAACACCTGTAAAGTGGAGCTGTTGTGTATCAAGCCATTCAAATGTATTGACACAGCGCTAGAAGTATTGAGAGCTCCGTGAAGCATGTGACCACGCGCGGCGCCACCGGGACGTCACAACTCCGTTTTTCAACACTCTGGCTTTAACTGGTATGCCATATTAGCGCCAAAACGCTATTTATTGTGTGAATTTCGCATTAAAACTAAAAAAAACAAAATATTGCTAGATTTTGTTTAATGTCAAAAGCAGGTTTGGCAATTTGGCGTGAGATTAAAGTCCCTGTAAAGGCAATTCTGAGATTTGCACATGTTCCCCGCACTTTTAATAAAACGTACATTCGTCCCCCGCACTTTTACCGGGTCGCACCGGTCCTAGATGACCCGCTCCATGCGGGATTCGAACCGGCGTAGTCGCACGACTCGCACCGCTCTTACTGGTCTAAGTCTGTTACACAAGCAAGTTCGTTTACGTAGAAGCCAACGTAAATAAATCCTGATTTAAATTCAAAGACACTAAATAATCAGCAGCACTAAATAGACAGCCTTTTAATGTTTAGTATCTTCTGCTTGCCAAGGCTGCATTTATTTAATAAAAAATAAAACATTAATATTGCGAAATATAATCACATATATATTCACAGATGTTTTAATTTGTAATGATATAGTAAAGTGTAATTTATTCCTGTGATCAAAGTTGAATTTTCAGCATCATTACTCCAGTCTTCAGTAGCCTATCACATAATCCTTCTGAAATCATTCTAATATGATCATTTGATGAAAAGGAAACATTTATGATTATAATCATTGTTGAAAACAGCTGTGGAAAGCATGATGCATTTTATTTTTCAGGATTTTTAATGAATAGAAAGTTAAATGAACAGCATTTATTTGCATTCAATAAAGCATGTATTAAATATAAATATTTTGTTATAGCCTATTATAAATGCCACTTGATCAATTTAATGCATGTTTGATGAATAAAAGTATTAATTTCTCTCTTTTTTATCTTACCACAAATGTTTGAATAGTTTCATGATTTCCACAAAAATGAAACAGCACAACTGTTTTCAACATTGATAATAATCATACATGTTTATTGAGCATCAAACGAACATATTAGAATGATTTCTGAAAGATCATGTGACACTGAAGACTGGAGTAATGATGATAAATTAAGCTTTGATCACAGGAATAAATTACAAAGATTTTTTGCTTTTTTACTATATATTCACATAGATAACAGCTGCTTTACATTTGGATAATATTTCACTGTATTACTTTTTACTGCATTTTTTATTAAATAAATGCAGCCTTGGTGAGCAGAAGACTTCTTTCAAAAACATTTAACAATTGTAATGTTTCCAAACTTTTGATAGGTACTGTATATTTTCTGCCTTTTTCAGTGATATTGTTTTTTACAAAGCATAAAATCCATGGGGACTTAATGCACAAGTGTTTGTTCATCATAAAATTGGCATAACATATAGGGAAAACATTATAGATATTAGTGGTTAGTTCAGCAGTGTATTTGATATCTTACTGAATTAAAAGCAAGAGATTCAAGATTCAAGATTCAAGATTCAAGAGTTTTATTTGTCACATACACAGTTATATACACAATATACAACTGGCAGTGAAATGTAAACAGGTCCGCTCCATGGACAGTGCAAATAACAGTTACAAGAAATTAAATAGAAATAGAATAAAATTAGAATAAAAAGTATTAACATAAGTAGAATTATAAATAAATCAAGTAAAAGATAAAAATAGGAAATAAGATAAAAATAAAAATATAAAAAATATGTGGATATGATAAGTGAGATAAACTGTAGACTTAAAAATAAGTGGTTAACATAAAATATATAATATGTATATATAAAGAAGTATAATGTGCAAGGTTTATTACAGGTTGTTACGCAGTAACAATAGGGACGTAAAGTGCAGTGCAATTGCAGTATGTGGATGTTAATGTTAAAAGACTGTATGTTTATGTGTGTGCGGGGGTGAAGTGAGTCACGTGACTGAGTTCAGGAGTCTGATGGCCTGGGGGAAGAAACTCCTCCTGAGTCTTTCAGTCTTTGCCATCAGGCTACGGAAGCGCTTACCAGATGGCAGCAGGGTGAAGTGAGAGTTTGCAGGGTGATTAATGTCTCTGATGATTTTAGTAGCTCTACCTCTGCAGCGTTTGGTGTAGATGTCCTGCAGAGACGGGAGAGCTGAGCCTGAGATGCGCTCGGATAAGCGCACCACTCTTTGCAGGGCTTTGCAGTCGTGACTGGTGCTGTTCCCGTACCACGCTGTGATGCACTGAGTCAGGACACTTTCTATCGCCCCTCGATAGAAAGTTTTCAGGATGGCTGGTGAAACCCTGAATTTCCTCAGCTGGCGCAGGTGGTACAGTCTTTGCCTGGCTTTTTTCACCTGTGTCTGGATGTGTGTAGTCCAGGTCAGATCCTCGGAGATGTTCACACCCAGGTATTTGAAGCTGCTCACTCTCTCTACCGGTGTCCCCGCTGATCATGAGAGGGGAGTATGACCGATGCTGTCTCTTCCTGAAGTCCACAATCAGTTCTTTGGTCTTGTTAACATTCAGAGAGAGACAGTTGTCCTGGCACCATGATGTCAGTTGCTCCACTTCGTCCAAGTATGCCGTCTCATTGTTGTTGGAGATGAGACCCAGGACAACAGTATCATCAGCAAACTTGATGATCGAGGTGGAGCTGTGTGTGGACAAACAGTCATGGGTGTAGAGAGAGTAGAGCAGGGGACTCAGCACACAGCCCTGTGGAGCTCCAACACTCAGGGTGATGGAGGTGGAGGTGAACTGGCCTACTCTCACCGCCTGGGGTCTGCCAGTGAGGAAATCTTCAATCCAGAGGCAGAGAGAAGAATTCAGGCCTAGATCCAGGAGTTTGTGTGTTAGCTTAATGGGAACTATGGTGTTAAAGGCTGAGCTATAGTCAATAAATAGCAGCCTGACATAGTTCCCACTTTTGCTGTCGATGTGAGTGAGGCAGGAGTGAAGGACGTGAGAAATGGCATCTTCAGTCGATCTATTGGGACGATAGGCAAACTGAAGAGGGTCCAAAGTGTCAGGAATGGAGGAGCAAATGTTGTTTTTAATGAGTCTCTCAAAGACCTTCATGACTAAAGATGTGAGAGCCACTGGACGATAGTCATTTAGGCAAGAGGGTTTACTGATCTTAGGTACAGGGATGATGGAGGATCGTTTGAAGGAGGTGGGGACAACAGATGTAGCAAGGGACTCGTTGAATATGGATGTAAAGAGCCCTGCGAGCTGATCAGCACAGGACCGCAGAACACGACCTGAAATACCATCCGGCCCAGCAGCTTTTCTGACATCCACACGTTTGAGTGCCCTCCGAACCTCGTCCTCCGAGACAGAGATCACGTGACTGTTGCTGCTCTGAGGGACTCTCTCTGACGCGTCACTCGCCGGAGTCGCGCTGCCGCGATTACCATCAAAGCGAGCGTAGAAAGAGTTTAACTCGTTCACCAGCAACGGATCAGCTCTCACCTCTGCAGAGGATTTAGTTCCAAAAGCACAGATGGTTCTCAGTCCCTGCCACATCCGCCGGGAGTCGTTGAGTTGGAAATGAGATTCCACTCGGTCTTTATAGCGGAGTTTTGCGGCTTTAACGGCGCGCCGGAGGGCGTAACATGAAGCTTTGTACTCCCTCATATCCCCCGTTTGGAGACCGGCATTGTAAGCGGTGGTGCGCGAGTTTACTGCAGTGCGAATTGAACTGTCCACCCACGGTTTCTGATTAGGGAAGGACGTTATAGTTATTGTTTGTGTGGCTTGCTCTGTCAGTGTGTTAATAAAGCAGAGCGCCACTTCTGTGAACTCGCTGACGTCTTCAGAACTCGCGCGGAACATGTCCCAGTCGACGTCATCAAGAGCTGCCTGTAGCGTGATCTCTGAATGGGATGACCAGCGTTTGACTTCCCTCCTCACCGGGGGCTCTTGAACGAGCCTTTGTTTATATTCCGGTGTGAGGAAAATGGCGGCATGGTCCGATTTGCCAAAAGCTGGCTGTGAACGAGCTTTGTAGGCGTTCTTAAACGGAGAGTAGCAATGATCCAGTGTGTTTGCTCCTCGTGTGGGACAGGAGACATGCTGGTGAAAGTTTGGCAATACTTTCTTTAGGTTTGCTTTGTTAAAATCACCCGCGACGATGAAAGCAGCGTCGGGGTGTTTGTTTATGAAGCCGCTGGTCACATCATGGAGGGCAGATAAAGCCAGCCCCGTGTCTGCTTGTGGTGGAATATAAACGGCAGTAGCGATGACCGAGGAAAACTCCCTCGGCAGGTAGAAAGGCCGGCACATGAGAGTTAAATGTTCCAAGTGAGGCGAGCAGGATCGCGAAAGAATGGAGATGTTCCTAGGATCGCACCATTTCTTGTTTATCATGAAACACACTCCACCGCCTTTAGATTTCCCGGCCTCGGCTGTTCTGTCCATCCGAAAAACAGAGAAGTTCTCGGACGGCGTCACGGCTGTATCCGGGACCGCTGGCGTGAGCCATGTTTCGGACAGACAATAGATGTTGCAGTCTCTCATGTCCCGTTGAAAACTTATCCTGGCTCTAAGATCGTCCATCTTATTCTCCAAGGATTGGACATTTGCGAGCAAAATGCTCGGGAGAGGAGGACTGAATGCTCTTTTTCTCAGTCTGTTGCGGATCCCAGCGCGTTTCCCGCGGTGTTTTTTGAATCTTCGCCGTCGACTCGAGTGGCCATTGTTCAACTCGGCGTCCCGGCGAATCTCAGATGGAAGATTGGAGAAAGTGTCCTGAAACAGGTCAGTGTAGCGGTAACCAATTTCCAGAAGTGTTTTGCTGTCGTAACAGATCAAAGCAGATGATCCGTTGGAAAAAATAGAGAGTAAAAGAGAGTAGAATAATAAATAAAAGCAAAGTCTTAGCGGAGCGACCTGAACGGCGACCGAGCACGGCGGCGCCATCTTGATGATGAGATCAATTAAATCTGTCAATTAGACAAAGGTCAGAAAAAAACTAGTATTACACCTTACATTTCTGTCCCCCTCACTTCTGAAAAGATGGCTAGCTACGCCCCTGCGTGAGTGTTGTCTACGGCAGCTTTCTCGCGATGGGGCGCGGTTTCGGCGCCGACAGCGGACACACCCCCAGCGTTTGAGAGCAGAGAATATGCTGCTCATTTTTTCAAGTATTTGATAAGCTATTTTATGTAACGTTACTTGCCGGTTTTTTGTATGATTAAAATTTGGCTGGGTGGTTAATAACACATGTATCTGTGGTGTGAGGAACTCAGAACACATGTTTAGTTTTGACTTTACACTTTAAGTTGGACAGCGTGAGACAGAGCCTGAAGCGTGAGTATCATGCCAAATGGGTGAGAGTTGGCAACCCTGGTTTCTTAAGAATACAATCAACATGAACATACATGCTCTACATGGTTTGGGGGTAACAAAATCACGCGTTTCCCAACCCTAATCCTGGCGGGACACCAGCACATTTTGCAACTCTACCTTATCTGGCAACTATACCTTATCTGACACATACTGTAGGCTATGTCTGAGAGGAGAGGTTACGTAACATAAAAAAGCGCTCTTTGGTGCCGTGCATGATTATGATACAGTTGCTCATCTTTCCATCATAATATAAAGCCCGCCCTGACAATTTGATTGGTCCGAACAGCTCTGGTTTGCGGACAGTTGCTCCCAGTGTTGCCAACTACTTTTCCAAGGAAAGTAGCTAAAGCCAGCCCAAAAGGTCGCTAAATGTCACTAGAGACGTCATGCGTCAATTAGCATATCCGTGATGTCACCGCGTCGTCCTTGCGTTCTGCCTGCCTAAAGGCCCGGGTATACTTCACTTACCGCGTTATTTCCTTAAATTGTAGAGGGCTACGAAACATTCTTAAGCGCAGAGCAGTTTTTTTGTATCTTAAAAGTCTCAACACAGATCTTTGTTTCATACAAGAATCTCATTCAACTTTACAAGATGTCAATTTATGGAGAGCACAATGGGGGTTAGAAATGTGGATGTCTCACGGAAATGAATGTTCTGCTGGAGTTTGTATTTTAAAAAATAATTTTGGAGGAAAGATCCCAGCTACTGATTGTGACATCAATGGTCAATATATTATACTTTTTTTTTCAGTTTGCAAATATGACTTGTATTACTGCTAATGTATATGGGTATAATTCACCAAAAGATAATAAGGTATTTTTTAACATATTAGAAACGCGTATATGTCATATGTTATCTAAATTTCCAAATTCTTTCTAAATATTCGGTGGCGATTTTAATGTTGTTTGGAATTGTACCTTGGACAGATGGCCCCCCCAATCTACTAATACTAATTCTGAGTATCTATTATCCTTTATGCAAAAAATTTCTGTTGTAGATGTGTGGCGAGAAACCCATCCCTTGCAAAAAGTATTCACATGGAGCAATGATTCTCTTTCTAGACAATCCCGACTTGATTTTTGGTTGACCTCAGCAGAGTTATCTAATATAAAGACTGATATACTTCCCTCACCATTTTCTGACCATAAAGCCATCTCTATCTGTATTACATTTGTATCCTCTTCCTCACAAAGTAAAAGATCCTCGTATTGGAAACTTAATACCTCAATTCTTCAACATAATGAAGTTCTCACTAAGATTGACAACTTAATTTTCTTTTACTGGCATAAAGCCAATATTTTTGTAATAATTGGGAACTTCTTAAATGAAATTGGGAAGTATTGTCGGAAATACAGAAGGCCTAGTTCGTTAGCAAAATTAAGAAAAAGTAATGAGAACCAGATTATGACTAGAATTTCGTCATTATCATGTAAAAATGTAGATGATCTTACAGATTCAGAAAAAATTTAGCTTGTTAAGCAAAAACATAATTTAGAGAATATATATAAACGGAAGGCTGAAGGTGCCTTCATCAGATCTCGACGGAATTGGCTAGAGGAGGGTGAGCAGAATTCTGCCTATTTCTTTAGGTTAGAAAGGCAACGAGTAAAAAATTCCATTCAGCAACTATGTATTGATGGGAATGTAACGGATGATTTTAAGATAATTGCAGATTTTTGTGCAAAATTTTATAATGATTTATATTCTTCAAAATTTTGCCAGCAATCCACCACAATTTTTTTGATTCCTTATCTCACATAAAACAAATTAATAATGAAGATTGTAGTCTGTGTGATGCACCCATTAGTCTTTCAGAAATTATTGATTCTATAAATAATTTAAAAGTTAACAAATCCCCAGGTACTGATGGGCTATCTGCAGAGCTTTATAAAGCATTTGGTCAAAAATTAGCACCTTTTTTAGATAAAATGTTTTTAGAGAGTATTGAGAAAACAGTGCTTCCGTCCTCTTTATGTCAGGGGCTAATAACTTTGATTCCGAAGCCCAATAAAGATCCCCTTCTAATAGAGAATTGGCGCCCGATTTCATTATTGAATACTGATTATAAAATTATTGCCTTGGTTTTAGCAAAAAGACTAAAACTTATTCTTAATAATATAATAGATGAGTGCCAATCAGGTTTTATTAATCAGAGACATATTTCTAATAATATACGCTTAATTTTTGATTTGTTGGATTATTCAGATCTTATTTCTACAGATAGTTTTATCCTCTTTCTTGACTATTATAAAGCATTTGATTGTTTAGAACACGAATGTATGTTACAAGCCCTACAAAGATTGGGTTTTGGTAATTTATTTTGCAAGTGTATTAAAATGCTTTACTGTAATGGGAATAGCTCTATCCGTCTAAATAATGGCACTTCTCCTAGATTTTCTTTAAACCGTGGCGTAAGACAAGGTTGTCCCATTTCCCCATATCTTTTTCTAATAGCTACACAATTTTTAAATTTACATATTAAAGAAAGTCCTGTGAAGGGAATTTCTATTGCTGGTACGGATTTGTTTATTAGCCAACTGGCAGATGATACAGCATTGTTTCTAAGAGATGCCTCTCAGATCCCTATTGCTTTAAGCTCTCTACAATCTTTTTCTAATGCGCCTGGCCTTCTTCTTAATATTAATAAATGCGAATTACTCCCGATAAAAAAAATGTGCTGCAACCTCCATCTCAAATATTCCCATCAAAGAAAGTGTCACCTATTTAGGAATAAAAATAATAAAAGATAATAAACTAAGATGTCAGATTAATTTTAGTTCAGTTATAGAGAAAACTACATTAAAAAATTAACCTTTGGTTGTTAAGAGATCTATCTTTGAAAGGCAGAACTTTGCTTACTAAAGCAGAAGGGATTTCACGCTTATCTTATGCTGCTCAGTCTTTATTTGTGGATAAATCTACTTGCAAGCTGATTGATGTAATGTTGCTCAAATTTCTTTGGAAAAATAAGACCCATTATGTTAGAAAATCAGTTATTTTGAATTCTTATAATAAAGGTGGCTTAAACTTCATTGATTTTGATTCTCTTAACAATACCCTAAAAATCAATTGGCTTAAACGTTTCCTTCACAATCAGTCTTCTATTTGGAGTATAATCCCAAAATATGTCTTTTCTCAATTAGGAGGTATACATTTCCTTTTAATGTGTAATTATTCAGTTAGTAAACTTCCTATTAAACTTTCAAACTATCATCAGCAGATGCTTATGGCCTGGAGACTTATTTACAAGCATAATTTCTCGCCACACAATTTTCTAATTTGGAACAACTGTAATATTCTACATAAGAGGAAGTCTTTATTTCTTGAAAACTGGTTCAGTAATGGAGTGATGTTAGTAAACCAGTTGTTTGATAGTGATGGTAATTTATTTAGTTATTCCGCTTTTGTCTCAAGATACCAATTCCCAGTTTCTAGTAAAGAATTTAATATAGTTTTCAAGGCCATCTCTTTGGAAATCTCAATGCTATTTAGAAACCGTAATAATGCTACACTGACTTCTGTTTGTCCCCCTAGCCCTGAATCCACTGTGGTTGGTTCTATTTGTTTTTCAGTGCATAAATCCAACTACAAAATAAGGTCCTTATTTTTGGACCTTATTACTTCAATTCCTTCTTCCATTTCTTATTGGAATAACTTTTTTGATGACATTAAATGGTCATATGTTTGGTCACTTCCTCAGAAATTCTTTCTAACAAATAAAGTTAAAGAAATTTCCTTCAAAATTATTCATAGATTTTATCCAGTTAAGTACTTTTTAAAGACATTTAGAAGTGATATTGATACTTCCTGCTCTTTTTGTGAAGCCTCTTCTGAAACTATTGATCATTTGTTTTGGGAATGTCCTTTTGCTCGATCTTTCTGGAATAATATTGATTCTCTGATTGTCCAAAAGGTTTTTTGCAACTTTTCTCTATCATTTAAACACATTCTTTTTGGGTTTTATGTCAAAGACAATAATCTAATTGATGCAAGCTTTTGTATAAACCTTCTTTTATTTATTGGAAAGTTTCACATCCATAAATGTAAATATATTAAAACTAAACCCCACTTTAACTTCTTCAAAGAAGAACTGAAGATGTATTTAAATACAATTTCAACTTCTGTTAACAAAAAAGCTATGAAAACATCCAGAATTTGTGCCATGTTTAATATTCATCCCTAATACTCTGGTTTTGGTGCCCTCTTCCTTTTTCTTTTCTTTTCTTCTCTTTTCTCTGTTTCCTTTTTCTTTTAGGTTTATTGTTCAGGTGATGTTTTTTTTTGTCTTCTACATTTCTCTGTAAAATTATTGAATCATACTTTCCTTTTGTCTTTGAAAGATTGTTTATATTTGTTATATGTGTTGTTTTATTTTGTTTATTAATATTGCAATAAAAAATAAATAAATAAATAAAAAATACTTCACTTACCGCGCCCGGACGCGTCACGCGCGCAGCCCTGTCCGCGCGTCTTTCAAAGTATACTACACCACGGATGCGCGCGGATGATCGCGTTCGACACATGCGCAGTAAAAAAATGTCTGTGCTCTACCAGACATCGGAGGGCAGCACTGAGTCCTGTCATCAACGGGACATTCGCTGGGCATGATCGGAGAAGAACTGTAGTGCATCCACCATTGCAACATAGTTGCGCGTCCGCGCGGTCTAGAAATTTGGGCTGTTCAACGGCACGCGCTGCTCCTCTCATCCACAGCCACTCACTGAACAGGGTAAACACAGAGAGAGGTGTGACGGCAGGGAGAAAGCAAGACCTCGCGCTCGCAGAACAGCACTGGCGACATTTGTAAAATAAAGTAGCTGACGTTTGTCCAAAAAGTCGCTAGATTTGTCGCTAGACGCTTTTTTGAAAATAAGTCGCCAAAGGGGTCTGAAAAATCGCTAAATAGCGACAAAGTCACTAAGTTGGCAACACTGGTTGCTCCACAACGGAGTCCAAACCGAACTTCCCGACCTCAAATGTTGTGGGCGGGGCTAAGTTCGGCTGGCATCCAGGCTAGCTTTTGAAGACTATTTCGAGTGTTTGATTTTTTTCTTTTACAAATTACTATGGCTGCCTTGATGGAAATGTATAACTGTTCCAAAAAAGTATTGCCCCAGGCCACTGCTTCTAAGGAAATATAGAGAGCGGACCTCTTGAAACTTTAATAGAATAGTTCCCCCTGATGGATAGCCCTGTGTTTCAATCTTTGGTTTTCCATTTCTAAGTCCACTTATTTATGCCCTTCTCTTTCCTCCATCTCATTCACTTGAATGTACATCTTATGAACTGTTGCACGTGTGCCCACAATTATTCACTCATTTATATATTTTATGGGCTTATCGTATATAGGTTTGTAGTCAGTCAATAAACAGTGGTTTTCTTTTCTTGTCTTGGGAAACCACCGCTCTGCACGGGGTGGTTGCATGCGATTTCACTTTTTTAACTTTAGTTAGTATGTAATGTTGCTGCTTGAGCATAAACAGTATCTGCAAAGTTACAGCGCTGATAGTTCAATGCAAACGGAGATATTGTCTTTTAAAGTTATGGCAGTTTATTGCCTACAAAAACGGCCGGTTTGGACTACAACAAGCTTCTTCCCGGGTTGGTGACATCATAAACCCTTGCTATTAACAACACTGCCCCCGCGAACACGCAACAAAGTGTGTGAGGCCACGTCGCAGTCATTACGAAAGAGAGAGAGCTGTTGCAGAACTACAAACTACATTTGGCCATCTAACCAATCTAAGACAATTGCGTTTTTCGGAGGGATGGGCTTCATAGAAGCAGGAAGCAAATGAGCCGTTCAAAGGACAGTGGAGACAGCGGTGTGGAATAAAGGTGAAATATAAGAAAAATATGGCGTTTAAAAAAAAAATTAGTATTAAGACATGTTATACTGTGCCCCATAAACACAACCAAGCCTAGGAAAAAAACACGGAACCACCCCTTTAACACACCTGATTCAAATCATTTACTCGTTTGCAGAGCGATTCATGAACTGAACCAAGCATGTCACATTAGAGAGACATGCAAAAGCTGGGTCTGTACTGGATCCCCAGGACCAGGACTGAAAACCACTGCAATAAACCACCCGCATCTGAGTTCTGCATCACCTACCATTACAGGACACACATACTGCAAATTATATTTAAAGAAAAACTGTAATGTGCATTTAAGGACCACTACAGCACAGTTAACTAGTCTTTAACTCTACACAACACAAATACAGACAAATTAGCACACAAGGACCGACTTAGTAAAAAGAAAAAAGAAAAGTAAACTTTATATTTATCACATGTCTAGTCTGTTTTTGATTCTGTCACATGTTCCTTTGTTCTCTTTCCCGCCATTTCTGTGTTTCCCTGATTGCCCTCAGTAGTTCATTCATCCCAGCTGTGTCTTGTTTATTATCTCGTTTCTGTTCTCTATTTAAGTTCCTCGCTGTTCATTCACTCCTGGGGCCTATACCATGAAGCCGGTTTAGCTGGCTAGCCAGATATGTTTAAGCTTAGTTTGTGCTAATCCTGGGTTTTAGGTACCATTAAAGTGGTTTGGCTTTTAGCAGTGTTCATCTCCATAGTAACTTACGCTCCACGGCTAACCTGCTCCAGGGCAGGTTATGTTCTGGATAAGACATCTCAAACTGAAATTGGACCAATCAACTGTGAGTTACAAATGATTTGCTCTTATCATCCGATCGTGGCTGTATCTCTCTATTAGTGTTACTCGATCTTAGCGTTGCATTTGATACTATCGACCACAACATTCTTTTGAATAGACTCGAAAATTGTGTAGGTATTAGTGGAATTGCATTATCATGGTTTAAATCATACCTATGCGACCGTTATCAGTTTGTAGTAGTAAATGAAGAGATGTCACACCGATCGCAAGTTCAGTATGGAGTACCACAAGGCTCAGTGCTAGGACCGCTACTCTTCACCCTGTACATGCTACCACTGGGAGATATCATTAGGAAGCATGGCGTTAGTTTTCATTGTTATGCTGACGATACTCAGGTCTATATTTCTTCACGCCCTGAAGAAACTTACCAATTCACAAGATTAACGGAATGCATAGCTGATATAAAACATTGGATGACTGGTAATTTCCTGCAACTCAATTCAGAAAAAAATGAATTTTTAATTATTGGACAAAAAAGCTCCACAAGTAGTAACCTAGAATACTGTCTAACACTTGATGGCTGTTCTGTCAAGTCCTCGTCGTCAGTGAGGAACCTGGGTGTGCTCTTTGATACCAATCTTTCGTTTGAAAGCCACGTTTCTAGCATCTGTAAAACTGCTTTCTACCATCTTAAAAATATATCTAAATTACGGCACATGCTCTCAATGCAAAATGCTGAACAGTTAGTTCATGCGTTCATGACCTCAAGGTTAGATTATTGTAATGCTCTACTGGGTGGTTGCCCTGCTCGCTTAATAAATAAACTCCAGCTGGTCCAAAACGCAGCAGCTCGAGTTCTTACTAGAACCAGGAAGTATGACCATATTAGCCCAGTTCTGTCAACACTGCACTGGCTGTCTATTAAACATTGCATACATTTTAAAATCTTACTTATTACTTACAAAGCACTAAATGGTTTAGCTCCCCAATACTTGAGCGAGCTCTTAACATATTATACTCCATCACGTCTACTGCGGTCTCTAAATTCTGGCCAGTTGATAATACCGAGAATATCCAAATCAACTGCAGGTGGTCGATCCTTTTCCTATTTAGCTCCGAAACTCTGGAACAGTCTTCCTAACATTGTTCGGGAAGCAGACACACTCTGTCAGTTTAAATCTAGACTAAAAACACATCTCTTTACTGTGGCATACACATAAAACACTTTTTCAATGAAATGATTGTTAGGCTGCATTAACTAGGTCAGCCGGAACCGGGAACACTTCCCATAACACCTGATGTATTCGTTACATCATCAGAAGAATGGCATCTACGCTAATGATAGTCTCTCTGTTTTATCCCGAGGTTTACTGCAGTCAGCCGGATCCGGGCCGTATCCAATTCAGATGGTGGACCTGCGCCCAGAGAAGACCAACACAGGACCCCGAAGTGTCTGGGAGACCGTGATTAGACTCCCCCTGCAACTGCCTCATCGACACGGCATCTCAATAAACCCGTCTCCGGCGTGTTGACTCAGATTGTTCGAATATTACAATTAAATAATACTTAAATCGATATGTCATCCTCAATAAACCCGTCTCCAGCGTGTTGCCTCCGATCATTCGAATATTGCACTTTAATAATTATTTAATCAACATCATCCTCAATAAACCCGTCTCCAGCATGTTGCCCCCGGTCCCTTGAATATTCTGATCTATTATGACCTCCGAGCTGTAAAACTGCCAGAATAATAATAATAATACGCTGTTTGTTAATTGGCCAGAGGAGAACTGGCACCCCGACTGAGCCTGGTTTCTCCCAAGGTTTATTTTTCTCCATTAGGTCACCTAATGGGGTTTTGGTTTCCTTGCCACTGTTGCCTCTGGCTTGGCGTGCTCAGTTGGGGACACAACATTTTTCAACTAAACATCGAAACACATCTAAATAATAAACTAAATTAACCATTTAAACTAAATTACTGATCAAATTATTGATCTAAATCCCACACTGTCACTGTATGATACTTGAAATTTTCCAGAATGGCTATACAGCTGAATAAAATTATGCTGCATTATTTTCCTGTTTAACACTGTAAAGCTGCTTTGAAACAATCTACATTGTTAAAAGCGCTATATAAATAAAGTTGACTTGACTTGACTTGACTTGAGCAAAGTGACACACCTCTGATGCAATAAAGTCACTCCCCCTGTTTCTACTCCAAATTAAAGGTCACTACATAGCAAATGGCAATTAAAGACTAAAGTGTCTGGCTTTTAACATTGCTTATTTATAATTGTAATTTTGAATGATTTAGATATCATTTATGTAATTATTATACCTGTAATCAGTTACACATGTATCATTTTAGTTAATCAATCATTAATTGGCACTTAGTTGAAATTAATATTGTAACAGCATTGGCAGCTGGCAGGAAGTCTAAATCTTGGACTCATCATCATTATCTCATGACTCTCCTAATCAAATCAGACATAGACAATGGGGTGTGTGTGTGTAAGAGATATCGAAGTTAATGAACAACCACGATGTCCGCCAGATTGTCTGAGTCTAAAGAATGGACCATCGAATTGTTCCGCCTAAAGGCATTCACATGACTTTACTCCACACACACACACACGCGGTTGACCACGTGAAGTTCGAACACGCAAACCCACATACACGGAGAGCGCTGAAAGAAGACAATTCTTGCACAACACGTGTTACTTAAAACATGGGACTTAAAGAACTGTTTTAATAATGTTCAAATATATATAATCCGTTGATTTCATGTCTTTATACAATGTATTAGAATAACTAGGATGTCTACTGTTGCCAATCAAAACCTGTATGCCAGTAACTGTGATAATCTTGTATATCTGGACGCGCAAATCACAGAATGACCGTTCTTAGTATCTCTGTTATCGCGAAATTATGACTAGGCCAAATTTGGTTCAAAAATCAGATTTTGATGCATAATTTCAGAAATACCAGCTTTCTAAAGAAAAAGAGGCTTTAGAATTTCCACCCTATTGATTAACTCAGAGGAGGGGGGTTCAGAGAACAATGGAACACTCGCGCCTTCTCAAGAAGATCTCTCCACGTACGTGATTGGATCTTTCCATAAGTCGGGCTCGGCCAGTCCATCTATAAATGCAGAAGTTATCATTAACTCCTTGCGCTCTGCCACTACGAGGAGAAGACGACCCTGGCCTTCGGCCCCTCCCCTTGAGAGAAGGACCCCTTTGGCCCCAAGCCAAAAGAGAGAGACGGACCTGCAACTTCTGGAGCGACTTTCCTGAACTTCACAGAAATTCTCCGGACTCACCTCCTTAGCGAACTTCCACGACGATTCGAACTCAGACACGTACACGAGAGAGCCTAATGCAAGTATTATATTTCACCTTTAACTGCTTGTACGAGGTTGTCTTAATTAATCCTGATTCACAAAATCATAAATGTCTGAAGGGTTTTGGTGAAGTGATTGAACTGTCTGTCTGTCTCTCTCTCTCTCTCTCTCTCTCTCTCTCTCTCTCTCTCTCTCTCTCTCTCTCTCTCTCTCTCTCCATCTCATCTCTCTCTCCCTCGTGGATTCTCTCTGTCCATCATTCTTTTCCCTTTGATTTTATTCGTTACGTTTGATTGTTCCTTGTTTGTACCATATCGTTTTGTTTCTCCTATATATATGCATATTTACCCCCGTGTGATTCGTAGCTTTGTATTCTATAGTGTTTTATTAAAACTCAATAATTGCATTAAACTGAATCCTTATTGTTTTGCTCACAAATCTCGAAGTCACTGAAGCGTAAGATCTAAGCTACCCATTTAAGCTTGATTTTCATGTATTACTACTTCAGTAATACAAATTGTGCAAACATAAGAGATATTATTTGTCCTGATCAAACAGATCAATGTTTCTTAAGGTTTGTAAGATTGATAATTGATGAAGAAATCAATTTGGATAAAGGTTACTTTTAAATGATTAAAGGTTCCGTTATACGTTAATTTTTCTGTACAACAAGCTAATAATATTCATAAACTCATGAATATTCATACCATTTGAATTAATTATTCCCCAGAACTTATTGTTGTTACAGGTGGTGGAGAATATTCGAGCAGTTTCAAACTTCGTTTTTGTGAGCAATATTAATATTCATATTCATGTGTAATTTTTGGGTATTAATATTATGCACGCGCGTTTTCGTTCGTTTCTTTGAACTGTGAGACAAATCGCGCAAAGCGAAACTCACTCACTAAGGCACGACGCCGAGCTCAGTTTAAAGCATATTAACAGATGCTAAATTGGCAATATTAAATGTCCTGCAGAGATAAAGAAATCTCTGTTCAGTCCGTACATGAGTAATATTGTTTTGTCCCGCTTGACTTGAACGACGAAATCTTCTTTCAAGCGGAAGATTGAAATAGGGCGAGCCTCCCCTATTCAATAATAGGCCTAATATAATATTAAATCGTTAAAGATAAACGATAAAACTCCTGGTTTCGCATTGGGGTAGCTATCCAAAGCCAGACCTAACACATGACTCATAAATGCTGACGGACCGTCAGCCAGTTTGATAAATGTCTATTGGAGTTATTTTAAATGTGAAGCAAAGCAGATGTTAATTCCTGTAGCCACATGTTTCTTGTGCCATTATAGCACAAAAAGGCCCGCCGTGGTCTAAAAGTCATTATGTGTTAATTCTGGGTGCGGCCATTATATGATTTTTGGTCTTCAACCCCCACGAGCGTGTGTTGCAACTCCGCGTGCTAGACGCCCGAGGGCGCGAGCTCACAGCTCTCGAATTACACTTCCTCATAACTTTATCCCGAGCGAGCGCAACAACGCCATCTCGTGGGTATTTTCGGATAGTTCTACTCTCCGCTAGTAATTTTGTCTTGACAGACTTAATTTTCCTTCCTAAGTCGAGCATGTGAATTGTTAATGATTATTGTTAGGAACGTTTTCATTTATGCAATTTTACTAAGCATTAGGCAGCAACCAGGTCTCATTCTCGCTGATTAAAAACACTTATTTGAATTTGGGTTTAAAAAGAAAAATGAATTTCCTCTAACTTAAATTGAAAGTAGGTTCTTAAAGTTACTGACAGTCCGCTTGGAAGGACGCCACCGTGTGGCCGTACCCTGCTAAGTCAGCTTAAAGCTCTCTCTCTCTTTTCCACTTTCTTCCAATTCTGTGTGAAGTGCTTATTCCTGTTTCCCTTGCTGATTATTAATTATTTTTTTGGTTATTAATGATACTCCAACTTAGCATTAAATTGTTATAGGATATTATTTGGACTTGCTTTCTTTTATTTACATTCTCCCTACAGGCTTATTTAAATTTAAATTTTAAACTTGTTTTGAATTTAATTTGAATTAAGTTTGTCTTGTTTAATTTTAATTTTAATTTTCTATTTAATTTTATTTAATTATTTTTTTTTTTTATTAGTTAAATTTTTTTTTTAAATTTTCTTCCTCTCATTTGGGTTAGGTTCATTTTGATAGTTACCAACATTATCAAAATTGCCTTTTGTTTTATCATTAGTTGATAGAAACCTTTGCCTTTTTTCTAAATCACTCTCGATATAGGATTTTGCATTTCCTTTTCGCCTGCAATCATAAATCACTTGATCCGGTAAACAATAGAGTCTTAATTAATTTTGATTTCGTCTGTTTACCCTCTGTTGTGTATTTATCGTAAGGCTCACAAGCATCTGTGGTGAACTGAGAATCGTCTCAACGTGGTCTCCACGAGCAAGGTTGTCTAACCGACGTGACCTGCACCGGCTGTGTGTGAATTTCGGTTTCTTTTACCTCTGTCCGCCGTTGCGGCACGCAGTGGCGACATCAGCAATCTGACACTCCAAAGCCAGTCAACCAGTTCAGCTGACACACACAAGGCAATTTCTGGCACCAGTACCTAAACCGGGGCTTTATTGGGAGCCACTCTTGAAAAAGAGGGTTCTGGGGAGCGGGCCAACTTTGCTGTGCTGGCTGGCGGTTGACAGGTGGGTGCTGTCAGGTCGTGTTTAAAGTCTAAACTGTTTGAGTGGGCGTAACGCGACAGAGCAACAAGGACCGAGGACACGGCAGTTGGGTGTTTGGGAACGCCCGGAAGGCCGACTGCGCCACTGGTTTCCACCTGAGCGACCTCAAATCGCCCCGGATAAACTAAAGGTAATAAAATCCACATTATAAGCCAAATATTAGATACTCCCCGAGTATAGCCTAAACGTTTGGCCCACCTTTCCTCTCTAAGCCGCACCCTTTTCCTAGGTTTCCTACCCCGATAGTCACACATGCTGTAGGCCCTATCGGAAACTCTTACGAAAGGTAGCAGGCTTAACCCCTTTAGTGCTTCTCTAACACTCCCAGCGTTCGCGCTTATTCTCCTTGTTATTGCAGACCAATTCATTTTGTGTTTGTTTTCACTGTGCTCTTTCCTACTTTCACTGTCTGGACTGTCGTAATCTTGTTTCTTTCAGTTCACCAAGAGACCCCAAGGAAAGCAAATTAATAGAGTGACAACCAAGCAGCCGGCGTCACCAGGTGACCCACAGGGCTACCGCCCGTCAAAGCCTCTATTTCAGGCCGATCCAAAAATTGGCCCGCCTAATTGCCTAACTGTCTACATCAGTTAGCCAAAATTCTTGTCAACGGCATAGTCCGTACAAGAGCTCGTAAACCTTAGAACAAACTTGCATTGGCCTCTTTGTGTGTGTGTGCTGTGTTTCTCTCGCCCACAGTGAACCAGTATGTCCCGTTCATCCAGTCCCGCTGTCCCTTGGGATCGCCTAGCGGTATGGTTGGAAGCGATGACGAGCACTGTTCCGTCGGAGGACACCAGTGATCTGCAACTGCTGAGCCAGGAGGAACTGGACACAGAGCTAGACAAGCTGACGGCACACGACCCGACGCAGAGTTACTCTCACAAAGAACTGGCCAAGATCCTCGGGAGCCTCGCCCACAACCTCGTCGCCCAGGCACGGCTAAGAGAAAAGAGCCACACCGACCTGGAACAGGAAGCGGCAACACTAAAGCTCCAAGCCGAGGAGGCCCGGAGAAACCAGGCCCTCACCCAGCGTCATCTAGACCAGCTACTTCTAGAGACCGAGGAAAAGGGTGAAACGGACACAGAACGAGAGAAAGAAGTAAAAAGACTTCAAAAGGCCCTGGAAGATCTGCGTCTGGACAAAGACCACAGAGAGCAGTCGGAGAAAGACACCAGGGAAGAACTCAACGAACAGCTCCGGCGAGGCGAAGCTCTCCTAGAGAGAGCCAACACTTCGCTCAAAGACAGAGATGCTAAAGCCAAAGCCTCCGAAAACCACTTGCAGGCTGCCCGAGCCGAGATCAATGAGCTGGTCCAGCAAAGACATGAGCTCAAAGATGAACTTGACCTTGTTCACAGAGAACTGAAACATTCCTATAAACTGAAAAGTGACCGGGAAGGGGGAACGCACCACACAAAGTTTCCCCCGACCAGCTGGTCCGCACCTTCTAGCCAAGAACCAAGAGCTGAAGAGGGGGGTGACAGCCCACTGCTCAGACTGTCACCTGCTAGCCTCCCCGAACCCCCGCCAGCAGCGGAGGAAGGGACGCCCTTCCAGGAAGTCAGGGTCAGCAGCCACGTAGCTCATAAGGACCTTTACAAGCTGGCCAGAAATATCCCTACTTTCAGCCCAGACCCTGTAGGAGGACACGATGTTTATGCCTATTTGCAAGACATAGACTTTCACCTGCAGACTGTCGCTAACGCGAGCACTTGGGACAGATTGTGCCTACTCAAACTCACGTCTAACCGGGACGTGCGTAGCTTTCTAGACCGCCAACCAGAGACTGTCAAAGCGGACTACGGCCAGCTACGACGAGCTTTAATTCGTGAATACTCTGATCCAGAATCAGTCCAGGGGCTCATCGCTGCTGTGGACCTCAGGCAAGGTCGACTTGAAACCCCACAGAACTTTTATAATCGACTGCGACGTACCTACTTCGGCGCACGAAACGAACCAGGCATGGAGGAGGACCTCAGCTTCAGAACCCTGTTCCTCCGAAACCTCCACCCCACGATTAATCACCATCTGGGAGTTCTGGTTTGTCCACGCAGCATGTCCACCCAACAGTTAAGAGACTTAGCTCACAAGGCTTACACCAAGCAAAAAGCTATTTCTGAAAAGACTGTAAAACACCCAACCATTTGCCCTGTCTCTGAGCATCGCCCAGAGCTGACCCTAGAGGGCGCCCAACAGAACCACAGTTACGGACCCGTCAACAGAGAGTCTACACCGTTCCAAGCCAGCAGAGGGCAGCATGATCGTGGTAATGCCCATCCAAGGTACCAGAACGATCGCTCTGGAGGATCCTGGGACCGGCCTCGCCCCCTCCACAACCAAAAGGGGAGGGGCACATGGGAAGCCGGCCGGCAACCCAGAAGGAGCCGAACCCTCTCTCCCAGAACGCCAAGCCCAGAAAACCGACGGAGGGACCACTCTCGACGTGGTACTGGTAAGCGCGGATCTGAGCCCACGGCTAACAAGAAAAGTACGGTCGAGTCCGAAGCTGCAGAACTGCTGAAGGTACTGAAGGAGTTTCTACAAAAGAAACCCCGCAAGACAGACAAGAAGGATGAACCAGACACCGCATGACTGGACCGGACGCCTGAAATCAACCTTCCTGACCTTTCTGCAACTGAACCTAACACCCAGAACACTGTTTCCCAACCACAGACTCTCGAACTAACTGTTGCACCCCCACACGTCAGCAACACCCACTCACTCCAGCTGACGGCAACACTTCCTGACCGAGACAGTGTCACTCCGCACACCAAGGTACATGAAAGTGCTGTCCTGGTTATCTGCACTCACAGTGAGACACAAGAGACATATCCCGACTGCCTACCGATCAACACACAGGCCCCAACACCCAGACTCTTGGGGAACCTGATCGAGAAGGGAATGGCTCGAAAACTCTACCTAACCATCACCTTGGAAAAGGAACTGAGGCTCGAAGCCCTGGTTGACACCGGCTCCGTCCTAACGTTGATATCCGTTCAACTGTTTGACAAACTCAAATTCGAAGCACAGAGACAGAATCGCACTCTTAACCTTCACACGTGTAAGCTGAATGTGCAGTCGTACAGCCAAGACGACATCCAGCTCAAAACCATAGCTCCCATTCACCTGACAGTTGGGCCTATGAGTCTTGTACATCCTGTCTATGTGTCACCTATGAACACTTATCCGTTTCTCATCGGCAAAGACCTGCTGGACCGTTTCGAACCTTTACTGGACTTCAAACAGCTGAAATTCTGGGCACAAGTGCGAGAACCTCTTCCCCTCCAGACACACAGGTCTTCTGAGCAAGACTGTCAGGTCACAGAGGTCACGGCAACCCCAACAGAACCAGACTGTCAAGTCACAAAGGTCACGGGAACTCCTGCAGCCAGCCGTGAGAACACAGTCTCAGACCCAGAGCAAACTTCAAGTTCGCTACTCTGCACATTTCAGCTCACCATAGACTCTGATACCTACAGCCCCAAGGTCATGACTGACCTGCAGCTGAATGATATCACCACAACGAACACTATTCTAGCATTATGGGCAGACAACTCAGCCATTAGTCTCTCACTGTTCAATGCACTCAGGGAACACGCACCAGACCCGCCTTATGCCAGCAAGCGCACCCGTTTCCCTTTGAACTCACACCCCTCCTCTATGGTGTCCGCCAGAGGAATCTGCGCGCTGCGCTTGACATGGAATCATCGGTGCCTGACCCATTACTTCCTGGTCCTTCCGGACCCGCCCCACGATGTTTACATCGGAGCAGACATTTTGGTTCGCCTCCGGGCTCATGTGGACACGTTCAACGGAGTGGTATGGGCCCCATTGACTTTACAGCCACATGTTTCCATCAGCCATGACAACCTCATGTCAGGACAGATCATCCCTGAGGTCTACACCCTAGTCAACGAACAGGGAACGGTGGTACCAGCATACACCAAAGGGGTCGCTGTTCGGCTCAACATGCGATGTGGTCAAACCTTAAACCACACGCTGGGCTTCTTCCAACCCTCACCTGAATGTGTGGAACTCAGACTCACACTTGAAGCCACACCCCTCACTGAAGTGTCATCTCGTGTAGTCTACATCCTCTTCAACAACTGCACAGCAACTGACATCAACATTCCCAAGGCCTACCGGCTGGGATGGCTAGTGAGCCATGACTTTCACGACTTTGAACTTATACTACCCATCATTGGGCCCATTCCACCTGCACTGATACCCGAAGGGAGCACAGATAACACACTGTTCACCGCACCCTTCAAATTCATTGCCATCACGTCTGTCATGCCAATGACCAAAGACCAGGTGTGCCGAACGGAGCTGACTGAGGACAGTCACCTCGCGGTATACACAGTCTCCCACCAGCCTGTCGGTGAGACTGATGACCCTGCCACACCTCCCAAGACCAACCTGACTGATGACACACATACGGAGGAACCTTACCCAGGTTTTGAGTCTCAAGTGCAGCAAATTCTACGAGACGCTGACGCGCTCCAGAGCGAGACAGACCGTCAAAGACTCAAACAAGTCCTTTATAAGTTCAAAGAATCCTTTGCCAAAGACTCTTTAGACTGCGGTCTCACCAACCTCCACACGGTGCGCATCCCAACGCACCCTGATGCGCCTCCCACTTTTGTCAAGCAATACAAGATTCCCATCGCCTCACACGAACCAGTGCAGGAGATCATCGAATCCATGCTTGAAAAAGGTGTCATCCGTCCTTGCAACAGTACCTTTTCAAGCCCCTTGTGGCCTGTGCTGAAACCCAGCGGAGCCTGGAGACCCACGGTCGACTATCGGAAATTGAATCAACAGGTACCGTTGTCAAGATGGCCTATGACCCAACTAGAACAAGAAATACCCCGAATCAGGGGAGCCACAATCTTCTCTACACTTGATGTGGCCTCTGGATTCTGGACCATTCCGGTGCACCCAGAAGACCAACACAAGCTAGCATTCATATTCGGCAACCGACAATACACCTTCAACAGGTGTCCGTTCGGCTATGCCAACTCACCAGCTGAGTTCAACATCTTTCTGAACAAAGCCTGCCCAGACGCCAGAGTAAGAGGCAACCTGATCTATGTAGACGATGTTCTCATGAAGAGCACAACGGTGGCCGACCACCTGAATGAAATAGACTACGTTTTGAACCAACTGTCCGCAGCCGGTGCCAAGATCGCCCTCCACAAAGGACAGTGGTGCCGGACCAAGGTCAACTACGTGGGCCTGCTCATCGGATCCCAAGGCATTGAACCTCAATCAAACCGTATTCATGCCATCCAAAACATCAAGCCTCCTACAAACGTCTCTGAGCTGCGCAGTTTTCTAGGGGTATGCAATTACTCCCGACAGTTCATCGAAAACTACTCAGACATTGCTAGACCTCTAACAGCCCTGCTGAAGAAAGACTGTCCTTTCGTCTGGTCAGACGCTCAAGAATACGCCATGACGGCACTTAAAAGACATTTATGCACAGCTCCATGCCTTGCTTACCCCGATCCACAGAAGGAATTCTACCTGGAAGCCGGGTTTTCCGACCAATGTCTCAGTGCTGGCCTATATCAACGACATGACCAAGACAAAAAGGTGGTCGCATATGCCAGCAAAACGCTTCTCCCACCAGAGTGCAAGTTCTCTGACTGTGAAAAAGCTCTGTTCTGCACGGTGTGGGCCATTCAGCGATTCTCCAACTACATTGGGGCACAGAAAGTTATCATTGAGACTTGCCACCAGCCCGTAATGTTCCTCAACAGCCAACGCATCCGAGATGGCGTTGTCACTAATTCACGTATAGCCACGTGGTTAATGGCCCTCCAGGGACGCAATGTTGAGGCACGGTACGCACAAAATCACAAGTCTGCACTGGGCAATGGCCTGGCTGCATGCCAAAACTGCTCTGATAACACGCCTGCTGCTGCAGCGGATGCACAAGAACCCCAACAACAACAACTGACCTGTCACAGATACTTTGAACCGAATGCGTGCCAGGGCATGCCCACGGCCTACGTCGATGGGTGCTCCTACAACCACGACGGCGTCCTAAAGGCAGGTGCAGGAGTGCTGTGGGTGAACGATCAGCCGTGCCCACCACAACACTTCAAGTTAGGCCCCCAGTCATCGCAATATGCAGAGATAGCAGCTATTCTCATAGCCCTACAGATCGCATCAGCCAATGACATCAGAGAACTGCTCATCTGCTCAGACTCTAACTATGCCAGACTCAGTTTCGTGTGCCACCTTCCAAGCTGGAAACAGAATGGTTTCAAGACCGCTAACAACAAGCCAGTCAAACACCAACACCTGTTCCAGGAATGTGACAACATCACAAGAACACATGACCTGACAGTGTACTGGAAGAAGGTAAAAGCACACTCGAAGCTACCAGGTCTCGACAAAGACTTGAATGACCAAACAGACGCCCTCGCCAAGACGGGCGCACTACACGGCAACATGTGGGTACCCCCAAACCCTACATCCAGCCCCAACGTTGCAGTGCTAACCCGCAGCAAGCGACCGGCACCGGCTACAATGCCCGCCTCGCAGCCGCTATCGCTAACTCCGCAGATTTCCAACAACGACATCGCGGATATGCAAGCCTCTGACACTGCAATAAAGACAATTCTTGACCACCTCTCTGACCCCTCCTGCCACCCTATCACTGACTCTGAGCTCACTGATGACTCAAGCCTCAGACATCTACATAACTCCAGACACATGTTGCGTATACAGGACAACATTCTGTGGTTTGCGCCCGATGACAGCACAACGCCACGGCTTGTGGTGCCACGGTCGCAAAGGGGGGTCATGCTAATGTATGCCCACGACACACCATGTGCTGGACACCACGGCACCAGAGCCACGTATGACACACTGAAACAGGTGGCATATTGGCCCGGGATGCAACAAGATGTGGCAGAGTATGTCAGAGAATGCCTGGTTTGCTGCCAGTTCCAACCAGCAAACCCGAACCACAGAGCCCCACTGCAACGCAGAGGGATCACGTTCCCGTGGTCAGACCTACAAATCGACTGGGTGGGACCCCTGCCCAGGTCCGCAAGAGGCAACAAGTACTTCCTCACGGTGGTGTGCCAGTTTACCAAATGGGTAGAGTGCCTGCCAGCACCCAATGACACCGCCCAAACCACAGCATACCTCCTGATGAACCACATCTTCTCCCGGTTTGGATTGCCACTGAAAGTCAACTCAGACAGAGGCACCCATTTCACGGCCGAGATCATGCAACAGATCTGGAAATGCCTAGGGGTACGGGCTAGACTTCACATCAGCCACCATCCAATCTCGTCCGGCCAGGTCGAGAGATCGAACCGAACGGTGGTCGCCATGTTGAAAAAGTATGTGTCTGCTAACCAGAAAGACTGGGATATGAAACTCCCCCTCGTTCTGATGGCTCTCAGAGCTACCCCGCAGGAATCGACAAGGGTGTCCCCCTTCGAGCTCATGACTGGGCGGCAGATGACTCTGCCACTTCACATGCTGTACCAACCCGGAGACTCCAATCTTGTCACCGCGTACACAACATTCCAGTACCTCGAGGAGCTCCATAGACACTTAAAAGCAACCTTCGCGTTTGCCCAGCAACACCTGCAGAAAAGCGCTGAAGGTCAGAAAGCATATTACGACCGGAAAGCATCACACCAGGAACTGGATGTGGGCGACAAGGTCTTGTATTACAGCTTCAACCCACCACCTTTGACAGGCCCCCGGCGGCTGTCGAAGAAATTTCTGCCTCACTGGACGGGACCCCACGAGATTATGAACAAACTCTCCCCAGTAGCGTACCAAATCCAGTTAAACCGGGGATCCAGAGAACCAGTTCTCAAATGGGTCCACCGGAACCAGATTAAGAGACATGGGGCCACTAGCATAGAAAGACAGGGAGGGGCCAATGCAAGCTAAAACTCAACCGCCGTCACCGAAGCGAAAAGACTGTCCCATCCAACCCGGGACAAACCTTGCTGACCTGTTCCTTTTCTCTCTCCCCTGTTCCTCCCTACCTCTCTCACTCTCCTGCCTGTAATAGGATGCGGCTGTGGATCATCCTCCTGTGCCTCCTGTCAACCAGAGGCCAGCCGCCACCCGACCTCATCACACCAGGCCCCGCCTCGGGCATTGTATTGAGAGAACAACCGGGGCTCCTGATCACCAATTGCCGGACGCACACCCAGAAAGTGTACGTTCGACTCGACCCTCGCAACGTCTACAGAGCACACTACCCCAAAGCAGTAGCCCAGTACAGCTGGGCCGGTGCCCGATGGACAGAAGACTCTCTCCTCCATGCCGAGGCCGATGTCAAGCACATGCTCAACCAACTGGAAAAGATGACAGTCACCCAAGCGGAGTTAGGCGGACACAACCGCCGCTCCAAACGGTTCCTGGGAGCGTTGCTCGGAGCCGCCGCCGCCGTTGGAACTCTGTTTAACATGGGCATGTCCAGTGTCAACGCAGTAAACATAGCCACGATAAGACGGCATGTGGCTGAAATTCAGACGGAACTCCCACAGCTAAAAGAGCAACTCACCACACAGAGTGCAGCTTTACAAACCGTCGGCCAGACATTAAGAGGAACGGTGGTAATTCTGAACACCCACAGTGTCCTGTTGAACCAGACCGTGAACTCCATGAAACAGCTGTTTACAGTCTTCCAGAATGACTTTGCTCAAACGCAGCTGGTAACAGCCTTAATGACTGACATGCTACGGGAAATAAGCTCCTCCATCGACAGCTTAGCCATGGGTAGAATACCACCATACCTCATACCCTTAAGCCTGGTGCAAAGTGTGCTGGCGTCTGCTATCAACACACCCGCCGACCCTCTGCAGGTACACCTGGCCTACTCTCTGGGTAGCGCCATTCCCCTTTATGTGGACCCCGAACAGAAGGAGATGGGTTTCCTTCTTAACTTACCCATCATCGAGTCGAGCCGAATCTACCGACTCAAAGACATTGTCAATGTGGGCTTTTGGAAGGGTAACACACACCTTAAGGTGCGCACTCCTGAGGTGGTCGCCTACCACGACAGCGATACACAGCTGTACTTAGCCCCAAACCTGCACATGTGTACCCTGACTAAAGACATTCACTACCTCTGCCCTAGCAAGCCCTTCCTCAGAGACAACACCGAAGGAATCTGCGGACTACAACCGATGATCAGCAACACCCGCTGCCCTACCGATGCCACGCCTCGTACCCAAGTCACCGAGACGCAGGCAGAGATCGTAGGTGACAGGTGGCTCGTCAACACTCCGGTGCGTACCGCTATGCTGATCTATGACCAGCATGACACCGCCACCCGCCTCAACTTGCTGGACCAGAGCATGTGGATCCAAGTACCACGAGGGGCCATCCTCCACCTGGACGATTTGGCTTTGTACTATCTCCCAAGTGAAGAGTATCAGTCAGAGCTAGAAATCCCAGCCTTTTTCAAGGACCACAACTTCACCCTAGCTCCAGAACTAGAACGGTGGATTGAAAAAGGGGGGCCTCAGCTCATTGACATTGTTCCCCTCGACACAGCCCTCCAAGCATTGTCTCGATTGCCTATCCTGAATACCTCACCTGTTGTCCAAACCTGGACCGCCGCTGACACTGCGCTATGTATCTCCATGATCATCGGCAATACCCTAACCCTGGGCATAGCCTTTCTCCTGTACAGGAAGTTCAACGAGATGAAAACCTCTACAGCCAAACTCACGACAGCCGTGTCTGGAGGTCTCCGATGGAAACCCCGGAGGGAGGGTACCATGCCAGAAGCAGATGCGAACCTCATCGAGCTGGCTCCTCAGCCATAACGAACAGCTACTCTCCAACCGTCCCGATTCACCTGCCATCCGATCACTGTGATGAGGGGTTGTCCGATAATGTCCATCGGACATCATCCGACAAAAAGGGGGACTGTAACAGCATTGGCAGCTGGCAGGAAGTCTAAATCTTGGACTCATCATCATTATCTCATGACTCTCCTAATCAAATCAGACATAGACAATGGGGTGTGTGTGTGTAAGAGATATCGAAGTTAATGAACAACCACGATGTCCGCCAGATTGTCTGAGTCTAAAGAATGGACCATCGAATTGTTCCGCCTAAAGGCATTCACATGACTTTACTCCACACACACACACACGCGGTTGACCACGTGAAGTTCGAACACGCAAACCCACATACACGGAGAGCGCTGAAAGAAGACAATTCTTGCACAACACGTGTTACTTAAAACATGGGACTTAAAGAACTGTTTTAATAATGTTCAAATATATATAATCCGTTGATTTCATGTCTTTATACAATGTATTAGAATAACTAGGATGTCTACTGTTGCCAATCAAAACCTGTATGCCAGTAACTGTGATAATCTTGTATATCTGGACACGCAAATCACAGAATGACCGTTCTTAGTATCTCTGTTATCGCGAAATTATGACTAGGCCAAATTTGGTTCAAAAATCAGATTTTGATGCATAATTTCAGAAATACCAGCTTTCTAAAGAAAAAGAGGCTTTAGAATTTCCACCCTATTGATTAACTCAGAGGAGGGGGGTTCAGAGAACAATGGAACACTCGCGCCTTCTCAAGAAGATCTCTCCACGTACGTGATTGGATCTTTCCATAAGTCGGGCTCGGCCAGTCCATCTATAAATGCAGAAGTTATCATTAACTCCTTGCGCTCTGCCACTACGAGGAGAAGACGACCCTGGCCTTCGGCCCCTCCCCTTGAGAGAAGGACCCCTTTGGCCCCAAGCCAAAAGAGAGAGACGGACCTGCAACTTCTGGAGCGACTTTCCTGAACTTCACAGAAATTCTCCGGACTCACCTCCTTAGCGAACTTCCACGACGATTCGAACTCAGACACGTACACGAGAGAGCCTAATGCAAGTATTATATTTCACCTTTAACTGCTTGTACGAGGTTGTCTTAATTAATCCTGATTCACAAAATCATAAATGTCTGAAGGGTTTTGGTGAAGTGATTGAACTGTCTGTCTGTCTCTCTCTCTCTCTCTCTCTCTCTCTCTCTCTCTCTCTCTCTCTCTCTCTCTCTCTCTCTCTCTCTCTCTCTCCATCTCATCTCTCTCTCCCTCGTGGATTCTCTCTGTCCATCATTCTTTTCCCTTTGATTTTATTCGTTACGTTTGATTGTTCCTTGTTTGTACCATATCGTTTTGTTTCTCCTATATATATGCATATTTACCCCCGTGTGATTCGTAGCTTTGTATTCTATAGTGTTTTATTAAAACTCAATAATTGCATTAAACTGAATCCTTATTGTTTTGCTCACAAATCTCGAAGTCACTGAAGCGTAAGATCTAAGCTACCCATTTAAGCTTGATTTTCATGTATTACTACTTCAGTAATACAAATTGTGCAAACATAAGAGATATTATTTGTCCTGATCAAACAGATCAATGTTTCTTAAGGTTTGTAAGATTGATAATTGATGAAGAAATCAATTTGGATAAAGGTTACTTTTAAATGATTAAAGGTTCCGTTATACGTTAATTTTTCTGTACAACAAGCTAATAATATTCATAAACTCATGAATATTCATACCATTTGAATTAATTATTCCCCAGAACTTATTGTTGTTACAATATAATAAACCTATACAAAGGTCATACAAATAAGCTTTAAAATCAATACACAAAGCTATAAAAATTACTACATTACTCAATTCTCTATATATCAACTAAACCAACTTCATAACATTTACGTGCATTGACGTAGTGAATATTTTCTTTAAGTTGTACTCTTTTATAGACAGCTCTTTTCTTCTTGCTGTGTAAATTTGTTTAAACTCTTAATATTTTTCAATCATGTAATATTCTGTAGAAGAGAGAAATCAATCTCACTGTTTCTCTTGCGAGAAGTGAATCTCAGTTTCACTGATCCACAGCATGTGATTGGCTGGTCACTGCTGATGTCACAGCTAAACTCCTAAACTCAGTATCAAAGAATGAGTTGACAGAGAAAGCGGATGATCAGCATCATGGGACCAACAAAGCCTGAATAGATTGGTTTGGTTTTGTCAACTCTAAACTAATCCTGTAACCCTGCGTTTGTTAAACTACCATCATGGTACAGGCCGCCGGTCTGGTCACCGGTCACCGTTCTACCCATTATGTTAAGTTGTGTGTTTGCCTGCCTTTATTGTGAATTAAAATACGCCTGAATCTGCATCTCCTGTGTCCTCTGCCTGTTCCTGAGCACAAACCCGTAACAATATTTGTCTTTGCAGTCTACACTTTATAATTAATAACAAATGTCCACAATTACAGTTCCCTTTGCATTGTTACACCACTATAAATGAAGCAATAATTCATTTTCATGAGCTGATTATTTTTTTTCTATGAATTTGCAAACAGATTGCAACATCGGTATAAGTGTTTGTTCAGTAGACTTTTCTGTCTTGCTTCATATTAAGCGTCTTTAATTACTATGCAATCACATTTAAATAATTTGAAACAATGCACTTATTGTTTACATGCATATTTTTACATTGAAAAAAGTACTGTATTTATTCAGGTACATAAATACCTGCATGTAATTTGTTGAACCTTCTTACACCTTAACCCACCCGTAAACCTACCCATACCACCAAACCCATCCTAACCTTACTCATATCTTACTTCATTAGCAGTGCAAGGGTTTTGCAATCCATCTTAAGTACATTGTAGTACAACACAATACATTAGAACATCATGTACACAGTACATTATATACAACACAATAAGTACTTTGTTGTCATACCTGGGTAGTATAAATCACAGGAAGATGAAATCAGGGTAAAAAAAAGCTTTAATATTCCACACAGGTATTCCAAATAATGCAGGTAAGCAAACTCAATCCTTATGCATTGACTTGACCAGACAAATGAGAACTGAAAAGACTGCTACTTAAATACAAGGTAAAAAAAAGGGCAATTAACAACAAACACCATGATTCATAACTTAATGTCTGTGACATAATGGAAGGTGGAAGGCGGGCAAAACTATATCAGGTGCCGCAGCATGTGGCAGCCCAGACACACGTCTTGTCATCGCCATAACGGAGAGTGCGATCGACGGTGGGAGAACCTCTGAGACCCTCCAGATTTGATACCAACACAGAGATGCCAGCTGCTTGCACCGACATTAGCGGTGTGTCTGCCCAACTGGAAGCCAGCCTTGAACACCTAGCTTCGATGCAACGTTCATGACGGCTGAAAACTCTGGCAGATTCTGGCATGGCGTCCATGATGGCTGGAGACTCTGGCGTCGTGGCCATGAGGGCTGGGCACTCTGGCGTGGCGGACATGTTGTGAAGAGGCTTTGGTGTGGTCTCATCACGCCGGAGACGGGTTTATTGAGGATGACATATCAATGAAACAATTATTAAATTGTAATATTCGAAAGATTGGAGTCATCACCTCGGAGACAAGTTTATTGAGGATGACGTGTCAATTAAACAATTATAAAATAGGAATATTTGAAAGAGCGGAATCATCACGCCAGAGACGGGTTTATTGAGGATGCCGTGTCGATGAGGCAATTTCAGGGGGAGTCTAATTGTAGTCTAAGAGTAATGGGAAACAGGTGGCATTAATCAGAACATAATGAGTCCGGGCAAAGGTTTATGGGAAATATACCTCATCATAGAATGGCAGAGAACTAGGGAGGAGTGCCCTCTAGGGAAATCAAGGGCACTTTAGCTGGTGAATGTAACAGTAGTCAAAGATGTGCGGCGGATTTATAGTTAAACAGTAATGTATATCTATTTGGGGAAATTAAATTCTGTCAAAGTACAAATATCTGATACAAAAAGAGAATTCATTTAGAAATCCATTTTTGTAAAAAAAAAGTAATATAAAATATAAATGATACACAGTATCATGATAAAATGAAGCAGATATATCTGAATATAGATACATTTCTAAATAAACAGATGTGCACATACCTACACTATGATGTCCTGTCACAGGATTCTGTACTGCCTGCACCAACTATATAAAACGTATTGTATTGCGGTATTTCTAATTTCATTGAATCCTTATGATAATTCACGTGATGTCTGCCTTTTCCTGAGTTAAGATTTTCTTTAGACTGTCTCCGCATCTTTTATATGGAATGGTTCTCCTGAAAAACACAATCAACACACATCCGGTCAAGATTTCACTAGTGTTTGTTTCAGTACACAGAAGTACAAGATGAAGAGCGGATTGGTTGTTTACCTGCAGAGCTTTCATCAGATTCACCAGATTTACTGACTCTGATCAAGCAGACTGCCACGATCACAGCCAGCATGAAGACAGCAACAACTACAGGTAAGCAACCATACCTGAGGATTGGTTCAATATTTAGTTATAAATGAAACATATACCATAAATTCAGTTTTCACCAAGCAAAGAGGCTAAACAAGAGAAGATAAACTCACAAGGTTATCGATGGCAGTTGTCCTAGAGGGAAAAGAGGGGGAAAGCAATTAGCATATTTTCATACATTTTATATATGCATGGGTTTATTGAGGGGTATCTGAGGGTACGTTTACACCACAGCAATGTACTAAACATGGAAACGTTTTCCTTCACATTTTTTTTTAAGTTTCTCATACAGACAGTTACGTTGTCAAAACGATCCATGTTCACATGAATCCACAAAAAGGACTAAAGACACTGTATTCTGCTGCTCGGCCATTAGTTGGCGATAGACTGAAAACAACGTTTTTTGTAGTTTACACAGAGACGATATCGTTAATGGTAAAACTTGCCGTTTTAAACCCCGTTTTCAAAAGTACTTTGTGTTTCAAAGTAGGGTGTGGAAACGGCCAGGCGGAAGTGGATCTCTTTGCATCGAGAATTTCAAGAGATGTTACAAAAACATAAATTAGTGACGCTGCAGTAATATATGAAACATTTAGGAAATTAAGTACAATTCTCACCCATGCACTGTGTGTCTGCGAACTGCGTGCAGTTGGAAACAGTTATCTGTCCAATATCTGTCGGTTGAGAAAAATAATTGTATTCTCAGAGAAGTGCTGGAATGAACAGTCCAGTCTGGTAGGCAAAAGCATATATATACCAGTAGGCCTATAAACTCTAAGTCATGAAAACAGTTTAGTTTAGATTATTTTACATTATTGATTTATAAAGCACATTTCAAAACAACAGAGGTTGTAACCAAAGTGCTGTACAGGAAAATTTAAACAGAATTAACACACTGGATCTAAACCTTTAGGACAAATGAAAAAATGTACACCCTCAATTAAAACATGAATAAAAATACATTTTTAAAGAGGATTTAAAAGTAGAAACAGAAGGAGAAGATCTAATATTAAGAGGGAGACTGTTCCAGAGTTGAGAAGAAAGCCCGGTCGCATTTAGTCTTATAACGTGAGCGAGGAACAGAAAGAAGAAGTTGATTAGATGAGCGTAAGGATCTTGAGGCATTGTATGCGACCAGAAGATCACTGATATACTGAGGTGCGAGTCCATGCAAGGCTTTAAAAACAAAAAGCTAATTTTTAAATCAATCCGGGACCTAACCGGCAGCCAAACAGTAATGAAACCATTTCATACCTTCACATCTGCTGCATTTATTGCAAGACACACCAGTGTGGCCTCCATTTTCTCCGGAGCAGTTCATGGCAACATACCAACCTGTAGATTTGCATTGTATGATTATTTATTGATTAGCATTGGTCACCTCAGCATATTCAGATGTATTATTATTTAGTCAGTGGAGCTCACCTTCTGGGCAGTTATGGCAGCACAGCGAATCTGGAAGTTGGAAATGGTTCTCTGGGCATGTGTTGACACATAGAGTACTGAGCGCCCCTACAAATATTGCCTGAAGATATGAGAATAATGTTTCAATAACTCACATTACATATCGTCCCCTTGGAATTATAAGGTTCTATCTGATATTTTTGTCAAAATTGAGTTATTCACATATTCTTATTCTGTGACAACTTATTTACATTATGTGATGTTGTGATCTATGCAGTCGAATGGAAAGGGAAAAAAACGTTGAAGCTCAATATCTCAAAACTGGTCAGAATGCAGATAGAACCTTATCATTCCAAGGTGGCGATTTGTCTAAACCAGGGATTAGAAACAGTTCAAGACAAGAAAATGTAAACCAAAAACTATTTTTGAAGAATGTAGAAAACATGAACAAAACCCCTTACCAAGAGTTCCAGAGTGAAAAGATTATATTTACATGCTTGGTAATGTTTCATACAGTTTAAACCAACAACCAAAGACTTTTTCACAGTAGTTAAAGTGGTTCGGACAAGAAACACTTACCAAAACTCGTTTGCTGTCTGTTTGGTTCATTGTGGGTTGTAGGCTGAAACAAGTGTTCCTTACCAATGTCTTCTGACAGTCCTTTATGCTCGACTCTCTGCCTTTAACCTGCCAGAAACAATAGAGACAGAGCGACACGCGTCATAATCTGAAGACCACGCCCACCGGGGGGGGGAAACAATCGAATGCTCTCCATTGACTTTGCATTGCGTGAGGCTGCATCCTTGTCATTTCGGACTTATTACAAAAAACTGAACAATGTATTAAAGCTGATATGTGACAAAGGGAACGGCAAACAAGCTAAACAAAACCCAGAAGCAAAAACCCAGACGTTTTTATAAGCTGTTGACCCAAAAAACGAGCGTTTAAGGACAAAAAAGTGTATTCAGGCCATTGAGACAGAGCGCTACAGGTCATTTTACACTGATAACTACGGCGACTAGAGGGGAATGTAATCAACGACAGGAAATATCATATATAAAACGGACATTTGGATATTTGACTTAACAGTGACAAAATGTTTACTGCACACATACACATACTGAGACATACTGAGTGTCAGGATCCCAAAATTTACCCATTCATCCTGCTGAAGCGTCACTTCGTATTGCCTGTATCCACTTTTATCTTCTTGTTTTTTTTGGGTCGACAGCTTATAAAAACGTATTTCTGTGATTTTTAGCTTGTTTGCTGTACACCTTGTCACATATCAGCTTTTAGACATTGTTCTGTTTTTTGTTATAAGTCCGAAATGACAATGAGGCAGCCTCCCGCAATGCAAAGTCAATGGAGAGCGTTGGATTGTTTTCCCCCCGGTGTGGGCGTGGCCTAAATGCGCTCTGTCTCTATGACACATTTAAGGCGTGGCCTCTTGGAGATCCAATACATCTCAGATTGTGTGTGCGCTCATCCGAAGTGCGCAAACCCGCATCTCAGTCAGATAGCGCGGACAAATTCACACAAAAATTGTCATCATTACCGTCTTGAGTATCCTAGCAAACTAATATTCCTGCTGTCTGTGTTTTTAATGTTAATCAAACAACAAAAGACAAGGAAATCACTCACTGCTCTAGCTTGTGTAACTTTAATAACAATCTTTAATTTAGTCATATATGAAATGCTATTTTATATTTGATTACTGATATTCAATTTCTGTACCTGAGAACTAATGTTAGACCTACCAGAAAAACCTGAAAAGCACAGTCCTCACAGTTTATAAGTATCTTTGCTCTGATTCTATTTATGTGTGCTGTTGCATAGTTAGATTATTTGATTTTATTTTCTTTAATATTATACCAACTGAACCATGAGTAATCTAAACAGTTACACCCCTAGTAAATATATGTCCATAATAAATATGTTGTATTACAGGCCCCCAATAATTATTCTAGAAATAAGTTCATTCAACGAAGGTAACCTCTTTTGCTACATATTTTTGATGGTTCGAATGCATACTCCTACATGTTTTACCATTTATGAACTATCATTTATGTGCCCTATACCAGGGCTCGACATTAACGCTTGTCCGCTTGTCCGGGACAAGTGGATTTTTTGAAGGGGCAAGTGAAAAATCATTTTACTTGCCCGACGGACAAGTATCCTGGTTAAAACGTCAAAACAACGCAACAAAACACTAACAAGAGTGTTGTTTTCCTGAATACCATCACGACTGAATATGAGGCTGATTTCATTCACCAGCTCCATAAACAATTAATTAACTAACATTAAGTCACTTACATTTAAGATGCAATATGGACTGTTTTTGTTCTATTTCAGCAGCGAAAATAGTTCCAAACAATATCACAACAAAAACGTAACGCATCTCACAGCAACAGCGTGTTACTGAATAATTCAGTGTTTTCATTGAATCGGTTGAATAAAAGATTCAATTCGTAAACGACTGCCTCATTCTTGAATGAATCATCCATTTGAATGAATCGTTTGAATGAATCGACTCAATGACTCACTCATTAAGACGGTCACCTGCTGCCACCTACTGGTGGTTTAGGTTCATTTTTCCAACATTTCTTATTTAAAATAATCTCATAACATTATTTAATGCAGTTGTAATTTGTCAGTGTAAATAATTTAATTTGATTGGTAACAGCCTATAGTGTCTTATTCTAATTTAATTTATAGATCAAATTTAAGAATATACTGTAAAATGAAAGCTGAAGCATAGCCTATATTTAAAAAGATTAAGGAAAAAGGCCCTTTATAAAAAGGTAAAAATATCACAAATATGCAGATTTAAATAGGTCAAAGCTGATTGAACACTGGTGAGAATATTGCTTCAGAACAGATTATATTTACAACACACAAAAAGAAAAATCCGGACAAGCAAATTTTATACTCGGAAAAGTGAATGACAGATTTACTTGTCCGAAGGACAAGCATGTGAACAGGCTTAATGTCGAGCCCTGGCCTATACCATCACCATTCATATCCATGCAACTAATAAATAAATTACTACTAAAGTACAAAATTGTTTACCAAAAAAATAAAATAAATTCTTCATGGATCTAGTCACTTAATTTTTCTCTCAAAATGCACAAGATTTATGCATTTAAATTTAAAATTAATACAATTTTCTTTTGGGGAACACGCCCCGGGACCCCCTAACCTAGAGAGACCAATGTCTACACAGCACAGCCTCACAAAATCCTGTGGGAAACACAAATAATATATTTATAATGTAATATAAATATGAATAAACACTGCTACAGCTTCTTGCTGAGCTCAAAAGCCTTTCTACTGTTGTCAATTATGTTGGTCCATCTTGTTTAAAACTATATACAACTATTATGGAAAAAAATATTGCTTGCATTGCATTTACCACTGCCCATGTGCTTCTACTACTGTTGAGTTATTTGTTATTTCATATCACATTTGAAGTTGCTAATTTTTAATTCCTTTTCACGCAGAATAATAGTTTTGTTATCAATAATATACAGTATTATTACCTCCAGTTTAGGGCTATTTTTTTACTGGTTCACTGTTTACATGTCTGTTCTGCCCTTGGGGAATTGTCCTTGTTATGGTATGGCAGGCTGACCTTTAGCGGTCAAGTATGGTATTGCAGGCTGAATCAGGAAGTTAGTTTAAAGGTCCCATGGCATGGCATTTTTCTATTATTTTATAGTGTTTTCTGAGGTGTACTTATATTATTAGTATGATTTTTACATCATAAAATGTCATAATTTAGAAATAAAAGGCATTTTTTCTATACTGCTGTTTGCCCTGTGGCTGAATGCCCTGCTTCAAGAGGCGTGTCTGCTGTGAGACTTCAGTAAAAACGCCCACTGTTGTGATTGGCTGACATCTTTGCATTTTAAATGAGCGGAGGGGGCGTGGTTTAACGAGGCACGAGCAGGCACGAGTCTGCAGAGAGACGGATGGACCTGTGTTCACTTCTCATCAGTTCTCTCAGCATGTCTCAGTTCAGGATGAACTGTTGTAGTTACTAGCACATACTTCAGGTTATTAGTTTATTTCTAGTCGGAGGGGCTGTCACTCATGTCATAAAGTTAGTAACTTTTAAAATTATGGATAATGGTAAATTATGGATCAGCGCTGACTCGAGACGCGAACCGTTTAGAACGATTCAGTCCGATTTGGTGAACTGGTTCGGTTCACTAAAAAGAACCGATTCAAAAGAATGATTCGTTCGCGAACTGGACATCACGGAGACGAAGCGATTGCTAACAAAGTTATTTATAGTAACTACTGAGTTATGAGAGCGCTGTCAGTCAGCGCGAGTTTATTGTGTTTGTATCTGAGAGTTCTGAATAAACACGAGTCCCAGTCACACCGAGTCCTCTTCATCATTATTCTACAAACTTTGTAACACATGCAATGTACCATTACAGCGAGATGAACGAGTTAGTAAGTGTTGAGTATAGCATTATTTCTAGATATGTTCCAATCATATGAATAGCGTCATTGACGCGCATTGAGTAACGTTACACAGCGCAAACAAAGACACAACAGCTGTAATCGAATGTAATCCAGTTTATTGTGGGGAAAGCTGGCTAGTCTAGCCGGAGACCCTCACGCTTACCCTCCTTCTGCTTAATCTCACGCCGCGTTTGGTGCCTCCGCTGTGGGCCAGATGCAGTACTGGGGGTCGGGGATGTTGGAGGCCGAGCTTCGGCGTGTGTGAAGTTTATCTCTTAAGATGTGACTGCTGATGTTAAACAGAAAAGACTGTATGCACATTTTAGAACAGATAGACGCGACAAGGACGTACAAAAACACTGACTCACAAGATAGAAAACACTGTTCTGTCGGGAGAGAGAGAAGCCGCTGCGTGTCCACAAATAATAAATAATAAGCTACACATAAGAAATCAATGATCACAGATCAGAAGGAACTGAAGAAAGACTTCTGTTTTCATTTGTACATCCAAACACTGAGAAACTGCCAGTGTTCACTCGTTCACAAGTAACGTTAATGATCTCGAGTGTTTGCATGGGCGTGCCAGATTCTCTGGGCGGAGGAAAGGGAGGTAACCGTTCCTGCTTGGACGTCAAACCAGGAGACTTCAGGATTGGCTCGTCTGGCCTGTCATTTTCTCAAAGGCAGAGAAAGACAGCCAGAACTCGGTTTTACACCGATCAACATTTCTATCCACTTGGGGACAATATTCAGGCTAGGGGAACTCATATTAATGTTGAAATACCTCATAAAATGAAAATTTCATGCCATGGGACCTTTAAGAGTAAAAGCACATGGTGAAGATCGTTCCAGCTGCAATAATCCTCTATGTTTCGATTTCTCCTTAGCAAGAACTGCCTGTAAGTGGTTTATATTTTCTATGTGTTACAGTATTTCGAACAATAGATTTGTGCCGAAATTATGTGGATTTAAAACCATATTATAAATTACAATACACAAATTACAATTACATTAAATGTCTTTAAATGTGCCACCCCTCTCTGAGTCTGTGCCCCAGCCAGGCCCCCCTCGAAAAATTGTCTAGACCCGCCCCTGCAGAGCATCTCCAAAACTGCAGCTCTTGTGGGGTGTTCCCGGTCTGCAGTGGTCAGTATCAAAAGTGTTCAAACAGACGAGCTACTGCAGCTCAAATTGCTCAAGAATTTAATGCTGGTTCTGATAGAAAAGTGTCAAAATACACAGTGCATCACAGTTTGTTGCGTATGGGGGGGCTGCATAGCCGCAGACCAGTCAGGGTGCCCATGCTGACTGTAAAAAAGGCCCCCTTGTGGCCGCTAAGCATCAGACACTTTACTGTGACTCTCTCTCTCCCTCCTACTAGAAGACGCCTCGCTTCACCTGGACTATTAGCCAATCACAAGTGACTCAGGATCGCTGCACGCTGGTAGCATTCTGTCCGAGACTTTGCCAGTAGTTTACACTAACCGCACAGACTTGCAACCCGCCTTGATACAACTGCTTTATTCTGTGTGCGTCTTTACAAAACCACTCCTCACTGTACATATTCAGCCATGCAGTTGTCCATTCAATAAATACTTCCAATGAAGAAAATCTTGCGTGATTTTGACCGATCACCCGCTGTGAGCTCTACTTAACGATCCTCACACTCTCTGAATCAAAGAAGCCAGTCCTCTTCTACAAAAGTGGTCCTTCGAGCCGGATCCAGAGCCTGCAGCGGAGCAAGATGTCTACCACCTCGGATAAAGAGTCTAGTGCTCGATGCAGGAGGCAGCGGTCCCTCCCTAACTACTTGCAAGATTATGACTTATCTGATCTCCCGACCAGATCTCAAACCAAGAAGCCTTCTGAGTCACTGTCCAGAGAGCGGCTAGACGAAGAGGACCACAGTAGATCTGATTCACGCTCTGCAACCCCAGAAGGTCAGCTGCACCACAGCCCAGTGCGATGGTCAGTCACTGATAAAGGGGAATCTTCTGCAGATGAGTGGAGAAGGGAGTGCCGCCTACTAGAGCGAGAAAGGGAAGATCTTCTGGCATCAATGAAGGAATTAAAATTACAGAACGAACAGCTCAAAGCCAGAGCGGAGCCCAGCAAGTCCCGTTCAGAGCTACGTACTGTAGCTGCCAGAGATAGACTTTGCCGAGAAGGGCTGGATTATGGAGGTGCTTCAACCCAGTATAAATCAGTCTACTTCCGGGACAGGGAGACACCACCACAACGGTCCTCTGACAGGCGTCATGGCCACAGTAGAGAGACAAAGGACTACAGGGAATCAACCAGGTATGACTCTCCCTCACCTAAGCGCTCTCCCGATCCAATACGCACCAAGCACCAGGCCTCGCGACGAAGCGATGAGTCCAGAGAAGGGCGCTACAGTTCTCATTATAATTATGAGCAGTGCAGCCACCGCCGCTCACCTGAGCACTACGCCAGCTACAGAGACTCTTGTTATTCCTCCAGAGAATACAGAGAACCATCATGCCGAGGTGACTACTCTCCTGCACGGCGTTACAGCTACTCTCCAGACCAGCGTGAGAGACGTAGACCCCCTTCACCTCGGCACGAGCCCAGACGCCGACGCTCAGTGACTCCCCCTGGTGGACAGGAAAGAACATACAGAGGGCCCACTCCTACAATCCCAAACTTCAACCGTCCTAACCCAAGAGACTTTGCAAGACTCCGTATTGCCCTAGACAATCTCCTTCCAAGGGATGCCACTGAACGTTTCAAGTTCCAGATATTAGTGGATCATCTGAAGCTGGAGGAAGCATTGTTGGTGGCAGATTCCTATAGCAATTCAGACTACCCCTTCACTGACACTATGGCAGCTTTAAACCAGCAGTACGGGCAACCACACCAACTCGCCCTTCAGCGTATTGCTGAATTGATGGACGGCCCCAACATTCAGAGTGGAGACATCAAGTCATTTAGGTTGTTCGCCCTGAACGTCAGATCACTGGTGAGCATGTTGGAGCAGCTCGGTTTAAAGGGGCAAGTTGAGCTGGACTGTGGTTCTCATGTCACCCGTCTACTGGGCAAGCTACCGCACGACCTGAGGTCCAGTTTCAGGCGCTACATCCACCCGCTCCGTATTCCTATCCCCACTCTTCTGGACCTGGCAGATTGTTTGGAATACGAGCTCCAGATCCAGGAGGATATAGCACAGTATCGCTTGAGAAAGGACACTGGATCTAAGCCCAAAGATATCAGGAGTACTGTCAAGTCGTCACCTAAGGCCTCAGTCCTCATGCTGGGGGCTGAACCCAAATCGATTAGGGAGTCGGCCAAATTCACCCCTCCAACCATTCTAGATGCAAAGAAGTTCTGCCCATTCTGTGAGAACTACAAGCACACTCTGAATAATTGCGCAAATTTCAAACTGCTCAGCGCCACCCAGAAACGTAACTGGATTCAGGACAACAACCGATGTTGGCGATGCGGCCGAGAACACAGATCAGCTGAATGTGATCTGAAGATGTGTTGTAAAACATGCAACAGCAGACACCTGCTTGCTCTGCACGATGTCAGCGAGAGAAGGCCTGACCAGGTGAAGTCTAGTGAAAGCAAACCTTTGTCCATACCAAGTGCAGACCAAGTGTTATACATTGGCAAGCCACCGCAGGGCCATCGTGTGCTTCTCAAGGTCAGTAAAGTTATCCTCCGCCATGGTGACCAAACTCTAGAGACATACGCTGTGCTAGACGACGGCTCCGAGCGCACCCTGCTCCTCCAACCGGCTGTCCAACAACTGGGACTTGAAGGCCAGCCCGAGGACTTGCCCCTGCGTACAGTTAGGCAGGAGCTGCAGACGCTTCATGGGGCGGCTGTTTCATTTAGCATTTCTCCAGCCTGTTCTCCAGCCATGGTATACAACATCCAAGGAGCCTTTACCGCACCCAAGCTCGGGCTAGGCCAGCACACGTATCCCTTCAAAGCACTGCAGAGTAAATACAGACATTTGAAGAAACTTTCTATCCCTTCATTCAAGGACATTGTCCCACTACTGCTCATTGGCTCAGACCACCCTCATTTGGTGACTCCAGTTGAGCCAGTCATCTTTGGTCCCCCTGGTGCACCGGTTGCTGTCCGCACCCGTCTCGGATGGACGCTGCAAGGTCCAACCAATAATCTAAAGCAGTACCTAATCGAACAACGCTGTCTTTTCACCACCTTTGGGGCACCTCCGGCTGACATCTACCAGCATGTTGAGAGGCTGTGGCAGCTGGACGTCCTTCCATGGCGCAGCGAAAAGGCCAGTACGAGGTCACGGCAGGACAAGGAGGCCCTTGAATGCTTGGATAAACAGACGGTGCGAGTACAGGTTAATGGTGTCCACCGCTATGCTACTCCTCTCCTCCGCGTGAAGAACTTTCCCCAGCTCTGCGCACCAAAGGAGGCAGTACTTCCTCAGCTTCGGAACACGGAAAGGCGGCTGGCGAAGAACCCTGAGATGGCCCAAGTTTATAACGCAGAGATCCAGAGACTTGAACAGGCTGGTTATGTGGCAAAACTACCCCCTGGCACAGAGAACACCTCAAGCAGCTGGTACATCCCTCACCACATTGTCGAGCACGATGGTAAGCACAGAGTGGTTTTTAATTGCTCTTTCCAGTACAGCGCCGCTGACTTGAACAAACTCCTGCTCCCTGGTCCTACCCTAGGTCCACCACTCCTTTCAGTTCTCCTGCGATTCAGAGAACATTGTGTGGCCTTCAGCAGTGACATACGGGGGATGTTTCACCAGGTCAGGCTCCTTCCAGAGGATGAGCCTCTCCTCCGCTTCCTCTGGAGGGAGCTCAAGCGTGATGAACAACCTACAGTCTACCAGTGGAAGGTGCTTCCCTTCGGCACTACCTGTAGCCCCTGCTGTGCTACATATGCCCTACAGAAACACGTCACCGACCATACTCAGCCAGCTGATGCAGTGAGAGACTCTGTGTTAAGACATTTCTACGTGGATAACTGTCTACAAAGCGTGCCTACAGTTGAAGATGCCAAGCCCATCATTGACAAGCTGCAGACTCTCCTTGCCGAGGGAGGCTTTGAGCTACGCCAGTGGGCCAGTACACATCCAGACACCATCCGTCACCTCCCTGCTGAGGCAAGATCAGCTAGTGCTGAAAAGTGGATCGCCCAAGGTCACCCAGGCCAAGAAGAATAAGCCCTGGGCCTGCAGTGGGACTGTCGAGAGGACACTCTGTCCTTCAAGTGTCGAGAGGCTTTAGCCACTGAAGAAGTCGTCACTATGCGCTCCATCTATAAAGTGGTGGCAAGCCAATATGACCCCCTTGGCTTTCTAGTACCTTACACCACCAGAGCCAAAGTTGTCATCCAACACCTGTGGGACAAAAAGCGTGACTGGGACGACCCTGCTCTGCCAGATCACCTGCTAGCTGCATGGAGAGAGTGGGAGGACGAGTTACCTCATCTACAGAGCATAGCACTTCCGAGGTGTTACACTGGCCATGAGTTGGACTCTCCCACCTGTGAACGTGAGATCCACGTGTTCTGTGATGCCTCAGAGCGAGCCTATGGCTCTGTGGCATACCTCCGAACCGAGAATCCTCATGGAGTCGTCCAAGTAGCTTTCGTCACTGCAAGATCCAGAGTTGCTCCAAAAAGGCAGCAGTCAATCCCACGCCTGGAGTTATGCGCTGCTCTGACCGGAGCACAAATGGCTCAGATCCTCAAATCTGAACTCACACTGCACATCAAGCGGGTGGTGCTCTGGTCGGACTCTACCACCGTGCTCCAGTGGCTGCAGTCGGAGTCATGCCGATTCAAAGTGTTTGTTGGTACACGCGTGGCAGAGATCCAGGATCTCACTGAGGGCGATACATGGCGGTATGTGGATTCTGCGCAGAACCCTGCCGACGACATAACACGCGGCAAACCTCTCGACACATTGACACCAGACAGCCGCTGGGGGCAGGGCCCAACCTTCTTGTGTTGTGCCCCCGACAAATGGCCACAAAGTCCTCAGATCCAGAAAGAGGCAGAGCAGGGTGAAGAGCTCAAGAAACCTCATTTCTGCGGCCTCACCACTACCGTGCCAAGTCATCTCCCGGACGCTAAGCAGTTCTCGTCCTTCAGAGACCTCCTGACTGCCACAACAAAGACTCTACATGGGGCGGCCTCAGGCAACGTCACAAGCTACAGCCAAGCCCAGCTGGCTCTGCTACAACAGGTCCAACAAGACAGTTTTCCTATTGACTATGCCCAGCTGCAGTCAGGGAAACCAGTCGCCAAAAGCAGCAGACTTCTCAAGCTTGCACCAGAGTTCGACCACAGTGACAAGCTCATCCGTGTTGGTGGACGTCTGCGCCATAGTAATCAGCTGGAACCGGAAACTGTTCACCCGGTGGTGCTGGATGCCAAACACCCAGTCACGCAGCTGCTCATCCAAGAGTATGATTATCAGCTGCACCATTCAGGCCCAGAGAGGGTCTTCGCAGAGATGCGCCGCAAGTATTGGCTACCAGGAGGGCGAGAGGCTATCCGCCGCTTTCAGCGCAAGTGCCGAGAGTGTCAGAAATGGCGTGGAAAGCCACAAATCCCTAAAATGGCAGACCTGCCTCCATCCAGAGTCCGACTTTTCAAGCCAGCATTTTACTCAGCAGGAGTAGACTGCTTCGGGCCATACTCGGTGGCGATTGGAAGGAGGAGTGAAAAGCGCTGGGGAATAATCTTTAAATGCATGACCACCCGAGCCGTGCATATCGACCTGCTCTCCAGTTTGAATACCGACTCATTCCTCATGGCCCTGAGACGGTTCATCGCCCGCAGAGGAAAGCCGTTCGAGCTGATTTCAGACCAGGGGACTAACTTCAGAGGTGGTAATCGAGAACTCCGGGAAGCATTCGCTGACCTTGCTCCAGACATCAAAGCTCAACTCGCCTCTCAGCAAATCGACTGGAAGTTTAATCCACCTAACGCCCCCCACTTTGGCGGCTGCTGGGAGCGCGAGATACGCTCAGTAAAACAAGCCCTGCAAGTAACCCTTGGAGCCCAGCTTGTTACAGATGAAGTGTTGAGAACCCTACTAGTTGAGATTGAAGGGATTCTCAACTCCAAACCATTAGGTTACACATCTGCGGACGTTGCCGACCCTGATCCAATAACTCCCAACTCACTGCTCATTGGGCGGCCAGATGCCTCTCTCCCGCAGGTGGTGTATCCTGACTCCGAGCTCCTGAGCAGTAGGCGTTGGCGCCATAGCCAGCTGTTGGCTGACCACTTCTGGAAACATTTTATCCGTTTCTATCTGCCCAGCCTCCAGGCCCGACAGAAGTGGAATGCTGAAAACCCAGACCTGCACATCGGCAAGACGGTCCTCATCATTGACCCTCAGCTCCCTCGCTCACTGTGGCCAGTGGGTACAGTTACCAGCGTCTTCCCCGGCCTCGACGGTAAAGTACGATCTGCTGAAGTGAAGGTGGGAGACCGGGCGTACACCCGCCCTGTGGCTCGACTCATCCAGCTTCCAGTGTTGTCAGACTGACCACTACCGGACGAGTGGGCGCCTTCTTCTTCTGCAGATTCCCTTCAGTAATCTGGGGGCGGCTGTAAAAAAGGCCCCCTTGTGGCCGCTAAGCATCAGACACTTTACTGTGACTCTCTCTCTCCCTCCTACTAGAAGACGCCTCGCTTCACCTGGACTATTAGCCAATCACAAGTGACTCAGGATCGCTGCACGCTGGTAGCATTCTGTCCGAGACTTTGCCAGTAGTTTACACTAACCGCACAGACTTGCAACCCGCCTTGATACAACTGCTTTATTCTGTGTGCGTCTTTACAAAACCACTCCTCACTGTACATATTCAGCCATGCAGTTGTCCATTCAATAAATACTTCCAATGAAGAAAATCTTGCGTGATTTTGACCGATCACCCGCTGTGAGCTCTACTTAACGATCCTCACACTCTCTGAATCAAAGAAGCCAGTCCTCTTCGACACTGACCCCTGTCCAATGTTGTACCACCTACCTAAGCATTGTTGCAGATCATGTACCCTTTCATGGAAACGATATTCCCTGGTGGCTGTGGCCTCTTTCAGCAGGATAATGCGTCCTGCCACAAATCAAAAATGGTTCAGGAATGGTTTGAGGAGCACAATGAGTTTGAGGTGTTGTGTTGACTTGACCTCCAAATTTCCCTGATCTCAATTTAATCGAGCATCTGTGGGATGTGCTGAACAAACCAGTCCGATCCATGAAGCCCCCACCTCACTACTCAAGGCCGTAACCATTTCTTGAACATCGGGGGGACCAATTTTTATTTTATTTTTATAAAGCAGAAAAAAACAGAACAGTGAACAAAATTCTATGTCTAATTCTAGTTGGGAAATAATCGTTTTGAGACTATTTGCAAACAATATTTATTAATTTGCTTCAAATATATTATTAGTCCAGAGATTTATCGAATTATTGAATGAATACATTGATCTACAGTTGACATTTGACTTCCCTATTGTTACAAGTCACTCAGGCAAGAAGGCAAGGACAGGCAAATACGTGACTCAAACAAAGTTTACTGAAGAAGGTTTTACAATACAGGAACAAACACACTTTACTTAACTGACTAAACATAACTGGGACCAGACAAGGAGTGAGTGAACAAAGAGGACCTTAAATACAAACACAGATGACTGAATAAACGAAGGGCACAGGTGATACAGATAACTATGCTGAACAGAACTAGACTAACGAGGGTAATCAAGGAAACACAGGAGTGGCGGGAAAAGAACAAAGAAACATGTGACAAATGCAAAAACACAACAGAGACAGACTAGACATGTGACATAACGACCCCCTCCCGGTAGGCGCGGGGAACATGTCGGTGGGACACATGTTGGTGGGGCTCCAGATCCGCCGAGGCCGCCAGAGGCTCCCAACCCGCCATGGTCTCCCGAACACTGGCACCACCCTGGAGGCTTCCCAGCCAGTCAGGACCCGGTGCCCAGTTGGTCTATCTACGGTGCGAGGACCGGGTCCTGACTGGCTGGGAAGCCTCCAGGGTGGTGCCAGTGTTCGGGAGACCATGGCGGGTCAGGAGCATCTGGCCGCCTCGGCGGATCTGGAGCCCCACCCACATGTGTCCTACCCACATGTTCCCCACCCACAGGTCTATGCCAGAACCCCCCCCCCCCCCCCCCAAATAATAAAAAAAATTATTTGGGGAGCTTCAGGGGTGGTGGAAAGGGCCCGTGGAATGGGTCGAGATCAAGGGCTCGAGCGGACTCGTGGGCTGGAGTGGACTTGTGGAAGCCTTGAGCGGAATCCAGGAGACTTGGAGCTGGGACATGGAAGCCTGGAGCGGAATCCAGGAGACTTGGAGCTGGGATGTGGAAGCCTGGAGCGGAATCCAGGAGACTTGGAGCTGGGACGTGGAAGCTTGGAGCGGAATCCAGGAGACTTGGAGCTGGGACATGGAAGCCTGGAGCGGAATCCAGGAGACTTGGAGCTGGGATGTGGAAGCCTGGAGCGGAATCCAGGAGACTTGGAGCTGGGGCGTGGAAGCCTGGAGCGGAATCCAGGAGACTTGGAGCGGGCACTGCAGGTTCGCTCCAAAAGTCTATGAGCCAGCCGTCACTCGCTGGTTCGTTGAGGGCAGTGGCCACCTCGGCAGGAATAGTCCCAGTGAAATGGCATGTGGAGGGCTCTGGTATCGGGTGAGCTGGAAAGTCAGCTGGCTTGCGGGGATGGACTGGATGGCGATGCCTGGTGATGCTCTCGTCGACCGCATCAACCAGGAAATCAGAACCATGTTGCATGAGGACATAATTAATATGCCTGTCTGCTACAGACTTACTGCAAATCTCAGGAGACAACAATAGAGCAAACAAATCATCATCCAGTCCATCCCGAAAACACGCATTGACCATCGGATCTTTCCAGCTCACCAGGGGGACCTTTCTTTCCCATTCTGACATTCAGTTTGGAGTTCAGGGGAGATTGTCTTGACCAGGAACTGCGGTTCTAAATGCATTGAAGCAACTGCCATGTGATTTGGTTGATTAGATAATTGCAATTAATGAGAAATTGAACAGGTGTTCCTAATAATCCTTTAGGTGAGTGTATATTAAGAGCAGGGAGACGTTTGTGTTTGTTTTGTGATTTAATCGGAAAGAAAGAGTCTCTCTCCGCAACGGCATTAAGCGATAGATTGACGTGCTCGAGCCAAAAGAGAACGTAAACCCCGCCTACTTTTGATTTGATTGGACAATCTCAGTCATTTTGACATTGACGAGCGCTGTTAGACCACTTCGGCAAACCTTTTTGTCATCCTAACAACAACATACTGCATAATGACGGGGCAGCATAGCAGTGCAAGAATTTCAATACTGGGGGACAATTTGTCCATTTCTAATTATTGGGGGGGACAATGTCTATGGTGGTTACGGCCCTGTTGCAACTTACAGGACTTTAAGGATCTGCTGCTAACATCTTGGTGCCAGATACCACAGCAGGGGTCTAGTGGAGTTCATCGCCTCAATGGGTCAGGACTTGTTTTTTGCAGCAAAAGGGGGACCAACACAATATTAGGAAGGTAGTCATATTGTTTATGCCTGATCGGTGTAGCGTAATATAATATGTTATAATGACTATGGAAACATTCATGCATTTAAGAGTTAAGGAACTGTGGGGACTTTTTTTTGTTGTTGGATGAAATGAAATCTAAATGAAAACAAGCTTCGCATCAATGAGGGTTGATCAAGCAGGGTGTTGATGCTGGGAGCCAAAATATGGCTGCTAGTCAAGAAGGCTCGTGAGGAGGGGAAGAAGGTCTCATGGAAGGGTCCCCATGCTTTTGTCGTGGGAAAAAAACTCAAACTTAACCCCTGAGGTGTACCATGTACTGTGTTTTATATTTGCAGATTACCTTCATGGAGCAACATAATTTGAATTTAACTCATGAATTGCGCATGGACAGATTTTCTCGTTTGCAGACTATGGACAGATTTTCTCGTTTGCAGACTGCCTTTATGGAGCAACGTGAAAATTTTCTGTTGTGGTTCCTTCATTATAAATATAGGGGAGAGCGGGGCACAACCTAACACTTTTTGACTTTCTGGTTTGTGTAAATCCACTTGTGGTTCAGAGTATTTATTTTCTCCCACATTAATTTCACACTTGTCTAGTACAGTTATGTGGTTTTGTTTCATTAAGACAGCGTATACTTTTTTCTTGATTAACCCCGAATGAATGGAAGTGAAATGCCCATAGGTGGGGTGCATTATAACATGAGCATATGACAGCTTAAAATGTTACCTGAAATCATCAAAAAAATATACAAGACAAACTAAAATATTTTGTCAATATAATACAATTATTAACTTTTTCATATCAAGTAATGGCATTTTTTAATAATTAAAAATATACCATTTGAGTTTGACAACCAACACATCTCAAAACACAGATTTTACATAATTCATCATTTTTGAACTTTGACTCTCAGGGCCCTATCTTGCACTCAGCGCAATTGACTTTGTACACCGACGCATGTGTCATTCCTATTTTGCACCCGCGCAAAGCGCGCTTTTCCCTCCACAGAAGCACGTCGCTAAACTAGTGAATGAACTTGCGCTACCTGGGCGTTTCAGCGCAAAAAAGGAGGCGGTGTTCCGGCGCAAACAATCCCTGGTGCTATTTTGCTGTTCCATTAAACAATTGCGCCACTGACCAGAAAAAACCTAGTCTAAAGTCAGTGGCGCGTTGCGCGTTGTTCATTATGCTATTTAAGGGCGCATGCTTGACCATAATGTATAGCGTGCACAACGCGCATACACTTTGCTCATGTAATCTACACAGATGCAACAGTTATTTTTGCAAATCATAAATTGTTACACTAAAAAATATTAACACATGAGATGACGGAAATCATTGTGGTGTGCCACGAAGATGTGAAAAAATAGGCATAAATCTAGCTTACAAATTATTCAGGCTAATTGTAGTCTAATAATTAAGAGACCTGTTTGCCCAATAGTGGCAACTTCTGCAAGACATATATGTATATAAGGACATCTAACAAATTGGTTTGTCGTCAAGAACCAGGGAAAAAATTGGTGAGGGTGGACGCAGCGATGTCCTCTGCTGGCGTCAGGTCCTGAGTAGAGGCAGATCCACCTCCCGTTACACGGCGTGCCCGATTGATGCTGGCAAGCTTGGACTTTCCCCGTCTTCTGATGTCATTGTAGCGCTTGCGGCACTGGTGCGACGTCCTGGGGATGCCAGCTGATGAAACAATTGTGGCTATTTCCTCCCACGCCTGTTTAACCGACGCTATTTTGGGTGGGTTTCTCCCATCCCCATACAACACAAACTTCTCTGTCTTTCACTGCTCTTACAAGCACATCAGTCTCCTCGGCTTTTGAACCGCTCCTGGCGTGCGCCTGGTAAATACGCCATAATAATAGCAATCCATAATGGAACTTGCGCACCTGCTTTTACAGGGAATGTTGGATGACGCTCTGATTGGTTTATTCACGTTACGCCCAAACCACACCTATGAATAATGCAGCTACTTCAGACCAACCCATTTTAGATTTGCGCCGGGCGCAAGAGCCATTTATCCCGCCGGGAAAATAGCAACAGCGCCGAGACCCGCCCACAAAGTTACTTGCGCTTTGCGCTTTGACACTTGCGTTTCAGATCGTTAAAATAGGGCCCTCAGTCTTTATTCACCTCTTTCTCAGGTTTCTCAATAGAATCATAAAAGTATAGAATTTAATATCATAGTTCTATTAGGGGCTCATTGTAACTCAGTGTGACAATGTGCCAAAAGAAAACACTGTATTAATGAAACAACCCACATAATTGTACTAGACGTGTGAAATTAATGTAAGAGATGAGAAAATAAATACTCTGCACCCTTGAGTGGATTTACACAAAGTGAGAAATCAAAACGTGTTGACCGCTTTCCCCTATACTTGCATCTCAAAATGCTTTTATGACGCAAAATCAATGTAAACACTGTTATGTAAAGACTTAAAGGATTCAATAGACAGGACAAACCACATCTTATAATTCAAAGAGATTTGTGCATTAGTGTGAATGCGATGTCCTCGTGGTAAACGAACAGCTGTAAAGATGAATGGAAAACGTTCAGATAGCAGATATGCAGGCTGCTCTTAAATACTGAAAGCACTCTTTGTTTATTTCTTGTATTATGTTTTGTTCTTTTTTTTCTTATTATTTACTGGCTTTTATGTTTTGAAGCTATATTAGTTAATATATATTTAAAATCTTACCATGCAATTGTTTTAATTACTATTTTTAATTTATAATTAAATAGTAGTTAAATAAAAAAGATTTTAAGTTTTATTAATAAAATAAGTAATAAAAAAAAAGAGACCAATAATCTTTTTAGATTTGGATCGTGACTCCCAGAATCGGATCGGATCTTGAGGTGCCTAAAGATTCCACCATTACAATGATTTATTGCTTGTCTTTGTTGAATTATATAGAAGATAAAGTGCTTAAAAAATTATCACATATTGAATCACAATCACAATATTGGTAACAAAATAAATAAAATAAAATTGCAATTCGATTATTTTGCAAACTGTTCAGTCTTAGTTACAGGGTATATGTTATGACTTAGGCCTACATGTGTGTTCTTGTTCTGGTTTCTACTTTGTTAAACATTTTAGTGGGAAATATGCAGAATATTCCAGGTTAATAATCCTTTACTGGACACACAGTATTACATAACTGAAGACTGTCTTAACCTTGGTAGTATTTATTCAGTTGTTGATACCATTTTAATAAAATTATTATCACTGCATATTTCACATCTTTTTAGTAGCCTATACCTTTCTAACCCCAGCTATTCTTAGCTTGTTTTCACCAGGATGATCAGACCTCTGTCCTCTCTCTCTCTCTCTCTCTCTCTCTCTCTCTCTCTCTCTCTCTCTCTCTCTCTCTCTCCTCTCTCTCTCTCTCTCTCTCTCTCTCATCTCTCTCTCTCTCTCTCTCTCTCTCTCTCTCTCTCTCTCTCCTCTCTCTCTCTCTCTCTTACACACACAGTTCTGGTCTGGTTCGCCAACTTTGTGGGGACTCTCCATAGATGTGGTTTTTATATTGTATTAACTGTATATTCTCTCCTCTTATACTAAACCTACCCATCTCACAAAACTTTTTGCATCAACTCGTCACATATTGATGCTTGGTCAGACCCCTTTAGCGTAATTTTCCGACGCACATGGTACTCCATTGATTTCATTTGTTTGCCTTATCGTCAGATCAAGAGGCATTTAATTCTTTGCATTTGTAATGTTGCATGTTGGCATTCCAAGTCTTCTGAAGTCATACGATATCTTCATGTAAAGAACAGAGTTGATCTTAATGTTTTAATCACTGAAGTGATGTTCCCGCCGCCCTTTAAATGCACGCACTCAGTCATATCTCATTCAAAAGATACACCTGACTCTTTAGCATGACGCGATCATTTACGAGACACACACGAGAGCCAATGGCATTTCACTATCAAAGATTTTTTTACCAATCAATCGTTTGGGCCTCAGGAACACTTGGAATATTTGTACTTTTTTAATAAATTGTGCCTGCAGTCGTATCTGCCTGTTATAATCCTGTGTTTTATATCATATAACACACAAATGGGTAGGTTTAGGATGCAATGGGGTTAAGTTACATGTTCAAACGTGTCTAAATAGCGTAAATAACAAAATTATGTAAATAAAAGTTATGCTGGCTGATTGAATTGAGAATCACACTCCAACATGTCATAATGGCAAAACCATAACCCAATACATAATTTCATCATGATGATAACATCCCATGCCCTGTGTATGACGCCAAAGGTTTCTTATTGAAATGAATGGAGCACCTGCGCATCTGAAAATTACGCTAAAGGGGTACCCTGTGCATTAAAAAGTGACGCAAAGGGGTACTGACCAAGAGTCGATATGAGACGAGTTGGGTGTGAGAACGTGTTGGATTTAAAAGTTGTTTGCGACACAAGTTCGTTTTAAAAGTTTGTTTGTGACACACAGTGACACAAGTCCCCACTAGTAAGTGTGCATTCAGGTTGAAGTCCCCACTGGTGTAGAAAACACACACACACACACAGACTCCTACTCTATTCAAACACACAAGTGTAACGGTTCCACTGAAGTCAGTCCAAGTGCAGTTTATTCCATAATAGTGTATAAACGAAGCAATAACTTGAAATAACCATTACTTGGCATGGACATGAAACTCGCAGCAGTGGACTACAGCATCAAAAGATGACATCAAAGACCATGGCAATAAATGCAGACTACTGATGAGCAAAGAGCAATGAACCAATGAGAACGCAACACAAAGGAAACCAAAGTGGCAGGATTACAGGGAAGCGTGGGTATCACAAGACATGACAACAAAGAGCCCAACCAAACACCAGCCTTATATCCCTCCTTTTAAAGGGGTTCTCCAGGGTTAGCGGGCCAGGACAATTAAGTGGAATGAGGTGGAATGAGTCATGGTAGGATTCAGGTCAAGGTCATGGCTTAAGTCCTGGAGAATAGAATACCTTGATGTGGAAAATAGATGGAAGGCTGCTTTCATGCTTTTCATGTCTTTTAATTTGAAATGTGCTCCTTAGTATATGTCCTGATTGGTTCATTGTTTAATTGTTTACAGGGGTTCCTTGTTAGTCATCAGTCCTTGTGTATAAATTGTCCTCATTGACTCTAGCTTTGTTCAATGTAACCTGCTGGTGCATGGTTCATGTTCAAGTCTGTTCAAGTTAAGTCATCGTTTTGTTCTTTTTTCTTGTATTGTTTTCACTTTGTTGTAAAATAAACTGCACTTGGGTTAAGTACACTCGCCTTCAGTGGACTATAATACAGAAAACTAAACCGTTAACTTTGAACCAAGAAAATTAAGATATTAAATTAATTAAAGGGGATTAAGGGAATAGAGAAGAAATAAGAAGGGTAATAAAAGGTCTAGGTCTAATTATAGCCTATAGTTGTAAAGTAATCCATTTAAACTTTTTGCAAATATTTTATTTAATAATATGCATACATTCACTCTTGTTAGTATGTCTAATATGTACAAAACAGCCGATCCTTTATTTTGGGTATTGCGACAAGTCCTCTCACGTCATGGGCGCCATGCCAGAGCCTTGTCACGTCATGGTCGCTACGCCAGAGCATTTCCACATCATGTTAGATTTTGGTAGACAGAAATACTGTTGAAAATACTTTTTTTTATTATTATTAAATGTAGTATAGGCCTAAACAAGATACATTTATACTAAATATTAATACTAATAAAAAAAAATTAGAATATTTAACTGGAATATTTAATTAGATATACTGTTTAACTAAATATTCTGCTACAAAAAAAAGGGACTCATAAGGGACTTGAATCGATGAATCTGTTCATCAAGAAACCCTCTGAACGAAGCAATTCACTAGAATGAATCAGACTTACCAAAGCTAAATATGAGAGAAAGAGGACCATTTAAGATGAACCGATTCAATAGAGAAAATCAGACTCACCAGTGCTATATACAAGACTTACCGAGTTACCAATTTTCAAAGTCGTCAGATCACAGTTCTTTTTCACACTGCATAATTATCTGGGGTAGCATTCAGTCACTGCTGTGTTTACACTGCATGATGGATCGGTAACAGGCGGGTTTCGCTGACAACTCTGTCTGGTCCGCAAACTAGCTACGTTTCACAACTAGACATGTGCCGGTATACAGTAATACGATATACCGCAATAATGAACATGTACAATATTGTTATCGTGGGCACTACAAAATACAGTGAATAATTATTTATTACGAATTATTCCGATTTTTAGAATGCATTATAAGAATACTTTACCCATCAACCGTTTAAAACGAACAACACATCAAAGAGGAACGCGCACTGATGTAAACAGACCATGCAGAGGGCGCTGACGGAACAGTAGAAATGCAGCCGATATGGTGCTCGTCATCACATAATACTTAATACTTAAAGACTTAAGGCTATTTATTTTCAAACTTAAACATTTTATATTTTAATCTGGACTAAATTACATGCCCTAGATATTGTTTGAATATGTTCTGACTGTTGTTCAATCACACACTTTACAATAAGGCTCCATTATTTAACAATAGTTAATTCATTAACAAACTGACAATGAAAAATAATTCTAAAGCATATTAATCTTAGTTAAATGTACATTTCAGCATTTAATAACACATTATTAAAATCAAAAGTTGTAACTATATTATTTAATGGACCTGAGCTTACGCTAACTAAAAGTTGCTTTTTTAAACTAACATTATCAAAGAAGAATAACTTCTGTAAAAATTTAGCTATTCATTCTTTGTTAATGTTAATGCATTAACTGGTGAGAGATTATCGTAAAGTGTATTATTGTATTTAAATGTTTGGTTATTTTGTTATAAGAAAGTTATTAAACCTGTTATAGTATGACAACACTTTTTGTGCAACTTATTTCAATATCGTGATAATACCATATACCGGGATAAAAGCTTCAGCAATTAATCGCAACATGAAAATTTGATACCAGCACATGCCTATTCACAACCAAACACGCAAGAAGTGACAAGGAAACAATGCCAGAGTGTGACCGGAGTTCTAATTTTCTAATTCTAGTTCTAATGTATTTATCTAATTTCCAGTCAGAACACATTTCACACAGCAGGATTTTGAATCGCCGACAGGCAGGGGTGGACTGGGACAAAAAAAGTGGCCCTGGACTTTCTGGCACAAAGCGGCCCATCACACCCGCTCTGCAACACACCTCACCATAAACCCACCAGCTCATTATACACAGAGCAATTTTAAACCGAAGCTATTTATACAAAAATATGAATTATATTAATTGTTTTATTGAAATGCTTATCATACTGAATTACTGGCATACTTCTTTAGGTTATAACTTGTCTTTCCCTGTGCACATGGTGTCACAGATGCATCAGCGGCAGACCTCTACACTCCGCCCATCCGCTCCGCTTCACCCAAGTTCTGATTCATCGCACCTGTGTTCATCACCTGTCCCTAATTCCCCATCACTGCACTTCCTGTTATAAGCACCTTCAGTTTCTACAGTCATTGTCAGGTCTCGTCGATACTACATCGTCATACTGACTCACTCACTCTATCCTTACCTACGAAAGACTTACCTGTGTTCCTTCATCCGACGATCCTTCCTCAACCAGCCTGCCTTCTTCAGATCACCTGCCTTGTACCATCACCATCCCGACTTCCATCCTGCATCAGATAAGAGACTCACTCAGAACACTTCATCAGTTACCGCTCCAGTTATCTCATCACTTCTTCCTGTCTGCCGTGACCATTATATATTGTGTTTAATAAATATCCTTTCAACTTACCTGTTTGTGTCATTCAGCAACCCTGACAGAAGACCTGACCAAACATGCACAAACCATCTGGTCACGGCGACGGAGAAGCCTCCACGCCGATCTTCACCACCGGATCCTCACCTGTCACTTCATCACCCACCATCAATCCTTCTTCGTCTGCCTCTGTCAGTCTCATGGCCCGGCCAGCGCCCTTCTCAGGCGAGGAGGGGGAGTGCAGCGGATTTCTCCTGCAGTGCGAGCTGTTCATGGAGATGAAAGCATCACAATTCGACTCCGAGAGATCAAAGGTAGCTTTCTTAATTTCCCTTCTCACTGGAAGAGCATTGCTTTGGGCACAATCACTTTGGGAAGCTAAAGGAGCTGTGACTGAGACCCTGAACAACTTTATTAGTCACTTCCGGGTAGTGTTTTCTTCAGTCGCTAATGCTTTATCTGTTCATGATCAATTATTTCGTCTACGGCAAGGCAATTCATCTGTCTCTTCATATGCACTTCAGTTTCGAACCCTAGCAGCCTCTAGTGGATGGAATGAGCCGGCTTTAATCACCGCCTACCGGCAAGGGTTAGGTCATGAGATCCGGTTGCAACTCTCCATTCATGATGATGCCATTGGTTTGGAAAGCCTCATTCAGCGTTCCATCAGTGTGGACCAACGCCGCACTGCCTGTCTGCTCGCTCACCCTGCACTGCCTCCTCCTCGTCTTTCCACCACAGTCAACCCTCTAACCCCAGAACCCATGGACCTCAGTCCTGCACAGTTATCATCAGTTGAACGCCAGAGACGCATTTCTAACAACCTGTGTCTATACTGTGGATCCGCTGGCCACCTGCTAGCCTCTTGTCCAGTTCGTCCCCCACGACCGGCGGTGAGTACAGTACATCTTCCATCACCCATTTCTCAATTGAAATACACTACTGTTCAGATTTCACATCGTCAGCACTCTCTTCCAGCACAAGCGCTAATCGACTCTGGGTCCGCTGGTAACTTTATCTCACGTTCCACTCTTCAAAAGCTACAAGTCCGCCATGAATCCATCCCGCAGACTCTTCAAGTGCATTCCATCCTCGGCAGACCGCTCAGTCGTGGGAGGATATGTCACCGCAGCCCCTCTGTAACAATGAAAATTGGTTGTCTTCATCAAGAGGAATTGTCTTTTCTGGTGTTGGAGGGTTCTACGGCAGATATCATCCTGGGACGCCCGTGGCTGGAACTCCATTCTCCAGATATCAACTGGTCTACGGGAGAGGTTCGTCAAATGGGGAAGTAACTGCTTTTCACGCTGTTTAGTTCAGGTTAAAAGGGTGTCTCACAGTTACTCATTACCCGTCCAAAAGATTTCCATGTGTTCCACCTCCGTTGAAAGCCCAGCTCTTAACGACCATCATGAGATTCCTCACAGTTACCGGGCGTTCCAGGATGTCTTCGATAAGCAGCTGGCCACCAAACTTCCACCACATCGGCCATGGGACTGTGCGATTGACCTACTGCCTGGGGCGGTTCTACCGCGTGGTAAAATCTACCCACTGTCCATCCCAGAACAGAAGGCCATGGAGGAGTACATCGAGGAGGCACTTCATCAAGGATACATCCGGCCTTCTACTTCCCCTGCTGCGTCAAGCTTCTTTTTCGTCGGTAAGAAGGACAGAGGCTTGCGCCCCTGTATAGATTACCGGACCCTCAATTCTGCCACAGTCAAGTATAGGTATCCTCTTCCTCTGGTCCCAGCCGCCTTGGAACAGCTCCGTGGTGCAAAGGTATTCACTAAACTAGATCTCCGTAGCGCTTACAATTTAATTAGAATTAGAAAGGGAGATGAGTGGAAGACCGGATTCATCACTCCTGCAGGCCACTATGAATACCGCGTCATGCCCTTCGGGTTGTCCAATGCTCCAGCGGTCTTCCAGGGGTTTATGAATGAGATATTTAAAGATTATCTGAACCAGTTCGTTATAATCTACATCGATGATGTCCTTATATATTCTACCAGCCTGTCCGAGCATCGCCATCATGTCAAGTCAGTTCTCCAACGTCTTCGGGATCATCAGCTGTATCTAAAACTCGAGAAGTGTGAGTTCCATCAAGAAACCCTCCACTTCCTAGGGTATGTGATCACTCCTCAGGGAGTCACCATGGACCAGAGGAAGGTGGATGCCGTTGCCAACTGGCCATTACCCATCACTTTCAAAGAGCTGCAACGATTCCTGGGCTTCGCGAACTTCTACCGTAGATTCATTCAAGGTTACAGTCAAATCAGTGCTCCTATCACCTCACTCCTGAAAAAAGGGGCCAAGTCTCTGTCCTGGACCTCCGAAGCCACCCAAGCGTTTGATGTGTTCAAGCAATCCTTCAGTTCCGCTCCTACCCTTGTGCATCCCAATCCAGATCTTCCTTTCACCGTCGAAGTGGATGCGTCCAACACTGGGGTAGGAGCGGTCCTCTCTCAACAGCAGGGGAAGCCTCCTCGACTCCATCCATGTGCCTTCTTCTCCAAGAAGATGTCCCCGGCGGAGCAGAATTATGATATCGGCAACCGGGAACTGCTGGCTATCAAGCTAGCTCTGGAGGAATGGAGACACTGGCTGGAGGGAGCGAAACATCCCTTTGTAGTCATCACAGACCACCGAAATCTGGAATACCTTCGAGAGGCCAAAAGACTCAACACTCGTCAAGCTCGCTGGTCCCTTTTCTTTACAAGATTCAACTTCAAGGTAACATACCGTCCAGGGGACAAAAATGTCAAGGCTGATTCACTATCTCGTATACACCAACCCGATACCTTCACTCCAAAGCCAGAACCTATCCTCCCTTCAACCTTGATTGTTAGTCCCATCCAGTGGGGTATAGATGACCACATAGCCGACGCCACCCGAACCGAACCTGCTCCGCCGGGAGGGCCAGTGGGACGGATCTATGTTCCCATGCGTCTACGTCCGTCCCTCATGGACTCGGTCCATACTTCGCTGGGCTCTGGACACCCAGGCAGTCAACAGACCCTCTCGCTCCTTCAACGACGGTACTGGTGGCCCAGTATGAGCCAGGATGTGTCCCAGTACGTTAAGGGCTGCTCAGTCTGTGCCATGGCCAAGGTCCCTCGTCAGCTCCCAGAAGGTAAATTAGTACCCCTGCCTATCCCAACCAGGCCGTGGTCCCATCTGGGGATAGATTTTGTTACCGATCTTCCTTCTTCTCAATCTCAAACATGTATACTGGTGGTTGTTGACCGTTTCTCGAAGGCCTGTAAGCTCATCCCTATGCCAGGTCTACCCACCGCCTTCGAAACGGCAGAAGCATTATTTAATCAAGTTTTTCGTCACTTTGGGTTACCAGAAGATATCGTCTCCGATCGCGGACCTCAGTTTATATCCAGGGTATGGAGAGCCTTCTTCAACCTTCTGGGAGTCACAGTCAACTTGACGTCAGGATATCATCCCCAGTCCAATGGCCAGACTGAGCGGAAGATACAAGAGGTCGGACGGTATCTTCGATCCTACTGCCATGACCATCAAGACTGCTGGAGCAGGTATCTACCCTGGGCCGAGTATGCACAGAATTCCCTTCAACAATCTACTACAGGTCTCACGCCTTTTCAGTGCATACTCGGCTTCCAGCCGCCCCTGTTTCCCTGGTCAGGTGAGCCTTCAGATGTTCCAGCAGTCCATCATTGGTTCCATCATTGGTTCCGGGTCTTTCGGCCCTCAGGAGCTGGCCGTGGAGGAGGGGGTACTGTCACAGATGCATCAGCGTCAGACCTCTACACTCCGCCCATCCGCTCCGCTTCACCCAAGTTCTGATTCATCGCACCTGTGTTCATCACCTGTCCCTAATTCCCCATCACTGCACTTCCTGTTATAAGCACCTTCAGTTTCTACAGTCATTGTCAGGTCTCGTCGATACTACATCGTCATACTGACTCACTCACTCTATCCTTACCTACGAAAGACTTACCTGTGTTCCTTCATCCGACGATCCTTCCTCAACCAGCCTGCCTTCTTCAGATCACCTGCCTTGTACCATCACCATCCCGACTTCCATCCTGCATCAGATAAGAGACTCACTCAGAACACTTCATCAGTTACCGCTCCAGTTATCTCATCACTTCTTCCTGTCTGCCGTGACCATTATATATTGTGTTTAATAAATATCCTTTCAACTTACCTGTTTGTGTCATTCAGCAACCCTGACACATGGCAAATAGTTGTTGTTTTTTTAATACAATTTTTGAATTCTCTTTTCCATACACTTAAGTTTAAAATCACTAAGCTCAATACCTTATGCTATGGTCTAGAAGACTTAGAATGTAGCGCAGAATGTGGACTGTTTTAGGGTGTCTTTCTAGTGGTTATAGTATCTAGATATCTGTAATTTTATGGAATAGAGCTCAAATAGTGGAAAAGAGTTTAAAAATTATATGAAAAATACAGCATATTAAAATGATTTCTGAAGGATCATATGACACTGACTGAAGTGTGGAATAATGATGCAGAAAAGTCAGCTTTTACAGGAATAAATTAAATTTTACAATACATTCTCATAGAAAACAACTAGGCCTATTGGAAATTGTATTAATATTTCTTAATATTTGTGGTTTTACTGTATTTTTGATCAAATAAATTCAGCCTTCTTTCAAAAACATTTTTAAACTTTTTTGAATTATTTTAAAAACATTTTAATTATTTCAAACTTTTGATTACCAGTGTTTAAAATAATGCACGTGAACTAACTAGCAAATTATATATTTATTTTAATATATGACACTTTTCTACACGGCACATAGGCTACTTGAATATGAAAGTTGCCAGTTTTACCATGTATGTAAGCCTATGAATCATTTGAAAATTATTGTGAAATTACTGAAGAAAACCTGGAAACAGAAAGAGAAACATTCCCTCTGATAGCCTATGCTGAAAACTGCGACACCTACGTTAACGTTTCTTTGTGCATTGTGACGAATAACTTAAAAGGAATTCAAATCTGAGAAATTCTCAAAGGTCAGCAGTAGTTTATATCCCTGGAAATGAATGTCCGTCGTTTAACATTTTTAAAATCATTAACAGTCTGGAAATATTTCTGTAGCCTATTTACTCGTCATTTTCAGCTGTTTATCCTTCCTCGGATTGCACTCAATTGCTGTGCTGCTCGGCTGCTGTGGACAGTAAATCCCGCCTCCTATAATTTGATTGGATATCGCAAACATTTTGACATTGACGAGCGCTTTTGCACCACTGAGACAGATCAGGCTAAATAGATTAGAGTTATGATTCAGGTGGGCTAGACAGGCCATTGGTCTGGGCTGACGGAAGGATATAGGCTACGTAATTTTACTATATTTATTCTTCATATATATTTACGTAACAACGGGCCGGCCCACATTGTCCAGCGGCCCACCGGGAAAACGGCCGGTGTGCCAGATGGCCAGTCCCCCCTGCCAACAGGTCCAGATATTGAGTATGCCAAATACGGGCGTCTGCAACGCCTCTGCGATTCTCTCAGATTGCGTCTTTGATAGTTCACACTGTGTGATTGTCACTCTTATTGTCACTTTGCCCAAGATTTTGGGCATTTGTCTGCGATTTTGCAAAACTTGTTGGCGAGTGGAAATCGGGGCTAAAATCGTGCAGTGTGAACTGTGAACTCTGCATTAGTTACTGATTATCTCCACCTGTGTCTAATTGAGTTCTCGAGTTACCTCCTGTGTATTTATACCCCTGGTTCGGTTCAGTTTTCTGTCTGTTCTCGTTAATGTATGGTAGGCCTAGCCTACTTTTTTTTTGTTTTGTTGCATTTATCCTTTTCTTTTTGATAGTTAATAAAGCCTGCTATTTGAATCGTTTTTGTGTATGCTACCTGCATATGTGAAAAATAGCTTGGGTAGGTCAGAATTTTATTTTTACAGTCATTCATAAGAAAATATGAATCTGTATACATTTTGTATTTACTTTTTTATTACATTTACAAATGTTTGTTATAATATTATATAATTGCTTATTTGCTTATTTTATTTGCTTTATTTATTTGGGCTTATGGGATAGGCTATATGTTTGGAGTCATAAACAGTGGTTATCAGTTCTGGGTCTTGGGGAGCCACCGCTCTGCACATTTTGTATGTCGTCCTTATTTAACACATCTGATTCAAACCATTAACTCATTAGCAGAGAGATTCATAAACTGAACTAAGCAAGTCATAGAGGGTATGCATTGACGTCTCTTTCCTGCCGGAACACACCCCCTCAGCCGGGCCGAGTGGCAGAAGAGCAGCTGATGACTGGAGTTAATAGGGGGAAAACAATTTTCGGTTTAAAGGTCCCATGGCAATGGCATGGATTTTTTATTTTATTTTATAATGTATTCTGAGGTGTACTTATATTATTAGTATGATTTTTACATCATAAAATGTCATAATTTAGAAATAAAAGGCATTTTTCTATACTGATGTTTGTCCTCTGGCTGAATGCCCTGTTTCAAGGGGCGTGTCTGCTGTGAGATTTCAGTAAAAACGCCCACTGTTGTGATTGGCTGACATTTTTGCATTTGAAATGAGTGTCAGATCTTGTAGCGGAGGGGCGTGGTTTAACGAGGTCTACGGGGCACGAGCAGGCACGAGCCTGCCAGAGAGACGAATGGACCTGAGTTCACTTCTCATCAGTTCTCTCAGCACGTCTCAGTGAACTGTTGTAGTTACTAACATATACTTCAGGTTATTAGTTTATTTCTAGTCGGTGGGACTGTCACTCATGTCAGAAAGTTAGTAACTTTAGTAAATGATGGATCAGCGCTGACCATTTAGAACGATTCAGTTCGATTTGGTGAACTGGTTCGACTGGTTCACTAAAAAGAACCGGTTCAAAAGAACTTTTCGTTCGTGAGTTATATATTGTTATATATAAAGTTATATATTGTAACTACTGAGTTGTGAGAGCGCTGTCAGCACGAGTTTATTTTGTTTGTATCTGAGAGTTCTGAATAAACACGAGTCCCAGCCACGCCGAGCCCGTCTTCCTCCTTATTCCAACTTTGTAACACATGTAATGTACCATTACAACTGTCGAGATGAACGAGTTACGAGTAAGTGTTGATTATAGTATTATTTTTAGATATTTTCCTACGACTGTATGCACATTTAAGAACAGATAGATGCAACGAGGACGTACAAAAACACTGACTCACAAGATAGAAAACATGAAAACACCTTTCTGTCGGGAGAGAGAGAAGACGCAGCATGAATAATAAAGTTCTGTGTGAACTTGAATAATTAGCTACACATCAGAAATCACTGATCACAGATCAGAAGGAACTGAAAAAAGACTTCTGTTTTCATTTGTACATCCAAACACTGAGAAACTGCCAGTATTCACTCGTTCACAAGCCATGATCTCTCACGGACAAACAAATATGGCGCTCGCATGGGCGTGCCAAATTCTCTGGGCGGGGGAAAGGGAGGTAACCGTTCCTGTTATGATGTCATAACAGGAAAATTCAAGATCAGCTCGTCTGGGCTGTCATTTTCTCAAAGGCAGAGAAAGACAGCCAGAACTCGGTTTACACCGATCAAAATTTCTAGCCATCATAAAATGAAAATTTCATGCCATGGGACCTTTAAACTAAAGGTTGGACTCTATATAGTGTTCCTTAGAACTTACTTGCAGCCAGGAATCTTGTTTTCCTGACATTTATAGGAGTCTGATTTCGATACATAAATATTTATCACTGTCAGTCATCACAATTTCGAGAGTGAATCCCGCATTTATATGCGGATATGGGCCTATGTATTGAAGTGTATATGTGGCCGCTAATATTATGCTCTTATTACAAAGAGAACAGATTTTAGACCAGCAGTGTTGGGCAGCTTTTCCTTCTAAAATAAATCAGTAGCAGGAGCAGCAGCGGCAGTAGCCTGGCTCCGCCCTCCTACGTACTTCCGCTCAATTTTCATTTTCCTTCAGTACTACGTCTGGGACTGCGGTGTATGCTTAGGTTTTCCCCCGAACAATTTTTTACCGGTCCAATCAGCGAACAGAGGGAGTGGCTGAGAGCGATGACGTTGATGTCGTGCGCTAGTTTGAGTTGTAGTTCAGTAATGGCGGCGGTGAAAGATGCGAGTGTGTGGCAGCGCTGACGAATGTCCAGAAGTTAAAACCGGAGTGTGGCGAGGTGGACGAGCGAGCGAGATCGGTGTGCGTGATTGAGACACACCGGTCTCGAGTCCTCTCATGAGGGAGCACGGAGGCATATAAGGACTAGAGAGGACTAGGCCTGGATTTTAAGTTGGGTTTTGTTATGTTTGTGCGCGGCAGTCGTCCGTGAGGGGCTGCCGCTTTTACTTTCATTTTGTGTTTATTATTTGATTAAAAGTTGTTAAACGTTCGCCGGTTCCCGCCGCCTTCTTCCCTGAACAAACGAACTCCCGTTACACGGAGCAAGAACAATCACTGCTGTACTGCTGATGTTGTGGTCCGGGAAAAGTCTTTTCCAGCTCACTCCGTTAGTGGTGAAGGAGTTGCTGAAGCCGTCCGTCTCCCACCACCCGCCAGAAAAACCCAGGCTGAATTATCGACTGCTTTTGACAAACACCAAGGTCGTGTGGTAATGTAATTGCTGTCCGAATCCACATCTCTGAGTTTTCAAGAAAATATCACTTCAAAACTCACTGTTTATATCCTTTATAGACCCTTTCAGAGCACTGTACGGTTGCGTGAGCTGTAATTTGCATTTCTAGACTTGTATTTCTTTAAATACTGGCAAGTGTGTACAAGAGCAAAATATTTCATCACCGCTCAAAAAATAAAAGAAGAAAAGCACGTAAACATTTGAATTGGGCTGTTATTCACGGCAGTATTTATTCTTATCATACCAAGCATATGACATTTTATTGACAGCATACAATCATGTTATGATTGCACGAGATATGCACCACGAGAGCAGCGCGTTCCGATCACAAAAATCTCCTCTCCACCATGAATAAATAACAATCCGAATTTTATTACTGACACTGAGGTGGTGTGCACAGTTAATGTGAGAATCAAAGGCGAACGGCGCGTGACATACGTCACGACCAAACGTTAGTGATTGGTTAGGCAGATCCAGAGTGACTCTTGGCAGATCCAATAGTTTTAAACTTCAACAGAGTGCCCGCCTTCAAGGAAGTAAACGCTTGTCAATGGAGAGTGGCCAGACTCTAGGCGCTTCTCAATGTCAAGGAATGATCCTCGGAAGCCAGAATTCCGAGGATGCTACGTCATCGACGTCCGTCGAAGGGCTGTTCCAATGTCGAGGATCCTCGGGATTTCAACCAAGGTCTGAGTCCTTCGTTCGAAAGATATGCCATATACAGGAAAGGATGCATACGAGTAGACTTCGCGCACTTAGCGTTCTCAAATCACCCACAATCCTATGCGCGCAGCTTTGCTATCTTGTTCAAAAAATACAAAATATCAGACGTTGGCGGAGTGTTAACGGGGCAATATGCTTTCAAGTGTAAGTATTTACGTTACCAAACATTAGTTATAACCGTAGTAAATGTAAGTAAAGTTTAACTTTTAAATGCCAGTACAAATTACAACCGTTATACAAATGACGTTATTGATGGCTAACGGACCTTTTCACTGACGTAATGAGGCTGACGCGCACTTGCTAGCCTGTTCCATTTACCTGTTCTCCGAATGCTAAAGAGGAGCCTCGCCTAGCCTCTGAAGGAAGTGACTTGGAAGGACCAGTCCTGCAGAGGAAGGATCCTTGACATTGAGAAACACCTTCTATGTACAAATGAAATGTACGAGAGTCTGGTAAAACCAGGCTACAGCGGCAGTGGTTTGAGTGAGAAAATCACACGCTATTATCAAGTCCGTCTCCCGCGGTCCGGAGGGGAGCATAGGGATGTCCATGGAGTCTGTGGACAAGCCTCCCCCCGACACCCCTCTGGCGCTGGCCCTGATTTTGTGTGTTTTTCACTGCATTCACGCTGTCAACCAATGCTGCCGCTCAGCCTTTTTGCCACTCAGTGGGACATAACCGCAGTCACTCCAGCCGACTGTGACGTCATGTGCATATTAGAGAGACATGCAAAATGTGCAGTGCTGCGGGTCCCCAGGACCAGGACTGAAAACCACTGGAATAAACCACCCGCATCTGAGTTCTGCATCACCTGCCAGTATATTACAGTGTATAGGATACACATACTGCAAATTACTGGTGTTTTTGATGATATGTTGACCCTCCACAACACAAATACAGATAAATGAACACACAAGGACCGACTTATTAAAAAAAAAGCTAACTTTATTTTTGTCTTTTTGGCAGTTACACTTCATAATTCATAACAAAAGTCCACAATTACAGTTCGTTTTGCATTGTTACATCAATATAAACTTTTTTACTATGAATTTGCAAACAGATTGCAACATCTGTAGAAGTGTTTGTTCAGTACCTTTTTCTGTCCCGCTTCATATTAAGTGTCATGTAATAACATTTAAATATTTTGATACAATGCACCTATACATGTTTTTACATTTACATTTTAAAATTACTTTATTTAAAATTACCTCATGTAATCTGCAATCCCATCTATCTGTTGAACCTTCTTACACCTTAACCCACCCATACCACCAAACCCATCCTAACCTTACTCGTATCCCACCTCAATAGCAGAACAACATCAACACAATAAGTACATTGTACCAAACTATTGTTATTATTATTTGTAATGTAAGTACATAGTAGTTAAAGACGCTTAATGCAACGTAAGGCCGATTTTTCCACTGTGGAATAAACTATAACATATTTATTTGGACAAATAAAATTCTGTCGAGGTACAAATATCTGATACAAAAAAATACTTTATGAATTTAAGAGTAACAAAATAAAAATGATACACAGCATCATTATAAAATAAATCGGATATGTCTGAAGAAACATTTCTAAATAAACAGATGTGACCATACACATTCACAGCATGTTCTTAACTACAGGCCTCGGTGGCTCTATAGAGTAAACTCAAATCATATGATCTCCTGTCACATGAGAGATATGTTCTATACTGGCTCTTAGACAATTAAAACTTTCAAATAAAAAAATCTATACTAGCCTGCACCTTATGACCAACTATATAAAACGTATTGTATTGCAATATTTCTAATTTAATTGAATCCTTATGATAATTCACGTGATGTCTACTTTTTCCTGAGTTAAGAATTTCTTTAGACTGTCTCCGCATCTTTTATATGGAATGGTTCTCCTGAAAAACACAATCAACACACATCCGGTCAAGATTTCACTAGTGTTTGTTTCAGTACACAGAAGATGAAGAGCGGATTGGTTGTTTACCTGCAGAGCTTTCATCAGATTCACCAGATTTACTGATTCTGATCAAGCAGACTGCCACGATCACAGCCAGCATGAAGACAGCAACAACTACAGGTAAGCAACCATACCTGAGGATTGGTTCAATATTTAGTTATAAATGAAACATTTACCATAAATTCAGTTTTCACCAAGCAAAGAGGTTAAACAAGAGAAGATAAACTCACAAGGTTATCGATGGCAGTTGTCCTAGAGGGAAAAGAGGGGGAAAGCAATTAGCATATATTCATATATTTTATATATGCATGGATTTATTGAGGGGTATCTGAGGGTACGTTTACACCACAACAATGTACTAAACATGGAAACGTTTTTCATACATGGTTTTTAAAAGTTTCTCATACAGCCAGCAACGATCCATGATCACATGAATCCACAAAAATGACCAAAGACGCTGTATTCTGCGGCCCGGCCATCAGTTGGGGATCCCACTTTGTAAAGAAACACTGAGCGCCTATAGACTGAACACGTAATACGCGTGACGTCTTCTAAAATTCATGTTTTTTTGTAGTTTACTCAGAGATGATATTGTTAACGTTTTCAAAAACTTGCAGTTTGAAAGAACTTTTGTGTTTTCAGGCCATTGTTGTGTAAATGAATGGCCAACACGCATAAAAAGTTCTGTTTTTAGTTGAAAACGGTGTTGAGTGTACTACAAACGAGCATGTAATATGCAGTTGTTCAGAAATACATAAAATTTGACAAGTAGTCAAGTGTCAAGTCAATTAATTGCATTGATAGTGAAGATTATGAAATTCCATTCATAATATTTTGGTGTAGTGACCAACCCATTTCAGCCAGATGTAGGCGTTGTTTATCACTGCCATGATTAAAATTATGCATTTCAGGGTTTATGATTTTATCAAGAAGTAGATTAAAAGTCATTAAATGTTACTTTTATCTTTAGTTCTCTAAGCCACAGGTAACTGATTATGGATTATATGAAATATGACTCACCTTCAACCGATGCTGGTGTACGAAAAGGCTGGTCTGCAATAGGAAAGAAGAGAAACGAAAGAGAAAGAAAAAGGAAACTAAAATAAATGACAAAAATAAAATGCAACTGCAAGCAGCAGGTAAAAGGAAAAGTATATGAAAAGGAAAAAAACAATGTCAGGTACAAAGGCAGGAAAATTAGCAATCTAAACTACACAAACCATGGTGAATGAAATAATAATGGCTGAATGAATGACACAATATTTAGGCAGCGGTTAGCACAAAGCAGCATACACACGGGTTAATTGTACAAATTATATCAAATACGTTTGAGTTCCACCGAGAAAGTTTTTGCGCCCCCCAAAGAAGTTTTGTGAGCGAGCATAAAACTACTGATGGAAATGTTATGAATCAAATTACAAAAAACAAGTTACCGCTGCTGTGAGGGTGTTTCTAATACAGCGTCTATGGGAGTGATGGTAAAAATGTACATATTTCTCTCTTTTGACTGCCGTTATCAATCTCACTCTATTTTTTCCCTCTTTTTGAAACTATTGTGGCGTTTTTCTTTTGCTATTTGATCAAATGGGCACACAAAAAAATATTTAATGTATTCTCTCATTCACAGCTATAACATTTAACCCAACTATGAGAACTATGAGAAACCCGGAAATGTGAAAAGGGTCTATAGAAACATAATTTCACAAAAGTTTTGAAGTATATTTTTTTCCACACATCTCATACATTTCCCTTCACCATGTCCCTTTAGGGGCTCCGTAAAATTGCATACCAATTTGCAAAAAAACCCGAAAACATTTCAAGAGATTTTACAAAAACAGAAATGAATGACGCTGCAGTAATATATGAAACTTTTAAGAAATGAAGTATTATTCTCACCCATGCACTGTGTGTCTGCGAACTGCGTGCAGTTGGAAACAGTTATCTGTCCAATATCTGTAGTTTGAGAAAAAGAAATGTATTCTCAGAGAAGTGCTGGAATGAACAGTCCAGTCTGGTATGCCAAGGCATAGACTATAAACTCTCAGTCATGTAAACAGTAACGAAACCATTTCATACCTTCACATCTGCTGCATTTATTACAAGACACACCAGTGTGGACTCCATTTTCTTTGGAGCAGTTCATGGCAACATACCAACCTGTAGATTATTTGGATACATTGTATGATTATTTATTGATTAGCATTGGTCACCTCAGTATATTCAGATGTATTATTATTTAGTCAGTGGAGCTCACCTTCTGGGCAGTTATGGCAGCACAGCGAATCTGGAAGTTGGAAATGGTTCTCTGGGCATGTGTTGACACATAGAGTACTGAGCGCCCCTACAAATATTGCCTGAAGATATGAGAATAATGTTTCAAAAACTCTCAAATTACATATGTCTAAATCAGGGATTAGAAACAGGAAACGAAAAACATGAACAAAACCCCTTTCTGTGGTTCCAGAGTGAAAAGATTATATTTACATGCTTGGTAATGTTTATTATACAGTTTAAACCAACAACCAAAGACGTTTTCCCAGTAGTTAAAGTGGTTTGTTCGGACATGAAACACTTACCAAAACTCGTTTGCTGTCTGTTTGGTTCATGGTTGTAGGCTGAAACAAGTGTTCCTAACCAATGTCTTCTGACAGTCCTTTATGCTCGACTCGGCCTTTAATCTACCAGAAACAATGACGCATTTAAGGCGTGGCCTCTCTGAGTTCCTGCAAGCCACTTCTATCCGTCCCTCAAATGCAGGAAATCTGAGATAAGCCGTGTTTAACTGAAAGGTAGCTATGTGAGCAGGCGTGTCACCACATATGTGATCTATATCCAGTTACAAAAATAATCTTGTTTCTGATTGAAATCTGGTTTCTGTCCCAAACAGAAATAAGATTATTTTTCTTACCCCATTGGGAGATCATTTTGCTTGTTTTAAGCAAAAACTCACTTCACTTAGATTTTTTCCCCCCAGAAAAACAAGAAAAAAATACTAAATAAGAAGAGCATTTTTGCAGTGTATACACTCACTGGCATTGCATTATTAGGTACACTTTGCTAGTACCGGGTTGGACCCCCTTTTGTCTTAATTCTTCGTGAGAGAAATTCAGGTGCTGGAAACATTCCTCAGAGATTCTGATCCATATTTGACATTATACCATCATGCATTTGCTGCAGATTTGTTGGCTGAACATCCATGATGTGACTCTCCCGTTCCAGCTGGAGAATATCGCTGGAGAAGGGTTAGTGGCCCACATAGTCTAAACGGGACTGGACAAAGACTACTGCTTAAATGGTGCTGTTGACGAGGGTGCCGGCTACTCAGGAGACCCGGGAGGATTAACAGGGACCAAGAGATTTATCTTGAAAAGACTGATCTTGATTTAGCTGCCGGCGCCATCTTCTGGGGAGACTACAAATGGATGTCCCCTCAAATAGTACCCTATTAGTTTAGGGGTGATTTTGGACACAGCCCAAATTGTGTCCCAATTTGCCTATTTATACAATGACCTAAAAGTATGTACTCTTTTTGTGAAGAAAAAGTACATACTTTTGAGTGTATAGCAGAAGAGTAGGCAAGCTTTGGCACATACTATTTCGTCATCTTTAACAGACAGCTCTGCCGCTTAGTCACCATAAACTGCCCTGTCAATCATCTTGTCACAGTTAAAATCCTCCACATTCAATTTAATTCCATTTCATTTCCTACCGTACACTCTAAAAAAGTTCTAAATGGCACTAAAATTGGTTCTTCGCTCGTAATCATAGGGGAACCTTTTTAAGTGCTGTATAGCGCTTCAGCGGTTCTTCAGCGGTACTTTTGCTAAGGTGCTATATAGCACCACTGACTAAGGTGCTATATAGCACCGCTACCATATACAGAACATGTTAAGATATGGTGCTATATAGCACCAAAAGTGGTTCCTCTATGATTACGATGAAGAACCACTTTTAGTGCCATATAGAACCTTTTTTTTAGTTTTCGGGTATCTTTGGAATACTCTTTTCAACATACTACGATTTGGGACATACTAATTCTATTTCCGAATGCTATTTAGGACGGATAGTATATGCGAATGTCTCAATCAGCTCCCTGGTTCAGTAGTCAGGGCACGGATCAGGACATAAGTCAATGGGCTGACTCCCTGATCAGTGCCCTGACTACTGAACTAGGGAGCTGATTGAGACGCACCCAATATTCCTAGATGCATTGAGTTGCTGCCATGTGATTGGCTGATTAGATATGCGCGTTAACGAGCAGTTGAACAGGTGTACCTAATAAAGAGGTGGTTATTTAATCATTGAAGTGAATATTCTTACAGTGATCTAGTAAGCCATGATTTGTGCATCTAATGCTGCATTCCAGGCAGGTTTTTGAGCCCGTAAATTACAACTTCAAACCACGACTCACGACTTTGTAGTGTTCCAGGCAAAGTCAAGCCAAACTGCCTGAGCTCAAGGAATTGTGTGGTAGTTAGATGTAAACTAAGCATGGCGGACTGTACGGGGTGTATGCTCATTTACAATCATTTCTATCGCCAAAGGTGCTTACTCCTTGCTTATTTGAGGGAAACGGAGGAGAAAAACAGCGCAGACGGCAAGAAAAGCTGTTATACCTAAACACTGCATCCGTAGGGGGCTGCCATTGTTGCTTCGCGGGCTGTGACGTCAAAACTCGTAACTGGGAGTACATCGATCTAGTACGAGTTCACGGGTGGGAAGTCACGAGTTTAGCTGCCGTTCCAGTCCACTTTCACGGGTAGAAGGTTGGAAAAACACGGGTTACGGGTTGCCTGGAACGCGGCATAAGTATTATTTTCTGGGATTTTTTAAAATTCTGATTGAATCAGAAAGTCTCTCGATTGCCTTTTTTTCAACAGTTTTCTGGTCCTATGTTTAAAGCTAGAAGACAGCCGCTGTAAGAACCATAAGTTGTGTGTTTCTTTATATAAATGTGGAATTAATAATTGTGTGCATTGAGCAACGGTCAAATAATTATGAGTAAATAATTTAATATGTGTAAATATAATATTTCTTAGTGACAATGACATTTTTGTGACATTTTTTATTTTGTTATTAAACTTTACCTAAAAGAAGTTACTGGACTATCGGATGCTATCGGAAATCACACTGAAGAAGCAACAAATATGAGAATCTGGACAGATTGCTATCACAGCAGCATTTGCCTCTGACAGCAAAATCCAAACAGGAATTATGTGTAGTTGCATAGCAACACGACACATAGCAGTATCAACATTTGAAGTTAAAAATTACCACTCACTGTGTTTACAGCTCATACGATTAAAATGTAAGATACGGTTTTATTGTGAAACTGTTGTTTAACTGCTGTTATAGCAAAAAACATTCATTTGTTGTTTGATAGCTAGCTTGACATTACAAAAGTTAGTGGCGTACAGTAGATCAAGCAGCTCATAAAGGTGGGGGAGGGCATCAATCATGAATGGGAAGGACCACCTGGTGAGAAATCACCAAATAATTAGGGGATAGTTGTAACACACAAGGTTTAACACTTCCCACACATGCCAGCATGACGAAACTTAGTCTAGTTGCCATATCAACACTATATAGAGAAAAAATTGTCAAAATTATAAAATCTTTGGAAGATATCACTGAACATTTATTTAACCATAACAAAAGAAAGTACATTTCTTACATTCGTACATTTTTAATTTCTGTTTTTTGTGTTTTTCTGTATTTAAAATAAGACAAATCTGATATTATTTTAATCTTATATCAGGGGCCTGTTTCAATAACGAGGTTCAACCAACCCTGAGTTTAAACTTGAACTCTGAGTTGACTTATACTCTGAGATGGGAAACACTTGAGTTTTGTGTTTCAGAACAGCTGAATTGAGTTGGTTCAATCAACTCTGAGTAGACTGACTCTGAGTTAAGTCCCTGCACCACGACTATGATAAGCCAAGATCAATGGAGCGCCGAAATTAAGATTCACCATGGCAACAGCACCCAACAAAAAGACGTCTGCATACTTCTGGGTAAAACGTAAGTTTAAATCTTAATCATTGTTATAATATCAGAGGTGAAAACTGGCAGAAGTTATTGAACTAATATTCATTTACATGCATCCCACAGGCAAAAAAAAAATGAAGAAGAAAAAAGAATGTGGTAACAGTTAAAAATTAAGTATAAAAACAGATTTCAATCAGGTAAAGCTTTAAGCATAAAAGGTTCATGGGTGTAAGTTTCATGACTTTACAAACATTTGACATATTAAATAAATATCCTTCAGTGTCTTTTTCAATGTGCCGCAGCTTTTCCTCAGTATACTGCTCTTTTCACATAATGGGCCCTATCTTGCACCCAGACTTTGTACACCGACGCATGTGTCATTCCTATTTTGCACCTGCGCAAAGCGCGCTTTTCCCTCCACAGAAGCACGTCGCTAAACTAGTGAATGAACTTGCGCTCCCTGGGCGGTTCAGCGCAAAAAAGGAGGCGTGTTCCGGCGCAAACAATCCCTGGTGCTATTTTGCTGTTCCATTAAACAATTGCGCCACTGACCAGAAAAAACCTAGTCTAAAGTCAGTGGCGCGTTGCGCGTTGTTCATTATGCTATTTTAAGGGCGCATGCTTGACCATAATGTATAGCGTGCACAACGCGCATACACTTTGCTCATGTAATCTACACAGATGCAACAGTTATTTTTGCAAATCATAAATTGTTACACTAAAAAAATATTAACACATGAGATGACGGAAATCATTGTGGTGTGCCACGAAGATGTGAAAAAATAGGCATAAATCTAGCTTACAAATGATTCAGGCTAATTGTAATAATTAAGGATAAGACCTGTGTGCCCAATAGTGGCAAGACATATATGTATATAAGGACATCTGACAAATTGGTTTGTCCGTCAAGAACCAGGAAAAAAAATCGACTGAAAAACTGGAAAAACTGAAAGACTGAAAAAAAAAAAGACTGTGAAATCACCTTTACCATAATGTACAACATTACAACTTCACTTCTCTGTCTTTCACTGCTCTTACAAGTTCATCAGTCTCCTCGGCTGTGAACCGCTCCTGGCGTGCGCCTGGTAAATACGCCATAATAATAGCAATCCATTATGGAACTTGCGCACCTGCTTTTAAAGGGAATGTTGGATGACGCTCGGATTGGTTTATTCACGTTACGCCCAAACCACACCTATGAATAATGAAGCTACTTCAGACCAACCCATTTTAGATTTGCGCCGGGCGCAAGAGCCATTTATCCCGCCGGGAAAATAGCAACAGCGCCGAGACCCGCCCACAAAGTTACTTGCGCTTCGCGTTTTTACACTTGCGTTTCAGATCGTTAAAATAGGGCCCAATGTTCTCTAATCCAACCTGTTACATTTATGAATTAGGATAATGAAATTAACACTTGACTTCTACTCAGCCAACAGCAAGAAGGCAGAGGCTCACAAAATGATGGGAGGACCTGCACCAGCACCACTGACAGAAGAAGAGCAGGTGGAGGAAGAATATTAAAATCCAACAGGAAAAAAAAGAACTGATGCTTTTGTATTTATATGATGAGCAAAAGAATTGTGAATAATATTTGTTTATTTAACACCTGTGGTGTATGGCATGTATTTCAGACTACACTTCCATCTGGTATTCTTCCATTCCATATAGTAATCTGTTTCATTTTCGGAAGGTGCGATTGGAATATGCATCCAACCACATTGGAAATCCTAAAGGAAATTCTAATTAAGGTTACTTCCAGAGGTTGCAGCAAGATATCAAGTGAACATCATTTAACCTGATTTCTAGACCACTGACCTCTTTGATGCTCTCATGAGTTCTTGTGCCCAGGAAACAACACAAACATATTCAGAAAGAGCTCACGTGAGAGTGAGGTAAACTTTCCTTACCTCTCTGCATACAGTGGCCTTACTAATATGCTCCGCATCCCTGATATTATATAGAAAACTATCATTAAAACATGGTACTGTTCAAATAAATATGCATGTGGATATAGCAAGCAAAGAAAATCCTCTCCTGACATGAATGTAACTCCCTGCAAATTATTGCAGCCTCATACAGACTACAGAATGCTATTTTTGTCATTTTGACGGTGAAAATATTTGCAGTGAATGAATGTACCTACACTGCAAAAAATGCTTTTATTTTGTCTTGTAATTTCCAGTCAAAATATATAAAGATTCTTAAATCAATGTGCATTTTCTACGTAAGAGAAAATACTTAAGTATTTAGTTTTGTTTCCTAGGGGGGACAAAAAGCTAATTTAAGTGCATTTTCCTTATTTTGCACATTATCTGCCAATAGGGTAAGAAAAAATTGTGGCCCCACTTTATATTAGGTGGCCTTAAGTGCTATGTACTTACATCAAAAAATAAGTACATTGTACTTACTGTGTTCAAATTGTATTGCAAAACACCTTTGCTGATATTGAGGTGGGATACGGGGAGGGTTAGGGACCGGTGTGGTGGTATGGGTAAGTTTAAGGATAGGGTTAGGTGTAAGGGAAGTGTCAACTGTGTAATTACAAATGTAACTACAGAAATTAATTACAGACGTAATTACATGCAGGTATTTTTTAAAATGTAAGTACAATGTAAAAACATGTATGTACACAATAAGTGCATTGTATCAAATTATTAATTAAAATGTTAGAACATAGTAGTTAAGGCCACCTAATATAAAGTAGGTCCAAAATTGTCTGTATGAAAAGCATTTGTGCAGCGTGCATGAATGAATGAAGTATTTAAACACCGCTGGCACATTAAAAAGGGGGAGGAGACCGAAATAAACTCTGGGTTTACCAAAGAAAACCTGCTCCAGACCAGGTTAGGTTCACAGAGTAAGTCACCATGGTAACTGACTCTGAGGTTAAGTTACCTCTCTTTTAGAAACAGGCTTGACTCACCCTGCTTTCTCGGGTTTGACATACCTCCTATTCTGAAACAGAAAACCCAGAGTTTCCCTCATTTCAGGGTTAACATACTCAGAGTTTTCACTTAACCTCCTTTCTGAAACGGGCCCCTGGGTCATGAAAAGAGAGAGAAAAAAACACAATGAGAGTGAATTGTGGGAACAGCAATCAGGTTAACTTGTGTAATCTCCTCTCCAAGTTTGATGTCAGCAAATAACAGTAAAGTTAAGTTGATGTGCATCTCTCTTCTGTTCTGTCTTGCTTACCTAGCTGGACAGGCAGGCTATGCATCTCTTGGTCTGTCTAGCTTGCTAATGCCAGCCGCTTTCAGGGCTGTGTTCTGTGACTTTGAGCCTGAGAAATAAAATTATTTATTACGTTTTTGATAAATGACAAAGGGCAACGGTGTTTGTTTACTTTTCCAGCTCGGAAAAGATAACATGAACATGCGCTCATATGCGCGTGCACGAAATTAAACGCGCATTTTCCAGCAGAAATATCTGTGTGGAGACCAGACAGACAGAACAATTTATGGGCGTGATGGTCTTCCTCCTCATCATAAGTGCACATAGGCTACATACTTTTAAAACAAACAAATTATTATCTAGTCTTAGTCGATGTTTAGTTACAACTTTAAACTACTGCACAAATCATGTAAGATAGAAAGCAATGTATTGACAATTTGACATTGATTGACTATTGATTTATAGGCTATATTGAATTTAAAATGTTGATGTTGATTAGCTGGGTATACTGGTCAATATGGATGCACATCCCTCAGTAAATAATAACCATAAACATGCATAATATAAAACACAGTAGCATGCTATGGCAAGCCATTTTAGCTTTTATTCATTCACAGTTTATGCATTTTTGATATCAAGAATTAAATGTGAATTCTTGATATTAGGTATGGAATTTTTACTAGTAACAATGTCTATTTTGATATCAGGGATTACATGTTCACTTGTACAAAAGTGAATTCTTGATATCAACAATGATGTCATATCTGAATCACTAGTTCACTAGTTAAATATTACAAGAGCCAAGCCATAGTATAAACAGTATTTTATATTTGAAAATGTATAAAAGGAAATCCCAATTAGAAAAAATTGAATGGGTCTGATGCAGCTTATAAAATTTGTTGTTATCTATAATTTGCAGGTGCTATGCTTAAGTTTGTCAGAAGACGAGATGCCATATTTTTTTACAGTCTATGGCACAGACACAGTACAGCCAGCTTCACCAACAGTAAAGCCGTCTTCAGCAAGTAACACAGTGACAGACCCAGGTGAAGTACAGGCAGCCTCAGCCAGTGCTAGCACAAACCCAATACCCCACCAAAATTTTCTTTGGGGAATTCAGGGGTGGAGTGGAGGGCTCGTGGAATGGATCGGCCTCGTGGGCTGGAGCGGCCTTGCAGGCTGGAGCGGGCTGAAAGAGGGTTGGAGCGGCCTCGTGGAAGGCTGGAGCGGCCTCGTGGAGACTAGGAGCGGGCTCGTGGAGAGCTGGAGTGATCGGTTCACTCCAGAAATCGATGAGCGGAGGACGTCTTCGATGGTTGGGGCTGTGGGACGGGCAGGACAGAACAGGGAGGCCCACTGGAGGGATATGTGGAGGGAGCTGGCGATGGTTGAACTGGCCAGGCTGCTTGTTCTTCTGAGGGGACCGGACGAGGCTGACACCACTCACTTTGAACCTCAACAATTTCGGAATCGGAACAATTTAAAAATAGAATCAGATTAATTGTTTCTATAAGGGAGAAGGAACAGGCTGGTTCAATAAAGTGAATGGTGTCCTCGTCCAGGCCCTTCAGGAAGCAGGTGGAAAGTGGAGCATCTGACCAGTTCACCAAATAAGCGAGCTCAGCAAACTCCAACACGTACCTCTCCCGCGGGCGAACGTCCTGCTGAAGCCTCCACAACCAGTCCACCGCTGATGCCTTTTCCATGGGGAGCAGGGGAGAGCTGGGGGATGAGGAAGAGGCCCATCTTTAGAAGTCCTTTCTGTCTTGGTCCGTTCTTCCGTTACAAACCAGGGTGTTGCAGGAAGGAAACAGGAGGCGGACTTAAAATAAAGGTGAGGGATGGCTGACGCGAAACTGACGTTTCAGCGCTTTGCCGAGATATTTTCTTAATCAAGTAACTCAATTACAAATGAAAGTTTGTTGCTCGCGTTACTCTCTTTTGTGAAAAATGAACGCGGGCTGGAGCAGCCTTGCGGGCTGGAGCGGCCTCGTGGAGACTTGAAGTAGGCTCGTGGAGACTTGGAGCGGGCTCGGCAAACTCCTCCACGTAACTCTCCAGCGGGCGACCGTCCTGCCTAGGCCTCCACAGCCGGTCCACCGCTGATGCCCATCTTTAGAAGTCCTTTCTGTCTTGTACCGTTCATCTATTACAAACCAGGGTGTTGCAGGAAGGAAACAGGAGGCAGACTTCAAACTTCAAATAAAGATGAGGGATGGTTGACACAAAACTGACGTTTCGGCGCTTTGCCGAGATCCCGAAGCGCAGATGTTTTGAAACAATGCTCCGAACTGTGATTTGAAACACCCATGTCACGTGACTATGGCTTAATGAAGCTTCAAGTGTTTCATCTGTTGGCGCCTGTCGAAACTGCGTTTGGTTGAAAGGGGCGGGAACAAACCACACAGTCACACATCTGTATGAACCTAATTCCCCACTGTTTAAAAGTGAAGTTAATCCATCTTCACCTCGTGGGTTTTTGTGAGAGGAGAGAGGTTTTGTGATAGCAGTATTTTCCCTCATTTGTATATACTTGCTAAAAAATATTTGTGCATGCCAGCAACAAGTGTCCCTTGTGAGAGGATTTTTTCAAAGGCTGGAGAAATGATATGTAAAAAAAAGAAGTTGGCTAAGTCCTTCAACAGCATAGCAAATAATATGTTTTGAATTAAAATGTTATGTAACAAGTGTGACACATTGTAGCTTTATTTTATTAATCTTAATTTTTCATGACCAAAAAAACCTATAGTTATTCACAATGAGGAGGCTACAGGTTACAAAACCAAGATCATGTAGCTGTCAGACAGATGTTAAAAACATTTTTTTTACATGGATCATTGTCAAGGTTATTTCAGATCAACACGTGCAAGTGACCACTAGGTGTTGCCGTAGAGACGGGTGTCGGATTGATCTGAAGCTTCAAAACAATATGGCACATTTGCTTCAACTGTTTCAGTGCTTCACGAAGCCTCGGTCTGCCCATCACTAGAAGCAATGGGCTGCGAGCTCTCAGTGGTTCAGGAAGCCTCATTTTGCCATCACTACAAATAGCCCATCTTGCTGGCAGTGTCAAACTTCCATAATCCAAAAGACGAGAGGAAATGAACAAAATGAGTTTTAATAAATAGAGTAATACACTAGCATAATACTATCAACATTACATCAACGCAAGACAAAGGACTGAAGAAACTGAGTGCTTAAATACACAGGGATGGCAATCAACAGAACAATGAACAGGTGATGACTAATCAGGAACCATAGTAACAAACAAGTGGCGGGAAAACTGATAAGATTCAAGATTTCAAGATTCTTTATTGTCACTATTTGGTACAGCGAAATTAGAACAATTCTTCCAGTGCAGTTACATATACTTAGTGCAAGCTAAACATCTAATTTGAATAAATACAGATTGGAAAGGAAAGGCATTTCTTTTCAATAAATTTGAAGAAAATATGTCAAAAGTGGAATTAAAGTGCCTAATGGTTATTTAATCAGGTAAGGTTAGGGTGTAGGGATGGATTTGTTTTATTTAATAAACATGATCATTTATTTAATAAATATAATAATTTACCGTTATTATTGCTGTTTTATAATCTACTAAAATACAGAGGTGCAAATAGTATATAGCCTAACCACTATTTACACTTATTGCAAAGAAAATACTGCTATTGACTATGACTGAATGGGAAAGTGATTTTTTATGGGCAGTATGTAATACGAGTTAACTCTCTCCACATTCTTTAGAGCAATAAAATCAAATCTTATCAGATGATTTGTCTTGCTTGCCATGGTAACCCTTTTCAGTTTCAGAATGAGTCAAACCTGAGAAAGCAGGGTAAGTCAAGCCCATTTCTGAAAGAGAGGTAACTTATCCTCAGCGTCAGTTACCATGGTGACTTACTCTGTGAACCTAACCTGTTCGGGAGCTGGGGTCCGTTCTTCGTACCCCGCTAACTCAGTTAGCTGGATTTGATGGTTAACGATTTGGCATGATCTTGGATTGTTTGGTTCTTTGACGCTCATCCTGATCTTGCTGTCATAGCAACAGGTCCGTAAACTTAAACCTGCTCGGCAGGTTTATTTCATGTAAACAGGATTAGATTGCATTTTGAGGTGATACTTAAAATCTGTCCCAGCCACTGCTACCTTATTACAAGAGTTCATTGCTGAACCAGGGGCAATACTAATAATTTTAAATAATAGTAATAATATAAAAATGTTATAATGTATATGTATATGAGAATTTATATAATATTATGATGTTGTGTATAACACAGCCACTTGATTGAGCGATTTATTTGTGATGGAATAATTACTTTATAATTGTATTGGAGGTTTACACTGTTGTACAGTTAATCTGGAGCCGTGCATTAGTTTAAGTGATCACGGATATTATGGGAGGGGCTTGATGCAGCGCAAGAGATGCAGATAATTTGATCTTGACCCTTAAGAAAGCGTCTCACTGTCACCTTACAAATCTGCTTCAAATTGAAATAAAAATTAAATTACAACATTGAAATAAAAATGTAAAGGGTGTACAAATACTGGGGGGGGGTTGTGTAATTTGCCAAGTTTTTTGCCAGGTGGCTTTTTTAATTATATGATGTCATTACGTTGCTGTCTTGACGGCAGCCAATCGCTGAATTGCTGATCGTGGTTTGAGTATCGATACATCTGCCCTCTTCAGGCAACACAAGAACGCGCAGTAATCTTAGATAATTTAATCAAGATATTTTAATCCAATCCGCAAATTCGTTTGAAGAACCAAATTAGCCAGACATCCGTTATCGCGATTAAAAGATCTGGGATCTGTCAAATCATCTCAAATGTAGCTATTGACCTTAAGAGACCTTCGGGACAAATGTGGGCAAAATCTTTTTTTCTTTAATTTTAAAAATACTTCCTGTAACTGACAAAGAAATCAGTTTATATTTCATTCTTCTTTAATTATTTTGTTAAAGACTTTTAATTTGAAACCACTAAAGAGCTGTTTGAGTGGAGACTTTTATTATGAAAGAAGTTCAGAGTAACGCAGGAAGAGAGGTCTGCACCGCATGGCAAGATGAAGAGTATTCACAATTTCTAACATTATATTCTACTCATCTGAAGTTAAAGGGACATCAGATGCAAGATTTACTTTTCCTTTGGTAATAAGCAGCCATTAAAGTAAGTTTTTCATTTGTATTGTATGTGATTAATGTGGATTGTGTTGCTGTGTGGATAAAAGTGATATCTATACAAAGACTATTAAAGCGAACTTAACCATGTCTAAAATGTTTACAAAGACAACATTTAATTTGTGTCCTTTTATATTCTTTATTTTTGTGTATTCTGTTCTCACCGCATCTTGAGTTGGATGGTTATCTTCATGGTGAACCAGTCAATAAATTGCCAGTCATCAGAGAAATCCTTGTGTTCGTGAAATTACTGGGGGGAGCTACACTTCCCTTAATTGGAGCGGTACAAGGCTTGGCTACTTTTTCTAAGTTTGCCACCTGAACACAAAAAAAAATTTGACTAAATTTTACAATGTTAAGTGGTTGAAAAAAAAAAAAAAACTCCTTAATTGGGCCTTCGTGGACAAAAATGGGAACCCATAGGAATGAATGGGGATTTAATAGATTTCAGAGCTTTTTTTTTTATTTGTCCAAAGAAATAAAATGAATCCAACACAATGCAGATCATACATACACATAAATGAAGGGGTGAGTCTGTACAACATTCTGAATGTGGCAAATACTCACACACACACACACACACACACACACACACACACACACACACACACACACACAAAACATTCAATGAGCCTATAACAAAGCTTTTTTTTATTCATTGTGTCACTCACACATACAAAAACAAAGAATTGAATGAGCCAATGACAGAGAGCATTTATTTTGAATGTGCCAATCAGCCACTGCAAGCGCGCACGCACACACGCGCACACACACACGCACACACACACACACTTCAAAGTCAGATCCAAGCACTGCTGCAAGATTTGTTGTTGCCTACAAACAAAACATGTCTGCTGCATGCTACCTAAACCTCAGTGGCAGTTGCTTTTTCAGTTAATTCTGAAGCAGCACAATGCAAAGAAACGGTGCCATGTCTGTGTTCGCAACAGGAAAAAAAACAGCATTGTCTGTAAAAAATGCTAAGAACACTCAATCACTATTACCTCCTGCCACAAGTGCATGTAAGCATAATAAATATAAATAGTGTTTTTGTCAGGTTTACATTGTTTATACTTACCATAAAGTTAACACTTTTTTTTTTTTAGTTATGTTTATTGTTATTCTTACTTGTTTGGTACCATTAACCTTTTTGAGTTAATTAAATGTAATTATTTTGTTAAAAATAAAAATGTTACATGATCTCCTACTTCGTCTTTTCCTTATTGCATGGTCAGATTTGTCTAAGCATGTTTTGTCATTTTTGTATAGTCTAAAACAACACAGATGGTTTTTTTTTTTTTTTTTTAACAATTTTGACTTGTGATAAAATGCAAAACTTAAGAGGTTAAATTCGTTAAAACATTGGTTTATAGAGTTCAGCCTTTATGCAGCTGTGCAGCCATTGGGTACTATTGATATCTAGTGGCTTTATTTGAATTTTATACCAACATAGGTCACCAAAGTCATCACATTTTTAGGTTTTGGCTTTCTGAACATACTGGAATTTTTTACTGAAGTTAAATTAATTTTAAATATACATAAATTAAATATATAAAATAGATATATTTTACATAAAAATATGGTACTTTTAGTGGTAAATAAATTCAAAAATAAAAAACTGCATAAATTGATAGTTTTTATATTATTGAAGATATTGATATAATTATTTAAAAAAATATTTGGGATCATACCTCAGACCCCCGTGCCCAAATGTGTCCACGAAGGTCCAATTAAGGGCTGTAATATGAAGGTCCCTTGAGGGGTTAAAGGGATAGTTCACCCAAAAATGAAATGTAATGAAAATTCTGTCATCATTTACTCACTGTTAAGGCTGAAGGAAGATGGAAGACCAGGGAGGGGTGCAATTCACTGTCTTTTATTTAACAAAGGAAATCGTCCTCAATGGTAAACAGAACATAAATGTCCGGCAGCAATCAGAGCCAGAACCGAGTCTGGCAAGCGGCTGTGTAATGATAACTCAGGGATCCGAGAGGACGGAGGCCAGGGTCCCAGTGACGCCTATAGCCGGTCAGGGAAAACCTCAGTAGCAGAGAAGGTGAACAGCCACAAGCAGGCGCCAAACAGGTACTCTGCAAACAGGCACAGCTTGATAACAAACAGTCTCTAGGCAGAGAATAACTCACTAGAACAAAAGGCAACGGTCTAGCAGACAGGCGGGACAAGACAGGACAAGGTGAAGTCACGAACGTCTCTCATCAATTGTGAATGAATAATCCGACAACAAGACAAGAAAGTAGAGGGAATAAGAAGCTGAGATAATCAAGGGAAAAGAGGGAGCAGGTGGGGGAATCAGAGCGGGAAGGGGAAACAGCTGTAAAAGATAATGAGCAGTGAAGAGGATGAGTGAGCGTAATGTGTGAGTGAGTGTGTGAGTGGCCACAAGAGGGAGACAGAGAGAAAGGAAAGAGAAGCCCAGGATCATAACAGTACCCCTCTCTCAACGAGCGCCACTCGGCGCTCTAGAAGGCACCTGGCGAGAGGAAATCAGAGATGAGCGAAGGATCCAGGACGTCCCGGGAGGGAACCCAGCTTCTCTCCTCAGGACCGTATCCCTCCCAGTCGACAAGATACTGATGACCGCGTCCCCGCGAGCCCTTGAGCGTTTCATCCACCAAAGGAAGGGTCTCATGTGGAGCAGTCCCAGGGGAGAACCGGGGAAGCTGCGGCCATGAGATTCAGGAGCCTGCGACATGTACTCACAGAAAACATGAAGCCAAATCCGCGGATTAGCGCAGCTCCTTAACTGCTTCCGGTGTCAAACCGTAGCGCGCGAAAGTACGTCGACAAGCTCCGCGCATGCCGCTGAACGCCGCGCTTCCTGGCCCCTAGGCGGGAGAGCGTCATCATTACAGGAAGGCCCGAAATCCTCAGAGTCGGACGCTGCGGTAAACACGACATCATCATCCAGTCCGAAGGAAACCGCGTCACGTGCCTCCGGGCTGGGACACAAATAGTCATGTGAAAAACTCGACGGGCGGAGTCCCGCGCACGTGCTCGGGGGAGAGAGGGAGAGAAAGGGCGAGGCCCGTCTGCTGGCACTCCACTCTTCGAACTCTATATCCGAACCCCAGGTCGCGGATCCAGGAGAGGCCTGCGTGGCCTCGGGAGCGCGACGGGGAAAAACGGATGACTCCTTCACAAAAACCGCGAGCCTCGAGCGGAGGGTTTTGAGAAGGAGATTAACACAAAATTAGCATTTTGAAAACCCCTGAACCGCCTCGCGCGCGTGTGAAAACCCCAAACATTTAACACACTTACTGTGGGGGGGGGTCGTTGTTCGCGATGAAGCGAGTGCATGGCAGCGGGCAACGACGAAAATCCATGGCACTTCACCGCAAGGAGAACAATGTTCCACTATCCGCAGTCGCTGAAGTGCTGGTGATAAAGTCGAATGAAATCCAAGATATTTGGGCCAGAAAAACCGAAACCGAAGGGCATTAAATGGCCGCTTCGTGAAGGCAGAGAAATCTGAGGAGCAGATGGCGCGCGCGCGCAGTATAAGAGTGACAACGTCAAAGGGGGCGGCACGCGTGCCATCAGCCAATCAATTGGCGTGATTCTATAAGGGCTTCAGACAATCGGCACACCCAGAGGGCGTCCCATTACGTCATAAAGTGACGCAGCGTCGAGTGAACCTATGAAAGAGAACCTTATATCACGATGTGAGTAATTTTATTTCACGATAACGATATATACGTATATCACAATATAACTTTAAATAAGGTTTTAAATTTATATCCAAATTTGTTGATATCATTGAAATATCATAATTCTTATCACAATTTTCAATATCATTTAAAAAACGAATACTAACCTAAAAAAAACTCTCAAGCTTACTGAAGGCAATCAAACAGATAAAGAAGAGATTTTCTCTCTTTTTGTTGTTTGATTAACAGTAATAATGTCACGGTTCATCATTTCATTGTCTCCTTTTCTCTGTTCATGTGAGGTTGTGTTGGAGGCGTGGTCACTGATTACGGTGCTCATCACCTTCACCTGCTGACTCTATCACCAGGCTTTATATGCAGGTCTCTCACCCGCACTCATTGTCAGATAATTTCAGGCTTCCCTTGTGTGTTCGTCGGCTTGTGTTCCTGCTCCCTCCATGTGATCTCCGTTCCGGTTCCTGGATTCTGCTGAGCTGTGTTTGCCCGCTGCTTCCCTGCTTCGTTGCCTGCCTGGGATTGTCTGCCTGCACCTGCCGTTCTGCTGGGATCTGCCTGACCTGTCTTCATTGCTTCTTTTGTGACTTTTGTTCGACGTTCTATTGCAGTCATACTGAAATAAATGAGTATTTACTAATCGCTATTGGATCCTCCTGTCTCTCATTTGCAGCCGTAACAGAACGATCTGACCAACAAGATGGATCCAGTGAGGATGACTGAACTCCAGGATTATCTCAATTCAAGCAACCAGAGAATGGATCGACAGGATCAACAGGCGACCGCTACGGCCCAGGCAATGCAGACTCTGGCGAAGCAGGTGTCTGAGCTCACGAAACAAATTCAACAACTAAAAGCTCCCACTGCACCCCCACCACCGCCGCCGGTTCCCCAGCAACCAAGTAACATCAACCCGCATGAACCCCGGATCCCCACGCCTGAATACACGCCCTCAACAGTCAGACATTACCCACCATCATTCACACCACTGACAGGATCACACTCACCATTTCTGGCAATCACTCAGAGACTATCACGTTCCTCCTCACGGACTGCCCTCACGCACCCATTGTCCTCGGTCATCCCTGGCTTAAGAAGCACAACCCCAGGATTGACTGGGGACACAGTACAGTCGCAGCTTGGAATAATCAGTGCTATACCTCTTGTCTTGTGTCTACCCGTTCGTCTGTGTCTAGTTCTGTGTTTCAGGAGGAGCTAGTTAGAGTCTGAGCAGATGAGCAGTTCTCTGATGTCATGGGCTGATGCGATCTGTAGGGCTATGAGAATAGCTGCTATCTCTGCATATTGCGATGACTGAGGACCCAACTTGAAGTGTTGTGGTGGGCATGGCTTATCGTTCACCCACAGCACTCCCGCACCTGCCTTGAGGACGTCGTCGTGGTTGTAGGAGCACCCATCGACGTAGGCCGTGGGCATGCCCTGGCACGGATTCGGTTCAAAGTATCTGTGACAGGTCAGTTGTTGTTGTTGGGGTTCTTGTGCATCCGCTGCAGCAGCAGGCGTGTTATCAGAGCAGTTTTGGCATGCAGCCAGGCCATTGCCCAGGGTAGACTTGTGATTCTGTGCGTACCATGCCTCAACATTGCGTCCCTGGAGGGCCATTAACCACGTGGCTATACGTGAATTAGTGACAACGCCATCTCGGATGCGTTGGCTGTTGAGGAACATTACGGGCTGGTGGCAAGTCTCAATAATAACATTCTGTGCCCCAATGTAGTTGGAGAATCGCTGAATGGCCCACACCGTGCAGAACAGAGCTTTTTCACAGTCTGAGAACTTGCACTCTGGTGGAAGAAGCGTCTTGCTGGCATATGCGACCACCTTCTTGTCTTGGTCATGTCGTTGATATAGGCCAGCGCTGACGGAAAACCCGGCTTCCAGGTAGAATTCCTTCTGTGGATCGGGGTAAGCAAGGCATGGAGCTGTGCATAAATGTCTTTTTAGTGCCGTCATGGCGTGTTCTTGAGCGTCTGACCAGTCTTTCTTCAGCAGGGCTGTTAGAGGTCTGGCAATGTCTGAGTAGTTTTCGATGAACTGTCGGGAGTAATTGCATACCCCTAGAAAACTGCGCAGCTCAGAGATGTTAGTAGGAGGCTTGATGTTTTGAATGGCATGAATACGGTTTGACTTAGGTTCAATGCCTTGGGATCCGATTAGCAGGCCCACGTAGTTGACCTTGGTCCGGCACCACTGTCCTTTGTGGAGGGCGATCTTGGCACCGGCTGCGGATAGTTGGTTCAAAACATAGTCTCTTTCTTTCAGGTGGTCGGCCACCGCTGTGCTCTTCATGAGAACGTCGTCTACAAAGATCAGGTTGGTCTTGAGAGGTGTAGCAGGTTCATCAGTCTCACCGACAGGCTGGTGGGAGACTGTGTACTGCGACGTGACTGTCCTCGGTCAGCTCCGTTCGGCACACCTGGTCTTTGGTCATCGGCATGACAGATGTGATGGCAATGAATTTGAAGGGTGCAGTGAACAGTGTGTTATCTGTACTCCCTTCGGGTATCAGTGCAGGTGGAATGGGCCCAATGATGGGTAGTTCAAGTTCAAAATCATGAAAGTCATGGCTCACTAGCCATCCCAGTCGGTAGGCCTTGGGAATGTTGATGTCAGTTGCTGTGCAGTTGTTGAAGAGGATGTAGACTACACGAGATGACACTTCAGTGAGGGGTGTGGCTTCAAGTGTGAGTCCGAGTTCCACACATTCAGGTGAGGGTTGGAAGAAACCCAGCGTGTGGTTTAAGGTGTGGCCACATCGCATGTTGAGCCGAACAGCGACCCCTTTGGTGTATGCTGGTATCACCGTTCCCTGTTCGTTGACTAGGGTGCAGACCTCCGTGATGGTCTGTCCTGACATGACGTTGTCATGCCTGATGGAATCATGTGGCTGTAAAGTCAGTGGGGTTTCAAGTCAACCTTGCCTGAGGTCCACAGCAGCGATTAGCCCCATGTCTGATTCTGGATCAGAGTATTCACGAATTAAAGCTCGTCGTAGCTGTAGTCTGCTTTGACAGTCTCTGGTTGACGGTCTAGAAAGCTGCGTACGTCCCGGTTAGATGAGATTCTGAGTAGGTACAATCTGTCCCAAGTGTTCGCGTTAGCGACAGTCTGCAGGTGAAAGTCTATGTCTTGCAAGTAGGCGTGAACGTCGTGTCCTCCTGCAGGGTCTGGTCTGATCGTAGGGATATTTCTGGCCAGCTTGTCAAGGTCTTTATGAGCTACGTGGCTGCTGACCCTGACTTCCTGGAAGGGCTCCCCTTCCTTCGCCGCTGGCGGGGATTTGTGGAGGCTAGCGAGTGACAGTCTTAACAGTGAGCTGTCACCCCCCTTTCTAGCTCTTGGTTCTTGGCTAAAAGGTGCGGACCAGCTGGTCGGGGGAAACTCTGTGTGGTGCGTTTCCCCTTCCCGGTCACTTTGCAGTTTATATGAATGTTTCAGTTCTCTGTGAACAAGGTCAAGTTCATTTTTGAGCTCATGTCTTTGCTGGACAAGCTCATTGATCTCGGCTCGGACAGCCTGCAAGTGTTTTTCGTAGGCTTTGGCTTTAGCATCTTTGTCTTTAAGTGTAGTGTTGGCTCTCTCTAGGAGAGCCTCGCCTCGCCGGAGCTGTTCGTTGAGTTCTTCCCTGGTGTCCTTCTCCGACTGCTCTCTGCGATCTGTGTCCAGACGCAGATTTTCCAGGGTCTTTCGAAGTCTTTCTACTAGGGCTGGGCGATATATCGCATGACATTGTTAGGCGCATCTCGTCAGTAAAACCGGTTCCTTGATTAGTAGTAAATCGCCATCACCTGCTTTCAGATAGAGCGGCATTTACTACACAGAGCCGTAGTTCACTGACAAGCTGAGCCATATCGCATTAATTATCACGGACGTATCGCCTGCGATAATTAATGCGATATGGCTCAACTTGTCAGTGAACTACGGCTCTGTGTAGTAAATGCCGCTCTATCTGAAAGCAGGTGATGGCGATTTACGACTAATCAAGGAACCGGCTTTACTGACGAGATGCGCCTAACAATGTCATGCGATATATCGCCCAGCCCTACTTTCTACTTTTTTCTCTCGTTCTGTGTCCATTTCACCCTCTTTCTCAGTCTCTAGAAGTAGCTGATCTAGATGACGCTGGGTGAGGGCCTGGTTTCTCCGGGCCTCCTCGACTTGGAGCTTTAGCGCTGTCGCTTCCTGTTCCAGGTCGGTGTGGCTCTTTTCTCTTAGCCGTGCCTGGGCGACAAGGTTGTGGGTGAGGCTCCCGAGGATCTTGGCCAGTTCTTTGTGAGAGTAACTCTGCGTCGGGTCTTGTGCCGTCAGCTTGTCTAGCTCTGTGTCCAGTTCCTCCTCACTGGTGTCCTCGGACAGAACGGTGCTCGTCATCGCTTCCAGCCATATCGCTAGGCGATCCCATGGGACAGCGGGACTGGATGAACGGGACATACTGGTTCACTGTTGGCGAGAGAAACACAGCCCACACACACAAAGAGGCCAATGCAAGTTTGTTCTAAGGTTAACGAGCTCTTGTACGGACTATGCCGACGACAAGAATTTTGGCTAACTGATGTAGACAGTTAGACAGTTAGGCAATTAGGCGGGCCAATTTTTGGGTCGGCCTGAAATAGAGACTTTGACAGGCGGTAGCCCTGTGGGTCACCTGGTGACGCCGGCTGCTCGGTTGTCACTCTATTACTTAGCTTTCCTTGGGGTCTCTTGGTGAACTGAAAGAAACAAGATTACGACAGTCCGGACAGTGAAGGTAGGAAAGAGCACAGTGAAAACAAACACAAAAATGAATTGGTCTGCAATAAAAAGGAAAATAAGCGCGAACGCTGGGAGTGTTAGAGAAACACTAAAGGGGCTAAGCCTGCTACCTTTCGTAAGAGTTTCTGATAGGGCCTACAGCATGTGAGCAAACCTGAAGAAGGGCATCAAACAGGCCAAGCACTGCTACAAGCTAAAGATAGAGGGTCACTTTTCCAACTCTGACCCTCAACGCATGTGGCAGGGCATTCAGGCCATCAGTGACTACAAACCCACCCACTCCACCCCCGCAGCCACTGATGTCAACTTCCTGAACGAGCTAAATTACTTTTATGCTCGCTTTGAAAGAGACAACAGAGAAACTGCCACCAAGCTCAAACCCTCAGCTGACCCACCAATCACACTCTCCTCCACAGATGTCTGCAAGGCACTGAGCCGGATCAGCGCGCACAAGGCTGCTGGACCAGACAACATCCCTGGTCGTGTTCTCAGGGTGGTCCTGGAACACTTAAAAGACTCTCTACCATCCACATTGGACTCACACCAGTTTGCCTACCACAGCAATAGGAGCACAGAGGATGCCGTTTCCATGGCACTGCACTCTGTGCTCACTCACCTGGACAATAAAAACACTTATGCACGCATGCTGTTTGTTGACTTCAGCTCAGCATTCAACACTGTTATCCCAACCAAGTTAATAGCCAAACTTGGAGACCTGGGCATCAACACTTCAATGTATAACTGGATTTTGGACTTCCTAACTGACAGACCCCAGAATGTTCGTTCAGGACTCACCTGCTCCACATCCATCACACTCAACACTGGTGTACCACAGGGCTGTGTGCTAAGCCCGTTTCTCTACTCCCTCTTCACCTCCGACTGCAAGCCTGTGTATGGATCTAACTCCATCGTCAAAGTTTGCGGACGACACAACGGTGATTGGTCTCATCAGCAACAACGATGAGACTGCCTATAGGGAGGAGATCCAGCACATGGTGCACTGAAAATAACCTGCTCCTCAACACCACCAAAACGAAGGAGCTCATCGTGTACTTCAGGAAGGAGTCAAGAGGCACACACGACACCATCCACATTAATGAAATGGCTGTTGTACGTGTCTCCAGTTTCAAGTTCCTGGGGATCCACATCTCGGCGGACATGTCGTGGACGACCAACACCTCCAGCCTGGTCAAGAAGGCTCACCAGCGCCTCTTCTTCCTGAGGACACTGAGGAAGAATCAGCTCTCCTCGGCCATCCTGGTGAACTTCTATCGCTGCGCAATAGAAAGCATCCTGACCAACTGTGTGGCAGTATGGTATGGGAGCTGCTCTGTTGCGGAGCGCAAGGCACTACAGCGGGTGGTGAAAACTGCCCAGCGCATCACAGGGACTCCACTACCTGCCATCGAGCACATCCAGAGGAAACGCTGTCTGCATCGAGCTCGCAGCATCCTTAAGGACTCCTCTCACCCAGCCCACAGACTGTTTTCTCTCCTGCCCTCCGGCAGGCGTTTCAGGATCCTCCGGACCAGGACCAGCAGACTAAAGAACATTTTTTTCCCCAGAGCTGTCTCTTTACTGAACTCTAACCTCCGCTGATCCACTTCCCTCATATACTGCAAACTCTCCTACCTCACATCTGCCTTCACTTTGTTATTTGCACTACCGACTGTTTATTACAGTAACAACTGTTTACTTATGTATTTTGCACTACCATACCTTAACTGGATTATGCTCATTTACTCTGCCGACTGTTATTTACAGTACCAACTGTTTACATTTGCATTTTGCACCGTACTTCTAACTGTAATATGCAACCACTTTCCACTGCACTTATTCCATCATTTAGATATTACTATAGACCGTAATGTGAAAACGTTTTTCGTTTAATCCCATTCCCATATATGGGGCACTTAATTATTTTCATTCCAATAAAAAGATCTATTGGTTTTGAGTGAGAAAATAAAAGTTCTCCATATGTAATCCTGCAGTTTATTTTTTATCAGTGTTTAAAGTCGGCAATAGTTCCTTCCTCGCGTAATCATATTTTGGGTCATCATATTTAATATTTAAAGGTTTTTTCAGAGATGTTACTGGATTTAAAAGATTTGGAGGAAAACTGAATAACTGTAGGTTGTGAAACGGTTAATTTGGGTTAACACAGCATTGGTGGGTGTTCCGATAACTTTCCGATAACGTTCTCAGTGCTTTTGCAGTTACTGTGAGATCACACAATGTGAGTTTTAAAATGATGACCCAAATGTTTGTGGTCCACAGCGCATCCCTGAAAGTTAAAATTCTGCTGTTCGTGATCTACAAACTGAATACAGTCAAGACAACAAAGGCATAAAGATAAACTCTTTTCAATACTCATGTTTGCCAGCCTGGTCTCCCACCTTGTTTAGGCCATGACATATTTGACTTATCCAATAATGTTGCATTGTATTTTAAGTATTTCATTAAGAAGAAGCAATGGCTTACATATTCAATTTTGAACCGGCGCATCAAGCAGTTCAAGTACAGTTTGAATACCTTTCTCGTTTCCTTACTAATTGACGTCCTCATTTTCAAAAGATTTGCGTTTTTGTTGTTTACACAGAGACCATTTTCAAAAACATGCACTTTTCAAAAATTTGCGATTTTATGCACCCAAAAAGCTGTGTTTTAAGCTGTGTTAAAACGTTTTGTTTTTAGTTGAAAACGGTGTAGTGTAAACAGCCCCGTAAAGGGTTAGTTCACCCAAAATGAAAATTAGCCCATGATTTACTCACCCTCAAGTCATCCTAGGTGTATTTGACAATCTTCTTTCAGATAATAAAATCGGAGTTAGCCTTTATTTAAAATGTCCTGGCTAACCTAAGCATTATAATAGCATGGCAGTGAATTGTTGTCTCGTTAATGAAGTCCATAAAAGTGCATCTATCCATCATATAACTGCTCCACACGGCTCCGGGGGTTAATAAAGGCCTTTGTGTCACAAATATCCATACTTAAAACTTTATAGACTAAAATAACTAACTTCTGGCAGATTGCCATACGCATCGATTTACGGTGAAAGAGTAACCTTTGACCCTTGAATCCCTTACGCATGCATATTGATGAACGCAGAAGGGCAGAGGACAGAGCAGAGCAAAAGAAAACACGAATTAGAGTCTGAAATGAGAATTTTTAAAGAGAAATGGCAGAGGATTTCGATATAAAAGAAGAGACTGGCTTGAGTTTCTTGCCCAGCCCTAGCCGCGTCAAAGTGTGCGATACTCCTGTACATCACGTCAAAGGATACTCTTTTGCCGTAAATCGAATTGCAAATTGCGAATCGCTTCAGAAGGCCTTTATTTATTTATAAGCCATGTAGAGCAGTTATATGATGGATAGATGCACTTTTATGGACTTCTTAAACGAGACAACAATTCACTGCCATTATAATGCTTGGATTAGCCAGGATGTTTTTTTTAATATATATAACTCTGATTTTATTTATCTGAAAGAAGAATGTCATATACACCTATAGGATGACTTGAGGATGAGTAAATCATGGGCTAATTTTCATTTTTGGGTGAACTATCTCTTTAAAGTCACCCTGTAGTCAATAATTGTATCCCTTAAAACTCTTTTTTTATCACCAAAATGACATATTTAAAAGTTTGGTCCCACTTTATATCAGGTGGCCTTAACTATTATGTACTTACATCAGAAAATAAGTACAATGTACTTATTGTGTTCATATTGTATTGCAAAGCACTTTTGCTGATAATTGAGGTGGGATACGGGTAAAGTTAGGGACAGGTGTGGTGGGATAGGTAAGTTTAAGGGTAGAGTTAGTGACAGGTGTGGTGGTATGGGTAAGTTTAAGGGTAAAGTTAGGGACAGGTGTGGTATGGGTAAGTTTAAGGGTAATGTTAGAGACAGGTGTGGTGGTATGGGTAAGTTTAAGGGTAGGCTTAGGAGCAGGTGTGGTGGTATGGGTAAGTTTAAGGGTAGGGTTAGGAACAGGTGTGGTGGTATGGGTAAGTTTAAGGGTAGGGTTAGGGACAGGTGTGGTGGTATGGGTAAGTTTAAGGGTAGGCTTAGGAACAGGTGTGGTGGTATGGGTAAGTTACAGGGTAAAGTCAGGGACAGGTGTGATGGTATGGGTAAGTTTAAGGGTAAAGTTAGGGACAGGTGTGGTGGTATGGGTAAGTTTCAGGGTAAAGTTAGGGACAGGTGTGATGGTATGGGTAAGTTTAAGGGTAAAGTTAGGGACAGGTGTGGTGGTATGGGTAAGTTTCAGGATAAAGTTAGGGACAGGTGTGGTGGTATGGGTAAGTTTCAGGGTAAAGTTAGGGACAGGTGTGATGGTATGGGTAAGTTTAAGGGTAGAGTTAGTGACAGGAGTGGTGTTATGGGTAAGTTTAAGGGTAGAGTTAGTGACAGGTGTGGTGGTATGGGTAAGTTTAAGGGTAAAGTTAGGGACAGGTGTGGTATGGGTAAGTTTAAGGGTAATGTTAGGGACAGGTGTGGTGGTATGGGTAAGTTTAAGGGCAAAGTTAGGGACAGGTGTGGTATGGATAAGTTTAAGGGTAATGTTAAGGACAGGTGTGGTGGTATGGGTAAGTTTAAGGGTAGGCTTAGGAACAGGTTTGGTGGTATGGGTAAGTTTCAGGATAAAGTTAGGGACAGGTGTGGTGGTATGGGTAAGTTTCAGGGTAAAGTTAGGGACAGGTGTGATGGTATGGGTACGTTTAAGGGTAAAGTTAGGGACAGGTGTGGTGGTATGGGTAAGTTTCAGGATAAAGTTAGGGACAGATGTGGTGGTATGGGTAAGTTTCAGGGTAAAGTTAGGGACAGGTGTGATGTATGGGTAAGTTTAAGGGTAAAGTTAGGGACAGGTGTGGTGGTATGGGTAAGTTTCAGGATAAAGTTAGGGACAGGTGTGGTGGTATGGGTAAGTTTCAGGGTAAAGTTAGGGACAGGTGTGGTGTTATGGGTAAGTTTAAGGTTAAAGTTAGGGACAGGTGTGGTGTTATGGGTAAGTTTCAGGGTAAAGTTAGGGACAGGTGTGGTGGTATGGGTAAGTTTCAGGGTAAAGTTAGGGACAGGTGTGGTGGTATGGGTAAGTTTCAGGGTAAAGTTAGGGACATGTGTGATGGTATGGGTAAGTTTAAGGGTAAAGTTAGGGACAGGTGTGATGGTATGGGTAAGTTTAAGGGTAAAGTTAGGGACAGGTGTGGTGGCATGGGTAAGTTTCAGGGTAAAGTTAGGGACAGGTGTGGTGGTATGGGTAAGTTTCAGGGTAAAGTTAGGGACAGGTGTGATGGTATGGGTAAGTTTAAGGGTAAAGTTAGGGACAGGTGTGGTGGTATGGGTTAGTTTAAGGGTATGGTTAGGGACAGGTGTGGTATTATGGGTAAGTTTAAGGGTAAAGTTAGGGACAGGTGTGGTCTTATGGGTAAGTTTCAGGGTAAAGTTAGGGACAGGTGTGGTGGTATGGGTAAGTTTCAGGATAAAGTTAGGGACAGGTGTGGTGGTATGGGTAAGTTTCAGGGTAAAGTTAGGGACAGGTGTGGTGTTATGGGTAAGTTTAAGGTTAAAGTTAGGGACAGGTGTGGTCTTATGGGTAAGTTTAAGGGTAAAGTTAGGGACAGGTTTGGTGTTATGGGTAAGTTTCAGGGTAAAGTTAGGGACAGGTGTGGTGGTATGGGTTAGTTTCAGGGTTAAGTTAGGGACATGTGTGATGGTATGGGTAAGTTTAAAGGTATTGTTAGGGACAGGTGTGGTGGTATGGGTAAGTTTAAGGGCAAAGTTAGGGACAGGTGTGGTATGGATACGTTTATGGGTAATGTTAAAGACAGGTGTGGGGGTATGGGTAAGTTTAAGGTTAGGCTTAGGAACAGGTGTGGTGGTATGGGTAAGTTTAAGGGTAGGGTTAGGAACAGGTGTGGTGGTATGGGTAAGTTTAAGGGTAGGGTTAGGGACAGGTGTGGTGGTATGGCTAAGTTTCAGGGTAAAGTTAGGGACAGGTGTGATGGTATGGGTAAGTTTAAGGGTAAAGTTAGGGACAGGTGTGGTGGTATGGGTAAGTTTCAGGGTAAAGTTAGGGACAGGTGTGGTGTTATGGGTAAGTTTAAGGTTAAAGTTAGGGACAGGTGTGGTGTTATGGGTAAGTTTCAGGGTAAAGTTAGGGACAGGTGTGGTGGTATGGGTAAGTTTCAGGGTAAAGTTAGGGACAGGTGTGGTGGTATGGGTAAGTTTCAGGGTAAAGTTAGGGACATGTGTGATGGTATGGGTAAGTTTAAGGGTAAAGTTAGGGACAGGTGTGATGGTATGGGTAAGTTTAAGGGTAAAGTTAGGGACAGGTGTGGTGGTATGGGTAAGTTTCAGGGTAAAGTTAGGGACAGGTGTGATGGTATGGGTACGTTTAAGGGTAAAGTTAGGGACAGGTGTGGTGGTATAGGTAAGTTTCAGGATAAAGTTAGGGACAGGTGTGGTGGTATGGGTAAGTTTCAGGGTAAAGTTAGGGACAGGTGTGATGTATGGGTAAGTTTAAGGGTAAAGTTAGAGACAGGTGTGGTGGTATGGGTTAGTTTAAGGGTAGGGTTAGGGACATGTGTGGTGTTATGGGTAAGTTTAAGGTTAAAGTTAGGGACAGGTGTGGTGTTATGGGTAAGTTTAAGGGTAGGGTTAGGGACAGGTGTGGTGTTATGGGTAAGTTTAAGGGTAAAGTTAGGGACAGGTGTGGTGGTATGGGTAAGTTTAAGGGTAAAGTTAGGGACAGGTGTGGTGGTATGTGTAAGTTTCAGGGTAAAGTTAGGGACAGGTGTGGTGGTATGCAGAGCCGGCTCTCCCTATAAGCGAACTAAGCGGCTGCTTAGGGCCCCGCCGCCACTAGGGGGCCCCCTAACTACAGATTGCACTCGCCAGCGTCGCCGCAGTTTATCACGCAAGACGCTCAATTCGCGTCATTCGCACCGCGCGAAAAGCTCCTTCCGCGCCGCGGGACCTCTAGACGCGCGTCAACGCGCCTTTCCATTGACTTAACATTGAAATCAAATCACTCGCTCCAGACACTCTGTTTTCGTTTGGTGTGAACGCAGCATAACGTTAGCTGTCCATCGATTATGCTGAATCAACATTGCTTGCGCTATGGTCCAGCCGTCGGCCCCAGCTCTGGGCTACAGACCGCGGAGAGACAGACCCACCTCCTTTGAATGTATTTTCTTTTTAACAGTTAACGTTACATGACCTACACTAGTTCTGGGAAAGAAAAAACCGAAAAATCTTTGTCTCAATAGACGCTTATTACAATAAAAAAATAGTTTAAGAACATTCGAGAGAAAGAAAGTAATAGGAAGAGAAAGAGCAATCATTTGACAGTCAAAATCAAAATGAAGTTTAAAATAAAGCGGTTAAATACAAGCTTTTTCTTATGGTCTTAATTGAATAGGCAATTAAAGATTATTAATAAATATTAATCTATATACTATTATGAAATATTTTATATATTGTTAAGCTAAATCGCCCAGACCATTTAAACCTAAAGAAAACACAGTGTCCTCTCTGAAACATTATTGAATGATGATCGATACAAGACACCTAAAAGCAAAATGGATTTGTGGTAAATTTTAGTAAAGAACACTGTAAAAAAAAGCAGGTCCCCAATTGAAAATGTTCTAGTGAGCGATCACATCTAAATTTTTCAGTTGGCCAAATTGAATTAATGTGAATTGATGCAATTTAATTCAATTAAAATTCAAGAAATTAAATTTGGCCAACTGAAAATTTTAGATGTGATCGCTCACTAGAACATTTTCAATTGGGGACCTGCTTTTTTTTTTTACAGTGAATGCAGTCCAAGCTGTGAAGGTTTAAAATATGAACAGTATGTAAGAGTTAATCAACCAATAATTAAATAATATAATTTAACATTGGATTTCTTTTAATTTACCCTTAACATAATTGTAAAAAACTAAATGTCACTTTCTCAGGAGGAGCCATTCTTAAATATTTTGGTGGTCATGGAGAAACATTTCATGAGGCTGACACAAGTAAATATTTCCCACTGCCTTTCTTTTGAATAGTTTTGTGCGCAACTTCAACATAGCTAATTTTCCTCTTGCAAATAAAAAATTTAGTTTTATAATCATAATTCACTATGTTGTCTAATTGTACTTTAATATTAATTTAAAATTAATGTGTTTTATCTACTCTGCATACTGTATTTATTATTAATTATATTATAATCTCAACAGCTGGAGGAGGTGACTCTACTGCTGCTTCAGTAGAGCATAGCGAGCCGCATACCACTATGGCTAATGTTGTAAGTTAGCTATATATTGTTAATGCTAAATTATTAATATTTATTTGTTTACAACAAATTGACCTTAAATTTGCAAATCTATAATCTTTACTTTTACTGTTTCAGTGAGTGTACTTTAATAAGCAGTAAAATAATTGTAGGCAATCATGTTAAAAGATATACAGATGAAATATGTAAGTGTTAGATTGTATACAGTTGCTGGTTTGCAGTGCAATACTCCATTATTCACTGCAAGGCAGGGCCCCAAAATTATCCTGCTTAGGGCCCCCAGATTTACAGAGCCGGCCCTGGTGGTATGGGTAAGTTTCAGGGTAAAGTTAGGGACAGGTGTGATGTATGGGTAAGTTTAAGGGTAAAGTTAGGGACAGGTGTGGTGGTATGGGTTAGTTTAAGGGTAAAGTTAGGGACATGTGTGGTGTTATGGGTAAGTTTAAGGTTAAAGTTAGGGACAGGTGTGGTGTTATGGGTAAGTTTAAGGGTAGGGTTAGGGACAGGTGTGGTGTTATGGGTAAGTTTAAGGGTTAAGTTAGGGACAGGTGTGGTGGTATGGGTAAGTTTAAGGGTAGAGTTAGGGACAGGTGTGGTGTTATGGGTAAGTTTAAGGGTAAAGTTAGGGACAGGTGTGATGGTATGGGTCAGTTTAAGGGTAGGGTTAGGGACAGGTGTGGTGTTATAGGTAAGTTTAAGGGTAAAGTTTGGGACAGGTGTGGTGGTATGGGTAAGTTTCAGGGTAAAGTTAGGGACAGGTGTGATGGTATGGGTAAGTTTAAGGGTAAAGTTAGGTACAAGGTAGTTTGTGACGTTAGAAACATCAGTGATTTCAAACTGTGTTTTTGAGACTGTCTTTGGTTCACTGCAGTTTTAAGCAGAAAATACTCAACAATGGTGTTGACTTATGAATTTGCATGATTTGTCTTAAAGCATATTTAAACACCACATATAAACAACATTAAAAGCTTCATTTTCACCACTAGGGGACTTTAAATACACAGTGATGACAAAATAACGAACAGTTGAGAAGATGCATCAGAGTCCAATGAAACTAATGAGTGGCGGGAAACAAAGACAAAGAAACACATGTGGCCGATGAAAACAAACTGAGATCTTATGAAAACTACAACAAACTGATTTAAACATTGTTGGAAACATTTGGGATAATGTAAGTACACAAGTCAACAAAATATTTTAATCCAAAAATCTTACATATTGTCCCTTTAATTCATAATGTTAATGTCTTCACTGTTGAAAAGGGGTGAAATGTGCAGAAGATGCTAGAAAACCAAAGAATATGAGAAACTGTGCTCAGTTTAACTACTCAGGACAAACAAGGGACTCATAAATCACAATAATCACAATTCAAAACATAAAAACGGAAGTTGATCATCAGGGAACAACTCACAATATTACAATTCAAGGGTATGTATACTCTTTGAACTGGTTAATTTGTGTCAATTCAGTTATTTTGTCTTGTGGACTATATGTCAACATCTGTGAAACAGCTCATTCAGGACAGTACTAAATCAAATCTAACATGCGCTATAACACAGCCCTGGACTCAGCAAAGGTGCTCCTGATAGCAGCTCAATGGCACAGCCTAGTGGTCAGTGTGAAGGAAGTTGTGAGACATGCTGTGGACTGAAGACATCCAGACAGACAGAAGGGATTTTAACATGATCACTCTGAGGGCTCCCAACTAAAGTGGCACAAACAGGGATGTCCTGAGACCAGAGAAGGACTGGTGGGAGCTCAAGGATGCTGGCTGCGGATTTTGACAATACTGGCCTTTTGACTAGAACTGGCCACCATGGTGGAGCCTGGTTTCTCTGTCAAATGGAGAAACTACATTCACCTTTGGGTTGCACACTAGGGGATTAACTGTGAGAGAGAGATACAGGCAGAAGGAACAGTGACTTGAGAGCGTAGTGGTTAATAAATAACAGCAGTGCTATGAACTGAACTCGATGAGAGAAGTGGATGTCCTTGACTTTCGAAAAAAAAAAAAACTTGACCACCAGCTCCGCAGACAAGCAGATGATAGTTCATTCTATGCTGTTGCTTCAAGGATGTTAAGGGAAAATCTGAAAAATTAAGTTTAAATCTGATTGGACCTCTATCTAACATAATTAGTTAGATTGCTTCTGTTTTATTGAACTGTACCTGTTTCACAGTTAAAATCAGCAATAAACCCCTGGGCCCAGTTGTTCAAAAAGTTTAATCTGGATCAGAATGATCTGGATTTGTAAATCACATGGTTTGCTATCCAGGATCATCTAATCCATTTTACCTTTGGGCCGGTTTTTCAAAGCAAAATTGGATTGGATCACGCTGATCCAGATACACACCTTTTCAGATGACCAAATCTGGATTACTAGTGCTCTACGGAGCCCCTAAAGGGACATGGTGATGGAAAAAATATGAGATGGCGGGAAAAAAATACTTCAATGCTTTTGCGTTCTCTCAGAAAAGTTTTGCGAAGCGTTCACCTGGGAAACTTTGCATTTGCTCGCAAAGAACTTTTGACTGGGTCATCTCTTATTGTGCCAATGTGGTTTACAAACAATGAAAAAAAACCCACTTTAAATTAAATATATATTACTTTAACAGTTAAACTAATCAAGAGCAAAATAAAAAATGTATATGTGTGTATTACATGATACAAATGTTGTTTTTTAGTTTTAAAGTTGTATTAATTTTTTGTTCCTGAAATCCACCCTTCTGCTGGGGTCAGTATAATCCTGATTTTTTTGGGATCAAAGGCATCCCAATCTTACTAAAAAGTTTTGAACAACATTGAGATTGAACCCTTTTTCAAGATTTGATCCAATCCATTAGCCAAAATCCGTTCAGATTACTTTTGAAAAACTGGACCCAGTGTGTTAATAAAGGCCTTCTGAAGCAAAGTCATGTGTTTTTGTAAGAAAAATATCCATATTTATAACTTTATAAACTATAATCACTGGCTTCCGGTAACGGCCGTATGCGAGTTCTGGTGGAAGAGTGACCTCTGACCTCTTAATATATAACTCTGATTGTGTTAAAACTTAAAAGTCATATACACTTATGTCTTGAGGGTGAGTAAATTATGGGATAAATATCTTTTTTTTTTTGGTGAACTAACCTTTAATGACTTAATTTGTATCCGATGTAGCTATAGGTGGGTTTCACATCAAAATAGAAATGTTTTTTTATGCCACAAATCTAAAAAAAAAAAAATGTGTCCCCAAATGAAATACATGAAATCTTTAATATTTAACATAACTAGTTTCCAGAGACACAAAAGATTACTTCAAGACTGTTTTGACTGACTAATGATGAAATTCAGATATAGCCATTCATTTCATGTGTTGATATAATTATAATCGAATTAGGCTAATTATATTATTATGAAAAGCTAATTACATCTTCATTGACACCTTTCTCCAGGGTGACCATGTAGCAAAACCTCTTTATACTTTTGTTCCATATGTTCCCATTTTTTCTATACAATAACACGGGCCAGCCTTCGCTCCCCACATGCATCAATAAGCCTTGGCCGCGACCATGACCCAGTTCACCACTGTTCCTTCCTTGGACCACTTTTGATAGATACTGACCACTGCAGACCAGGAACACCCCACAAGAGCTGCAGTTTGGGAGATGCTCTGACCCAGTCGTCTAGCCATCACAATTTGGCCCTCGTCAAACTCGCTCAAATCCTTACGCTTGCCCATTTTTCCTGCTTCTAACACATCAATTTTGAGAACAAAATGTTCACTTGCTGCCTAATATATCCCACCCACTAACAGGAGCCATGATGAAGAGATAATCAGTATTATTCACTTCACCTGTCAGTGGTCATAATGTAATGCTCGATCGGTGTATGCTATAACTATTTTCACAAAAGATCTAATTACTTCAAAACTGTTTTGACTGACTAAATGATGACATTCAGATTAGCCATTCTGTTTCATGTGTTGATATTTTGTACCATCTATGGTCATGAAAAAAAAATGAAGTTGGATCTGGCATCTCTCTACATCTAATTAGGCTGATTATATTATTATGAAAAGCTATTTACATTTACACCATTCTCCAGGGTGGCCATGTAGCATAACCTCTTTATACTTTTGTTCCATGTTCCCACTTTTTTTCTATACAATAATTTTTTTTTGCTGCCGTTGTTGCTTCGCTCATGAACACTAGTGACGTTGCAGCCAGTGTGCGCGTTCTCGTGGAGCTTTTCCGGTGGCGTTTCCTGTGTTTGTAAACTGACCTGAGCTGGAATAAAAGAGCAAAATTGTGCAACACGAAGGTAAGATTCATACGCACTACATGTATCGTTTCAATACAAATGATAGCTGTTGTTCTTTTATCCCGAGGGATGATGTGGTCTGGTGCGCTTTTACAGGCCTCGGGAGATAGAGATCGGATTATAGAAAGCCATATGTACACGAAACACATTATCACACATGAACGCGTTTTAAATAAACTCCATCTCGAACTAAAGCACACATGACTGATACGAGACCTGCGGTGACATGTTTAGAAGGGTTTAAACTAAACATCTTTCGAGAATGAAAGGATTAGTCGTGTTAGATGAGGATTGTTTGTTTGCGGGGGAGTTTAGTGCGAACATCAACGCACTGAGATGTTTTTCACATGCTTGATGTGTGTGTGTTATTCCATCTGTCCTCATGCATTAGTCTACAACATGCATGTATGTCTTCGGTGTTTGCTTTTAAACGCATAATTAAATGATGTGGCATTAAATATAGTCGTTATATGTTGCCCGCAGCACCTCACTTTGTGGCTCTCTCGCATTAGCTAACACACCTCAATCAATTCCATACTTCATGACCTGAATTGGTCATGTCAACTGAGCAGGGTTGAGAATCTTCTGATTTACATATGCCTCCCTTTTTGAAAGGTCTTGACACCGCTAATCATGAAGAGTGTGCTCACAAGGACTTTTTTAAAGGGATAGTACACCCAAAAATGAAGATTCCGTCATTAATTCCTCACCCTCGTGCCGTTCCAGACCTGTAAGACCGTCGTTCATCTTCGGAACGCAAATTAAGATATTTTTATGAAATCTGAGAGATTTCTGTCCCTCCATTGACAGCCTACGTAACAACCACTTTGATGTTCATAAAGAGATCAAACGCACTGCGTAACACGAGAACGAACCTCATTGGTACTTGCACATCAAGGGAACATGCTTGAGCTTCTGTTTACCACAACTGATGTGCGAGTTGAGGAATTTTTATGTGAATGTAAACATTTTTCCCATTTTTTAACTTTCACCATTGGCATATAATGAAACAAAGATTGTTAACGTCAACAGATTCTACTAATAAACCTACCAATCTCTGTAAAAACAAAATAATGATGCTGCCATCTTCATAGTCATTTTTACACAAGGGTTGGGCACCGACCGAATTACGTCGATACTACCGAATCACATTAACTCAATCGGTGCCACATTTCGGTACCTGAGAACGCATCTGGAGATATAGTGTCTGCATGTATTAAAAACACTATTTAAATACGAATCCTGCATGTCTCTGTGTGAATGAATGGCACAGATGTGCGGTTTAATTTACCACACACACACAATAAAGTTTTAAAAATTGATAGTTTTCTTACTCAAATGCGCCTCTTCGCTTCAGAAGGCCTTTATTCACCCCCCGGAGACGTGTGGAGCAGTTATATGATGGATAGATGCACTTTTATGGACTTAAAAATGACCCAACAATTCACTGCCATTATAAAGCTGGGAAGAGCCAGGACATTTTTTAATTAAACTCCGATTGTATTCGTCTGAAAGAAGAATGTCATAGACCTAGGATGACTTGAGGGTTAATTTTCATTTTTAGGTGAACTATCCCTTTAAGTGCTGCCTTCAGTGGATGAAAGCCTGTGGTTGTTCTAGTCTAGGTTCTAGGCTCTAATCAGCCTCAGAACATTTGCTGTGTTTTCTTTGTGAATGTCTCATGTTTCTACTCTAATTCATCTTTGTCACCACAAAGAAAAGACATTGCTGCCCCATGATAGAGTCCGGTGAGACTTGTGTGACACTTGGTCCGAACTGACGTCTCATCTGCACATCTCGCCTGTCTCTCAACCGCTGTCTGCCACCATGTCACACATACCCGGCAGCTCGGTCCGGGACCACATGAAATGGGTTAGTCCTCTCCTCGTTTCATACATGTGTATGTTTTTTTTTTTTTGTGTCTTATGTTGTCTTTGCTTTTCGCTTTAATTCCCAAACTCTTCCAACAACAGCTGCTCTTAGTCTTATATTCTCCGTTCTGTATTTGTTTTCTTAAGGCAGGGCTGTTAGGTTGTGAAGCGGTGCTGTCCAGCATGGCTCTGATGCAGGCCAGTTCCATCGGTGCTCCTAAGAAAATGATGTCGCCGCTGGGTCCAGCTTCAGGACACGGATCTGCCCAGAGGGATGTACAGGACCGTGGGACGCAAGGACACATGGTCTTACCAACGAGCATGACCTGTCCTCCACTGGTTAGACACATTCAGATTAGTGTACAGCTGCAAATAGGTTATTTTGTGCCATCTGTAAAAGTTTATACACTTCATATTAACTGACGATCGACTGAAATATCGCTCAATCTATTTAATCGTCTCATACTTAGACATTTTCAGATTTGGCTCAGTTGAAACACTGATTGGACGATTACTTGAGACATGATACGGATTTTGGAAAGTTGTAATGTATCTTTTAACATACCTTTAGATGTTAATTCATGTTTATTTCGCGCTGTAACGGGCATTAAAGCGGAGGAGATGATCAGTTCACGTGAGCTGCTGCTTCTCTTAAGCTGAGGCGCTACTGCGATCTGTCACACCACATTATACAGCGCCAAAACGGTATTTAATTTTTAAAAATTTCAAAATAAAATTTTATTTGAAATCTGAGACTTCATATCAAAAGTAACAAAGCTAAAGATTATTATTATTTTTTTTTTGTATGGGAGGCGTGCTAGAATGATCCGTTCATTCATCATCTGAAAACGGGATGACTGATCGATTCTTGGGATTTAAGAATCGATATCGGTTCCAAAAAATGAGAATTTATTAAAATCGAAAAATCTATATTTATTTACCTAGCCCTAGTGTTTTACGCATTGTTTTTTTCAACAAACCACCATATAAAAGATGCTTTATCAGATTTGAGATGAACTGCGGTGCAAGTGCATGCCGAACCGAGAATGGAGAACCGTTTTTACACCGTTACACCCCTAACACCATGTCCTAACTACACGCGATGTGCCGCGACACGCGATAAAAGGTATCTTAATTTGAGTTTTTGTCCTAACCAGCCGCGCTGGAACAACAACACAAAACATGGCAATGATAATCTCAGGTAATGTTTATGTGATTTATTTATATTAAAAGTGTGCAATGTGACTTTGAATATCATTTAGTGCTCCCAGCTTTGTAGCGTAGTCGTACTAAAAGCAACAATGGAGAATTGACCTCATATCTTGAAATTAAACGCATTGAAACAAGAACGTTCAAACTGTGAACAAACAAGCATATTCAATGACAAAGATTGTTTTAGCAACTCTGTATGTATTTTTTACTAATGCTTAAATGGTGTAATATTTGTGAATTTGATTATGTACTTATTCATTTCTTTGCGAGTGCCGGCAAGATTAATCTCTGGTGCCGCACACTTGCCCGCGAGAGCCCGCCCGCACGCTGTTCTGATTGGCTGTGGCTTTTGGACAGACATGTTGCTTGTCTCTGGAATCTTGTCGCGTGTTTTTTTTTCATTTGGAAATTGGGCATGTCCTCCAGTTTTTGTTATTCATTCTATATTTCTTCTGAAACTAGCATAGAAAATGTTATAAATATACAATTTTCCTTTAATAATTGAACATACTAATTTGCATAATTTTTTACAACAAAAATCTGATCATTGGATAATGCATTAAGAGTCAAGGGTTTTTACTTAGGGGATTTTGTATATATCTTTTTTTATCACTCCATAGATCAGAAAATACTGTCAACAGCCAGAAAAATACATTATTTAAAAAAAAAAATTATGAAGAAAAAAAAAGTATAAAATCAGGCAAATTAAATTTAAAAATCTCCTTTCTTAAAACCTTAAGAATATAGATAGAAATAAAACCCTACATTTATTTATTTATTTTGGGCAAGTGAACATTTTAACACAAAGAAACATAATTTACATCTTTTTTTGACAGTTTGTGCGGTTAATCCACAAATAAAAAACAAAAAACACAACAAAAAACCCCCACAAAAGACTTATATGTAATGTGCAAAGTTATTTTCCCGTTTGCCCAAAAAGGAGTGGGAAGAACTTTTTTAATCCCACTCCCATTTCTCATAAATCATATAACAAAATAATAAGCTTCCTTTTTGTTTTCATTGGACCATTACTTCATATCATTACACTTGAGGACGAAAAGTAACTGTTTTATCTTTGCTAACTTAATAATTAGATTGCAATAATAACTATAAGATACCAACAATGGTAAGGAAATTGTACAGATACCAACACTGTATCTGTACAGTGTCTGTAAAGATCTGTAAAGATTGATGTATGTAAGTGTTGCAGATTTCTACACTTTTAAATGCACTCATTCAGGTTGATGTTAAAATGTATTTCAGAAATCTCAACCCCACCTATTTCAGAGATGGTAGTTCCTTCAAAGGTTTGTAATTTATGTGTTTGTGTGTCTGTAGCTTCTGCGGAAGGAGGGTGATTTTACAGCTCCTCGACTGCTGGATGAGAAGGAAATGAGACCCAATGAAGACATGGGGCTGAAGAAAAAGAACAGGAAGTCGGGAACACCCTCAAAAGTGAGAGAGCAGGACGGGCAGGCGGGGAAGGTCAGTGTGTGGGGGTGGGCGTGTAGTGTAGTGTAGTGTGTCAGTCCTGTGAATGCATTGTCAGTCGGCCACAAATAACACAAAGTTTACTCCAATACTCAGTGAGACATTTGCAGTGTTGTTTGGTCGCATTGGAGGGTTTCTGACAGTATTGTAGAGAATGTTTCTTCGGATATATAACGTAGCACGCATTTGGACGGGCTGTCCCTGTATGGTAATGGTGTGTTAGTGTTGTTGTGGGGGAGGAGATGGCTGGTTTGGGTCGGGGGGTGGGGTGTCTGTACAGGGAGGGGACCGCCGTAGCACAATAACTGTTATTGTGTTTTCACGGCAGCAGTTTCTACTGTGATTTTTAAAGGGCTCTGATGTTTTAGGACAGGAAATTAATACCAGAAATGTTTTATTTTTTTGTGGGGAAATGTTTGGTCCCCAAAACATAGGGAGGGAAAATGGCTTCTAAATCATACTATTGAGGTTTTTTAAAAATATAAAATAGCATAAGTTTTCTGTGATGGTTAGGGTTGTGAGAGAGAATATATAGTTTGTACAGTACAAAAATCATTGTCTATGGTATGCATGTGTCCATAAAACATGCAAACGTGTGTCTACAGGTTTAGCTCTACTTGTGAGCAGGGCTGTATTTGAAGGGGGATGGCATCCCCCTTGTTGAAAGAAAAAAAGACAAAACTCATCCCCTCTGTAAAACCACCACCCCCCTTACCATCCCCATTAGATTGACAGTGTTGTGTATTATGTAGAACGTGACATTTTAAAATGATCTATATGATAATTAGCATACTATAAATAACAGCGATTGACCAATCAGAACTCAATATTGTAACGCGTTGTGCAGAGTCAAGCAAGCTTTTGTCATTTTTCGTTCTTGTTTGAAATGGCCAGGAGAATGGTTCAAGCTCATCTTTTGATGTTCTTTAAAAAGAAGAGAACTAAAAATATATGATATTTCTTTGATTAGTGTTTAAGGACATCCCCCTGACACATTACAAAGAATAATGAACAGGGCTGGGACAAAATATCGACAGGGGAATATATCGTTGTCCTTCTCTGTGATACTGTTGCTAACTTGGACAAACAAACGGAGTTGCTAACCAGTGTTGTCAGATTGGGTGGTTTTTAATTTGATTGTGCATGTAAAAATGGGCTTGGGCGTGTGGACAAAATTTGGACCGGTTTGGGGTCAGTGCGGCGGTTTCAAACATCTGCATTTTATAGTCAAATTGGTTAATAAACAACTCTCAAGTGTGCATGTACTGCATAAAATCCGTCATCATGACACACACAGGCCCACGCAGAGTCAGCTGGCTGGTGTTGACAACGAGCACGCACTTTCAGCCAATCAGCAAGGCAGACGTGCTCATTCAGTACATGACCTGACAGGTTTTTAGCGCGATAACTCATAGCTGTTTATTTAAGTAATCATTATGCGAAAGTAAGTTGTATCTACAATAAAGAGTGGGAGAGTGATTACACCTGTGGTGTGAGATGTTGACTCGAAGACTCTTTATAAATATAACCAACTCTGAGAGCACAGTTGACTGACTTGAATTGAAATTGAATATGGGACTATATGACTCTTGTCCATCATCATGTGAACACTGACCAGGAGTCCAGGAAATCTGCAAGTTTCAAACTGTCTAGTCTGCACTCTACTCATCCCTGACAGCTGCTGAAAGAGGTTTGAATAAACAATCAGTTTTGACGGTGCTAAGTGCGTTATGTTCTATTACTTGAAGCCAACACAGCCCTATACTCCCAAATATGTAACTTAATTCATGAAAGACATACTGTAGTTCTCAAAGCGCAACACAAAGGTAAGCGCATTGTTGTTTTTTGTTGGCGGATTATCGTACAGTATTAATAAATGATGCAGTTTGGCAGTGGTTTGTGCATGTGTAAAAAGCCTGCTAATGTCGTTGTTTTTTCCGATCTCTTATATTGGACACTTTTTGCACTTTAATCGGTTTATTCTTACTGTTGACATTAAAAATCGCCGGTTATTTCTTGATTGACATTTTGACAGTTTCCAACTGGACATTTTAGTCATATTTGCTAATTCCATTTAATGTATTCCCAGTTTTGATTCGTTTTCCTGGAAATTGTTTTATTTTATTTTGTCATCAACATTGTTTTAAGGAGATAAAATGGTACTTAGAATTTTATTGCCATACCAATCAAGGTTTAAATCACATAATTTTGGCAGTTAGGCCTAAAGTTTTGGGCGGGTTTTAGGGCTGTAACGATTTGACCAAAAATAAAAACCTCAATTAATTGAACATTTGACCTCGATTACGATTAATGAACGATTATTTTGCTTTTTTTTTTTTTTTTTGCCCTCAAGTTTTTTGAGTAAGTTCCTGATAACGCATTTACTTGACAAACTTTACGAGCACGAAAGTGAAAGCGGCTTCGGGGCTTGCGAGCGCCGTCTCTCTGTGTGTGTGTGTCAGCGCAGCAATTAACTGACCTGTATAAACTGTGTAAAACATGCAGTTACTATAGTGATTCTGGGCATCTATAAACACAGATAACTGCTCCTGCATCTCTGTGTGCCTTCAAACTGCACTTGATGTGACTGACGGGGCGGAGTCACGTGAAAACCGAAATAACCCACATGGGAAAAATACGTCGGTTAGAGGTTCTGAATGTCGGTTTCGGTTATTTTTCGATTAATCGTACAGCCCTAGCGGGTTTTTTCTTGGAGTGGGCTGGTTTCGGGAATCGTCGACCCAATCTGGCAACACTGTTGCTTAACTGTCTTATGATGACCCCTGTCAGTTTGAAAACCTTATCCCAACTTTTTTTGGACACAGAATCTAGCGGGCCCCGTCTGATTGTTTGCCAGACTTTACTGATGGTTTATTGCGTCGTTTTTCCTCTCCAAAAAAATCACTGTAAGAGCTGAACAAACAAAGCATGAGAAGTGCCGGCAATGTCTCATTCACAAACGCTCTCTCTCGGTTGCATTATCATTAACATACACAGCAAATTACACAAAAACACTCATACAACTAACAGTAAACAAAAATATTTTTGATGTCTTAAGTGTCTAAACTTTAACATGGGAGAGATACAAATTTGACTCCCTTTTGGAGTCTGTCTCTAGCGGCTAGTCGGGGAGTTTCAGTCACTTCAGTGTTGGCTTCGAGTGAGACGGGGTAGAACCATAGACTGTCAAAAAATATGGACGTAGTGTCAGTGACGTCACCCATAGGATTCTGAAGAGCCGCTTTGAAGCGCAAAGTAGGGACGAGCTGGCAGTTGCCATCTTGTCAGTGCCTCACTCCCGGATAATAGAAAATGGGCAAAGAGGCGGGACGTGGGTGGAGCTGACGTGACGCGATACGGACTACCGGCACATCCGGGAACTTAACTGTTAATTTCGTCAACGCCCCTTTTTAGGGGAAAATAAACTAGACTTCCTATAGACTTCCATACAAAATAGTGGCACAAAACAACGTCCGTACACAGCCGGCAGGCTTGAATAACTTAAGAAATCACTCAGATTAAACATGTCAAGTAATTATATGTCCACCCTGCCTGCCAAGAGCGTGAAAGATACATCCACAAACTTAATTTGGTCAATTTAAAAACATCTCCATTCATTCACCAGCTCCATCAGCTTCAAATTGGTGTAACAAGTGAATGATTTTACTTTTGCTAGTAAACATCTTTAAATGTATATATTATGTCTCTATATTTAGAGTACTGAGAGCACTTTTCTGTCCAGCCATAGTTACTAGCCTGACTTAACTTCCGATAGTATCATACGTACTTCATGATTCAAAAACGAAGTTAAATCATTCACTGGCTTACCTGGTGAATCGATGAGGTACGTGTAAATGTCCGGGTAAGACACCTCTGCCCACTGGATGGGGTTGTTACACCAATTTGACGGTGGGAGAATGAAGGGACATGTTTTTTAAACTGACCAAATTAAGTGTGTGGATGTATCTTTCACACTCTGTGGCAGGCAGTGTGGACATACAATTACTTGACATGTTTAATATTGGTGATTTCTTAAGTTATTCAAGCCTGCCGGCTGTGTACAGACGTTGTTTTGTGCCGCTATTTTGTATTGAAGTCTATGGGAGTCTAGTTTATTTTCCCCTTAAAGGGTAACTAAACCCCTGCTCAGAGCTTAACTCCACCCACTGGCAATTTTCAAAAAATGCTGGAAAAGTGGGCAGAGCCCGGCGGACACAGAGGGGACGAACCGAGGGCGGGGCTGAGCGGAGGGCGTGCACCTGAGACCCGCAGTGACGGATTGATTGACAGCTGTCAGACTCGCGAGTCGCAAAGATGGAGAATGACTGGAGTGACGCCAGCTTTGCAACAGAGCGGTCATTTCTCCTACCTTCACCTGAAGTGGAGGAGGGTGGATTGTCTGTAGACATAAACCCGGAGCCTTATCAATGCGAGCCGCTGCTCAAACTGCGTTAACTCCCGATGCCGACGATGCTAGTGAAGCAGCCGCGCAAGAGAACCGACCTAATCTATCTGCGTCCGCGGCAACCACTTTCGTGTCAGGGTTTGAAAGCGCGTCTCATGTATGAAAATTATCTGTACACATGACGGGCGGCAATAAAATCGCAAGAAAAGCCTGACGTGTACTGACAACTTCATTATTTAACCGTATTTTCTTCAATACAATGTTAAAGCATGTGTCAAGTGAGTTTCATTCATAATGTTTCCACTTCATGTAATATGACAGTTCATACTGGAGTAAAGCCGTTCTCATCGTGTGATTGGGGGAAACATTTCTGAGGGCGTGGTGAGCCCGTGCCAGGGGCGCGGATAGTGAGCCGTTGGAGGTACCATCCTACGTCACGATGTACCACAACGTCCAATAGGAAAATTCAACTGCAGTAGCCACCGTTCAACCTTAAGAGGGCAGCACTTTGGCGGTTTTACACCATATTTTATAGAATTAAAACACTTTATACTCAAATGTCAAAACATTTACTCGAATCAATGAACAGCATTAATAAAGCCCTAGTATTACAGATCATTAACTAAAAAAAGTTGGTTTAGGGTTTAGTTACCCTTTAAAGTGGGTGTGAATGTGTTCATAGACATTCTATGACGTTGTGCGTATGACTAACAGACAGCAGATAAATGGCTATCCACCTGTCACTCAAAGTGACCACGCCCTAAATTATGCAGGACTTTAAAGCTTTATATAATGTAAACGAATGAATTATAAAAAAATTCACCCCCTCACAGTTGTCATGAAGGGCAAAATTAGCCGTATAGACCAAAACCACAATTTGTACCAGGCTGTAAACATGTGTTTTTCTGCTCTAAAGTTGGGCATTTTAACATGGCACTCAATGAGATTCTGCTCCCTTCTGGAGCCTGTCGATGAATTGCAGTTTAAGTCACTCACGTATTGGCTTCAAGAGAAACTGTGGGAGGTTGCCTAGAATGCTTAGGTTGCTTAGAATGAGCCATTTCTAACTACACACACCCCGGGTTGCTTTACAGTTAGGGCTGGACCAGAATATTCAAATATTTGAATATTCATTTGATGGGTTGGTATTCGATTTTCAATTTTGGGATTCGAATATTGTTTTTTTTTTCGCAAACCCGGCCCCCCCGAAACGGTCCTCATTCGCGCTTGAATATGTTTACACTATAAGCCGTTTTTAATAGGATTGGACAGTTGAATAGGAACCCAACCTTGTTATACTTAATAAATATATTTGCTGCTTCTTAGCGTTCCCTGCAACGGAGTAGCTATTCTCTGTCAAGAGCGCACAACTGCATGAGCTTATATGGAAAAAGCGCTTGCCTGAGCTTGCAGTTTGGGTTAAGCTGCGTTGGTTTGACATTGTGGAAAATAGAATAATAGAATCAAAATGTATTCGCCTTTCTACCCTTTAGGGATGTGACAGTGAGAGAATTTTCCCTCACTGTCACTTTACAGTACCTGTGCACTGTGCGGCCGTGACTGAATGACGTCGGTTTAGAATTAGCCCCAGTTCGGGGGTTGGTATCTTGAATGGTGGGTTCATTAGCCTATTATTCTTAATGAAAAACACAACAACAAAACAGTACAATGACAAACTCCCTTAAATAGGCACTTTTACATTTTGCGCTGTAGATATCAAATCTTTTGCGATCATCTTGTCAGCTCCTCACTCTCGTGATGAATGAAATCTGACTCCTGTTCGGCTCACGCTGCACGTTCAGTTTTTAATTGTAGTTAATCTGTTCTCTAACTGAACTAAATGATTTACTACTATGATATGTCAAAATGACGGTGGGGGGCGGTGCCGCAGTGGGCAAGTGAGGTAACCGTTGTCATGCCTGAACACTGGTAATACCAACTATCACAGCAAGCCTATTACCCGTTATTATCAATCTAAATGAATCTACTGCAAAATATAGGAGCTTGTTACTGGCAGTGTTGGGGGTAACGCATTACAAGTAACTTGAGTTACGTAATAATACTTTTTCCAAGTAACAAGTAAAGTAACACATTACTTTTCAAATTTACAACAAAATATCTGAGTTACTTTTTCAAAAAAGTAACGCAAGTTACTTTTTCATTCATTTGACTGACAGCTCTCCTGCCCCCATGTTGAGAAAAATAAGTGCAGAGGCGTTGTGTGTAAACATGAGGGTTATTGTAGTTCTAGACTAAATGTGAGCATTTATTTATCTCACTTGCACAATAAAGATTCTGTACTCCTCAAAATGAATAAAATCAGTCAAATGCAAAATCAGAGTACTATGCAAACCTCCAATAATTAAATGTTAAATAAAACAACTATTTTTATGCATTTAATCTACCTTTATATATAATTTACCAATGTCTTGCTGCTGACCTTTGATGATGAAAATTACTCGATGTTTTGTTTTTATTGGTAACTTTTTTCTCCTGCATCCTATTCTACCATTATCCAGAATGGCAGCAGAGCTACGCCCTCTACTGTTCATGCGGGAATCTGCATTTTTACCTCAGCCTGGGGCTTATTTCAATTTTTGGTATGAAGAGGTCTTTACCGTTGCACACAAATATAACTTTTTTGTTATAAAAAAACAAAAACAAGCCCAGCCCAGGTGAGAAAAAGTAACGTAACGCATTACTTTTCTTAAAAAGTAACTAAGTAACTCAATTAGTTACTTTTTAAGGGAGTAACGCAATATTGTAATGCATTACTTTTCAAAGTAACTTTCCCCAACACTGGTTACTGGGACGTAACAGACCTGTGTGTTTTGTAGCTTATTACTAGTGCAATGACCATTCTCGAAACATATAAGCCCTGCCTGTGTGAGGCGCGCCGCTTCTCGAGATTCCTGCCTTTATTAGAGAGAAGAATATGTTCAGCCCCCTCCCTCCGACGCTTCGAATATTCGGTGTTGATCACTATCGAAGCTTCGAAGCACAAATTCAGACCAGCCCTATTTACAGTGACTTTGCCATTTTGTGCTGTCATATTTCTACAGTAAACGGACAAACTTCTCTACAGAGCGCTAGCTACTCTCTGCTGTCTCAGGCGACGACATCTTTGTCCTGTGTTGGCCACCGTAGCTTCTCTATGTGCTTCAAAAGGGAGGGGTGGGCGGTTGCAATTCAGAACCGCGAAAATCTACACAAAGCACATTGAACTGATTTGTAATTTTCCTAATGATACGATGAGTGCCTTGTCAGTGTTTCATGCATTTAGTGGTAAATGTATGATATATTTGAAAAATAATATTTGTATGTTTTCTGGATTTTACTCTTATGCATGCAGTATAATAAAAAAATATATATATATTTTTTTGTCCTTTGAGAAGCATGTTTTCACAGTTGTTATTGTCTGTTTTGCTATTGTTTTCTCCCTTCCTGTCCTGTCCTTTCTTGTATAACTGTCAGTGATATAGATTCATAAGTAATAATAATAATTATGTCTTTTGTAGAAGGGATGTACAGATACCTTTAAAAAAAAAAAAAAGGCAGAGTACGAGTTGCGACAGTTTTGGGTACTCGCCCTTATTGAAAAGTAAATCGTACTTGCATGGAAAAGAGTGATCAGTACATTAAACATTTCTTCCATTATTTTCCCTTATAGGCGGTTGTGGATGAAAATGGAAATTGTCCACTTTCAAAAGTCCAGAAGAACTTTATCTGTGATCACTGCTATGGGGCCTTTAGGAGTGGATACCACCTGAAGAGACACATTCTCATCCATACTGGTATGAATATCACAGCTTTATGGACTCCTGCCAGAGGTGTAAATATATGTACAGTAACAAATACATTCATGGATTATCCACATATAACCTCATTGACACGCATCCACATTTTCACACATATTTATTAGGGGTGTAACGATACACTAGCGTAACAATTCGATACAAATCGCGATACTCAACTCACAATACGATGCGTATTGTGATATTTTAAGCCAAAATAAAGATTTTTTTGTTTTTTTTTCAAAAATATAATTTTTTTTGTATTATTATCGGGACCCACAAATATTCCCCCATTGCATTATTATAAATATAATAGGCGTATAATAGGCCTTATAGGCGGTTGTGGATGAAAATGGAAATTGTCCACTTTCAAAAGTCCATATATATATATATATATAATATTTTCAAAATATATATTCAGTTCATTAATATCAGATAAATTAATAAATCAGCTCATAAATGTTCACAGAAAAGACGGCAACAGCTGTCACTTGTAAGAGCCAGTAAGGAGAAAGTAAACAACAACAGATTTGATGGTGAAACCCCGTGATTGAATTAGATTCAATTAGTTTTAGATGGACATACAGCAAACAGGGACAGTTTGTTTGCAGTTTTTGTACTATTCTCTCATTCCTGCACAACACAGTAAACTGAGCCTTGGATAAAACAACTCTATAACACGAATCATATTGTTTACATCAATGATACATATCGTTGCATTTTTATATTGCGATATCTCGATATAAAGATGTTTCATTACACGCCAAATATTTATCATGTTATATTTTGGTGATATGTCAGTGTGTTCTGTTGTTTTTCTCACAGGAGAAAAGCCGTTTGCTTGTGCTGTGTGTGACATGAGATTTATTCAGCGTTATCACTTGGAGCGACACAGCCTCACTCACACTGGTACGTCTTCATCCACTTTACATCTGCTATCTGACTTTTAACAGTGCGTGTTACCTTCAGAAGAAGTAAATAATGTACTTATAAGAGGCAAATTATTTGTATGCGAGCAATAAATTATTGGACTTTTGTGGTTTATACATAAAATACCCAAATGTCCAAATACCAGAAGAGAAACAAAAGTTTTCTTAAAACTGCACTACAGAAGACTCCATTATTGAGCAAATAAGTGTTCAAATGTGACGAATCACAGCTGATGTAAAGCTGATTTCATGTTACTGCCACAGATAATGAAAGTATGGAAACTTGTTTCTGCCATGAAATAATAATAAAAAAAATAAACAATTTACTTTTTTTCTCAGAATTGCGAGATTATTTCTCGTAATTGCGAGTTTGTATCTTGTAATTCTAGAGCTGCACGATTAATCGTTAAAATATTGTGATCTCGATTCAAACGCCCAAACTATCTTATTCCTAAATGACGAAGGTTCGCCTGTCTATTAATCTTTTGACAATTACGATCACAGTGAACATTCAGATCCGTGTCGGGGGGGTGCAGTTTTCATGTTTAGGTATGAAACCGCTTTACAACCACACAATATCATTATTTCTAATAATTCAAAATATCGCAGAAGTTTATAGTTTGGATATAAACACTGGTGTCTATGGTAGCCATCAAAAAGTAAATCACCGTTTGAAAGTAACTTGACACTTCAAATAAAGATTGTATCAAATACATCATTACACCAGTAGGTGGCGACAAGTGACTTTTAAAATGTGTCATTGAATCATTCATTCAAGACATTTGTTCAAAAACGTTGATTCATCCAATAATGAAACGAGTCACTGAATCATTGTAGGGATGAAACGATTACCGGTTTCACGATAAACCACGATAAAATTTAGTGACGGTTAGTAATATCGTATAAAATTTTATTATCATTAAAACCGCGTGTGATTATCACGGTTGTGAAAACTCGCGGTAAATCTTGTCCAGTCAGCGTCAATCTGGCGCACCGCTGTTTTCTGAATGAGGAGAAATGGCAGAAAGCAGTGACAGCACTCGGGGGATTGTTCTGCCTTCTAAAAGGACCAAATCTGAGGCGTGGTCATATTTTGGCTTTTACAAAAGTCCTGAGGGAAACTTAATCTAAGATGGTCACCCTGTCTGCAAACATGCCAGAAGAAAGTCGCTGTAATAAGGAAAACACTTCAAAACTACGAACGCAAGGCAAGTGGACTTTGACCTCAATACCAAAACTACGTCTGGGAAATAATAACGTGAAGCGAACGAACAAGTTCAGTCAAGACTAGGGTGACGTTTAAGGGATAATAATCAGGGTTTGACATTAACAACCGCCATTTGCGAGTGTAACGTTATTTCGGCTGCACACTAGCCACTCTGACTGTTGAACTTATAATAGTCTTCTCAAAAGCCATCTGTTATAATCGCGTTGCGCATTATAAGCACTTACACGTGTTTATATTGAGTTTATGAATGCAATATCTCATAATCAGAGGCGTTCAGATTAGCGGAGTTTTGTTCAGAGCGCGCGCCGCTCACTCGCTGAAATCTGCACTCAAAGCAGAGAAACGTGTGCTGTACGCAGGAGATTCATTCATCATACAGTGGATGACTGCTTTTGTTCTATTTCAGCAGCGAAAATGGTTAAAAAAAAAACACAGCAGAACCACAGCGCATCTGATATGACTGGCATAACGCTGGCGAATTTAGGGACCGTCTCTAAAGTTACACACAACATTGGTAACGTTATACACGTTTCAAACTTCAATAGCATTTGAAGAGAATGACAGTCATAAAAAGACTGTAAAGTGTTCATCTAGGTGCCAGGTATGATGCACACATTTTGATATTTAATAAAATAAACTGTCAAATCATATGGAAATATGGATATGCATTATTTCACTAGGATACTGTTTGGGCTCTAACACAAAATATGCTAGATTTAAATGTGTCTGATAGAACACTGATGAGAATATTGCTTGGGAATATATTTACAGTGATAATATTAGAGATTATATTTACGACAAATTATTATTATTTATGTGTTATGCGTTGCTATTGATGACGGCCATTAAGGAAGGAAATCCCACAGAATCTAGCTTAAAAAAGTGCTTAGAGCTGCTTTAGTTATTTGTTTTTGTTGAATTTCAAATATAAAACTTGTTGAAATGTTTTAAGTGTGTGCATCTATTCTTTTTGAACACTTTCATTTCGTTTGAACAAAACCGTGATAATATTGATAACCGTGATAATTTGGGTCACTATAATCGTGATGTTAAATTTCCATACCGTTTCATCCCTAAATCATTGATTCATTAATTCATTCAAGAGATTTGTTCAAAAACGTTGATTCGTCCAATAATGAAACAATTAAATCGATAGGTGTGTTCGACATCGGCTGCGGCCGGATGCAACTGATCAGCGAGAGTAACCGCGTGTAGGCGGGGAGGAGCTCCAAACGGAGACATGAAGTCAGACACTTTCTGCGTCCCGTAGTGAAGCTTGCGCTGTTTGCATACTTTATCACAGCTGAAGTGAAATAAATGCAATATTTGGCAATGCACAGAGGTTTCAGAGACATTATTGTAATACTTTATGCACTGCTTAATACAGCGTGTGTTTGTTTAAGAATGAAGTTCAACATTCAAGCCTACACTATCAATGAAGTGGGGTCTACGTTTTTAATCAGTTTTATTTTGATAAACATGGCAATATAACATCGCGACTACATGAAAGGAGGTTTTACTGTTATAAAAAACAGATTTGTGCACATTAGTGGAGCTGAAGGTTTTAGAATAAACACGAAACACACGTGATCGCTGTCATGTGGTGAATCTGGCCAATCGTGGAACAGCTGTGTCGTCATCAGAGTCCGTGCAGCCGCTCTGGAGAAACTGCACCGGCTGTGTTAGCCGGCTTCTCTCGAAGCGCTCTCGCTGCACTTTGTTGACATGCGTCACTGTCACGTGGCGTCTGCGCTGCCTCAAGTCGGACAAAATTTCTAACCGGCATGCACTGCTTCAAGTCAGCCGCCGATCGGTCTGCGCATCGCTGGGTGAAGTCGAACAAGCCTATTGAATCATTCATTCAAGACATTTTTTCAAAAATGTTGATTCATCCAATAATGAAACAAGTGAGACATTGAATCCATTCATTCATTCATTCGTTCATTCATTCATTCATTCATTCACGAGAGTTGTTCAAAAACATTGATTCATCCAGTAATGAAACATGTGAGTCATTGAATCATTCATTCATTCAAGAGATTCATTCAAAAACATTGATTCATCCAGTAATGAAACAAGTGAGTCATTGAATCATTCATTTAAGAGATTAATTCAAAAACGCTGATTCATTCAGTAATGAAACAAGTGAGTCATTGAATCATTCATTCAAGAGATTCATTCAAAAACGCTGATTCATCCAGTAATGAAACGAGTCATTGAATCATTCATTCAATCAATCATTTTTAAAATATTCATTCTAATTAATTGAACATTTTAAATAGACCGCAGGAATTAACATTTTGTCAGAACCTAATTATAATTGTTTTGTTTAGTTTTCTGTTCAAAATCGTGGGAAAATCATGATCTCTATTTAAAACAAAAAAAACCTTCATTCTCAATTTATCCAGTATCGTGCAGCTCTACGTAATTCTTACCTTTTTTTCTTACCTTGTTATTGCAAGAGAGTCAGAATTTATTTCTCAAAATTGTTTTGCAGTAGTAAAAAAGTCAGAATTGTGGAAGAAAAAGAAACAAACTTCCATATAAAAGAGATGCCAAAGTTCTATAGTGCAGTTTTTACAGTTTACAGCCAAGTCTGTTCCCTGTACATTTTACCATCATTTAACTTTTGTACCAGTGGTGTTCAGACACTTTTACATCAATCAAAGTTTTATGAACAGTGCAGAGCAGCTAAACCCTTGCGGGTGTTTTAAGCTTAACATTTGTTATGAGCAGGGTTTTGATTCTGTGTAGACGATCATTGAATTTGCCACTCTGTGCGTTTAGGGGTGAAGCCATATGCTTGTTCCATGTGTGACATGCGGTTTTTCCAACGTTACCACTTGGAGAGGCACAGCCTCACTCACACTGGTATGTGTCATTACATTGGACAATCCTTCAATATTTGATTTTTACACTTACACATTTTAAACATTAAGTGTCTTTGTTCACCTGAGCTATAATTAAATAGAAAGTCTTGCATACAAATCCCATTATGTTGTTTTTGATCTACGTTGTTAATATCCTATAAGGTTTTTCATTGATTAAATACATGAGTATCCATTCTGGGTTTATATCAGAGTTACAAATTATAGCGTCTACACAGAACTAAACCTTAATCTCAAAAATAATCTTAATCTTTCACACCAAGTACAATGGGACAAAACTAGAGATGCACCGATTGCAATTTTCTTATTTTTGTAAATGTGACCTGCCGGTACCGATTTTTGCAGATTTAGATTTTCTTTCTAAGAACTAAAACTGACAGCATATAAAAACAAATATCTACTTATCTTCAACGCATAGTATTATTCTCATAAAAAACACATACAAATTCAGTTATAAAATAAGAATAAATAATCAAATTGCATACAAATAAATCCAATAGAATAAAGAGAGACATGAAATATACGTGTCTTTAAGCTTTTCAGTTGGTTCTAACAGTAGGTTAGTAGTAAAGTAGTAAAGAAAAACTACAGAACTTAAAGTAATCAGATGTAAAATAACACTGGATAGTCTTCATTGTAAATATTAAATACAGATTAATGCTTACAATTAAAGTTGATGAACATGACAGTTTGAGTTTTGAGTCACTTTTAGAGTTTATGCACGGTTCCAATATACTGTTACACAACATCCATTATCTTTCTCAACTATATTTACATTCCAAACTGACTGTGTAACACTGTTTAACTCAATACTTGCCAAGACAGGCTTTTTGACATAATTTTGTATGTATTTAACCGTTTAAGTGCAGTGAGCCACTTATTTTGGTACTTGCGTGACTCACAAGCTGTTTGTGCGCCCCACATATACTCCACATGCTTTTGGTGTGAGTGCGAAACAATCAGTGCATCTCTACACAAAACAAGTGTAAAATGCTTTTCAAATAGTTGTTGTACTAAAGCTATTCACAACGCATACTAAATTTCTTAATGTATTTTTAGCATTTGAGCCATTACAAAGTTGACCCAGCATCTTATATAATATAATACATAATATAATATATTAAACATTCGTTAAAGGATTAGTTCACTTCAAAATGAAAATTTCCTGATAATTTACTCACCCCCATCTCATCCAAGATGTTCATGTCTTTCTTTCTTTCGTGGAAAAGAAATTAAGTTTTTTGAGGAAAACATTCCAGGATTTTTCTCCATATAATGGACTTTAATGGCAACCAATGGTTGAAGGTCCAAATCAATGCAGTTTCAAAGGAAGGGCTTCAGAGGCTCTGCACGATCCCAGACGAGGAATTGGGTCTTATCTAGCCCAACCATTGGTCATTTTCACAAAAATGTTTTTAAATGTATATACTTTTTAACCTAAATTGATCATCTTACTCTGCTCTGCGACTGCGACACACAATGGATTGCACAATCACGTCGGAAAGGTCACACGATGTAGGCAGAAGTATCGCCCCAAGCGCTCGTGCGAAGACTAATACAAACATCCTTTAGCAAAAAAGGTTAAACAACCATGTTGGATGATTTTGAAGTTGAAGTTGAAGGTTGAGTTCTTTTTGTAAAGGGCCTTTGTATTAGTCTTTGCACGCTCGTATGCGGCAGTACTTCCGCCTAGTCTAGCGTGACCTTTCCGACGTGATTGCGCAATTTGTGGCACGTTGCAGAGCAAGATGAGCAATTTAGGTTAAAAAGTATGTTTTTTGGAGGGGGAAATGGCCATTGTTTTGGCTAGATTAGACCCTATTCCTCGTCTGGGATCGTGCAGGGCCTCTGAAGCCCTTCCTTTGAAGCTGCTTTGATTTGGACCTTCAACCGTTGGTTGCCATTGAAGTCCATTATGTAGAGAAAAATCCTCAAAAACTGAATTTCTTTTCGACTGAAGAAAGAAAGACATGAACGTCTTGGATGAGATGGGGGTGAGTAAATTATCAGGAAATTTTCATTTTAAAGTGAACTAATCCTTTAAAACGGAACCCAGTAGTCTGATAATCTGACTGCCTACAGTTTCTAGTTAACAGAATTGCTGTGCTTTTGAGCAAGTTATCATATGATGTTATGCAGAACTACAATTTGAAGATGGCTTATTGACATTTTGTTCTGCGTTTAGGCGTCAAACCATATGCTTGCACCATGTGTGACATGAGATTTTTCCAAAGATACCACCTTCAGCGACACAGCCTCATTCATACGGGTACAAGTCATCTCTTGCCCATGTGCTGCTGCAGCTGTATGCTTTGCTTTTTGTTTCTTTGACTGGCATTTTTGAACCATTGCGCTCACTTTGCAGTTCTACCGCTTTCTGCTTTTGCTGAGAATTCCTGCACATCGCCATGCACATGAGCTTCTTTTAGCATGCTAGATATCATCTGCATGACGTCTGCTTTGCAATCACAAGTCCCAGTTCATGCTTCATATTTAATCTTCACAAAAACTACTTTTCTATTTCACCTTTATATTTGAAAGGGGGCCCTGCTGATCTTTGTTCTAACAGCTAATTTCCATGAACACATGTATGTGATTATGGTTGGGTTTTGGGCAGATGATGTTATGGTACACTCAAGGTATATTGTTGAAGAACGACATCTTATTTCCCTCCCAGTCTCCACCAATGATTGTGCATTTTTACTAGGGCTGCCCCATAAGAGTCGACCAATCGTTAGTCGATGATAAGAGGCTTGATTGACCAAATTTGAATTGATCCGGTTGGTCCCTGAACAAAAAACTCTATAGGAAATGGCGAAGTCACACACAGTCTGTGACGGACCCATCGTCAACATGGCTGGCCCATGTGATAATTATGTCAGACAGAAAATCCAAAGTGGGTTAATTCAGAGAGGGTAAAGGGTTAACCTAAAAAGATGACGTGCAAACTCTGCAGGCAAACATTCGCCTACTCCGACTTTGCTTGTTTTTTTTTAAACATGTAAGTAGTAGTCTAATGTTAGCCACTTTACAGGGTTTCTACGTAGTTTGGAAAAGTATGGAATTTAATTAGTCATTTCCAGGTCTGGAGAAGTATGTAATAAAAGCAGAGTATGGAAAAATATTTGCATTTCCAGACTATTGCCCCTATTTAGTTTTCTACAATAGAAAATTAAGAATTTAATAAATACATTTATCATACAAGAAGTGTGTTTTTTTATGGCAGCTGTTTGGTAGTGATTCTTTAGTGATTGTCAAACACGACTTTTTCATTATGCAAAAATGTAGGTTTCAAGCGTTTGGGTTTTTTTCCTCACCATATGTTTTGCACCGTTACAGAGCCTCTAAAAGGACCTTTGCAAAAATAAAAAATATACAGACTTTCGTGTACGCACAAGAAACCATACACATTGAGCGACCAATTGCACCATCAGCCCATTTTGCTGTGTGGTTTCTTAGCTGCCACGGAGTAAGCGTTAAAGCAGACCTAAGGCCTTGAAATACGATGTTCTGCCCTAACAAAAGCCACATTTTGAACTTTTTATTTTATTTTTACAGTACCAGTCTTTTTTATAGACCCTTGAACTTGGCAAATAGGACAATGCACACAGCCGTATTGCACCATTAGCCCATTTCGTGTCATGGTTTCTCCACCACCACCACAGAGGATGCGTTAAATTGGACATTATGCCTTGATATTAGAGGTACTACCATAAGGAAAGCCAAATATTGAGCAAATAGATCTCTTAATTAATGTGCATTCATGATCTCGTTTTCTTCATAGTAAAATAGCAGTGACACACAAAGAAAATGTTATATAACTAGAAATTGTAATGTGTAAGCACGCAAAAAAAATAGTTTAGTGAATAGTTTCACTATGAATAGTGCAAAAATAGTTTCTCGAGGGCACAAAAAAGTTTCTTGAGTGCATGCAAAAGTATTTTTTTATTTTAGGGGCTCTGTATGTTGTCACTTTGAGAAAATCAATGAAAAAACCTCTTAGAATATAAAAATATTTACAGATGACTGTACTATATACCAAATATAAAGCTGAAAATAATCCTGTGTAAAGCATTTATGTTAAATATGGTCTGAAAATCTATAGAGAGTAAAAGTATGGCATTTTGAAATGGAAAATGTGTAGGAACCCTGACTTTATGTAGCCGCTCGCTCTACACTTTAGCGTTAACCTAGAGAAGTTTGCACTATTATTAGACGCATATCCAAGTATTCGTGCCGAGTATGGAAGCACTTACTGTTTTTCTCTCTTCATAGGCGCATCCACTGTATTGCAGAGATGAGAGTCGGCATTGTCAACTAAGCAGCCGATAGAGACTCCGAAAACAGTAGTTATTGTCATAAACTTGTGACTAGTCAATTAATGGCTTAAATGTATGACTACCAGTCGACTAGGAAAATCTTTGGTCGGGGCAGCCCTAATTTGCCATGCAATCAAAATCTCACTGTCCAACCTGGCGATCATTGTTCATGTGGATATTTTATATTGAGTCTTATAAGCTCAAATTAAGCTCACAAATTTCATAGTGTTACATTTAAAATGGAGTGAATGGTTTGTCTACTAGTTGCCCGTCTTAAGTTATATCTTCTGCACCGCACTTTATTGACTTTTTGGTCTTGACGGTATGGCGAGTATACAGTGGCAAGAAAAAGTATGTGAACCCCATGCAGAATCTGTGAATAATTTTAACAAAATAAGGAAGATAATTTAGCTAGGGATGCGCCGATACGATAACCGATAATTCTTTATATTTGAAATCCAATAACCGAGATATATTGACTGATAAATCTAAATCCAAATTTTTATATAATTTGAGAGCCTGATTACAAAAACAAGTCTCACCATTAAATCCACGTGTCAAGAACACAATTATAATTTTATGTAGCCTGTATGAAAGACTTGCACTGAAATGTATTTTCCTTTTTTATGGGAATCCAATCATATTTCAAGCAAGTCATAACCATCATGTCGAACAGTGCGCATCTGAAGTGTCTCACCTGAAGGAAATAATCCATTATTTATCGGTTTTAATATATCGGCAAAATTTTCTTATCGGGTCAATAACGATAACATAAAAATCGGTTGATACCGATATGGTGGCCTAGATATTGTGCATCCCTATATTTAAGCAAAATGCTCATCAGTAGAGATATTTTTTCTAGCTACCTAATGAGTTTATGGACATTTGAATAGCTTTATTCAGCGAAACATAAGGTTAAGTAACATTGTATAGCCTACAATCTGTTTTCTACAAGCTGTCTTTCCCCGGTGGAAACGCTGATTGAGCGGATTCATTTCAGCAAGTTCTAATGTATCTTTCAACATGTTTATTTAGTGCAGTAAATAGTAGTAAAGCGCAGATGAGATGATCGTGTGCTTGATCCGTGCTGCCGCTCAAACGGAGGCGCCTCGCTACAGTGATCTGCCAAAATGACATCTGTTGTTTGAATTCATAATAAAATCAACAGAATTTTTCAGTTGAGACTTTGCTTCATATTAAAAGTAACAATGCACAAAGCTTTTTGCTATATATTGGATGGCAAATGTCTTGTTTATGCACAGCACAGACTAAAAGATTTTAGATTTAAGAAACCATATCATTACCGATTAAAATGGAGAAATTAATATTGTCTATCCATGTTTAATTGCTGTAGCTTATCCACATCATGCACAGTAAAACATGCCATCAGAGAAGTGCAAAGTAAACATCTGTTTCGATCACTGATTTCGGACCTCCAAAACCATTTCAACCTGAAACCGGAAACAGCTGTACAGCTTTGCATCCCTATTCGCATGAAATAAAATTCCTAATATTCTAAGGTTTTGGTCATATCACCCACCCCTACTTCCAATCATTCCAATCATCCTGGTGTGCAACACCCACAATACACTTTTTGATGGATATAATTTTTCTTGTTGAATATCCCATTTCACTTATTTGCACATGGGTTGTGGGTCAGCTCCCCCATAAGCTGTGTAACCATCTTTCATGCTCTTTCTATGTGCTTGCAAGCATCTATTGCGCTCCGTGAAGCATGCGATTTCAGCATTCTGTATCAATGTGCAGCTCATATATTGACATAAATGTGTTGCATATGATGGTTTAAATCTTACACATGATTTGCTCTGTGCATTCAGGGGTGAAGCCGTATGCTTGTTCCATGTGTGACAGGCGTTTTTTCCAACGTTACCATCTGCAGAGACACAGCCTCACTCACACGGGTATGAGCCGTCTCTCCTTACCCTTTGAATTGTTCTAACTGACTACACCGATGCACAGATTAGCACTGTTGCTAACTTGACAGTGTCAATATATTCAGACATTTTTTCCCAGCTGTTGCCTTTACAGTAAAGACAGTTGTACATGTATATTTTTTACCGGTTTGAAACCTTCTACAAGATTGTAGAAGATTGCAAACATGGGGGAACATTCATATATTTCCTCATATTACTAAAAAGTTGGCAGCAATGCTTTTGTACACATTATTTTTTATAGTTGCACATAACAAAACAGTTTTCAAATATAGGTTTGGCTGCAACAAACTCGAGTTTGGGCATAGTTACAGACAATGCATTGGGGTGTTGGACATACTGAAAGTTTTTTTCAAAACGTAACACTCCGGTACTCTGTGTTTAGGGGTGAAGCCGTATGCTTGTTCCATGTGTGACATGAGGTTTTTTCAGCGTTACCACCTGCAGAGACACAGCCTCACCCATACGGGTATGAGTCCAAGGGGGCAATGCACATTAAAGCATATCTAACACTTTAGTCTGCAGCCTTCACTACAGACATGACAATCACACTCTCCATGGTTCTCCATGTGCATTATGGGGTATTTTTTGACCAAAGGAGTAAACATTAAAATTTTTATCGTCGTCTCAGTTGCACCAATTTTATTTACTTGTCCCCATAAACTGTTACTTTGTTTATTTAGGGGTGAAGCCATTTGCTTGCACAATGTGCCCAATGAAGTTTTTTCAACGTTGTCATCTCCAACGACACAGTCTCACCCACACGGGTATGTGTCATGTCTTGAAATTGCTGGCCCATTCTCAGGGAACTGTGCCATATCCCGGCACAGCATTTAAAAAAAAAATGTTTTTATTTGAAGAGGTTTCTATTGAACCTCCAAGAAATATTTTCCCACCTCTAGCACAGTGATAGATGACTACTAATCTGAATACTGTGATCACAATACGTGTGTATACGTGTGCCACTCTCCGGTGGCCGTTTCTTAAACTTTAACCACACTACTAAATTTGCACGACAAGGTTCAAGTAATTATTAGAGCCTAAGCACCGATGGTGTGAGGACCCTATTGTAATTTCTCAGTCCGGTCTTCTCCTGAATGAATTGCGTTTTTGAGGAAACTTTGCTCACGCCTCAGAAGTGGTGAAAATTTACATCTGATATGGGTTTCAGAATTAGGCGTGGCAAAATGGCTTGATAGTGCCACCTACAAAATGTCAATTAAGCGTTATTCGCGCTACGTTTCACGTACAAGTGTGAAATTCGGTAGACACATGTTATGGCCCGATACCTACAAAAACGTTCCTGAGAGCAAAATCTGAAAACCAACAGGAAGTGAGAGATTTAGAATTTTATCTGCCAAATTTTTGCAGTTTTTGCCATTTCCAGATGTTGTACTTTAACAAACTCCTCCTAGATTTAATCAGATCAACATCAAATTTGATTAGTCTAATCTAAAGGCCTTGGTGATGTTAAGTTGCGAAGATCCTTGAGTTTTCCCTGAAGGGCGTGTCCATGGCGGCCTGACAACGTTTGATGTTTCGCCATGAAACTGGAAGCTGTTGTAAGTCAGGCATACAATGTCCAACCTGCCCCAAACTTCACGTTTGATAAGAGTCCTGGCCTGAAGACCTCTACATGCCAATATTCAGTTAGTCATAGCGCCACCTGTCGGCAACAGGAAATTCGATGCTTTACACTGTAATTTACTCCCTGAAACATATGCCATGAAATACCAAACTTGCTAGAAGCATGGTAAATCATGCAACACTTGGCTAAGTGCTAATTTATGCGATTAACGCCACAAAACAGGAAGTTGTTCTAACTCAGGCATACAATGGCCTGGCCTGAAGACATCTACAAGCCATAATTGAGTTAGTCATACCGCCACGAGCTGATAGCAGGAAGTGTGGCAAATGTAAATGACTGGCATAGTCCTTCTATTTTTATATACTTAACTGCATATTGCCCACCGTTCTGTTTTCCTAAAGCCACCTGGTGGTGGTGGCGTGGGTGCAGCTTTAATTATTTATTGTTACTAACACTAAATGCTATTATTGACCTCCTGTCACAGTAAAATTAGAATCCTTATGCTTATAATTTGAAAAACATGACTGGTATTTTCACTTGGGGTGTGTTGTAGTTTGGTTCTCTTGATACATTTAGGGTATGTTCACACTTGACATGTTTGGTTGGATTAATACAAACCCTGGTGCGATTGCTCTGTTGGTATGGTTCATTTGAACGTGTAAACGCTGCCATCTGAACCCTGGTGCACATTGCTCTGCTTCCAAATGAACTCTGGTGCGATTCGACTGAAATATAAATGTAACACAGACAAAAGACATGTAAACAAACCAAAAACCAGAAGATGAGACCATGAAAAGGACAGAATGCTCATGCATGTTGTTTTTTTTCTCTCGTCATAGTCGTGAGTTTGCCTGGTACAGTTCGGTACAGGCGTCAGAACCGTGTCTCCTTGCAGCAGATATTCGTTTGTGTGTGTGATATAGGGATTCCTGCCACTGTTTTGACTCCTTTAAACATTTTTATAAGCTCTTCACGAGTTCTCAGTTGGTCAAAATACCATCATATGTAGCTACGCACAACAACGAGTGCATTTAGCCCAGCGCACAGCATTGTTTCGGATGATTGGTAAGTTCAGTCTCAAAATAGACAAAACGTCAAAAGCCGACCAATCGGGTTGTGAACGTATCTTTTGATTCGGTGATTAAACTGCCAATCAAAAAGCTAATCGGACCAGGACTAAAAATAATTTTTGGTCCGGACCAAATTAACCAAGCAAACCGAACTACAAGTGTGAACACACCCTTAGTCCTGATCTGCTTAGCATTCACAATGGCTATGTTTACATGCACAACCTCTGTTTCAGTCAGAATTAATTCATTCCGATTGATGAATCCGAACGTAGTGTTTACATGAACGCTAAATAAAGTGATCGGGTTGATGTGCGCGTTTATAAGTCACAAGCTTCAAATCGGAAATTAGTTTTTGACATGCGCACACTGCACGAATATACAGAGTTTCCCGTTGTTTGTGCATACTATTCTCCTACATTGCTGCTTTTCTTTGTTTTAAAGGCTCTGATTAGGAGATGCAGAGCACATGAACTGTTGTGCCATTCTGCTTATATTTATCAAACTGTAAAACACCCCTCCGCACCCAAAATAAAGTGTCTGTGGATGAGAGAATGAAGTGAGGACTGATGGGATGTTGTTCTGCTCCACAGTGGTGGGGGAGTTTTAGAACAGGAGTCATTCAGACATTTTAATTTAACAACTGCAGCTTATTCCGTGTGCCATTACACCATTTCTACGTCATTGCACATGTGCAGAACTTTCCAGTTTTGGTTTTCAATCCGATCAAGTGTTTACATGTTCTCTTGATCAGATTAGAAGAGGAATAAACCACCCGTTTCAATCGAAATTTCATTCTGATTGAGCTCAATCGGATCAATTAAGGTGTTTACATGAAGGCTTTTCTTTCCGATTGAGGCGTGAATCCAATTTACTAATGGATTATTTGGTTGCTTGTAAACATAAAGATACACATTATGAAATGTGTAAAGGAGCCAGGATTTCCTCTGTTTCACACAAACAAATATCTGCTGCAAGACTCGTTTCAGACACCTGCACAACGTAGCTCATATGACAAGAAAAAACTGGTGCGCTTGAGCATTCTGTCCTTTTTAGAGTCGCATCTTGTGCTTTTTGGTTCGTTTATATGTTTTTGGTCCGTGTTGCGTATTTCAGTCGTGTTGTCATATTTCAGTCGAACCGCATCAGAGTTAGTTCGGAAGCATCTCCAGAACTGCAGCTCTTGTGAGGTGTTCCCGGTGCAGTGGTCAGTATCTATCAAAAGTGCTCCAAGGAAGGAACAGTGGTGAACTGGCAACAGGGTCATAGGCGGCCGAGGCTCATTGATGCATGTGGGGAGCGAAGGCTGGCCCGTGTGGTCTGATCAAACAGACAAGCTACTGTAGCGCAAATTGCTTTAGAAGTTAATGCTGGTTCTGATAGAAAGGTGTCAGAATACACAGTGCGTCGCAGTTTGTTGCGTATGGGGCTGCATAGCCGTAGACCAGTCAGGGTGAATGCCCATGCTGACCCCTGTCCACCGCTGAAAGCACCAACAGTGGGCACGTGAGCATTAGAACTGGACCACGGAGCAATAGAAGAAGGTAGCCTGGTCTGATGAATCATGTTTTCTTTTGCATAACGTGGATGGCCAGGTGCGTGTGCGTTGCTTACCTGGGGAACACATGGCACCAGGATGCACTAGGATGCACTATGGGAAGAAGGCAAGCTGGTGGAGAGGGTCCTTCTGGGGTCTAGTGGAGTCCATGCCTCGACGGGTCAGGGCTGTTTTGGCAGTAAAAGGGGGACCGACACAATATTAGGAAGGTCATAATGTTATGCCTGATTGTTGTATTGTACAATATGCATAAAATCCTCAGCTATCAGTATTATCTCTGAGTTTCCCAGGGGATTGAAATTCTTATAGCACATGAAGGCAGCATTATAATCAAAAAATATATATAACTCCGTTTCTCTTATGATAGTGTTTTGTGATCATGGTACAAAATATATTACCCCAAAATAGGGTTTAAGATCAGTGCAATGATGCCTCCATAATGGCCTTAACTAGAAAATAAGGAGAGAGCATTTTCTTGTGGTGCCCTGTGCACAGCGCGTGGTGGGAGCGGCGGCGCTGCTGGCGGTAGCACTTTTAGCATAGATCATTGAATCTGATTAGACCGTTAGCATCTCGCTCAAAACAAAATGACCAAAGAGTTGTGATATTTTTCCTGTTTAAAACTTGACTCTTCTGTTGTTACATTGTGTAGTAAGACCAACGAAAAATGAAAAGTTGCGATTTTCTAGGCCGATATGGCTAGGAACTATACTCTCATTCCTGCGTAATAATCAAGGAACTTTGCTGCAGTAACATGGGTGCGGCAGGCGCAATGATATTAGAGAATCCTAGAAGCCATAGAGAATGTATAGAGAATCCGACAGAAAATAGTAACTTTTAATTTTCCGTCGGTCTTAGTACATGATGTAACTACAGTAGAGTCAAGTTTTAAATGGGAAAAATATTGAACCTTTGCTAATTTTTTTGAGCGAGATGCTAACGGTCTAATCAGATTCAATGGTCTATGCTAAGCTATGCTAAAAGTGCTACCACCAGACCTGGTGATTGGCTGAATGGATTTGAAAACGGTAAAACTCAACAAGTCGGAAAATGCAGTGCTCCTTTAACACAGAAGACAAGATAAAGATAAGAACAAATAAACAAATGTCAAACAACAGCACAAATAAATGCAATAGAATAAAGAGAGATATGAAAAACTCCAAAGTATTAATTTGTTTACAATAATAGGGCCCAATGAAATGTTTTTTTCTTTTTCGTTTTTACAGAAATTGTGTGTTGTGTATTTTAGTTTTTCTGGTAATCAAATGAAGGCATAAAACATTCAATTGATTTTTTATCAAATTAAATTTAAATAACTTTATTTTTGCAAACAAAGTGCTGCACAATAGAGGTGTACTGTTAAAATTAAAACATGGAAGAAAAATTTCAATTTATTCTTTTTAAAGATAAAGTTAATTATTGTATTGTTGTTATTAGTAGTAGCAGTATGTTCATACATTATACTGTACAATAGTAATTCAATAGTAATATTCACATGTTCATATTGTAAGTTCATCTGTTCGTCATCATACAGTAACATAGCGAGCGGCACGTGTACAGGAAATTAAATTTCAATCATTCACACAGAACATGTAGGATTCATATTTAAATTGTCTTCTTGCGGTTTAATATTCACAGACACTATTCCATATTGTGATGTGATGCATGTTTACTGGTGATTGATTCCTCAAATTTGATGCAGTATACAGTAAATTTTGTTTTTATGACTGGATTCTGTCCATATTTTCCACTTCTATAGATCAGTGGTGTGCGCTCTTTTGGTGATAGTGTGAAACTTGTGGGAATTAGTAAAATTATGCGCAATACAAGCACTATTTAACTGGTCCAGGCACAAGATTATTATGCACATTTTTAGAATTGATGTGCATCTTGCATTTCCATCCAGCACTTTTTGATGCGATATCCCCAAAATACACATACAAATAGGTGGATGGAAACATAGCTACTGGAAATCATTGCAGTTTCTTTTTCTAAAGCATTTAAATATGCTTTTAAATCCAGAAAGCTCACTGAATTCTTCCCTCTTGCGAAAACTCTTGTTAGATTTAAAAAAAAAAAAAGCTATCTTAATTGTACAATGAATCTCTTATTTACATCGTGTTTACACTTTGTTGGTTATAATGGAAGGATTCATGTTGAACAAAAATTAAACCTAGTGCGTTTTCAGCTGTGTTTCTGACTAACTTACTGACTAGCACATCTGGTCATAAGCCATTCATGCGCTCAACAGATACGATTGTGGCTGGCTACAATGCTCTACACTTGTAAAAACACGCTATAAATTGACACAAATGCAAACGAGAGCATTTTAAACAGCATCTGTCAGCGGGTACTGAAAATACCCGGTACTCCGTTCTGCAGAAATGCTGGTACCGTCAACGTTTTATTTTTTTAATTACCAGTACACTTACTTACAACAACCCTTAATATATCTGGTTTTTTTTTTTACCATTATAGTACTTTTTACAAATATTTTTTTAGTTAATTCATGGGGCACAAATGGCACCATTTCCTGAGAATGAGCCTACTGTAATGAACACTGTTTTTAAGGGACAAGTATAGAATTATTATTATTATTATTATTTTTTCCTCCGGACCCAGTTTGCATGGAGGCTTTAGTTGCTATTTTCAACTGTTTTAGAAATGGAGGATTAACCATCTTATATGTGGGTGTTTTTGTGGCTTGTTAAAGAGATAGTTCACCCAAAAATTTAAATTATCCCATAATTTACTAACCCCCAAGTCATCCTAGGTGTATATGACTTTTTTCTTTTAGATAAAAGTCATATATTAATAAATATATGAATAAATGTGCTGGCTCTTCCAAGCTTTATAATGGCAGTTTATGATGTATTGACGCACTTTTTTTTTGGGGCTTCAAATTTTGGGCTCCCATTCACAGCTTGGAAAAGCCAGGATATTTTTTTATATAACTCCGGTTGTATTCGTCTGAAAGAAGAAAGTCATATACACCTAGGATGGCTTGAGGGGGAGAAAATCATCATTTTCATTTTTGGGGGAACTAACCCTTTAATTTACTGTCATTTTTGATCATGAAGTTACTTCGTTGAAGCTGATATCCGCAAGTGCATTCTAATGCTAGTACTCTGCATCTAGGGGTGAAGCCATTTGCGTGCACAATGTGTGATATGAGGTTTTTCCAACGCTACCATCTCCAGAGACACACCATCACCCATACGGGTATGTGTCGTCTCTTTATACCCCTCTGCTGGTTCTCTTCAGCATGTAGAAGAAATTACCATAAAATAAAAAATGATGCGCTTTTGCCATTTATATGTTTGAGATTTTTGTAAGGGGAGCAGTCAAGTACCACATTTCCCTCGTCAGTCATGGGCATTCTTAAAGTTTGACAAAATTACAGTAGTTCATGTTTGAGTTAGACTAAGAGTAGAATATTTGTTATTTGGTAGAAGCTAATAGGTAGTTATTTTACACATGCAAATACAAATTATCTTTACTTTCAAAGCCTTACCGATTCCTTACATTTTATATTCTTTGTGAGGGAACAAAAAGGTTTTCAGGGCAATAAACAGGCAATAGGCAATAAACAGCAGTGCTCACTTTTTGCCGCAAAATTTTCAGTTGTTTTAGAGGGTGAAGAGTCCTCTGCTCTGACAAGTACAACTAGAGTCACACAATGATGGGAGAGATATCTGTATTTGGCAGCTATGAAAATATGAATTTCCAATATTTGACCTTAATGCACTTTGTTGGAGAGTTAAAGGCACAATATGTAAGATTTTTAGATTAAAATATCCAAAAACCACTAGAACAATGTTATATATTTTGTTGACCTGTATACTTGCAAAATCCCAAACGTTTCCAAAAAATTTTAAATCCAGGGAAATCAAATAGTCAAACCAAAATTAATTCAGACACCTTCAACATTTTCTCACATTATCACAGTTTATTCGCTATAGTTTAGAAAATGGTAATAAAATATGATGAGCTCCGAGCTCTGTGTCAGAACAAATTCATCTTGATAATGTCATAACTTTGATGGAAATGTATGTAATGGATTACTTACAATCAACCAGTCAGCTGTTAAATTCAAGCACACAATTAGATAATACCAATTTAGGTCAACCAATGACCAAGCAATGCTTCATTTAGTTCAGTCTGTGGTGTAAAAGGTTGCATTAGCTATTAAAGAAAAAACGCTTCAGCAAAACATGATCAGGTCAAAGTGTCTGAATCATTTTGGTCCCAAATTGTTATCATTTTTACTGGTAGTAAAGAATTTTTGGGTGTATGTCACAATTTACTTTATTTTGCTAATCCTTACTTACATAAATTAACTATAGTATCCTGCACCCACTAGTAAAAAATTATATCTGGTGTCTGAATCATTTTTGGTTTGACTGTATTTTAATCAGGACATGAACGTGTCCGTGTGTGGTCTGTCAATGACGCCATATCCGTAGAAACCATGGAAACCCCAAAGGCGCTTTATTATATGATGTGTTTTATTAGATAGCCGAGCAACTGTTTGGATACATTTATCAACAGAAAACGAATCATTGTTATACAACGCAACACAGTTAGTCTTATTGTTTGATTCACCCCAAGTAACGTTTGACCCGCATCTCAGAGACTATTTTATCAAGTGGCTAACATAGCATTATCAGAGAGAGCTTTCTCCATTAAACAATATATATTCAAATTAATTGTATGTCATTTACTCATCCTGTTTTTATTAATATGATATTCTAATGTCGATCTAGATTTGAATTCACAGAGGAACGTTATAACATAACTTTCAACACTCTTTTGAAAGTTGAAAGATTTATTTAGTATGATTGTTTTAACCATGTTAAACAGTGCTGTGTTAGCCCACATATACAGTGTAAAGAGAGGAAGCGGTGACTGCAGCATAAGCAGAATAAAAACAGTGTTTTGCGCAGGTCTCACTTATTAGCATTCGTGCCCAAGGGCTCTTGCGCGTCCTGCTTCATACCACCATAACGTTAATAAAACTAGTTTTTTCCAAAGTCAGGCCCGGGATGAATTTCAAACGGCCTACAGCTTGTCTTTTAAAATATATTATATGTGGCCCGCCACTCATAATTTACAAATCGTGCAGTTTCACAATGTCGATACAAGGTGGCAGTAATAGATTTTAGGCTAGGGAAACATTAACACGGCAAAAGCGTAACCAAACAGTGCTACTTGTGCGCACTGCGCGACTCACGACGTCTCGACCCCACCACCACTAAACAGCCAGTGAGAAGTGTGTGAGTTCGGCGTAGAGGTCTCCGGTACAAGCTGCAAATCTGTTATTTAATTTAGCCAGTTGAAACAGCGCTGACTTAAATCAACAACACTAACGTGCAAATCAGGAGAAACACTGAGCCGATCCAGAATATTTTTCAACCAACAATTCACCATCATAGATTTACTGTGTTAACACCATCTGTAACTGTGGTATTTTGTCAGAAATGTATCTAATTTTATTTCATTTTTATTGTACACGTTGTATTAAATGGGTAAAGGCCAAATTACAGACTATTTTTGGTCATATATTTGCAGTTTTGTGCATTTGTATTTATATTAAAAGTGTTAGTATAGACTAAATACAATAAAGCCATTCTAGATATAGAAACAATATTTAAATTGAAGAGCATGCGCTACAAAAACGCAGCTCACCGTCACCAAACGTGTAACGTTATGTGTTTAATTGCACACAAAAATGTGCGCTGTAGCCTATATCATTTCATATTATAGCACAAAAGAATCCCCGAGCATGCAATGCCAGTTATGTCATAAATTAAGTCATGAAGTTACCAAAAAGGCAATTAAAGTTGCCTCAATTTTTTTTTTATTGATTGACAGCAATAATAAAATAATAAATATATATAATAGAAATGGAACCGGCCCCCAGGTGTGTCCACAACATCGAATCTTGCCCCCTTTTGAAAAAGTTTGGACACCCCTGCTTTAATACATTCACTCATTCATGAACATGATTTCTGCCTGAGTCCGTCAGATTCCTTTTCATTGGCTGTGGAGGTGGAGTCAAGACTACAACTCCCATGATTCCACGCACGTCATCAAGCTCCGCCTTTGTTTTGAATAAGCGACCTCTAGCGGCGAAACTTACATACTGTGCCTTTAATGTATAATTGGACTCTTTGTGACACTCTTGCTAAAAAATAATCATGATGTTGTACTAACATAACTGGGACAGAATGTAACATTAGGCTGTTATCTTTGATTCTTAGATGGAATTTTGTTAGATGATGTTTAGTTGATGCGTTTGGTTAATATTTTGCTTTGGTCATTTAGGGGTGAAGCCGTATGCTTGTTCCATGTGTGACATGCGTTTTTTCCACCGTTACCATCTGCAGAGACACAGCCTCACTCACACGGGTATGTGTCTTTCTGTCTTACCCCCCTTAGATGATATATGAGCTATTGCCATTGTGTAACAGAAAATTGCAATTTCATTATTAGTTTCAGAAAGGAAAAGAAATGGAGCGCCGACAAATTATAAAATTGTATTTATTTATTTATTTATTAAAGGAACACTCCACAAAATAGGCTCATTTTACAAGTCCCCTAGAGTTAAATAGTTGAGTTTTACCGTTTTTGAATCCATTCAGCCGATCTTTGTATCTGGTGGTAGCACTTTTAGCATAGCTTAGCATACATCATTGATTCTGATCAGTCCATTAGCATCTCATTCAAAAAATGACCAAAGACACTTTCAATATTTTTCCTATTTAAAACTTGACTCTTCTACAGTTACATCGTGTGCTAAGACCAACTGAAAATGAAAAGTTGCGATTTTCTACACCTATATGGCTAGGAACTACTTTCCCATTCCTGCGTAATAGTCGCGGATATTCGCGGCCATACCATGGCTGCAGCGGCGCATTGATTCGTTGGTATTCTTTGAAACATGGTGGTAGTATACACCTTCGACTTACTATCACAGCCCTTTACAACACACAGAACCATGGCTAATCATACAGGTAAATCCACAACACAATTGGTCGGCTGCAAGCCTGAAACTTTCTCTGCAACTACACAAACTTAGTGCCGGTCACATTGAAAGTTACCTAGCTGGGGGCTACTTTAAGGCGCTGTAATATCATTGCGCTGCTGCAGCCATGGTACGGCCGCGAAGATCCGCGACTGTTACGCAGGAATGAGAAAGTAGTTCCTAGCCATATAGGTGTAGAAAATCGCAACTTTTCTTTTCAGTTGGTCTTAGCACACGATGTAACTGTAGAAGAGTCAAGTTTTAAATAGGAAAAATATTGAAAGTGTCTTTGGTCATTTTTTGAATGAGATGCTAATGGACTGATCAGAATCAATGATTTATGCTAAAAGTGCTACCACCAGATACAAAGATCGGCTGAATGGATTCAAAAACGGTAAAACTCAACTATTTAACTCTAGGGGACTTGTAAAATGAGCCTATTTTCAAAAAAAGTGGAGTGTTCCTTTAATATTAAACTAATGTGCTCTTGGGTTAAAGTGCACTCTATGCTCGACACTACAGATATATACATTTTCATATTGTATTTATAATTAAATTAATATTTACTATGCAATTACAATGCATGTTTTCAGTAACAATAATTATATTAATATTGATATGTAAAATTACTTGTTTCAAGTCCATATTCACATACGCCTATTTACTGCTCCTGTAAAACACCAAGATAGATGTTTAGGGCATGAAAGCTTCGGTCACATTTACTTTTTTTCTCTTCTGTTTTTTCTCTATTTTACTGTCAATGCACAAAAATAAGTTTAAAGGGATAGTTCCCCCAAAAATGAAAATTATCCCATAATTTACTCCCCCCTCAAGCCATCCTAGGTGTATATGACTTTCTTCTTTCAGCCAAACACAACCTGATGGTTACTAAAGAGAATGTTACCCGAGTCATATTGTAGTTACATTTTAAGTTGACTAGTTAATTGGGGTGTAACTATATCGTGTCACAATATATTGCAATACAAAACTTCAACAATATGTATCGTAGATAGCGACAATCAGTATTGTGTATAGTTCACCCAAAATGAAAATTACTGTGTGAGAGAATTTGTCGCCATTGTCCTGTGCATTGGGTTACCAGCACCAAGTCCAAGCCTATTCATTTCCACCCGTAATGTAATACCAAAACTAGCATTTTAATTAACTGTACACCTTTTTGTTAACCTTTTACCATATGTCTTGGAGTATCGCAATAATATCGTATCGTGAGTTCAGTATTGTAATAGGTATCGAATCGTGATATGAGTGTATGGTTACAGCCCTACTAGTTAAATTTTTTGAATCAGTCAATCGTTCTGAAAAAAAATATCAAGATTTCATGTTTTGCCATATCGCCCAGCCCTAGGTGGAAGAGTGACCTCTGACCTGAGGCATGACGTATGATGCAGCGTAAGCTTGGGTGAGAATTGACGAACCACCATATAGATAAAACATACCAGAGGATGGAGCCAAACAAAACGCTGGTTACTAATTAGTAGTCTAAAATTACCATTTTTAAAGAAAAATGGAATTCAATATAAGAGAATAGGAGCTACGTCATAAGTCGGGTCAGAGGTCACTCTTCCGCCTGAACTCGACTCTCCCGTGAACGCGTATGGCCATTGCCGGAAACCAGTGGCTGGGTTTCCGCAGGTCTTAAAGTCTTTAAAACTCTTAATTTGACCTTCCCCAATTTAAGGCCTTAAAAATGTCTTAAATTGGATCATAAAGTCTTAAATTCAATATCATGGCATTAAATTAGGGCCGTATGATTTCTGCGATGCCGAAAACGTTTACGAAATTGCAGAATCCATTCATAAAAATTTTATTTACTGTATAATGAGTAATGAGTAATATAATGAATAATAATAAGTTTTGGATGAATAAATCTGAACACTTTAAAGGGACAATTCACCCAAAAATGAACATTCTGTGATCATTTACTCACCCTAATGTCGATCCAAACCCGTAAGACTTTCATTGATCATATAAAGCCATCAAGTCTCTTCAGGAAATTTGAAATGCGTATACGTTTTACGATCTCTTTATGAACTTTCTGAAGCAACAGTGGAAGTTGCTTAGACTGTCAATGGAGGGACATATATCTCTCAGATTTCATAAAAAATATCTTCATTTGTGTTCTGAAGATGAACGAAAGCCAGTCAAATTTAATTTAACCATTAATACAGATTTCAAAGAGCCCTACATTTAACTAGAAAATTAAATTGCATGCACTGCAAAAAAACCAACCATTACAAATTCAAACCATCCTTAAATCAAGATTAATTTAATGACAAAAAATATATATTTTTTCGGAGAAATTTAACAAAATTAAGTGAGTTTGTGCTTAAAATAAGAACAATATCTGTTATTGGGTATGACCATTACTAACTTTTGAATTAAGTTGATTTTTATGAACCCATTGGGAGACATTTGTTCTTGTTTTAATCATAAAATCACAAGATTTATTATCTCAAACGAAGCTATTTTTTGTCAAATTATTTAAAAGTAATGGAGATGCTTTGGAAATTGAAATTTTCCTTCATAAAACCTGCATAAACCCTTACACTATAAGCTCATAGTTGACACTTTAACCCAGAGTTTTTAGCCGGAGCAAAAAAATTTGAGATTTGAGGTGGCAGCACTGCTGTGTACTTCATGTTCAATTTGTGAGCTGCTCTTATCATTCTGTGCATAACTCACACTATTTGGCTGATGAGACTCTAGTAAAAATGTTTGTTTTTCTTTACATTGTTGTATATGTTGAGCAGTTCCCATGAGTGCTTGGTTTCAGTTAACATGTGGCGGTAAGGTTAATACACTGCTACTTTGTGCATTCAGGGGTGAAGCCTTATGCTTGCACCATGTGCGACATGCGTTTTTTCCAACGTTACCATCTACAGAGACACAGCCTCACCCATACGGGTAGGTGAAATCTCTGATTATGTATTTTTATGAATTGCCTCTCAAAGCTCTCAGTATGTTACAGAGAGAGACACAATCTGTTAAAACTACAACAAACTCGAGTTTGTATTTTCCTAATTGCTTAAAATATATTCAGCAGGCTTAAAAAAAACAGTCCACGCTGATAATAATGCCACCTCTTTTTTCATGACTGACACTTTAGATTGGCAAGCACATAAGGTTTTTGATCGGTAAGATTTTTTTCATGGTTTTAGAAGAAATGTCTTAGAAGGCTGCATTTTTTTTATAAAAAAAAATAATTAAAAAAAACTGTAAAATTGTGAAATATTAAAATAACTGTTTTCTATGTGAATATATAGTAAAGTGTAATTTATTCCTGTACATTTTCAGCATCATTACTCCAGTCTTCAGTGTCACATGATCCTTCAGAAATCATTCTAATATGAGGATTTGATGCTCAACAAACATTAATGATTATTATCGTTTTTTTAGGATTCTTTGATGAATATAAAGTTCAAAAGAACATTATTTATCTGAAATAGAAAGCTTTTGCAACATTGTACAACCGTTCAAAAGTTTTGGGTCAATAAGATTTATTTTTTATTTTTGGAAATAACTTATAATGCATTTATTCAGCAAGGACGCATTAAATTGATCAAAAGTGGCACTGGATCATATTTCAGATCAATGCTGTTCTTTTGAACTTTATAGGCGGCAGTGGCTCAGTGGTTCATGTAGGTTGTCTACAAGCTGGAAGTTTGGTGGTTCAATCCCCGGTTCCACCTGACCAAGTGTCGAGGTGTCCATGAGCAAGACACCTAACCCCAGCTGCTCCCGACAAGCTGGATGGCGCCTTGCATGGCTGACACGGCTGTCGGTGTATGAATGGGTGAATGTGAGGCAATATGTAAAGCGCTTTGGATGGCCATGGGTCTGTTGAAAGCGCAATATAAATGCAGTCCATCATTAAAGAATCCTGAAATTTTCAACATTGATAATAATCAAAAATGTTTGTTGCTCATCAAATCATCATATTAGACTGATTTCTGAAGGATCATGTGACACTGAAGCCTGGAGTAATGATGTTGAAAATTCAGCTCTGATCACAGTAATGAATTACATTTTAAAATATAGTCAAATAAAAAAACTGTTATTTTACATTTTAATAATATTTCACAATATTACTGTTTTTACAGTATGTTTAATCAAATAAATGATGAGCATAAAAGACTTCTAAAAACAAAAAATCTTACAGATCAAAAACTTTTGAACGGCAGTATATTCACTATTAACTATGATTTCTTTTTGCCTCAATAAACCCCTAATTTGCTGATTATTAATAGTTAGTAAATGTAGGTATTTGGTAGGATTATGTTCATGCAGAAAAAGGCATTCATATGTGCTTTTGAAGTACTAATAAACAGTCAATATGCAAGAAAATAAGCAACTAGTTAATAGTGAAAATTGAACCCCAAACTAAAGTATTGCCAAACAATGTAGACGTCATAAAGCATATCTGTTTTACTTGAAATGTTACAGAGGAGGTGATTATCAACAGGCGTGGTTAACAACTAATACTTTGTGGCACACACAATTTATGCTAAATATTGAGTAAATGTAATACACGATTAATACATCTAATTAATGCACCTGCTGAAGTTCTGCAAATGCACTTGCTATGAGCAGTATTATTTTTAACCCAAAAATGCTATATTAATAGAAAGGCATGCCTGAACTGTTGGTGCTCTGTGCATTCAGGGGTGAAGCCGTATGCTTGCTCGATGTGCGACATGCGGTTTTTTCAGCGTTACCACCTGCAGAGACACAGCCTCACTCACACGGGTATGTGTCATCTCAAACCCTGTCTTTGTGTACTTAAAGTTAGTTTTGTGCATGCTAAATTACTTTCAATTCAGTTTGAGCGGCAACCATTTTCAGCTTTTAAAATCAGTCGTCAACATTTAATAATTTAACGAATAGTGCTCCATGAAGGTACTAGTTTATCTTTTACGTCACACTATGATATTGAGAACAAGTATCACAATTACTATGAGCTGAATAAATGCTTAAATTGATTTTGAATTTAGATTAATGTACTTTAGCTGCCCCAATTTATTTATTTTTTGAGATTGAGGTGGTCAGGGTTCAGTACAGCTGAAGCTTTATCGTGAACATCGTTTGATTTTAAGATCATCGTCCCTCATGAACTGATTTAGTCCCAGAAACATAATTTGACTATATTGTTTGGAAAGACTTCTTTCCATTTTTAAAAACTATCCAAGTGCGAACTGTAATGAGTAAAATGGACGTAATAGCTGTCGCCATTCAGAGGCTGCATCCTTCGAAGTGTGTGAAGCAGAACGGTCTGAAAATAAAGCGGGGTTCACAACATGTTCACCTTTGTACATAATAAAGAGTATATAAACTTTGAGATCGCATCTTAAGGCCAATTCACACTGTGGCGACAGTCACCAGATTGCAGCATGTCACTTCTCAGATATTCTGATGCCAATTCAGCATGTTCAATTGGCGAAAACAAGCGCCAACGGACAGCAACAGGTGTAACACAATGATCTGACAAAACCAGAACAAGGCTCTGTTTACACCTGGTATTAAGATCCGCTTTGGTCGATCGGCTTTCAAGTGGACGAGGGAGACACATGCCCGTTTACACCTGGTGTTTTAATCCATCTCTTTTGTCCACTTTCAACCACTTCTGTCCTGATTTCTTCGAGGGGGTGGTCTATGGGCAGGTAAATGTAGGCCTATGTGTTTTTTAGATCTTTCGATCTAATAGACAACATAAGATCGTGCAGTTTACATATGAACGTTTCCAGAGATTATGAAAAACATACGGAGAGCAGCAGCTTAAGTGTCTGCTCTGACAGCCGCAAGACGCTGTGAGTGTGTGTCTGAAATCAGGAATGGTGAGAGAACATTGTGTTTGGTACGTTTTTTTTGTCTTTAAAACGAACTTGTGTCTCCAGCCGACAAAGTTTTAAATCCCGTCTGGCTAGTGCGCTTCCCATAATGTTTACGCGTTAGGTCAGTAGGTGGAGAGTAGACGATCTTTTGTGACACATTTGACCACTTGAGCGTTTACACTACAAAAGTAATGTGTTTTCGACTACCTCTGGAATTGGTTGAAAGTGGACAAGCTCAAAACGTTTTAGGCCCAGTTTACACCTGTATTTAGCGTCGTCCACTTGTGATCCCATCGACCAAAATGCATCTTAAAGGTCTCATTGCATAAAAATGTCACTTTATGAGGTGAACAATAATATGAGTTCCCCTAGCCTGCCTATGGTCCCCCCCAGTGGCTAGAAATGGTGATAGGTGTCCGCCTTTGAGAAAAGGAAAGCTCAGATGGGCCAATCTGGAATCTGCAACATGAAAAGCCAACAAGATAGGCTAGCTACTTGATAATAACTGTAACGGCATACATAAACAAACCAACTAAAGTACTGTATCCCGACAATATTTTAAACTTACCATTCGGAGACGTCCTGCTGTAGCCCCTGAGTGGCAACTTCTTCAGGTGCTTCTCCATCCGGATCAGATTCTGGGTCAAACTGGAAAGCATGAACAACTGCGTGTCTAGGAGCCATTGCGATACATCCACTGTAAACATTAGCGCATGGTACCGTGGCCGCAAGCTGGTCTAGGACACACCCCCACCCTCCACCTTTCTCCTCCTCATTAGCACTTAAAGCTACAGACACAGAAATGGCACGTCCTAAGGAAAGCTCATTGCGGGACTGGCTCGTAGTGGCTGGGATTCTGCACCAAGGCTGAATTTCGGGAAAGAGACTTAAGATACAGTATTAGGGGACCACTAAGGCCTATATAAAAGCAGCATGTCATAGGACCTTTAATCCCAGGTGTGGTGTAAACAGGGCCCAAGTGTCTGTTGCCGTCTGTCGGTGCGGCGTGAATTGGCCTTTAGTAAGATATGTTAACATTTGAAACGCTTTAAAGTTTGTTTGTTTTTGTACATTTCTACCGTTAGATATTTGAGTAAATTGAAATCCAATACTTCCATTTAAAAATGTAATCTGGCGTTTTCTCTCCAAAAAAATCCAGTCGTCACTGGCGTGCAATGAATCTTGGGATTGGCGAGGTTGCGAAGGATCCATTCATTCTATCCTTCGTGGACCAGGAAAATGAAGGACCCCTTCGAAATAGGGCAGCCTTCGTTGCGCCGCTGTGACGCTTTGCGCTTTCGAAGGATGCAGCCTCTGAATTGGGACACAGTTAATGTCAGCATGCAGAATAATTTAGAAAAATAAATGTTCTACATTTTTAAACGGCTTTAAAATGGTTTGCTGCTTTGAATGTTTTGTAAAGACATTCACTAAAAACTGACTCTGCATTTAGGGGTGAAGCCATATGCTTGTTCGATGTGCGACATGCGGTTTTTCCAACGTTACCACTTGGAAAGACACAGCCTGACTCATACTGGTATGTGTCTATTCTTTGTACCCCAATTTACTAAGTGTTCCTGGATTGGAGTTTGTCTATATTGTGTGGTTGGGATGTTTAGGGGGGGGAAACAATGAGATAACAATGACTTGTTCAAATTGACATAGTTTGAATAGCAACTCTATTACTTTTGAAATATTAAGTAGCCATATCCTGCATCCTATAAGATTTGCATCAACATCAAGACATTTAAAAACGTTTTTACCTGCTCTTGGGGCCAAGTTTTGCGAGTCATTTGAGACTTAATGAATGACTTCAGGTTTTGCAATATCCATGTAGTTGCTCCTGCCTCATGTTTCTCCGGGGGTTGTTTGTCTTTGTCTGTATTAAAGGTTCACCCAAAAATGAAAATTCTTTCATTAATTCCTCACCCTCATGTCGTTCCAAACCCGTAAGACTTTCATTTCATTGACAGATACGCAACTACCACTCTCAAGACCCACGTTAGTAAAGATATCATTAAAGTAATCTATGTGACTCCAGTGGTTTGACCTCAATGGTATGAAGCGACGTGAGTGCTTTGTTTGCACAAAAAGACAAAATGTACCACTTTATCTACAAAATATTAATCTGCAACAACGCATTGACTGCTGTTGCATCAACATAACACGCATATGTCATGGTGCTCTCGTGAACGTGTGTTGGAGATTAATATTTTGTAAATAAAGTGGTCAATTTACTTAAACTCAGTTTACTCTAAACTACTCGCGTGGTAGAAAGTGGTAGTAGCTGTCAATGAAGGGACAAAAAACTCTCAGATTAAAAAAAAAAATTGTATGATGAATAAAAGATGAGCGTCTTGCGGGTTTGGAACGACATGAGGGTGATTATGACAGAATTTTCATTTTTGGGCGAAGTTTATTTGCGGGAACTTAAGGGTTGCAAAATCGATAAGATAAAATGATGCTAGCTGTTTCTTTTGAACCATTTTAATGCTCAATCGTGTTAATTCTCCAAGTTGAAAGAATATAACCTCAAGTCTCAAAGCAGGTTTCTGATCTTTAAAACCAAAACCCCAGTGTGCCACTTTACAAACAAGCTGTTTTCATTCCATATTAAACACACTCTACAAACTCGAGTTTGTATGAAGTCATCTACTTTATTTCTAAGCAAGAATATACTCTGTATTTAAGGTTTCATGGTTTCAAAGTTTCACAGTCTCTGTGTTTCAGAATCTTTGTTGTGGCATGCTGTGAGAATTAATGTGTTGGAGAGCTTTAATAAAGACTGTTTTCCCTGATAGGAGAGAAGCCGTTTGCATGTGACATGTGTGACATGCGGTTCATTCAGAGGTACCATCTGGAGAGACACAAGCGTGTACACAGTGGTGAAAAGCCTTACCAGTGTGAGCGCTGCCAGCAGGTAAGAACACGCTTTATAACATGGCTTTACTAAGGCAAGACCACCTATTGTTGATCCTGTAGTTAAAGGGTGCATGACACACACAGTTTCTGCCAGTCTCATATTAATTATCTATAGAGTAGTATTGCATCCTTCATATCTCCCAAGAGTCTTTAGTTTTATCATATTTATAAAAGACAGATACGCTGTACTGATTCTTGCTGAAAACAGTGGGCGGCGCTAAAGAGTCACGAGCACACACACACACACACACAAAATACATCATGGCATGATCCCTGGATAACTTTCGATTCACTATACGTTCGTGTTGTTGACATTATATGCACTTATTTGCCAACAAAACACACATTTGATGCAATTTCGATCACCGCCTGCGGTTTACACTCCAGGCCGGGAACAAACACACACACTTGCAGAACTCCGGAAACACAAACTGCATCCACTGTTCCCTTAACGCTGGGTTATTTGGGAAGCTGAACAAGGATATCTTTCCCTCACAACCAGAAATGCCAGCGCTGCCGACAGCTTCTGTAACCCGAATGAAGCTCGTTGATGGGCGCGATCTTGCTCTCGCTCTGGGTGTGTGTGCGTTTGTGTGTGTGCACACGCTCATCCGGGATAAGTGCCCATATAAGGAATTTCCACCCTTTATGACATTATACATGGCCATACTCTAAATTTTTTTTACTTGTTTGAATCCTAAAGGAGTGTATTTGGCAATGAATATGTCCGTCATATGTCCAAATCGTTTTGTGAAATTGTGCCCATGTTTAGCATGAGAATCAACTCTTTAACAGTGTAACTAAGTCAGAATACATAAAATGGCATTAGCCCTCCCCCAACCCCCTAAATTGAAGATTACTAAAAGTTAGGAAGTTATTGTTACTAAGGTGTATACATTTTAAATCAAGGCTACTTACCACACACACACACACACACACACACACACACACACACACACACACACACACACACACACACACACACACATTGTCAGGGAAAATGACAGTAGAACTGGACATTATCCATCCGCAGCTCATAACTGCAATGTCAGTGCACGCATTATTAATTGTTCGACTTGGATTTTATGCCTTGATTTAATTTATACACCATTTAATAACTGCATGCTATGAATAATTTTAGCATTAGTAAACAGTTAATTCATCATTTATAAAGCATTAATAGACATTAATAAGCAGTTTATAAATACAGCTATAAATGCTTTATTCTTGATTTATAAGCATATCTATAATGTTTAATTTGTAGTTTTTTTTAAAGGGGTCATGTGATTTCTTGTTTTCCTTTCTCTTTAGTGTGTTATGTAGTTGTTTGTGCGTGTATAAGATCTGCAGAGTTACAAAGCTCAAAGTCTCAAACCCAAAGAGATATTCTTTGTAAAAGTTAAGGCTCAGCCACACGTTCCTAAAACGCTTTGTTTAAACACACCCCCACATCACTACGTCAGTCTGTGGGGGCAGAGTTTCTTAACACCGCCCAAATGTATACGCAAAGAAAGAAGGCGCAACTTTTATGCGCTGTAGTATTGTTGCCGCCAGCACCACCATGTCGTGGAGACAGTGTTTTTCATGTGAAAGCCAAACTACTTTGTTTGGCCTTCCAAAAGAGGGCACAATTACAAACCAGGGGCTAAGCTTTAGTTACAACACTGTTCCAGAACAGTACAACACAAATATTCGACTGCGTACTGCGCATTTTTCGGAGGACTGTTTCTAGCACCTGGGAGAGCACAGACCGTTTCTACGTCTTTGTCGTTTCTACGATAACCAATGCAAACTTACCAATCTGATACTTTCTGGTCCAGTCGAACTGGCAACGGCGATCGATCAGTTTGGTCATCTGCATCATCCGGATGGATGGATTCGGGCTCAAACTGATACGATAGGACGACATTATCATCTGTCAGCGAGCTGATGTTCCAAATATGGTAAAGGTTATGACATTTCAGTCACACGCTTAAGGTATTCGGGCCAATCACAATGCACTGGATCGTTGGCCAATCAGAGCACACCGCGCTTTTCAGAACAATGAGCTTTGTAAAAATCGACGCGTTTCAGAAAGGAGGGGCATAGAGGAGCAACAATAATGTACAGTATGTGTAAAATAATGACTTTTTTAATTTTTTTACCTAAAACCACGTAAACACATTGCATTAAGCCAAATACACAAAATAATGTTCTTTTTAGAACCATCATATGACTAGCCTAGAAATCTAGACGCACCCTAGCGGCAGCAATATAATTTGCGGCCAGGGTAGTCTAGCAACTCTCCGTTGGCTTGCGAGCTGGAAAAAAAAAATTCTGGTCAGGCCAATCACATCGTGTATAGAGTCGGTGGGCGGGCTTAACATAATGACAGCAGATTTGCGGCGGTTCCGCGTGCTACTCGTAAACAAATAAGCTGGCAAACAGCGGTCTTTCGAATCAGCTTTGGCCGCGACTTTGGAAGACTTGGAGTTAAGCTTTTCTCTGAGAAAAGAACAAAGAACGGCACTGAAGTCATTCTTAAGAAAGTGAGAAATGTGTTCAGAGTTTTGCCGACCGGATACGGCGAAAGTTTAATCTATCAACTAGCTCCGCTTCACCTTCTTAGTTGCTCTGGTTGGTTGTAGCGCTATCCTATTGCGTGCAGAGGGAATTTGAAAGACAACCGTTTATCCCGCCCCTCGGATTGAGCCCTGCCAATGGTGAGTTCCCAGACCCAACATCTTGATGTGGGTCTGGCTTGTCAGGCTATCTCATGACCCCTTCTAATAAGAATAAGTTCTGCTTACGTAAACTTTAAACTTGCAACTACTGATTGCCTCAATTATTTTGAAGTTTCAACCCCTAAGGTGAACCAATATAACAAAGTCAAACTTCTGTGTTTTTCCACCTTAAGAACTTCTCACGGACGGACAGACTGTTGAGACATCGGCGGTTGTGTCAGGGTCGCGGAGTAGCAAAAGTCGAGGCCCAGCCGTGCTCTTTCGCCCAGGAGCCTCCCCCCGCCCCTCCGTCCACATGGAGTCCCCTACATCCTGCCCCGGGCCGGCTCGCCGTCTGACACTACGCTCTCCAAACAAGCCCTGAGAAGACGGCACACCCAGACCTCCCTCTCAACGCCACCGGCACTGCGGCCCACCTGCTGACAGAGAGATGCGCTACAGAGAGGACCAGGAAAATTCCCGTCTTTTTGTTTCTTCATGGAGAAACACACAAGGCTCTCTTTTGATCATCGAAGGTTGTTTTATACTTTTTGGTAATATAATATGGGGTTAGAAGGGGTTTCATGGTACTTTTAAGATGCGAGGAACAAAAATCACACCTAACATGGGAATTTCATGTGACTAACCAAAAAAAGAAAAGGTACAACCCATCATCTATCGACTGACACCTATTGATACACACTTTATGTAAGTTCAACAGCATTGTGTGGTTAAAATCAGCATCATGTGTGATGTATAGGCCTGCTGTAAAGTGCTCAGGGTTAGCGCCCTACTGTCCTGAGGACTCGGGTAACGTCCTACTACCATCGCAAGATCTGTTTGTAACACTGTACCCATGCGTGACCCCGTGGAAATGCACTGCGCGCTTCCATATATTAATTCATTAAGCATTCGCAGGCTTTTTCTCAATGATAAATGTTTGATCTGATATTGTAACTATGTATTATGAAAGATGTGTATATTACTGTGTGTAACAGCTGGTTTGTTCTCTATCATTGCCGTGAGCTGGTGGAAATGACACAGGAAGTGACATCACTCGCTTAATTATCTCTCAGAACCTCTCAAGGTCATGTGTGGGGTCATTGGGTCCTCGAAATCACATTATTTTTTGCATAAAGAAAATGAGGTCTTTTTAAAGACCATTCAGTTTTTGCGTTGCACTGATGCAAAAATATTATTTTAATTATACTTTATATTTAAGTTTGAACTGCCTTTATGGGAATTTATTCATGTTTTAATTCATCAGTAAGTCGTTATTGACAATTACAGAACCAACGAGAATTGAAGGGGTGAAATGGAATATTGCTCGTAAAAATAGGCTTCATTTTCTATATGCGAAATATATTTTTTTCTGATTTTAGAGCGATATATGGTTCTTGTGAGATTCACTCAAGTATTTACTACACTGTTAATACATCTACATTACGTGAAAACGTCCAAAAGACCCACAATATTATGTACAGATTTATATGTGCAACATATAAGATCTTGTGGCCTTAGGATGTGTTAGTATTTTATGTTGTACTTTTTTTTTTGGTTATGAAATAATTATATACATATTATTTTACTGAAATACTGACACGAGGACAGACACGCTGCCTTTTGTTTTCTTTCCAAAGTCATTTTATTTTGACGCTATTGCCTGGTGTTGAAGCACAGCTGTTGTTGTTTTGTTGTAATTTCTGAGTTTGAGGAGGATAAAGGCCAGGTTTCCAGTGTGAGAGAGAGCGGTGTTCACTCAAATGCGAGTCTTTGAGGCGTCTTCAGCACATGTGGGCCACTAATAGAGGAAAATGACACAGATCGGATGTTATTGTTGTACCAAATGATATTGTATTTGCCAGTTTATTAACTTCTCATCATATCATTAACATATCTGCTGTGTGACGAGAGTCTCGTCTGTTTTTTTTTTGTGTGCTGATGGACAAACAAGGGATGGATTTGGGCATTTCAATGCTTTCTGGTTATATGGCAACTAAAGACAGGATATATATTCAGAGGAATGTCTTCTGTGTATTGGCAAAAGATTGCAAAAGATTGCAAAAGATTTTCTGTATAACGACTGATTCACCCCTCCCCCTTTTCTTTTTAATGTTACATGTATGTTTATATAACTGAATTGGTTAAAACTCTTAGTTCTATAGCAACAAACTTTGTGTATTTTAAGGACCTTTTTTATGCTAATATAATTTTTAAAAACACTGGAGAGATGTGTGTGAAATGATAAACTATATAGACATATACACTGTGTGTGTGTGTTTGTGTGTAGCATATTAGACACTGTTAAGTACATATAGTATTTCACACAACTTATCGGCAAATAATCCTTTTATTATATTAGGCACCAACATTCACTGATGCTCAAGGCAACGCATTTTATAAAGAAGCTAAAAATCTTGTGTAGCTCTTTAAAGGACAGTGTTGAAAAAAATATGTAGGATCTTTTATCTGTTATATGCAGGGGGCTTATAAGACAAAGGGTTATGCACTCAACATCTATGTATGTTTATGCACACACACACACACACACACACACACACATAATTAGCCTGTAGTTACTAGATAAAGCCTCTCTCCAAAGCTTTGGGAACGATGTTGCATAATTTGGATGTCCATGAGTCCAAATTGAAAAGAAAGAAGCATTAGAAGTCATACCTCCAAATGGTTTTTGGGAGTTGTTTGGATGGAAGAAGAGACTGCATCAGTAAGGCTTATCAAAGCAGTTTGCTTTTTATTTCTTGCATGATGTTGCAGACTCCGATGTAAACACTTCACTGAATTCCTTTTCTTCATCCCAAGGTGTTTTCCCAAATCTTCTAAATGCAAAAAAGGACAGGTTTTGTTATTTGTTTCTTTACATAGACTTCAGACACTTCAGTGATCCGGTGAATTGTTTTTGTGTGGAGACAAGAGAGGGGCTTCCTTCATGCATAAATAAAATACTACATAAAGTACATGGTTTTCATATTTTACTTAATGAGTATTCACTTTTGTTGTAAATTTAAAGGTGCAGTGTGTAGTATTTATGATGGTCTATTGACAGACATGCAATATTATATACATAACTATGTTTTCAGTGGTGTATAAAGACCTTACATAATGAACCGTTATGTTTTTATTACCTTAGAATGAGCCATTTCTCTCTACACACACCGCGGGTCCCCTTACAGTGAAGTCGCAATTTTGCGCCACCATGTTTCTACAGCAGCCCTAAACAGACAAACTTCTCTACAGAGCGCTAGTCACTCTCTGCTGTCTCCGACGACAACACTTTTGTCCTGTGTCGGCCACCGTAGCTTCTCTATGTGCTTCGAAAGGGAGGGGTGAGCTGTGGCTCACTAGATGCCACTGAAATTTACACATACACTGCACCTCTAAATGTAATGTGTTAAGTAAGTTCACTTCCAGTTCCATTGTCTTGAAGTCAATGGGGGTTTTTTAATGCCTGAAATAAGGTCTGTTGAGAACAATAAGCTCAAGATATTTTTATGTTTTATCCTACAACATAAAATACATCAGCAAAACCCCTTGGTTTTTCTAAAGCTTGTCTTGTCAAGACTTTTCCAAGTGTTTAAATGGGACTACAGAGGGAGTGACGTGACGTGTCTCTCTCTCTCTCTCTCTCTCTCTCTCTCTCTCTCTCTCTCTCTCTCTCTCTCTGTTTTATATATATATATATATATATATACAGTCATACCTCTGTTCCCCTCCCTTTAGTTTTATGACTGTAATCTGACACACCTTCTGTGTCCTATCAGCACCAATGACATAATTCATCTCAAAGAGGCCCAACAGCAAATCACAGTATGCCAATAAATTTCCCTGTCAGAGCTCAGCCAATAGCTGTCGAGCATTAAATCACACCTGTCGTATTGGTGGCCAATGGCACGGCAAGGGCAATATATCTGTCAGGAAGCAGAGCCTCTTAATGACTGCTGCTGAGGATCTGGAGGAAACATCCATGAAGAAGGAAAAACAGCAGGATCAAAGGAGTGGAAACATCCACTGCAGTTTGGCTTGTGTTTCTCTTGTGGTTTGAAGGTTAAGGTTATGTGTATGTGATCCAGCGTGTGCCTAATAACAGCAAAGTTAGGATTAGAAGACAGCAGTCAGAACAATAAAAGTGATTCTACTTATTTAAGTGCCTTTAACTAATAACATTTAAAATCATTTGATACAAAATGCTATTGTGCACATATGTTTTTACATTGTACTTATATTTAAAAATACCTGCATGTAATTACAGCTGTCATTAATTCCTGTAATTACATCTATGATTATACTTTTGACTCTTTCCGGTTACACTCTTATTTTAAGGTGTCATTGTTACAATGTAATTATACATTTAAGTAGTGAGCAATATTAGGTAACTACATGTAGCTACTTAGGGTTAGGATTAGTGTTTGATTTAGGCCAGTTGCATGTAATTATGCATAATTTATAGGTATTACTAACTGGCAGTAAGTAACTACATATAACATATGTAACAATGACACTGTAAAATAAAGTGTTTCCTTAACCCACCCGATGTCACCGTTATGTTCTCCAGTTTCAAGTTCCTGGGGATCCACATCTCGGCGGACATGTCGTGGACAACCAACACCTCCAGCCTGGTCAAGAAGGCTCACCAGCGCCTCTTCTTCCTGAGGACACTGAGGAAGAATCAGCTCTCCTCGGCTATCCTGGTGAACTTCTATCGCTGCGCAATAGAAAGCATCCTGAGCAACTGTGTGGCAGTATGGTATGGGAGCTGCTCTGTTGCGGAGCGAAAGGCACTGCAGCGGGTGGTGAAAACTGCCCAGCGCATCACAGGGACTCCACTACCTGCCATCGAGCACATCCAGAGGAAACGCTGTCTGCATCGAGCTCGCAGCATCCTCAAGGACTCCTCTCACCCAGCCCACAGACTGTTTTCTCTCCTGCCCTCCGGCAGGCGTTTCAGGATCCACCGGACCAGGACCAGCAGACTAAAGAACAGTTTTTTCCCCAGAGCAGTCTCTTTACTGAACTCTAACCCCCGCTGATCCACTTCCCTCGTATACTAACTCTCCTCTCCCACCTCACACCTGCCTTCACTTTGTTATTTGCACTACTGGAATGTCAATTTGCACTACCGACTGTTTATTACAGTAACAACTGTTTACTTATGCATCTTGCACTACCTTACCTTAATTGGATTATGCTCATTTGCACTGCCGACTGTTATTTACAGTACCAACTGTTAACATATGCATTTTGCACCGTATTACATATTACTTCTAACTGTAAAATGCAATCACTTTCCACTGCACTTTTACACTTTTTTCGGATAGCTTCTGTCCATACTTTATTGCACTACCTTAATCCACTGCTATATTCCTCATTTTAGCCTAACATATCATTGTATACTTCTATCTGTAAAATTGTTTATAGTAATAGCCATCGGTATATTTATTCACTGTACATATTCACCTGTAAATTCTGTTTATAGTAATAGCCATATGTATATTTATACATTGTACATATTCACCTGTAAATTCTGTTTATAGTAACAACCATCTCTCTCTATATATATTCAGTACATATCCATGTCCTGCACTTATTCATCCATTGTATATCCTGCACTTATGCAACCATTGTATATCCTGCACTTGCTGCTATTGCACTTCTGGTTAGACCTAAACTGCATTTTGTTGCCTTGTACCTGTACTTGTGTAATGACAATAAAGTTGAATCTAATCTAATCTAATCTAATGTTCTGTTTTGTCCTTGGACTTTCAGTGTGTTTTCATTTGTCGCATGCCTGTCAGTTTGTGTTGTCGTTCTGTTTCCTGATCACATGTTCCTTTGTTCCAGTTTCCCCCCACTCATCTGTCACCATGGTAAACCTCATTAGTTAGTTCTGTTCAGCTGTGTCTTGTCTATTATCTCATTTGTGTTCCCTATCTGCCGTTTCTCAATATGCGTTCTTGTCTGTACTTGTGTTCTCGTGGATTTGTGAAATGTCATCAGTCGCTGCGCAAGTACTGTTCCAATTCAAAGTTCACATCTAGCCAAGTACAGTTCAAATCCCCTAAAACTTCCTTTGAAATCTCCTGCCGCAAATACCCGTGGTAGAAGATCGAACCGCCCAAAATGGACGATAGGGCAAGAATTATCATAGTGGCTCAGGAGAGCCAAAACCTTTTTTCTTTAATTTTAAGGTTTGTTGATGTGGTTATCGCTAGTGCTCTCGAGGACGAGACACTAAAGACTCTATTCTGGATCGGGGCTAATTACCATCACCCCGTGGACCTCCCAGACACCATGGGACTGAGCTGGAGAGAAGCTGTAATTCAGTGTCTGGAGAGCGTCGCGCCCCAATCCAGGACACACCCTGTCTCCATCCAGAGCCCAGTGACGTCCCCTGTCTCCATCCAGAGCCCGTTGGAGGACCACTGGCTCATCGATTTTTGGACAGAACCATCTCCCATCCCCGTCCAGTGTCCTGCAATGTCTCCTGTCCCAGTCGTGCGGTGGCTCCTGTGCATGTCGAGAGGCCAGCGATGGCTTCAGCCCGCGACAAAAGTCCAGAGAAGGCTCCAGCCCACGACGAATGTCCAGTAAAGGCTCCAGCCCATGACGAAAGTCTAGAGAAAGCTCCACCCCATGACGAGAGTCCAGAGAGGACTTATTCCACCGTCCAGAGGACTTCTTCCGCCATCCAGTGTCCAGAGAGGACTTCTTCCGCCGTCCAGTGTCCAGAGAGGACTTCTTCCGCCGTCCAGAGTCCAGAGAGGACTTCTTCCGCTGTCCAGAGTCCAGAGAGGACTTCTTCCAGAGTCCAGAGTCCAGAGAGGACTTTTTCCAGAGTCCAGAGAGGACTTCTTCTGCCATCCAGAGAAGACTCTGTCTGCCGTCCAAAGTTCAAAGAAGACTTTGTCTCCCGTCCAGGGTCCAGTGAAGACACCAGCACTGCCAGAGCGTCCTGGACTCCCACCCAGCCTCCCACCTCTTCCCATCATCTATACCTTATCCTCACCTCCGCGACTTCCTGTCAGCCCTTCCGCTCACCTTCAGTCCACCATAGGAGAGGTCTGTTCGCCATGGGTCTACCAGTCCCCAAATACATAATTTCCGCCTCCGGCCTCCACGACCAGAATTCCACCTCATCCCGTCAAGCCATCGGCGCAGCCCTGGCTCTTACCTCATTCAGCTCCACCGCGTACCATCATTCCCCCAGCGACGCCATTCTCCCTCGCCCCCTGATGTCGCCTTGGTCGCTCGTCAACCCACCCTTGCCTCAGGACTTCACTCCTCTGGCTTTGCCTCCTCCCTTCATCCCTCTGGCTCTGTTGGGCTCCTCACTCCCTCCAGCTCCATCTTGGGCCTTGGTCGCTCCAGCTCCACCGTGGCCTTCTGGATCCCCGTCGGCGGCTCGCTCGGCAGAGCCACGGGCATCCCCTGGCCCCGCCGGATCTTCGGCTCTGCGGCAACACCCTGGCCTCCACTGGCACCTGCTCTGCCTCCGTCAGTCGGCCCCCTGAAGTCATCGGCCGTGTCTCCTCCATGGTTCCTCCCTCTGTCGTTCTGTTTCCTGATCACATGTTCCTTTGTTCAAGTTTCCCGCCACTCATCTGTCACCATGGTAACCCTCGTTAGTTAGTTCTGTTCAGCTGTGTCTATTATCTCTTTTGTGTTCCCTATTTAAGTTCTGCTGTTTCCCTTAGTCTTTGTCTGATCTCCGTTGTGTATAGTGTGTTATGCTACCTTCCTCTATGACTTACCTGAGAATCTTCGACATTAAAACTTCCTTTGGAATTGAATCTGCCTGTCTTTGTCCTCCTGCCTGCAAATACCTGTGACACCCATACCATCAAACCTGTCCTAACCTTACTCGGTACCCTAACCTTATCCCACCTCAATAGCAACACAAGTAATTTGCAATACAACATCAAAACAATAAGCACTTTTTTATGTAAGTACAGTTAAAGACACAAAATATAAAGTGTGACCACAGAAGCAAAGACAAAACTGAAAAATTTAGCCAAACAAAAGGAATGAAAAGGCAGCAACTGGATAAAAATAATACCATTCACAAATTTGGAATCAGTAAGATTGTTAAAGGGTTAGTTCACCCAAAATGTTTAATTACCCCATGATTTACTCACCTTCAAGTTATATGACATTCTTCTTTCAGATGAATACAATCTCAGTTATATAATAAATGTCCTGGCTCTTCCAAGCTTTATAATGGCAGTGAATGGGAGCCCAAAATTTGAATCCCAAAAACAGTGCATCCATCCATTATAAAAGTGCCCCATACGGCTCCGGGGGGTTAATAAAGGCCTTCTGAAGCGAAGCAATGCGTTTGTGTAAGAAAAATATCCATATTTAACAAATTATAAAGTAAAATGTCTATAGCTTCCGGCAGACTGCCATCCGTATTCAACTTACGGAAATAACGTAACCGGCATGACGTATGGTGAATAAATCATGATGATTTGCTGCTCAAGAAACATTTATGCTTATTGTTGAAAACAAGTTTTTAATGCTTAATATTTTTGAGGAAACAGTGACAGATTTTTTTTCAGGATTCTTTGATGAATAGAAAGTTCAAAAGAACAGTATATTTGAAGCATACATCTTTTCATAAATGTGTTTACTCTGTCATTGCTTGCTGAATAAAAGCATTCATTTATATTTAAAATAGAAAGGAAAAAAAAGAAAAAACCTACTGGCCCCAAACTTTTGAAAAGTAGTGTAAATATCACTCAGTTAAAAGCAATGATTGACAACAAAAGCAGGGCAGTTACAAGAAAGTAAAGTTACATTTCATATATTGTTACTGGTCTTGAACTCTGTAAAACCTTGAGTCAAATTAGTCACCATGATATCAAAATTGAAATAATGTATTAATGTATTCTGTATTGTGCACAATGGAAATTACAAATAAAGAAAAGGTTTGTCTTGGTCATCTTTCACTGCAATAACTGTGCCTGTGAAATTACTTTAATGCTTGCTTTTGAATCACCTGATTAAAGAAACTGGACATGTGAGGAAATAGGCTACACCTTTACGCCTTAAATGTAAAATAACCCCCCAAAATTAAGCAAGTTCTCTGAGCACACGTAACAGCTCATATCCATGTTTTTTTCTTTCTTTGTTTTTTGGCATTCCAACATTAACATAACAGGCTAAGAGGTATAGCAATTTATATTAAATAGTGCAACCTAAAAAAACTAAAACAACAGCAATAAGATTATAAAATACATAAACATTATAGGGGGTTAAACAAATCAATTAAATTCTTGGCTTTATAAATTTACATAATTTTTAAGGCATCAGTAGCCTATATGGGGCTCTTTTTAAAGATATTAAAATGGTGTGCAGTTTTTTTTTTACATTTGTGAATAAATTATTTTTTAATTAATAACAAAGTCAACATTTTTGTCCTCCAAAATTTACTCCAAATTTCACCATATCCCAAGTAGCCATGCATTTTTAAAAAAATCCAATTAAGCTCCTCATTCCAAAACGGATTATATTACATTGAAAAAATAAATGTTCGACAGATTCAGTATCCTCATTACAAATCTGACAAGTGTTTGAATCCACATTAAATCTTAATCTTATAAATTCCTTAGCTGGGTAAATATGATAAATAATTTTAAAATGTATACATTTAAAATGTATACAAAATGTAGAAATGTCTTTACATTTGGGTGGAAGGAGAAATAAAAGATATTTGCTTCTGAATTACTTTACTAATTTCCTACTGAGATGTTAAAAAATGTAATCACTTCTTATACGACCAGGATAGCTTTATAGCCTAATCATACTCCTCACCAACAAAACTTATTTTATCTAAATTAAAGGGATAGTTCACCCAAAAATGAAAATTAACCCATGATTTACTCACCCTCAAATAATCCTATGACATTCTTCTTTCAGACGAATAATCAGAGTTATATTAAAAATGTCCAGGCTCTTCCAATCTATAATGGCAGTGAATGGCTGTTTCTGTTTTGAAGTCCATAAAAGTGCATCTATTCATCATAACTGCTCCAAACAGCTCCGGGGGGTTGATAAAGACCTTCTGAAGCAACGCGATGCGTTTGTGTAAAATATCCAAATTTAAAACTTTACACACTGTAATCTGCTAACTGTTGTACGCGTGTTCACGAGAGACTGGCGTTCCAGCGCATAACGTAGGACCCAGGCGTAGCGTAAGTTCCGGTGACGAAAATGCAGAGAATATAGAGCAAAACAAAACTTGGTTCTCGCAAGAACTAGCATAATCTCACCAGAGCGCCCTACTACATATGCTGGAACGCCAGTCTCTCCAGAACGTGCGTACGACTGTTAGCGGAAGTTAGAGATTACTGTTTGTAATGTTTTAAATATGGATATTTTTATCACACAAACGCATCGCTTCAGAAGTCCTTTATTAACCGCTGGAGCCGTGTGGAGCACTTCTACGATGGATAGATGCACTTTTATGAACTTCAAAACAGAATCAGCCATTCACTGCCATTATAAAGCTTGCGTCAGGATATATAACTCTGATTGTCATATACGCCTATGATGGCTTGAGGGTAAGTAAATCATGGGCTAATTTTCATTGGGTGAACTATCTAACTTATCCCTTTAAGATCAACTATCTTGGGGATAAGCGTGGAATATATTTTTAGTATGTTAAAATCCTTTTAACATACTAATCATTGGGAACATAAAGGAACTTTCATATAATCTATTTTGTGCAGAACTTATATCCATGTTAGGCGGCAGTGTGTGCACGCAATTCGCCATTTTCTCACACGAGAGAAGAAAGCGAGAGAAGAAGTCCCGCCCTTGCATATGACGTAATGACGCACAGGGACCTCACGACGTGCATCCAGCGAGCGACTACGCGCACATTCTCTGCGAGACTGCGCGAGGTCTACTGTCAGTCACCGGGAGACCGCCATGTCCAAAGAGGTAAAAAAAACAAGAAGATATTATGCTTGTGGCTTACAGATTACATTATAACTGCGAAGTTTTCTGCGGTTGTTTTAAAGTAAAACGCTAAAAAGTATATTAATTTATTTAGAAGGTTGAATTTGTGATTAAACGGCCTTTTCTTCGCAGCTTCGTCTCATTTCTTTGTTCGCAGCAGCGGCTCGTAACGATGCACGAGCTGAAACGCATTTCGTCTATTCTGAATTGTTTCAATCAGTCGTCTTGCAGTCATTTGGCCTTATTAAGAACACTGTTTTGTTTGTGTACATCTATTGTACCATCGGCTTTTTGAAAATTCGTTTTGTTTGTGGTGGCGCTGTAGGCCGCGCGCTGCGCTCGTGCACCGCGGATAAAAAATATAGGCAACGTGCCCTAGCATGGCAATTTTGATGAGGATGAATAAACAAGCTGGTTCAAGTCGAGTTTTTCTCTAAAGAAACTTGTTTTTCAGTGTATATTAGGAATATGTTATTGCAAAACGCCTAACGAGATAGGCTGCTTCTGTTTGATTACGTAAATAAACGTAGATCTATTTGTAGTGTTGTCATTTAATGCATTTCCTTTAATGGTTTTGTTTCCCACAGCAACAGACCCCCCGTGAGCCTGAGCAGCTCCGAAAACTCTTTATCGGGGGTCTCAGTTTCGAGACAACAGACGAGAGTCTAAGGGCCCATTTCGAGCAATGGGGAACTCTTACAGACTGTGTGGTGAGTCCATCTGAATGCATTCACATGCTAATGACTGACCGAAACCAGCTGCTTAACCCCTCTCTACTCGCAGGTGATGAGGGACCCCAACACAAAGAGGTCGAGGGGTTTTGGGTTTGTGACCTATAGTTCGGTGGGTGAGGTGGATGCAGCGATGGACGCTCGTCCGCACAAAGTCGACGGAAGAGCTGTCGAACCCAAGAGGGCGGTTTCTAGAGAAGTAGGTTGCTTACTTTGAGAAATCTTACTCTCACAACAACTATTCCAGTTTTTATAAAATAGTTAAACAACAACCTGGTATTTGCCACTAGACATTTCTCTCTCAATTCAATTAAAGGAATAGTTCACCCAAAAATGAAAATTAGCCCATAATTTACTCACCCTCAAGTCATCCTAGGTGTATATGACATTCTTCTTTCAGGCGAATAAAATCTGAGTTATATTACAAAAGTCCAGGCTAATACAAGCATTAGAATTGGATTTTGAAGTCAACAAAAAGTGCATCTGCCCATCAAATAACTGCTCCATGCGGCTCTAGGCTGTTAATAGAGGCCTTCTGAAGCGAATCGATGCATTTTTGTAAGAATAATATCCATATTTAAAACTTTATCAAGTAACCGGCCGACCATCTTCCCTGTTCAATTTATGGAAAAATTGTTGAAAGTTCCCCTGCCGATCGAAAGACTAACGCGACCAGGTACGCTCGTCATGACGTCACGTATTCAACACTTTTCCACGGAAGGCGGTGGGCTGAAAGTTTACTTGACATATTAACACCCCAGAGCCGCTTGGAGCACGTTATTTGACGGACAGATGCACTTTTTAAGGACTTCAAAAACAGAGCAACTATGAATCAAATTCTAATGCTTGGATTAGCTGGGACATTTGTAATCTAACTCAGATTTTATTTGTCTGAAAGAAGAATGTCATATTCACCTAGGATGACTTGAGGGTGAGTAAATTATGGGCTAATTTTCATTTTTGGGTGAACTATCCCTTTAAGCTTTATTGGCATGACTGGGGTAGTACAATGTTGCCAAAGCAATAAACATGTAACAAGTTATACAGGTATAGATAAATAGAAAAAAAGAGGGGAAAAAACATATATGGCTAAATTGTACACTCTTATCTATCTATCTATCAGCGAGAGAGAGCGGCAAGTTTTGTTAAAGGGTTAGTTCACCCAAAAATGAAAATTCTGTCATTAATTACTTACCCTCATGTCGTTTGACACCCGTAAGACCTCCGCTCATCTTTGGAACACAAATGAAGATATTTTAGTAGAAATCCGATGGCTCAGAAAGGCCTCCATTGGCACAATGCACTGTACACTCTCAAGACCCTTAAAAGGTACTAAAGACGTCGTTACAAAGTCCATCTCACTACAGTGGTTCTACAATAACTTTATGAAGCGACGAGAATAGTTTTTGTGCGAAAAAACCTAAATAACGACTTCTATAGTGATGACCGATTTCAAAACAATGAATCATGAAGCTTTGAAGCGTTATGATTCAGTGAGTCGATTCAGTGGTTTGGATCGCCAAAGTCTCGTGATTTTTGCAGTTTGACACGCGATCCGAATCATGATTCGACTCGCTGATTCATAACGCTTCGAAGCTTCGTGATGCTGTGTTTTGAAATCTGCATGATTCAGATGAGTGCACACACAAATCTCTTGCCACGCGTGAGTTCTATTTCACGTCTTGCATCCATCGACATAACGCATAAAACAGACAGAGTTTGGCTAATATGTTTGTTTTCAACAAACCTTATTAGATGCGTCGTCAGATTTTAAATGGACCGTGGAGCAAGTGAGTGCCGAATTGTGGGTGGGTTTTTTTTTTAAGATAAGTTACACCCCACATACTCACTCTTTCACTCAAGGGGTTGTACAGAATAGTCAACTTTAATGATCTGCCATGACGCTCTAAGCTTGACATTGACTAATCGTGGATCATGGCCTATTGTAATCTTTGAAGTCCTCTTTTACGCTCCATTTCCAACAGTTAAAGTAACAAATTAATGCATTCTCTGCGATCAAACAACAAGACATGTTTGATTATACCATCTGGATGCTCTGTATTGATCGGGTGAATGCACGTTTTAAACTGCTTATTGTATTGTAAGTTTAAACACCGCTCTAAACTAATGTGCTGCTGCATTGTAACACACACAGACATTAGACACAGGAATATTCAGTAGTGCAGAAATGCATTGTCAACACTGTTCTGTTATATATTAATAAAATAGCTTGTAAACTAACAATGTTCTAGCATACATTTCTTAGTAACTGAAACCCACAGCTTCACTGTTAGTAGACAGATTCTGCCAGGTAGTATTAATTCTTAATCACTCTCTCACTAATGTATTCATATAAATGTAATATTTATCTGTATCTGATTTTGAAAGAGCAGAAATCTGAGGCACCGCTGTGTCATATGCCATAGCTGTGCATGAGGCAACCCGCGTTCAGGCTTATTTATTCATCGATGACGTCATCGTCGACTAGTTGACGTTGACTTTAATCACATAAATCAACCCCTAACACACACACACACTTGTGGCCAAAGTCCGGAGGGGATTTTAGTTTGGATAAAACCATAAAATATATATTTTTTTAAAACCTTTTTGCATGTACGATCACACCGGTGCGATTAGAACATGTGATCAACTGCTTAATTCAGTTATGCTTTCGCACTTTGCCTGGTGCTGAGCCAGAGACGGACACGCTCAGCGCTCGTCATATACAACTATGCAATGTCATAAAAATTCTAGTGAAATTTGTGAATGAATACATTTTTTTCTTTTCTTATATTTGTTATTGAATAATTAATTTCAGGCCTCTAATTTCACTGATTTCACAAACTTATTTCAGGACTCCAGCAAACCAGGCGCTCACTCCACTGTTAAAAAGATTTTTGTGGGCGGAATCAAAGAAGACACAGATGAGGAACACTTGCGCGAGTATTTCGGCCAGTTTGGTAAAATTGAAGAGGTGAACATCATGACAGAGAAGAACAGTGATAAGAGGAGGGGGTTCGCCTTCATAACATTTGATGACCATGACGCCGTTGACAGGATTGTCAGTAAGTGACTGCCACTCATTTGTGTGTCAGCAGATTATAAAAATATATTTCTTTTGAAACCTTCTAAAAAAAATTCCCCATTGACCCCACAGTTCAGAAGTACCATACGGTGAATGGACACAATTGTGAAGTCAGGAAAGCTCTCTCCAGAGAGGAAATGAACAGAGTCTCAATGACTCCACGAGGTGAGAATTGCACACTGGAAATGGAATGCAGTGAAATATACCTCTATGCAAATAAAATGTACCTCAGAGTCAACCATTTTCAATTTAGCTGTCGCGTAGCCCTGTGATTGTTTTGTTCTGACTATTAAAATCTTTCATAAAACCCATCTTAGGTGGGCGAGGGGGTGGTGGCGGTGGAAACTTTGGCAGAGGAGGAGGTGGATATGGAGGAGGTATCGTTCTGCATATCATGTTCTTGTTTTTATTTTATAGTTGTAGTGCTCTAGTGCAGAGATTCTTTTATTTTTTTGTCCCTAAATATTACTTTAGTAAGCATTCAATTTAAAGTACACACATTTTCTCAAAATACAATTGCGTACATCCCCAAATGTGAATAATTGTACAAAATGTACTAGATGGATTAGTTCTAGTGCTGTCGCAGTGAAGCATTTTCCTGTGCGCTGATGTTGAGTGGCTCAATATTGCGATAAGCGGCATTTAAATAAGCGTGGGTGGCAATATTTATAGTAATTTATTGTAAATGAATAAATAACGAGCAAACTTAAACTAGTTTGCTTAATTTCTGCAAATACTTTGCTGACGCAGGTAAAAAAATAATTTGTACCTGCGTCCCCTCCCAACTCGAGTAAATGTCGGCCATGTACATAAGTGTTATGATATGGTCAGCAAGCACGAAGATGGAGAAACAAAAACAAAACTGGCTTTATTAATAATGCAATGATATCTCTGAATGAACATGGAGAATAACGCAAACTGAACTGACCAAGAACAACCAAAATGCAGGGTTATATAAACGGGTAGAACAAAGAAAAGTAAACTAGACGCATGTGAAACTAATCATAACTATAGCAACAAATGAGAACATCAGTAACCAAAAAAAACAGCAACTAAATGGAGCAGGGGAAACTGAAAAGATTGTCAAAATAAGGGTCCACATAACAGAACCAAATCCTGGCAATAATACACACCAAAAACCAAAATGTGACAATGTGACACAAAATACATGACATGTTGTCGCACAAGCCAATCAGCGAAGAGCTTTATTGACACATTATCAAACTGGGCACCCGTCATCATCAAGTAGCACTGGAGAAGAAATTTTTTTCAAAATTTTTTTTGCAATGATCACTCAAATGTGGTGATCAAACACTTATAATGATGTGACAAAGATATGTATTGGAGACAGGGTATTTAAGAATATAACACTAAATGAATAAAACACATAACCGACTGTGTTTACGAGGTTACTTGCAGAGATGGGCATTTTGAATAAATTTTGCGTGCACGTGTCCGTTTAAGCTCAAATGAAAATGAAGTCAAAATGCCAATGAAAACGCAGCACGAGTCCTCTTGTGCTTCAGGCCTGACTCAACTTAAAAACACTACTTTAACTCTATGATATTTTAAACTTTGCAATTAATCCGCAAATAACATTAGTACTGAACCGGGGTGCAGCGGGCCTTAACAGGCTCACATCGGCCGATAAAATCGGTCGGGATATAGTGCACACATCACAAGGCTATTTTTTGTATAACAGTTTGTTCCGATCCTCGAATCTGACTGGACAAGAGGCTTTCTAAGACTGCTGATATTTCGCCAGTATCCGCACTGCTTGCCTCTGCGCCTCAGTTTCACTTTATTTCGTCGCGGTCTGGAGGTGTGCTGTATAACGCTTACCAATCAGACCTCAGGTACCGCGCAAAATGACGCAATAACCAATAAAAAAAGAGACCTTTTTTTTAAAGTCAGGGCGATCATCGTTCTCATGATCAATGGTCGCTGTCACGTTCGAGTACTCGATTACTCGACCACTGTTGCCCATCCCTACAAGAAACGGTCTTTGAGTCATTAAACCGTTCATTCAACTAATACGTTCAAAAACATTGAATCATTCATGAATTAAATATGGTGTTCAATTATTTTAATGCCGTAAAATGTTGAAATGATGCTACAACAAAGATATCCTTTCCTCTTTGGACAAACTTTTTTCCCCCATTAATATATGATTTGACCTGAAGAAGGACAGATGCGGGTAATTGCACACGCTCAGTCTTTTGTTTAGGCTTGTTTAGTGGAAATCTACGGAGCCTGTGTACAAATCACAATGGTACACAGTGTCTTAAGTAGAAAGGAGCCAGCTGGTGGAAAAAATTACATTCTTCAATTGATTATTGTTTTTAACTCCTTTAACATTTTATACACGCATGAAGTGTAAAACAAGGGCATTGCTTTACGAAAAAAGAAAAATCATGAACATTTCGGCTTGTCAGTGTCACGGTATTGTGATAAACCTAATTAGTCCTTCATTTAAAAAAAAATCAAATGCATATTTTTTATGGAATAATTTGAAACGGTTATTTGGGTTGTAAGGACCAAATCCATGGCACACCTGTTTGTGAACTACTGGTTTGCAGTGTTTTTTATGAGTTTTTAATTTTGAAATGTTTGTCATTTGTAGGGGGATATGGAGGAGGTGGTGGAGGTGGTGGTGGAGGAGGAGGAGGAAGAGGAGGTTACGGTGGTGGAGGTGATGGTGGATATAACGGCTACGGCGGAGGGAACGGTAAATCAATAGGCTTTTAAAAATGTGATTCACATTAGGCTTGACAGTTAAACAGTCTTTCCATAATAATGTTTGATTTATCTCCCATCTGTTTATCAGGCGGCTATGGAGGAGGAGGCGGACCGAATTATGGTGGTGGTAACCGTGGTTATGGAGGCGGTGGCGGCGGTGGCTATGGAAACCAAGGTGGAGGCTACGGTGGCGGCGGCGGCTATGATAACTACAACAATGGTGGTGGAGGCAACTTTGGAGGAGGTCAGTTTTAGCACTTCATTCCGTTCCCATTTTTGGTTTCCTAGGTTTACTCGTCAACGCTTTGTTTTAAGTAGAAATGCACCGATCGACCGGCCACGGACCGGAATCAGCCAGTTTTCCTTATGATCGGACCGGTGACCGGCTAGTCAGTCTCACGTCTTTACAATTGAGCCGTTTTTTTTTGCCAGCAAGACTGGCAATAACATTAACTGTGCATTCTCGCGAGTAACAAACACCTGCCTCCTCTCACTCACTCGTCTCATTGGCTCTGGTTAAACAGTGCTTGTATTGCGCATAATTTTAGTCATTCCCGCAGATTTCATTCACACCGAAAGCATGCGCACTATCTAGCTATATAAGTGCACAAACCGCTTGTGAGTCGCGCAAGTACAAAAATCAGTGGCTCACTGCACTTAAACGGACAATGCATACAAAATTGTCAAAATGCTTGTCTTGGTCAGTTTTGATCTAAACACAGTCAGTTTTAGAACATAAATATAGTTGAGAAAGATAATAGATGTTGTGTAACAGTATATTGGAACCGTGCATAAACTTTTAAAGGGACAGCAGCCTAATATTCCTGCTGCTGTCTGTCATGTTCAAAGAACAAAAGACAGAAAATCACTGTTCTTGTTTTATAGCTTTAATTGTAAGCCTTAATCTGTATTTCATTTTTACAATAAAGACTATCCAGTGTTATTTTACATTTGATTACCTTAATTTTAGTAGTATTTCTAACCTGAATACTAATCTACTGTTAGACCCACCTGAAAAACTTAAAGCCATGTTTATTTCATATCTCTCTTTATTCTATTGGATTTATTTGTGCTGTTGTTTACAATTTGTTTTTGTTCTTATTTTATTACTGACTTTTTAACTTGTGCTTTTTTTAATTAAAATAATGCTTTGCGTTGAAGAAAAGTAGATTTGTGTTTGTATATGCTGTCAATTATAGTTCTTAGAAAGAAAATCTGAATCTACAACAACAACAAAAAACAGTAGCGGCAGGGTAACACTTACAAAAATCGGAATGCATCTCTAGTTTTAAGTCATAAAATATTAATGCGAAGTACATAGTGTAAAAATAGTTCTACATATGGTACCATGCTGCTTCTGTAGCTAATAAGATTTTCAAAGTATCACTGAATTTTCACAGGCAACTTTGGAGGTGGAGGTGGAGGTGGTGGTGACTACAATGACTTTGGCAACTACAACAACCAATCTTCCTCTAACTACGGCCCAATGAAAGGAGGAAACTACGGAGGTGGTGGAAGGAGTGGCGGCGGTGGCGGCGGCGGCGGCGGCCCATATGGTGGTGAGTGAATATTTCAGTGTAGAATTAAAACTTCATATTTGAATTCAAATTGTTGCATTAACTCCGTGTCTTAACCGGATGCGATAAAATTCCAGAAACAAGCAATTTGTCTGTCTTCACCAGACGTGACGCAACTACAGGACATGACAAAATCAGTCATAAATCACAGCCAATCAGAAGAGCGTGTGGGCGGAGCTCTTTCTGCAAGCGCACTGCACTCGCACATAAACAAATTCATAAATGTTTCGCCATTTTAGCACTATTAAAAATACATACTGAGTGACTGAAACAATCTTTGTCATAGAATACACTTGTTAGTTCACATTGTTCAGTTTGAACGTTCTTGTATATTTTCAATATCTGAGGTGAATTATCCATTGTCGCATAGTCAAACTCACTTTGTGTGCTTGCTTTTATTTAATGTTTAAAGAATTGAATCATTACCTCAGATTATCATTGTCATACTTTGTATGTTGTTGTTCCAGCAGGGGCATCGCAGAAATACAAACCACTTCTAAAAGAGAATCCTCTGTCGCTCCTAGCATATTTACAGCTAGTTTGGACAAAAAGTCTGATTAAAATGGAAAAGATACCTTTTATCACGTGTCGCATATGGTTAGGACAAAGGCCTGTTCATACCAAGAATGATAACTAACTATTTTAGCGGAGAATATTGTTCTGTTTATTGTAAGAGCGTGCTTGACTGCCACTTTAAATTTTCGAGCTCTTTACAGCAGGCTTGATTCTGATTGGCTGTCAATGTTTTTGTAGGGCTGCACGATATTGGAAAAGCCTGATATTTAGTTTTTCTACAATATATGTTGCGATATGAAAACCGTTTCACCAGATGATTTGAATCGCTCCATTTGGAACGAATTCATCATTCTAGGATGATTGGACTATTATTTTCTATGCAGATGCCCTACCCTACAAAATCAAACACATTGCAGGCATAGATAAATGCAATAGAACAAAGATACAAATTAAATAAGTAGTGCTTTATGCTTTGAGGTAAATCTAACAGTGTTCAGAGATTGAATAATCAAATGTAAAATGACAGTCTTCTCTGCATCAATTAAATTTAATTAATACAATTTATCTTTGTTAAAGCTACAAAATGTATTTTCTTTTTCTCTTTTGTTGTTTTTTTTTTAAATTGGTGACAGACAGTAGGAATATTAGGCTACTGGCACTTTAAGACGAACGCACGGATCCCATATAATAAGCATCCGTTTTCTTTCTCTGTTTACAACATAACCGAATGCGTTTATGAGGATACTCACCGAGATGGGCATTTTTACTTACTTTTGCGTGCACATGTCAGTTCAAGCACAAATAGACGAGAAAGAGAACGGAATTCGGTGTTCACGAACTTCACGTGACTGTGTGCGCACAGAAAACAGCGTGCGAGTTCCAGTCTTGCGCTTGTTTAAATTAACAGGACTTAAAAACACCTGAAAATGATAAACTTTCACTCAATGATGGTTCAACTTTGCAATTAAACCGCGAATCACATGCATTATGAACCGGATCCGGTTAACTTTGATCCCTATACTTGACATCGCACAACCTGCGATGTGACTAGGCGACCTCGTGGAGGCGTGCAGTGGGCAGAGCTAAAGAGTCACGAGCCAACACACACACAATACATCATGGCATTATCCCTTGATAACTTTCGATTCATTATACATTCGTGTTGTTCACATTATATGCACTTGTGTGCCGATTGCCAACAAAACACACACATTTGATGCCGTTTCACTCACCGCCTGCGGTTTCCACTCATGACCAGGAACAAACACGCACACTTGCAGAACTCCAGAAACACAAACTGCATCCACTGTTCCCTTAACACTGGGTTATTTGGGAAGCTGAACAAGGTTGTCTTTCCCTCACAACCAGAAACACTTCTTTAGTGACAGTGTTGATTTTGTGGTCTAAAAGCACAATGCCAGTGCCGCTGACGGCTCCCATAACCCGAACGAAGCTCGTTGATGGGCGCACGCGCTCCTTCGGGAGAAGTGCCCATAAAAGCAATTCCGCTCATTTGGCCATGTTTAGCATGAGAATCAACTCCTTAACAGTGTAAATTAATCAGAATGCATGAAATGGAATGAAATTTCTCCCCCCTTTAAAACTATATCTTTTATAGTTATCGTCCTTGGTGTGAACTGGCCTTGAGGCTCTTTTGGAAGTTGGGATGTTTTGAAGCCTATCGAAAGCAGCAATTATGGAACTATTATGACTGGATTTTTGTCATAGCTCGATCATGCTTCTTTTTATAGGTGGTTATGGAGGAGGCTCCAGTGGTGGTTATGGAGGCAGCTCTGGCGGGCGAAGGTTTTAAATTCCAGGGTAAGAATTGCCCCGCTTGTGGAAAGAGGCTCTGAAGTTAGCCACTAGTTTGTTTTAACTCATCCATGTCCAAACATCTCATAAGATGCATAACCTATGCAAATGTTAGCCCCTAATCACTCTTCAATTGGTCGGTAAATGAGTAAAACCATTGAGTTTTCAGTGCAGGGGATCCAGCAGCAAACCTTCAAATCTTGTTAAGCTAAGATCCAGTATCACAAGACGAATGTTGATTTTGAGTTGCTCTCCAAACCTTCTGGCTGCAGCACATGCAAACTCACCCTCATTGTCCTAACCATGCAGTCTTAGCTGACCTGAAGGTTTGCTTCTGTGCTACTACTACTCATTCCCCTCCAGTTCAGCTCTTGATAAAGACAAAGCCAGGTTGCAAAGTGTAACTGAATTTATGTTCCGTATTGTCCAACAGGCCACAGTACTTAGAGGAGAGCCAGAGAGAGATGACAGGGAAAGGAGAGAAGCAAGCAGGTTTACACCTAGATCTGCCCAACCAAGCGGCGTGGTGGCGATATTAACGTCTGCCACGCGAAGAGAACGTGTTCAATAGGGGAAGAAAATCATGTGGGAACGGGGTTGGGGGTCTTGAAAGTGTAAAAAAAGAAAAAAGGAAAAACAAGAAGAAAAAAAAGGAACGTTTCAAAAGTACTCTTGTCCTGGAAGACATTTACTAGTTTGTAGTTTTCCCTTTTCTTTTTTTTTTTGTCTGTGAAGTGCAAAGCATTCCAATGAGGTTTTATGCAGGGTTTAATTATTGTGTTGGCTTTTCTCTTGAACCAGTAGGGTGTCTGTCTTTTGCTTTTCTTTCTTTCTTTCTCTTTTTTTTTTTTTTTTTAATGTAAACAGTCACCAATCAAGATTAAATAAACCGCTCCAGTTTTTTTATTTAATTGCATTCGTCAGTGTTTTGATTTGGTAAATGATCAGGGTTTCCGCGGGTCTTAGTTTTAATTTGACCTTCCACAATTTAAGGCCTTAAAAATGTCTTAAATTGGATCAGAAAGTTATAAATTCAATATCATGGCATTAAATAAGGGCCCTTTGGTTTCTGCGATGGACAGTATGAATCCATTCATAAAAAGTGTATTTACTGTATAATGCAGAATGACACAGAATTTGTCGAATTTTAGATGTATAAATCAAAAGTAGGTCAGAACGCTTAAAGGGACCGTTAACCCAAAAATGACAATCCTGTCATTTACTCGCCCTAATGTCGATCCAAATCCGTAAGACTTTCCTTCATCGTATAAAGCCATCGACTCTCTTCAGAACATCTGGAATAAACCGCTTTATTCGTATGGATTAGTTTTACGATTTCTTTATGAACTTTCTGAAGTGGAAGTTGCTTATAGACTGTCAATGGAGGGACTGAAATCTCTCAGATTTCATTAAAACTATCTTAATTTGTATCCCGAAGATGAATGATAGTCAGTCAAATTTAATTTAACCATTAAAGCAGAAAAAAAAAATTATAGAACCAATTTATTTGTAAAATTAAATTGCATGCACTGCAAAAAAAATGTCTTCCTAAGAATTTGTTTTCCATTACAAATTCAAAACATCCTTGGATCAAGATTCATTTAATGAATAAAAATGAAGACTTGTTTTCTGAGAAATGTAACAAAATTAAGCGAGTTTGTACTTACAAGAAGAACAATATCTATTATTTGGGTATGACCATTACTAACTTTTGAATTGAGTTGATTTTTATGAACCCATTGGCGGATATTTGTTCTTGTAATTTTATGATTAAAACAAGATTTCTTATCTCAAACAAAGCTTATTTTTTTTGTAAAATTAATTAAAAAGTAATGGAGATCTTTGAAAAACTTTGAAGCTTCACTAATATAACTCGTTGTGTGCTTTAGAAGTTTACATTTAGAGAGCATATTGACGTGTTGTGTTCCCTACAATTTATTCCTTAATTTTTCTTTAAAAGGTCTTAAATTTACCTTCATAAAACCTGCAGAAACCCTGATGATGATCTTCAGTACTCGGACCCACAGCGTATTCTGATGCCGTTGGGCATTTCTGTCTTTTGTAGCTTTACCCTAAGGTCACATTGAAAATGAAGCCTTGGTTGCAGCCAAATTAATGTAATGCTGGTTCGTTTTAACTTCCATGTGAATGGCGTACATGAACAAATTTAGCTGAATCAGCTTGCTCATTTACTGTTATAATTGGGCCTAGCACATGTTCCAGTGTTTCTGTATCGTATCAACACATGGGTAGCACGTAGTTAATCTTTTAGAAAAACTGTTCCTGTGGTCAATGAACTCCATAAGAGGATGTTTAGCAACTCTGAATTGCCACCTGAAGGCAATCTCGCACGTAAACGGTCAGAAGTGCCAGCAAAGGAGGAAGGAGCCAGCTTAAAGGCTAGCCAAAGAGAAGAGACTGTTGAGAAGCGCTCCATCGAAGAGAGGCTAGCCATTGGGATGAGCCAGCTGAGAGGCTAGCTTATTGGGATCGCCAGCAGTCTTATTGAGAACAGATGATTGCTGTTGTAAGACTAGCGAGAAACAGCTACCAAAGTAAGGTGTTTAACATGCCAGACTGGTAGGTAAGAGGAGAATTTTAGTTTTCTTTCATGTGAATTATTTGTGCTCATCAAAATGAGGTAACAGTGTAAAGATTCTGTTGCTTGGTTGTTTTCGTGGTTGTGGTGAAAACATGACTGCCGAACTATCACAGTGACCACATTTTCAACTGTGTCTTAAGTAAGGTTCGGTATCTAAATTTTATGTTCTAAAAGTAGTCTTTTGTGTCAGTGGTGCATGAGACACTTATGACTTCAATCTTTCTGTGCTTGGCTACATGTCTTTTTGTTTCTCTCCTTGTTTTGGTTTTAAGTCCATTTCTCCTTTTTCCAGGGATATAAACTGGTGGATTTTATACCTGTGACAGTTACAGCAAATGCGAATGGCCGGTGATCTTGAAGGTGAGTTCATTTCATTAGATTGATCGTTGTTTGGTTCGTTGTTTCACAAAGGATTCTTTTCTTTACCTCTAGGGTAGTTAAAGACTGTCGCAAACACCTGCCCTAAAACAGCGACTGCACAAACATTTTAACATTCATTCCTATTATGAGACTGTGCTGTTTTCCCCACGTTTGCAGATGGACAGAATATTTAAAACGGTAAGCTGAATTTGTTTTAAATGTATACATTTTGTGTGTGTGTTTTTTCTTTTGTTGTCACTGCACTGTACAAAATGTTATGTGGTACTTTGGTAAAATAATGGTAACATTATTACACATTATATTTTTTAAGGCTTGATTCCTTAAATGGATTCTACTTTAATAAATCATGTAAAATCTCGTAAATTATTTAGTCTTTTGCCCTATTCGGACAGTAATTGTTTCACATGGGGTCGTATGGTATTTTCATCATTTACAGGGGCTAGTCAGTGATTTTATTGCCGTCTGAATCCAGCATGTGTTTTTCTCCCACCACCCGCGTAAAAATCCCCGGCCAACTTGCATACTGTTTTTGAACGAACACCAAGGTCGTGTGGTAATTTAATTGCTGTCTGAGGCCACATCCACATGAAGCCAGAGCTTTCCCTATCCAATCTTTTTTTTCCCCCCTCGTCTCAAGAAATATCTGTGTACACACGAAACCCCTAAAACCGACTCGAAACGATGTAGTATACATGCCAGACCAGTATGTGGCACTGTAATTCTGCCACAGAAATATACTAAAAGGGGTACAGCAATGGTCGGAAGTAAGGCAAAATCTCAAGCTAAAATAACAATACATACATTTGCTACTTACCAGATTGTCTACACCTACCCCAACCCTAAACCTACCCTTACAACAAAGCAAATACAGTAATTAAATGACGCAATATTGATGTGCGCATGCCCAGTGCCCGTAGCTGTATCCCTTCTAGTCTTTACTGTGTGGAACGTGGTGTGATGACATCACCATTTCACAAAATATACAGATTGGCTGTACACACAAACGCAACGTGTGTCGGTTTTAGATTTATCCACTCTGGGACCCGGTTTCAAAAAATGTTGGTATATAGCGAAACGCTGATACGATACAATTTTCTTTACGTATACAGCTAAACACGTCTTTGTGTGGACGGGGCCTGAGTTTACAAGAATATATCACTTCATAATTCACTGTTTATATCCTTTTTGACCACTGCAGAGCACCGCACTGTTGCACTCCGCTGTAATTGGGATTAGTGATGCACCGATCATGATTTTACATGGCCGATTCCGATACCGATTTTTTTTTCAAGAAAACTGGCCGATTCTGATACCGTTTTTTTTTTTTTTACACAATAAAAGAATGAAAGTTAACATGATCAAGATGTTTATTTGGTATTTAACAGGCTAAATTGGCTTTTGGCTAATGAAAACAAGTCCGCAATCTGAAATTAACAGGAAATTGAATTGGAAATTAAAAGGCTGAAAGGTGAAATTAAAGGCAACAACTGCATATTCTGCAATCCAAACAAAGATGTTACTTAAATCAGCATTTGTTTTTAAATTCAGTGTAAAGAAAAAAGTCTTTACCAGTGAAATTAAATAAAACCAAAGTATATAATTCTTCCAAAATGTTAAATCAAATAATGTTTAGTGCAACGAAAAAAACTAAGATGCTACAGCAGGTGCTTTTTAAATCAAATTAAGTCAATGTAATTTTAAGGTAAAATAAGCTAACACTTTAGAATAATGGTCATTAGTTAACATTAAGCTTGCTCAACTTCAGCTCGCGCAGGAAAGCGGCTCTTCATTGCCTTCAGCGTATCTCGTCTCTTCCCTCAGTTCTCCAGTTTCCGTTTGTAACACACAAGTGACATGTTCGCGAATGATTGCAATATAGGCGAATGTGCACGCGGGCGCACTTCCGGAAAAATCGGCAGAAAAATACACAGAAAACCGATCGCGCGCTAGAAGCAAACCCAGAAAACCGATCGCGCGCTAGAAGCAAAAACCGTCCGGTTCCGGTTTTTGGCCGGTCAACCGGTGCATCCCTAATTGGGATGCATTTTAAAGATCAAACCTTTTATTACTGAAATGCTGGCAAGTATTTACAAGAGCACTATTTCATCACCGCTCAAAAAATAAAAATAAGAAAAGCACATAAGCATTTGAAATGGGCCGTTATTATAGTGTGTTAAATAACCAAGCAGCATTATATTTATTATTAGGCTGTATTCCCTTATTTCAGCTCATTTCCATGTGGAATAAAATTACATCCTTTATTTTGAGATAAAATGCAAGACAAACCATTTTAACTATAATGTGCGTCAATGGATCTTACTATTTTTAAACCGATTTAAATTAAATAATTATAACATTTTCCTATTATTAAATGAAATGTGCATTTATTTTTATACCAAGCATATGACATTTTATTTACAGCAGACAATCATGCAACTGACCACGTCAGCAGGTTCCCAGGTGCGCAGGATCACAAACTCACTCCTCCACCGTGAATAAATCACCATCCGAATGCACAAGTTTTATCACTGAGGTGGCATGCAAATGTATTTTTACGGACGTCCACGTGAGAAACAATTACCGTCCGAGTAGGGCTTATGACGCAATGAATTTTAATATTTTTAGTGAAATGTGCTTTATTTTAAGTTGTCTCAAAGGGTGTGAATTAGACTGAATGGAAATGACCTGTTAATATTTGACTTTTATATTGTACAATTAAAAGACTAGCTAGCACAGCACAAGTAAAAACAAACGTGTTACTGCACCAGGTAATGCTCATTGAACAAAGCAGCTTGCATCATATTTAGGGGTGTAACGATATTCAAGCCAAACTGAAAAACCGCAATACACTACCCACGGTTCGAACCGAACGCCCCCTGCTGCCCCAGCCCAGCTCTTTCACCTTATGCCACAAAATATTTTTTTTCTTCATTGACATTTGATTAAATAGTAATTAGTACACTTTTAACAACTAATAAGAGTATATTTTACTAAATATTATAATAACATTATTTACTAAATATACACTAACTTTTGTCTTTTAAGTGTATGTCACGTGACTTCGGTGATCGCTCGAGCTGCATGGTGGAAGGACAGAGCCAGTTTCCCCATTTAGCCAGATAGGCAAAATGCTACCTTGGAGTCCCAGCAGCATCGTCATATTCGTAGCTGGTTACAAAATAAAAAAACATCTCACCTCAGAAAACCGCGTTCTTGTCCTGTCAGCCGTTATACTGTGCTCGTAGCGCACACTCTTTAGTTACACGCGCGCATGCGGCAGCATATATCACTTCATATATAAAGCGCAAGAGAAACTGAGCATGCAACAATGATGTCAATTCGTAAGTCATGAAATAAAAGTAGCCTTAAGTACCAATAAATCGCGTAACTGGTTCAACGCGTGTGAGCGGGGATGGATTTGCATGCAGGTTTGATGTTCATTCTGGTCATCAGGAGCAGTTTTCATGTTTCATTAACAGTTCATGATGTAGGCTACTGTGTATTAGCCATAGTAACTGTTGTTTCCATAATGACACTTTATTTTCACTTTATTTATTTTGAAATGAGTGTGGTGTACTTTATTGTATTAACCAAAACTGCTATTTAATAGCTTTAACTTATCGGCCTATCATAAGTATTTGTCAGATTATATTCATACAATTTGTGTAAAGTGGGAAATTACGTGTCATCAATTTTTATTAAATAAATGTGCTTGTTTTATTTGAAACATTATGGTAAAATTAGTAGATTATTTCTGACTATTCTACAGTGCAGACATTTATTTCATTTTAGTTTACTCAGGTATGTAAACTGCTCTAAAGAAAACGTGAAGCCAATGTATAAAGTTAATAAAGATAAAGTTAACATGTTGAATTATTGCTGTTGTTATTAAGTTAAAAGTGAATCTAGTGTTATTATTGCTGGTGCCCTGCCATGAACCATGACTCCACCGCAAACAGAACCGAACCGTGGCTCCAAAACCGTGGCATTGGTGTATCGTCGTCACACCCCTAATCATATTAGTACATGCAGTTATCCACAACCTAACCATAAGATCTGCTCTTCTGCACAATGACCTATTCATTAACAAACTGTATTCTTACTTCTATGCCATAGCTATTATATTGATTAATAATAGATAGTTAGCTAATCTGTGTGCTTGTATATGTGCAATTCTGAAATGCATAACATGTTTCAAAGCAGCTTCATTACAATTTAATTGATTTGTACGATATATATTGTGAAAAGCGCTATACAAATGAATTTGAATTGAATTGAATTGAATGGTAACGGTCAGAACTTCAACATAACTTCCCCCTTAATTTTATCAGCTTATTCGGTTCCTCTTTTAAGTTTCCAAAAAAGAATTTGGAAAATGTATCTCTTTGTTGTATTAGTTAAAAATGTTCTCTATTTTCTATACAACACTGAACCACAGTTTTCTTAAGAAAATATGCACTCTTTATTTATCACCTGATAAATGATTCATTTAGATGCATCTGAATGTTCAGTGAGTAGTTGAAGCATGCCATTTGTGTTAGAAAGGTTTCTAGAACTTTTGATAAGTTTTTCTCTTCTTTTTCCCTTCAGGTTATCAAATCATGGAACCAAACAATAGCTGCAGGACAGCATTCGAAAAATGTATTTTTTTTAAACATTACTTTTAAATTGTAAATTTTTTTAGTGTCTTTTAATAAAAGTTAACATTTATGGTGTGGAATTCTTCACATACGTTTCATTGTCTGCCATCAACTGAGATTAAAAGCATAACTGGCCATAGAAAAATGACTTCCATGTCGTCCAACCTATCTGATATGGTCCAGTGATGAGGTACAGGTTATTACGTCAACAGTGTGAACAATATTATACATTTTGAATAAAGAAAAATGAACCCTTTCAAATCAAACAGATATTCTTGGAAAAAAATACATTTGGATTCTGAAATCCACTGCTGCTTCAATATGCATATATAAATCCTAATTCAATTTATAATCAAAGCCTTAATTAATATCTATCCTCCTACATATTAAGACGATTTCTTCTTTGAATGTTCTCTTGAATGTTTGGTTTTATTCCTTTTGACTGAATTATATGCTTTTATTTTATATTTTATTCAGTTTATTTTTTTTTTTTACTGAAACGCTAAGAAATAAAGATGAATATTGCCCGTACTTCTCTCTGAGGAGAAGAACATGTTATCTGTATGTTTTGGAGAACTGTTGTTTTCAGTTGACGCTCCACCAACTCCAACCTTGGAGAGACTGTATCAGTGTATGTGCGCAGTGTTCTGTGGTACAGATCAGTATTGGAGGTGGATTACCGGCATCCTAGGAGATGGGTGGACTTGTTTTCTGGGCAAGCTGGCACCTGCTCCAGAACTGGAAGGTCACTATGTGCCCAATTCCGGGGTAAAAGCGTCAACAAGTGATCTATGGAGACATGTATCTGGTTAACTGACAAAGTGTGGAAATTTACTATGACTATCTATTTTCTCTTGGCCAATCAGAATAATTCAACCTGCAGTAATGACGTAGCTAGACCTTGAAAAGAGTATAACTGTTGAGAAATTGTATGTACGGAAAGGTAGAGAGGGAGTGCGGCCTACGAACTTCTTGTAGGACCTAAAGCTGATGAAACTGCAAACTATTCTTAGTTTTTTTTCTTTAATTAATTGAACTCCTGACTCTTGGTCTTCGTTCTTCACACTGGTCTTGGGTCCTAAACTGTTATCCCCTAACTATTCAAAGCCTAACTTCATTGTTTAAACCACTGGCACAACAAGCCATATTCGGGAACTTTTGTTTCATGGCCAACTACACTCTAAACACTGGGTTAAGAACAACCCGGTTTGGCCTGAAATGTTGTTTCTCACTTGTAGCCAACATGTGCTGTGACTGACTCCATAACCTGTACATAAACAATCAGTACAGTTTTGAGAACACATTTTAACATCAAATGCATTTATATTCTGTATCTTTTTGAATAAAATCTTGTGTAAGCCATCAGGCGTTTCCATCACATGAAAAGGCCGATGCAACACTCGTTTCGGTGACTCACATCGCACCCCTGTATGTTGCTTTGCATAAAATTAGTATACGATATAAAGCACAAAAAAATGTAAAGATATAAAATGTACACATCTCATTTACCAAAGACGTGCACCAATTCAAGGGCGCTGCACTGCTCTCTCCTGAAGAGGGTGCAAACAGCCTACACTAAATAACCCCTGGGTTACGTCTGACCCAGGAGCTGGATAACACAAAAACAACCCAAACACTGGGGTGTTACGTCTGACCCAGGATCTGGGTAACACAAAAACTACCCAAACACTGGGGTGTTACTTCTGACCCAGGATCTGGGTAACAGAAAAACTACCCAAACACTGGGGTGTTATGGCTGACCCAGGATCTGGGTAACACAAACACTGGGTTATGTTTGATCCAGGATCTGAGCAACACAAAAACTACCCAAACACTGGGTTCTTACGTCTGACCCAGGATCTGGGTAACACAAAAACTACCCAAACACTGGGTTGTTACTTCTGACCCAGGATCTGGGTAACACAAAAACTACCCAAACACTGGGTTGTTACGTTTGATCCAGGATCTGAGTAACACAACATCTACAAACACCGGTTTGTTACGTCTGACCCAGGATCTGAGTAACACAAAAACTACCCAAACACTGGGTCATTACGTTTGATCCAGGATCTGAGCAACACAAAAACTACCCAAACACTGGGTTCTTACGTCTGACCCAGGATCTGGGTAACACAAAAACTACCCAAACACTGGGTCATTACGTTTGATCCAGGATCTGAGTAACACAAAATCTACAAACACCGGTTTGTTACGTCTGACCCAGGATCTGAGTAACACAAAAACTACCCAAACACTGGGTTGTTACGTTTGATCCAGGATCTGAGTAACACAAAATCTACAAACACCGGTTTGTTACGTCTGACCCAGGATCTGAGTAACACAAAAACTACCCAAACACTGGGTTGTTACTTCTGACCCAGGATCTGGGTAACAAAAGCTACCCATACACTGGGTTGTTACATCTGAACCAGGAGCTGGGTTACACAAAAGCTACCCATACACTGGGTTGTTGTCTCTGATCCAGGAGCTGGGTTACACAAAAACTACCCGGACACTGGGTTGTTGTCTCTGATCCAGGAGCTGGGTTACACAAAAACTACCCGGACACTGGGTTGTTGTCTCTAATCCAGGATCTGGATAACACAAAATCAACAAACCACAGTTTGTTACGTCTGACCCAGGATCTGGGTAACACAAAACTAACCAAATACTGAAAAATCACTGCTCTCTCTGCTCTTATCAATGCTAGACTGCATGGATGAGCAAGGAGTTCTTGCCCAGAACAGAACCATACCGCCAATCTAAACTATGCTAATTGTCTATCACTTTGACGATAGTGATCCTGACAGAAATGTATTTACCTTATATTACTTGTTCATTTCTTAGGTCAGTACACTGCATGTGTGCATATCATAAAATAAAGTACACCCCATTTATCAGCTGTACATGAGCTGCATGTTTGTTTTAATCATTGGTCATATTAGTCAATACATCAGATTTTGGAAGAAGCATATGGATTCAGATGGGATAATGTATGTCAAGCTATACAGGCTATATACAGGTATAAGCTTCTCCGTACCAGAAGGTGGAAGTAGACAAGAAGATTCTTGTTTATTATCCGGGTCATTAACGCAAGAATGTCATCATGGAAGTCAGGCAAGAGGCCTCGAGTTTTGACAAAGCCATTCCTATTTCTTCTCCCCTGTTGGGTGAGAAATTAGACAAAATCTAGATGGGGCAAAACAGCCGCCTGGACAGCCACATATTCAGCAGGACGAATGAATGCGTTTTTTCATTCCTCTCAGTTTTTCCATATGGTTTGTTTCTGTCTAGCCCTCCACATGTTCTTACATGAGGCTGAAACGAGACCTGGGGCTGTATATATAAAGCTGGTCAGAGTAAATGTTAGTCTTAAGTGTGTCAAAATTCTAAGAATGACGTAATTTTACTCTTATTCCTATTCTTAAGAATACGTGTGATTCATAAAGGTTCCTAAGTGTTAAGACTAGGTCTCAGCTCCTAAATTATTTAAGAGAGCTGGAGAGGTATTCTAACCGAGTTAGGAATAACACAATGGCAGCAGAGAGGAGGAGACACACCTTCCAACGAAAATATATCATATTGGAGTTAAATGATAAAAGCTTGATCGTCAAGAAATTCTTTTTGTGTACCTGAACAAGTAAGAAATGTAATAACTTCTCTCACTTTACAAATCAATGCTCTTATCTGCAGAACTGAAAGTAATAATTACATATTTTGGGCACAGGAAAAATGCAGCAGTGATGACTTGGCTCCACCAGTGGGTCCGCACACACATTATACAGGGTTTTAAATATCACCATTGTGCCACTGACCACACCAAACATACAGTAGTGGCCAAAAGTGAGTTTAAAAAAAAAAAGACACTACAAGTTTGCTTAAACCATCAAAATATGAGGACAATGCCTTTATCGGAGTGTCTATTTACACCAAGTGCAAATAGCATGTCTTGTTGGCAAGCACTATTTGCACTAGCTCCAACCAACAATGTCTGGTTGGGCCACACAAGATTAAAAAAGAAACCCTGTCTTCAATGTCATTAGTGGTGTAGTCAGTATAGTGTAAGGTTCATGAAACTATGTTTTGACGCAATCGACCCAGGTTCGAATCCGCCTTTTGCCGAGCTCGCTCTTCTCCCTTTTCCCATCACATATCACATCGGAAAGGCGTTTACTTTCAATAAAAATTAAGAAAATGTTCTAAAAGTGGAGATAAAGTGCCTAATGAAATGTTAATAAAAGTATTTATTGGATAGGGTTAGGGGCAGGTTATTGTCTCATTAAGGCGGCATCCATATGAAAAAATTAATATACATAATCATTTACACTATATTTTTATTTTATCCTGATAATGTACAACAATACTGATGTGCAAATAGTATGTATCTGTCAAAATAAAGTATAAATAGCATCTAATTACTATTTACTCAAATTGCAAAGAACTGCTACTTTTACATGGTGTAAATAAAATATATCACCATGTTCAAATAGTCGTTGCCTATTTCTATGCTTGTATATTTTAAAATATGAGGGAAGAACAAAACACTGAACTTAGTGAAGGTATTTATCTGACAAAATAATTTGGCAAAAAAGGCAAAGCTACGTGTTTTAGAAAAACAAAAAAGCTCACAGGAAAAAAAGCCTACATTGACTACAACATAATCAGTTATTAATATTTCATTGGTCCTCTCTTGTTTTTACATGTGTTCATAAATTATTTGTATGACAACCTGGAAAATTATATCTGTACAAATTGGCATGTTTTATTGTTTAATCACATCATTGCTCCGACTGTAAATGAGGAGACAGAAAAGGATCTATAGAAAAGGATCCCACAGCATCACAATCATGATCATTTTGCACAATGCTATTTTTTTCTAATAAATTTAAATATTAAAGTTTCTGTGTCTTAATGAAATTTTTATACTATAATTACATAAAATGATTGGTGTCATGCTGCTGTGACATCACCCTTGTCATTCACTATTGACTGATTCAGTGGTTGAGGGCGGCCATTTTGTGTCGACATTGTAGTCCTTAGTTTGCAACACTTAAGTGTCACCTCAGTCAGCAGCACTTAAGATTCAGTCTTAGACTTTACTGAAAGTTGCTTTTAGCTTCTTTATAAAAGTCTCCTATACTCTTAGACAAGACATTTTTGACACTTAAAAGGGTAACTTCAGTGATTTAGCATTAAGCTTTGTATCAGTAGAAACCCGGTAGTATATTCGAATTATGGTACTTTTCCCCCTGAGACGAGATAATTAAGCATTTTATTTCTGGAAAAAATCCTCCGATGATGCAAAATGACGACATTTTTGGCCAGAGGCTAAAGACTACAGGAGCTAGTTCCACATGTTTTCAACCAGCCCACAGGGGAGGGATCTCACTCACAGAATGTAAATGCACACGGCGGCTGCCACTCGGCTCGGGCATTAATAACGGAGCGGTTAATAACAAACTTTTCAATGAATTCCTATGAAAGTTTAGCTTCCACATGCGATCTGATAATGTGCCAGACTGGACACGCACCGAGAATGATAGCCGCGCTTACCTCAGCTCAGCTCTTCTCGTGATGAATTAAATCTGACTCCTGCTGCGTCTGTGATGTGACTTTGGTTCGGCTCACTCACACTTTATTGAAAAGACACATTCCGTTTTTAATTATAGTGTCTGTTCTCTAACTGAACGAAATTATTTTATTACTATGAATATCAAAACAATGGTGGGGCGGTGCCGCGGTGGGCAAGTGATAACCAATAGCCGTGGCTTTGGGAGTGGCCTCGTAGGGCAGTGAAGCAAGTGCATTCTGGGAGTTGTTGTCTTTCATCCACATGAGACAAAAATACTTTATATTTTCTGTCTTTTCTCAGTCTAGAAGGCACCAAATTCAAAAATAATTTCACATTTCTACTACATAAATGACACAGTTTAAATACACATTCATCTTCTCAGCGCTGAAGTGCCCCTTTAAGTCAACACTTAAGACTATTCTTAAAGGGATAGTTCACCCAAAAAATAAAAATTCTGTCATCATTTACTCACCCTCAAGCTGTACAAACATTCTTCTAAATATCTTCTTTTGTGTTCAGCAGAACAAATTAACTCATGGAGGTTTGGAATAACTTGAGGGCGAGTAAATGATGACTTTTGAGTGAACCATCCCTTTAAGAGCATTTCTGAGAAGTTTTACATACGGGCCCAGATTCTTCATCTGGGAATTACAAACCCGCATTAAACAACAATGCAACAGAATAACACACAAGCTTGTATATGGTGTGTTGTTAAATGATTATAACCAGATAGATCAACTCTTGTGGTTTCTATTCAACTCGACAGCACTTTTCTCTAAAATGTTTTGGCACTTGTAGAGTAGCTTAGTTCTGTTGAATTGGGCCTTCATCCTTTAGTTTTAACTATTGTTTATTTTTGCCATGTATGATATCCGTTAGTCTATGTAAGATTTTTGACAAAACAGGGCTTATTCTTCAAATGTCTGTTAAAGTGAGAGAAAATAATGTACCTGTATAGCCAGATGTCTGCTTTAGAATGTTGGAGCATTTCTTCTGTCCAAGCATGGGCCGGGCCCAGTGTGAGTTAGAGGAAGCGGGGCCCCCTCTGCCGGTCTGTCACCTGCTTTATCCCTCGATCTGTTCGTGTTCACCGCAGGGCCCCCTAAAGTGTGGGGCCCAATGTGGTTGCACCACCCTTAAGACGGCCATGCATACGGCAATGCATCATTTCATAATGTGACCATTTGTCTTTTTGCTTTAACCCTAAATGGTCCTTGGGGACAAATGTGGCCAAAATGTTTTTAATTTTTTTTCCCCCTTTAAATAGTTTTCTTAAAGGGATAGTTCATCCAAAAATTAAAATTTGGGGGGTTAACAAAGGCCTTCTGAAGCAAATTGATGGGTTTGTGTAAGAAAAATATCCATATTTAAAACTTTATAAAGTAAATTATCTAGCTTCCGCCAGACCACCTTCCATATTCAACTTACGAAAAAAGCGTAACTGTTTTGAACTGCGAGAGGAGTTATACTTTATTCATAAGTTGAAAACGAAAGGCTTATTTTACTTTATAACATGTTAAATATGAATATTTTTCTTACACAAACGCATCATTTCAGAAGGTCTTTTATAATGGATGGATGTGCTTTTTTGGGCTTTAAAGTTTGGTCTCCCATTCACTGCCATTATAAAGCTTGGAAGCATCAGATTGTATTCGTCTCAAAGAATGTCATATACACCTAGGATGACTTGAGGGTGAGTAAATCATAATTTTTAATCATAAACTGAGTGGTACAAGACTTGGCTATTTTTTAGAGTTTGCCATCTGAACACCAAAAAATTGGACTTGATTCAACAATGTTAAGTGGTTGAAAAAAAAGTGGTCCTTCATGGACAAAAGTGGGCAACCATAGGAAATGAATGTGTGAGACTATAATTCAGAGCAATATTTTTTACTTGTACAATAAAAATCAATAAATCCAACACAATGCAGATCATACATAGGGGAGCGCGGGCCACAACCTAACATGGGGTTAGTTACACATATGGTTCCACACATGTCAGGATGACAAAACTTGGTGCATACTAGTTGCCATATCAATATAGAGAAAAAATTGCATCAAAATTTAAAAAAATATTTGGAAGATATCACTGACTAGAACTAGAACTTTACTAGAACTTGTAATTGCAACGTGTAAACTCGTAATTTTCTTAGCTACGACGTGACGCGCTGTAGGCCTACCACCTGAAGAAGTGGTGCTGTGCAGACCGATCGGTTTATGACATCAAACAACCGCGAGAGCGATTAGCAGACGGAGCGATTACGAGCTATATATATATAAAAAAAGCTATCGAAATTGGAGGGTATTCGTGTGCAATTTTTACCTAGAAAACTCGTATTTACGATAATTCCGAGAGCACGTGAAGACAGCCATCACAAAGTCGTGGGGAAACTCGGGATTTTCTTTGCCCCTAATTTACGAGCTGTAGGGCGTGTCAGTGAGAAACCTGTGAGAAACATGGCGGAATACTAGCCCATGTTATTTAGCAGTGACATTATCAGGCCTTTTATTTACAACAACATAAGCCAATTGCCTTGTAACGATAACAAGTAGCAAATTAAATAAAAGTATAAAAAAGCAAACCACACCCACTTCATGTGCTTTTTTTTTTTTTTTTTTTCAAATAGTAGAGCTTAAAATTATTTCTGTATTTTTGTGTGGTTAATTACGAGAAGGAACACCGCCATCTTTCACTGACGAAATTTAATTCCCCACCTGACGTCATAAACACGACATCCATCTCGTAATTATGAACTTAATTCCCAGGAGAACTTCCAGGAGACTGAGATTGCTATTTAATTGTAGGCTATTACAAACTTTAGTGACACTGTGTTTTTGGGATTCGACACAGCAAAACCTCAGATATTTAGAGACAGAGAAAGATCTCATTGATGGCATTGTGGGTCGTTCTTTAATCTTTTTAAAGGCTCATTTTTATTTAGTTTACTTGAACTTACTGTTATCGAAAAGTAAAGAATCAACACTGATCTTCATTTTGTTATGGCTTCTAAAAATAGCCTACATATTAGCAGTTTTATTAGAGGCAACAATGCCAAATACACTAAAATCACACATCATTATGTCCACGTGATGGCGCCAGAGATCTTTAAAAAAATCCCTATGCTCTATAATAGCATATTTTGGTCCCTGTATAGCTTGGGATTTTTTCACCAACTTTATTGTAGGCAGAAATCTAATTTATAAGCCATTGTTTGCACATTCTTTCAGCCAGTAGTTAATCTGTGGCCCATTTTCTGAGGACTACAGAAACACTAACAAATACACTGGACATCACCATGCATGCTGCCTCTTTGAGAAGTGTCATTGCCTCATAGTCCACTCTGTACACGAATAATGATTTACAAGCCCCGGTTTTCATGTAAGAGGTAGCCTATAGCCTACTGGTCCGAATTACAGACATTGCAAGTACGCATATTGTTGTAAAGTCAACCTGTGTGTGTGTGTGTGTGTGTGTGTGTGTGTGTGTGTGTGTGTGTGTGTGTGTGTGTGTGTGTGTGTGTGTGTGTGTGTGTGTGTGTGTGTGTGTGTGTGTGTGTGTGTGTGTGTGTGTGTGTGTGTGTGTGTGTGTGTGTGTGTGTGTGTGTGTGTGTGTGTGTGTGTGTGTGTGTGTGTGTGTGTGTGTGTGTGTGTGTGTGAATACCAAGCAGACACATTTTATAGGTTTTTTAGGTTATCAGTTTTAATGCACTACATATGCAGGTGGTCTAAGATTAAAACAGTTTATTTTAACACACAAGGGCTTTTGAAGGTCCTGTCTTTTACCAACTGACAGATTTGTGACGCCACACTCGCACATGAATGTAAATGTTCTGATGTATTATTGAACATAATAAACTCTTTTTTTTGTACATTTGTACAATGTGTTGTAATAGTGTGTCACATTTGGCTGCAGTAATGCACTCAACACAGGAGATTCAGAGAAACAAACAGTAGCCTATTTAATATGAAATCAAGGAGAAATGAATGCAACCATATTAAAATATAGACAATACCAGGGAGACCATATTTTGATTACCGAAAACCAGGACACTCGGCCCGGCAATGAGATACGCAAATGATACTCAAAGTTTACTCAAAGATTCCTTATTAATTTCAATACATTTAAAGTATGCCCCCTCTGTATGGATAGAAAATTGTCTTATTAGGGCCAGGACAGGACTTGAAAACAGGACATGTCCTAGGAAAACAGGACGTTTGGTCACCCTAGACAATACCAGACAAAGATCTGAATGAACTGAAGGTGTATAAAAGGAAGGATAATCAACAGAACAAGTAACAGGTGATTACAACGAAACTAACAATGACACGGAATTCCCCCATTTTTTCAATTTAATGTTGTCTTTGAAAATTATTTTAGTGGGAAAGGAATCCCTGGTGTGTTAAATAGGCTATAACATAAAAATGTAAAGTTAAAAGAATTTTTCTCTGATAATGAGCATTTACTTCTTGAGCAATTTAAGCTCCAGTAGCTCGTCTGTTTGATCGGACCACACGGGCCAGCCTTCGCTCCCCACGTTCATCAATGAGCCTTGGCCGCCCATGACCCTGTCGCCGGTTCACCACTGTTCCTTCCTTGGAGCACTTTTGATAGATACTGACCACTGCAGACCGGGAACACCCCACAAGAGCTGCAGTTTTGGGGATGCTCTGACCCAGTCGTCAAGCCATCACAATTTGGCCCTTGTCAAACTCGCTCAAATCCTTATGCTTGTCCATTTTTCCTGCTTCTAACACATCAACTTTGTGGACCAAATGTTCACTTGCTGCCTAATATATCCCACCCACTAACAGGTGCCACGATGAAGAGATAATCAGTGGCTGAATCCGAAATCGCTCCCTTAAGAGCCAGTGGTGTCCGAAATAGTGCAATTTGCACCTCATTAACAAGTGTAGCCTACAGCCGATGTACAGAGTGTGTCCGAATTCACTCACTCGTTTTCATTCACTCCTTCAAGTGAACTGTATTAGTGGACTAAAGTAGGGAATAGTGAATGAGGGTTTAGGGGGAGATTTCGGATTCAGCCAGTGTTTCAATACTGTTAAGTTGCAGAACAGAAGTGCTTAGAAGTAAAGAATGAATCTTTCTTTTGAATGTATATTTACTGTATATATATATATATATATATATATATATATATATATATATATATATATATATATATATATATATATATATATATATATATATATATATATATATATATATATATATATATATATATATATATATATATATATATAGCCTATATTCTATCATATTCTGTTCTTACATAAAAAGATAATTGACTAGATGACAACGAATAAACAATCTTGGGTTTGTTTTGTTTTCTGGTCAAGAATGGTTTTAGATGCTGCATGAAGACCTTGAAAACAAAAGACATGGAAATAATCATTGTATTTGATACGTTTGTTTATGACACAACTCGGTCAGGATTGTTTTCTGCTTAACTTACCAACAGGCTGAGTCAGAACCAGAGTTCCATAGAGTTCTATATCTACAGCACATGCATCATATGTTGTATAATATTTGATTATACTTTGTACATTTCGAATAACTATGAACTTTGTTTCTAATCCATCCTAATTATTTGAAGTTACTGTAATCCGCTGTGTGTGTGATTACTTTTTTTAATATTATTAAATGGGTATTTTTTTTATAATACCAATGTAAATCTTGTTGTAAATGTAATGCATCATCATTATATATTTCTAATTTAATATTAATTGCATTATAATTATTCATATCCATTGGCTTTATGGCAGTGTAATGCAATTTAATTAGTTATTATAAATGAGATGACTGTTCTTGTTCTTGTCCTTGTTTTTTAATGACTGAAGTCAGTTTTGCAGTTCAACCACAAAGTGACGCTGTTGAGTTACTTGTACTCACTCTTTATAAATCTCATAGTAAAGTGATCATGATTATTACTGTTCATAATGCGCATGGTTGAAAATAACAAGCTCTGGTCTCTGTGAATAGGAGAGAGCTGGGCCCAGCCTAACTCTTTTTGCATTTCTCAGTTTGCGTCAATCCACTTGTGGTTCAGAGTAGCCTATTCTTTTCCCCCCACATTAATTGCACACTTGTCTAGTACAGTTATGTGGTTTTGTTTCATTAATACAGTCTATACTTTTTTCTTGATTTACCCCGAAAGAATGGAAGTGAAATGTGACAACATGGGGTACATTATAACATCTTAAAATGTTATCTGATAAAATAAAAAAATATTTACAAGACAAACTAAAATATTTTGCCAATAAAATACAATTATTAACTTTTTCAAATAAAATAATGGCATTTTTTAATCATTAAAAGTTTTGAGTTTGACAACAAACACACCTCAAAACAAAGCTATACAGTTCAAAAATAATAACTATTAAGCATTTCTGAACATTGACTCCTAGTCTTTATTCACCTCTTTCTAATGTTTTCTCAATAGAATTCATAAAAGTATAGAATATAATATCAACGTTCTAATAGAGGCACATTGCAACATAGTGCGACAACATGCCCCACCTGCAAAACTGGGATTTAACCCCGGCTCGTATCTTCTGCAGGTACTTAGATCACCATTACAGAGCGATCTCAACTGTTTTATAAGATTAAAATAATATCAGATTTGTCTTATTTTAAATAAACACAAAAAGCAGAGATGAAAAATGTACTTAAGAAATGTACTTTTGCAATGGTTAAATAAATGTTCAGTGATATCTTCCAAAGATTTTTTAATTTTGACGTAATTTTTTTCTCTTAATAATGTTGATATGGCAACTAGTAAACACACTAAGTTTCGTCATCCTGGCATGTGTGGAAAGTGTTAAACCATGTGTGTTACAACTAACCCCGCTCTCTCACTACAGTAAGAGACAATGGTAGCTTTAGCCACATTAGCGCATACAGAAAGGCCATTTGCAAACACATGCATTATAAAGTGCGGTATTTACCTGATCTGGATATGAAGTTGGATCACGAGGAGTTGGATTTGATCCATCTTTGAGAAGCAACTTTTGTACAATGTTGTCCAGTGTACAATGATTCACACAAACATATATCAATTTAGTACCCTAGAAATCTAGACACACCCTAGCGGCAGCAAATGTAATTTGCAGCCAGGGTTGTCTAGCAACTCTCCGTTGGCTTGAGAGCTGGAAAAACCAAACTCTAGTCAGGCCAATCACATCGTGTATAGAGTCGGTGGGCGGGCTTAACATAATGACAGCAGAGTTGCGGTGGTTCCGAGTGCTACTTGTAAACAAAGAAGCTGGCGAACAGCGGTCTTTCGAATCGGCTTTGGCCGCGCCTCGGGAAGACTTGGAGTTAAGCTTTTCTTTGAGAAAAGAACAAAGAACAGCACTGAAGTCATTCTTAAGAAAGGAAGATGTGTTCAGAGTTTTGCCGACTGGATATGGCGAAAGTTTAATCTATCAACTAGCTCCTTCATCTTCTTCGCTGCTCTGGTTGGTTGTAACGCTGTCCTGTTGCGTGCAGGGGGAATTTGAAAGACAATCGTTTATCCCGCCCCTCGGATTGAGCCCTGTCAATGGTGTGTTCCCAGACCCAACATCTTGATGTGGGTCTGGCTTGTCAGGCTATCAATTTAGCTCATTCTCTTCACAAATGAAATTAATCCACTGCATCCTCAGTGGCTCAGATGTTGGTAGTTTATTATTACAGCCAAAAACAGAACAGTTATAATGTTTAAACAGATGAGACATTTTATGACTAGCTGCTCTAGCGAGGGTTAACATGGCGGACTGTGTAACAGAACTAACATGCCAACAACACTACTACAAAAACTCTACTACTACACTACTACCCAACATGGCCTCACCCCCTTTGTTGTGTGTTCCCTGGGGCGGGGTTTATATACATTTTAGGGTTTGTGATGTCACTAACCCAGGAAGAAGCTTGTTGTAGTCCCGTTTGTTGTAGTCCTTAAAACGTCATTTCTGTAAAAGAAAATATCTCCCTTTGCTTTGAGCTTTGAGTGTCGTAACTTGCAGATGTTGTTAATGCTCAAACAGCAACATTACACACGTCTTAAAAAGTCTAATTATAATCAAGGACCCCTTTAAACAAACACAGAACACAGGAGAGTCTGCTGGCAAAAAGAGAAGAAAACTGCTTGTAATAAAACCAGAATCCCATGCATAAACATCATTTTATTATTTAAATTTCTCAAAAAGTGGTTTAAACATACATAAATAATATTTTTTTATATTAAGTTATTTAAAAAAGTGATCTTTGAAAAAACACAGCAATAACATTGTTTTTATAATTAGTTATTGGCAGTAATTAGTATTCACACTCAAAACGTTTATTATGATCACATGTGACAAGCAGCAACAATAGCCAAGAATAATGTCTTGCATAACGAATCACGGCTAAACATTAGACTCGTTTTTGTCTATTTCTCACGCTTGACACACTGTCTCTTTTAAACTGTTTTTGGACAGATTTATTGCATGTGAGGATCATTTAGTGGTGACTGCTGATCCATTAAAGGCTAGATTCCTTGTTTTTGCTCATGTAAGTGTAACATTTAGGCAAGACAAAAGTGCAAACAATATCAGATTGTGAGAAAATAAAAAGCTTACCTTTCAAAGAAAACCTAAGTGTGAATCCTGTGACTTTCCCCATCATAAAGCTTGAGATCTTTTAGGCTGATTATGCCACAGACTATTGATTCCTGACAATTCCCTTCATTCTCTTCTAACACAGCATAATAATCAGAATTTGTGTGGGCTTTTTTGCATTGAAAATGTGACATTTAAAATCATTAGGCAAGTTTATTGTTGCCAAATCAGATTGAGAGGCCATTCAACTCAATAACGGACGTTATGAAGTGGCAACGTGGGACTTTAGAGTGTCACATTGATTTCAGAGGAGCACAGATGCTTTTAAACAGCTGGAAACATGAAACATGCGCACTAATACGAATTTATATCCTCTAACCACACCAAGTGGGTTTCAGTACTGCGTCCTGCTTTCTTTTGTGTATTACTGCATTAGTGCACATGTAGTCAGAATTGTGATATAAAAAGTCGGAGTTACCTTTTTTAATTGTTTTATTCCGTGGCAGAAACAAGCTTCCATTAGAAGCTGTTCTTAAGACAAATGCTTGGTTTTCAAGCATCTTCAGCACATTTGATGCTCAAGAAGACAACACAATATGCTAAGAACCAAATGGATGTAAGAATTGTATCAGGAGGATTGGTGTAAATTGTTAATATTTGATCTTGTGGGAAACAGCTTCTGGAGGACATAATGTATGCAGTATATTCATACACAAAGTAAAGCAAGCTTGAGGGATGTTGGACTGTGGTGGATCTGACTGATCAATGAGCTCTTACTGCAAGCCCTGTATGAGTTCACACAGAGGGGAAGGTTATTCATCAGAGAAGAGAAGAGAAGAGAAGAGAAGAGAAGAGAAGAGAAGAGAAGAGAAGAGAAGAGAAGAGAAGAGAAGAGAAGAGAAGAGAAGAGAAGAGAAGAGAAGAGAAGAGAAGAGAAGAGAAAAAGAGATGCACTACACTCTCAAAAATAAAGGTTCCAAAAGGAGGTTTTCATAGAGATTTTGATTCTATTAAATGTTCTTCGTGGAACCATAAATGCCAATAAAGAATTTTTATTTTTAAGGGATATACTGATATAATTAAGAGGAAATTATGCAACACATAAAAAAGGCTTGTTTTTCTTCTGTCAATTTCTCCATTACCACATTTTAATTGGTTACATCGAGAAACAATGATAATCATACCTAAATTTTGCTTCATTAAAATATCATGCTTTCACACATACTGTATTTTTTACAAAAAAGTACAGCATCTAAATGTATCAGCTCGTGCATATCCTCTTATGGATTGTATTGACCAGCAGTTTTCCATATCAAAGACAGTGACACACTCAACCCACGAACATTACACAACAAACCCAGTCTAATATATGGTAAATGTTCTTAAGCAATTTTTTTAAATTAAACAATCAGTAATAAAATAAGAAAGAAGCAAATTACAACGAAAATGACAAGCAATAGGACAAATAAACACAACAGAACAAAGACACATTGAGGATAGCCTAAAGTTTAAAGGCACAATATGTAAGAGTTTTGGATTCAAATATCCAAAAACCACTAGATCAGTGTTATATATTTTGTTGTCTTGTGTACTTCACTGAAAAAACAGGAAAACACATGTTGTCCAATTTACTTAATCGTATTATTTGTGATCTACGCAACAAATTTGTGTTTCTCTTCTAAACATGATTTCATTGCTTTCGATGAATGTAATTCTCTAAAATGTGCAATCTACTAGATTAAATTATTTGGGGTGAATGTGAACCAATTAAGTACTCGAAAATGATTTTTGCTGAAACTGGAGTTCCCAGGATGCTTTGCTTGGGACTTGACGACTAGAGTAAAATTGTTGAAATTAAGTGTTATTTTATGTGTTTTTGGGCAAAATGAGAAAAAGGGGGAGACTTTATATTGTTTATTAGTGTTTAATGTTTAATTATGTTGGAATTATTCAAACCATTTAAATTACACTGGGTTACCATAGTGGAGAAGAGCGGAGCGATTGCTTAGGCTGTGGACTGACTCAGCACATGTCATTAAAGAGCTTTTCACACTTAGCACATATATGATGTGCTATTGCTGGCAAATATAATGAAAGCTACTGAGTACTGCGTTGTAGATCAGTCAAGTGACAACAAAAATTTACAAAAATAAACGTGTTTTAATTAAAGAGGCAGGGTCTCAAGCCCTTGTGTGCACCACTGTTGTTAGGGAGCCATATTAAAATCATTGTGAGACTACTCAATTCGATTACTTAAAAATTACTTAATTCCATTGTGTTGAAATTATGTGAAAAAATTATGTTTGTTTAACTTAATTGAATCATGTGGAACCGATGTACATGATTAAATCATGTAAATCCAACACACCATTTTTTTCAGTGTTGCATTATCCTAAATGTTTCCAAGAATGCGTAATTCCAGAGAAATAAGCGATTTAACCAGGACACAGACCATGTGTGTGTGTCGCCTATCAATTACATCATATCCGCGTTACCCTGGATTTTTTAGAAACCCTGGAAACACCAAAGACGCTTTAATATATCACGTGTTTTATTAGACAGGTGAGCAACTGTTTGGATCATTCATGGACAGAAACTAATCCTACAGCTCAACACAGTTTAACATTAAAGGTACTCAACATAGTACCTTTAATGTGAATAAAAGTTTATAATACCAACAATTTAATAGTAACATTAACAACTATAATGCTTAAAGGCACAGTATGTAAGTTTCGCCACTAGAGGTCGCTTATTCAAAACAAAGGCGGTGCTTGATGACGTGCGTGGAATCATGGGAGTTGTAGTCTTGACTCTTCACCTCCATAGCATTTAGAAAGGAATCTGACGGACTCTGGCAGAAATCATGTTCATGAATGAGCGAATGTATTAAAGTTTTATTAACGTTATGGTGGTATGAAGCGGAGACCTGTGCGAAACACTGTCTCAGAGATTTTATTCTGCTTATGCTGCAGTCACCACTTCCTCTCTTTACACTGCGTATGTGGGCTAACACAGCACTGTTTTACATGATTAACCCTTATCGAGGGTGACTGTTTCGCCAAACATTCTTACATATTCGGGTCTTTAGCGACCCGGATATATATCTAACACGGATAGATCTCTACCTGTCACAAAAATATATAAAACTCCTGAGATTTGAATAACAATTACAGAAGAATAAAATAAAACATGTTTCGTTACCTTTTGGACCTTGGAAGGGTTCAGTTTGAGCAGATGTTTTATATCATCACCACTGTCCTCGTCAGAACTCATTTCCCAGTACATTCTGCATCTGGCTCATATTCGCGATCTCACGCATATTCTCAAAACTCATTGTCAACGTCTTCAAAATCAATATTTTGATCACTGACAGCTTCCTTCACCTGATCCATCATCAAGTGACAGTGACCCTAACATTTGAATGTGTTCAGTTCTTGCTCTGCAGTAAATCACTGAGCCATTTCAAGTTTTGCAGATTATAATTATTATTGTTTCGTTTTCTTTCTGAGGTAACTATGAGTGAAACGTCACTTCATCATTGTGTTTCAGACATTGGCACCTTGTGAAATAAAGGTGAATTGCACTTATTTTTCGTCATTATAGATTGATTTATTATTGTGCAGAAAAAATATATATATACAATCTTACACACATGGGTCGTTAGCAACCCTATACAATTTTGACAAAAAAAACTAGTGGAAAAACAGGCAATCAATTATAATTTTATAATTTTTTTCTTGTTATATTGTTTAAAATAGATTTTTTTTAAGTAAACAATCAGTAATAAAATAAGAAAGAAGCCAATTACAACGAAAATGACAAGCAATAGGACAAATAAACTCAACAGAACAAAGACACGTTGAGGATAGCCTCAAGGTTGATGTCTAACTTTAAAAAATGAATGAGGAGGAGGGTAGTGAATGACGTCTCGGGTCGCTAAAGACCCGAGGTATGCATTTAAGGGTTAAAATAATCATATAACATTACTCTGTGCATTCAAATCTAGATCAATATTAGAATATCATATTAATAAACACAGGATGAGTAAATTACTAAATTACAGAATTAATTTGAAAATATTTTGTATGATGGAGAAAGCTCTCTCTGATTATGCTATGTTAGCCACTTGATAAAATAGTCTCTGAGGCATGGTAAAACATGGTATTCGTGGTATTGACGGGCGACGCAAGGACACGTTCCGTAACGTTGGTTAAAATTATGATTTCTCTGGATTTAAACATTGCTGGAAACATTTAGGATAATGTAAGTAATGTACACAAGTCAACAAAATATAAAACATTGGTTTTTGGATATTTTGATCTAAAAATCTTACATATTGTGCCTTTAACAGATTATTAGTTTAAAATACATTCAAATATTTAATATAGGCTACGTTCCTATATTCATATTTTAATGTTCATTAACTGATTTGATAGCTTGATGAGTAATTGCAAAGTGTTAGAAATATCAGGATATGGCTGCTGTTTTTTATACTGCTACCATGTGACCTGAAGATGTCTTATATTGACAAGCGCAGGAACGAGAAATGTCATTCATCATTCATGCTCCATTAATTTTTAGAAAACTATTCACTGCATTGTTTGACGACCGTGCACGGGGAAAGATGAAGAGTAGATATAATCCTAAACCCAAATTTCCCTCCTGACTTTAAAATTATTCTCAGAATTTCTCATAAATTACCAATGCTTATTTTTCTTGAATGATTATTTGTGTGGATTTTTATTTCCCAGTCTATTTGAGTAAAAGAGGAGAAGGGTATAGGAGTGAAGAGCAGAAATGCATGATTTTGGGGGTGGGGTTACACTGCCACACACCCACACACACACACACACACACACACACACACGTCTGGTTAACTATCGATGTGGGGACTCTCCATAGACATAATGGTTTTTATGCTGTACAAACTGTATATTCTCTCCCCTTACACTAACCCTACTCCTAAACCTATCACACACACACACACACACACACACACACACACACACACACACACACACACACACACACACACACACACACACACACACTAACCTCTATCTAACCCTGCCTGAGGTCGGAGGGCGACAGCTTCGAACACTTAATGACAGTGAGTGATGAGAGCTGGAGAAAATGAGAGAGCGGAGAAAAAGAGAGGAAGAACAGAGAGAGAGAGAGTGAAGGGTGAAAGGATAAGTATAGCATGCAGATGAGGCGGAGGAGTAACAGATGTGGATGGGACTCAACACGAAATTATTGTAAATCAGAAATGGGGATCATGTCGATAGGCCTGTTTTTCTGTTGTGTTTCTGTCTGCTTCAGCCTAGGCATTCTCATCCCAGCTAACAAAAATATGTTCTAAGAGTGTTTTGCCAATGAAGTTATGAAAACGTTATTTCTGAATGTCCAGTTTTTAAATGTTTAAAATGTATTTTTTTTCTTTCTTGGTATGGAATCATTAAGGAAACATTCCATGTTATCATTCAGAAAACATTTTGAGAATGTTACATTTGAATGTTTTCTAAACATTCTGAAATTAGTATAACATAAAAATAATAATAATAAAAAAATAAATTAAAAAAACTTTAGGCGAACGTCCAACTAAAAGATTTTTAGAAAAACCTTTATTTTGGCACACTTTTGAAATTCCACTTGTAAGTAACCTTGCAAACACATGTCAACTTGCAGCCATTAGAGTATTATTAGAGTGTTTATTGTGATGCTCCTCAACAGACATTCTACTGACTATAAGTAACTTTGCAACATGTCAACTTACTAACCCGAACCCTAAGAAATCTACTAATACTCTAATGAGAGTTAGTTGACATGTTACTGCAAAATGACTTAGAATGTCTAAACTGGACTATCTAAAATAAGTGTAATTATTTTTTAGTTTTTTTGTACATAAAGTCAATGGGGTCAAATGTTGGCATCTTTAAGGCAGAGGCTTTGCACATTAATATTAATCATGTTATTATGTGAATTTGCTTTTATGTGAATCACTGTAAGTGTAAAAATAATTATGGTAAAAAAACGGCAGCTGTGGCTGCCAGAAATTTACCGTAAAAAATACAGCAGCAACGTTTTAGATTTTACGGGACAGCACTTAGTTTACTGTCTATTTTACACTTCAAAACTGTGTAATTTAAAGGTTTAATTTCAACGAAAATACATCAAATGTGAAGTGTCACGCAGGGAATTCTGGGAATGTCAATTTACAGTTTTTCACTGTACACAATGACATGTTCTTTTTCACTTCCAAAAACTGTGAATGTAATGGTATTTTACTGTAAAATTACATTAAATGTAAGGTTAGATCTTTTACAGTTTTTCACCGTAATATTTTTACAGTCTTTTACCGTTAAAATCACGATCACTTTTGGCTAACTTATTGGCTGCAATGAGCATGGTGCTAGTCATGAAATAAAACAGAACACAGGGTCTAGAGACATGGTTTGAATTTTTAACTTGACACTCTTAAAATGGCTCACGGTACGGGATGCTGAAAATAGCACAATGATTACATCACTTCCGATGTGAGAACCTGCACTTTACATCTGGAATATATGTTTTGTTTGTCATTCGTTTGGATACGACTATTTTAACGTGTCCTTGTTGCATGTATTTTCTATAGTAATAACTATAAATTAGGCATAATTGCATGAAACTAACCCTAAACCAAACCCTAATCCTTTAAGTACATGTTACTCAGTACTTAAATAGTCACACTGTAACAGGGACACATTAAAATAAAGTGTAACCTTCCTTTTATTTGCTTTGCTTGTTAGTGTAGTCAGCATGTAAATAACAGCAATTAGCCTGACTATTCTTTTGCCATTTGATCTGTGTCTTATTCTTGAAGCTTCAGCTCAATGTTACTGTTGTGATCACTGTCTTCCACCTCTTTCAGCAGTTGCTGAGTGAGGAACCTTCATCTTAATCCATTATTAGTGATGTGCAACTGCTGAGAATTACTTGGGCTTTTAATGGATTTATTGGCCTCCAAAGCCAATTAGGAACTTATTAATAAGCCTGCAATTAATATCTCGACTGAGGGAAAAGTGGAGGCATTTATGCTGAGAAAAACATATATAGATGACTGAGAGGATCACCAATCTGTACAGGTCACACAAAGCTGAATGCAAATTTTTGTCAAATAAAAGAGCATATGGATTGTGCACTTATTACAATAATGAAGAAACAATGGAACATGGCATCTCATGCATAATGACAGAGAAACACATATTACAGCCAAAATGGCGTTACAACATCATTTACGTTTTTTGTGGGTGGAGCCTACCTGGTGGCAGAAAAGGACAGTTCTGCAGTGCGCAGTAGCACTCGTAATAAAACAATACAAAGGTAGTTTCGAGTTTATATCTTACAATTTTAACTTTATTTTCTTGCATTTCCGGGTCTATATTTCACAATTCTAAGAAGAACTATTAGAATTGCAGATACACTGATCAGGCATAACAATCCTAATATTGTCTTGGTCCCCCTTTTGCTGGCAAAACAGCCCTGACCTGTCGAGGCATGGACTCCACTGGGCCCCTGAAGGTGTGCTGTGGTATCTGGCACCAAGATGTTAGCAGCATATCCTTTAAGTCCTGTAAGTTGCGAGGTGGGACCTCCATGGATCAGACTTGTTTGTTCAGCACATCCCACAGATGCTCGATTGGATTGAGATCTGGGGAATTTGGAGGCCAATCAACACCTCAAAATTTTTGTTGTGCTCCTCAATCCATTCCTGAACCATTTTTGCTTTGTGGCAGGACCATGTGTTCCCCAAGCGACACACATGCACCCAGCCATCCACGTGATGTAAAAGAAAATGTGATTCATCTGACCAGGCCACCTTCTTCCATTGCTCCATGGTCCAGTTCTGATGTTCATGTGCCCACTGTTGGCGCTTTCGGCGGAGGACAGGGGTCAGCATGGGCACCCTGACTGGCCTGCGGCTATGCAGCCCCATACGCAACAAACGGTGATGCACTCTGTATTCTGGCACCTTTCTATCAGAACCAGCATTAACTTCTTGAGCAATTTGAGCTACAGTAGCTCGTCTGTTTGATTGGACCACACAGGCCAGCCTTCACTCCCTGTTCCCTGTTCACTTGCTACCTTATATCTCACCCACTAACAGGTGCCGTGATGAAGAGATAATCAGTGTCACCTGTCAGTGGTCATAATGTTATCCCTGATCGGTGTATAAACTCGATATTCTGTCTTTTTCCCTTCAGAATTGCGGGGAAAATTATATCCCCCTATTATATCCCCAATTTCTGACATTTTTGCGAGTTGTATTGCAAGTAAAATATCAGAATTGTGAGAGGCCTAAAATGTTATATTTAAATGTCACTTATATAAACGTTATAGGTTTAAATATTATTTCATGATGTAACTGTAAAGCTCTTATGCCCCTATGAACGGCATATGTGAATATTAAGGCCCGGGTATACTTCACTTACCGCGCCCGGACGCGTCACTCGCGCAGCCCTGTCCGCGCGTCTTTCAAAGTATACTACACAACGGATACGCGCTGATGATCGCGTTCGACACATGCGCAGTAAAAAAGTGCCTATGCTCTACCAGACATCGGAGGGCAGCACTGAGTCCTGTCATCAACGGGACATTCGCTGGGCATGATCGGAGAAGAACTGTAGTGCATCCACCATTGCTACATAGTTTGGAAGAAACACTGAAGAATCAAAAATTATCTCTTTTTTTTCCAAGCGTGTTGTTTTTAAACCGGTCTTTGCACACTCTTCTTCGACGGCTGAACACTGTGCTCAATACTGTGTTTATTGCCACCTAGTGGACTCTTCTGTACTGCTGGCGCATGCGCTGTTGCACGCGGACCGTCCGCGCGGTCACAAAATTTGGGCTGAGCGCGGACGGGGTGTGCGGCCGGCCGCGAGCCCTCCGAGTGACGAAAATTACGTCATGCGGGCGGTGCACGAACGCGGACGGCCGAAGTATACCCGGGCCTTTATGTAGATCTATTGTTTACGTCAAATCCATGTTTTAATAGACAATCACAGGTTTCAGTTTTCATCAGTCAAATTCAATTCAATTCAATTTTTTTATTCGATTTTTAGACACCACAATTTAGATTCATTTGAATAAATCTTGCGTGATCCAGACAAAAATCTTTTTTCCAGTATTTTCTGGAATTTAGTGGAAACAGCCAAAAACTGTCTGCCGGGTGCTATAGCATGGGTACATTTAAAAAAATGAAAAATCAAAAAGCGTCTCTTTTTTGAGGGGACAACATACACTCTAAAAAAAAAAAAGGTTCTATATGGCACCAAAAATGGTTCTTGGCTCGTAATCATAGGGGAACCTTTTTTAGTGCTATATAGCACCAATTTTGGTCCTTCAGTGGTTCTTCAAAGGTGCTATATAGCACCTTAGTCAAAGAACCGGTAAAGAACCTCTGAAGAACCGCTGAAGACATGTTTTACATGGCTTACATGTTTATCACTTTTAGCAGTGTTTTATGTAACTTGTTTCCTGTAAAATAACACCAATATTTTGAATTTAGACCACTGTATATGGGTATGGGAAGCTTTTCAATTTGGGTAGGCCAAATCCAGGCGGAAATGGTACCAGAGTAATTTAGTGTAAATAAGTTACTTTGTTTAAAACAAATGCCAAAGTGAAAACTGAAAGTATATACATGATGATGATGTCATTACGGACCCTGTACAGGGTCTGCAGAGTTTGAGTGAATAGGGCATAATAAATTAAATAGCACTCTTCATATAATGGGGAAACATCCTACTGGGTTATGTGACCAGTGCCAAATACCGGAGACTGTAGAATATGTGCTTAATAATTGTTCAAAATATGAATTGCAGGATAGGTATGTTTAAAGACATGTAAAAAATAGGACTAACTAACAAGACATGGAGTAAAGAGTATAATGGACTGCAGTAGGAGTGAACAAGGAATTAAATATTTGATTTGCTTTCTGACTAAAACGGGACAAATAACAAGAATATGATGACTAAATTATGAATATGAAGCAAATATCTAGAATCAGAAGATGGCAGTAATGCAACGTCAAGGATAGCCTACAAGCTGCCGTTAAAACCCAAAGAAGAAGAAGAAGAAGAAGAAGAAGAAGAATGACAGTTGCTGGCGGCATAGACCGTAAAAAAATACGGCTGGCGGTAAGTCACTATGGGCGGTAATGCAACACAAAGCTGCTTTGCAAACCCCCAATAAAACCTAAGAAGAAGAAGATCCCAGTATGCAACGCGGTTCCATCGTGTTTTTGTTGCCGGAAAACCATTTGGGAAAATGCACTCACAGCCAGATATTGAGAGGTAAACCACAAAATACGCGATTAAATTAGATCTAATGCGCACTGTTATAAAGGGCGTGTTTGTAAGATGTTATGTCAATATATAAATTGGAGTTGGCTCCACGAAATCTTATTCAATGGAAAAAAGACTGAGGTCAGCCACGGATCGCCAGAAGTCATGTTTTTCATAGCACAAGAAACTCAAGCACTGTTACTAACTAAACCAGTCAAACAGAAGTTATACTGTAGCAGTAATACTAACGTTACTCTGTGCGGCAACATTTGAAGTTTGTGTGTGGCATTAAAAACCTCTAGCCTACTATTACCTATATAATAATTGTAGTAGGCTACATTGAAGTACAGATTGACTTCCCCATAATATAATTTCATTTAATTAGCTTACAAATATAGTAATGCAGTTTAGGATAATGCAGATCAGATTTAATAGAGCAGTTCATAACCAAAATGAACTATTCACGGTTACTGTGGTTACAAGCAGTTACTGATTACGTAATCAGATTCCAAAATGTAAGTACTTGTAATTAAATGATATTACATTATAAAATGCTCATAATCAGACTACAGGTACTTTTTTACTGATTGCATGTTATTCTCACAATGGCAGTAAATTATTGGGTAAATTTGCAGTGGGCAGTATCACACAGACAAAACAAAAACAGACACAACTGTAGCATTGCATTTCTGTGTATGTGAACTTAGCATGTTTCCTAAATATCTGCAAACATATTATGCTGTTTTATGCTTTAGTACATTCAAAAAAATTCAGCACCTTTAAATTCATGTTTTTTTTATGTTACTTTAAGGGATTGTTCACCCAAAAATGAAAATTACCACATGGTTTACTTACCATGGCCTGAGGGTGAGTAAACCATGGGATAATTTTCATTTTTATATGACAGGTTTATATGAAATTCTTCATTTCATCTTATAAAGTAAAATATCTAGGTTCTTCAAGACCGCCTTCCGTATTCAACTTGCGCATAAAGTGTAACGCCTCTCGCAGTTCATAACGCTTGCGCTACATCCAACATCATAATTCGCGGCAGTTACACTTTTTTCGTAGCTTAAATACGGACGGAAGCTAGATATATTACTTTATAATGTGTTAAATATGGATATTTTTCTTACACAAATGCATTGCTTCACTTCAGAAAGTCTTTATTTACCCCCTGGAGCCGTATAGTGTACGTTTATGATGATACACTTTTTTGGGCTTCAAATTTTGGGCTGCCATTCACTGCCATTATAAAGCTTGAACGATATTTTTTAATATTACTCTTTATAGTGATGACATCAGAATGACATCATCATGTATATACTTTCAATTTTCACTTTGGCATTTGTTTTAAATATAATTTAATATAACTGTATTTGTCTTAATTTAAGAAGAATGTCATATACACCTAGGATGGCTTGAGGGTGAGTAAATCATGGGGTAATTTTCATTTTTGGATGAACTATCCCTTTAATTGTCATTTTTTTATGATTTAATTAATAGCTTTTCATTAAACTCACAAAACCCAGACTGGGAAACCCTGACGTAATGTAATATTTAATGCACTTCTAATGCACATTGATAACAAAGAATGACATATATTTTCATTATCTATGTATTTTTAAATCAATATGGTACAGATTATCCTCTTAATTTATCCTGTGAAAAATGAGTTCAAAAGTAATCTAAAAGTAACCTAAAAAGTAGTCAGATTATATTACCTTAAATGTGTAATGTAATGGATTATGTTACAAACTACAATTTTTGACATGTAATTTGGAAATGGTAACCGACTACATTTAGTAAGTAATGTACACAGCACTGGTTACAAGTTATGTCCATTCCCAAAAAATGTCCCACCTTATTAAGGGTCTTGCAACAAGCGTTCATGGATATGATTTTATTTATTTCAATGAAGTTCATGTTTGCAATAGCCATGCAACAATCTGTTTAAACTGAGCTGGTTATTAATGAATTTTTTTCATTTGTAGGTTGGAAAATGGAGATGCATCTCAGGGAAAAGATCCCACCAGTCTTCCCGGTCCAGCTGCTGACTGTCTTTTTAATAGCTCTACAGTTGCTTCGAGGTTCCTGCAGGCTGAACTGGAGCTGAATGCAAGGTTACGGACACTGTCGTTTGGAAAACCGGTGCGATACACGTACAACCCTATTGAGTACGCCTGGGACACACACCGATGCTACGTGGAGACGTACTGTCAGGAAGGGCAGACCGTTCTGTTTCTGGGCATGAACCCAGGGCCGTTTGGCATGGCACAAACCGGGGTCAGAAGATTTTCATTCTTTATTCTCATTTCACAATATCCAAGTTTGCTCAGTAATGAAATTAAGCCTTAATTACACATTCACAATGACAATTCTGCAGTTATTTGCTTATTTCCATGTTGTTTTCATTATTTAAGTCAAGGCACCTATATTTATATAGCACTTTATACAATGCAGATTGTTTCAAAGCAGTAATAGACAGAAAAATAACGGAATCAATAATGTAAACTTCATTGAATATGTGAGAAGAAAAAAAAAAACATGGTAAAGTGCTCTAAAATTACAATATAGTTTTGTCAATACATTGAAAGTCACTGGTGTTACGGCCCCGGTCTAGGTCAGGACCGCAACATAAATGACACAACACAAAATGGCTGTTCAAGTACTCATTTTATTTTCTCAGTTTCTTAGATCTTTCTGATCAGTTCTTTTGTGCGGCAGCCATTGGAGAACACCAACCAAAAACAAAATAAGTAAACAAAAGAACTGAAGCAAATGATCAGGGGTGAGCAAATGCCAAAATAATAAACAAACAACGCTCTAACTTCCCATTAATAAACTAACTTCCCTGTGCATCAAAATAAAGAAACCAAGATACAACAACATAACCTACCTCCCTATCTATCCAACAAAACAGGAGAAAAGGGTGGTGGCCAAGTGGCCTACAAAAATAAATAATGCACTCACCCCCTACAGCTTCACATGTGATTTACAAACAGGTTCATGGGACATGGACGCTCAGGACATAAAGCTCTCACAATGGTTAACAGCACTCTGTAACTTACTTTAACAGCATTTTTACTAAAGCTGAACACCAAGGCTAACACATGAGCAATAAGGATCAAGGAGAGAGACACACAGCAGCGATCATGACAAGTAACAAAGAGAGTGCAAACAGGTAAAAGGCGAGAGCAAAAAAGTGAGAGCGCCCTCCAGGGAGACTTGGAGGAATTTATAGTCCAGGCCTCATCTCTGGTCCAACCATCGACGGTCACTCGTTAAGCCTTGGGCCAATCCTGTCAGAGAGGACACAGGAACATACACAGCATACAATACGTCATAGACGTAACACTGGGTTGAGGTCAGGTCTGTGCAGGCCAGTCAAGTTACTCCACCCCAAATTCGCTCATCCATGTCTTTATGGACCTTGCTTTGTGCACTAGAGCGCAGTCATTGGAACAGGAAGGGGCCATCCCCAAACTGTTCCCACAAATTTAGGAGCATGAAATTGTCCAAAATGTCTTGGTATGCTGAAGCATTAAGAGTTACTGTCACTGGAGCTAAGGGGTCAAGCCTAACCCCTGAAAAACAACCCCGCACCATAATCCCCCCTCCACCAAACTTTACACTTGGCACAATGCAGTCAGACAAGTACCGTTCTCCTGGCAACCGCCAAACCCAGAGTCATCCATCGGATTACCAGACAGAGAAGCGTGATTGGTCACTCCAGAAAACACGTCTCCACTGCTCTAGAGTCCAGTGGCGGCGTGCTTTACACCACTGCATCCCACGCTTTGCATTGCACTTGGTGATGTAAGGCTTGGATGAGCTGCTCGGCCATGGAAACCCATTCCTTGAAGCTCTCTACGCACTGTTCTTGAGCTAATCTGAAGGCCACACGAAGTTTGGAGGTCAGTAGCTATTGACTCTGCAGAAAGTTGGCGACTTCTTCTGCGCTCTGTGTGCCTCAGCATGCGCTGACCCCGCTCTGTGATTTTACGTGGCCTACCACTTCGTGGCTGAGTTGCTGTTGTTCCAATTGCTTCCACTTTGTTATAATACTAACAGTTGAGCGTGGAATATTTAGTAGTGAGGAATTTTCACAAATGGACTTATTGCACAGGTGGTAACCTATCACGGTACCATGCTTGAACTCACTGAGCTCCTGAGAGCGACCCATTCTTTCACAAATGTTTGTAGAAGGGTCTGCATGCCTAGCTGCTTGATTTTATACACCTGGGGCCATGGAAGTGATTGGAACAGCTGAATTCAATTATTTGGAGGGGTGTCCCAATACTTTTGTCCCTCTTGTGTATCTTTTGTGCTTTGCAGAAGAAAGAAATTGTACTGTTGTTTGGAACAACATGCGTAAATGATTTTTTTGGTTTTTGTTTTAGATTAACTATCACTTTATTTATTCACAAACAGACAGGATCAGGTCCTAAATAGCAGTACAAAATGGTACAATACACATGTAAACACTACAGATCACTGATTGGTCAGAGAGAATCGTCACTACTAGCGTCATTGGATTTGCGACACCAAACCCGCTAGCAGTAACAGCCAAGGCAGTATCGTTCGCATGACTTGCACAAACTTTCCTTCGATAGGCTCCATTGCTCCTGTTTCGCGTGTTTTTTTGTTTTTGTGTCGCGTTTACGATGATGTCGCAGCAGTAGAGGCGGCGCAACTACAACGTAATTCCACCCACTTGAAGCGGTACTACTGCAGTGGAAAAGCAAACCGAGCCGAGCCATGCCGAGACACAGTGGAAAAATGCCCTAATTTAATTAAGTAGTCTAGGTTTGATTCTCGATCTGGAGCCATTTATCTTAAACCAAATCTCTTTACCATAATGGATTATATGTACAGATGGACATGGGAAAGGTGGTTGATGCAACGCTTGGCCCAGTTGGGAATGTTTAAAATGCCAGAAAGACAGTCACTCCTCTGGGGTGTTTTTGATAAGTTGCAGACTGTAACACTACCAAAGTCATAGAACTTACAAAAGCAGACAAAACACATAAGAGCTTCTATGGTAGTGGCTGCACCAATATCAGCCGCATCTGCATTTGTGACCATAGTACCACAGTTACTTTAGTTATTGCAAAGAATAAAGATATACAAAGAGCCTTTCCAAATACCCACCCTTGCAGTCTTGTCCATTTGAGAGTGCATGCATGCAAAGGAAATACGCAAGGCAAGACTGTCCCAGGTCTTAAAGCATCAAAGCTTGGTTCACCTAACACACACTAAACACACACTATCTCTAATACAGCTTAGTGTATACCATCATGCTTCATGTTCAGGAACTCACATGCCCTAAAATCACGGGATGTTGAGGAAAACATTCCACTATAAGTTAAAGGAATTAGATATTAAATATAATTTGGTTGTAAAACATAAACCCCTGGTTTCACAGACAATGCTTGAGTTAGTCTCAAACTAAAATACATGTTTGAGCTGTTTTTACTGAAAGCAATCTTAAAATATGTCAGTGCCATTTTTTTGTGTCTCAAGAGGCACACCAGTATTGTTTTTGAAAATGTAAGTTCATTAAAAACTACTTAAATGTCCTAATATGTAATTATTTAAAAATTGTAATTTATTAACATATTTAATACAGCAAATACATCATGAAAGTAGACTAGTGGTCAAGTGTAAAGACCACACATTTGGGTATTTGAAACTGAATTCATATTATGAATAAAGAAAGATAAAGAAGAAAGTGCAACACGTAATATGGCAAATGGGTCCTGCCTTCTAAATAATAGAGACAATCGCTGATTGATAAGGTCATGGCGTCACTGCAGCTGCCGTTAGAAGCTCTGTTTGCTATAGAAACCGTCAGGCTGTGTTTGAAATTTAAAAATTAAAAGTTGCTATTTTCTAGACCGATATGGCTAGGAACTATACTCTCATTCCTGCGTAGTAATCAAGGAACTTTGCGGCCTTACCATGGGTAAAGCAGGCGCAATGATATTACGCAGCGCCTGAAAATAGACTAACTTCCGTCAACATAACCAACGTGACAAACCTGCTTGCAAAGGGAGCGTGCTGGGGACTATTTTCATTAGTTCCTTGATTATTACGCAGGAATGAGAGAATAGCCATATCGGTCTAGAGAATCACAACTTTTAATTTTCCGTCGGTCTTAGTGCACGATGTAACTATACACATCACAACATGTAAATAGGAAAATGTTGGCGTTATTTTGTCACTTATTGAGCACTAGGCTAGATGGAGCCGTTTATCTCCAGTCTTTTTGCTAAGCTAGGCTAGCGGTGGGTGCGTCAGACAGAGTTATGGCACGCACGGAGATGAGAATGGTATGTATGGACTTATCTAACTCTGGGGGATACGGGGAATAAGATAAAGTCCCAAAAATTTGGTGCGTAGCTTTAAACTTTAGTTTAAAGTTTACTAAAACAACATTTTAATTTTACTGTGAGATGGACAATTAAGAATCAAATCAATAGGCTATTAGACAGATAGATAGATAGATAGATAGATAGATAGATAGATAGATAGATAGATAGATAGATAGATAGATAGATAGATAGATAGATAGATAGATAGATAGGAATATTTTTTAATATTAGTCTGCATTTACATCCCGTATTTATTTTGACATGACATATTTTTGTCCTGTGCCAGTTATCACTGACAATTGCAATTTCGAGAGTGAGTGAATCACGCATAATCACAAATCACGCATTTTCGTCTATAAGTAGACGAAAAACAACACTTTTATTCAATGGATTATAGATATATAGCCTCGAAAGAGCGCTCACCTTACAATCACAATTAAGCTGTCACTCATCTCAGTTCGCAATCTCACAGCGTTCCATCAAAATCAGTAAAGTTGTCTACACTGAATAATGAATCTCTGACTTACATCGTGTCATTTTTAATGAGAGAATTCACGAGATCAAGCAGAGCTCAGCACTGAATAAAAACTCCGGCGTTTTGAGCGGTGAGTGTATTCTAACTTAAACACCTCTGATTGGCCATTGCGTTCCAGTGATCATCAAGCATGTCTATGATTGGCTACATTTCTCACCGCTGCAAAACACTCTGTAAATGGAACATTTCAGGTACTCCAGGGCGCAAACTCAAACGCAATGCTTGCCAAATCTGTTTCGCCAATAATATTATACTGTTATAGAATCAGCAGGGGGTGCTCTGCTTTTGTTTCAGGGTGCTTATATCTGAATTTGACTTTGTGATGTTTATTCCCCATATTATTTTCTTTATCAAAAAATTAATTGTGATCAAATATTAATTGGCGGACCCCATGCAGTACCGCTGCAGACCTCTTAGGGGTCGCGGACCCCCGGTTGAAGACCCATGTACTATTTATTGTAAGATTACACCGTTTGCATGAGATTTCAAAATTTTTTATGGTTTTAAAAAAGCAACAATAACTGTAGCAACTTTGGTATTTTGATGGAAACTGTGGCTAGCAATTTTTTTGAGGGACTCATTTGCTGAAAATACACACTAACAGGGCTTGACATCAACACCCGCCTCCCCTAACTCACTCGCTTCATTTGCTCCAGATGAAAATTGTTGCTGTGGCTTGAATTTCACAGTGGGATTGTACGAATTGCACATAATTTTACTCATTCCTGCAGATTTTGTGCTTGCACCCAAGTTTGCGCACATAAAGAGCTAAAAATTTAGTTATGTTTTGCTGCTTATTGAGCTTAAACGGTCAAATTCACATGTCAAAATGTCGGTCTTGGCGAGTATTCACGTAAACATAAGGTTTTAAGTGAACATAAACAGAGAACGAAAACGCTTGTGTAACAGTATAATGGATCCGTGCGTCAGGTCTTAAAGTGACAGCAGCCTAATATTCCTGCTGCCAAATTATGAGTTAGTATTATAAATATCTATATGGCACATTTTCCCTATGGTATCGATGTCAAAATTGTGGCTAGTAACTTTGGAACACCACTAGCCACATTGGCAGGTGAGCAAAAAATATAATGTCAAGCCCTGGATGCTGGTATAATGTTAGTTCCTGGAGAAGGAATTCTTCAATTTATAAAAGAATGCAAATCACTCTCAATCTCTTTGTTCCTTAACAAGGTTCCGTTTGGCGAGGTGAAAGCAGTTCGCAATTGGCTGAAGATCACTGGAGCAGTCGGCCATCCAGCAGATGAGCACCCGAAGCGACGAATCACGGGCCTCGACTGCACTCAGAGTGAAGTGAGCGGAGCCCGTTTCTGGGGCTTCTTCCAAGAGCTCTGCGGTGAACCTCACAACTTCTTCCGCCACTGTTTTGTGCACAACTTGTGCCCTCTCATCTTCATGAGTGAGTCTGGCAAGAACCTCACCCCACCTGAACTCCTGGCTGCGGAGCGTGATGCCCTTTTGTCCTGTTGCGATAGCGCTCTTTGTCAGGTAGTCACTGCACTGGGCGTCTCAATGGTGATCGGAGTGGGCAAGCTTGCTGAGCAACGCGCCCGACGGGCACTTTCAGAAGCAGGCATCACAGTGAGGGTGGAGGGGATCATGCATCCGTCCCCTAGAAACCCACTGGCTAATAAAGGATGGGCAAACATAGCTCGAGATAAACTAAATAATCTGGGCGTGTTAAATTTGCTTACCAGATGATGATGACAGCTAGTACCTCATACGCATTTTAAAATTCACCAAGGAATGCTTTTGAACCTTACTATTTCCATTTTAAATGGCTTAATGCAACGAGACATCGATGGAAGAGGTAACAGATGTTATTTATCACTATTTTTTTTTCTTTTTGTGTAATATTTATCAGTGTGTTTGTGTATGTATATATATATATATATATATGTCTAGAATTTTTGATGGCCATTTTTTTAAGTTCTTTTGTATGTTAAGATGTAAAGTTTCACAAATATGTGTTTTTTGTTTATTTTAAATGTGTTTTTATTGTTGTTTAGTGCTGTCAAATTGATTAATCGCAATTAATCACATCTAACATAAAAGTTTGTGTTTATGTAAGTATATATATATTTATATATATATATACTGTATATATGTATGTGTGTACTGTATATATAAGTATGTGTGTGTCTACACACACACACACGTTGATGCAATTAATCGCAATAAATCGATGGGTTAAACAATTCCATGTAAAACTAATAATTACAAATGTACATGATCAAATTTGTCTTAACTACTGTACATACTGTACACAAGTCTTTAATTATAACACACTAACTAACCCACAGTGAGTTCAGGAGGATGTTTGTATTGAGTTTAATCTAATTTTTTGCTCAAGATTGTAATTTAATTCTGTGTGGTTAACCTTTAATGTCGAGTCAAATGTGTAGGTGATGGCAATAAATTCTACCTCTAGTTCATCACCATCCTATAATTTTGTGTTCATCTGTTCATCAAAGTGTCAAATGAAAACAAATATATTCATCATGTCTGATGTGAATTGAGAAGCTTCTTTCTTTTTGCCTTTAATAAATATGTTGTTTTTCAGTTTAAACCAGAGAAAAAAATACCTTCACATTTTTTTTTTTAAATGTAGTGCTCAAGTACAATACAATCAGAAGGCAAAATATAGATAATCAGAAAAATAATGGAAAAAAATCTGTCGATCGATCTGTCAATTGTTGCCCAAGATTGTGATTCATTTGTGCATATTCAGTTTTAGGCCAGAGGCCTATACAATGAAGCCGGTTTAGCTGGCTAGCCAGATATGTTTAAGCATAGTTTGTGCCAATCCTGTGTTTTAGGTACCATTAAAGTGTCTTTTTAGCAGTGTTCATCTCCATAGTAACTTACACTCCATGGCTAACCTGCTCCGGGGCAGGTTATGTGCTGGATAAAACATCTTAAACTAAAATTCAACCAATCAGCTGTGAGCAAAGTGACACACCTCTGATGCAATAAAGTCACTCCCCCTTTTTCTACTTTTTGTCACTACATAGCAAATGGTTTTTAAAGACTAAAGCGTCTGTCTTATAACAATGCAGCAACTTATAATAATACTTTTTAATGATTTAGATATAATTTTTGTAACTATTATACCCATAATCAATTGTATCATTAAACACATGTATCATTCTAGTTAATCAATCATTAATAGGCACTTTGTTAACCACTTAAGCTCTGGGACCATTTTTGGGGATTTCCGCCTGAATTTGGCCTACCCAAATTGAAAAGCTTCCCATACCCACATACAGTGGTCTTAATACAAAATGTTGGTGTCATTTTACAGGAAACCTTTTGTAGTTACATAAAACACTGCTAAAAGTGATAAACATGTAAGTATATGTGAGCTGTAATAACCCCCCCCCCCCCCCAAAAAAAAGTAACTCAGTGTAACTCAGGCCCTGTGTGCACTAGCACCCTGCAGACAGTGTTGGCTGTTTACACTCGATTCCAGAAAATACTGGGAAAAAATTTATCATGTTGTATGCAATATTAAAAGAAGCAAATTCCTCGCCACTGGACTTTTATTTCTGACAGGGTATACCGTCAAGTCACCGAGTATCAGACATGAAAATGCACTATATTGCCAAAAGTTCTTAATCCGTAGGGTTTAGTATCGAGTCTTGTTTTTGCAGCTATAACAGCTTCAACTCTTCTGGGAAGGCTTTCCACAAGGTTTAGGAGTGTGTTTATGGGAATTTCTGACCATTCTTCTAGAAGCACATTTGTGAGGTCAGGCACTGATGTTGGACGAGATGGCCTGGCTCGCAGTCTCCGCTCTAATTCATCCCAAAGGTGTTCTATCGGGTTGAGGTCAGGACTCTGCAGGCCAGTCAAGTTCCTCCACACCAAACTCACTCATCAATGTCTCTATGGACCGTTATGGACCTTTGTGCACTGGGGCGCAGTCATGTTGGAACAGGAAGAGGCCATCCCCAGACTGTTCCCACAAAGTTGGGAGCATGAAATTGTCCAAAATGTCTTGGTACGCTGAAGCATTAAGATTTCCTTTCACTGGAACCAAGGGGCCAAGACCAACTCCTGAAAAACAAGCCCACACCATAATCCCCCCTCTACCAAACTTTACACTTGGCACAATGCAGTCAGCCAAGTACCGTTCTCCTGGCAACCGCCAAACCCAGACTCGTCCATGGGATTGCCAGACAGAGAAGCGTGATTGGTCACTCCAGAGAACACGTCTCCATTGCTCTAGAGTCCAGTGGTGGCGTGCTTTACACCACTGCATCCCACGCTTTGCATTGCACTTGTTGATGTAAGGCTTGGATGAGCTGCTCGGCCATGGAAACCCATTCCATGGAGCTCTCTACGCACTGTTCTTAAGCTAATCTGAAGCTATTGAGAGCAACCCATTCTTTCACAAATGTAGAAGCGTCTGCATGCCTAGGTGCTTGATTTTATACACCTGTGGCCATGGAAGTGATTGGAACAGCTGAATTCAGTGATTTGGAGGGTGCATTACTTTCGGCAAAAATAGCGTAGGTTGAATTGCATGTCTTCTTCAAAGTAAGTGAATGAAACCCAACTAATATTCATCAGCAACTCCAGTGCTATATTGAATGCAGTACATGAATGCAGAACCCTTTATGTCAGTGGTCTCAAACTCAGTTCCTGGAGGGCCACTGTTCTGCAGTGTTTAGCTCCAACCCTAATTAAACACAACTGACCATCTAATCAAGGTCTTCAGGATTACTAGAAATGTCCAGGCAGGTGAGTTGGAGCAAAACTCTGCAGGACACTGGCCCTCCAGGAACTTAGTTTAAGACCACTGCTTTATGTGATCTTGACGAGGTGACCTCCTGGTGACCCCCTGGCAGCACGGAGACATTAAGCATTAGCCGCTGTTTAATGGCTGATGCTTGCCAGAGTCATCAATACAATGACAAATGAGGGCTTGGTTTACTAAAGCAGAATTAGACCAGAGAGAGGGGGAACCGGAGTGACAAATGAAGAGGTGTGGAGAGCCACTGGAGAGAGTTGATGAAGAGGAAGAGGAAAAAAGGAATGCAGAGAGCAGGATGGCTGCAGAGAAATAATATCATCATTCTTATTATTCTCCAGAGCGGCTCCGGTATATATATACTGTATTAAATTTCCATATAGGACAATATGAGGATATTAACTTTTCCCCCTCCCTTGTAAAGGACCATAACCTTAATGTTTTCTATGATTTGCATTTAGCATGGCAATTTCTTTGCAGTCTATGACCTTATCAGACCTGCAACCAAGCAATTGCACTGTATTAGGATCTTGCAAAATAATGCAAATAAGCAGAAATAATGATTTATTGCTTATAATAGAAAAATGCCATGCCATGGGACCTTTAAAAGTGTTTTTTATTGTTTAGTGCTGTCAAATTATTTATATTAAAAAATTATGTATTGCTTGCCAACAAATAGTTGTAATAGTACATACTTTATGGCACTGGCTTATTTACTGTTTTCCTAAAAAAAAGGGGGAGAAATTTAGGTAATAATTATTTCATTAAATTTTTCCTGCAACATATGTTTGGCTCTCATTAATCACTTCACATCCACAAAGAGCAGGATGAAATACACACATCATGTGTGGCTATACTGAAGAGGATACAAACAGCAGGGGAATAGGAAAATCAAGAGTTCAGTGTGCCATAACCACTGATGTCACACACACACACACACACACACACACACACACACACACACACACACACACACACACACACACACACACACACACACACACACACACACACACACACACACACACACACACACACACACACACACACACACACACACACACACACACACACTTGTCCCTGCTTTCATGCAATAATGTGCAATAAAAATACCCATACTAATTGTCTTCTTGCAATCAATAACAATTACAAATGCATACACAGCTCATGCATAATAAGTACTATTGGTCAGCACATTTATGTTACATAAATGTGCTGTAATTCAGATGGATATTTCAAGAGTTCTAAATTCATTTATGATCGTCAATTGCGGAGGCAAAATGAGACAGATAAGTCGTTAAGAATTGGCTCTGTGAGTACAACACTAATCACGCTTGCTCTTCTTCAGCTTTATTTATTTATGCTTTAATGTCTCTTCTAATTCTAGCTTGCTTGTGTTTTGATTACAGCTATGATGGAATCATTAAAGGAACTCTAAGTGAACTGCAGCAACGTCATGCTGTTCTGTATGTTATTTAACATAGTGACATCCTTCAAAACAATATTACAAACCAACCGTCAATAACAGTAACAGATACGGTCAGGTTTTTCGAGACTGCCAAGATGGCGACGGTCGGCTCCGCCCACTTTGGGCTTCAAAACTGCTCTTCAGAAACACTACGTCCATTGTTTTATACAGTCTATGGTTTCAATCCATATCTGTTTTTCCTCATGTTCGTTTGTATGCACTGACCGGCCTTTGGTGTACAGCCTGAGCTGTCTGCGAGTTGTGTCTGTCTCCATGTCTGATCTTCATTCTGCACCAATCAACTGTTTTTTACACCAGAAAGCAGTTTGTGTTAATGTGTAAAAGCACAAATGCTGTGTACCCTTTAATATACAGTATTTATTGAAGCGTTTACTGGGTTGTAGTTTCAGCTCTACAAAACATTGCACATTCGATTTTTAAGGTTAGTTTTACTCATTGCTCTGCAAATTAATTTTTAATATAAAGATCACGGATAAATAAATCTAATATAAACATGCAAACTGCAGTTCCCAAAAGCGTGCATGGCCACTGTCTATTTATGAATTGACAAGATATATTTTGATGTATTTGTGTCTATCAAATAAAAGTTGTGTTGTCCAAAACAGCATGTGAATAAAGACACTGAGACATTTTTCAAAAACATCTTTTAATTTTTGAGTGAACTGTAACTTTACATTTTACTTACAGTGTAAAGTAAAGACCATTGAAAAGGATGTACATTCAACATAAGGGGCATTTTAACCATAGTTGTGAGAAATGAATTCCTTGACCACATAAGACATTGGTTCCTAATTCCAACCCTGGTCCTGGAGTTCCACCAACAGTAGGCCTACACATTTTGGATGTCTCTCATCTGACATAACCATTTCAGATCTTTAAGTTAGAAATTTGAACAAAACATTAAGCCATTACCGATATACCTGTCCAAAGAACAATGAAAAGAAATGAAACAAACACCTTGGGCTAATTCCGAAATCGCCCCCTACCCCTTCATTCACTATTCCCTACGTTCGTTCACTAATAATACAGTTCACATGAAGGAGTGAATGAAAACAAGCAAGTAAATTCGGACAGCCATTGTTTGTACATAGGCTGTACACTCGTTATTGTGGTGCAATTGAATGAGTGCACTCAATAACGTCCACTATGGTTTCGGACACCACTACAAATGGCTGTCCCCTCAAATAATGCCCTATTAAAGGGTATAGGGGGCGATTTCGGATTCAGCCTTGGTTTCGGTCAAGGCTGTTTCTCAGAGGCCATTCTGTTAGAGGACGGAGCACATGTAGCACCTGAATTTGAGGCAGCAATGGACTAAAATTAGGAGGATTGAGAACGGATCTTTAACCTGTGGTCTTCATCCTACGTGCCACATTTTTTATCTGTCGCTCAGAATGAAATGAATGGTCAGCCTCGATTCGTCGTCACAGGTAGTGGTTGTAGTCAAACTCCTCCTGGGTGTAGCAGTCTGGGGCCACTTCAACCATTGATCCATTGTAACACTGGTTTACTGAAGAAGAAAAAAAAGCAAGGTGATTTCAAACTTAGTGAGGGTAAATAGCTCTTAGGTTAATATGCCTCATATTATTTACTTTATTCCCCTGCTTATTCAGCCTGCCTTCTCCAGCGCAGACATAATAGAAAAAACTCTGCTGCCTAGTGACTCTGCTATAAAATATATACTTTTATGTATATGTAGCTTTACATGCATCAGGGGCATCATACATTTTGGAGAAGTCTACTTAGAGTCCATCAAATACCGTGCTAAATATTGTCTTAGTCTATAAAGCCCTCTTACAATTAAGCAGCACTTAACCTGATGCCTAAACCTAAATTAGGTTAAGCCCCACCCATTAAAACCCTCTATGGTACGATGTTGCCTCCAGGCAACATAGTCTATTTTAGTTTATTTTTAATAAAATGAAACACCAATTTATTGTTCAAACCTATCTCAGGGAAGAAGAACTCAAATACTAATCAATGAAAGTGCAAAAAAGTGGTCACATGACCCACAGGGGTCCATTTTGTGTCCTATTTCAGCACATGTGCACAGGTCACATGGCTCCATATTTTCTCCAATGAAAAGTGCATTTTTCACTAATTTGCGTCCAGTTAATCACCCACAAAAAATATGAGTCACCTTCACTGGTAAGTATTTTCAATAACTTTACATTATATATCATCACATTTTTTATAGTAAAAAACAAAAAACTGTGTGTTGCCTCAAGGCAACATTGTACCATAATGGAATCGCATAAGGCCATACTAGACACACTGGGTTGGATACAAATATAGAATATTTGTAAGGAAAAGAGCTAGAATTCTCTAAATATATTTGCATTCTTTCGCACGATTTTGTAATGCACATTTAAGAATAGTAATTCACATACTATAAGTGCACATATTATGATCTGCACATTTTCTACAGCACTTAAAGCTACACTGTGTAACTTTTTTAGTCTATTCTTAGCTAAAAACACTTTGTTCTTTCAAAAATATATGTGCTCATTAATGTATATTTACTTCTTTCAAGTAATAAAGTATTCTCGTAAGTTTATAATATGCCATTGAAAATACATAAGGTAATGGGATCTAACGGTGGTCGCCATGTTGCCCCTCCATCTTGAAAGTACATTAGCCAAAGAGGGACATACCCGTAAATTCAAGCTTCGCCTTTCGCGTTTTAACCGGTTTTAACACTGCGCGTCAACTTGTTCAGACTTGTCTGGTGCATGCGCAGAGAGTTTTCATCTCAGCAGCTCCAGTAACAGAGTGGAGTTTTCCTGGCTTGTTTATTCCTCAAAAGTCTGTTTTCCCTTGTGTGTTATTTCTGTGCGTTAATAACTCCGTAAGTAATAATAGTTATTGTCATTGTAGATGTGTTTCAGAGTGTGTCATCGCGTAATTCAGTTGATGTCACCTCAGAAGTATTTTTGTGTCAACATACAATAGCGTAATGCTCACCTATGTGAATAATCATTCAGTTATTTTGTTATCAACAATGTTTATTCGTTTATAGAAAATATTTGTTTGTAATGTATGTTGATGGAAATATGTATCAGGTCTGATCGGCTTGTTATACAGAGCGCACGGCAGTGCTAACGCACACACTTTTGTAACCGGACACCGCTTGTTAGCAGCAGCAGCGGCAGCTCCTTTTAATGCAGCTGCATTTAGCGCCTATATATGGTACAATAAGCTCTGGTTTACGGTTACATTATAAAAATGTAACTTATAAGTATAGTTATACAGTTCTTAACTGTGCATCTTCTGTCATGTCATTATCATGTATATTTACCATCCTTATTTGGTCTCTCACAGAAACCACATTTATGTACATATCCACGCAAACCTGTTTATGCCTTGCAATTGGATGACTGAATAAACATTACTATCATCAAAGTTCACTCTGGATTAGCTGCAGTTCTAGCCGAAAAATTAGGCAAGTTGAGTTCCAACCATCCCACTGCGCACAGAATATCCCACAGGCATAGGGTGACCACCATCAAACAAACCAAATGTGGGACAATTACTAAGTTTGTGTGGGACAATGTGGGACATGTTACCAACACTAAAACATAACCTGAAACTGTTACACAATATCTATCTAACTTAATAAAAACATATGTATTCTGCCTTTCAGATGATAAAAATACTTTGTTATTTAGTCCCTTCCAGAAAACACCATTACATCACAATGTAACATTGTACATGTCATTTAAATTCAACATCACTGAGCCCAAAGGCAGCAGATCTGACCAAGTCCAATAATGAACAAATAAATAATAAAGCAACATGAAATTAGTTCATTGACAGTCTTATATATTATATTATATATTAAGAATATAACCAATTTACCGAATTATCCATTTGTACATGGAACGAATCCGCTCCACATTTTGATTGACCGCCGTCACAACCTATAGCGACCGTGTTTACTCCTTTCTTTTCAACCATTGGATAGGATTTTAAAAACGGCTGTTGTTGTATTTGTGAAAGGAGGGATGTTACGTCTGACGAAGCGCTGTTAAATATGTCTAGGTGAAAAACGATGCCGCAAAAAGAATAAATGAAATGCTTTCTTAAAAAGGCAAAAGAACGCATGCGTTATATGATAATAAATTAAAAACCAACAGACTGATGAAAATGCGGGACATTTTCTCAATATGCGGCGTGCGGGACAAGGGGTGAAAATGCTGTGCGGTACAACGCAAAGCGGGACGGGTGGTCACCCTACACAGGCACCGTGTCGAATGTGGACGAGGTCGAACAGGAAGCCATGTTAGTCTTGGACTAAATCGGCCACCGTAGGAGTTGAAACGAAATCGGAATTGAGAGGAACAGATACTAAAATTTACAGGATGGTCATATACCTTTTTACCACTAGATGGGGGAAAATATCACACAGTGTAGCTTTAATCTTGGACTTAATCGGCCACCGTAGGAGTTGAAACGAAATCGGAATTGAGAAGAACAGAAACTAAACTTCACTGGATGGTCATATACCTTTTCACCACTAGATGGGGGAAAATATCACACAGTGTAGCTTTAAAAAAGGTATAAAACACAACTGCCAGTTGATGAGGGTGAGGATGAGGTGTCATGTCATGTGATGAGGAAGATGAGGGTCATAGTGACAATCCGGCAGGGAGAGAGTGAGGGTGAGATTGAAGATGGAGATGAGGATGAAGATGGATATGATAACTTGATTTGATAACTTGATATGATGGTTTGGTAATACTTGTGTTCCACGATGGTACAATGTTGCCTGAGAGCAACAGCTGAATTTGAAATGTTACTTTTTATTAAATATGAAATTTTTAATACAGGAAAAACTGGATAAATGTGTTTGTTCAGGTGTCTGGTTAAAGAAATTGATGTTTTCCATAAATATATTTATTTTTTCTACTTGAAAATGTCAAATGTTTCAATTTGTCCATTGTGGTACAATGTTGCCTTGAGGCAACAAACTAAAAAAAAAAAAAAAAAATGAAAATTTGTATTGCTATTGTTATAGTGTCCAATTTTAGGCAGGAAAAACACCACAAATATTTTTTTACTCATTGAAATCATATTGTGTACCATAGAGGGTTAAATCCACAGAGGTGGAGCTGGACTACATACTCCATCCATTTGACCCATTTGGCCCTCAGTGAGCACCACTTTGTCATAATGAAAGTCCAATGGACTGGCTAAGTTCTTCCCTCAAAAGGAATTTTTACTTCTATCTTATTTCTGCATAGTTAGTCAGGGTAGTGCCATATTTAGTTTTTGGCAGGAATTAAAACAAGGCTGAGAGGGACAGAATATAGTGCGTTCAATGGATTGTACCATTTAATAATCATTGTTCAGCTGATGAAACGCTTTTCCAAAATAAATAAATACTTCTATTAGACAAAAACCCTATATTTTCAAAAGGTGTGAGTTGAGAAAAGTATGCGATCTAGGACCTTTATACAGTACATGCCATTGTAAAGACTGCAAGTCTATCCTTCTCAGCCCTGTTTTCATCTGTGTTCAATTCAACATGGCGTCTAAACTGAAATAGATGTTCAGCGCCTCATTTCGCTCATGGTGTTTTAAAAATGAGGCACTCCCATTGAAAACAATTGGATATGCCTGCCAGCCACAAAAAATGGCACGTTTTTGCTCACCCTAAAAAAAAAGACAATTTTAACATGCTATAAAAGAATTATCTGTGGGATATTTTGAGCTAACACTTCACATACACACTCAGGGGACTTAATAGACTTATTTTACATTTAGTAAAAATGGGAATTATAGGACCCCTTTAACACAGGACACGAATGTGTACAAAGATTGAATCATGTACCTGGAATACATTAAATCAGTGGTCTTCAGCCCTGCTCCTTAGACCTGCAGAGTTTAGAACAGAGCATTTGAATCAGCTAATCAAGGTCTTCAGGATCGCTTGAAAAGTCACAGGCAGTTGTGTGAGTGAAGAAGTTTGGAAATAAACTTCACAGGTCACTGAGTCCCCAGGAGCAGGGTTGAAGACCTTGGCATTAAATATTTCTGCAATGTTCATTGATATACAAACGCGCACCATGGCAACAGTTTGTTTACGCATATATTATTTCTGAAGCTGTGCTAAACACCTAGATTTCAATCTTTGAGGATTCTCTAGCAGCTACATTTTGGCCTATGCCTATTTTTACATTGTTATAATGTGAAGGGAGTCAGTCTAGCATAAAACTGCTTATGCACAATCTACTCTGCTCAACATCCCAAAAAACTATATTACAACCCAGATAACTGTAGTACGGGTTGGAATCGCCCATGTATGCCACACTGTAAAAAATGAAATTACCATTTGTCCAGCATACTATGGTTTTTGAGTCACATATATTAGGAATTGTGAATAACTGTGAATCTACATAAAAATAAATGTTGGTCCAACAAAATTCGCCAAAATGTCACTACTACATGTTAAACAAAATTTTCTGGACAAACATTTTTATGTTGAGCAGCAACCACAAGATCTATATTTTGCGCATGCGTGATGAGGCAGAAAATCGCACCGAATCCAAAGGGTTTCCTTCTCCATTTTTTTGCGGTTGCACCTCATTTTCTCTGTGCCATGTGGAAGTTTGCTCATCCTTTGAGGATCTAATATTGCCATACGCCTGTAGGTAAGTAATAATATTACTTTTACTTTTATGCATGCAATGAATTTCATACTCCCAAGCTGACAGTGTGTTATTAGACATAATACTTGTTGTGTGAGGTTAAAAATGCTAATTGTTAAACCGCAGATACTCATATGTTGGCGTAATTATACGTATACATTAAAATTCCTATCATTGAAGTACCTTTGCCATCAACACAAATGTTTTGTGTAGGCTAAATGAACAAAAAAAATGCTGTGTAGCCTCGTGTAGTTTTAAAGTTTATGACTGGTCAGAAAATAGCTCATTAAAGTTCTCTAGACACAGATTATGGTAAATTAGATAATTTATTTTAAGCATTTCACTAAGTTATCCCAGCGCAAATGCAGTAATTTATCCCTCTAACGTTACGTGCAGGGTTGCCAGGTTTTCACAAAAAAAACCTGCCCAATTGCTAGACAAAACAAGCCCAATCTTGGGGGATCGCGTTTGGGGGTAAAATATGTGTCTTTTTGGTAGGGTTGCCTACTAAAATTGGCATTCCCGTGGCTAAATATCACATAATTGGGGTCGCTTCAAACCCGCAGACATGAAAAACAGCCCACGGCAACAGTGTTGAAGTAGCCCAATTGATTTGGCAACACTGATTACGTGGTAATAGCCTACTTGTCAAGTAAATAATAAAATAATTGTACACATGATAAAAGTTTCATATAGCCAAGATAAAGGAAACTGAAACTAATGAGTAATATTTCTGTTTACCATACGATTATTCAAATGATTTATTTTTAGTTGAGGTTGGTTCTTTTCTCTTTTTTGGTCTCTAGATGGCGCTGATTTGCTGATTGTCTATCTGTGCATTTGTAATGGAGAAAGGCAGCGGAGATTTACAGGGGCAAATTTAACCGGTGAGGTACGTATAATGTGTACATTTTTAATATGTTACCCTCACATACACGATGATAAACTTTAATGCAACTGTATGATAGCCGTTTCTATGTGATGTTTCATCGTTAAAATTTCTCAGACGCATATGTATGTATATAACGTTTTGTATGTCTGTGTATAGAACAGATCATTCTTGAAAAACCATTCAGAGATCTTGTTCACCCTGAAGAAGGCAAAGCGTGGAGAAGTCAATCATGTCCCGGAACATCCTTGCAACCACACTGACACTTCACTTGAAGAGCAAAGACTTTTATTGGTGGAAGAAACAAAAAAGGCAAGAAGGAACATGGTAGCCATAAGTGAAAAAATGGAACTAACATTTTCCCTCAGGAGAAAAGAAGTTGTCCAAGAGCAACCGATGATTGTAGAGGTTCAGGAGAGGTGGCCTCCACTCTTTTATCAAGAACAGGTAATTATATATTTTTTGCTTTCTTAATCTGTGTTCAGATCACATAATGTGTGCTTATTTATACAATTGAATTGTTTATTAACAGATTTGTGAGGAGTTTTTTAGAATCACCAACAAAGACCTTCTGGGAGTCTTCATGGCAGCCATTGACACGTACACACCGAAGCTCTTGAAACTTTACAGAGCCAGAAAAGGAGCTTTCGGACAGGACATGGAAGCGCTCCTAGAAAGACTTGAAGAGGGTACGTTCAATTTCAATGTTTTGATGGTTTGATCTATCTATCTAAATACAGTTCTCATACTTTAGCTCTTTGGTTGTTTCTTTTGTATGTTTTTCAAGACGACAGACATTGCTAATCACAGGAGGACTGCTGCTCTGGAAGGCCTGCCTGTATTTCTTCACGAGAACCCAACCGAGCTATTCAAGAAGTGTAAAGTATGTATCAAAGACTTCAAAAGGCTTAAAGGGTTAGTTATTCCAAAAATAAATTCTGTCATGAATAACTTATTTTCATGTTATTCCAAACATGTAAGACTTTTGTCTATCTTCAGAACGCAAATGAAGATATTTGTAATTAAATCTGAGAGATTTTTGTCCCTCTATTGACAGTCTACGCAGCCCATCTAAGTAGCCCATGTGTAGCCCTAAGTTAACCTCTGTTTTGTGAAGTGATGCGAATGCTCTGTGCAAAAAACTAAATGAAAATAAATCTCCATCTAGGGATGTCACGATACCAAAATTCCAGTTGTTGGTACCAATACCATTAACATTTTGCATTCTTATGATATTTAATTATTTGAAAAACATTAAATTAAATTCAATAAATGTATTATTTAGGATGATAATCATTATAAGTAAATGCATATAAACATTTAAAGGCTGCATGGTGTTTAAAAGTAAACATTGATTATAAAAAGATCAAATGAAAAATAAGCAACCCTCTAGATACATATAATAATTATAATAACATAGCTAAAACTGTACAATAGCGCAAAATATATTTCTGACAATAATGCCTGCGTGCGCTGCAAATGAAACCGCACGGAACATGCAGGATTAATATTTAAAATTGCTTTGCGTCACAAATATCTTGCTCTCGTAAACGTGTGTTGGTGATTTATAGTTTGAGAATAAATAGGTTTTTTTGTTATTTACACGCAGTGCACTCACATCGCTTATCAAATTGAGGTTGAACCACTGGAGTCACAACGATTACTTTAATTATGTCTTTACTACCTTTATGAGCCTTGAAAGCATTGGCTGTCAATGGAGGGACAGAAATCTCTCAGATTAAATAAAAAAGATCTTAATTTCTGTTTTGAAGATAAACCTTACATTGAGGGGGAGTAAATGATGACAGACTATATATTTTTGGGTGAACTAACCATTTAAAGAAGGGATGTCCAAACCTGCTCTTATAGGGCCAATGTCCTGCAGAGTGTAGCTCCAACCTACCTGGAAATTTCTAGTAATCCTGTGGACCTTTATTATCTGGTTCAGATATGTTTAATTGGAGTTTAAGCAAAACTCAGCAGCACAGTGACCCATAGAAAAGGATTGGAAACTCCTAGTTTAAACTGTTTCCAGATTTGGTGTTTTCTGCTTACTATTTACTTGTTCTAGGCCTAGATTATTATCTAATGTTCACTTTTGATTTCACTTCTGAAGGATTTCACGGTATAAAACTATCTACCACAACAAAGTTGAGAACTAGTCTTATGCGTAGTCTGTTCATAGTCTTAAAACATTAAAATTACTTGCTTTTGACTTTGTTCCCCTTTTTTGAAAATAAAACACAAACAACTTTAATTCAAAACTAAAATATATTCTTATTGTGTTTGTGTCACAGGAAACTGAAGATGGGACAAAAGGGGTCTCTGTTGGCATTCTCTATGTGTTAGAAGATAACACCCAAACAACAACACCAATGATCCAGAACATCGCTGTTGTACTGGAGGAGGTTGTTGTTCTGGAAGATCTCCCTGATCCGTCTACTGCTCTGGCATACCTGTTTGGCCTTCTCTATGCTCTCAACTTTTCCTATCCCAAAAACCTCAAGTACACTTCTGATACGATTCAGAATCTGTTCATGGAGCTTGGGTCTGGATGCACCCAACGTGTAGCCTGACGTCGTCATACTCAATTCTAGTCAGAATGTGAGTCTGATTCTGCTCCGTTGGGCTGTGATTATGGGGCGTGTTTCAACCGAACCAGGAAAGACCTCAATTGGATAGACCTACAACCAATCAGAGCAACGGAGCGACGCATAACGTTAGTTGTCAAATGTCAACAGAACTCAACTGCACTGTGTTGCCAAGTCCGCGGGTTGAAGCGACCCCAATTATGTGATATACAGACCCAGGAATGCGAATTTTAGCAGGCAGCCCTGCCAAAATAACACATATTTTACCCCCCAAATGCCTTTTTTCCCCCGGAGAACCCCCCTGGAAAGCTATTGGGCTTGTTTTTGGCTAGTTTTGAGGAACGTTAGCAATTGGGCGGGTTTCGTTGTAAAAACTTGGCTTATGAACTTATGAACAAGTTCTCCGTTTAGGATTAGAACAAATTCAACCCAAGCGCTCTTTGGTGACGTGGATGATTACGTTACTGTTCTGAGTATCTGAGTACTGTTCGTATCTGTCCATCATCGTCTAAAGCCCGCCCTGACAATTTCATTGGTCCGAACAGCTTCTGTTCGGGCATAATTACTTCTCTATTGAGCAAGTCCAGACCGAACTGCCCGAGTAAAAATGTTGTTGGCGGGGCTAAGTTCGGCTGGCATCCAGGCTACCCAACGTGTGCTTTCTCTTAAAAACAAACTGTTATAAGTGAAAATGGAACAGTGTGGTGGGATACCTTGTCACCAACAAAGATTGTTTTCTGTTAGAAAAATTGTTGTTGGTGAGGCATAGTTGGACCAGTGTTTCCAGTTTAAATGCTTTGAAAAGTTTTGAGACTTTACATTTGTCGAGACATTAAAAATACAAAAAAGCATTGAAGTTTTATAAAGACTGTTTAAATGGTTTAACACAGTTCACTCATTTATATGAAAACTGTTCCTTGCAGTGTTGTGGATTTCAAGTTATTTTGCAATGAAACATTCTGCACTCTCATATTGATACTACTTTTTTTTTTTTCTTGTCAGCAAGTTCCAAACAAGGATTGTTGTTGTTGAATGTATCTGGCATTGACTGACCTGTTTGTATATGCTTTGTCCTAAAGTAAATTTGGACAAGTGTTCCCATTGTTAATTTAAGGGATAATTTGGCCAAAAATGAAACATTTGTCATCATTTACTCATCCGCATGTTGTTCTAAACTTATATGAGTGTCTTTCTTCTGTTGAACTCTGAAGATATTTTGAACAATGTTGGTAACCACACAGTTGACGGTAGCCATTGACTTAATGAACATATTTTTTTTCCTACCATGCAAGTCAATGGGTGCCGTATACTGATTGGTTACCAACATTCTTTTAATTATCATAATTTGTTTTTAACAGAAGAAAGACATTCCCACAAGTTTGGAACAATATGAGGGTAAGCAAATGATGACAAATCTTTCACTTTTGGGTGAACTATGCCTTTAAGAATTAAGAATATTGCCTTTAACATTTCACTAAATTCTACAGTTGTTACAATGTATGTGCTTTTTACAACTGAATAAACAGATTTTTCATTTGAAACTGAAACGTTGTCATTTGTAAATAATGTAAAATCACTTAATTGTAGAAAGGATAGTGAGGTCTTTATTTTACAAATTCATTTTTTTTCCATCCAGGAAACAGAAAAAAAATAATTCTCTCAACAACAGTAATTGTTGTTTCAGTTGCTGTGACAAGAATATTTTTATTAGTAAAATACGACTGTCAATATTACACGAACAAACAAATTTACGTTGGCTAAACAAATTATCTTTACTGGGGAGAATTAAAAAATAATTGTTGAGATAACTCAAAAGTCTTACTGCATCAAGTTGCCTTACATTTTTACGTTTTCTCAACTATTTTTTTTTTACAGTGCAGTAGATACGAATTTGTGATAGTTATCTGATCCCACAAGTTCACTTGAGTGCTTATAGACGACTTAAATGCCAGCTAAATCTAAATCTTTTTCTCTACAGACTATGCATTACTATGAGTTAAAAGTTAATTATATACACTTATGGTCTAATTATATTTTAGGCTTAGGCTTTTTAAAATAATTTCCCACATTTGCCCCACTCAGTGAATAATTGCAAACTGTGGATTTTGTACATTTTAAATGACCCCTCACATAGTCATCAAAAAGTCTGACCCATATCCAGTTTACTTCTTTTAATGATGTCATCTGTCTTATAATCGGAGGTAGCCAACCCTGATCCTAAAGGGCAACCATCCTGCAGAGTCAACCCTAATCAAATTAGCTGATCAAGGAGTTCAGGATTGCTAGCAAACTATAGCCATGTTTATTGACAGAACTGAAGTTTGCAGGAAGGTAGCCATCCAAGATGCTATAAATGAATGAATGTTAAAATGCATTTGATAATTAATGCAAAATTGAATCTGCATAAGCCTTTACCATGTGGAAGTATAACATAATGACTGCAATTATTTTTCTTTTAAGACATTTCTCATTGAAAACTCTAAAACATTTGCAATTATTAAACATGGAGTAAAACCAGATGCCTCCCCACATTCAAACAAACTGTAACAGACATGAAGCTGTTACACATGGGATTGAAATTTGATGTTTTCTCAAGCAAGCATGTAGCTAATTACCATATTGCTCATTGGTTGTAAAGGGACATATCTAGCCTATTTCATTAACACTTTAGGAAACATGATTATTAACTTACTGCACAGTGAAGGAGCCATTTGCCAAAGCCAATCAATCAGTTCAACATTTGGAGCCACATAGCCTACTGATTGCTAGAGGTTTGACATTTGCTATCTGTTCATTTTGAAAGGCAACTCGAACTCATTGTGTGTGATTCAAATATATCGAGAGTTACTCGTTAGCTTGTCCTACTATAAAATGCATGCTAATTGTGTGACATGCTTAACAAGAGTTGCCGTCATTTTAAAATATAGGTTTCATCAAAGTCCTGTTTGCGAACGAACCGGAAGCTTTTTTTTGCAGTGGGGTTTAGTTAGTTTTGTTTGTTCAGTCCCCCGCCTGTATCTGTTTAGCTAAACAGGAAACAACTGTGGTAATTTTAGATGTGAAGGGGAAAGCCATAAAGTTTTATGACGCGTTGGAGCAATAAAGTTTTACAAGTCTGTACTGTAAATAACTGAAACAAAAGTGGACCCCGACAATGAATCCGCATTACAGCAGATGTCTCCTCTTGAGAACCACAGAAAACACATCAGACGAGCGATATCGCCAAATTTCGACCCAGACTAAATAAGTAGACATGTATTTAAGACTTCATTTTTTTCACAGTTTCAGCATTCTTATTTATCATTGATAATTTGCTATTTAACATTAAGCTATAGAAGAGCTTTAAAAAAAAAAAAAAAAAAAAAAAAAAAAAATACACCCACCCACATGGGCTATCTATCCACCTATTTATCAATTTATTTCCCAAACTACTTGCCTTATGTAGGCCTGGACAGATGGCCAGTCCATCGCATTGTTTTTTTAATTTTTAATTTTTTTTTTTTTAATTTACTACAATGCAACGTCATCAGTCATGGTGTTCCGATTGCAACTCCCCTTATAAATCGGTGAGATATTATATGCAATCATTTTTGATTAATTTTTTGAGGGGCAATGCCCAACAAAAGTTTGTTTAATGAAAAAGTAAAATAAGCCATAAAGTTGAACACACAGCTCCGTCTCGCTCACGTATAGCCTAAATGTAAAACAGTGAACGAGCTGCAAAGCATTCGTTATCTAGCCTAGTTAGCCTATTATAACTGCCATGCATAGGCCACACTTCACTCGTGACCTTACATATTGAGATAAAATCGGATTTTTCTCCTTTCTCCTGGTTTATTTTTTTTTTTGTTGTACGCGCTTAATTGTTAGCGTGAATATGTGGCTGTTTACTAAAATCACAATTTAAGGTTATGTTCATTGATGTTGTAATCGCTATTAATTAGATCGGTTAAAATTAATTGCATGCTGTAGCATAAACCTAGGCCTAGCCCAAACATGCAGTGAACTGTGATGACCAACTTAACATTGATTCTCTTAGTAGCATGAAAACAAAACCATTCAAATTGTGATTAAATAACATGGCAGAAAACAATACACAAAATACTTTAGGCCTATATGATACTGGGGACCCTGGTGCATTTTCCGAGAGAAAATGTAGAGAATATAAACGCACGGGCGTTTTAACGTGTTCCTTAACAAAAGGCATCACGGAAGTGCACAGACTGCTGCTATGTTTTTTAAAATGACAGCAAATGTGCGAGACGCATCTTCCAGATTCATTCCACTAAAACGAACAAATTAAACATGTACATTATAATATTTTACAAGGTTAGGAATCATATTCGGAAATCTCATTCTTTCTTCATGGGTTTGGTAGCTGGTAACTCGTCGATCTCAATTCCATCAGAATTTGTTTGGAATCACAATAAATTAGCTTGGAATGGTGGTATTAAACGTATACGTTACAGAAATAATGAGCTAATAGGCCTACTTATAACTATCTTAAGTATTTCGGACCCACTTTATATTAGGTGCCTTAACTACTATGTAGGCCTACTAACATTTTAATTAATCATTTGAAACAATGCACTTATTGTGTAGGCTACATGTATTTACATTGTACTTACATTAAAAAAAATACCTGCATGTAATTACGTCTGTAATTAATTTCAGTAGTTACATTTTTAATTACACAGTTGACATTTCCCTTACACCTAACCCTACCCTTAAACTTACCCATACCACCACACCTGTCCCTAACCCTACCCATATCCCACCTCAATATCAGCAAAGGTGTTTTGCAATACAATTTGAACACAGTAAGTAGGCTACATTGTACTTATTTTTTGATGTAAGTAGGCCTACATAGTACTTAAGGCCACCTGGGGCCAGTATTTCAAACTGGCGTGCTATCCCGCTGGATAAAATAAAATATTTAACTTAGCCTATCCATCATGTAGCCTAATAAATTCTTAGTCAAATCAAATCGCTCTGACTAAAGTGTAGAAATTGCTTTAAAAAAATGTTAAGCAAATAGTCCAGTCTCCACACAGATCGGTTATGTAGGCTATATTAGCCTACTGTAACAGGCCTAGGCATTATTAGCCTAATGTAGATGTAGGCCTACTTATTAAACAACATGTCTTTAAAACCGGTATCATTGCATCCCAGAAAACATTTGGACGTTTAATGACCTTTGAAAAGACACGTCCCGTCGTGGTTTAAAAATAGTTACAAAATTAAAGTTGAATGGACGTATCGGAATGCATTTTTAGGAAATCTTCTATAAGACTTTTTTAAAAACAAAACAAAAACGATTTATGTCGTCCTACGACCATTTTTGGCCAGGGACAAGACGTTGCTGTCGGACCAATGTTTGCTGAGATACGGTTAGTGTTTTGAAATTTTTAATTATTTAATGATCCTGTCATAAATTTAACTTTAGCAGACAGTTTTACGAGCAACTGATGACTGTTATAAAATTTACTACCGCTAGTTTTACGGTTTCCGAATAAGGTCTATAAAACTTGAAAAAAACGAAACAAAAACAAAAAACAAATGAATAAACGAAAAAGATGAAAGACACAAAGACAACGAACACAGTAGCAGAGAAAGTGAAAAAGCAACACCTCAGTTAAATTGAGGCAACCTTTTAACGTGTCTCATGTAGCTAAAGTTTCATCTAAGGCGTTTCTGATCAGATTTGGTTTATTTCCCACAGACTGGACCAAGGACAGGTTTGTTCTCAGCGGTGCTTTCTCTCTCTACCACGAAACATCAGATTTTGGCCGTTCTCTACAGACTCGTTTTGTGTAGGCCTATCCCTTGGTTTAGGATGCTAAAATTATTCGGAATTAGATCACGTGAAGTGTCAAGTCTTCACTTGTCATCGAAGATTAATTATTTTTGTGTAGTTTCTGAGAGGTCGACGAGAAGACCTAGTGCTGATAAAAAAAAAATATATATATTGAGGCAGTAATCGGATGCAACGTGAGCCATTGTTGTGAACAGCGAAAGCAGGCGCCTAAAGTAGCCCAGCAAACATCCGACGGGAACGTCATGTCTCTGGCCAAAAATTGTCGCGGTATGCATAAATCGGAAGAAAAAAAATCTGTGTCACACACACAAAAAAACTAAATAATGTATTCAAATACAACGGTCTTTACAACGGTCATTAAACGTCCAAAGGTTTGCTGCATGGGAGGCTGTACAGTATATTAACTGAACAACGAATATGGGCCACTAATGAATTTACATACCATATGCCGACTGAATTACTGCGGTAAAGTTTAATAAACTGTATTTAGAATGTGTATCATTATTATTTAGCCTACTTATTTGTTTCCTTGATTTGCTTTGATGTTTTCTCAATCCAGATAAAATCTTGAATCAGAAGATTATTAATAGAGATGCCAATATGGTAAGATAGTTGCAGGGAGTTTATGTTACGGTGAAGAAAGCGGGACTGAAGGCCGACAGCGTCATCTGCTGTATGGCCATGGACAAAATTTCCACGAATTATTTTTCCCTTCAGAAATATTATGAGGAGAAATGGAAAAGACATACGGAATTCAGCTGCTGTTAATAGAGCCCTCACTTGATAACTTCAAACCCGTTTCTTAAGTATTAAAATTCTTCTTAGGCTATAAAAACAGAAAGCGCAACTTTCAGGCCAAAACCTCACAAAGACAATATCTATAATAGCCGACTGCTTCTACTGAATATTAATTTCACAATTATTTCGTGCTACTTTTAACATTAAATGTATTTCGTTGAAAACAGCGATTTCATAAGGTAGGCCTATAAAAAAAATTGTTCATTTCTGAATTGTTTGAGTTGGAAGACTTCACAATAGCCACAGCAAAAAAAACAACAACAAAAAAAGAAGATTTGTTTACTGATGTATATAACTGGACGATGTTTTATCGTGTTTTAATGGGGTTGTATAGGATAGAAATAGGCCTCAGTAAAACCAAAGTTAAATATTAAAGATTCGTCTTATTGCTTTCCATCATTCTGCATGTTGTAAACTAAAGTTTAGGATATTCATATTCCATCTGTTTTCTTGAGACTCGGTTATGCAGATTTAATCTTCTAAATTAAGCATCAGAAGTTTTTTTTAACCATAGTCATGAGTGGTCATGATCATGTGTTACATTAAAAAGTTTAATTTTCCAAGAAAATTGGGAGAAAAGTCTCAACATCATCCCAGTAGGACCAAATAGTTATTTAAAGTTTGTTTTTTGTCATTTTAAAGTTTCAAAGTTGCACACACGACTTAACAATGAACAGGAAATCAGGCAGTCGTATTCATTACAACTTTATTGATATTTACGTGATTTTCAAGCACTGTATTCATATCACTTGTTATATTCCAAATTTTGAAAAAAAAATTTTTTTTTTACAGCGTATGGTTCTTACAGAACGCAGCACAAAGTAAAGCAAACCACAAAACAGACATTTTTAATGAAAACTACACAAATGCTCATCAAAATTATTTGAATCTCATATATTTACAAACATTTACAATGTACTTGTTATTAATAATAGGCTACACGATCATGAATTATTTTTTTAAAAAATGTGCCTATTGGAATTTCCGTAATGAGTTTGGTCAAAATCTGCATCCACAGTCCAACATCCAAGTAACCAAACTATCCCAAAAAGAGTAAATCACTATACACTGAAGATAAAAATGTTGCCGTGTGTCCACTGGCATTCTTTGATTCGTGTAATTCTAGTAACGTAATTTTTGGAATCAAACAAATTTTCACAATTTTCGGGAAAGAATAAATGGAGAGGCAAAACACGTTTCGCATAGACCTATAATTGGAATGTAACAGTTTTTAGCGTTAATAAATTGTGCAAATCATGAATGTTCGACAATTATCCTATTTATCACATCATTTCACACTGAATGTTGTAGACCCGTTAAAAAAATGGTAAGGCCGTCAGGTATGCTCCTTTTTCTCTGATGTTTCCCCTGCTTCTTCTTTGTCCGTGTCCTGGCCAGCTTCTACCGAGCCACTGTCATTGAGGGCAGGTGTGAGATTGCTCTCCTTCTTCCACTTCATCCGGCGGTTCTGAAACCAGATTTTAATCTGGCGTTCCGACAGACACAACGCATTGGCGATTTCGATTCTTCTGCGTCTTGTCAAATAACGGTTGTAATGGAATTCTTTCTCTAGTTCTAAAGTTTGGTATCGCGAATAGATTTGGCGACCTCGCCTTCTGTCGGACCCATAGCCAACTCCTGTTAGAAAAGAAATTATTTGGTTAAAGTCAGAAGAAAAGGCTTCAAATATTGTACAGCTATGTTCAAAAAAGGTTTGGCTAATGTAGATTTAATTATATTCATCACTGTCCATTTCTCTAATTAGATGTATTTTAAACTTCTCGACAATAAATCTTAAGGTTCATGTATTATTTGCTGTGGCTACTGAATATTTGGTTGGTGACAAAGCGTATGTTGAATTTTCTCTGACGACAAAACGCATTTAGCGCAGGGCAACAAGGAGTTTCGTCAATGCTTTATGGGGTAATAAAATGTGGGTTTCCCAGTCGTAAAAACAGGTCCGTCCTGTACTAAATATATCTCTTTTGTGTTTACTCACCACTGTGCGAGTTCATCCGCTGCATCCACGGATATATTTGAATACTTCCTTTCGGTTCATGAGACGCAGTTTTGCCTTGATCTGAAGCGTAATCCTGGGTCAATGAACCCTGCGTTTGCCCAAGGCTTTGCCTGCAACTTGGAAGCACATCCTTGTCCTGGTAGAACACATTTGATCCGTACTCGTAGGATCCTCGGCTTGACCCGAACATTACGTTTTCTTGTGGCGAATAGAACGGACTGGTGTATATCCGGTTTTGGGCCACGGCTGCGCCATATGGCGAAAAGTGTCGCACCGGGTCATAGCTTGTCGAGCTGAGGGTTACATTGGACAGAACTTCTTGACCGCCGTTTAAATGGCATGAGAGCGGCGGGTTCGTAAAATAGGAATTCATACCTTTCTTTTAAACGCCACTTTTCTCTCACTACCTTCTCTTTTTCGCTCACGCACTCGTTATCCTTATATCTTATTTCAAGTCTCTTATAAATACGTTATAGTTTATTTCAGAACCCCAGTAGAGAAAGTGCACTTAGCCTAATGTTTCCAAATCTTCGCTACTGACAAGATGGCAAGATCTGCTGACCACTACGATAAAAAAAAAAAAACAATAATAGTATGAAATAAGATGATCTTTTCTTTGCCCTGTTACAACAGCGTAAGGAAGGGAACGTAACGCATGCACACTCCTTATATTGAGATAGTTGATTATTGATTCTCTCTCTCTCTCTCTCTCTCTCTCTCTCTCTCTCTCTCTCTCTCTCTCTCTCTCTCTCTCTCACTCACACACACACACACACACACACACACACACACACACACACACACACACACACACACACACACACACACACACACACACACACACACACACACACACACACACACACACACACACACACACACACACACACACACACACACACACACACACACACACACACACACACACACACACACTTTCCCAAACATAGAGTAGTTTGAGGGTGGCTCAGCTTTATAAATCATTAGTATATTTATTTTTTCTGGCTCGTCAAAGTAATGTCCTATAATACAGAATTATGTCCACAAGCCTCCCCCTATAGGATAAATGAGATTAGGGTTTAGTAATAAAATTACGTAATTAGTGAATAGCCCTCGCTTCACTGGTTTGGTTAAAAAATCGATTAACATTATTTCCCCCAGACGCTTAACGACGTAAGGGAGTGCAACCTGATTGTTATTCATTTTATTGGGTTTCTATATAGGCCTATTTATTTTTAATTATTTAAATGATAACGTAAAACATTTGACAGAAAGAAAGGGTACGCTATTTTCAAAAATACATGCCTACCTCTGGCCTACATTTGAACAACTGTTTTTAAAAATAATGTATTTTCTTGTGTCTGAGTGATCCGTTAGGAAAATTTACAAGCAACTATTTCAGTTTTACGATTTTCAAAACCATACAAGGTCAGATGGATTAGCCTATTGTGTTCATTAAACAAATATAAACAAATTTAAGATTGTATCGTTTTAAGCATGCATCTTATGCTATTCCTCTTGCTCAACTGAATATGCTACTAATTTACATGGGAAATAAACGCGTTTCATTGATAATTTAATTTAAAATAGTTTACAAATCTGACCATTTTAAGTAGGCCCTACAACAAAAATGCCCAGATAAATCACTAAATGAATCCACTATCAGGAGAAGAGGCACATTATATCTTTGCTTTAATTAATGGCTCATGGCTGTTGCTTTAAAGGATGTTTGAAAGAGGGGGTGGTTTATGGTTTTACTGCAGAAGAATTCCTTAACGCATGTGTAAAGTCGTAAAAGGAGACAAATGACATGGTTTACTGGCGTTAGCAGCTATGCATATGCTATTCTTACAAGGAAATGACACAAAAATTTTCAATTTTACAGTCACTTGTAAATATGACTTGCACTGTGCAAGATCACTGTGCAAGATCTTGAATAAGATCCTGTGTTTAAGGGGAAATTCTAATTTGCTTTTATATTAGCTGAGGCTACTTTTCCTATGGTTGTTATTACAGTGATATTCTTAAAGCGTAACAAGGGCAAATTAAACTTCCTTTTTACATTAGTTAAACAAATGGATATATCCAGGGCAGAAGCAGAAATAATTATTTATATTTTTCTGTAATATTTAAGAAATACGTAAACTATAATATTTCAGTGTATGGAATCTTAAACAACCTGTACAAAACAAACAGATTAATATTTATAAAAATAATAATAAAAAGAAATAGGGGCTGACACAAGCATCATAAAAGGCAATCAAGGTATCTAGCATTTTAAACTTGTTGCAGCAGCAATTCTGTGCCGTTTCCTCATAATCGGACATGGAGAAACATGGTGTTTCTTTGCGTTGTTTTTAGGGAATGTGTTTCGCTGATGTTCATGTGAATCTCATGACAGGCGCTGTTGACTGTATATTGGCTATAATCAAAGCCTTTTTCACAATGATTTCAACACGATCTCATGACAATGCGTATCAATAGTACGAGTGTGCAATCTCGTGAATGTATACGCCAAAATGAGTTTTGGCGTGCATATGCTATACGCAGTTTTTCGCGTGCATATGATACGCACTTTATGGCGTATATATGACACGCTTTTGGGTAGGGTGAGGGTAGGGGTGGGTGGGGGGATCGTACGTAGGCTATAATACGCCATAAAGTGCGTATCATATGCACGCGAAAAACGTTTGGATTCATTTTTATTTATGCAAGTAGCCTAAGATTTATTTATTTAGCACATTTTAAAACAGTGTTTACAAAGTGCTTTGCAGAATAGAAATATACACTGAGGAAACAAATATTAAATTCAAATTAAATCGGAACTCAACAGGCATCCAGTAAAACGGTAATATTTTACAATAAGGTTCATTAGTTAACATTAGTTAACTACGTTAGTTAGCATGAATTAACTGCCCTTATAAAGCATTTATTTACTAATACTTTATTAAAATCTTGTTAACATTAGTTAATGCACTGTAAAAAACCACGAACAGCTGCATTTTATTAACTAACGTTAAAAAAAGATGAATTAATGCTGAACAGAGGTGTTGTTCATGGTTAGTTCATGTTAATCAATACATTAACTAATGTTAACTAATGGAACCTTATAGTGTAAAGTGTTACCAGTAAAACAAACAGCAATATTTCAGCCCTATCTCATGAAAGTGCATCTATGAACGATTTATCGTGCAATTTATACGTCAGGAAAATAGCCTGAATGTTAGATTATGCTTAAAATTACACAATTACTAAAATACGTTTTAAATTTTAGTTTATTTAAATTATTAGTTATTTTAGGCCTATAACTTTTACATTTTTATTGAATTGATAAAATAGCCTACTTTTAGTAAAATAATAATTATTTTTAGTTCATTCTAGTTATTAGTTATATAACTTCAAGCTATTTTTATTTAATCCAGAACACTGAAATATCAGTAGGCCTACTTGAATCTCCCCCTTCAGATGACCTTTTGACCTTAAATGAGTGCCTGGGTGCCTGCAAATAATGCTGTTTTTCTTCTAGATTTGTGCATGTGTGGTAATTCACAGATGTTGCTAAGATAACTGATATCAATATATTGCTATTTAAAAAAATATTATATATAGAATTTATAATGTTATGTATGTATAGGCCTATATTTACATTATGTGTCTGAGGAAATCCTTACAATTCTATTGGTTGGAAATGGTGGATTTTTTTATATTGATGTATTTATTTATTTGCAAGAGTTATGAGTGGTTGATAGTGCTCTTACTTTATCTGTTTTAAGACAATTCTCTCAAATTCATGGAATTCCTCTTCTGCCTTCTATGGACTTACATGGCTGCTATTCAAATATTATTTGAAGCCTAGGATACCTCAATTTTTGATCAATGGGAGGTTTTTGACAAGTATGGTATGCCTAATATTTTCAGCTTTATTGAATGACCCAATTTGTGTTTATTTATGTTTATTGTTTTAATCAAAATTTGGGTCAAATATGGACAAACCCAACCGTTGGGTTAAAATGTAATTTAAAAAAAATTAACCAAACGGCTGGGTTTGTCCATATTTGACCCAAATTTGGCATAAAACAATCCAGCATTTTTAATGTGGAAATGCTGAGGAGGAATCATACATTAATGAACACTAGATGGCAGTGATGCCGCCATACATGCATACAAAAAGAAGTTACTTTAGGTTTCTTTTCACTCTGTCTTTTTTTGGTGTTCACTAGCTCATATTTTAAAACTAAAATATATTTAAAATATAGGCTACTTTAAAAGATCATCTCTGCGTTTATTGAAATGTCAAAGTGATATAGGCCAATGTGTAAAACGGTGTTTACTTCTCTTACAGTTGTGTTTGCAAGTTTGCTAATTACAAACTGACTGATAAATTAAAGCGCAGAAATTTGCCGACGCTTACCAACAGATCCGCTGAAGCTCCTGGGCGGCAATGGTCGCGAGCATCTTCACAAATTAGGTAATCCACAATCGGGGATAATCAATTCCTGTTTCCTTTAGTGCAAAGACAACGCTCTCGACTTCTTTCAAAACTAAAACAATTTACATTTGAAGACCAAATGCAGTGAGAGAAACGACTGTGAAGTAAATAATTAACGTTGTTGCCGTTGTAAGACTAAAAGCCCAACGTTCGGCGTTCAGCCTGATGGGGAACGAATAAGATCGGGGCAGAGACATCAGTATAAAGTTCATTATCATGGAGAGGACACCATGTGACGGAGCACAGCCAATCCATTCCTTGGCTAAGTCGTAAACTTTTATTACAGCTGTAAATTTTTCACCAAACACCCAAGAATGTTGCGCCTTCTTTCTATCATGGACGACCGTGTTTCTTGCTAAACGAGTCGTGGGCTGAATGCAATTACATTCTCATAGGCTTCAGACTTGCATTCTTTAATTTATGTAGTTATTTACAATTCAATTTATATTGACATTTAAAAAATGGATTCATTGCACACGTAGCTTATTATCCTTGCTATAATTAAACGATTACAAATATTTTAGACAAAAAAAAATGCTTTCAAACAAAATGACAATAAATAATATAAATATTCACCATCTTAAATATCAAGATGGTAGACTGTAATTATCCTCACAGGAATGACGTTACCCTGATTCTGCTTCCAATTTTAGTTGTTTGTGTTATTTTATCATTTATGTTAGTGATGAAAATTCTGCCGGATGAAAATTTGCCTTTGGCTAAACCCGGTACAATGCATGAAATGGAAACATGTATGTTAAAAAGTGTACATGGTCCCTTCTCAAAATAAATAAATATATAAATAACGAAATACCAAAGGAAAATGTCAGCGTGTATGCACATGAACTAATGCTGAAGTAGCCTACGTTATTGTAGCCTATTGTAGTATAGTACTACAGACTACTATAGACTACAGTAGCCTCACAAATATTTATCTCAGCGTTTTAGCAGCTATAATAACACATAAAACATTGAAACTATAAAAGCTATAAATCATATGTAGCCTATTATATATAATGCATAATGTTTATGCTTTTGTTCTTTCCAGGAAACCTAACGAGCTTAGGGCCTATAGACTTTATTTCACTATCGATGATTGAAACTGAAGCGGCATTGGGAGAATTGGGCAGCGTTTGAGTTGACAAATTCGTATGAATTCTTACGAATGACCTACCTCAAACCCCGCCCCTAAACCTACCCGTCACTGGGGTTTAGACAAAACGTACAAATTCGTACGAGTGAGGTCGTACAAATTTGTACGAATTAGCCACCTCGTAAAATATGTACGAATTGGTCGTGAGATAGCGTTGGTATGGCTTGTCTACTTTACACAAATGTTGGTCCTGAAATAGGCCTACCCCTAAACTTATCAGCTCCTCCTTACTAGAGACTCCAAAACCTGAAATAGTGTCAGATAAAGAAGCAAACGAACTAGCCACCTCTTAAAATGCTTACGGGATTGCGTTGAATATTCAGTGTTCAATAGACCTACAATTTAAGCTCAGTTAACTGTATTTGTGGGATAATGTTGTTTTCTTGGAAAAAAGGAGGGTTGTTGGAGGAAATAAAAGTAGACCTATGAAGCTTGCATTTCATTAAAGGACTTACATCAATTCTTAAAACATCTGTAGGCCTATCATGTAAGCTGTGTTTATGGTATTGTAAAAGCGACAAAACTGTAAAATTACACAGCTCTGCAATTCACACACACACACACACACACACACACACACACACACACACACACACACACACACACACACACACACACACACACACACACACACACACACACACACACACACACACACACACACACACACACACACACACACACACACACACACACACACACACACACACACACACGTCGTTAATGCTTGTTTGGTTTACTTCCAGTGTACGTGTCAGTCTCACCGTAACGCCGATTGTTTCTTCTTTTTTACAGTTTTTTTTATTCGCTTTGGTACTATTTTCACAAGTAAGGTGTACATTTTCAAAACTCTTAGTGCAAAAATCCAAACTGCTCACACTTGTAACACAGCTCGTCATTCTTTCAAAACCTGATCTCATGCTTTCATTCAGTTGCACATATTTTCAGTCCACATAATCATTGTTTCAAACACAAGATTATTATAATATGTAATGAGAACATTTGGTTTAATCACCGAAACACGACAGTATGATCTTCTTTCAGTTTAGTACTTTAAACAATCAGTTCATCCAACAGAAAACAATGCAAGATACATGTTTCAAATCTCCTTCGTTGCTGAATTATCTACAGTAACACAGGCTACATTTGCCTCATTAGAAAATACACTTACATTACCTAACTTATGTAATTTAATCCATAATGTTTGTAATTGTATTATTCAGTGTTATCAAAAGGTGCGATGAAGTTACAGTTTTTTTTATTCGCTTTGGTACTATTTTCACAACCAAGGTGTACATTTTCAAAACTCATAGTGCTAATATCACAACAGATCATCAAAAGTGGACTTTTTTCAAACATTTCAGCATATTTTCAAATGTGTTAATACAATACACAAAACCACAAAGTACCCTTTTCACTACACAAAATAAGTGTTTCCTCTTTATTAATGTTTCATTCACAGTAACTGCCTTTCATAAAGCTTTTACTATCAAACTTTTGATTTGCATCTCTTCTCGTTCACTTTAAAACATTTGTCTATTATTTAATCCAACTGATCTTAATAGTTAATCAATGAATCATTTGGTACACCTTTAGATTTCTATAGATATTGATTATATAGACATAGTTTCTACTTTGTTTGCAATTTCCGATATGGATAACCATATGTAATGAATTATTTTTACATTACAAGCGATTTATCTTAGATTATAACTACTTTGTCAAAGTGTGTGTGTGTGTGTGTGTGTGTGGCCTGGTAAACTCTACATTATGGGGACAAAATGTCCTCATAAAAATGGCAATATCCTAAATCCTTGCCCTTGCAGGGACATTTTTTTGTCCCCATGGCCATGAGGAAACTTATAAATACAGAATGTGATTTTTTTTTTGGTGAAAATGTAAAAATGCAGAAACTTTTGTATGATGGGTAGGTTTAGGGGTTAGGGTTAGTGTTAGTGTAAGGGGAGAGAATATACAGTTTGTATAGCTTGTAACCATTACGCCTCCGTATACCCAGACAGATTATAAGAGTATAAGGGAGAGGAAATAGTCAATGACGGTGTAACATCAGACTGATCAGAAATCAGAAGAAGGGTGACAGATGGCATCAAATATAGCATTTTACATTACAGTATGTATGCATGTGATACTGTAAACAGATGACCATGGTAGAGTCTGCCACATTACTGTAACTCACCCTTAAAAAGCTCAACTATAGATTCAGTCATATCTGGTACAGTGAACATTTACTGTATTGGAAGCAAACTCTGTTATAGCACAGAGCCTCATGGCTGTGTCATAACTTCATCACACCTTTTGATAACACTGAATAATACTATTACAAACATTATGGATTTAATGACATAAGTTAGGTAATGTAAGTGTATTTTCTAATGAGGCAAATGTAGCCTCTGTTACTGTAGATAATTCAGCAACGAGGGAGATTTGAAACATGTATCTTGCATTGTTTTCTGTTGGATGAACTGATTGTTAAAAGTACTAAACTGAAAGAAGATCACACTGTTGTGTTTCGGTGATTAAACCAAATGTTCTCATTACATATTATAATAATCTTGTGTTTGAAACAATGATTATATGGACTGAAAATATGTGCAACTGAATGAAAGCATGAGATCAGGTTTTGAAAGAATGACTAGCTGTGTTACAAGTGTGATCAGTTTGGATTTTTGCACTAAGAGCTTTGAAAATGTACACCTTACTTGTGAAAATAGTACCAAAGCGAATAAAAAAAACTGTATGACACAGCCATGAGGTTCTGTGCTATAACAGAGTTTGCTGCCAATAAATGTTCTCACTGTACCACATGACTGATTCTATAATTGAGCTTTTTAAGGGTGTTACAGTAATGTGGCAGACTCTACCATGGTCATCTGTTTACAGTATCATATGGCATACATACTGTAATGTAAAATGCTGTATTTGATGCCATCTCTTGCCCTTCTTCTGATTTCTGATCAGTCTGATGTTACACCGTCATTGACTATTTCCACTCCCTTATACTCTTATAATCTGTCTGGGTATACGTAGGCGTAATGGTTACAAGCTATACAAACTGTATATTCTCTCCCCTTACACTAACACTAACCCTAACCCCTAAACCTACCCATCACACAAAACTTTCTGCATTTTTACATTTTCAACAAAAACAACACATTCTGTATTTATAAGTTTCCTCATGGCCATGGGGACAAAAAAATGTCCCCGCAAGGACAAGGATTTAGGATATTGCCATTTTTATGGGGACATTTTGTCCCCATAATGTAGAGTTTACCAGGCCACACACACACACACACACACACACACACACACACACACACACACACACACACACACACACACACACACACACACACACACACACACACACACACACACACACACACACACACACACACACTTTGACAAAGTAGTTATAATCTAAGATAAATCGCTTGTAATGTAAAAAGAATTCATTACATATGGTTATCCATATCGGAAATTGCAAACAAAGTAGAAACTATGTCTATATAATCAATATCTATAGAAATCTATAGGTGTACCAAATGATTCATTGATTAACCATTAAGATCAGTTGGATTAAATAATAGACAAATGTTTTAAAGTGAACGAGAAGAGATGCAAATCAAAAGTTTGATAGTAAGAGCTTTATGAAAGGCAGTTACTGTGAATGAAACATTTATAAAGAGGAAACACTTATTTTGTGTAGTGAAAAGGATACTTTGTAGTTTTGTGTATTGTATTAACACATTTGAAAATATGCTGAAATGTTTGAAAAAAGTCCACTTTTGATGATCTGTTGTGATATTAGCACTATGAGTTTTGAAAATGTACACCTTACTTGTGAAAATAGTACCAAAGCGAATAAAAAAAACTGTAAGACAAGGTGGGACAAGTAGAAATTAATTGTTATGGTGATCAACATCGTGCTACAAAGAATGCCAATGATCTTAACTTGTGCTAATCCACCAGCCTAACTTTAAATAACTTCCTAATTTGGGATTTCCATTGCCCCAAATGACTGGTACTTTTGACAAAACTTTTATATAATAACCAATTGACCAAATAGTTTTTCATTAGACAAATGCCAGAACAAACACATTTAATTAAACCTAGAATGAAATAGTAACGTTAAAGTTGCATTCACTATAACAAATGCATTTCAAGAATATTTGCACTCGTTAGAAAGTTAAAAGTAGGCTAATTGGCTCCGGTATTGATGTTGGAGCAGAAACCGAATTAAGTTAAATATAATGTAGGGTAAATTGTGTGATTGGGATATAAGGTAAAATGGGACAGTATAACTATAGCCCACAGAGTTTATTTTCTAGCCCTAATGAGTGAAAGTAACTTTTTTGCTGAGCTCTGTGAGACCACATAATCAAAATTGGATACGAGTGTGACACTCTGAAATGCATGGTGAAAAAAAATGCCATAAGCTTCAGCTAGTTTTCATAATAAGGTCATTAAATGGTCATATATATATTGCACAAACCTTTGATGGAAATATGAATATGATGTGCTACTGGAACAAAAATCAATAAAAAAAAGTGTTAGCAGGCCTATCACATTTCTATTTTCAGAATTTATTTTTTTTGTCCCATCCCACCCAAAAACTATTTGCTAAAATAAAACTTTTTTTTTTTTTTTTTTTGCAGTAATACACCATCATGTTCCCATCAAAGGGTTGTGCAGGTTGTGTTTGTCAAACAGTTTTTTGGGGGGAGGAGGCCACCCATCATTTCAGCAAAATATTTTTATTGTCTTTTTTTAAATTAGTTTTGGACCTGAAGAACCTTTTTTTACTTCAGTGAAATGTTTTCAATGATTTTTGTACTTTTTTTTTTTACCTCAATTACTGTCGAGGTAGCCTGTATAAATTGTGGATGGATTTATAAACAATTTATAAACATGAAGTAATACAGTTGAACAGAAATAAACACGGAGTCTTAATGATGAACAGAAAAAAAAGTAAATCTTGCATATCGAAATATCAATGAACTATGAACTAACAAGTTCAATAAATATGCTAACACTAGCCTAAATCAATGATGAGGTCCAAATCACTCAAATATTACAAAAAAAAAGGTTTTGCCTCATTTTACATAAAATGATATACCACTCCTCCTTTCTTTATGATATAACATTGTTTCTTCTTCAAATGGATAGCATCTTCAGTATTACAGAAATAATGTGTATCATGTGTTGGGCTGGTGTTTTTAATTTATGGCAAAAACGCTTATAGAAAGCAGGAATTCAAAAACTGTCCCAATCAACCTTAATTCACCCTACACATTTATATACATATCACACTCGGAAATTCCATGTGCAATTATCCGTATACTGTTGTTAGTTCCTTTCAAATTAAATTTGTAGACAGAAAAAATATATTCTAGTGGGACAGAAAAGTTCATACACTGTAAAAAAAGATTAGTTGACTCAACTTAACTAGTCAAGTCAGTTACAGTGTCAAGTTTATTACACTGAGTTGATGCAACTTGCAGTTTGTTCACTCAACTTCCTGTATCAAGTTAGAAATGAATTTTTTTTTCAGATAACTTTAAGAGATGTTAGTTGATTATTTTACACTTGCGAAGGTGTCGTCACATTTCCAAATTGATAACCAGTACACCTTTGCTAGAGTTAATTTAATAGATTCAATGAAAGCCATTATTATAGGGCGGGCCAGGTATTGTTTTTAACACTTTTTGCTTAAGCATCTGTAACTCACAGATTTTTTTTTTAGCGATAGTGCTCAAACGTTTATACAACGTACCCACATTTGTTTACTACAAAAGGCCCCAATTCAAACCTCTGCAAGAATATCACTGCCCTTATGTAGCTATTAATACATGGTGTACCCCATTACCGGGGTACGATGTAACACACAAGCTGTGGTAAGTAGTAACAATTAAACAAAAGAAGCAAAAACAGAGGCCACATTATGCAATATGTTTCAATAATAGGTTTGTTGAAACAAAACAAGAACAATCCAAAACAATGTCTCTCTTTCTCTGTGACTGACCATAACTCAAATCCACTTTGATTGAGGAGTGTGTAAATGCATGTGTATGTAAAGAACACACTTTTTACCCACACTTTTTTTTTGGATTTGAGTAAACAACACAAACGTGTTTTTTTTTTTGAGGTCTCAGAATCCTCACCACAGGCTTTCCTAATTTTTTCCCCGCAACTGATCTGACTGACTTGCCCTTCTTTGAAACCTCATCACATTGGCAGACACACCTCTATCTCTTTAGGCATCCTGTAAAATGATTAAATAGAACCTGTTCCTACCTTTGATTGGTGGAATTGGGGGTGTTACAACTCTCCCCATGTTACAACCATACCCGTTCTCCCCACTTGGTTCCAGCAGCAAGTATCTCAGAGAAAGGAATGCTGCTCCCTGCTGGTGGAAATTGCAAATTCATACTCTGACATCAGGTCGTTATCCAATAAATCAGTGAGCCCAACCATGCTCCAGTCCACATATCGGATGTCTCCTTTATCTTACACAGCCATTTCAGGTCTTGAAGTTTTACCACCCAGCTCACAAGTTAAATCAAGACTGATTAGGAATACATACAAAATGTGCAGTGTTGAGAGAACTTCAACTGGGTTGGGAAACACAGCTATAAATTATGAACGATTAATGTTGTCATGTAAATAACAACAAAGAAAAAATATATATGAGAAGAGCATGGATATCAATATCGTAGCATTAATAATAAATAGCCTATAGGTTAGGCTAAAGCAACTATTTCTATATCCACACGTCAAAATAAAGATCACTTCATATTGGCTGGGTTTCTGGATACCTCTGATTCAATGGACCTTTAGCTTGTTTGTAACGCAACATGATTTGATATGGGAGGGCAGTGTGAGAGACATCTAGTGTTCATTCATGTGTGCATTTTAAATTGCCTCAATGGATTGGGGATTTATTAATTGACCACTACACTCTTAAAAAGGATTTTTACCTTTTAAGTGGCCGTCACTGGGGTGGTACCCATAAGGGTACATTTTAAACCTCTATAGGCTAGAGGAAAGCAATGGTATAATTGTACCAGTTATACGTCTTGTTCCATAAGGAACATCATTGGACCTCCACTGTACCTTTTTTTCTAAGAGAGTACACGATCACAGACTTAAGAATCAAAAACCGCTTTCAACATTGATAAAAGTCAGCATATTGAATGATTTCTGAAAGTTCGTGAGATATTGAAGACGGAGTAATGGCTTCTGACAATTCAGTTTAGCATCGCAGGAATAAATAACATTTTATTTCAAAATTTTAATTCAAACATTTAAAATTGATAATATTTCACAACATTGTTTTCACTGTTTGATCAAATAAATGCAGCCTTCAAAAACATCAAAACATAATTCCTAACTTCTGTCCTTGTGTCTGTTATCGGATGTATAGTTATTTTCTGCCCATTTACATTCTAAATAAACATTTTTACATTTCTCCATATTCTAACTCCATATCGAGTTTTTCTGGAGGAGTTGATAATTTACTTAAATAAGCTTGTATACATCTACTTGTATTTAGTTTCATGTATTCTTTACTTCAATGAGTTAATTGTTTCTTCCTTGAAATAACACATTGTTTATTAATACATTGTTAGCCGTGATTTGTAGCTATATGTACATTTCTGAAATCCATAACTTGGTCACAGTCTCATCTGATATTACAAATCACTCTAAATTGTAATGTAGACGCATGCATTTCACGCATGCAGTTTTGAAACGATGCATTGTGAAAAGCGCAACACCATCTCATGATAATGCGTATAAATAATAGGCCTACGTGTGCAAAGTAGTGGAATGTATACGTAAAAATGAGTTTTGGCGTGCATATGATACGCACTTTATGGCTTTTATGTGACACATTCTTGGGTAGGATGGGTTGGTTCGTGCGTATAATACGTCATAAAGTGCGTATCAAATGCACGCGAAAAACTGCTTACCAAATGCACGCCAAAACTCACTTTTGCGTAGGCTATTCATTCCACGACATTGCACACTCGTATTATTTATTCATGTGATCGGGGTCGAAAAGCGCTGTACAAATAAATGTGAATTTGATTTAATTAGGCTACGTTTCGAATCATGTTGCATGTAGCTTATCATCTACAGTATAAAATGCTTAAATATTAGCCTACATAACATACCTAAGTAGGCTAAGTGCACCTGAGAGTGTTTTTTTAAAGACCAGTTTGCAGCGGGCAAAGCTGTAAAATGAATTTAACTATGGTGACATTAACGGAAGTTCTTATTGGCAAACTATTAATTTTTAAATGGCGCGTGTGTAAAATATTGTGTTTATTCCCAGCAAAACGACGTAGCCTTATATCACTTAAGTGCAATCCACTTGCAAAACTGTCAGTCAGTCTCAAATAATAAAATGTATCGTTACTAGATTAGTTTATCTGAACACACGTACAGTTTTAGTTTGTGTTAAACAAATTGAGAAACAAATCTGTACACATGAACAGTTTCAAATATGTTTCAAGAATTTCCACCTTTCATTCCATACTCAACCATGTTCTGCATGTCACTCTGGAAGTTAACAAGATGACATGAAGATAATTACAGTTACGCAATGTGAAATTGCTGTTTTCGAGTAGGGCCTATAACATGTAAAATTAACAGATTATCATTTTTTTTAATCTAGGCCTATATAGCCTAGAATGTTCAGTGCGTAATCAGAAAAGAGCTAAAACGAAACAAGCACAGGTAAATGGATCTGGGAAAAAAAACAAAAACAAAAACATTATAGTTTCAACGAAATTGAGGAATAATTGTGATTCATGCGCGATTGTACTTACTCAAGTGTTGCGGCATGCAAGAAAGGTATAGCTACGCGTTTTGTCCATTTCATTTGTTAAACAAAAAAACAGTGGATCTTGTGAACATGCTGCCTCCAAAACAATGAACTAACATTTAAATATGAAACAAGATGCACTCATTTTGAAACACGAAACCCCCTGTTCGCCAACAATGTGTCAATACGGATATACTACCAACAAAACTTGGAGATCGTTGCCTCTGGGTTTATAACCCCAATTCACCCACCGAAGCCATAGAATGGCCACCATATAAAACCACGTTGAAAGGATGGAAATTATAGTGTGTAGGCTACTGAAGAGCCGGCGGCGGTGGTTCATTTACAATGCCGTTTGTGGAGCCTGCAAGGATAATTTGGCGGAAACGGACGGCCTTGATGAAGGCCAACTGACGTAATCCAGGCAGTTTCTTGTTGTCAATCCAGGAAGTCAATCTCAACAACATCAAACTACCTAAACCACGCATCAGCTGAGCAGGCTAGCCTACACTTCGAGGCGTTCATTTAAAGGTAGTTGGATATGCTTTAAGTTATACAACGTCTATAATACGACAACATACGGAAAAAATTGGGAACGCACACGAACCCTGTTAAAAATCTGAAAGCTCTCCAAAGTGAATGAGCATGCCCTTCATAAGACCAGTAGCCTACACTTAAAACAGCAGACCGCACACATTCGACATCAATTAATTCTGATGGACATGATAATCTGAAGCACCACTAACAAATAGTATGCATTTCAGATATCCTCTATTCAGGCAAAACGTGAGCACATTTCGCGCTTTACTTAATAGCCTATAAATAGCCTATATATGATTGTTCTATAAAAATATAAAACAAAAAACAATGACGTTCGTATTCGTATACACCATTATCACACCACCTTAACAAGAATAAAAATTATAAAAATTTAAAGAACTCTACGGCATTACCTGAAATATGAAAACATAATCAGCGGCGAACGTGCCCTGTCCTGTTTAAATTATAGTAGGCTAGTGCCAAAATCTGGGTTTACCTTATTTTTCTTCTCCCCGCGACGGTTTGCGTCCTACCTACTTCCACATATTAATTCCATCACGCTCCTCTGTCCTTGCATTTTAAACCATTATTATAAAACAATCCATGTGTAATAGCAGCTACTAACAGGCGAAGCGCCTTTGTGCACCTTGTGAAATGAGCTCCAGAGGAAAAACATATTTGTACAAGCCCGTCCTACTCTTCACATTAAAACCCATCTTTGTTGCGACTGCTCTTTGTAATATGCAGGTAAAATAATCTGGCACTCTTTTGAGTCCATATAAATACTTGACAGTTTATTACTTTCTGTGACCACCTGGTGACTTTTAGAACAATTCGTTTCGCATCGTGCGCCTACCACGTTATTGAACTGTACACTCTAAAAATTGCAGAGTTAAAAAAAAAACCAAGTTGGGTTGAAAATGGATTTACCATTTACAATTGGGTCCAATTGCTGGGTTAGTCCATTTTCAATCCAACTTGGGTTATTTTTAACCCAGCATTTTTTAGAGTGTAGTGCCCCACTTTTAGCGTCATTCAAGGGGACATGTTGAGTATATATATATATATATATACACATATATATATATATATATATATATATATATATATATATATATATATATATATATATATATATACATATATATATATATTATTATTATTATTATTATTATTATTATTATTATTATTATTTTATGCTGTCCTCTGTAGTGGACACAAAGAAATGACATGTAGGCAAAAACAATGGGATTTTTTTTTTAAATTTACCAATCAATTTTTAGGTTTCTGGATTTTTTTTAAACAAACTTTGTATAAAGTTGATTCTCAACTATGAAATATAACAGAATTAACTGAACTGATATACCATTTTGCATACTTTATGCAATATGTGGGTAAAATGCTCATAAATGGCTATTCAATACAATGTATTTATACACTGCTAATTTGCATATTAATGTGTTCTTGGTGCAACATGTAAGACTAATAAAAAAAGAAGTGCAGCATTTTCATAATAATTTCCCAACAAATAATAGTTTTGCCTTCTTTTGAAGATAAGACAGTTTGCCTTGCGGTTCCAGTGCTTACATTCTTTAAATTCATGTGTTTCCATTTATTTATTTAAAAAAGGGACAGTGTACATGAATCAAAACTCATGAATGTAAATGTACCGAAATTAGCCCAAAGGCTAGTGTAACGATATCCCCTAGAGGCAGGCAAGCTTGATGAACCCAAGTGCAGTTTTATTGAGAAAACAAAAAGAGAGCAAAACAAAGGCACGGACTTGACTTGAAACGGACTTGACAGAGAACTCACCAAACAATGGTTACAGGTAATGGTAACACTTTACAATAAGGTTGTATTAATTAACATTAGTTAATGCATTAGTTAGCATGAACTAACAACACCTCAGTTCAGCATTAGTTAATCTTTGTTAACGTGTATATATAAAAATCCAGCTGTTCATGGTTTGTTCATGTTAGTTCACAGTGCATTAACTAATGTTAGCAAGATTTTAATAATGCATAAATGTTGAAATTAACATTAAAAGATAAATAAATGGTTTATAAGTGCAGTTCATTATTAGTTCATGTTAACTAATGAGTTAACTAATGTTAACTGATGAACCTTATTGTAAAGTGTTACCCAGGCAACAACACTTGACAAGGGAACGTACACAAAGACTAATGACTAAACAAGACACACATGTGAACAATCAAGACAATGAACCAATGACAGAACTGAACTGAGAACACATGATTAAATCAACCAATGACAATATGACACAAGAGACCAGGGAATCACATGACAATGGAACATATGGCAGGATCACATGACAAAGAGGAACATATGACAAAACCAGGAAACCTGACTGATAAACTCAAACAGAAAACATGAACATGAAACAAAACCCAAACAGTTCAGGGAGCCATGGCAGCTCAGGCAGTTCAGGGAGCCATGGTGGTGCAGGAGGTTCAAGGGACCATGTAGGTACAGGCAGGTCAGGGGGCCAGAGAGGCACGGTCTCCATGCCTACTGCATGGACCCTGAACCCTGGACATGGACAGGTGGCGTCGCTTTGCTCTGGACATGGACAGGAGACGTCGCTTTGCTCTGGACATGGACAGGAAACGTCGCTTGGCTCTGGACATGGACAGGAAACGTCGCTTGGCTCTGGACATGGACAGGAAACGTCGCTTGGCTCTGGACATGGACAGGAAACGTCGCTTGGCTCTGGACATGGACAGGAAACGTCGCTTGGCTCTGGATGTGGACAGGCTGTTGCAGGGCAGGCATGACATGACGTGAATGAAATCAGGCGTGGCAGGCATGACATGGACAAACCCCATACATGACACTAGGGGTATTAAGACACTCTGGTGTGGCGGGTACTATGGAATGGCAGAGCTCCTCCTCCGTTCCCACTGTAAATGAAGAGCCACTCAACAGCAGGGCATCAATGTATTGGACCAGGGAAAAATGTATCTTTACCCCTGGCATCCGTGAGCAAACAGGTTAGTTAAGTCCATGCCGGAAAATGTCCTTTAGCGCAATGTCATTAAAGTCCACCCAGTGAGAGAGTTCACAGAAATCTTCTACATAATCCTCAATAGTGAGGTCACCCTGACGAAGGCGCAAGAGGCAAACTGCTGGGTTCATTGTTTTTGGTCGAGTATTCTATAACGTAGATCCACTGGAGGCAAGCTTGATGAACCCAAGTGCAGTTTTATTGAGAAAACAAAATGTGACCAAATCAAAGACTACGACTTGACTTTACTTGACTTGACAGAGAACTCACCAACAATGGTTACAGGTAACAATACTTGACAAGGGAACAAGGCAAACATGAGGGCTTAAATACACAAAGACTAATGACTAAACAAGACACACCTGTGAACAATCAAGACAATGAACCAGTGACAGAACTGAACTGAGAACACATGACTAAATCAGCCAATGACAACATGACACAAGAGACTAGGGAATCACATGACAATGGAGCACATGGCAGGACCAAGCCTGCAGCGCTCTTGTCAGAAACTGAAGCTTTCGCGCCTCGATCGCCCCCCGGTGGTTGGTCCCTGTATAGCTCCTAAACCCCACCCCTCCATGTATTAGAATGGACGCAGACACACTAAACAATTCAATTACACTTCAAATAATTGTTTCCTAAAGATGGTTTCTGTCATTTTAGGCAGTTTTTATTACGATGATTTCATTTCAAGTGTTCGTTTTTTAAATAAGTTTAGTTTTAGTGAGTTATGTGATACTATAAAAACGAGGGGGGGGGGGGTGACGTCATGATTGACAGCTGAGATTGACGGCTTCTCTGAGTGAAGTTGTCACTGAGGCACTAACGGATTTTTTTCGGGATTTTTGGGAGGAGATTGGAGCTTTACCACATGACAAACAGGAACACATGACAAAACCAGGAAACATGACTGATGAAAAAAAATTAACATGAAACAAAACCCAAACACACCGTGACAGCTAGTTTTCATTGGTAGTCCCTTTGACAGATGTTATTAGGCCTAAAACTAGAGAAAATAAATAAGAGAGAACAACAATAACAACAGTAGTAAAACAACTCTGGAAAAATACAATTAAACAATAAACAAAACAACAAAAAACAAAAGGCAATAGATACATTTATATAAGAAAAGATAAAAACAATATATTGTTATGGGTTAAATAATATTAATAATAATACAATTATTAATAGTAATAATAGAGGAAGCAACATTAAAGGGTTAGTTCACCCAAAAATTGTAATTCTGTCATTAATTACTTACCCTCATGTCGTTCGACACCCGTAAGACCTCCGTTCATCTTCAGAACACAAATGAAGATATTTTAGTTGAAATCTGATGGCTCTGAAAGGCCTCCATTGGCACAATGCACTTTACACTCTGAAGACCCATAAAAGGTGCTAAAGACGTCGTTACAAAGTCCATCTCACTACAGTGGTTCTACAATAACTTTATGAAGTGACGAGAATAGTTTTTATGTGCAAAAAAACCCTAAATAACGACTTATATAGGATGACCGATTTCAAAACACTGCATCATGAAGCTTCGAAGCGTTATGAATCAGTGAGTCGATTCAGTGGTTTGGATCGCCAAAGTCAAGTGATTTCAGCAGTTTGGCGGTTTGACACGCGATCCAAATCATAATTCGACTCGCTGATTCATAACGCTTCGAAGCTTCATGATGCAGTGTTTTGAAATCAGTCATCACTATATAAGTCGTTATGTTTTTTTTGCGCACAAAAACTATTCTTGTGCAAAATACATTTCGCCTGCCACGGCAGCAAATTTCAGCAATTCAGCAGCTTTTAGATTTTGTTGGTCCAACTTTGTCAAAACAAACTCGACAGAGCTACCCCCTCAGCCCGAAACTCAGCTGCTGACGGCTCTTCTCTTTCTTTTTTTTTTCTCTCCGCTATAGTAGCTGCTGATTATATGTTTCGCTTTTATTGAGTAGTTCATCCAATAACAGAAATTAGTGACTTACACAAATAATGTGATGCGGGCAATTAACCCTGCTTGTGGAGTACATTAAGACTATGCCAAAATATATTATGAATATAAATGACATACTGCAAGTTAGTGTAGTGTAGTGTAGATGCATGATACTTTTAGGCATGAGAGGTTGCAGGTTCGCACAATCATTTAAAAATTATATAAAATATCCACGATTATAATTAGTTTGCAATTTGGATTATATTTATAAGATCTCATTTCTGAAGTGCTTCTATTATAAAGAACACCACTTTCTCACATAATACAATTAAACAGCCCCTGCATAGAGTGAATAATCTATTTTTGAGCCATTGATAAACCAATTCAGCACCACTGCCACGGACAGCACCTGGTAACATCACACTTGCCTTAAAGGTATGCCTTAAAGGAACACTCCACATTTTTTGAAAATAGGCTCATTTTCGAACTCCCCTACATTTAAACAGTTGAGTTTTACCGTTTTCAAATCCATTCAGCCCATCTCCGGGTCTGGCGGTAGCACTTTAAGCATAGCTCAGCATAGATTGTTGAATCTGATTAGATATCATTGCGCCTGATGCACCCATGGTACGGCAGCAAATTTCCTTGATTATTATGCAGGAATGAGAGTATAGTTCCTAGCCATATTGGCCTAGAAAATTTCCATCGCAACTTTTCATTTTCCGTCAGTCTTATACACGATGTAACTACAGAAGAGTCATGTTTTAAATAGGAAAAATATCGAAAGTCTTTGGTCATTTTTGAATGAGATGCTAACGGTCTAATCAGATTCAATAATCTATGCTAAGCTATGCTAAAAGTTCTACCGCCAGATCCGGAGATCAGCTGAATGGATTCGAAAACGGTAAAACTCAACTGTTTAACTCTAGGGGAGTTGGAAAATGAGCCTATTTTCAAAAAAAGTGGAGCCCAGACATTCTCCAGACTGGCACAGACCGTATATACTCCCTACCCAATATCTCTGCATGTCTACAGTCTCAGACTAAGCGTATTTCAAACAGAACAGCAGAACTTTATTAAAGTGAGGTAACCAGGACAAATAAGAAGGATCCACACACACCTCCTCACCCTAAGGACATATCCACCTCAATGCTTTACTCAACTAACAGTACCTCACCTGTTCAAGAACAAGCACGATTTAAGACAAATTTCAACAATACTGTCCTTATAGGACCATTTCCTAAACTCTTGCTCTAAATTTAAGCTACTAACACGGAGCAAATGATGAAGTGGAAAACGGATGGAAAGCATTGTTGGAAATGCGGAAGGACACTTCCCAGACAACTGCACTCTGAAGTGAGGATGCCAGACCTGTTCATAAAGCAGCCCTACAGACACAAAAGAGTGTTCTTCTGGTCAGTGTTCCAACTTTCCAGGTTTACTTAGATCGTCCCAATCAATCTCCAAAAGTGATGCTTAAGGTAGTTAAGGTCCTACTTCATAACAGAGATAAAGACATGGAAACATATGCAGTATTAGACGATGGCTCTGAGCATAGCATTGTATGAACGACAAGGATGCAAGATTTGTAGCTGTGTTTTAGGGCCGGATTACTAAACAGGGCAAATTAGTGTTAGAGCGCAATTCCAAAAAAGTGCAGATGGGAGTGGAAAGTTCAGCATGTGATCTTCTGACGACAAACAAATTGAAGAACACAGACACTGCCGGATCATTTCCATAATGACCAGCACAATCTACCAGATAGTGTCTGGTTTAAGATGTGCTTTTTTGGGGGGTCATAAATAATGGTGCAAACACCAGTAAATTGACAAGCGTAAACCTTAGTAAATAACCTTGTATGGTTAATTTAAATACTCCCCTCCCATACATTTTGCGTCTTAAAGGGAAAATCCTACAAATGCATATGCAATAAGGTCAGCCGCCAAAATAATGCTGTCCACGCCTTTTCAGCGCTAATTCATCACTGTGTGTCTTAAGTAAATCCTGACAATAATTTCAAAAGAGTGTTTGCGCTGGCACATGCTGTTAGTAAATCTGGCCCTTAATCGTTTAAAATACATCCTCAATTATCTTTTAACTATATTTCACATACAGTGCCTGTGAGCAGGAGGATTTTGTATTTGAACTGAGTGGCTTTGACGCGGTGTCCATCAAAAATACGACATAAACCCGCCCTCTCCATGTAATTGAATGGGATGTGAGACAATCAAATTACACGTCAGATAATTTTTTTCTAAAGATGGTTTCTGTCATTTTAGGTAGTTCTATCTCACTGATGTAAGTTTAATTCTTTGTTTTTCAAACAAGTTTGGTTTTAGTTATTTATTTGATGCTATAAAAACGTCATGATTGACAGCTGAGATTGACAGCTTCTCTCACTTCAGAGCAAGATGTAAGCTCCATATTGGGACATTGGCGGCTTCATTTTTCTACAATGGAAGAGAGGGAAGGTGTTGTCCATCTTTTTTTACAGTCTATGGTATAAACACAAGCATTGACTAGAGTGGCTGCGATCAGCTCTGGTGGCTGTGTCGGAGCCGTAACGTGCCACAGTTGCAGTGTTATACGGTAGCTGCTCTCCTATGCAAATATGCCCATATCCGGTCCGTGCCATTGCCACAGATTTTAGCGAGCAAAACCCTTGCCACTCATTGGGTTTGACATGCTTCAACCTATTTGCACCTGTTCAGGCTGTGTATGAGGGACCACCTAATGCACCAACTTCAAGGTCCTATGGCGTTCAGCCAATCTACACTCCATGACCAGAAATGTCTAAATATCTCTACAAACTCACAAAATGCTGAGCTCCTCAAGAGTTCTGGCAATAACCCAGCAGACAACATAACCCATGGAAAATCCTTAAAAGAGTTAACACAATCATGCCATTGGTGTAATGGACCAGAATTCTTGTATCAGTCAGAAGCATCATGGCCAACCATGCTAGCCGCTGACCCTGAACCAGATACAGAATTAAAGAAGTCAGCACTCTACCTTCACCTATGCACTAGTCCTGATGTACAACTCCCAGACCCAAATCAGTATAACACCTGGAAAGACTTGGTAAAGGCTACGGTGGCATACCTAGAAAGGGCGGCTCAATCTTCCACACTGCAAATAAAGGTAGCTGAGAATTATTTTGCTACAGAGAGGCCCCTTCACCAACAAGCATAAAGAGATTCATTTCCAGAGGAGGTCTCTCATCAAACCGACCCTTGTGTTTCTGTCTCCTGAATATGATGAAGATCCTGGGACCATTAGGGTTGGAGGGAGGCTACGTCATGCTGATCATATACATAGACATGAATGCCCTGCATCCCATAGTTCTCAATCCCATCAACAACTAACTAAACTCTTTATAAAGGAATATGTTGCCAATCCCCTTCATCCCGGTGATAGAAAGAGTCCTTGCCGAGCCCTGATGTCATTATTGGATTTTAAGAGGCAGAGCAACCATTAAGAAACGTCTCAGGTTATGACTAGAACCATAGTTTCCAGAGAAGGGAACGAAACACTGCATCCACTAGGGACAGCTTTGGGAACGCACTCAGTGTGATAGCGTCTGATGCACGTATGTCAACTCAGCCAATGGCGAAAGTGAGCGTCACAGGCGAGTGACGTCACGGCCAGGAAAGGATAAATACACATCCGGTCCGACCAAACTTCAGGAAAACTGCCGAAGCAAAAGATCACAGGGATGCAGGGAGTATGGCAAAGGGTATAGTTATAGTCATAACCTGAGACGTTCCCTTTCGAGGGAACTTCACACTGCATCCACTAGGGACAGCTTTGGGAACGAAATACCAAAACACCATAATACCAAAATGCCTGTCATGTGAAACTGTGGCACATTCAGGACAGAAGCACTGAGGAACCTGGAGCACATTCCAGGTCAAGATCATAGTATCTTAGGGCGTTTTCACACCTGAAAGTCCGCACCAAGGTCCGAACCGAAGTTCATGTTTTGATACTTTTTATACATTCGGTTAGTTTTGGTTTGGTTTCACATTGCAATTATGTGAGCGGACTAAAGAACTTTACATGACGCACCTGCGTCCACTCGTCATCATCTATGTGGGTTGCATCTGGACATTGATTGGTTTGTAAACGGACGTGCGTCTGATGTCAGCGTCTTTGACAAGAATGAATGAACAGACGCGTATCGTTGCCACTATTGAACAGTGTGCATTGCTTGACTATTTTGTATTTGTTACGTTTAAAAGTGGACATTTCAAGCTTTATATACACATATTTCTCATGTTTGTGAGGCAAGAGTTTCGGTTTATTTGAGACCCGCTCCAGTTCATGTGTAAAGCATGTGATTGCTCCCGCGATTATTGTCTGCTATAGACTATTTGCTTCTTATTTATTAAATCCAGGCAATTATCTGTTTAAACGTTGATTAAAATTAAGATACAATTTATACAAAACGAAATTCCCATTAAAGAAATGCTTTCTAAGTAAAATCATACAAAATTTAGTTCAAAATAATTTCTAACCTTCTGTCTTCTGACATATTGCGCATATTTTCACTTTTCATAATCAATGTAGCCTAGATTGAATTTAAAAATAACATTATAATATTTAAACATAAACAGGAACTTCCTGTAAATGGTCTGAAAGTCCGAACCATACAGAAAATGCTTTAACACTAGAAACGAACCGAACCTTTGTTCAGTTTGATCCGGACGGTACGGGGGAGGTTTCACACCTGCAATTTTGATTTGGACCAAACTGAAAAGTCTGAAAATCCGGACCAAACAAGGTAGGTGTGAAAACGCTCTTACAAACATAAGAGGCAAGGACCAACCGGCCGCATCGTAGACTTCTTTGAGGGAAACCCCCGAAACCAAGGCCTTGGAGGCCGCCATACTCCTAGTAGAGTGAGCTCTGACAGCTAAAGGGCACTGCTGACCAGAAGACTCATAAGCCAGTGAAATAGCCTCGACTATCCACTTGCTCATTGTACAGTATGTTTGGACGCAGGGCGACCCCAGTTATGCGGCCCAAAACAAACAAACAATTGATCAGCTTTCTCCACAGGGCAGCTCTGTGGACATAAGCATCCAGTGCTCACACTGGACATACAAGGTTAAATTTTTCCTGGTCCGGATTAACAAATGGAGGAGGACAGAGAGCCTGCTGCACTATAGGCCATGGAACATTGGTTAGCACCTTCGGAACATACCCTAATCTAGGGTAAAGGAGAGCTTTAACCATCCCTGGTGCAAACTCAAAGCAAGTGGGGGATATCGATAAGGCCTGAAGGTCTCCTACTCTCTTAATAGAAGAGATGGTGAGAAGGAAGACGGTTTTTAGAGTCAGAAGCTTCTCTGAATGATGTCAAGTGGCTCGAACAGAGCCGCAGATAAACCTTCCAACACTATAGCCAAATCCCAAGCAGGAACTCTAGTGCGCACAGCAGGCCTGAGCCTTCTGGTGCCACGCAGGAAACGAGTTATTCACGGGGTTTCTCCCCACAGTGATACCATCCACATGGGCATGGTAAGCTTACATCGCTGACATATACACATTTAGTGTAGAAGGGGTCAACCCAGAAGAGAACCGCTTTTGTAGAAAATCTAGCACTGAACCAACAGGGCAGTTGACTGGATCTAAATGTCATTCTTGACACCAAGAAGTGAACAATCGCCACTTCAGGGCATATAGTTTCCTCGTGGACGGGGCTCTGGAGCTAAGAATGGTCTCCACCACTTCGGTAGAGAGACCAGACTCTATGAGCTTGGCCCCCTCAGAGGCCAAACCCACAGGTTCCACATTTCTGGGCGAGGGTGAAATATTGAGCCCTCCGCCTGAGATAGAAGATCCCTTCTGATCGGAATCTTCCAGGGTGAGCCATCGAGCAGCGCTACAAGGTTCGAGAACCAAATCCGGCTTGGCCAGTAAGGAGCTACTAGCAGTAGACTTATCCCCTCCCGGCGAACTTTCTCCAGAACTCCCTGGAGCAGAACAACTGGGGGAAACGTGGCCACGGCCACGGCCATGTCTGTAACATGGCATCCAGTCCCAGAGGAGCTGGATGCGTCAAAGAGAACCAGAGTGGACAGTGCGTTGTGTCCTGAGACGCAAACAGATCCACTTCTGCCTGGCCATAAATCTCCCAAATGAGCGTCACCACCTCGGGGTGAAGTCTCCATTCCCCTGGCCTCAGCCGCTGTCTCGACAGGATGTCTGGTCCTATATTCTGGGTCCCCAGGATAAAGATTGCTCTCAAGGAAAGTAACTTCCCCAGAGACCACAGGAGGATCTGGTGCGCCAGCTTGCACAGTGGGCGCGAGTGCAGACCCCTCTGACGATTTATATAAGAGACCACCGATGTGTTGTCCGTCCAGACCAACACATGATGGCCCCTCAGGTCTGGGAGGAAAAACTTCAACGCATTGAAGACCGCCATCATCTCCACGCAATTTATGTGCCACAAAAGATGATGGTCCCCCCACAGACCCTGAGTTGAGCGGCCTTCCATTACCGCTCCCCAGCCTGTGAAAGAGGCATCTGTTGTGAGAGTGACTCGACGACACTGTGCCCCCAACACAGGACCCTGGGTCAGGAACCAGGCTTTCTTCCATATGACCAAGGCGTGGACACACTGCCACATGATCTTGATCATACGAAAATGGTTCCCCCTTGGGGAAAACCCTCTGGTCCTGAGCCACCACTGTAAGGGTCTCTTATACAGCAGGCCAAAAGGTATCACGTTGGACGCTGCTGCCATCAACCCCAACAATTTGGGCCAAGTGGGCGTAAGCACTGCCCGCATCGCTACTGAATCTCAAACCACGCCTAAAAAAGTGGTCCTCTGTACTGGAGAAAGCACACCCTTCTTCGCGTTCAGTCTCAACCCCAACTTTTGAATATGAGCAAGGACAACATCTCGATGTCGAACCACCATTTCCTCCGACTGTGCTAGTATCAGCAAGTCATCTAAATAGTTCAGAATGCGTATGCCCTGCAGCCTGAGCGGAGCCAGAGCTGCATCTATGCACTTCCTGAACGTGCGGGGTGAAAGAGCTAGGCCAAATGGAAGAACCCGATACTGGTACGTTTTGCCCCCGAAGCGAACCTCAGAAACTTCCTGTGTTGTGGAAGGATGGAGACATGGAAATATGCGTCCTTTAGATCTATTGTGACACACCAATCCTTGGATCTGATTTGAGTCACAATCTGACCTAGCGTCAACATCTTGAATTTTAGTTTTCTGACTGTATGATTCAGATGGCGAAGATCTAAAATGGGACGCAACCCTCCATCCTTTTTTGGAACTATGAAGTCCTGGCCCTAAAAACCGGACACTCTGTTCTGTACAGGGACCTCTTCTATACTTCTATACTCTTCTACACCCTCGGAGACCTGACGCTGCTGGCGTCAGAACCTCTTTTGGCCCGAAGCCTTCTTCGCCTGAAGCACGACCCTCAGAACGGTCTTCGGCTTAAAAGGCTTGGGCTGAGAGTGCCGGCCCGGCCACCGTATCTCTGAGGTGGAGCACGAGATGCAACACTCTCCTTTTGCTGCTGCCTATATGAAGAGCCCCAGAGGGTTGGTGGCAGTGTGGAAGATACTTTTTAAAAGCCTCCGTTTGCTTTCTATTCTCCTGGAATCTGTCGACGACTGTGTTAACAGCATCACCGAACAGACCAGACGGTTCAATAGGAGCATCGAGGAGAAAAGCCCTGTCTTTATCCTTTATTTCTGACAGATTAAGCCACAGGTGTCTCTCTGTTGCCACAGACAGGCCATAGCTCTGACAGTCTCCTTGGTGGCTCTCAGAGATAAATCTGTGGCTCGACGCAGTTCACGAACTGCTTCAGGGCCCATCCCCTCACCGCCATCCAAATCCCCCAGCAGTTCGGCTTGGTAAGCTTGTAAAATGCTCATGGTGTGTAAAGAAGCAGCAGCCTGACCTGCTGCCGCATATGCTTTCCCCACCAGCCCTGATGTTGTCTTTAGTGGCTTAATCACACTCTCCACCACAGATGTCTGCAAGGCACTGAGCCGGATCAGCGCGCACAAGGCTGCTGGACCAGACAACATCCCTGGACGTGTGCTCAGGGCATGTGCGGAGCAGCTCGCTGGGGTTTTTACAGACATTTTCAACCTGTCTCTCGCCCAAGCAGCTGTACCATCATGCTTTAAACGCACTTCCATTGTGCCAGTGCCGAAACACTCCAGCCCGAGGTGCCCTAATGACTACCGCCCTGTAGCACTCACACCCATCATTATGAAGTGCTTTGAGCGGCTGGTCCTGGAACACCTAAAAGACTCTATACCATCCACATTGGACTCACACCAGTTTGCCTACCGCAGCAATAGGAGCACAGAGGATGCAGTTTCCATGGCACTGCACTCTGTGCTCACCCATCTGGACAGTAAAAACACTTATGCACGCATGCTGTTTGTTGACTTCAGCTCAGCATTCAACACTGTCATCCCATCCAAGTTAATTGCCAAACTTGGAGACCTGGGCATCAACACTTCAATGTGTAACTGGATTTTGGACTTCCTAACTGACAGACCCCAGAATGTTCGATCAGGATCCACCTGCTCCACATCCATCACTCTTAACACTGGTGTACCACAGGGCTGTGTGCTAAGTCCGTTTCTCTACTCCCTCTTCACCTCCGACTGCAAGCCTGTGTATGGAACTAATTCCATCGTCAAGTTTGCGGACGACACTACGGTGATTGGTCTCATCAGCAACAACGATGAGACTGCCTACAGGGAAGAGATCCAGCACCTGGCCACATGGTGCGCTGATAATAACCTGCTCCTCAACACCACCAAAACGAAGGAGCTCATTGTGGACTTCAGGAAGGAGTCAAGAGGCACACACGACACCATCCACATCAATGGAATGGCTGTTGAGCGTGTCTCCAGTTTCAAGTTCCTGGGGACCCACATCTCGGCGGACATGTCGTGGACGACCAACACCTCCAGCCTGGTCAAGAAGGCTCACCAGCGCCTCTTCTTCCTGAGGACACTGAGGAAGAATCAGCTCTCCTCGGCTATCCTGGTGAACTTCTACCGCTGCGCAATAGAAAGCATCCTGACCAACTGTGTGGCAGTGTGGTATGGGAGCTGCTCTGTTGCGGAGCGCAAGGCACTGCAGCGGGTGGTGAAAACTGCCCAGCGCATCACAGGGACTCCACTGCCTGCCATCGAACACATCCAGAGGAAACGCTGCCTGCATCGAGCTCGCAGCATCCTCAAGGACTCCTCTCACCCAGCCCACAGACTGTTTTCTCTCCTGCCCTCCGGCAGGCGTTTCAGGATCCACCGGACCAGGACCAGCAGACTTAAGAACAGTTTTTTCCCCAGAGCTGTCTCTTTATTGAACTCAAACCCCCGTTGATCCACTTCCCTCATAAACTGATAACTCTCCTACCTCACATCCACCTTCACTTTGTTATTTGCACTACTGACTGTTTATTACAGTAACAACTGTTTACTTATGCATTCTGCACCACCATACCGTAACTGGATTATGCTCATCTGCACTGCCGACTGTATTTACAGTAACAATGTTTACATTTGCATTTTGCACCATACTTCTAACTGGAATATGCAACCACTTTCCACTGCACTTTTACACTTTCTTTCGGATAGCTCTGTCCATAATTTATTGTACTAACTTAATCCACTGCTATATTCCTCATATTAGCCTAACATATTATTGTATACCTCTAACTGTAAAATTCTGTTCAAGTAATAACCGTCTGTATATTTATTCATAGTACATAGTCACCTGTAAATTCTGTTTATAGTAATAGCCATCTGTATATTTATTCATAGTACATATTCACCTGTAAATTCTGTTTATAGTAATAGCCATCTGTATATTTATTCACTGTATATATTCATCTGTAAATTCAGTTCTACTTATAGTAATAACCATCTCTCTACTTATACATATTTATATATATTCAGAAAATTTTTATGTCCTGCACTTACGCAACCATTGTATATATCCTGCACTTGCTGCTATTGCACTTCTGGTTAGACCTAAACTGCATTTCGTTGCCTTGTACTTGTACTTGTGTAATGACAATAAAGTTGAATCTAATCTAATCTTAGTGGGGAGCGTGGGGGCCTTCAGGGACGATGCTGAAGCGGGGGACAGATAGCTCGCAAGCGTCTGATCCACCTTAGGCATCGCCCCATAACCATATTCTTTCAGCCCCCTTATATCACTGTATGTTTTCACTTGAGGGCTGAATAAACGTGATGAATATGGCTTCTTCCAGGATCCTCACAGCTCACTGTGTAGATCGGGAAAGAAAGGAAGGCCCCCTGGTGAAGGTGATACATTAGATGATAGAAAACGTCTAATTTGCTTTTAGGACGAGCGCCTTGTTTCTCGGCTGGCCAATCGATATTTAACTTAGCAACAGCGTGAGTTATCACCTCCACCAGCTCTTCATGTGCTGGGGAAAGAGATGGCGAATCAATCCGCTAATCCGACGCTCAACACATCCACCTCCTCAGAACTGGACTGTGTTGAAGCGATGGGCTATCACCCTGGGCGGAAGAAGCCACAGCGCCCGTCTCCAACCCCGCCGTGAGATCCATCTGCGATACCCATGATGTCCTCCTCCGCTGTGCCTCAGCAGCAGCAGGTCCAGAACCAGAGGGAACGCGCTCCAGATAACCCTTCTCAAAGAGTGACAGGCGGGAGCGGAGCATCCGAAGCGGCAGCCTCTCACAGTGCTCACAATCAGCCCCCTCGAAGGCTGATAGAGCATGCTCCACTCGTGAGTACAATGTTTGAATACTGATGTGTTCGCCATGAATGTTTTACTTATTGAGCTGATAATATAGGACAGACAACAATAAATAGACAAAGACAGTTTTCACACAGAGCACTTTGCTGAGGCAGAAAAGCTGAAGTTTGGTCGGACCGGATGTGTATTTATCCTTTCCTGGTCGTGACGTCACCCGCCTGTGACGCTCGCTTTCACCATTGGCTGAGTTGACATACGTGCATCAGACGCTATCAAAGCTGTCCCTAGTGGAAGCAGTGTGAAGTTCCCTCGAAAGGGAACATCAACTCATCTGAAGTGTCTGAAAATGTCAACTACTGAATGTCAAAAGTGGCGTGCCCAACCTAACATCCCCATGTTGGCAGATCTCTCAGCTCATCTTTGGCTTCACAAGCCCCCCTTCTATTCCACTGGAATGGACTTTTTTTGGCCCATTTACAGTAAAAATAGGAAAACGAACTGAAAAGTGAAGAGGAAATAAAATGTATGATCACCCAATGCCTCCATCTGGATCTACTTGAGAGTCTCGACACTGATGCCTTCTTGATGTGTCTATAGAGATTTATAGCTAGAAGAGACAAGCCTTTTGAGCTCTTCTCTGATAATTGCACCAACATTGTTGGATGGAACTGAGAGATTAAAGAGGCCTATGAACTTATGGCACTTTGATTAAAGGAGCAATTAGCCAAATCGAAAATCTCTTTCAGATTTATTTCTCTCAGTTAGAGGGGGAGAGAGGTAAAATTGAAGGTAATTCTAAAGGAACGGACAGTCCCTGAAACTGTCCTCCGCACTGTTCTCATTGAGACGAAGGGCATCATGAATGCCTAGCGTTTAGGCTATGTATCGGATATCACCGACCCAGACCCAGACCCAGACCCAATAACACTAGACTGGGTAAACCCAGCCTGATCTGCCGGTGATTTGATTTCACCCTCCAACTCAGTCTGGAAACCTGTACATTCATTTATATTGCTTCTGTTACACTTTTGCGGCAACTAATCACAGACTGGCTTATCCACCTGGCACGGCAGTTTAACACGATGACGGATAGAGTGTTGATGGGTCGTTGCCCGTTGATCACGCCTCTTGTGGTCTGATTGGTTGAAGGACTATCCAATTGTGTGCAGAGTCATTTAATTTATGCTCCTTTATCATGCCTCTTGTGCAGTAGAAAATACATAGCAGACTCCCCAGACCAATGTTCAATCTTAAATTGAGCTTAGTCTGGTGACAGCCAGACAACAATAACACACTAGCATCCTGCTCTTAGGTCGCCCTGACTCCTCTCTCCCACAATTAACGTATGCATCCAGCAAACTTTTAGGAACAAGGAGATGGAGGCATAGCCAAATACTTGCTGACCAATTCTGGGCTAACATTATTATACATCTGAAAAATCTTCAGGAAAAACAAAAACGGCAAAAGGATAACGACAAGATCAGGGTCAAGTGCTCATTGTGGACACACAACTTCTACAAGCTCTCTGGCCAGTGGGCAAGGTGACCTGTACCTTCCCTGAACCAGATGGATGTAAAAGGAAAATTGCAGTTCAGGTTCAAGATCAAATAAGAACTGCTGCATGTTTGTTGTTCCTGTGAGTGATTGATTAAGAAACCACACACCCCTATGGGCAAATGCCTATAATACCTCATGCATGCAGAAATAATCCAAAACAAAACCCTCCAGCTGGGACTCTCTCTCTCTCTCTCTCTCTCTAGCTCCAGTTTCTCTAACTGGAAACTCCCACCACCATTTCTACTAATGCTAACCGAACCCTTATGCTTATATAATATATAATAACTGTTATTTTTGTTTGGGGGTTATTTTTCCTCATGAAACACAAAACGTATTTTGGGTAACATGCTTTCAGGAAATGCAACCCATATGCAACTAATTTTTGTTATTATTAAGTCGTCTTTTATTTATGGAAAGAAGCATCTCTCTAAAATGTTAATTTCATATTAGCCTAAAATTAAACCGTGCAATTCTTTAATCAATTCTTTTGGAAAAAAATGATATTGGTTCGATGTCACACTATAGGTTTCCTGGCCAAATGGGAGTTTCACGAGTTCACACTTACATCAAATTAAATAGAGTAAATATTATGCGTATTTGGCGTGCTGTCCGGGGGAGGGCTCCGGGCTCGGAATTTTGCCCGAACCCAGAGTACCCCCCCTGATGGAAATAGTCTAGAACTAGACTACATATATTAATTTGATGTCTTATGTGAGTTTAATTAAGTGAGGAGAAGGGGTGGTGGAGGGATGCTAAGAAACAGTCAACGACAGGAAGGTAAATCGGCTGTCTATATACACCTCCTATCGTTGATTTTTTAATGAGCTCCTCTTGTGTTCAATTAGGTTTAATTATCTGGGTCTGCTCCACTTAACAGTTTTAATTTCCTGAATGTGTTCCTCCCGAAATTTGTTTATAAAACATCAATTTAATGTTTGCATATAAAGGGTGTTTCAAAAGAAAAACACATACTTTGCTTATTTGAATGGAAAACAAACAAACAAACAAACAAACAAACAAACAAACAAACAAACAAACAAACAAACAAACAAACAAACAAACAAACAAACAAACAGCAACTTTGAGAACTGTCCTTTGTTCTTTCACTGTAGTGCCATATTGTGTTTTCCAAAAAGCCCTGTTTCGTGGGCCCCTTTGGAGCTGCTTTTTGAACGAGTTTCTCCTTGTCCAGACACGTCATAACAGAATGCCCTCAGAGATTGCATGTGCTTTTTAAAGACAATGCTTGACCTCTATTAAACGAAGATAGTGTAGGGGTGAGCGGGGCACAAACTAACGCATGCAGGGTAAGTTGTAACACACATGGTTTAAAACTTTCCACACATACCAACATAACAAAACTTAGTGTATTTAGTTGCCATATAAACATTATAGAGAAAATAATTGCGCCAAAATTTTAACAAATCTTCAGAAGATATCACTGAACATTTAAGTAGATTTCTTACTTAAGTTTATTTTTCATGTCTGTTTTTCTTGTGTTTATTTAATATTAGACAAATCTGATATTTTAATCTTATATCTGCTATTTAAGAGTTGAGATAGTAGCCTACTTTAATGCTGATCTAACATTAGCCGGGTTTAAATCCCCGTTGTGCATAATGGGGCATAATGTAAAACTGCGTTACAATGAGCCCCTATTAGAACTATGATATTTTATACTTTTATGAATTCTATTGAGAAACCATGAGAGAAAGGTGAATAATGCCTGTCAATGTTCAGAAATTATTAATTATGATGTTTTTAACTAGCCTATGTATAGCTGTTTTGCAAAAAATAGATAATTTAATAATGTTAATAATAATAATAATTGTATTCTATTGACAAAATATTATAGTTTTTCTTGTATATTTTTTGGATGATATCAGATAACATTTTAAGCTGTCATATGTTAATGCTATAATGCACCCCACCTATGCGGCATGTTGTCACATTTCACTTCTATTCTTTCGGGGTAAATCAAGAATCAAGTATACACAGTATTAATGAAACAAAACCACATAATTGTACAAGAAGTGTGAAAGTAATGTGAGAGAAAATAAATACTCTGAACATTTTTTAAAGAAAAGTAAAAAGTATCACATGCTTATTGGGTTAAATATTTTTTTTTTTGTTAATTAATAGTAGCGCCTTTTAAAAAGGAATTTTTTATTTAAAAAATGTATAGCAATTTTTTGTATTGTTTTTATATGTTAGGTGTATTTCTGTTCGTATAGGCTTGATGTACGTTGAAGGTTTATTGTAGTAAAAACTGACTGAATTTTTTTTTCGACCTCTTCGTTCAAATACCAACTTAACATTTTCGTCCATATTTACATGTATAAAATGTGGTGAAAGCACTACAACTGAAAGTATAACGTGAACTCTGTCGGCGGCGGAAATAATCTCGGTTGAAGGTGCAATTAGGCAGGAAAATATAATATGTTGCGTGGATGAGTTTTTGACAAAGCGTAAACATAAGTACTCTATAGCATATAACATACTAGATATTAATGAAATAATATACTTTAAAAGAATACAAGTAAGTGCTAGGGTGAATACTGGTAAAGTGGGAAACTTTCTGATCATTTAGCCTACATTCTGCTTATTTTTTGTATTATCATCCAAATGTCTTGGATGCCCCTCATATGATACTATTCTAAACAGCTATACACTATACACAATAAAACAAGAAAGAAACATTAAACAGCCACAGAACCTATATTTTTTTATCACACACTTTCTTATGATGAGCTCAGTGTTGATTTTTTGTTATGGAAGCACATATAAAGATAGAAATGTTGAAGCTTAACTTTCCCACTTTACCAGTATTCACCCTAATTAAATGTAATGTTTTCGGACTCTTAATTGAATGTTACAATTAGATTCTAATGTAGTTTAAATGATATAGTGTAAAATATATTTGTAATTAGCAGCTGAAATTGCAATTTAGTACTATGTTCACTTCAAATGTATATCAAAAAGGACTAAAACGTAGGCCTACTTTAAATGTGCTTTAGTAGGCCTATGTCAACACAACAAAATAAGTGTTTGACAGATGATTACAACATAATTTTTAAGTAAAACGTTCAATTTGACGTTATTACAAAGTGTACTTTTAAAAAGTGTACTCTCTTTAAATGGCCTTTATTTCATTGTTTCATATTATTTCCAAGAACAGTTTATAACTATTAAGATTTGAAGTACGCAACAAATGCACATTCAATATTAAGCGCATTTTCCACAAGAGTTACCAACAAATATGACAAGTTATTGTTTATGTATTGTTTAAATATGACAATCTGTTGACAACATTCTTAGTCATTCATATTCACATCTGTAATGTAGGCTACTGGATTTTTTCTTAAACAATATACGAGTTATATTATATATATTGTGTATGTAGGGCCTAATCATTTTCGCTTCTTCGCCGCATAGCAAAACTCAAACAATACAATGGTGTGAAGAGACATTAAATGCTGCAGTTGATCATCAGTCTGTTGAAGCAGAGCCAATAATATTAATTATTATTATAATTATAATAATACTTTAGGTTAAGTAATGTGGTGTATGATCTTACAATTTCATTGAAACATACAACATAAAGAAACATGCCTTTTCTTTGTCTCCGAGTTAGTTTCTATTTGCACAGCATATCTCGGAGAAACATTCACATAAGAAAAAAAAAGTTTCCTTTCAAAAGTCACATACTTTTTGTCCCTCGATGAAAAGTTCACAGTTCACAATAGGGGGGTTCCAGAAAAATATGGCAGGTGATCTCGGCTTAACTTCTTTTCCTTCATTCGTCTGTTCTGAAACCAAATCTTGACCTGTCGGTCGGTAAGGTTCAGCATTCTGGAGAGCTGAAGCCGTTTCTCTTTGCTGATGTAAACATTAAAGAAGAATTCTCGCTCGAGTTCTCGGATCTGAAACTTGGTGTATGGACATCGCTTCTTCCTCACTCGTAGGGTAGCTTAGAGCAATTAAACAAAAAAGACAGGTCAAAAACTGCCACATCAATGCTATAACCAAATGGCAAATCATTGGCTTTATTTCATCACGGATATGTCACTACCAGCTACTTTAATAATGAAAATCAACAATAGGAACAGCGTATATGCAATCTATTTGTTACTAATTAACAATAAAAAGTTAAAAAGGTATAAAAGGTAAAATATTAAAACATAACTTTGGACATGCATGTTATATCGCGTGCCACCATTAAATAAACGACGATGATGTTTAAACAAAACATATAGAATAAATGGAGATTACGAATTTTACAGTCTACATATATTCAAAATGATACACTATTGCGAAGTGATTATTTTCCCTATATTGCAATTTTCAGAATAAAGTTATACCTTTACAAAAAAAGAATTAAAAAATTCTGCTAAATTATTAAATTATATTTGAGAAAGGTTTTTGCAGTGGTAGGTTTTACTTACACTGGCTTCTCTCTCATATGCTGAAAGCAATGTTCTGCTCAATTGCTTTTTATTATTGGCTTCTAAAAGTAACATCCCTTAAAACCTTCGGTGCAAGTTCATGATCAAAGGTACTATTTGTCACCATTGCCCCCTTGCACAACTTCACAGACCAACAGATTGTGTGAAACATTATGTTTTTCAGACCTTTCCCATTGTAAAAATTCTTCCCGTTCAAAGGAAAAGCTTTGTAGGTTATAATAAAATCCCTTGAATGCTTATAAAATTCCACATAAAATCTTATAAACACAGTCAAACTTTTACAGCGATGAACACGTAGCCTACTAACCGGGTTTGGTTTGGTTGTCGTTTTTTGTCCCCGACGAGGTTTCAGAAGAACCCGAGGTTGTGTTTTTGAAACTCTCATGCTCTTTCTCTACATCTACAGCACTGACGAGGACTGGCGACTCAGGCTTTCCAGAGCTGCCTTTCTCCAATCCACCATCTGCCCCGCTATTTGAATAGTCAAAAAAACGACCCAAACTTTGCGAAACAACGTTGGTCTTTCCAATGCTGGAGTAAAAGCCAGTGCTGGAATGGTTAATACCCGGGTGATAGTGGTGGTGACTGTAGACATTTTCGTTCTTCATCAACATTTCCGTCATGGTGGCTGACGGCGGAAGGCAATCTCTGTCCTCCTCCGCATAAGATGAATAGTTCCCCCTGTGGTGCCAGTTACCCGACGGATTCAGCTCACATGATAAATCCCTGACTGGTGGAACTCGCGTGAAGTTAGTGGAATAAGAATATGTGATTTGCCGGGCCTGTGGTAAAAGCGAAGAAACGGTAGAAAATTCTGGGGCATAATAGGTGCTGGGGAGGTAGGGGTTTGAGGCGCAGCCCGCCCGCTCTCCAAACTCGGAAGTCCTTTGTTTACAAGACTGGGAGCAGAAGTCGCCTAGATTGAAAGTGTTAAACATTATTCCCTTCAATTTCTCCAGTAGATCAAAATGAATGATTTGGATCCGAACAGAAGACAATTTTGAGAAGGCGAGAGGACGAGCTATATCCCACTAACTCGCCCTAAGACACGTGATCGAAAGTAGATTCTCGTATATCAATTTGGAAACGTTGCATAAGCAGGAGTGGTTCACACAAGGTGCATGCGGTTGAAATTACTGTTTCAAAGACGAGAACATGTGGCTTTGGCAGTATTTTTTATTTACTACATATTTCAATCCAAGTATACACTTGTATAATACCAGGCATACACATTGAGAGTGTTACAATTTCCAATGGCATTCAATAATATTGTAATGAATATGCCTTGAGTGCATAAATAAAATGATGCCTTAAATATATATATGCTGTCAAATCGATTAATCGTGATTAATCGCATCCAAAAGAAACATTAGTTTACATAATATATGTGTGTATAATTGTTATGTATATTTGAATACACACACATACATGTATATATTTAAGTAATATATGTATGTATATACTGTATATATATTTATATAATTTATAATATATTTAAATATAAATATTTTACATACAAATATACTTTTTTTCTTAAATATATACATATGTACATAACTATGCATGTGTGTGTGTGTATATATATATATATATATATATATATATATATATATATATATATATATATATATATATATATATATATATATATATATATATATATATATATATATATATATATATATATTAATTATACACTTTACACACACATATATCATGTAAACACAAACTTTTATTAATAGCGATCAATCATTAATCATTCTTTAGGCGGGAAAGGAGACTGAGGTCTGCGCTTTATTCCTTATGGAGTTTTAAGAACACAGCATGCGCATTTCCTTAACAAGTCTTTACTTCCAACAGTATTCGGTTACAGCAAGCAATGGCACCCTGTGATCTCTCGCTTTATGATGTTTAATTTCCTCCGCTATTTCCTACCGTTTTAAATTCAGAGAAAGAAGAGTGCTGGTGTTGCATTTTGATAGCTATAATGCCCTGTTCTTATTGCAAAATAGTTTCTTCCTGCAAAATATACCCAAAGCCATTTTCTTGTCACACTAAATTGTTAAAAGATCCACACCCAAAAGATCGTTCTTGGTTTTGTAAATTTTATTAGGCCCCTATTTTATTGTAATATTAAACAGATACGTTACCTTATTACCTTAATTTAAAATTATCAAAATTATCAAATATAAACCTTTTATTGATTAGTAAATGAAAAAATGGGAAATTAATCTTTCCCCAGGTAACCTAAAATGTGTTTCACGTTATTAAATTCAGAAAAGCCATTTGATTTGATTAAATCAACCTGTCAAACTAGGTTACAATAAAAGTATATCAAAATACACTTTAAAACATCTCTATCTCCGCGTCTTAATGCCCAGTCCTCCTATTATATATATATATATATATATATATATATATATATATATATATATATATATATATATATATATATATATATATATATATATATATATATATATATATATATATATATATATATATATATATATATATATATGCCTGTAATAAAGGTTAAACGATTTTGGCCGAAATCGTATCAAACAAACCATACATTTAGGAAGAGTTAACGGAAAACATACAAAACTATGGTAAAATTGGTCTTGTTTTGTAAATGGTAAGTGTATTTAATTTGTATACTATTAAGATTCACACTTTAAAGTGGTACCTTTCAAATCTAAATGGTTTTTTTTTCTTACGTAGTTTTGTCCGTGTAAGGTAATATATTTAGGTTGAATAGGTGATGCATACTATTTTTGACTTGAATGTAATTAATTAAAATCGCAGACATTTGCCTGCTGTTATTTTTTTGTCCTACGTTGCTATTGCAAAAGCTGTGACAAGGATGTTTCCTGATCTCTTTTACGTTTAATAAAGTAAAAACAAATCCTGTATGTCTGTATTAGAAACTAAATGAAAATGTTTAAGAGGACATCTGCAATGTTTACTCCATTTCTCTCTCTCCCTCTACGTCTCCCTCTCTCCCTCCCTCCCACCCACTGCCACATTCAAGGTCTGCGTCAACGCCACAGACAGCGGCTGTAAAGAGCCCGAGTCTGTCTCAAAGTCGAATCTGCAGTCGCCCTAAACGTTTATAACAAGGGCATTTATTGTGGAAAGACAAAAGAGTGGTACTATCATGCATGCTGAGGTTCAAAAACGTTTTTTGTTTTTTTACACCATGTATGCATGCATTAGCCAATTGTGTGTTGTTACATGTTTGTCTGTTAGTTGTTGAATGTGTTCTACGATTGTGGGTCAGCAACTTCAGAAAGTATACGAGTTATCTTATTATAAAGACCCTGTCAGATTGGTCAACAATATTGTCTCAGAAGACCGTGTATTGTATAATAAGTTTGTACTTATTAATAAGTTTGTTACCAAATCGGCGTTACAAGGTGCCAAGATATAATCGAATTAAATGAAAGCATTCATTCGTGCATCAAACTGTATTAGAATTGATTAAGTTCCATAAAAAATAAATCTATGCCGGTGCTTTAAAAAAAAAATTGTGTGCGACTAAAGGTTTTTTTTTTTTGTGAAAGAACACTTTGTCAGCACGACAAATTTCAGACTTTGTGGTTGCAGAGCATCTTTTTTACAAAACCTCATAACATGACATCGGGACATAGGGAAAAAAACATGACGGGTTGGGTTGGGAACTTTGAGCAAAAACTTCCAAAATGTTAATAGTTCCTGAACAAATTAGGCTATTTCAGGAGCCACCGCATGTAAGAGAACAATGCTTCATATTCAGTAAGTATTTAGAAACCTAAGATCACTGCTACTAATAGAGATACAGTTATGTCAGATACAGTTAAAAAACGTTATGTCATAGACAGTAACAGAAAACAGATACACTTAGGTAGGTGATCACATTTTATTGTAGGCCTAAATTAATTAAACACATACACTGATACAATAATTTAATGCTTATTGGTGTAGCTGAAATTTATCACCCAAGGAAACAACAAGAAGACATTGCACTGATTATAAAAAGCCATTACACACAACAAAATAGAATCCCAGCAAGCAATTTTGCGTTTAACAGATGTCTAATAGCCGTCTAAACGCAGCCCTGACATCTAGGCTAAAAAGGCGAAATTTGGGCTGTCAGTGAATATTTAATATCCGTCTAACCATAGCCCAAGAATAGTCATCTAGAACATGAACATGTCAAAGAAATGAAACCAAACACCTTGTAATCATTGTTGACTTTGCTTACATGATGGAATATCATACATCTCGCAAGTTATTTAGGCAGAAACATGTAACCAAATTCGAGATTATTTTAGCTAAGTGGGTTACTCACATCGGGTCTATAATTAACCTAGTTACACTGCATGCTATCTTCACTGCAAAAAATGCTAAATGCTTTTCTTACTTAGTATTTTTGTCTTGTTTCCAGTCCAAATATCTAAAAATGCTTACATTAAGAAGCATTTATAGACAAGCAAGTTTTTTTTCTTGTTTTGGGAAAACATAACTCAATATTAAGTGAGTTTTTGCTTAAAATAAGCAACATAATCTGCCAGTGGGGTAAGCTAAATATTCTTGTTTTCTGTTTGCTTTTCAAAAAAACTAAATAAAATAAAACCTCACTTAATTTTTAGTTATTTTCCCCAAAACAAGACAATCATTTTTGTTGCTTGTATTCTTATTTTAAGATTTTTTAGATGTTTGGACTAGAAACAACACAAAAATGTAAGAAAAGCATTTTTTTTGCAGTGTTGAAGTCCTTTTTAACATCTTAAAACAGCGTTCCTAAGAGGAAAAACACAAATGTCAGCACCAAGAAAGACAGCAGTGAGTGAATGTAAAAAACGAGCGTTGCAAACATTATCATATGCAAATAGTATCACAACAATAGTAGTAAAGCTTGACACCGTCCATGGTCTGCAGTTTGGTCTCTGAACGAAGCGGCAAAAATTGCAGATAATAATTTCATCCTGAAATAGAAAATGCAATTAGTAGACTCGATACCGTCAGGAAGCTCTCAAGTAAGATCTCTTTTTTTGTGCATTTGTCACTCAAGCTTCAGTGAGAATTGTTATTTGGAAACCGCGAATTGATACTTGATGCGCAAGAGTAGGCTAATATAAAACAATCAGCAATCAATTCAGATGGTTTATGAATCTTCTCAGTCAGGATCAGCCTCGCACTAAAAGTAAGAAAATGCCAGTTCCCGCATCAAGAGTCTTTTCTTCTTCATGCGACGGTTCTGGAACCAGATTTTCACCTGTTGGTCGGTGAGATTTAGCTGTCCAGACAGTTCCCTCCTCCGCTGTCTAGTGATGAACTCATTCTGGATAAACTCACCCTCCAATTCGCTCAGCTGAAGCTTTGAATAGGGTTTCCGCTTCTTTCGTGTGTGTGTGCGAATTGGGTAGCATAGCGCACCTTAGAAAAAAAGCAAATTCTGTAATGTTTTTTTGTTCATGCTTGCAAGACAAAAGCACAAGCTACGAAAATCACTTATTTGAAAGCGCACGATGCTTGGAACATGATTTCTCTTCCAGATCCTCAAATTATCATACAGACAAAACTTTATAAAGACTCACCTCCGTTTAGGGTTGCAACACTTGCGTGGATGTCAGGAGATGTTAATGAATGCGTGGTGCCTGATGGGGTATTGGCCCCAGAACCAGATTCAAGGGATCGACACGATGGAGGATTTGGGGTGAAATGTTCGGCAGTTAAGTAGTCGTATTTGGAATAAATTCCTCCGTTGTTCATTGCTTTCAGATTATTCAGTCCGTTCTCTGCAGTAGTGGATACTGATGAGTTGTCCCGTTTAAGATTGGTTCTGTTATTGTCATCACCACCGCTGGTGGCGCATGCACTCTCACTGTAAAAACATTTGTTGTCTTCCTGCCGAGGAATGTCGCATACATGATCATATGTGGAGTTTAGGGAAACATAAGATTGTGGGTATCCAGTGCGTAGTTCCGATGGGTTCCGAGGCAAAGAGCAGACATTTTCCCTTCTTGAGAAGTGGAGGGTATGGAACCCCTCTAGCGGTCCTCCCGACGCACGGAAATTAGAGAGATAACATGCATCTCTTGTATGAATGTTAACCAATTGTCCAACAAACCCGGGATTAGGGAGATTGTGCTCGCCCATTTTGGCGGCCCGACTACAGTTTATAGCAAATCTGACATTTAACAGGGAAACCAGGCTGAGCCCTATTGGCTGTAGATAGTGGTCACATGACACTGGTTGCAAGTGCGTTGCAGAAAGTGCCACCCACTGTATTTCTTGTCTGACAAAGTATTAACTTGATTTACATTTTTTTATATACTGTAATGCCTTTTATAGCCTACTGTTCCAAAAGAGGTATTTTAGCCTATATTATGTTTTTAAAACTGTTTACAGATTTTGATGTAGGCTAGCCTACTTTATTTTTTAAATATTATTTGTGATTTAAAATAATTACAGATTTAGGTGTACTTTTTAATTTATTATTTTGTCTGTTTATTGTATGTAATGCAATTACATCAGAAGTAACTGTAATTATATTTCAGAGAAATTAAAAGTAATCCCTACTTTACTTTTTCATGGGAAACGTAATTCAATTACAGTAATTAATTTCACTCAAAAATACTGGGTTAAAAATAACCCAAGTTGGGTTAATTATGGACAAAGCAAGCGACTGGGTTGTTTTGACCCACTGGTTGGGTTAAATGTTTGACCCAACCTGCTGGGTAGTTTTATTTAACTCTACTATTGTTTAAAAAAAAGACCATATTGCTTGCTTAAAATTAACGCAAAATAGGTTGGAAATGAACATTCATTAATAAAAAATAAAAAAATAAATAAAAACTTAAATTATAACCATATTAAATTGGTTATTAAATGTTCGCCTTTTGATTATTACTGTAATTATGTGTCTGATTTTTTATTTCCGACCTATTTTGGGTTCTTTTTTAAGCCAGCCATATAGTAATTTTAAACAATAGTTGGGTTAAATAAAACTGCCTAGCAGGTCAAACATATAACCCAACTGTGGGCTCAAACAACCCAATCGCTGGGTTTGTCCATATTTAACCCAACTTGGGTTATTTTTAACCCAGCATTTTTTAGAGTGTAGTAATACATTACACAAAACATCCAACACCAAATACAGGTTTCAATTCAATTGTTTTAAATGATTGTTTTGGCTGTTACTGTCATTTTATATAAACCCGTCAATCTTTAGTGTGAAGCCGTTAAATTGAGAGCGACTGCATAAGCAAATTACACACAGGAAATTCGCATCAACCTCACCTCATCCCTTTACTGTGTAATTTAATGTATTAATGTAGTAATAATATGAGTGTATTTAATCCATAAACAAATTAAAGGTGTTTCATGAAACTGTATAATAATATTTACATTATTTATTTTATTTTGGGTTATTTTTGTAAGACAAGTAGGCTATCTAGTTTGAATTGGTAGAGTAAGCCAATAAAGTATAACATAGGGTTGCACACTCCATCTTGTAGTAATATTTCTCTCTCTCTTTGCCTGAAGGGTAAACATTTGATAATAAATTCCAAAATATGACAAAATTTACACCTGAAATAGTTCACCAATTCTGTGATCATTACCCTCATGTCGTTTCAATCCAAACCTTTCGTTCATCAAGCCTATCTTAACCAGTAGTTTATATCTTAAGAAACCTCGAATGGGCTGCCGCACATGGGTTCCTTTCAAAGTTTTGTTGACCTGAAGCTTCCCACTGGCTTTAGTGTCGGTTCAAGGTCACTGTCTAGTACATGTGTGCGACACATTAAATAACAGTCTCGGATTCCGTGGACTTGGAATCACACCAACGTCGCATTCCTTCTATTGCCTTCTCTAACACCAGAGTCGCCCTTATTTTAAAAAACATGTCATTTTGAAACTGTGTCTGATTAGCCTAAAAAACACAGTTTGTGTAAGGATATAAAGCTGAGTGTAAAGTTAATAGGCCGCGACAAAATATATAAATGCAATAGATCGTTTAATGCAACGCTTTTCAAAAAATATTCACTAATCACTAATTCAAATATGACTGTTTTCCTATTTGTGTTTTGGGCAGTGCTACTTCAGACACTTACATGCTTCATATTTAATGTTAAACTGCTTTAATATTTTTTTGCACCATAAAAGGTTATAACAAAAGTCTGTGAATCTCCATCCATCCAGTCATATGATGACACTTTGTGTATGAGAGTGGGACATGGAGGGCAGAGACAGAAACTAACAGCACCAACAAAACAAGTGCATGCTTTATGCAAGAGTCTATGAAATATTTAAAAAATAATAATGCTGTTAGAGGAAGAATATGCCAAATGCACGCAATGACAGGAACGTAGAGTTATTTAATTGACAAAGTAAAAGGCCAAATAAGCAATCTTTTATATTGACTCTGCCTATATATGTTTGTGCTCGGAGTGTTTTAGTAAATTAAATGCGTGCCACAAGCGACTGATTATGTTTAGTAGCCTATACATTCATGTATTAGCCTACCCCATCACCCTTCCCCGCGCTTGCTCTTAATCTTTACATTTACACTCTTTCCCCACTAGAGGCAGTCATAGACCATGTTGTTTTTTGAAATGTGTGCTTTGCGAATGATCACTCAAAGCTCATAGGTCTATATCTAATGCAACTAGAATCAAGGAGATTTGAAGAACTGCGTGTTTTAAAAACAGGGAAGTGCACTGAGAATTTTATCCAGAAGAGAATCCCGTCTTGTCATTCAATAAACAAACATTCAGAAGCCACATTTTACTGTTGATGGATAATTGCATTATGAACAATAATATAATAATATAATATAATATAATATAATATAATATAATTAATATAATATAATATAATATAATATAATATAATATAATATAATATATTATATTATATTATATTATATTATATTATATAATTGAACATATAACCAACAAATTTAAAATTACTGTAAGGCTGCATGAGCGATGTGAATTATTGATCAGGGGTGAGTTTCTCAAAAGCATCGTTAGCCAACTGGTCGCAAGTTACCAACGTTCAACGATTTAGTTTTCGAAACAACAGAGAACATTCGCAAACTGCATAACAAACTTGTGTGGTTGGAACTACAGCTCTTAAGCCGTGGCATGTTTTTGTTCGTATGATATGTGCTAACATGCAGTAGTCTACATTAGGTCTAAATATTTCATTAATTGTAAATCTATACATTTGAACCCCTGAGTGTGACCTAAGAGAGAACCCGCGATTAATTATACAACGTTAAGGAATAGGCCTACCTGAACCACACGCACGCATGTGAGCGTTTTATGGGGACATTCCATAGACATAATGATTTTTATAGCGTACAAACTGTATATTTAATTCCCTAACCCTAAACCTACCTATCACAGAAAATATTCTGCATTTTTACATTTTCAAAAAACATCACGTAGCCTATGATTTATAAGCTGTTTTCCTAATGGGGACCAAAATGTTACCTTTTGTCACATTTTGGAAAAAAAGAAAGAAACAAAAAACCTGTAAAAATGTTGCAATGGAGAAAGATTATTAATATGAAACCTGTATATTTAGACAACATGACTTCATTTAAACGTAACGTACAATAACAATAGAGTAAACTATTTTCCATATAGCGGAACTGATGTTTTGTTAGTTCAAATTTCAACAATAAGCGCATAATAAATATGTTGTCCATAGGCTTTCGTTAGAGGCAGTCACCCATGGCCTGCCATTTCGTAACTTGAAAGTCCCTGTAAAGTCAAAATTAAATATGTGTTCTGAGTTTGTCACACCACAGAAAATGTGTTATTACAGGGACTTTAAGGTTTGTTACATTTCAGTCAACCATATGCAGCACAAGATGAAAAACGTCTGGAAATGACGTGCAAATTCCATCAAATTAAATTGATTAATCCTTACATATTGTACGTAAGGATTATTAATTTTTTTATGGAATTTAGAAGGCTTTTTTGTGTAGGAAGAAAAGTAGGCTACACATTGCTGCAAAGGGATGACATTTTGTTTAAAGATATAGGCCTACACATATACATAATTTTTGAAAGTCACAACCTTCTGCGATAGAAAAACTACGCAAACGAGGCAAGATATACCAGGAAATTTGTCACATATGTACACATTATAAATAGCAGTGATTAATTTAACAGCAGAACGCAGTACACTATCAAACGCCACACCAATGAATCTTATTGGCTGATTGACACTTGTATGAATAATATGGGGTGTTCTCCAGTAAAACAAATAACAATAATCAGACCTCCTAAGCATTCCAGAATTCGTAAAGTTCGTGTAAGGCTACTGCAATTGTAATGTAGGCCCTTTCAGACAAAACTGACAGATCCGGAAGCCGTTGAATGTGGAATGATTTTTTCCTGCTTGAATGATGAAATTGTTGGTGCAAACAACTCGACGACAATCAAATAACATGCATGACTTTGCTTGACTTTGCTTTACACACGAACTTCTTCTCCTTAACACGGCGGTTCTGGAACCAGGTGGTCACCTGGCGCTCGGAGAGATCGGTTGTGGTGGAGATCCGCCTTCTTTTGTCTTTGGTGATGAACTTGCTGGCTGCATACTCTTTCTCCAGCTCCTTTAATTGAATCTTAGTGTAAGGAACCCTCTTCTTACGACCGCGACGATGCCCGTTAATCTCGATCTGGTGCGGCACCACATCTGCAAAAACGGTTTAAGACGGGAAGAACATCTTAGAAAATATATGACGTGCCAATGACTTTCCAAGTACAATCACGTGACTCTCAACAGCGAGTAAAATGACTGGTAGATGAAACTGTGACCACAACTCTGACCAAGATTTTATTTTTTCACTAAGAGAGTCCATTTGCAGCAGTATTCATAGACAACACGTTTAGAGTTACGGGAAAGTTATGGCGTGAATTAGGGGAGAGCGGGGCACAACCTAACGCTTTTTTGACTTTCTCAGTTTGTGTAAATCCACTTGGGGTTCAGAGTAGCCTATTTATTTTTTCCCACATCAATTTCACACATGTCTAGTACAATTAGCCTATGTGGTTTTGTTTAATTAATGCAGTGTATAGGCTACTTTTTTCTTGTTTACCCTGAAAGAATGGGAGTGAAATGTGACAACATGCCCCATAACATGACAATATGACAGCTTAAAATGATACAAAATACATTTGTTAACTTTTTCAAATTAAATAATGGCATTTTTTAATCATTAAAAATATACGAATTTTTGAGTTTGACAACAAACACTGCAAAACACAGCAGGGGTGCGTTTCAGGAAAGTGTCGCTAGGCAACTGCAAGTTCCGTAGTTATCAGCATAGTTCAACGAGTCGGTGTTTCCCGAAGCCATAGTTCCAACTAATGTTCACAAACAGGGGGGTGCGTTTCCCGAAAGCATCGTTGGCCAACTATGGTCGCAAGTTCCGTCGTTATCAGCATAGTTCAACGATTTGGTGTTTCCCGAAACCATCGTTCCAACGAACGTTCGCAAACTGCATCGCAAACTTGTGTGGTTGGAACGACAGCTCTTGACCTGTGGTTAGAAGTAAAGTTCCTTGTTAGTTTGTCGTATCGACGTCATTGATTTCGCAGCAGCTGGGATGTGTACTATTCAGAGCTATCGACCCTATAGCCTATTTCTTTCGAAGGTTTTACCATCTACTTTAAGTAATTTGGATGACTTAAAGTCGAGGTGCCTAGGTTTTACACAATTTGCTTTCTTCATTACAAATTATTTGAAACGATATAATAGCGTGACGATAGCAATTATTCTCCCTTCGATGTGCCCTCCGAAAGGATAATTTATGCTGGTTGGGACGCAGTCTTGGTTTCGTTTGTGCGAAGAAACGAGTGTGCAAGTGCAAGTTGCTAACTTTGTTAAATTCCCAAAGACAAATAGTCATATAACAATATTTTACAAAAAGGGGTTTACCCTTAAATATTTAATTGTATATGTAGGCTACTGTAGCATTACACATATACGCAACACATGCAGTGCTTAGCGCTAAGGAAACGTAGGCAGATTCAGATTGGTTTTATTCTGACATTTAAACATTTAACAAATGATGACATAAATCAACATAAAGTCTGAAAAGGAATAGGCAGAAGCATTTATTTTTTGGGTGATTTCTGCCCAGGATTTTTTTTATCAGCATTTGTTACACAATTTTTCAGCTTTGAAAATAGCAGTTTTTTTTTTTGATTCTCCACCTCCAAAAGAACTGTAACTTCATTTTTTGAAAATTGTGGTTTTCGCGTCATTTTCATAGGTCATATGAACACATAGCTGAATGGCAAGGGGACTTAAATAGGCAGGCTAATGATCTTAAGCAAAATATGCAACAACAGGTGTAGCTACACAATAGTATAACAATCACAGTGATCATTGATCAACAGTAAAACCCATCATTTATTTTCATTTTAATTGTGCTGATCTATCAATATTCAATAAGTAATTAATAAATATGAAATTGTGAAATTAATAGTTATAGATTTTTGGGATCAGAGAAGACAACATTGTGTTTATATTTTATTGTGCAAAGAATGAATGTTGAGTTGTTAACGTAATTACTCCACATCGTCACTAAGAAAGCGCAGTCGAAAAGAGAAAAGAACCAAATTTACAGCAGGTGGCGATATGTGCTCATAGCACCAGTCCGCCATTAGATCGAAGAAGAAGAAGAAGAAGAACGTCATAACGACAGCTCCAACCAATGTGGTTCAAACCATGGTTTTGCGACACAGGTACCATGGTTTCGGGAAACAGTAGTGACTAGCTAGTTGATTTCTTTAAAGATGCATCGTACTATGGTAGTTAAACCAGCGAGTTGCATCGTTGTACGGGAAACGCACCCCTGCATCGCAAAGTTTCGTGGTTGGGACAGCTCTCCACCTGTGGTTAGAAGCATAGTTTCTTGCTTGCATAACACGTGCACTTCATAAATCCTTATCTTAAGCAAAATAAGCAAGCTGACATTCAGTAGCCTAAATTCTCTATATTTTTTTTATTTAAAATATAGGCTTACATCAAAACGCCATTTACGTATTTTAGTTCGTCAAGAGATTTAAAGGATTAGTCACTTCACAATGAAAATGTCCTGGGGCCAGTTGCATAAACTTAGCCATTATGTTTAGACTGTGTCTTAAGAACTAATTTGACACACTAGCAATTAGTCAAGAGGTAATCAGTCTTACTTTTCTGATTCAAAGACCAATCTAACTTTTTATGTAACTGACTTTAAAAAGTTAAGAACAGTCTTGAAGAAAAAAATAGACGACTAACTTTTAAGACTAGTCTAAGCAGTTTATGCAACCGGCCCCTGATATTTTACTCACCCCATCTCATTCAAGATGTTCATGTCAACCCTAACCCTAACCGAAAAGAAAATAAGTTTTTTGAGGAAAATATTCCAGGAGTTTTCTCTCCACCATTGACTTCCTTTGCAACCAAAAGGTCCAAATCAATGCAGTTTCAAAGCGCTTCGAAAGGTTTCAGAGGCTCTGCGCGATCCCTCACGAGGAATTATGTCTTATCTAGCAGGGGTGCGTTTCCCAAAAGCATTGTTAGCCAACTATGGTCGCAAGTTCCGTCGTTATCAACATAGTTCAACCAGTTAGTGTTTCCCGAAACCATCGTTCGACCGAACGTTCGCAAACAGCGTCGCAAACTTGTGTGGTTGCAACGACAGTCTCGACCTGTGGTTAGAAGCATAGTTTCTTGTTTGCATGACATGTGGACTTAATAAATCCTTATCTTGAGCAAAATAAGCACGCTGACATTCAGTACAACCTATATCTTTTATTTAGAATACATACAAATGTCATTAATGTCTTTTAGTTTGTCAAGAGATTTAAAGCACCGTTTTTGAAGAGTGCGCATGTGCGGACGTGCTCTAGTACGTAAAAAAGAGCCTATTTGAATCTGGAAATAAAGCAAAATAACTGAGAAAAATTTGAATTATTCCTCAGGTGCCATATCCATAATGTGTAGCAAAAAAATCTAGCATGAATTCGATCTCAAAATAATTAATTAAAAGCATTTATTACTCCACCACCTGCGTGACATCATTAACCAACGTGGTTGAACGACATAATTCAGCCGAGACTAGGCGGCTGCAGTGAGGGGAGGAGTGAAAAAAAGTGCAGGCAAGCCGGACAGTTCTCTCTTCTCGTAGTGGATCAGACACCTGCGGGATCAAAGGCGGATATCGCGGGATTCACACTCGTGCGCTTTGTTGCTGATAAACTGGATGTAATTCTGTTACTTTTATATGAAAATAAATATTATGAACAAGAAACCCAAAGTTTTTGTTATTTATTTCCATTCGAAAGACGTGTTTATCAATCATTTTGACTTTAATTAGGCCTACATACTTGTTTTTATATATATATATATATATATATTATAAATATGACAAAATCACATAACCCACAGAGAGATCGCCTTTGCTAGAGAGTTTGGGAATATTCACACATAAAAACATGATCTCAGAGTTTTAAAATCAAACATTTTAAAAAAAGAACCATACATCACGGTTGTTTAAACCAAGCATTAAGCTGTGTCGTCAGCAAGTCGTTTCCCATCATGCTTTTGCTCAGCGCAGTCAGTGGAGAGCAGCTGCGTTCGTCTGCAGAATCCGACACATCCGCCTTTCGCTCGCGAGAGTTTTTTGACATACGTCAGCATGACATCAGAGCAAGGCGGACCGCCCTCGGACACTTTTCTAACCGGAATGCATCTCGCGCTGATCACCGGTGATCGGTTCTGCGCAGATTTTTGCTCATCTCAAACAAGCCTATTTGCGACAATACGGTGTCGGGAAACAGTCGTGACTAGCTAGTTGATTTCTTCAACGATGCATCGTACTATGGTTTAAGCAGTGAGTTACGTCGTTGTACGGGAAACGCACCCCTGATCGGTCTTTTAAATAATAATAATAAAAAAGAATACTTTTTAACCTAAATTGCTCATCTTGCGCTGCTCTGCGCTCGCCAGTGATTGAGCAATCACGTCGAAAACGTCACACTAGACGTAGGCGGAAGTACCGCCGAAAGCAACGTGGGAGGACTAATATAAACGCCTTTACTAAAAAACACTCCATCTTCAACTTTAAAATCATCCGACATTGTTGTTTTACCTTTTTTTTTTGTTGCTACAGGGCATTAGTATTAGTCTTCACACGAGCACTTTGTAAACACGGGGCGGCCTACGTCTAGTATAACGTTTGATGAGTGGCCCCTAGCATTTGCCTATTCCGCCTATGCCACGGGCCAGCCCTGGTTACAACTAACCCCGTGTTAGGTTGTTCCCAGCTCTCCCCTACACATCCGGTCCTCAGTAAGCAAAAAGCTCCACTCCACTAACTCACTGCTTAACTACCATAGTACGATGCATCGTTCAAGAAATCAACTAGCTAGTCACGAATGTTTCCATGAAACCGTATTGTCGCAAGTCTGTTTTTCAACCACATTGGTTAATAATGTCACGCAGGTGGTGCAATAACTGCTTTTAATTAATTATTTTGAGATCAAATTCATGCTAGATTTTTTTTGCTATATGGACATGGTATCTGAGGAGTAATTCTAATTTTTCTCAGTTATTTTGCTTTATTTCCAGATTCAATCATAAGCTGGTTCTTACTAGGGCACGTATACATGTGGTCTTCAAAAATGTGCTTTAAATCTCTTGACAAACTAAAAGACATACATGACATTTGTATATATTAGAAATAAAATATATGATCGCACTGAATGTCAGCTTGCTTATTTTACCTCAAGATAAGGATTTATTAAGTCCACATGTCATGCAAACAAGAAACTAACCCTGGAGAGCAGTCCTTTCAACCACACAAGTTTGCGATGCTGTGCTGTTTGCGAATATTCGTTCGAACTATGGTTTCAGGAAACACAGACTCTTGAGCTATGTTAATAAGGACGGAACTTGCGACCATAGTTGGCTAATGAGGCTTTTGCAAAACGCACCCCAGAGCAAGAGCAAAGAGCGCACCCATCAATGCGCTGTCGGCAGGCTGCCATTTTGTTTTTAGATCACAAAATCAATAATGTCACTAAAGAAGTGTGTTTCTGGTTGTGAGGGAAAGATAACGTTGTCCAGCTTCCCAAATAACCCAGCGTTAAGGGAACAGTGGATGCAGTTTGTTTTTCCGGAGTTCTGCAAGTGTGTGTGTTTGTTCCCGGTCATGAGTGGAAACCGCAGGCGATGAGTGAAACTGCATCAAATGTGTGTGTTTTGTTGGCAATCTACGCATAAGTAGGCTACATAATGCAAACAATACCAAGGCAAATCGAAAGTTATCCAGGGATAATGCCATGATGTTTTGTGTGTGTGTGTGTGTGTGTGTGTGTGTGTGTGTGTGTGTGTGCTCTTTAGCTCCGCCCTCTGCAGGCCTCCACGGGCTGTTTGCAGAAAGAATCAGTACAGCTTATGTCTTTTATAAAACTAAAGACTCTTCGGAGATTTGAAGGATGCAATACTACCCAAGATTAATATGAGATTGGCAAAAACTGTGTGTGTTAGGTAGCCTACCCTTTAATTGGTAAGGTACAAAGGGACTAAAGGCGGCATTTGATTTTATTCTCCTCTAGATGGCACGAAACTTGCTGCACTTTCCTAAACATCCGCTTTTCAAGACACCCGTGGAAATTAGTGCATAGCTGTAGCATGATCGTGCAATTTATATGCAAACAATTATTTTTTATGTGGATATGACACGCAGTTTTCCCGTGCATATGATACGCACTTTATGGCGTGTAATAGGCCTACGCACGTAACCCACACCAATAATCCTACCCAAGGGGTTTGCAGTGCATATCAAGGCCAATTTATACTTCTGCGTCGAGTGTACGCCGTAGTGTACGCCGTAGGCTACGCGCGTAGCCGACGCCGTAGTGAGCATTTATACTTCTGCGCTGTTGTCTGCGTCAATGTGCAATTACACATGCAGACGCTAGTAGGCAGTGTCATCGGGCATGTTGGTGTAATCAAGACAACAGCCGAAGAAGAAGCAGCTTGTTGTGTAGAATCTGTACATTCATGTCGGAGTATCAGCAGCAGTGGGAGAGCGGCTTTTCTTGCAGCTTGAGTTGTTGTATCTAATACAAATTAAGCATCTCTAGTTGATTAGTAAAGTTAAATAAGGCGATCTGGCGCTGGAATGTGTTTGTGAAATCATGCGGAGCTCGTGGCCGCTGTTTTCAGTATCGGTGGCTCGAGCAATCGATTGCTGTTGCGGCGACTTCATGCACGAAATATACCCTAATGTGTCCCTGTTCTTGATATACAATTACTGATTAACATCTTTGGTTTTAATGAGAAAATAAATAAACTATACTCAGTGGATCTATGTATTTATTTACTACCATAAAGAATCGCTGGACTGCAAAATATTGTGTTATAGCAGACATAAGGAACTATCATCCAATTTCTGGACACACACACACACACACACACACACACTCCTATCGCAGATTTTTTATTTATTTATTGACCTGAGGGAAGGGTTCTGGCAGACCAATCACAGCGCTTGCGGTCCGCGTAGAATTGACGCGTTGTTACATTTTTGGAGAGGTGCGCGTCAGGCTACGGCGTAGGGTACGGCGTATCCAACGCGTCTATGCGTAGGGTACGCCGTACCCTCTGCGTGCACTCGACGCAGAAGTATAAATTGGCCTTCATATGCACGTAAAAACAATTTTTTGCTTATAAATTGTACGATAAATACAAATTCGTGCTATAGATACGGATTTCACAATAAACGTGTTGCAACAGGTGCCTTTTACCCCAAATTATGACAAAAATCTTAATGGTTTTCACTTTTGTAAATAAGTAAACCGTTTTTCAATAATGGAAGAATATGTAAAAGTATGGTATTTGGAGTAAAAGGCACAATAATTAACATTATAATAAACATTTTGGTGACTTCCATTTGTTGACTTGACATGGTTAGATTCAGATTGTAAATATCGTATAGTACCCCATACATGTATAAGATTCTTAAACAAAATAAACCACTTTTAAGATTTATTTTCACACAAAATTGCTCCATCAATACAAACATATGACGCATATATATTTGCCATCATACATGGGAGTAATGAAAAGATTTTCTTAAGGTGTGCCTTTAGCCCTTTTGTACCCCAGTCGTCTTAAATAACTGCAACTATGTTATTGAATATTAAACACGATTAAACAGTACCAAGCCGCCTTTTCCCATTTTAAAGCACACAGAATAGAACTTAATTTCAACATTAAACTCTCCACATACAACGCGTCCCATGTAAAGCACACTGGAAATTAAAGTTGCACAGTCGGTTGATATTCGCCATATACTTAATTTAATCTAGTAGAATGTGTTTGTAAGAGTCACAAACAGTGTTAAGAATATTTGTTAAGACAGAATATAGAGAGAGACGAGACATAACCTGTCCAAATAGCCTATTGTAGGCTACGTTTGTAGAAAATAATATTTGGTGAGTGGGAAACGAGTCCTGATTGGTTACCTGCAAGTATTAAGACAAACATCGTACACATATTATTTAAGTACAATCTTAAAAATAAAGGTTCTTTGTTGCGCAGAAAGGTTATTTAGACTATAAAAGGGCTAGAAAACAAAACGGTTCTTCAGGTAACCAAAAATGGTTCTGTTATGGCATCGTGAAAACCCATTTTTGGTTCTTTCTTGGAACCTTTATACTTAAGGGTGTAAAAGGCATATTTATCAAATGGTAAAATGTCAACTCTGAATTTTAAATAAGATTTAAACTAATACCTGCCAATCAACGTCTCGGAAAAGAATTAATCTAAGCACTATCACGGAAAATCACGGTAGGCCTACAATATAAAAAAAAACCAAATGAGGCCTACATGAACATACACTGAAAAAAATGCTTTTCTTAGTTAGTATTTTTGTCTTGTTTCCATTCTAAATATATATAATTTCTTAAATCAGGATGATTTTACTAGATAAGTAAAATGACATAATGTATTTTTTCTTGTTTTCTGGGAACAAAATAATAATTAAAAAAAATAAAATAATAAGTGAGTTTTTGCTTAAAACAAGCTAAATTATTTTCTAATGGGGTAAGAAAATAATCTTGCTTCTGTTTGGGAAATCTATATTAAATAATTATGGGACATTCTTTCATGCTTTTAAAATATTTACTTTTTAAAATAATTTTGTTTATGTATATGTAACATATTTTAATGACAGAATATATATTTATTGAACAAAAAAAAAAGATCAAAATAAACAGAAAATAGTACAAACTTTGATAAAGTGATTATTTTGAACAAGTATTAACTTATAACAACAAGAAACAATAAAACATATCTTATGTCATTTTACTTATCTATAGTAAAGTCATCTTGATTTAAGACTTTTTAGGTATTTGGACTGGAAACAAGTCAAAAATACTAAGTAAGAAAAGCATTTTTTTTGCAGTGTATAGCCTAGAAATTATATTTAAGATTGGGAGACGATAAAGTAGCCTACATTTCCGCGGACGCCCTAAAATTTGTTGAAGTTGGGAGTTTTATTTTTCTCTCATTCCTAATCCCCCTATACAAGTAGGCCTATACATTAGTATAAAGTAGGCTACACAGAATTTCAAACATGCCAAGCTTTATCATATTTGGTGGTTTCATTTTACCCGCAAACTGGGGATTCCATAGGTGGTTAAAATGTGTTTGATCCTTTGAACAATATAGTTGCTCATCCCAGCCGTTCGACAGTGCCCAGTGCTGATAACTGTCCATTGGAAACACAGTTTCATGCCGGGACTCCGGGCGCGCGCTGATTCCTGGTACAACCGGGACGTCCAAATAGCCGGGGACAGACTTATAAGAGCTGGCAAAGCTTGAGTAAATAGCAAATTCTTTGGATCTACTGGAAAGCTCTTCAGATGGTAGCACACCGCTTGTTTCCATGTATTTTTCGCCAGGATGGTATGAACATGGATTCTGTTGCAAGTTTACGTTGTGAGAGTATGGAAGTCGACATCCATAATATTGACTTCCAAATGGGTATCCACAGCTCAGTAATGTGCCCGATGAGGTCTGGGGCGCAGGGCACTGCTGGCTGATATCCGGGTACACTGTACACTGGTGGTTCCCAGAACGGCGTCCCAGTGCAGGGTGCGAGATAAAATCACTGCCGTGAGAGGCAGGACAGCTCCCGCTCAGTACCTCCATGGTTTTGTTTTTATGACAATTACTTTTTTCATTACACGTAAACCAATGTGTCCGCCCAGCATCCATGCAGAATCAGCGAAATCGTCATAGGTTGTCGATGCTTTTTAAAACTAGACTGACACCTCACTTCCAAGCTAATTTTCTCCGTACACGCATGCGCATCGTTAAACCCTGATTACTCGCACATGCTGTCAAGGCGAGCGAATCTCTTAGAAGTGAAGATGCATCTCTCTCTTAATATCACTGACGACAAAACAGTCGCCAAAAATAGACACTTGTTCGATGGCTTGTAAATAGGCGGTTTATTTTTACATATTTAGGGGAGAGCGGGGCACAACCGAACGCTTTTTGACTTTCTCAGTTTGTGTTAATCCACTTGGGGTTCAGAGTTTTTTTTTTCACACATTGATTTCACACGTCTTGTACAATTATGTGGTTTTGTTTCATCAATACAGTGTATACTTTTTTCGAGATTTACCCCGAAAGAATGGAAGTGAAATGTGACAACATGACAGCAAATGTTATCTGATATCATCAAAAAATATACAAGACAAACTAAAATATGTTGTCAATAAAATACAATTATTAACTTTTTCAAATAAGATAATGGCATTTTTTTATCATTAAAAATAAACTCATTTTTGAGTTTGACAACAAACACACTGCAAAACAGCTATACAGCATTCACTTTTTCTAATGGTTTCTCAAAAGAATTCATAAAAGTATAGAATATAATATCATAGTTCAAATTGTGTGACAACATGCCCCACCTGAGCAACTGGGATTTAAACCGCGGCATTAAATAACTATCTCAACTGTTAAATAACAGATAGGCCTATACGATTAAAATAATATCCGATTTGTTTTATTTTAAATAAACACAAAAAACAGAGATTAAAAATTATCTTAATAAATACAATTTTGCTATGGTACATAAATGTTCAGTGATATCTTCTAAAGATTTTTCTGATATGACAACTAGTAAATACATTAAGTTTTGTTATGCTGGTATGTGTGGAAAGTTTTAAGCCATGCGTGTTACAACTAACCCCGCATTGGGTTGTGCCCCACTCACCCTATTCCAAGAATAATTCAATATTCGAGAATAACAGTAAAACATGATATTAAGATAAATCAATTAAATTAAACCTTAAGTTTTTGCTGATACTGAATGTAAATTTATTATAGGCTACTGATATTTGTTCGAAGAAACTTTTTTATTTATTTATTTATTTATTTATTTATTTATTTTTTCCCTCCATTGTTTAATTGCACTGGCAAACAAGTAGCCTATAGCTAATGTGGAAATTTAGATTTGAAAAGTTTCGTTAGATGTTCGGTTCTGCTTATACTGAGAAAACAAAAGCACACATGTACAAGTTCTGTGGCTCAAGATTCCATAGCCCGACCAGTGTTAGACATTGTTCTGCATAAACACTTACATATCAGTTTCAAATAGGCTAATACAATAAAATAAAAAAATAAAAAACACTCAAATGTGATTGTCTGGAGAACTATGGGAATTCGATGAATTGAAAGAATACGAAGATGTAAGAATAGTTCTGAGTGAAATTCGAGTTTAGAAATCCATAACCCGCCCTATCTCTGTTTTTACACTTACATACATACATGCATAGCCTACATTTAGCTTCGTGCAAACACTGTGACCCATAATAATTAAGCAGAAGTAATAATAATAGGCCTAAATAAAAATGAGGTAATCAGTAACATAATTTAAAGTTCATACACAGCAAAAAATGCTTTTCTTAGTATTTTTGTGGTGGGGTAAGACAATTAATATTGTTTCTGATTGAAATCTTGTTTATTGTTTGTGTCCCAAACATTGACATTACATTTAGGCCTACATTTATTCATTTAGCAGACGCATTTATCCAAAGCCACTTACAGCTGAGGAAGCGAGCCGTCATGAAGAGGCGAAAAAAGTGCTTGACGTACTAATCTTTGGACATTGCTTAGTGTAGCATAAGCTAGAATAGGGTGTGAATAGAGGTAAATGTAGGTGTTTTTTTCTTGTAAGATGAGGTTAAGTGCTCACGGAAGAGATGAGTTTTCAGCTGTCTTTTGAATGTTGTCAGCGATTCTGCATTTCGGATGGAGGTGGGAAGATCGTTCCACCAGCAAGGAACAGAGAACGAACATTTTCTGTAAAGGGATTTCATGCCTCTCTGTGATCGTACTCCTTAGCTGAGCGAAGGCTTATAGTGGAGCGAGTCGAAGTATGCGGGTGCTGAGCTTGTGGTGGATCTATAAGCAAGCGTCAACGCCTTGAACTTGATGCGAGCAGCGAGTGGTAGAAGAGAGGTGTGACATGGGACCTTTTGGGTTCAGACAAGACGTGCCTCGGCGTTCTGAATCATTTGAAGCATCTTGATACCACAAGATGGATGTCCAGCTAGAAGCGCATTGCAATAGTCAAGCCTAGAAATGACCAGGGCCTGGACGAGAAGCTGTTTGCATGCTCTGTTAGGAATGGTCTGATCTTCCTGATGTTGTGCAGAGCAAACCTGTATGACCGAGCTATCTTTGAAATGTGATCTTTGAAGGACAGCTGGTCATCAAAATAAACAAGAACAAACAGAAACAAGATTATTTTTCTTACCCCATTAGCAGATAATTTTGCTGGTTTTAAGCAAAAACCCACTTCATTTTGAAGTGAATTTTTTTTTTACTAAACAAGAAAAGCAGTGTTTTTTGCAGTGTAAACTCCAAGAATAATTTCGCATGGGCTTCACATTTTGGTTGTGCATGTTAATTGCACTTAACTTTAAATATTGAATAAATTCGATTAAGAGTAGGCCTATTAGCAAGTAGCCTAAATAATGGCTAATCGTCCAAACGCCATCAGCTGCTAGGAAATCCAAGGTCAAGGTGGAAACGTAGACAAAGAGTGTCGTAATACGTCTAGACAGAGAGGAACGAACTTCACACTTGGCGAGGTCACGTGCACATTTTTCTACAGACACTTATGCTTATTGTCCTCAATTACCTTCCTATTGTTTAATTTTACACTAGCTTCGATTCGATTGAAACTTTCCCATCGGCCAGAATATATTTACACTTATGCTACACACTCAACAGGCTTCCTTCAGAATTGCAATGTCAAAAGTGTCCAAATGGGAATAATATATCAGGTTACACTTTACATTATTCGTTAACATAAGTGAAAGCATTATAATGAACAACATTTATTAACCTAGGCCAACGTTAATTTATGCCATTATTCATTGATAATGCATGTTTTCTCATAATGCATCAACAAAAGTAAATTAAGCCTAAATATGTATATTGAATTTTAAAACACGTAGAAGTGATACATTTACTTAATTAACTTAAAGTGCTATAAAGACATATCTTCATGAGGATGTTGCTATACAGAATACCCATGCCTTCGGCGTAACATGGTAATAATTTCGCAGACATTTAACAAGTACAGCATATAACAAAATATAACAAAAAATATGCAGAAATATTTAAAGTCCTACCCTTTTAATATTATTAAAATGACATCTTATCTCACGACAAAACGTACAACCAACATCTCATAATCTTACCTCTAAAACATGACAGTCGTCGGGGGTATAAATTAGACACAAAAACTTTAGAGCGAATTCGCTGCAGAAACGTAAAATAGTTAGGAATTAGCCTATGAGACCTTTCCCCCGCACACTATTATGGTTCCTCTTTGCGAATATCCGTGAGATCTTTAAAATATTCCAATAATAGCAATAAATAAATATATAAAATCACGCAACATCTCAAAACAGCTGAATCTTTGTGATTGATGCTTGGTATGCTAGCCTAAACAAGAAAATGGAAACTTACAAATGCCTTCAGAAAATTCTAAAGAGAAAGGTTAACAACCGTTGTTGTTAAGCATATCTTTATGTTATTGCAATACTATTATACGCCTAATAATTACAATTTTACCACCGATCAGTTCTTAGCCTGTCTTTAAGTCAACGGCAAACATAGTTGCTCATGACAGACTTTTAAAATCCTACAATGAGGCCAACTGGAAAAGTCGATTTTAGTTGATTACACTATCATTTGTATGTTTCATGTCCTATTTTAATTTCTGTATATTGAAAATGTATATCTATATTTAACTTGCAAACTGCTTTATGAATGCCTTTATAATGTACGTTATACGCCATTGAAATATTCTCGGCAATGATTCAGCAAAAGACTGAACATTTGCATACAAGTTGTAGATGTTTAATCACGATCTAGCTATTCTTTAAATTAGGCTATAAACGAAATAGTCGTTACAACAGCCCTTCGCCCTTTGCTCAAACTTCCATGAGGACGCCTAGCGCGTTTGCATGAATCCAAGTTCAAGTTAAAAGGGATCTCTGCACAGTCCAGACCACACAATGGACTCGCTAGGATCTTCAGAGGAAGGCATCGTATATGGCTGACCGCTGACGTAAAAACAAAAAGGTCGTATGTTTCAGGTAAGAATTTTGCTGGGATGGTCTGCAATGACAAAGTTTTGCAAAGACAAAGTTTTGCAAATTGCATGAATGCCTCCAAGGATTCATTTAATAATACTAATTGCAAATAAAAAAATCCGTGGCAAATAACTGGCCAGAAATCAGCAGAATAGGCTCCTATTTTGCAGCAACAATATGTGCACTGGAATAACTACACTAGGTTAAAAATTCGGATAAACCGAAAAACTCATCACCAATTCGCCAAAACGTAAGACCTTTGTATTATCACGAGAGTGTTGGATATATAAATGTGTAATCCTCATAAAACACTGATCAAGGCTTTTATAACCTCTGTGTTACACTGACATTGAGCACCATGCACAAAACACTAGCCAATACTGAGAAACAACACAAAATTCGAAAAAACGTACTCGGTTACTCTCGTAACCTTGGTTCCCTGAGAAAAACGGGAAGACCCTTATGGGGAAACTCCTTTTCTCGCAAATACTGAAGCCTTTATTTTAAAACGCAGTGCAGCTGCACAGCCAGCATAGTGCAGAGTTATAAGCACGCTGATTGACTGGGCTGCGGGAACTGCACGAACCTATTGGGGCACATCCTGCTGAGCCCACAAAAATGGGTGGAGCTACTGTCTATAAAAGTGGTTCATTTCGCAATAGAAAAGGACTTGTGCCTGTAGTGCAGGTACTCCAAGTTGTAAAATCTCACAAATGTGGATGATGAGGACCAGTCGGCCGCTGCACAAATGTCATCAATTGGTACACCACTGGACCATGCCCATGATGAGGCCATGCCTCTCGTGGAATGAACTCTGACGCCTATGGGGCATTGAAGGCCTGCTCTCGCACAGAGCTCCCCAACCTAGGTTGGAGGCATCTGTTGAAACCACCTTCCTCCTTGAGACTACACCCATGCTTACTCCAGTCTGGTACCATCTGGTGTCTTTCCAGGGGGTCAGCGCTTTAATACACCCGTGGTTCACCCTGATGCAATCGTGGCCGGACCGTCAAGCATGAGCCGGGAATCGGGGCTTTAGCCAACGTTGCAGAAGGCACATATTCAATAGGCCTAACTGGAGTACTGACAATGCAGAGGCAATAAGGCCCAGTGCCCTTTGAAAGGTTCTGAGGGGGAGGTAAGCTCCCGCTTTGAACAATGCAGCTAGCTGTTGAATGGTGAGAGCGCATTCTGGTGCAAGCCAGGCTCTCATTTGGATGAAAATTGTTCCCAGAATAGGTATTCGCTGGCTGGGGGACAGTATGCTCTTGGATAAGTTGATCCTGAGCCCAAGGCATTCTAGATGGCTGAGGAGCCAGGATTTCTGAGTTTGTGACTCGGCCTCCGACTGGGCCAAAATCAGCCAGTCATCAAGGTAGATCAGAATGTGCATTCCCCGCTGTCTACGGGGGGAGAGAGCTGCATCCATGCATTTCGTAAATGTACGAGGTGCCAGTGACAGCCCGAATGGCAGGACTGTATACTGATAAGCCACACCCTCGAACACTTATCTCAAGAACGGTCTGTAATGGGGGGCTATTTGGATGTGAAAGTAGGCATCTTTCAGATCTACCAATAAAAAACAATCCCTTGGGCGAATTTACGAGAGGATTTGTTTGGCTGTTAACATCCTGAATGGCCGTCTCATGAGGGCCTCGTTCAGGTGTCTGAGATCCAGAATAGGCCTGAGGCCGCCATCTTTTTTCGGTAGGAGTCTGACTTTGGTTGCGTTTGGTTGCAAGGGTGCGTAGGTTACAACGGAATATCTCCAACCACCTGAACTTAAAAGGGGGCTGGGAGAAACACATGAGCCTTTTTCGGGGGTGGTCCGGCCGCATCAAGACTTAACCCTTCCTCTTCCTTTCTGCTGTCTGATCAGGAAGGCTTCCGAGGCTCAGGGTCCAGCTAAAATCTAGGCCGGGGGCCCTGGCGTTTAGGGAATGGGAAGCGCTTAGATGTCTGTGGGCGCTGTTTGGTTTCAGCCACTGGGCGGGGCTGAGAGACCAGCGGCGTGGGTATGGGCGACCCAAACCAGAGCTGGAGCATTTGGCTAGGAAGTGTTGCATGGCCTGCAAAGACTTCTGTGCTTCAGTGAAGCCGATTACCGCTGGGCCAAAGAGACCAGTGGTAGAGACGGGGGAATCAGGAAAGGCAGTCTTGTCTGCATCCTTAATCTCCATTAAATTGAGCCACAGGTGGCGCTCAAATACTACCAGGCTGGCGATGCTCTTTCCAATGGCCTGGCCGGTGGTCTTTGTCGTGCATAGGGCTAGGTAAGTGGCTCTTTTAGGAAGAAACTGCGCTGCGTTTTAAAATAAAGGCTTCAGTATGTTCGAGAAAAGGAGTTTCTACGAGTTCAGACTAGAGGTCTTCACGGAGCCCCCGAGACCCGTGGACCCGGGACCCGACCCGGGACCCGTACGGGTTCGGGTCTATATTTTAAATGATCAGCCGGGTCCGGGTCGGGTCCCAATCTATTACTACGGGTCCCGGGTCTGTTTAACATTGTGTGCAATACCCGAGTCGATCCGGACTCGGAGAACACCTGCCCGTGATCAGAGTCAGTCAGCACTGCTTGTGTGTTTTTTGTAACTTGCAACTGTAAAATTAGGATAAGAAAAGTGTGAGCCGGGAAATAAGGTTTAAAAAAAGAAAGAAGAAAAACACGAGCGATCTCTCTCTCTCTTGCTCGCTCGCCTCACACGCTCGCTCTCTCTCTCTCTCTCTCTCTCTCTCTCGCTCGCTCGCTCTCTCTGCAAGCGCACGGTAATAATAATGGTTACCTTCATGAGTGATGTGTGAAAAAAGCTAAAAAACAACGAATATAAAGAAGTTAAACCCACGGCACCTCTTCTGTCCGGGCATCCTTCATGCATATTGTGGACAAACATGAGAAAAAAGTAAGTGCTGTCTACGTGTGACGCACTGTTGAAGTTTGATTTGAAATTATATTTAAATAATATATTTAAAATCAGCAACAAAATCTCAGTTGAACTGTCACAAATGTTTTCTATGATGCTCAAATTGCGTAAAAAAGCTCATATTTCAGGTTGCTCCAGCCACCGCGCATGTGCGCAGTATCAAGCGCGTGTCATTTCTATGGCAACCCGAGCTTCCGCTGTGATTGACTTTAATAATAATATGAATGAACCGTCTTATTTCTTAAAGTTTTGGTGGTCAGGCTCGCTCACAGAGATTATAGCAAATAAATAATGCGGACGTCAGCGGCCACCGAACGAGCAATCGCTATTATAGTTCAAAAAGGCAAACAGTCAAAGTTATTATGCGAGTTAACTCGAGTCGAAATGCAAATCTGCAAAGACGCATTTGTCATCCGTCACCGTGACATAAAGTGGACTTTTAAAGCTGAAATGATGAGTGAATTAAGCATGCTTGGAATAACAAGAGAGGAATAACATGGATTTAACTTTTTGGCAAGGATGTAATGCATCACAAGTAACGTTACAAGGAAGGGAGACGACGGCTAGGTAAGACAAAAAGTTATATTTTTCATAACTTGTTTATTGACTTGTTAATATCAGTTATTGTGGAATATGTGACAAACGGGTCCAGTCGGGTCTGTGTCTTCACGCCGGGTTCGGTTCCAGCTTTTAAATAATAGATGGGTCCAGGTCGGTTCCGGGTACTAGGCCTACGTTTTTGGCATTTCTCGGATCTTCACGGGTCCGGGTCCAGCTTTTGAAATAATAGACGGGTCCGGGTCGGTTCCGTTAAGCACATTACGGGTCTCTTCGGGTTCGGGTATGAATTTTTGGACCCGTGAAGACCTCTAGTTCAGACGCAATATGAGTTAACCGTTTTCGAAAGGGAACAATGACTTCTTAAGCCTAGGCACCCTATCTGTTATTCGAGAACATTCCACTGTGCAACATGCGCACAAAAGATATTAAATTAAAATGAAAATAAAAGTTTATATGGACATTTCAAAGTCTAAACATAATTTTTCGTTCAGTTGTGTAAATCAGCTAAACGAATAAGGTTTCATCAGCTCTCTCAAGTCATACGGATCTGAACACCTCTTTGATAAATATAGACAATTAAATGTGACATGCAAGGCAATAACTTTTAGGCCTATATATTTGTTACTCATATACAGTGCAATGCCCTAGCACATACAGTATCTAGCAGTTTCAAATAACACATTTGTTTGAAGATTTAGTGTAGCTAATGAAGACTTACATGTCACAATATTTACATAGTTTTTAATATCAGGTTAATGAAACAAAAACATAACCCTCACATTAATCTGTGAAAATAATTACATTTAGATATAAACCTGATTTGGCCAATTTATACGCTGTTTAATTTAGTATAAGGACACGTTAATGTCGGTTGTCATGTTTCATATATGTGAGGACATTTGGCCTTCACAAGTAGGCCTATAGCTAAACAAGAACACACACACACACACACACACACACACACACACACACACACACACACACACACACACACACACACACACACACACACACACACACACACACACACACACACACACACGTTTGTTTTTGTGAAATGTGAGGACATTCCATAGGCGTAATGGTTTTTATACCGTACAAACCGCATTTTCTATCCCCTTACACTGCCCCTGCCCCTAAACCTAACCCTCACAGGAGACTGTGCAGTTTACTTTCTGTGAAAAAAACCTTGTTCTGTATGATTTATAAGCATTTTGAAAAGTGAGGACATGGGGAACGTCCTCATATTTCACCCTCTTTTTGTAATACCTATGTCATACCCATGTCATTATACACATTTGTGTCCTGATATTTCACAAAAACATTTCCCCACACACACATACACACACACACACACACACACACACACACACACACACACACACACACACACACACACACACTTGACTTGACATGACTTGACAAAGTTGTGAAACGATTAATTGGTATGTCAGCATATTCTTTAAAAGTTATAACAGCAAAAGTGTTACTGTTGTCACAGCCTTGCTGACTGAAGACTTGCTGACCCCCGGGGCCTTCACCTGTTGCCAGACAGAGAAGCATGATTGGTCACTCCAGAGAACAGTCTCCACTGCTCTAGAGTCCAATGGCGGCATGTTTTAAACCACTGCATCCAACGCTTTACATTGCACTTGGTGATGTAAGGCTTGGATGCAGCTGCTCGGCCATGGAAACCCATTCCATGAAGCTCTCTATGCACTGTTCTTGAGCTAATCTGAAGGCTACACAAAGTTTGGAGGTATGTCGCTATTGACTCTGCAGAAAGTTGTCTCTGTGTGCCTCAGCATGCGCTGACCCCGCTTTGTGATTTTATGTGGTCTACCACTTCGTGGCTGAGTTGCTGTTGTTCCCAACTGCAGCCACTTTGTTCAAATTCCACCAACAGTTGACCGTGGAATATTTAGTAGTGTGGAAATTTCACGAATGGACTTATTGCATAGGTGGTAACCTATCACGTTACCACGCTTGACTCATCAATGTTTTACTCATCGACACGACAGCCAGTGGCACAGATCCTCAACAAGCTTGTCTCTGGCGTGATGGTGATCTTCAACCAGATATTCAAATATTCTGAATGTTCCGATCCAATCTTCTGACCTGTAATGCTGCCTGAATCGTAACCATGCACCATGTTTGTTCGTTGGCCAGAGGAGAACTGGCCCCCCCGACTGAGCCTGGTTTCTCCCAAGGTTTTTTTTTTCCATTCTGATTGGATGGAGTTTTGGTTCCTTGCCCCCATCGCCTCTGTTTCCTTTGGCTTTTGGCTCGCTTAGTTGGCAACAATAAACTATATTACTGATCTGCCTGCATTGACACCACATGAGAATTGAACTGAGCTGGATGACGACATCACTGTTTTCTCCAGAGCGTCTGTCCGCCCGAATCAAATTTAGTTGCATTATATTCCTGTTACCACTGTAAAACTGCTTTGAAACAATCTGTACTGTAAAAAGCACTATATAAACAAAGGTGACTTGACTTGACAGGGAACATTATTAAAGTTCACAGTCATCTGACTCTCATCTGATAAAGATGTCTAGTCCTGAAATAACTTTTTTAAATGCTTATGTGTGTGACAGAAAGCATTTGCAAGAATTTGTATTGGGGACCATACCATCATAAACATGCCATGGCATTAGAGAGCAGCTCACTCTATGTTCACATGCAGGTGCTCTTTTTACACAGTAGTTCAAAAAGACTTTTATGACCTTGCGAAAGAGACAGTCTGCGAAAAGAAGAGAGATATCCAGCCCACCTAAGTATAGCCAAGAAAGAGAAAGCTTAAACACATAAGTTACTCTGAATCTTACTTTAGCTCTTGCCATTCAAGTGGAAGTCAAAATTTAGCAGTATGTATTCAAACACAAGAAACAATTTATTGAATAAAATAAAACAGGGTCTTTGTATATTTATGTGCATTTTCTTGGAGGATAAAGAGGCAGTGACACATGTGGATGTCTAACAACACAATCCTCTTAGTGTTCTTGGAAATTTAGGGCAATAAGTGATTTTGGAAAGTGACCTTATCATGGTTTAAATACGAAATGTCTCAAGACAGAAATGTCTGTCTACAGAGAACAGCTTCTATCTATGGTCTGGTAGTTAAGTTTGGTAAGTTTAAAGAGAGAACTCATTGTTTACAACTTGGCGACCATTCAAATTTTGATGTTATCAATGACAAGATTTACTACTGTTGTGAGTCAGAAGTCTGCAATCCACATAAATTTTCTCTGTCTCTGAAACCTCCCACCTCCCTTTTATGTGAGAAATAAAACCCCACCATGTGTGCAGTAGCGCCACCTTGCAGGCAAAAAAGAAGTACCTAATAAAATTGTCTTTGTTTTCCTGACCCATCCCCCAGTTGTTCATTCATAAAACCTGCCTCCCCCACCCTTCATTTTACTCTTGTTGATGGAAAGATTGTGGCAGTGGCTCAAAATACTATAGATAAACCAATATTTTACATGACTCTGTGGTCGTGAGCTTTGCTGGCTTAAAGAAACTGGACAATAAGGCATGCGCATCTGATTCTGAATTAAATCTGTGGCAACTTGAATAAATCACAGTGAAGAACTTCTCAGAACAGTTTTTCTCTTAGATACATGTAGAATAAGTATTAATCTCAGATATATAAAATGCCTGAGAAACTGCTTTAACCATGGAAAAGACATTTATAGTGTGGCTGTTGAGCTGTGTGCCCTTAGGTTTTTTTTATTTATTGCTGTGCTGCACGAGTGGTTATGCTTCTGCGTGAGCAGACAGGCTTACACAATACACTTGTCTGTATTGGGGAGGATGCATGACTTCTGCATGATGACTAAACAATATACAAAGATTCTGATCAGTCGCACTATATTCCCATGACCTTCTGAAATTTCAAGAATTATATATAATCATGGTCCTTTGCTAAACCCTAAAATGGTTGAACTTGAATGTGACATTCATCAAGGAGAACAGGAAAATTTTACCAAAATAGCAAGCACCTTGTTGTTATAATGCAGATAGAGTTTGGAGGCTCATGAAAGCCAGAATGCAGTAGATGGCAGCAAAGACCCTGAAATCTCAATGTTAATTAGAGAAATTTAATTATAATTCTGAATGAACATAATTACATTTATAAATAGTGGAGATCTGCATATAGAATAAAACAAGAAAAAAATATGTTAACATATTGTCACAGCCCAATTCACCATGCCTGTCTCCCCTGCACTACACTTCGCAGAATCCTTCCTGCTCACCACCTGCACACACTCCACCACCACTCAGCCACAGTCACCCTTGTCTACTCCAGCCGCCAGCCACAGTCACCCTTGTCTACTCCAGCCGCGATGTTCGCCACGCCTGCCTGAGTCTTCAGTCAAGATCGCAACCATGCCTGAATCTTCAGCAAGTGTAAGAGAAGTTCATCAGTCTGTTCATCAGGGAAATTCCTGAGCCCAGTTCAATGTTGGCTCCAGTCCATGTCCATAGTCCAGAGATGGCTCCAGTTCCTCTCCAGAGTCCAGAGATGGTTCCAGTCCCTGTCCAGAGCTCAGATGTTGCACCAGCCCCTGACTAGAGTCCAGATATACTCTCAGTCCCTGTCCAGAGCCCAGAGATGTCTCCAGCCCCTGACTTGAGTCCAGTGATAGCTCCAGCAACTGTTCAAAGTCTAGCCCCTGACTAGAGTCCAGCGATGGCTCCAGTCCCTGATCAGAGTCCAGTGATGGCTCCAGTCCCTGACCAGAGTCCAGAGATGGCTCCAGCCCCTGATTAGAGTCCAGTGATAGCTCCAGCCCCTGTCCAGAGTCCAGCCCCTAACTAGAGACCAGCGATGGCTCCAGTCCCTGACCAGACTCCAGTGATGGCTCCAGTCACTGACCAGAGTCCAGTGATGGCTTCAGTCCCTGACCAGAGTCCAGCGATATCTCCAGTCCCTGACCATAGTCCAGTGATGGCTCCAGCCCCTGACCAGAGTCCAGCCCCTGACTAGAGTCCAGTGATGGCTCCAGTCCCTGTCCAAAGTCCAGAGATGGCTTCAGTCACTGTCCAGAATCCAGAGATGGCTCCAGCCCCTGACTAGAGTCCAGTAATAGCTCCAGTCCCAGTCCAGAGTTCAGAGATGGCTCCAGCCCTTGACCGGAGTCCAGTGATGGCTCCAGCTCCTGACCAGAGTCCAGTGAAGGCTCTAGCCCCTGACCGGAGTCCGCTCAAGAGACTGCTCTAGTCCCTGGGTCTGCTCCAGAGTCTGCTCCAGTCCCTGGGTCCACTCCAGAGTCTGCTCCAGTCCCTGGGTCTGCTCCAGAGTCCCCTCCAGTACCTGGGTCCTCTCCAGAGTCAACTCCAGTCCCTGGGTCCACTCCAGTGACACCCACGGAGGCAACCCTGAGCTGCCGACTTTGCCCTGGCTCCCTGAGCTGCTATGGTCCCCTGTGCTGCCAGCACCACCAAACTTTTGAAAACAGGTTTTAAAGTGCAAGTTTTTGAAAGTGATAATGTTATCACCTCCATGTAAACTACAAAACACAAATTTGCGTGGTCAGTCTATAGGTGCATAGTGTTTCCTCACAAAGTGACATCACCAACTACTGACCTGGCAACAGAATACAGTGTTTAAAAAAACCCCGATAGATTATGTATTTGTATCTAGGCATGTGCGTTCGGCTCGAGTGTAGTAAAATAATGCATATGTGCTCAGGCGCATGGTCTTTCTTTACAATGTGACATCGCCATTGGCATGCATAATACAGCATCATTAGTCGTTTTCGCGGATCCGTGTGAACAGGGATCGTTTTGATAACATTGTAATTTGTACAAAGAAAAAACCTTTCCGTTTTTAGTTCATTGTTGTCATGTAAACGTAGCCTACCCTTAGACACTCTAGTGTTTGTATCTCCTTAAAAAGGGAAAACTGTACAAAATAACTACTCTTTCTCCTCTACTTTTTTGTTTCTCAATTTCTCTTCTTTCATGCTTCCTCCCTTTCTCTAGCTCTCTTTTTGCACTTGTCCATCATTAAAATTCTAGTGTCATACTACTGCAGTACTTCGCAAATGGAAGGAAGGGTGTAATTTACCTAAAATGCTGCTTTTTTATTGTCTATTTCTCCTTAATCAGAGCAGCAAAAAAAGCAATTGATGGCACCACTGACCGCACAGCATTTTTATGGCAAGATTTACAGCCGATCTGCTGCAGGGGGCTCTTTATGGCTTATGCTCACCAAAAATGCTTATTTCCATAGAAGGATTAATCACAAGGCTAAAGCAAAGAGGTGTGTGTAAGTGAGAAGGTCTACATTTCACACATTTACTCCAATAGCACACATCTCAGTACGAATGTAATTACATGTCATATGATCTATCCTGCATCAGCTGTAGTTTTTTCATGATGACTTCTAAATCGGTTTCTTTGTTGAGAAAAATAGAATTACACTCAGTTCTTGGATCATTAAAATATTAAAACAACAAATGTTACTCCTGTAGAAGAGGGATACAAATAAGCTTGACGACTGGTCATAAAAAGGTCTCGTCCTTTACTCTTATATCTGCAGATCTGACTTGGTTGTCTGACCCAGATAAGACTTGATCGTTCCAACTGGCCAAAGGGAACAACCATGACCGTGTTGCTGACCTGACCATCAGTTTCATTTGATCTCCATTTCTGACAAATTTGGAGGCTGGGTAAGCAGTGCCTGGTGAAATGTTTCCAGAAGTAGTCTGGCTGTGTCTCCATCTTCTATGACTCAGAAGTTCAGACTATTTGCAGGAGTGAAGCATCAGACAAGATATGAGGTGTGTGACAGAATCTAGGTCAGCAATATCTAGAAAAAAGGAGATATAGCCGAGGATGAGCTTAGAGCTGAGGGTTCCCTCTATTTCTATCAGCACTGTAGGCCTTTAGACTAGAGAGTGTATTTCACTCTCCCAACATCCATCAAAGTGTAATGGGCTGGGTGGGATGAACATACATTTGTAAAAAATAAAATAAAAAATAAAATAAAAACATAAATCTGCTGAGTGACAAGTTGAACTTCAAGCCCCAACCCAATCTCACGGCAATTCCTATATATTTTACGAGGTGGCTAATTCGTGCGATTTTGATGAGTTGCCAAATTTATATGAATTCATACGAATGACCTACCTCAAACCCCGCCCCTAAACCTACCGTCACTGGGGTTTAGACAAAACGTACAAATTCGTACGAATTAGCCGCCTCGTAAAATACGTACGAATTGTTCATGAGATATAGCGTTGGAAACTCAGGATGCAGTTCAGCATTGGTCTCTCTTTTTTCCCTGCACATTTGACATTTGTTCCCTGGTCTGATGGGATTTCAAAGGGTTATCCTCGCTTTAGATAATATTGGTAAGACTGTAGGTCTTTATCAGAAACGAGTCAGTGTGAGGCGATCAATATGCATTGCCCTGGAGGTCATACACTTGAAAATGACCCCCATCTTTTCTCATTTCGACGGCCCACCTTTATGGTGTAAAGCAGTCTACATCAGCTGAATATAAGACTGGCAGCTGGTGGGTTCACAAGGGGGCAGATGGGAGGTCTGCCATTCTGTGGGGATGATGTTGCCCTCACCATTTTTTGTATTCGCTGTCGCTGGTGGTGATGTCTGATAGCAGATCGTCCTTCTCTTGAGCTTCCAGGACTCTGGACCTGGGTGATGCAGTCGATCATCGTAGTCTACTCATCCCTCCCTCTCACTTTGTAACACATCCTTCCCTCGGTTGTCAAAATGATTCGAAGCCCTAAAATTATACTTCTTTTTTTGTTCAGAAAGCTTATTTAATTTCATTTTGATAATATTTTTTGTATTTTCTATTTTTAATGCATTTTTTGGAGCTTTTTTCTTATTTTTCCATTTGATTTATCTTTAAATTTCTAGATTTAATAAATACATAATAAATAATAATTTAAGCACACTCCTCATATTCTTTCAACTTAAATTCAATTCAGCACAACATACCTCACATTGGGTGTCTTTGCCGACCTCTTGTGGAAAAATAATAATATACCATGATATTTCATGACTCTAGATGGCCTTATAGCTCTATGGAGCAAAAGACCTGTTCAGCTGGGTCCTAAAGGCAGTTCTTCAGTATGCATTCAGATACACATGTAGACATTATAATATTTTTTTTTGGGGTACAGTTTTAGCATTTTTAGGTTGTCCTATGTGTCCTGTAGCATTCCTCGCATTCCATTAATTCCTAAGGGGGTCATATTGAACCTTGAGGGAAGGATTTGTTACTTTTTTTAATGTCAAACACAAAACTCTTTGAATCAAGTTACCTTTTTTTGGTTCAGGAGTGAAAAAAGTCAGATGAACACTCAATTAAAAAAAATTGAGGAAAGGAGGAGGTTAATGATTAGTTTGGTGATTGGCTGATGTGGGTCAAGGATAATGGGGTGAATGGCATCTTCGTCTAAAGACCCATGAACTCTTTTCCTGCCATTGAGGGAATTTTCCTGCAATCCATGTTATACTGTTACATATCTTCTGAAAGAATACTGAATCTCCAGGAAATAAAACAGGGAAAAAAGGACCAGAAACAAGCAATAAAAGCATTGTTTAACTTTGTAGTCTTTGAAAAGAAAACGTAATTTTCTCAGCTTTTTGTTCAAAATTTAGCTATTTTTTAAAATGAAACTTAACCTCATTCAAGCATTGATACAAAAGAATGTATGAACCTAGAATGTATTCAGATATTCATACAACAAAATATTCTGGGGGCCATGAAAGTTTTGTGAAAATTATCCAAAATGCTGGTGGCGGCTAGCAACTTGCTGGTGGGGAAAGAGTTAAAGGGATAGGTCACCCAAAAATGAAAATGATGTGGTTTTGTTAGAATAATATCCATTTTTAAAACTTTAAAAAGTAAAATATCTAGCTTCTGGCGGACCGCCTTCTGTATTCAACTTACGCAGAAACCTCTCGCAGTTCAAAACGCTTATGCAAAACGTATGATATCGGTCTGTCGTCCGACATCATACGTGGCGCCTGTTACGTTTTTTTTCCGTAAATAGAATACGGACAGCGGTCTGTCGGTTTCTTACACAAATGCATTACTTCGCTTCAGAAGGCCGTTATTAACCTCCCAGAGCCGTGTGGAGCACTTTTAAAATGGATGGAGCGCTTTTTTAAACAAAAAAATTTGGGCTACCATTCACTGCCATTATAAATCTTGGATTAACCAGGACATTTTTTAATTTAAAGGGTGAAATGCTTAAAAAGAATCGCAAGAATCTCCTAAAAAAAAACCACGGAATTTGGTCATATGGACAATCAAACACTATTCACTTTTCCTCACTATTCCTCTTTCCCGTTTGGCCCACGAAGCACACAGCTGTCATTAATTTTGTGGAATTACATGAACATTCTTTATGTGGTTTGAAGCCCATCGACAGTTATATGATGAGGACCGCTGCACTAGGCAGATGGTGCAGCTTGGCTTTGCATACTAAGTACCTTCAACCCTCCTTCCATCCCACCACTCCCACCTCAGCCCCTCTATCTTTCACTCTACATCATTTATGCTGTACTTTCTCTACAGTTTCATTCTTGTCAAATTGGGAGAAAACCTTTCTATTGCTCTTAATACAACATGTTCCCCAATTAGTTTCTCAGTGATTATGGTATTCATCAACAACATTGTCATACACACACACACACACACACACACACACACACACACACACGCACGCACGCACGCACGCACACACACACACACACCTTCCTTATTCTCCCCCACTGCTCCTGTTCCTCTCGCTCTCCTCATAATTTATGTCTGATTTATGTCTTATATGCATAATCTCAATTTTCCATCATCCTTTTCTGCAGTCCTCGTTGTCAGTGTTTTACATTAGCCCACTCCTAAAGTCCAAACAAGATGAAAAATGAAAAACTGATAAATGTTTGAGTTATTTCTACTTAGCTGAAGTTTCTTTTGCAATAATTTTTACTCCAACAATATAACACTGAATCAAACCACATTTTTAAAGTGTATGCTTTGCTTAGAAACATCTAAGTAAATAACACAGTAGATATTGTGCAAACACCATATCCACATATTACCATATCTACATAATAGTACCTATCCGAACACAGAGATCTCAATACTTGGTACACAATGATGGTAAAATTCGATGGATCGTTTTTGAGTAGAAAAAGAACTTCAAATGTCGCAAAATGGCAAGTTACTAAACCTTACAACAAAAGCAATGATAAAACTTATGAAAAAAGCTGGAAAACAGCGAAATATCAACCTTATTAATTATTCAAGCCCCAGTGCATGATGGGAACACCAGTATCAGAAAAGTTGAGTGGTTTTACGTAATTTTATTTATGCTTTAATTTCTACAAGCTTTAATTGAATACTAGTATAGAAGTATAGTAACGTTTGAGTTGGCCTCCTTGAGAGCGCATGCCACTCTGGAGCTGGCCATAGAAAACCTGCTTCGGCAGGCGTGAATCTGCCATGTGTACAACATGTCCATGTTTTATGGGGACATAATTCTTGGGGCCTATCTACCACCTCCCCTTGATCTCTACAGGACACGTTATGAAAAATACAAATAAAGGTGACTTGACTAAAGTTTGTGTTTCATTAGAGCTATAATATTTGGAATCACATACCTGTTAATGATTCATATCACAAACCTGCATATCTAAAGAACAGGCACTTAATAAATGGTCATGAAGTTCTTCATCGAATACAACACATTTTAATTTGGTTACACAAGTAAACTTGTCTTTCCCCCTGATTTATTTGAAATTCGAGTCATTGTTGATGTTTTGGACTTCATTTCCCAGAGTGCAACAGAGGGGGCAGTTCATCAACATGTGCGTTTGTTATTGTTTGTTGCACTCACACTGTCAGTTTAAGTCTCATCAAGATCATAGGCACTCGTACACAAGGACATGAAAGGTCTCAGGTGATCTGATTCTGCAATAAACCTATCTTTGTATTAAGGTAAGAGTCAAATTTACTGTTGTTTTAGACATGGTGTTCCTTTGACATTTTAAAAAGCGGAATTTCCTCATAGTATTGTTGTTCATTTGAATGCCCATTTTCCTGTAGTTGAACTGGTAGTGCATCCAAACCAAAGGTCATGGGTTTAATTCCTGGGCAGCACACATAGTGATAAAAATGTATGGCTTGATTCTCACTTTGTGAGAAACTGTCTACCAAATGCATAGATGTAAATTAATGTGTGAAGTGGCAGTTTACTTATTGAAAAGCTCTCTCAGCAAGACTTTAAATTTGAAAACTGTAATGGATTTTTACAAAAGTGCCCCAATGGTTGTTTTTACATATACAATGATTAAATGAAAAGATTAGAAATGTTGAAGATATGAAATGAGAATGATTACAGTCTATTTGATTGAACTGCTACTTCTGCTGTGTAAACATTCACAGAAAGAACGCTGTCACCCCATCTCTCACGCCGTTTCACAACACATGGAAATCTAATATAGTCATCTGCGGTGTCAAGCATTCCTGTAGTTTGTAGTTTAATGGAAAGGCCCTAAATATAGCTAACTACACAAATGACTCACATTTCCAGCCACTTGAGTTATTTCAAAGGACTGAAAATGTTCAGTAATGTTGCAAAGCAAGTTTTCAAGGTTTTTGTTTTTGTTTGCTTTCATTGCCAGCGCAAACATCTGACCTGATTTATAACTATGGAGGAAAACAGAACTGTGAAATTCAGAGATGTTGCAGAGAACTATTTCTCAGAGACGAGGGTGGAGTGTCGCTACACTATAAGCAGTCAACACAGCTGGGGCAGTCATGACTGGATAGGTCTATTTAAGGTAAAGCACAGTGTTTAGTACAGAACACAATAGCTGTTTCCCAATCCTGCATCCTTCGTTGTTAAATGGGGTTGTTAAGTGGGGTCTAGCCTACAAAGGATTGCTCTTGCTATTGCGACAGTAATGTTTGTACTGGATTTTATTTGAGTATTTTAGTTATAATCAGCCTCTGAGATCACAACCCAATTTGGGTTAAAAATATAGGACATGAACACATTTTTTTTTAACTTTATACAAGAATTAATGTTCACGGATTAATTTAAAGCTGCTGTCCATAACTTTTTTCTGTTCAAGATTTACAAAAATTATATAATGAGAATGTACAACATGAATCCATTTTCCAAACCGTGTTTTTGTCTTACCCTGAATCATTATGGTACACTTATAATAAGTGTTTATTTTGGGACTATTTCAGACCAGACTGGTAGGAACCGCTACGGAGGAGCACAGTCCCTGTGTGACTCGCCATTGACATAAACAGAGAGAAGTAGCTCCGGCTGCAATGTTCTTCCGCAAGACGCATGCAGTTCTGTTTATTAACCGCTAGAGCGGAAAAAGTTACGGACTGCAGCTTTAAATCCTCAAAACTTTTTTTTTAAATACTCCACACATCCACTGGCTTGCATGATAATTCCTTTATTTTCTGTCATGTTTTACAGTATAGCATATTTTTTATATTTTTACTGCCTACATTTAAGCTCGTTTTACTAGAAGTAAAAAGTGTTCGAGCAGTTGTCCCATTTCCACTGCAGCGGTGCTGGATCTCGTGCCGGAGCTTGTGTCGTCTTCAGCGGGGGAACTTCTAACTTCAGACCACCGCCCTGCGTTTCTCTCGTAGCTGATTTATGCGGTGACTGACTCCATAACCTGTCCATAAGCAATTCTGAGAACATATTTGAACTTTTCTGTGAATAAAATCATAAAAAAAAAATTATGCAAGGGCAAGGCATCAGGGTTTTCCAGCAAGTGAAAATACCGGCGCAACACTCATTTCGGTGACTCACATCGCGCCCCTGTATGTTGCTTTGCATAAAATTAAACAATATACAGCACAAAAACAAATTTATAGATACAAAAAAATATACACAAACCTGTATTTTACTGAACATATACAACCAATTTGACGGAGCTGCACTGCTCTCTGAAGAGGACGCAAAAAGCCCACGATAAATAACTCAACCCCTGGGTTGTTACGTCTGATCCAGGATCTGGGTAACACAAAAACTACCCAAACTCTGGGTTGTTACGTCTGACCCAGGATCTAGGTGACACAAAAACTACAAACACTGGGTTGCTACGTCTGACCCAGGATCTGGGTAACACAAAAACTACAAACTCTGGGTTGATGTGTCTGACCCAGGATCTGGGTAACACAAACACTACCAGAAACACTAAATGATTAACCCCCAAAAAATGACCCAAAAGGCTCAACCCAGGATTTGGGTAGAAAAAATAACCCAAGAGTTTTTTAAGAGTGCAACCTGTCTAAATATGTTCACTTTGGTCCATTTATGTACATACCAAAAAGTATAATCTATCTATAAAAAAGCATCTTAGTAAGCTATAAGTCAACATTTGAACAGCTTTAAAGTTCAGGTAAGTCGAAGCATAACACTTCCATTTAAAAATGTAATGTCCCAATTCAAAGGCTCCTTTGAATGCGGCCTTTTTTGAGAGAAAAAGCCGCATTCAAAGGAGCCTTCGAATTGGGACAGCCTTCGTCGTGTTTCTGTTGTGCATTCGGTCTTCAAAGGATGCTTGGGACGCAGCGAATGTGTGGAAAGGGTGCAAAGCATATATTTTTTAAATAACTCGTCTTGTTTCACAGGTGGGATGGCTGACAGTGAAAGATTACTACACTTTTGCTTGGGCTCTAGCACCAGAAGGGTACCAAGCGGGAACAGATGCAAACTGCAGTGTGGGCTTTTACTGTATGTTTACATTTGATATATGATATATTATTTCATTATGTTTGTTTGTTTGTAGCCTATCTGATACATTTGCAGGTCATGCATGCTGTCACATGCCTTACACCAGCAGAAACAGCAAGTGAAATAACAACTGCAGTTCTTGGTAGAACAAGACCACTCAAGTTTCCATCTGATACTTTATAACTATTGCAACACTATTGCAAGTGCCTGACATCTTTAAGGCTGTAGCAAGTTAGCCCAAAGGGAAATATGAATGATTCTTTATAACTATTATAAATATTTAGATCAGCTGTAAGAATAAACTTAACACCACAATCAACTAAATGCTAATTTCCAGGGTATGGGAAATAACTTTCTTACTGTACAGTACTGAGAGCATGTAGCCAAAATATGAGCATGAACCACAAAAACAAGACTTTATTAACTAGACTAAATATAGACTACTCTAACATACATGCATGTTTAGCAATGGAAAGCGAGCTGAAAGTTGTAGCATTGTCTAAAATTTAGCAGATCAACATCCTTGAGCAAACCATCAGCTTCTTAGTTTTAACACACTTAATTAAAATGGGAAGGGATATTTAATTTATCAACCAAGTTGGATACTTGCATGCCTCACCCATTTGAACAAAACTGTCCTGATGCAATTTGTTGAGGCTCCAGTTGATCTTCGCAGAAGTTGTCTTGATGAGAGACCCTGAGGTTCATTGGTGAATGGAAAGACAAGGCTGGCACAAACTTAGGGTTCCTTAGAAGACTTCTAGCTCATCTTCAATTTCTCAGAATCAGCCAAGGGGAAAAAGGGAGCCTGATCTTGTGATCTTTAAAAGCATGAAGATGTCACGAGTGAGAGGCGAGTGAGCCAATAAGGAGTTGTTCCTTTGGAGGGAAACTTTACGATCCTTTGTTTTGCATACGTAATTTGATTTGGTGTTGATGGAGAAACTATTTAAAATCCGTAGAATGCTAATATGCTGCATAGGTATCAACATATAATGTTCATGATCATTCAAGAAATTAAAATAGAAAATCATAGATACCGGACATGATATAGGGGAGAGCGGGGCACAACCTAACGCGGGGTTAGTTGTAACACACATGGTTTAACACTTTCCACACATGCCAGGATGACGAAACTTAGTGTATTTACTAGTTGCCATATCAACACTATATAGAGAAAAAATTGCGCCAAAATTAAAAAGTCTTTAGAAGATATCACTGGACATTTATTTAACCATAGCAAAAGTACATTTCTTACTTAAGTTTATTCATCATCTCTGTTTTTTTTTGTGTTTATTTAAAATAAGACAAATCTGATATTATTTTAATCTTATATCAGCAGAAGACACGAGCCGGGGTTAAATCCCAGTTCCTCAGGTGGGGCATGTTGTCACACTGTGTTACAATGAGCCCCTATTAGAACTATGACATTATATTCTATATTTAATAATTTGAGAAACAATGAGAGAGGTGAATAAAGACTGTTCAGAAATTATTGATTATTATTATGGTTTTAACTACACTCTAGAAATTGGGTTGTTTTAACCCAGTGAATGGGTCATTTTAAACTCAGCGCTGTTAAAACAACCCAACCACTGGGTTAAAACAACCCAATTGCTGTTGTTTTTGGGTTGTTTTTAACCCAGCATTCTTTAGAGTGTATGTTGTATAGCTGTATTTAGCGATGTGTTTGTTGTCAAACTCAAAAATGAGTATATTTAATGATTAAAAATGCCATTCTTTTATTTAAAAAGTTAATAATTGTATTTTATTGACAAAATATTTTAGTTTGTCTTGGATACTTTTTTTATTATATCAGGTAACATTTTAAGCTGTCTTATGGTCATGTTATAATGTACCCCACCTATGGGGCATGTTGTCACATTTCACTTCCATTCTTTCGGGGTAAATCAAGAAAAAAGTATACACTGTATTAATGAAACAAAACCACATAATTGTGCTAGACGTGTGAAATTAACGTGGGAAAAAATAAATACTCTGAACCCCAAGTGGATAGACACAAACTGAGAAAGTCAAAAAGCGTTAGGTTGTGAAGCGTACATGTGATCTTGATTAAAGCTGCAGTCTGTAACTTTGTTTGGTTAAAAATAATCCAAAATCAATTTTTGAGCAGGTACACAACAAGCCAGTATTCAAAACTATCTCCCCACCTTGCCCCATTCACAACGGTAAGTTTGTAATAATGTGTTATATAATTAGAGTGCTATGGTTGATTTCCGCCGGAAATTCAAGCATGTCTTTGCGTCATTACGGCACGTCTGTATACAAAGAAAGAGTCCGGCTAGTAGAATCGCATGTGAGGACTGGGTCACATGTTCTGCAGCGGATCATTTATAGCCTTTTCTCAAGCAGCTGCAATAATTAAACTTCTCATTTTGATGGCGGACGTAGCTTAATCCAGAAAGGCCCAAATGACAATCATCAGTGACAACTGGAGATTCACCCGCAGTCAAAAGCAAAAGATTAGACTGTTTAGAAAATGAAATCTACAGGTAACGCCAATACACACTAAATACACTTAGTCACGCAATGCTAATGCTGTTAACATTAACAATTTGAGAACAAAGTATAACAATAATAATAATTTGCACGGTTTGATGTTATACGAGTGATCGTTAAATCACAGTTGATAGCGTGATTTATTATAATGTTTTATTCCCAAAAGTGACAGACATGTTACTTACATTTTCAGATTACTTTTTCCGGTGAACATTTTTATTTTGGTTATACTCCAAGACCTAGAATCTGTGATTCTGAAGTACAGTATCCACACCGGTGCGGTTACTCCTCAAAACTTTAGATTCATCCGCGCTGAGGGGCTGATGCACAACTCACGTACAGATGATCACTCCGCAAGTAACTGCAATTGCAGGTTTTAAACAGAGATGGCGACACAGAGGCAAAACTTACGGACTGCAGCTTTAAGTAAAGCTAAAACATCCATTCAGAGAGTTTTTATTAATACAGTATTTTGAAAATATGCAAAATAAAATAAAATAACATGATTACATCAGGAAACTGGATAGATGATTGTACATATCTCAAGTGATTATACACCAATTAGGCATAACATTATGGCAGGTAAAGTGAATAACACTGATTATCCCTTCATCACAGCATCTGTTAGTGGGTGGGATATATTAGGCAGCAAGTGAAAATTTTGTCCTCAAAGTTGATGTGTTAGAAGCAGGAAAAATGGGCAAGCATAAGGATTTGAGCGAGTTTGACAAGGGTGGGGAGTGATGCACGTGGGGAGTGAAGGTTGGCCCATGTGGTCCAATAAAACAGGCGAGCTACTGTAGCTCAAATTGATCAAGAAGTTAATGCTGGTTCTGATAGAAAGGTGTCAGAATACACAGTGCATCACTGTTTGTTGCGTATGGGGCTGCATTGCCACAGACCAGTCAGGGTGCCCATGCTGACCCCTGTCCACCGCCGAAAGCGCAAACAGTGGGCACGTGAGCATCAAATAATTGTCTCTGATCTGTTTAAAAGGCTGTACCTGTTTATGTCTATCATGTTTTTTTTTTGTTTTAGGAGTTTTCTGATCTTTATTCTATTTTTCCTGCCATCTTTCAGCATCTTATCTACCAAAACCCAGTGGGGAGGCGTATCAGTTTGTGTATGTGGATGAACATGGCGAGATAAGTGCGGTCAGTTCTCCGTTTACTTTCTGTTCTCCAAGACCTCTGGATGAACTGGTTACACTAGAGCAGGAGAAAAACGGCGAGGAAGAGGAGGAGGGAGATGACCTGCTTCTGGTGGTGCCAAAGGCGCTGATCCTGCAGGTGGGTCTTCGTTCAACACAAGAGATCAGAGAACATATTTGACTGTAATAACACAGCTTTTCAAACACCCCAATTAAAATTTGGACACCTAAGATTTAAAAAAATTCTGTCATTGCATCATATGACAAAATATAAAATTTCCGCCATAGAATAAAAGATTTTAAAAGATAATTGCGACTCTCACAATTGTGTTTGCATTTCGCAATTATGACTGTTTTTTCTCAGGCAATTGTGAGTTATAAAGTCAGAATTGGTGAGATATAAACTCCCAATTCTGACTTTATATCACGCAATTCTGAGAAAAAAAGTCATAATTGCGAGATGTAAACTTGCAATTGCGAGAAAAAAGTCAGATTTGCAATGACCTTTTTTATTTTTATTCTGTGGCAGCTTCCCAAACAAAGTTTTGAAACCAGTTGGTTCAAAATAGGTGAAAAAAGCTAGTTAGCTCTGGTATCACTTAATGATATATTCTCTGTTATCTAGAAATGACATTCAGACTTTGTGTGTGGATACTAAAGTGTAACTTTCCCAAAAACTTTTTAGGTCACTGTTTTTGCCATACTACTTATTCTCTTCTTCTTTTATTTATTTGTATTTCCACAGAGTCTCTTAGAAGGATGTCAGCATGATTTACATGAGTTGCATAAGAGGTTCGAGGCTGCAGATGTTGAGGTGGAGAGAGAAAGGGAGAGATGGAGGACGGACAGAGATGAGTTTGAAAGAGTACGGAATGAAATGAGGAGTCAGATTGATGAGCTAAAAGACAACCTGAGGCAAAGCACTGAAGAATTTGAGGAACTGGAGCAAAAACAAAAGGTACAATCAAAGGTAACACTTCATAATAAGGTTCCATTAGTTAATGGTGGTTAATGCATTCACTAAACTGAACTAACAATGAGCAATGCATTTGTTACAATATTTATTAATCTCTGTTAACATTATTTAATAAAAAAAACGTCTCAGGTTACTTGCGTAACCTATGTTCTCTGAGTAGGGAACAAGACGCTGCGTCAATTTAATGACGTAATGGGACGCCCTCTGGGTGTGCCGATTGTCTGAAGCCCTTATAGAATCACGCCAATTGATTGGCTGATGGCGCGCACGTCGCCCCACTTGACGTAGTCCCCTATATTAGCGCGCGCGCCATCTGCTCCTCAGATTTCTCTGCCGAAAAGGAAGGCCTGTCGGCAGCGCAAGGAGCTTGGCAGCGTATGCAGCGCCTCGTTCCCTACTCAGAGAACATAGGTTACGCAAGTAACCTGAGACGTTCTCTTTCATAGGTTCACTCGACGCTGCGTCACTTTAATGACGTAATGGGAACGATATACCAAACACGCCAAGCTAAAGTGCTGCCGTATCTGGCTCAAAGAACACCAGATAACCTGCATGACTAGGTTAAGCAGACAGGACATGCGAACCCGGAGCCATGTCGAGATCCAAACTATAGAATCTCACAAAAGTGTGCGGAGAGGACCAACCTGCCGCCACACAAATATCTTCCAAAAGAGCCCCTCTAAAAAGTGCTTGAGAGGAAGCCACACCTCTGGTAGAATGCGCTCTAATATCAAGAGGTGAAGGTAAACCACGCACCTCATAAGCTAAGGAAATAGCCTCTGTCACCCAATGGGAAACCCTTTGCTTCGAAGCGGCAAGCCCGCAACGGCCAGCACCGAAGCACACCAACAGCTGGTTAGATTTCCTCCACCTGTCGGAACGGTCAACATAACACTTCAGCGCTCGAACTGGGCAGAGCAAATGAAGTTTCTTGTCTTCCTCCGAGTCAAAAGGAGGGGGGGTGAAAGGAGTGAAGAATGATAACCTGAGAGCGAAATGATTTTTCATGAACAAAACTTTGGGCACATAACCCGGCCTAGGTCTTAAAGTAACCCTGACTAGGCCAGGAGCAAAATCCATACAGGACCCGTTAACAAAGAGGGCCTGTAGATCGCCCACTCATTTCCAAGAGGACAGTGCTAACAAAAGAGTAACCTTGAGAGTCAGAATTCGCTCAGGAGCTGACTCCAAGGGCTCAAATGGAGCCAATGTTAGCCCTTCAAGGACCACGGAGAGGTCCCAAGAGAAAATACATGGGGAGCGTGCTGGTCTCAGGCGCCTAACCCCTCGCATGAAAGATGAAATCAGTCTATGTTTGCCTAGAGGGACTTCGCCCGACTCCCTACAGGCCATGACAGCTGCAACATAGACCCGAAGGGTGGTAGCCGCTGCTTCAGCGGCAAACTTTTCTTCCAGGAACTCCAGAACTGGACCCACCAGGCAGTTAACTGGGTCCACCACATGGGAAGAGCACCATGACTCAAAAGACCCTCCACTTGGAGGAATAGAGCAGGAGGCTGACTCCACTCTCTCTCACCCTGCAAAGAACTGCCGGAATCAGATGATGGGCGGGAACGCATAGAGTTTCAGATTGGGCCGTGGATGCGCGAACGCATCTATCCCCAATGAGGCTGGGGAACTCAGAGAGAACCAGAGTAGGCACTGGGACGACTCCTTCGAGGCAAAAAGGTCCACCTCCGCTTTTCCGAACACCTCCCAAATCTGAGATACAGTTTGAGGGTTCAGCATCCATTCTCCCGACCTGAGCTTCTCCCTCGACCAGGTAAACCGCTGCGAGGTTCAAGACTCCGGGTACATGGACTGCTCTCAGGGACAGAAGTTTGTCCTGAGACCACAGGAGGAGACGGCGCGCATGCCTGTCCAGGGTGCGTGACCATTATCCCCCTTGGCGATTCACATGAGACACCACCGCCATGTTGTCCGTCCTGACAATGACATGATGTCCCATGAGGGAGGGGAGAAAGAAGGGCCAGGGACACAGCTCTCATCTCTAGGCAGTTTATGTGCCAAGAGAGAGCTTCCCCTTTCCAGACCCCGCATGCCGGTCTGCCCTTGAATACCGCACCCCAGCCGGTTAGAGAGGTGTCCGTCGTGACCATTTGGCAACGGAAAACAGCCCCCATACTGACCCTCTTCCGAAGAAAGATAGGGTCCCGCCATACTGATAGGGCACGGAAGCAGCCGCGTGACACCTTCAATAGGCGAAGGGCCGATCCTGTTGACCGAGCCCTTGAGCGTTTCATCCACCAAAGGAAGGGTCTCATGTGGAGCAGTCCCAGGGGAGCACCGGGGAAGTTGCGGCCATGAGATTCAGGAGCCTGCGACATGTACTCACAGAAAACATGATGGCCGAGCCTGAAGCGGGCCAAACGTGTTACAATACTGGAAAACCGAGCAGGGGCCAAGCGGGCCTGCATTGGAACGGAATCCAGATGAACTCCTAAGAAGGTGGTCTGCTGAGTTGGGGTGAGAACACTCCTATCGGTGTTCACTCTCAAACCAAGAGACTGAACGTGCTGAAGAACGACATCTCTGTGGTGAGTCACCAACTTCCTGGAGTGGGCCAGAATGAGCCAATCATCCAGGTAATTGAGAATACGGATGCCCTGGAGCCTCAGCGGGGCCAGAGCAGCATCCATACACTTCGTGAATATCCTCGGTGCCAGGGCGAGGCCGAAGGGAAGGACTTTGTATTGCTAAGCCCTCCCCTCGAAGGCAAATCTGAGAAACTTCCAGTGTCGTCTGACGACCTGAATATGGAAGTATGCATCTTTCAGGTCTATCGTAACGAACCAGTCCTCCAAATGTATCTGTGACAAAATAGAGTGTTAGCATCTTGAACTTCCCTCTGTAGAGGGCGAAGTTCAGACGACGAAGGTCCAAAATGGGAAGCAATCTGCCGTCTTTCTTCGGAACCAGGAAATAGCGGCTGAAGAAGCCACATTTCTCTTCTGCTAATGTAACCTCCTCTATCGCCCCCTTGAGGAGAAATAAGTTCTTGTTGTAGCACAGAAGCCTCTGAGGCGCTGTTTACTACAGTTTGAATGACCCCGTCGAAGCGAGGGGGGGTTGCGACAAAACTGGGGTGTGTAATCGTACTGAATTGTGCGGAGGACCCAGGTTGATATCCCTGGCAGAAGCTTCCACTCATGAGAGAAATGTGACACAGGGAGTGGGGTGTTGAGGTGCGGTGGACATACCTGAGATGGGTGTCGAGCTAAACCTCTAAGGTAGGCGTCGCCATCCACGAAGGGGAGCACGTGGCGTCCTGGCGCGGAGTGGAAGATGTCACAGCCAGAGTGGGAAGACTGGGTCGCTCTGTTTCCCGGAGAAGACCGAATGTGTCTCCGTCTGAACAAGCGGCGGATGGTGAGCCAATCAAACGTGAGGGGAGAAACGAAAGTAACAGAGCCGGATAAGGAGAGCTGGTGAGAGGCGGGCAGAGACGCTTGCGCGGTCTGACCCAGCTTCGGACATGTGCTGAAGCTCTCCTTTTTCTGACCGGAGGGTCAGGAGCGACTCTAAGTGGCCGGAGCAGAACGTTTGCTGGGCCGCTTTGGGTCGATGCGTCTGTGAGGACGTTGGCGGGGAAACAGGCGACCACAAGCTCCCCAGACCGTGGTGGGTGGGGATGGCTTTGGTCGTTCCTCCAACTGGTAAACTCCCTTCTATAAGAAGAGCGTTCTCTGAGAGGGGGAGGGGCTAGGAGAATCATTCGCTCTCCTAGGCATTGCTTAAAAAGCAGCAGATTGAGATTTAGCTTTTTATTTATTTATTTTTTTACTTCTCAACCACAGTGTTGACCGCCTCCCCAAACAACCCAGACTGCGAAATCGGAGCGTCCAGTAGGAAAACCTTTTTCTATCACGGATTTCCGTGTTTTAGGTTGAGCCACAGGTGGCGCTCTGTCGCCACCATGCCCGCCATTGAACATCCTATGGCGCGAGCTGTGCTTCGTGGCTCAAAGCCAAATCCGCGGCTTAGCGCAGCTCCTTAACTGCTTCCGGTGTCAAACCGTAGCGAGCGAAAGTACGTCGACGAGCTCCGCGCATGTCGCTGAACGCCACGCTTCCTGGCCGCTAGGCTAGAGCGTCGTCATTACAGGAAGGCCCGAAATCCTCAGAGTCGGACACTGCGGTAAACACGACATCATCATCCAGTCCGAAGGAAACTGCGTTGCGTGCCTCCGGGTTGGGAAACAAATAGTCGTGTGAAAAACTCGACGGGCGGAGTCCCGCGCACGTGCTCGGGGGAGAGAGGGAGAGAAAGGGCGAGGCCCGTCTGCTGGCACTCCACTCCTCGAGCTATATATCCGAACCCCAGGTCGCGGATCCAAGAGAGGCCTGCGCGGTCTCGGGAGCGCGACAGGGAAAAACGGATGACTCCTTCACAAAAACCGCGAGCCTCGAGCGGAGGGTTTTGAGAAGGAGATTAACACAAAATTACCATTTTGAAAACCCCTCAGCCGCCTCGCGCGCGTGTGAAAACCCCAAACGTTTAACACACTTGCTGTGGGGGTCGTCGTTCGCGATGAAGCGAGTGCACGGCGGTGGGCAAAGACGAAAATCCAGGTCGCGGATCCAAGAGAGGCCTGCGCGGCCTCGGGAGCGCGACGGGGGAAAAAGGATGACTCCTTCTCAAAAACCGCGAGCCTCGAGCTATATATAAATATTATATATATATAAATATTATTTACTAATATTTCGTAAATAAAGTGTCAGTTGCGTAGTTGTCAATGGACGGACAGAAAGCTCTCAGATTTTATTGAAAATCATTTGTGTTCTAAAGATGAATGAATGTCTTACAAGTTTGGAATGATATGAGGGTGAGGAATTAATGACAGAATTAAAAATTTTGGGTGAACTGACACTATAACATCATCTAAGATTAATAAATGCTTTAGAATAAATTTTCAACTAATATGGTTAACTATAGTTATGGAGCCTTATTGTAAAGTGTTACCCAAACAATTTTTGGGGGCATGTCTCTTGACCAACTCATATTTGTAATCAGAAAAGTAAAAACAAAAACACAGAGACCTACTGTATTTGAAACCATAAATTCAGGTATCTTTACCATCAGGATGTGCAGAGCACCCATGACAACATGTCTGCTGAACTTAGTGGACTCCTAGCAGAGAGAGCTGAAAACCATCAGCGAATCAAAGACCTTGAACTGGATGCTGCCACTCTAACTCAACAGAAACAGGACATAGAGGCCGAGCTGGACAGGTGAATTGGGACTCATGCCAGTCTTAACAATCGCAAATTATTCTTTATTTTTAGTCTGTTCATTTCAATAAGTCAAATAGCTGTTAAGGAAAAGAAACCACATTAAGATTTTCCTTCCATTTTCCTCTGCAGAATGAAGGAGAGAGTTAAAAAGATGACCACACAAAGGCGAGATGAAGAAAAGGAGAAGAAAGATTTGCAGGTGAATTATATTGAAATTCTGTTAAGTCGCCTTCATTTATATAGCGTTATACAATGCAGATTGTCTCAAAGCAGCTTCACAGTAATAAAGAGGAAAACAACCCAATAAATGATGGGAACAGAATCAAATTCTAATGAATTTAACTATCTAAAGCAGCTCTAAAAAAAGACAGTTGTGTCATTATTCATCTTAAGCCATTTCAGTTTTGATTCAGTTCAGTTTATGAAACAAATGAAATGATAAAACCTTACAACACGGGTGCACTATGCATTAATTCATGCTTAACTAATGCACAGATTATCATGAGTTAATGTATAACTCATGAAGATCTAAACCAGTTATTAATGATTATGGATCAAAAGCCATAACCACAATGGCAAATTACTTAATTAGTTAATTGTGCCTGTAGCACACTGTTCTCAGGAGCTATAATTGTTTTAATAGAGGTAGGTCGTTTTCAGCTGTGAGCCCCCAAGTGGGGGTGCAGGTTAACAGGTTAATAGTCATGTGCCTCAAGAAGTAAAGTCATAACATAATGATACCTTTGCAAATCATTAGCTAATTATTAATTAAAGTAGACAACTGGAAGTTGAAATGCATTGTGGTAATGAATGCATTCATTTACATATTAGTTAATATAATATGTTATTAGGGAATTGATACATGATGTAATATTTAATTAATCGCAAATAATATATTGCTTAATCTATTAATCATATAGAATGTTCATTAGTTGCAGATGCAGTAATCATTAATAAATGGTTTAGTTCTTCATGAGTCATACATTAACTCATGATTATCTGTGTATTAGTTATGCATGAATTAATGCATATTACTAGTCTAGCAACTCTCAGTTGGTGTGCGAGCTGGAAAAACCAAACTCTGGTCAGGCCAATCACATCGTTTATAGAGTCGGTGGGCGGGCTTAACATAATGGCGGCAGAGTTCCGAGTGCTACTTCTAAACAAAGAAGCTGGCGAACAGCGGTCTTTCAAATCGGCTTTGGCCGCAACTCTGGAAGACTTGGAGTTAAGCTTTTCTTTGAGAAAAGAACAAAGAACGGCACTGAAGTCATTCTTAAGAAAGGAATATGTGTTCGGAGTTTTACAGACCGGATAGGCGAAAGTTTAATCTATCAACTAGCTCCGCTTCACCTTCTTCGGTGCTCTGGTTGGTTGTAGCGCTATCCTGTTGCGTGCAGAGGGAATTTGAAAGACAACCGTTTATCCCGCCCCTCGGATTGAGCCCAGCCAATGGTGAGTTCCCAGACCCGACATCTTGATGTGGGTCTGGCTTGTCAGGCTAGCTGTACCCGTATTATAAAGTGTTAACTTCTCATCCAATAGTTTCAGTGCAGTCAAATCAATAATATTACTGAAAATTATTCAGCTCAAGTCAGTTCAATAACTGTGTAAAGTTTATCAATTAAGAAACGAGTAAGAAATTCAACATTCGAATGTTGTAACTGTTTACATTCTACATTGCATTATTTTTTAGCATTCTGTGAAATAATTACGAATAATTAATTAGTTGTTTTTTAAAGGTGCACCATGTACCCTATTTGCCCATTAATAGACATGGTGCTTCCTTGAAAAAAAACTCCAGCACAGCGCAACAACAACCATATTGAAGCGGCCGTTCAACATAGATAATGCTTAACAGTGAACTCTGTTAGAGAGTTACATATGACAATTTATCTGTTCAATAAAACATCTTGCTCACCTGTTGAGTAATAAAAACACCATCAGCTCCACGTCACTTTTACAACATATCGTAAATATCCTTCAGTTCTCGAAAAGCCAAGCTAATGTTGATTCTTGTTTTATTACGAGCTCTGTCGCCTTCTCTTTTGGCCAGCAGACTCTCCTCTACTCAGCGTTTGATTAAAACAGGTGATTCCCCTGAGGCTGGAGATTTAGTGGCTCCATGTTCTCGCTTGTTGTGACAACTAACCTTTGACCTCCCACACCCACTCCCAAATATCTGAGTTACTTTTCAAAGAAGTAACGCAAGTTAGTTTGTTTTCCCATTTATTGACTGACTGCTCTCCTGTCCTCATGTTGAGAGAAATCATTAGTACCGGTAAGTGCAGAGGCTTTGTGTGTGAACACAATGTGTATTGTAGCTCTAGAGTAATGTGAATATGCATTTACTAATCTCACTTACACAAAAAACAGGCTCAGTATTCCTCAAAATAAATAAAATCAGTGAAATGCAAAATCAGAATATTACACAAACCTCCAATAATTAAATATGTTAAATAAAAACAAATATTTTTTATGCATTTAATCTTACTTTAATGACCAATGTACTTGCTGCTGACCTTCAATGATTCAGTTAAACCATACGTAAAAATGACTTTAGATTTTTGTTTTTATTGGTGAATTAAGTGTTAAACTTTCTTCTCCTCTGGCCTATTCTTCTGCAATCCATGAATGGCAGCACAGCTGAAAGTTTTTTTGGGGCTGCGCCCTTTACTGTACACGCGTGAATTTACATTTTCTTCAGCCTCATTATTTAAATTTTGGTGTTAAAGGGTCTTTACATTTGCCCAAAAATAGAACATTTTTGTTACAAAAAACTGAGAAAAAGAAAAAGTAATGCAAAAGTAACAACGCAAGTAACTAAGTAATGCAATTATTTACTTTTTAAGGGAGTAACGCAATATTGTAATGCATTACTTTTCAAAGTAACTTTCCCCCAACACTGATGACGAGACATGATGCACAGGCGAGTGACGTACGTATGCAATTTCCTCCCAAAACCTTCCATCATGAAAACACATTTTGGAAGAAGGAATGAGGATGTATTGATGTACTATTGGTGTGGCTCAGTGGTCCATGTAGGTTGTCTACAAACTGGAAGGTTGGTGGTTCAATCCCCGGTTCCACCTGACCAAGTGTCGAGGTGTCCATGAGCAAGACACCTAACCCCAGCTGCTCCCGACGAGCTGGATGGCGCCTTGCATGGCTGACACCGCCATCGGTGTGTGATTGGGTGAATGTGAGGCAATATGTAAAGCGCTTTATAAATGCAGTCCATTTACTAAAATGTTGTTATTTTTGAACAAAAAAAAAAAATTCTTTCAAAGAATGCTTCTTTATACATGGACTTCTTAATGTCCCGGACTGATGCTGTAAAACGGCATTATGAGTTTGAGAATTAATTTTTCCCCGGCAGATTGAGAATGAGCAGGCGCATGCGGAGCTGCGGACCCTGCAGGAGCGTTTGGAGGCCAGTGAGCGCAGCACTGACGCCCTCCGCAGGGACCTGAGTGAATTGGGCTCCATGCAGAGTCACAGCCATGCAGAGCTGCATCAGGTCAGACTGCAGTCTGCACAGATGAATTTACAACTGTCCCAGGCTAACCTGGCGCTGCGTGAGGGGCAAGCCACCTGGGGCCAGGAAAGAGAAGCTCTGAGACAAAGTGCAGAGGTTACTACATTACTACCACTTTTATCAGTTCAGCCATAACACTACTAGTAAGCGTGTGACTCAAAATCTTTGTGCTCTTGATAAAGTTGGATAAGGATCGTGTCCAGAAACTGAGCCGTGAGCTTCAGAAGAAGGAAGAGTGGCTCCAGGAAGAGAGAACGGAGCGAGAGAAACTGGAAGTGGAGCTGGGAAACGAGAAGGATTGTAACCGGGTAAATATTCCATGACACACTCATGGCCTATAATTAAATTTTCACCTCATTCAGCGCCTTCTGTTTACCCAGCACATATGTGGGTCAGGTTACTGGTCTTGGACTAACACCAGTATTAGGCAAGAGTTGCTTTAAAAAAACCTGTAAATAAGTCGACCAAAATAGATCGGAAGAACCACTATAAATTGCACATGTATATGTTTACAAAAGTCGTTGTCATCTTTTCTTCCCTATTGTGATGTACACCGATCAGGCATAACATTATGACAGGTGAAGTGAATAACACTGATTATCTCCATCTCGATACCTGTTAGTGGGTGGGATATATTAGCCAGCAAGTGAAAATTTTGTCCTCAAAGTTGATGTGCTAGAAGCAGGAAAAATGGGCAAGCGTAAGGATTTGAGCGAGTTTGACAAGGGCAAAAATGTGATGGCTAGAGGACTGGGTCAGAGCATCTCCAAAAATGCAGCTCTTGTGGGGCATGTGCATCGTTTACATGGCACCAGGATGCACTATGGGAAGAAGGCAAGCCGACGGAGGCAGTGTGATGCTTTGGGCAATGTTCTGCTAGGAAACCTTGGGTTCTGCCATCCATGCGGATGTTACTTTGACACATACCACTGATTGTTGCAGTGTTGCAGACCATTACACCCTTTCATGGAAACGGTATTCTCTGGTGGCTGTTGCTCTTTCAGCAGGATAATGCGTCCTGCCACAAAGCAAAAATGGTTCAGGAATGGTTTGAGGAGCACAACAACGAGTTTGAGGTGTTGACTTGGCCTCCAAATCCCTCATCTCAATCCAATCGAGCATCTGTGGGATGCGCTGAACAAACAAATCTGATCCATGGAGGCCCCACCTCACAACTTACAGGTCTTAAAGGATCTTCTGCTAACATCTTGGCGCCAGATAACACAGCACACATTCAGGGGTCTATGCCTCGACGGCTCAGGGCTGTTTTTGGCAGCAAAAGGGGAGACAACACAATATTAGGTCATAATGTTTTGCCTGATCTTTGTATATATACGAATGAAATGGCTCTGGAACAAGAACAAATGTAGGGCGAACTTGATTCTTTCAATGGAGAATTGATTGGCTGGTTTAATGGTTGTTGTTTGCTATTGGTGGATCTCATGCGAGTGACAGGTTGCTCTGTCCTTGCGCTAATAAACACGTCATCAGAAAAGGGAAGAGATGTCGCTGCTGAGTTAGACGCGTTACTGGGTCAACATATTATGTAGATCCGGGAACAACATTCCTGTCCAAACCCTATTCCCACCTCTAAACCTAACCCTACCCATAAGTTATTCCAAAAATCAGAGGGAAATTATAAATAAATAACGCTGATGTAGAAGCACAAAACCCTGATTGTAAGTCTAAACTTGACAAACTGTAAACTTGTCCCTTAAATCTGACTGGTTGTTTGGAATGTTGATCTAGGAACATGTTGTACTTGGCAAATTCAGGTAGCAAACAGTTTGAGATTAGTTAAAGGACAACTCCAGTGAAAAATGAACCTAGGGGTAATTAACACATGGTTACAGAGTAGATCGTTCTCTGGGATGCGTTTTCATGAAAATCGAATGTAAAGAGTTTTATCTCTATAAACAGATTAGCTTATAACACCAGTATATGGGGCATAGAATAAGTACAATTAAATCGCTAGTTAATACCACTAACAAGGCTCAAAATAGCCTCACACTAACATGGTAGCATAATGAGGGTCTCTACATGCAAACTGAAGCATTGAGAACTTTGTAAGTGTACAAACAATTTAATAAGAAGATACTTTATAAAGACAGTACATTACGCGTATACAGACAGGAGCCATCTTGGAAAACAATCTTGACAAGTCGAGCCACGAACGCTGTGCTAAGTGATGAACTGTGACTTGGAATCTCATATGGTCCGTTGTTTCCGGAAGAAAGCACTGAACGCAACAGAGAAAATTAAAAAATAAAAATAATAAAATAAAAAAACTGAACGCAACAGAGACTAGTGCTTCCAAAGGATACACACTAAAGAGATGGCGGATTATTCAACCGTGGCTCGACTTGTCGTGACTGTTTTCCAAGATGGCTCCTGTCTGTATACCCGTAATGTTCTGTCTTTATAAAGTATCTTCTTATTAAACTGTTTTTACACTTACAAAGTTCTCAATGCTTTGGGGACCCCACGTTTTCTCTATTGTGTGTGTAAAACATACAGGAACTCAGAGCCAGTCTGAGAGCCCTCCAGAAGGAACAAGAGCAGCATCAGCTGGAGAAACAGGTCAAACCTTTCTGAATCTTTGTCTGACTTGTCTGATCTTATCTGATGTCATGCTTGCTGATGGTTAGTGTTTTATTCACAAACAGGAGCTCTTAGATCATATCCATGTGCTGGAGCTGAGGTTAGACACTGAGACAGATGCTAAATGGGCGGAGGCAGCGGCTACACCAACATGTCAGTTCACATGATCCATTTATTCTCTTATGCAGACATAAAATGATGTAGTGCTAGTGATATTACAGTAAATCATCATCTTATTTTCTGCAGCTTGCATTGATAGTTCTCTATCAATTGAACAAAAGCCACCACAAGTGTCACAAGAGTCCGAGCTGTCTTTAAGTGTGCTTGACAGTGAACAATTCAGCTCTCAAGGGTCAACAGAGCAAAGCCAAAAGGATAATGAGAACGATATGATGGTAAGTAGGCCTACCACAAAAATGAAATAACAGAATTTAACATCAATTTATAACTAAAGCATTTGAAGCATGACTTCCAAACAGTATTGCCCTCAATAGGGATTTTACATTTAAATGATGTTCCCTTTGCAAAATTAACTAGCCTTCCAACAAGTTAATGGTGAATTAAGTGAACCAAATCTATTTCTTAAAACTGTCAATCTATTACAAAATTTTTTCAAACTATTTACTGCATTTGCTTTCTTTGTAATGGCGTATAACAACTATAATTTGTCACAATTTCAAAACACACAGTGGCCCCAAAATATTAAAATAATTTTGGACATAAATCACACCTAATTTTTTTTCCATTTCACTAAATTAGATTCAAAATGTCATGTGGCAGTTGAAAACAACTGAGGCTGGAGTTTTTGTTGTTGTTGTTTTACAATGAACTTTTCTGAGCCACTTTTTCACTTATTTTAAACCACCTGGTCACTTTTCGTAGATGCAAGTCAGTTCAAATCAAGTTTCCACTTGTATTTCTGCAGGAGAACCTTGAACAAAGTCTGACAACCAGAAAGTGTATATTTTGAATAATCTATTGCTTCATACTTTGAAACCAAACGAATTTGTGAAATATTTAGATTAAAACGAGTGTTTTTATGCTGTTACTTTTAATTTAAATGAATGCTACTTGGTTTGATATCTTAATAATAACATTTTCATCATGGAAGTTTATACAGCTACTACTGTACATATACATAAAAAAAATGTGATTAACCTTTTTTTTTTTGTATCAAAAGCAAGAGGATTTAGAGGTGGAGCCTTATTCCAGTGTCAATGCTGACAAAGCTTCACGGTTTCCTGAACACAAAGACAGCCTTCAGGTGATTATGTTGCACAGATTCAGTGAACTGGAGTTTTTCTGTTGTATAATTCAAGCCTGCTAACATCTTAATACTTCAGGAGCATTAGTTCCCGTGTTCCCTATGAACATTAAGTGTTGGAAATTATGTCTTGCATCTGTAATGTGTTCACTCAATTATTTCTTATTTAATTTAATGTTGCAGTTTTTCACACCACCAGCTCCTTAAATTCTTACTACTCAACGCAAGAATGTTTTGCAATTCCATGCAATTGATTAACTAAATTTCAAATCTTTAACAGAGCAATGGATTGCTGTCATTGGGAATCTTGTGGCATGTAGGCATGTTGGGTTTTGATTAAGTTTCATCCATGTAGAGTGTCTTACAAATTTTAAATCAGTGTATTATTTTATGTGAATGAGTAGGCTCAATGATTCTCACATCAGTTTAAAACAAAAACTCTAGGCAACAACACCAATTAGTCAAAAGTCTTGTGAACACATATCTATTGAGTGTTTTGAGGCCTTAATTTTAAAACATATTTTTTTGTTTTCTCAAAAACGTCTCGGTTACGTATGTAACCCTCGTTCCCTGAGGAGGGAACGGAGACGTACGTTAGTGACTAACGAATGGGGGGTTTCGCTTAGAAGCCAATCATCTTCTTCGTATTCAACAGCGCCCAATGGCAGTGCCAATGCCATGGGCATGCGGAATTTGCATGCGTAACTCCGCCCCACCTCGTGGGTATATAAGGAAGTACGCTGGCAACATCGCATTATGTTACTGCTGCAGGAGCCAAGACTGAACTCCGCGTTCCAGGCAGCACAGCTGACGTGGCAAAGGAAACGTACGTCTCCGTTCCCTCCTCAGGGAACGAGGGTTACATACGTAACCGAGACGTTCCCTTTCGTTCAGTCACTACGACGTACGTTAGTGACTAACGAATGGGGGATCCTATTCAACAACGCCACTCAACTGTCATCCAGTGCCCTGCGTAAGTGTGAGACCTGCCACTTAAGGCCGTAGGACTCCCACTTATCACAGGAATACCAAGGTACACTGGGAAGCATATCCCAGTGAGGGAATGCCAAGATGCCTACCGTAGGGAGGACTTAGAGAATACACATATGACCCGCTGAGGGTTGCATATGGAAGATCTCTAGGGTACCAGCCGAAGGTGGATTTTTAACCCTAGGGGTGGCAGGGACTTGCCAAGGGAAAGACACCTGCTCACTGAGGAGGCTTACGGTGGGAATACTCGTGTGGGGGTCGCCGGAGGGGAACCATGCACACGGAGCACCTGGCCGGACATGAGGGTCTGGGCTCGAAAGGGCAGACTGAACTGATGTCGGCGTAAGCAGTGCTGGAGGAGCTCAGGGCTCTCGGGGAACTCACCTGAGGAAAATATCGCACGTATCCAGTCCTGGGAGTGGAATGGCGAGCAAGCGAAGACACCTGAGCCTGGCCCATTACCGGCCACCCGTAGGGGCGAGTACATAGTCGGACACTGGCTCCACTCGGAGATTGTAGAATCTGGCGAATGTGTTGGGTGTCGCCCAGCCTGCAGCTCTGCAGATGTCTGTTAGCGAGGCGCCATGCGCTAGAGCCCAAGAGGAGGCCACACTCCGGGTGGAGTGTGCCCTCACACCAAGGGGACATGGTCGGCCTTGCTGCTGGTATGCCAAAACAATGGTGTCCACTATCCAGTGAGACAGCCTCTGCTTTGAGAGAGCGCTTCCCTTCCGCTCTCCACCATAACAGACAAAGAGCTGGTCTGAGGTCCTGAAACACTGCGTCATGTCTACGTAGGCGCGGAGAGCGCGTACTGGACAGAGCAATGCCAAGGCTGGGTCTGCCTCCTCCAAAGGCAGCGCTTGCAGGTTCACCACCTGATCTCGGAACGGAGTGGTAGGAACCTTGGGCACATATCCATACCGAGAAAAGAGATCCTCTGTGCGGGGCAAAGTTTGCTCTTCTCCCAGTTGACCCGAAGGCCCAGACGGGCTAGGTGATGGAGCACCAAATCTCTGTGTCCGCAAACCTGCTCTCGAGAGGGACCCAGTATAAGCCAGTCGTCGAGGTAGTTCAGGATGCGGACCCCGTGCTGCCGAAGGGGCGCAAGGGCTGCCTCTGCAATCTTCGTAAAGACGCGAGGGGACAGAGATAGCCCGAATGGTAGAACCGCGTACTGATATGCCCGCCCCTCGAAAGCAAACCGTAGGAACGGTCTGTGTCGAGGCAAAATGGAGACATGGAAGTAGGCGTCCTTCAGGTCGATCGCTGCAAACCAATCGTGTGGACGAACGCATTCGAAAAGGCGTTTCGCTGTCAACATCTTGAACGGAAACCGGTGAAGGTAACGGTTCAAGACGCGCAGGTCCAGGATTGGCCGTAGCCCACCGGTCTTTTTGGGTACAATGAAGTACGGGCTGTAAAACCCGCAATTCATCTCGGCTGGAGGGACAGGTTCGATCGCACCCTTCGCCAGTAGGGTGGCAATCTCCGCTCGCATGACGAGCCATGCCACGTTGGCCCCGATCATGGTGGAACGGACTCCCCGGAAGCAGGGAGGAACCTGCGCGAACTGAATCGCGTAGCCGCGCCTGACGGTCCGCTCGACCCAGCGGGACAGCCCTGGAAGCTGAAGCCAGACATCCAGAAACTGCACCAGCGGGGTCATACGGTGTACAGACGTACCCGGTGTGGGCTTGCAGCGATGCAGCGTCACCGGCCCGGACATGGGAGGCTGTGGGGCGTCCCGGTGCGGGGGCACGGTTGACAGCTGCGTCCTGACAGAGGAGACCAGGGAAGGACGCACGTTCCACTGGGGTCTGCTCTGCCAGGAGGCTGGCGACAGAGTGGGATGCGAGTGGCGGGACCCGTGGGTGGCGCGCACCGTCATCACCGGACTCTGTGGGCTCAGGGATGGGAGTGTTAATTCTTTCTTTGACCAACATAGGGTGCTGCTGACCTGGGGGCCAGCAGCTGAACAAAGGATTCTCCCCCGGCCCTCCACCGGGGGAAGGAGTGGTCCTGCTACCATCTCCTCGAAAGAATTTCCCATCCCTGAGCCGTCCGTCTCAGGAGCGCCGCTTGGCCTGGCGTTTAGCGGGGCGCGGGGCGGCCTGAGGGGACTTGGACGCCTTCCTACGGCTTCCTCCGCGACCCGGCCCGGGTGAAGGCTGCTGCTTGGACCGGGTGGGAGGGGCGGGAGCCTTAGGAGGGCGTCCTCGGCGTGGAGCAGACTGAGGCGACTGTGCCGGCGGCTGGGTGGAGGCAGCAGCTGGCCGCCGGGGCAGTACATGTTTGATTGCCTCAGTCTGCTTCTGGGCGATTGAGAACTGTTGGGCGAAGTCCTCAACCGCCCCGCCGAAGAGGCCGGCCTGGGTTATGGGGGCATCGAGGAACCGGGTCCGCTCTGTGTCCCGCATATCGGCCAGGTTCAGCCACAGGTGACGCTCCTGGACCACATTTGTGGACATCACTTGACCCAGGGAGCGTGCGGTCACCTTCGTCGCCCGGAGAGCGAGGTCGGTGGCGGCACGCAGCTCATTTAAGAGCCCCGGATCAACTCCACCCTCGTGCATGTCCTTGAGGATCCTGGCCTGGTAGACCTGAAGGATCGCCATGGCATGCAGCGAAGCGGCAGCCTGCCCCGCGGCTCTGTGCGATTTCGACACCAAGGTTGATGTGAATCGACAGGCTTTGGAGGGGTGCTTAGGATCACCACGCCAGGTTGAAGCGCTCTGAGGACACAGTTGCATCGCAACAGAACGTTCAACTGGAGGGACCCCAGTGTACCCTTTAGCTGCCGCCCCATCGAGGACGGAGAAGGCGGAGGAAGTCACCGAACGGTCACGGGAAGACAACGGGGACTTCCAGGACCGCGTGAGTTCCTCATGCAGCTCGGGAAAGAAAGGTATTGAGGGCAAGGACTGACGGGTGTCAGCGCGAGCCCCCAAAAACCAATCATCGAGCCTTGAGCGTTCGGGACAGGGTGGAGGGTTCCACTCGATCCCTAAGCTCGCGGCTGCCCGAGACAACATGGCTGTCAGCTCTGGATCTGACTCGGGCAATGCTGGCACGCCCGAGGGCGGCAGCACAGCCGAGTCATCATCTCCAGAGGACTCGAGCCCACCTTGTGATGCGGTGATCGACATCGCATCCTCCTCCGGAGCGCCAAACGAGATGCGTGGGGGGGCCGGAGCCGGCCCCGCGATCTGCATCTGAACGCTCGCGGGTTGCAATGTGCAAGACGGGGGTGTGGCCCGAGGCATGAGCGTCGGGGCTTTGTTCCACACCGTAACCGTCAAGTCACCCTGACCACCAGCCGAAGTACTAGGCCTCTGGGACTCAGTAGATCGGGGTGTGGTAGAGGGGACTCTCACTTCAGTACGAAGGTCATGGAGTCTTGACCGCAACATTGCGATGGTCATGTTCCCGCAGTGAGAACATGACTCATCCGCGAACACTGTCTGAGCATGCTGAAAGCCCAAACATACCAGACAGTGTTCGTGCCCATCAGAGGAGGAAAGCAACCGACCACACCCAGAAGTACACGGACGAGACATCCTGAAAAGGACGCGTCACGTGTAAGCTCTTTTATGAGAGGAAAGCCTCGCAGAGAACGCCGAAGCGCCCAGGGACCACACACCAGCTGTCTAGCGGACCACTGCGCAGATCAGCAGGCAGGCAGTATGATGATCACTGGAACGCGCCGTAACACCAACGCCTCTGGAAAGCTGCTCGTCTCGAAAAGCTGTCGAAGACTCAGATCAGGCTTGTAGGAGTGAAGAGATCCTCTTGGCTCCAAAGCAGAAACATAATGCGATGTTGCCAGCGTACTTCCTTATATACCCACGAGGTGGGGCGGAGTTACGCATGCAAATTCCGCATGCCCATGGCATTGGCACTGCCATTGGGCGCTGTTGAATACGAAGAAGATGATTGGCTTCTAAGCGAAACCCCCCATTCGTTAGTCACTAACGTACGTCGTAGTGACTGAACGAAAGGGAACCATGCATACATTTTTTTCTCTCAAAAATTCAAGCATGTACATACATGTTGCTCACATATTATGGTTGCCCAGTTTGTAATGAATACAGTGTAATTACACTTTTGCCATTAATGTGTTTATAAGCAACTGAAAAAAACACAAATGTCAGAGCATGTCAAAACTTCTAAAGGGCCCCAAAACAGTCGAGTTAAGTCAAGTCAACTTTATTTATATAGCGGTTTTAACAATACAGATTGTTTCAAAGCAGCTTTACAGTGTTAAACAGGAAAATAATGCAGAATAATTTGATTCAGCCGTCTAGCCATTCTGGAGAAAAAATGTCATCAGTTCATTTCAATTATCATACAGTGACAGTGTGGGCTTTAGATCAGTAATCAGTGCAGTAATTTAGTTTATATGGTTAATTTAGTTTAATAATTAGATTTATTCCGATATTTAGTTGAAAAATTTAGAAAAATGTTGTGTCCCCAACTGAGCACGCCAAGCCAGAGGCAACAGTGGCAAGGAAACCAAAACCCCATCAGGTGACCTAATGGAGAAAAATAAACCTTGGGAGAAACCAGGCTCAGTCGGGGTGCCAGTTCTCCTCTGGCCAATTAACAAACAGCGTATGATTATTATTCTGGAAACTTTACAGGTCAGAGGTCATAATAGATCGGAATATTCGAAGGATCGGAAGCAACACGCCGGAGACGGGTTTATTGAGGATGACATATCGATTTAAGTATTATTAAACAGCTGATGAGCTGCTCGGCCATGGAAACTTGAAGCTCTCTACGCACTGTTCTTGAGCTAATCTGAAGGCCACAAAGTTTGGAGGTGAGGTCTGTAGCTATTGACTTCGCTGAAAGTAGGCGACTTCTGCGGACTGTGCATCGCTGACCCCGCTCTGTGATTTTACGTGGCCTACCACTTCGTGGCTGAGTTGCTGTTGTTACCAATTGCTTCCATTTTGTTATAATACCACTAACAGTTGACCGTATGATATTTAGTAGTGAGGAAATTTCACGAATGGACTTATTGCACAGGTGGCAACCTATCACGGTACCACACTTAAATTCACTGAGCTCCTGAGTGCGACCCATTCTTTCATAAATGTTTGTAGAAGCGTCTGCATGCCTAGTGCTTGATTTTATACACCTTTGGCCATGGAAGTGATTGGAACACCTGAATTCAATGATTTGGAGGGGTGTCCCAATACTTTTGGCAATATAGTGTGTTATTATATGGTTTTGGTGCGGATCGAGCATGATTTTGTTGTTCATATATGCCTAAACGAACCGAACTAAGTGTTAAAACGCCCTCAGACAACAGTGTTCTCTGTCTCCCCTACAGTGGTCTTACTGACGCCCCCTTGTGGTGAAGTAGAGATGGAAAAGAAGAACCTGTGTGCAGCTTGTTTACATCAGTGCATGAAGATCATGTGCTCCTGATCAGTGTGAAATATCAAACGTTTTCTTTTAATAACATATTTTAAAAAACTTAAATTTTTATCACTTTCAGCTGCGGTTTATGTAACTTCAAAGGGTTTCCTTAATTTAAAATGACACCAAAATTGTGTTCTTAGACCACTGTATGTGGGTATGAGAAGCTTTTAAATTTGCTTCGGCCAAATCCAGGCGGAAATCCCCAAAAATGGTCCCAGAGCATAATTAACTGAGGTGACATTTTCAACTTTTGATTTTACTTTTCTCTGTTAAGAATGTAATCTCTTTATTTAGATAGGTTTGCTGGTTGTGGGTTGGTTGTTCTGTATCACCTGAAAATGTCAAGTGCGTTCAAGTGATCAGTTTTTTTTAATAACTCTTTATCTGTAGATTTTATCACTGTTTGTTCTCTTCTCAGTTTGTGAAGCTGTTATGCTATCCATGCTTGATCTAAACTCTATCCCCTGGTTTCACAGACAAGGATCGAGCTTGTCCTAGACTAAAATGCATGTTTGAGCTGTTTTAACTGAAAGAAACTTGCACTGACATATCTTAAATTAAGTCAGTGCCATTGTTTTGTCTTAAGATGCAAACCAGTAATGTTTTTTTTCCCTAACGTTTTTTCTAACGTGGCACCTTTATAAAAGCTACTTAGATGTTCTAATTGAACTAAGGCCTAATCCAGGTTTAATCTAAGCCCTGTCTGTGAAACCAGGCCTATATGTCATTCTCAAGGTTGGTTTGACCTTGACAATGAAAAAACAGTAAAAAAAAAAAAACCAAACAAAAAAAAAACATTATATATATTATTGTATGTTGTTGTATATTGTGTATTTATTTATTTGAATTATAATGCCTCTTGGACATTAAAGAGATTTGGCATATAATTTTAGTCTTTTAGTCTACCTTTAGTTTTTTTTCTTTTATAAAGGCAAGATAGTGAATCATTTGGTTGGGTCATATATTGGTTCATATATGCTTAATTTAAATTCAAATTCTATTGAAAACACGTCATGAGTGTAGCAGTGATACTAACCAGTAAACCAATGATGAACCAATTTAGTGCAAATTGCATGAAAATGTTTTTTTTAAAAAGAACTGGCCTTAAACATCTCATTAAAATTAGCCCACATAGAAATATTAGCTAAAATACAAATTCAACCACCCCCACCTTTGGTCAGTTTGGTAGTTTGGTAGTCTCTTGTAGAAACCCTGCATGTATGTATTTGATTTTACCAGCTTATTATTATAATAAAAATGCACAGTTTCCATTCATTATATGCACATACAGCTTGTAAGATTACTATATATCTGTCTTTATCTATCTCTTTCTCCTTTATGTTTTGTGTTCCGCTTTTGTTATCTGCCATCTCACCTCCTCCACTACTGTACTACTTCTCCTTTCTCAATATGAAATCCATTGTGACGCATGCCGCGTTTACTGCCTCCTCTAAACCTTTGACCAAGAAACACAAGGCAGAGTGATGGCCCTCTGCTCCTTTATATTTGATAGTCAGACACACAAGACATGAAATAGACATATATTGTGGTCCTGGTGGTCTCTCCATCTTTAAACCTCGAGCATCTGTCTTTTCCCAGATCAGCAATTTTATGCCACGCATATTCTTTTCACCATTTTTAAGTTTCAATGTATCTGCTGGTTAACCTTTCCAGCACTGAAACAAGAAGACTAAAATTGCTAATGTAAAATACTGTCAAGTTTGAGATGTAATCTTACACACAGACATGCAGTTTGAAGTTCTAGCACAAAACGCTAGCAAGGAAATAAGCAAGGTTTATTTGCAGCATGTCCTTAACGTTTTGCATTGCTATAACACAGTAGCCTAGTTCTTGCACATCAATTATGCATGAAGGCAGAAGCACATAAAAACAAAGGAATGAAATATACGACAGAGCCCCTCTAACTTGTTAAGTTACTATGGAAACAGCCCTCGAGGTGGTCAGATAAATGAGGTCGTCAAAAGCTATAGCTTGTAAAACAATGTATAATGTATGGATCTAGTTTTAGTCTGTGCAGCACATTATCGATCTCTGTTCAAAGAACCTTAATTATGGCAGTGATTTAATTAGTCTTATCCTGTTTCTCTGTATTTTTGTTCTCTATTCATCATAATGAACTTCCTAACCAAAAGCATCTTTCGTGTGGTGCCACTGAGTCTAAAATAAGATGCATATCTCACATTAAGTTTGTTTGAAGGGAGCTTATTATGCCATTTTTCACAAGATGTAATATAACTCAGGTGTCCCCAGAATGGTGTCTGTGAAGTTTCAGCTCACAACCCCATAGATCATTTATTATAGCTTGTCAAATTTGCCCTATTTGGGTGTGAGCAAAACACACTGTTTTTGTGCGTCCCTTTAAATACAAATGAGCTGCTGCTCCCCCCTTCCAGAGGGCGGAGCCTTTAACGCTGGTGCTTCGTATAATCCGGCAACAACAAAACTGGAGAATGTCACGCAGCCATAAAGTCTGAAATTGTCAGTAGCGGTGTTCAGCCTTACAACTTACAACTTTTGTGCAAATCCAGCGTTGAACTGACCCTCATTTGTGAAGCACTTTCTTTGGCACATTTACTTCATAAATTAAATTCAACCGGTGTCCTCAGATGCCGGGATTCTATGGAGACTCTAATGTTCGTTGGTACATCCAAAAACAGAACATTTGTGCTGTTTTTTTGCCGCAGACATTGTATATCTCCAGCTGCTACAGTGAGGAAACCGAAATAGCGGACTGATGCGGCTCACTCAGGGTGTCATGGGCATAGATATCCATATAAAGGCTAGATGTCTTGTGCGCGCTGCTGGCCAATGGAGGTCGACGTCCGTACCTGGCGGCCATCTTGTCACAGGCTGCTCGCTCACTCGTAACATTGTTTTCATGGTGCTTGCACTTTTTAAATAACCATAACTTGCTCAATTTTATACCGATTTTCAAACTGTTTGGTTTGTTATAAACGTCAGAGATGTAGTTATGACACTGCATACTTATGAAAAATTATTCATAATTTGTTCAAGCATCCATAATTACAGCCACGTTAATAATGTTTGTAAGAAACCAAACCATTTGTAAATCCGTCAAGATTTCAGTGAGATAAGAGTATTTGTGTTCAGATCACTCGCCTTACATCAGGTACAACAGAGCCCTGCCTGTGACAAGATGGCCGCCGGTGATGACATTAGAGACTCCACCGTAAGACATCTAGCCTTTGTTATGGATATCTATGGTCATGGGTGGGGCTTAGAGGAGGGGGAAATCTGGAACCGCTCGTTTGGAGAGACTGTTTCTGATTTATGGGGATTATAAAAAAAAAAAGGGTGGATTTTTACCATCATAGGCTGGACAACATCATCTTGGATGATTAACACACATCTGTGTTAATAAGTGAATTTTGCATATTAGTTCCCCTCAGGAAGAAATTTTAGACTGCATCTGGATGTTTCTGAATGATTGGATAAATGTACTATTGGGATGTAATAGCCTACGTCTGAATTTCATTCATACTATAAAGTAAAAAAGTTAATTCAAATTCAAAAGTTGGACCTACTCATTCAGTACGTGATTTCGGACGCAGCGATTGTCTATAGAGACCTGCAGAGCTAGGTTTTATTCATAAAAAGTTCAGTTACACATTTTTTTTTTGTATATAAGATAAATCTTACTTTAAATTAAGAGGCAACTCGGTTGATGTTTTGAAATTGTTCATTCCTAGCAGTTTATCCAGAGGTCTCAGTCACCCTGCACTAGTTTCTTCTCTATGCCTCTATTTTAGTAAAACGACTGAAGAGAGTCTTAGGACATATCAAGTCTACTGATTTCTATCCTTGTATGTTTTACCCCTCCTGTGAAGTGTGTTGGATTGATTGATTTTAATTATTTTCTGTAATTTAGGCTATATTATCTGAATAATTTTGATTAGGAAGAAAATAGTGAAAGTAGCAGTAAATTGTAAATAGTTGTTATATAGGCCTTCTTATATTGGAAATAGTGACAGATACTATTTGCACCTCAGTGTATGTTATTGTAGTATATTATAAAACAGTATGCAATAATAACAACATATTCAGTGTACATGATTATATTCATTAAAATCCTGAATGGATGCTGCTTGTCCTTAAAGGATTAGTTTACTTCAAAATGAAAAATCCTGATCATTTACTCACTCCCATCTCATCCAAGATGATGTTGTTCATGTCTTTCTTTCTTCAGTCGAAAAGAAATTAAGTTTTTTAAAGGAAAGCATTCCAGGATTTTTCTCCACATAATGGACTTCAATGGCAACCAACAGTTGAAGGTCCAAATCAATAGAGTTTCAAAGGAAGGGTTTCAGAGGCTCTGCACAATCCCAGCCGAGGAATAGGGTCTTATCTAGCCAAACCATTGGCCATTTTGAAAAAAAAAAAAAAAATAAAAAAAAAAAAATATATATATATATATATATATATATATATATATATATATATATATATATATATATATATATATATATTATATACACTCACCTAAAGGATTATTAGGAACACCTGTTCAATTTCTCATTAATGCAATTATCTAATCAACCAATCACACGGCAGTTGCTTCAATGCATTTAGGGGTGTGGTCCTGGTCAAGACAATCTCCTGAACTCCAAACTGAATGTCAGAATGGGAAAGAAAGGTGATTTTAGCAATTTTGAGCGTGGCATGGTTGTTGGTGCCAGACGGGCCGGTCTGAGTATTTCACAATCTGCTCAGTTACAGGGATTTTCACGCACAATCAATTTTAGGGTTTACAAAGAATGGTGTGAAAAGGGAAAAACATCCAGTATGCGGCAGTCCTGTGGGCGAAAATGCCTTGTTGATGCTAGAGGTCAGAGGAGAATGGGCAGACTGATTCAAGCTGATAGAAGAGCAACTTTGACTGAAATAACCACTCGTTACAACCGAGGTATGCAGCAAAGCATTTGTGAAGCCACAACATGCACAACCTTGAGGCCGATGGGCTACAACAGCAGAAGACCCCACCAGGTACCACTCATCTCCACTACAAATAGGAAAAAGAGGCTACAATTTGCACGAGCTCACCAAAATTGGACAGTTGAAGACTGGAAAAATGTTGCCTGGTCTGATGAGTCTCGATTTCTGTTGAGACATTCAGATGGTAGAGTCAGAATTTGGCGTAAACAGAATGAGAACATGGATCCATCATGCCTTGTTACCACTGTGGTGGTGTAATGGTGTGGGGGATGTTTTCTTGGCACACTTTAGGCCCCTTAGTGCCAATTGGGCATTGTTTAAATGCCACAGCCTACCTGAGCATTGTTTCTGACCATGTCGATCCCTTTATGACCACCATGTACCCATCCTCTGATGGCTACTTCCAGCAGGATAATGCACCATGTCACAAAGCCCGAATCATTTCAAATTGGTTTCTTGAACATGACAATGAGTTCACTGTACTAAAATGGCCCCAACAGTCACCAGATCTCAACCCAATAGAGCATCTTTGGGATGTGGTGGAACGGGAGCTTCGTGCCCTGGATATGCATCCCACAAATCTCCATCAATTGCAAGATGCTATCCTATCAATATGGGCCAACATTTCTAAAGAATGCGTTCAGCACCTTGTTGAATCAATACCACATAGAATTAAGGCAGTTCTGAAGGAGAAAGGGGGTCAAACACAGTATTAGTATGGTGTTCCTAATAATCCTTTAGGTGAGTGTACTTTTTAACCTCAAATGCACAACTTTGGTGCTCTGCTTTTGCATGACGTATGACATTATCACGTCGGAAAGGTCACGCTTGTGATGAATGTGGAACCGACCCAGTGTTAAAACGAACGTGCAAAGACTAAATCAAACTCCCTTAAAGGTCCCCTTCTTCGCGATTCCATTGTTAACTTTAGTTAGTGTGTAATGTTGCTGTTAGAGCATAAATAATACCTGTAAAATTATAAAGCTCAAAGTTCAATGCCAAGCGAGATATTTTATTTAACAGAAGTTCCCTTTCAAAGCCTACAGCGAACGGCTGGCTTGGACTACATCCTGGTACTTCCTTCTTTAATTACGTCAGTAGAGCAGTAGAACAGACTAACCTCCGCCCACAAAGAAACGCGAAAAAGGGGGCGCGGTCTTGTTGCTGTCCCACGTGGAGAAGCGGACGGTCGCGTGGAGAAAAGGAACTGTTGCGTTGAGTGTGTTTATCGCCATGTCATCGAGACGCTGTTATTTTCATCCAGGAGTCAAATCACCTTTGTTTGGCTTTCCCAGGGACGCTGTAGAGATTATTGAACGCATACATCTCCCCGTTAAGAGGCGTGACCTTTCCAACGTGCGCTAAGCTGCTGTCAAATTACAACACAGGAACCGCTTTCACGTGCGTTAAGCTGTGGTCGAATCACAGCACAGGAACCGCTTGCACAATCAGAACTCGTTACGTATTTCTGAAGGAGGGACTTCATAGCACAAGGAAATCACCAGCCGTTTTTAGGACGGTGAGAACAGCGGTATACAGATAAGTAAATTGTGTGAAAAATACAGTTTTTTTTTTACACGCGAAACATAAACACATGTTATATTGCACACTGTAAACACAATCAAAGCTTCAAAAAAACACGAAGAACGGGACCTTTAAAAAAAATAAAGGTAAAACAACAAGGTCAGACAATTTTAAAGTTGTAGGAAAACATGAGATGGAGTTTTTCGGCACTGGGTCGGTACTTCCACGTACGTCACGGGTGTGACCTTTCCGACATGATGTTGTCATACGTCGTGAAGACGCACAACACCAAAGTCGAGCATTTGAGATCAAAAAGTATATACATTTGAATTTTTTTTTAGAAAATGACAGATTGAATTAAACTGCATTGATTTGGACCTTCAACCGTTGGTTGCAAGTCCATTATGTGGAGAAAAATCCTGGAATGTTTTCCTCAAAAAACTTAATTTCTTTTCGACTAAAGAAAGAAACACATGAACATCTTGGATGAGATCGCAGTGAGTAAATTATCAGCAAATTTTCATTTTGAAGTGAACTAATCCTTTAAAGTCCTCCTAACCCTACCCGTTAAACACGTTATTCCCACTAAGTACCCGTTTAGGCATTTTATTTCCACTTCTTTCCAATATTTTCTCATTTTTATTTAAATTAAACATCTCTCCGAGTTGATATGCTATTGGAAAATGGAGAAGAATAACTTTGAAAAAAGGTGAATTCGAACTTGGGTCGGTCGAGTAAAAATTTAACGCCACCCGCTTTACTCTCCACCCCACTGCTCTTGTTATCAGACAGGTTTCTTTTGTCATTTTGTTCAGCTCAATTTAGAGATTGATGGGCGGAGTTAGTGTAAATAGCCTTTGCCAATAAGGCGAGTTGTTTGCACTTGGTGTAAATAGACCCTGCGTTTTGGGTCTAATGGCACAGAATAAGACGAGGACATCTGGATCAAGCAAAATCTGGATCTATGAAACACACACTCACGGTGAAGGTGAAGATTACATAGAGAATGTTTATGCTCCCTTTAGTTCAGCAGGAAATCATGACAATACAGACTATGATGAGAAATTTCTTTATAAAATCATAACGTTTGGAAAACATACAGAAAACGTATTTTAAAAAAAGAAGAAGAAGAATCATTTAAAGTCATCAATACCACTTGTATCTTTGTCTTAAGGATTTTCATTTGGATGTACAGTAAGATTCTTGTAACAGTTTCCATGAGTTGTGCAAGGCGACTGGAACGTTTTTGCAAGGCACATAACCGAGAGAAATACAAAAAAAAACAATGAAACACAAAATTAGAATGAGAAGAATACAAACAAATGTTAATGCTATTATATGTAAAAAGTGTTGCTAAGAAACAGGGATTGTTTTTACAAGAAATAACACATCTAGGCTGCTTTTGTAACACCATAATTAGATCACAAAGAACAAAAAAACATAGATAATTTTGTAGAATTCAAAATGTGCATTAAATCACAAACTTGTTTGTGTATTCTCCTTAGCCGTTCGAAGCCTTAAATGACCCACCATGTTTCCTATGATTCAAAACCCAAAAAAGAGACAGTCACAAATAAAATTAACAATTTAGCAAAAAATAATGCAAATAAACAAACAAACAGGTAATATACACATATTCCAAGCCACCACAAAAGTCATTCTTCATCAAGGACAAATTTGACCTCTACTGCAATAAATGACAAAATACAAGCATAAAAGGTAAACACTGTTTAAAAGGGAAAAAGAAATAAAAGTCTCAGATGATCTCGTGTATAATTTACAAAACAATTCAAACGCTCTGATAATTCTCAAGAACAATAATATCCTGTGGCCTTTTTGAGTTACTACTTCTCCATGGACTGCTACATTTATACATTAGTCAAAATTAAACTGACACCGAAGGGTTAATCCGCTTCTAGGGACTTATTTTCAGAGCTATGGCTATGTTCCCTTGGTAATTACAACACATGTGGACAAGTGTACATGCCTAAACCTAAACTGCAAATTTGGCTTTGGTCTAAAAATGGAAGTATAGACACTAGAAGAGATCAAATCAGCCAATGAGTACCACTGTTTACTGCTGCAGGTCATATTTACCCTGTCACGTATCCGGATCAGTGCATTTACATGAAGCTGCTAGACTCTATGATCACTGCAGGTTTATCCAGCACACTATGTGGTAATCATGCATTCATTTTTGTCTGTTGAAATGATCTCATTTTGATGTCGAACCACATTTGAATAGTGGATGATCATTACGTTGTTGGTACATAAAGAAATACTCTTAATAGAGACGCACAAGGAATTATGGGAGCGGTCAAAAACCCAGTTCATAACATGCACCGCTGATTACAGATACAACGAAAATGTAACAAGACAAGGATAAATAAGCAATAAATAAAAAAAAACATGTATAGCCTATAGTGTGTATGTTTATATTTGAAAATATTTTAAAGACAACATTGTAAAACAAAACAAAAATTGCAAAGATGTCCTCTTGATGTATCAAATGAAATAGTTTGCAGTGACACAAAGGTAGAAAGATACAAGTAGAAAGAAGATTTCTTTCATACATGCACACAGCGTACAACCTTAAACCGTATGGCTCTATCCGCAATACCTCACCGAATGTGCAGCAATCAGAAGCTTACGATTTGCTTTGGTAACACTGTTCTGTCACGTAAGGAGGTATATAACGTTGTTATCAGCGGCGTGCACACACCTCAACAGGGACGGAAGGGTGAACAAGGACACTACAGAACTAATTTTGTTTCTGTTATTCTCCTTAACTTTTTATTCTCTCATTCATCATCAGTAACACCCTACTCTGTGATCTCTCTCACCATCAAATATGTATGCATGATTTTTGGACATGTGCCATGGTAATACCATGGTATTCTGTAAAGATCATTGAATTACTATGTAAATACCATGATATATGAATACCATGGTGACACCATAGTAGCTAGTGTTTTTTTGTATCATCTCATGATGGTAATGCTATGATACTGAAGGATTGCCATAGTCTTGTGGAAGTATATTTACATGGTGCTCCAACACACTTCAAAGAAAGCCATGGTTTTACCATAGTACATTTTAGTATGCTATAGATGTTTTTAAAATGGTTTATTAGTTTTAACAATAAGAAATAAATCCGTTTTTGTATTTTTTTATTTGGTATGGTATCTTTATTTAATTACTTCTTATATATGAGTTTGACGAACAGCCATTAAAGGGTTAGTTCACCCAAAAATGAAAATTCTGTCGTTAATTACTTACCCTCATGTCGTTCGACACCTGTAAGACCTTTGTTCATCTTCGGAACACAAATTTAGATATTTTTGTTGAAATCTGATGGCTCAGAAAGGCCTCCATTGGCAGCAATGACATTTCCTCTCTTAAGATCCATAAAAGGTACTAAAGTGTACTGAAGTGGTTTTACAATAATTTTATGAAGCGACGAGAAGAGTTTTTGTGCGAAAAAAATTGAAATAACGACTTTATTCAACAAGTTCTTGTCTTCCGCCTGGGCCTCTGACGTGAAGCACCATGACGCATGCGTGAGAATATGACGTAGAGTCAACGTTCTGACACATTTTTTTGTGCTTTAGGTCTTGGCGTAGTGCTCAAAATGGTGCTAAAGTGTCTTGGCTATGCCAAGACCTAAAGCACAATCAATGTAGAATTCAACAGATTAGATACGGCACGCCTTCCTCTGCTTGTAAACAAACTTCCTCGCTTCCGGGTCATGTGTCAGAATGCTGGCTCTACGTCATATTCTCGCGCATGCGTTGTGGTGCTTTGTGGGTTCACGTCAGAGGCCCAGACGGAAGACAAGAACTTGTTGAATAAAGTCGTTATTTTGATTTTTTTTTTGCGCACAAAAACTATTCTCGTCGCTTCATAAAATTATTGTAGAACCACTGTAGTGAGATTAACTTTTTAACGACATCTTTAATACCTGATATATCTTTCCCCGCCAGCGTTTTTTCAATTATTTTTTAGTTGCCAGCCACTGCCAGCATTTTTGATAATTTTCACAAAAATGTAATGGCCCACAGAATATTTTGTCGTATGAATATCTGAGCATGCAATATAACATGCATTCTTTTTTTAATCAACATTTGAATGTGGGTAAGTTTGCAACATTGTAATGAAAGTTAAGAAAATCGGGTTTTTGTCAAAGGCTACAACGTTCATAAGCAATGCTTTTATCACTTGTTTCTGGTCCTTTTTTTCCTGTGTTTTGATCAGGAGATTCTTTACTCTTTCAGAAGATGCGTAATCACGCCCCCTACTGTATAACAATGAAAACATGCAAAGCCGGAAAATTCCGTCAATGGCAGGGAAAGAGTTAAGGAACTGAGTAAAACACTTTCTTGAAGCCTCTCGGATCTGCTGGAGCTGTGTATGGAACCTTCGCCTAACTAGCATTTTTTCCCCACTACCTACAAGGGAACATTTTTGACACAGTTAGGGGATTGAAAGTAATCGCTTGTGCACGCCACATATGCTCGGCTCATATTTTACACATTACTATAGAGATCTCAGTGTATTATTGCTTTTAATACCTATTCACGTAACCCTTCTAGATCCCAGAGTAAAATGTTACATTTCAGCTTTTAATGTTACTTCTTGCGTAATGATACAGTATAGCTAAAGATCAAATGTTCGTGAAGAGTGCGCGCATTCTCTGATATAGAGACTGTAGATCGCCTTTGGTCCTTGATTTGCCCTGAGTGAAAGGTTTGATTTGTAATAATGTAATGAATGTGATGTAATGTTATAAATCTAAATTTTTTATTTTCAATTTAAAATATCAGTCTGAAAATTTAATTTTATAATCTTCTAATGCCCCAAACCCTAGAATTGGTATAAATGTCAAATTCGGATGTAGAGTATGGCTGTAGGATAGTGAATTTATACTAACCTGTTAAAACGTTTAGTGAAAAGCATGTATTCAAAAACATGTAAAAACACATCGAAAAAAGCATAGAGTTGTTGAAAGGTATGCAAATACAAAATGTAATATAACTGAGACAATGCAACATCAAGAGTACAAAGTTATGCAGTAAATGTATGAGTAATAAAAGTTTTTTTTAGAGCTTTGAATTGGTCATTTATGTGGTGGTTTGTTGTTTTTCTCTTTTCTCATTGATCAGTTCTGATTATGCATCGATACACAGTCGTGAACAATGCTTCCCTTAAAGAACAAGGATTTGGGATGCATTCTCAAATATTTGGCATCTCCAAAAGTAGTACAAAATATGCATATACCAAGAAACTTCCAGATTTGGCACAATGGCTTATCTTTCTCTGGCCTTGCACTCGTTTTAATTTTTCTCTCTCTATTCAGTTAGAGTAACACTGTCTGAAGTAACAGTGTTGGCAGGTTTTCTCCGTTTTTAGGATGTCATTTTTACTGCTTTTTGGATAGTTGATGGAAACTTGATGTGCAAAGTTGTGCATGTTTATTTGTGTCATATAAAGTCATTATGGGAAACGATGCAATTTGTTTGACTGGATGATGGAAAATCTGTTTGTATCAACTGATCAGGTGTCTAAAATACAAAGTTGGCCGCAGTTGTCTGTATGTATCAGATCCACATACATACTGTCCTCCAGCGGTCACTGCGCTCTTCCTGTCGTACTCTTTCTAGCTCCGCCCATGTCCACTTGCAGGAGCCCCCATTCCTCATCCTCACTGTCCCCTGCTCTGTCCCGTCCCTCCTCCACACACTCATCCTCCTCGTCTTCTTCATCCTCCAGGGTGGATTCCTCATCCCTCTCGCGTTTGATGGCCTGGATGGCGGGAGGCGGCAGTGGGGCGGCAGCTGCATTGTCTTTAGAGTCAGAGCTCTCCTCAAAGGCCTCAGGGTTCTCCAGCATCTCTCTGATCAGAGGAGGCATCGGGCCTGGGATCTCCATCTTCAGAGTGATGGCTCGCTCCGCTCCTGAGGAAGCATACGAGCATGATCAACTTTATGCTTCAAGGTTTTAATCTCTGTCTATATTTGACATATATATCATGAGCTTGTGGTAGAGTTTGCAGCAAGTAGTCAGGTAGTACGACTAGTGGACCCTTTTCACATTTCCGTTATCCTCATAAGCAGAAGTCATCATAGTTGGGTAAACTTCTATACTTTTGAGAGCTTTCTATCCCTCATTTACAGCAACGCAACTACCATTTTCAAGCCCCAGAAAGGTAAAGACATAAAAGTAAAAGACACTCCAGTGGTTTAACCTCAATTTTATCAAGCAACGTGAGCGCTTTGTTTGTGCAAAAAAAAATTTATATATATAATTTACCACTTTATTTACAAAATATTTAAACAATTTAATGATGTTTTTACTAACTTTTTGTGGTTTGAAAGTGGTAGTTGCGTAGAGTTCAGTGGAGGAACAGAAATCTCTCAGATTCCATCAAAAATATCTTTGCTTGTGTTCCAAGAGTCTTACGGTTTAATGACAGAATTTTGGATGAATTCTTGGATGAACTAACCCTTTAATAACTCTTGAAACACATTATAACAGTGAACAGGGTTTGCTGGCACTGTCAAGCACACTTTAAACATATCACAATGTAATGTTCCATGACTATCATACTGAGATAACTACATAACCCATATTTTAAAGCATACAGACATGAACATGGCCTACCTTTAGTGCTGATTCCTCGGAGGTCAGTGACCTTCATCAACATCCGTGGGAACATGTGAGGTTTGTTGGGACGTCGGCGGCGAGCGTAGATCTTTAATGCCTCTAGCAGAGGTTCCTGTAGCTGATCCACCCGATGAGGCTCCTCCAGGTCCATGCGGTCTTTTCGTTCAGCCGGTCAGAGAAAGGCAGGACATGACAACAACAGAAGGAATAAACCAACCATGGAGTCAAAATGTTTATAAAAGAAACAGGGCAATCTAAACAGCAACTACTGAAGGTGCAAAGATGAATATACTCTCTAAATAAAAAGGTTCTATATGGCACTAAAATTGGTTATTGGCTCGTAATCATAGGGAAACCTTTTTAAGTGCTGTATAGCACCAATTTTGGTGCTTCAGTGGTTCTTCAGCGGTTCTTCAGTGGTTCTTTTGCTAAGGTGCTATATAGCACCATTGACTAAGGTGCTATATAGCACCGCTACCATATACAGAACATGTTAAGATATGGTGCTATATAGCACCAAAAGTGGTTCCTCTATGATTACTACGAAGAACCACTTTTAGTGCCATATAGAACCTTTTTAGAGTGTAGCACTCAAGAGATAAAATAGTCACACACTCACTCACTAACTCACTGCCTCACACACACACACACACACACACACACACACACACACACACACACACACACACACACACACACACACACACACACACACACACACACACACACACACACACACACACACACACACACACACACACACACACACACACACACACACACACACACACACACACTCACTCACTCACTCACTCACTCACTCACTCACTCACTCACTCACACACTCACTCACTCACACACTCACTCACACACTCACTCACACCCTCACACACACCCTCACACACACACTCACACACTCACACACTCACTCACACACTCACTAAAAAACTCACACACTCACACACTCACACACTCACTCACTCACTCACTCACTCACTCACTCACTCACTCACTCACTCACACACTCACACACTCACTCACTCACACACTCACTCACTCACTCACTCACTCACTCACTCACTCACTCACACACTCACTCACACAGAGGTCGCAGTACCTCCACAGATGAGGCAGATGGCGCTAAGGAGCCCTGTCTCGGTGTCGTCCATCTCCAGAGGCAGGAGCTGCCCGGCGAAAGCAAACACCAGGTCTGTGAGTGGGCCAAAACCAGCGTTGTGCATCTGTGTTCTGTTGAGAGTTAGCCCATCCGAGAAGGTCATAGTGTCCTGCTCTGGAGTGTAGCGAGTACAAATCCGCAACATCTGCAAGAAATGCAACATCTGCATTGAGACAAAGTGAATCATATTTTGACAATTAAGAAATACATTCACTCTATGGACAATTACACCAGACCATTACACCGGAAAGGACTTTAATGGCATTGCATCCTAAATACATGAATGTGGTTAAACTGGTCCCCCCCTTTGCAGCTATAACACCTTTGACTCTTCTGCGAAGGACTTCCTCAAGATTTTGGAGTGTTTCTGTTGGAATTTTTGCTCATTCATCCAGTTGAGCATTTGTGAGGTCATGCACGGAAGATGGATGAGAAGGCCTGGCTCACAATCTCTATTCTAGTTACTCCCAAAAGTGTTTAAAGGGGTTGAGGTCATGGTTCTGTTCGGGGCCAGTCAAGTTCTTTCATGCCAAACTCATCCAACCATGTCTTTATGTACCTTGCTTTGCGCCCCAGGACACAGTCATGCTGGAATAGAAAACATCCCACCCTAAACTGTTCCAACAAAGTTGGAAGCATAGCATTGTGCAAAATGTCTTGGCATGCTGAAGCATTAAGAGTTCCTTTCACTTTCACCCACACCATAATCCCCCCTCCACCAAACTTTACACTTGGATACTCTGCTCCACTGCATTGGATACTCTGCTCCACTCTGGACTTGTGATCTTCCGTTATCTTCCGCTTCGTGGCTGAGTTACTGCTGTACTGCTGCTAAACACTTCCACTTTCCAATAATACCACTTACAGTTGACCGTGGAATATCTATCAGGGATGAAATTCAACAAACTGACTTGTTGCAAAGGTGGCATCCTATCACAGTACCATGCTTGTATTCACTGAGCTCTTCAAAATGAACATTTTTCACAAATGTTTGTGAATGCAGACTGCATGGCTAGGTGCATTATTTTATGCACTTATGGCAGCAGGTCTGATTGGATAACCTGGATTCATTAATTAAGAGGTGTGTCCAACACTTATATGGTGTATATATGAAGGGGCACAATGGACCTGTTGGTATTAAGATATGTTTTGCTGTTTTAATCTGTCTCTTTTGTCCACTTTCACTGCCTTTTGTGGGTGTTCGAATACATACGACCACTGGAGCGTTTACACTACGAAAGCAATCCGGTTGAATGCGTTTTCAACTACCTCTGGAAGTGGTTGAAAGTGGACAAGTGCAAAACGTTTTAGACTTAGTTTACACCTGTATTTAGTGTCATTCACTTGTGATCTGATCGACCAAAACCGATCTTAATTTCAGGAGTAAACAGGTGTCATTGATTTTTCAGAATCCCAAACCATGTGCACTGAATTAAGATGTGACATCTAAACAAAAAACTTTTAAAGCAATGCATTCTTTCGACTTCCACTATGCTATATCTAGCTGTTTTTTTAAAATGAAAGAATTAGTCTTGTTTCCAAGCTTCAAAAAAATCCAATTGAACCTTGAGATGAGACAACTTTGTTGTTTATAGGTTGTCAATTTTATAGTTTCTGTTGTATTTACCAGTATATCAAGGCAGGCAGATTTCAGTAAGGTGATCTGGTCTGCAATGGTGAGTGAAGTAAATCCTGGCAGACGTTTGGCAAACTCCACAATCTTTATAATGCACTTTGTGGAGAGCTCACTGAACTTATCCCACAGTCCAAGATCCAGCTGAACCCTGTGATCCGCACTGGAGTTCTGAAACAGAGAGTAAAACTTTGAGTACACTTCTCCATGCATTCCCATACAATTAAACCAATATATCATAAACAGTAATCATTGTTAAATCACTGAGAGGAAATTCAGAAACACAGGTGAAAGTTGTTGTGTGTGTGGATGTACAGCAGCAGTGATGGCAGTAGGAGATATACACCGATCAGGCATAACATTATGACAAGTGAAGTGAATAACACTGATTATCTCTTCATCACAGCACCTGTTAGTGGGTGGGATATATTAGGCTGCAAGTGAACATTTTGTCCTCAAAGTTGATCTGTTAGAAGCAGGAAAAATGGGCAAGCATAAGGATTTGAGCGAGTTTGGGTCAGAGCATCCCCAAAACTGCAGCTCTTGTGGGGTGTTCCCGGTCTGCAGTGGTCAGTATCTATCAAAAGTGCTCCAAGGAAGGAACAGTGGTGAACTGGCGACAGGGTCATGGGCGGCCAAGGCTCATTGATGAACGTGAGCGAAGGCTGGCCTGTGTGGTCCAATCAAACAGACGAGCTACTGTAGCTCAAATTGCTCAAGAAGTTAATGCTGGTTATGTAGAAAGGTGTCAGAATACACAGTGCATCACAGTTTGTTGGGTATGGGGCTGCATAGCCGCAGGCCAATCAGGGTGCCCATGCTGACCCCTGTCCACTGCCAAAAGCGCCAGCAGTGAGCATGTAATCAGAACTGGACCACGGATCAATGGAAGAAGGTGGCCTGGTCTGATGAATCACGTTTTCTTTTACATCCCGTGGATGGCCAGGTGCATGTGCGCCGCTTACCTGGGGAACACCTTGGGTCCTGCCATCCATGTGGATGTTACTTTGACATGTACCACATACCTATACATTGTTGCAGACCATGTACACCCTTTCATGGAAACGGTATTCCCTGGTGGCTGTGGCCTCTTTCAGCAGGATAATGTGCTGTGCCACTAAGCAAAAATGGTTCAGGAATGGTTTGAGGAGCAGATGCCGATCCATGGAGGCCCCACCTCGCAACTTACAGGACTTAAAGGATCTACCTCTTGGTGCCAGATACCACAGCACACCTTCAGAGGTCTAGTGGGGTCCATGCTATGGTCAGGGCTATTTTGGCAGCAAAAGGGGGACCAACACAATATTAGGTCATAATGTTATGCCTGATCGGTGTATATAGTAGTAGTAATAGTAGGCTATTCATATTTGTGTCATAGTTCTGCTTCACTTCTTGTTGCACTAAATAAACATTACACACAGTCATGTGAGACATATAAACAGTGTACTGCATGTTATCCTCCGTTTGAAATGTACTTTTACAGTTTTACATGCATGTAGTATCTATGACCCCATATTAATCGAGAAACTAAAACTCAGTTGAGAATGAAGTGTGGGAGCTCAGGACTCACGGTCGTGTATTTTCCCAGCTGACAGAGCGAAGGGAAGGTTTCCCTGTGTGCTTTGCTGACTTTGTTAACCAGTTCTTCCAGTTCTCCACTCAGCTCGTAGCTTTCTGGAAGAACCACCTCCTCTTTTATGTCCTTCTTCTTCTTATTCCTGTCATTCCGCACTGCTAAATGAAGAGCAACAAACAGAATTTAACACAGCAGAGTTGATCTTGGGGTCCTATTTTAATGATCCGAGCACATGGTCTGAAGCTCACGGCGCAGGTGCACTTAGGGTGTGTCCGAATCCACTTTTGCTAGTTTAAGGACTGGAAAAATGGTCAGCGTGCCAGGCGCACAGTCCAAAAGAGTTGTACCTAGTCTATTAACGAGTGTGTTTTGGGCGTAACGTCCAATAAACCAATCAGAGTCTCATCTCCCATTCCCTTTAAAAGCCAGTTGCGCTCACACCATGGCAGATTCGCTATTTACATGCAGAATTTGTGAGCAGAAAGACTGAACGCTTCTCCAGAGAGGAATCCTTTTATTTTTATTTTTAATATTTAAAAATGCCGTCATTTTCAGTTCCTCAAAATAGCAACGCGCCAACAATGCGCCTGAACACACCTGATTTTCAGACCATGGGTGAATAGATGGGTGCGAGTGCATTTGATATTTAAACAACGTGATGCTGGACGTGAAAATATTACTGCGTTGGGCCGAAATAGCAAAAAATACTTGCGTTGCATTGCCTGGGTGTATGCTAGAGCCCGTGGAGTTCAATTTCTTTAGGGTTTTGTTCATGCCGACAAGACATTTTTTGAGAAAACTGTTCATACAATCATAGACTTGGTCGTTTGAACTAAGAACAGTAAAATTGGTGATGTATGACTGCTCTGAGTTTTACCTTCCTTCGACATGCCGACCTCAAAGCACTTCTGCAGTCGGCAGTACTGACAGCGGTTGCGCGTCACCTTGTTGATCTGGCAGTTTTTGTCTCTGTGGCAGGTGTACACCATGTTTTTCTGGATACTGCGACGGAAAAAACCCTGATACAGAGAAGAGCAAGGGAGAGAGAAACACAAAGATATAACTATATACATTCTACAGAATTGGTTCAGAGTCAGAGTCAGAGTTGGAAACATCTTGAAACATCTTGTCTTTTTTCTCAAAATTTTGTATGTATGCAAATTGTATAATATCCCAGGTACACATTTCTAGTAAACGTGCTGTTAATTCTCATATGGTATTTTCAGAAAGTTTTGGAATATTTTTCCTCTCCCCAAATTTGTCACTACCGAAACACAATAATAAATAATTCAATAAGAAGGCTTATTCTGACCTATTAAGATTTTGTTTACTTCTACCTTGTAAATATATATTTTTTGCTATTTTATCAAAAAAAGTGTTCACATGTAAATCAATCAGAATTTGTTGTATTTTGAATCCAATCTTTCTTTGTAAAAAGCATAAAGTTGTTCATACTGATTTCAGAGTAAAGGATTCATTAGTTTGAACACACATTGACCCAAACTCTATAATAACCTCTTAGCTGATAATTCAATATACTTTATTTTTGACAAACACCCCATGTTTCGGTCGTGACAGTAATGTTTTGGTAGTGACCACATCATATGACAGAATTTTAACTCACATATTAAAACATACTAAAGCATACTAAAATACTACTGTTTTGCAAAACAATGTTTTTTGTTTATTTCCCCCCCAAAAATGATTATGTGTTCCCTTTTGTCACTACTTCGGGTGTCAGCAACTTTTTTGGGTGTTATTCCATAAAATGGAAAATTTGTAGAACTGTTCAGAACTGTGCTAGCTAACCATGTGCTGATTAGCATCTTTGAGCTAGGCCCAAACATATCTAAAATGGTCACAACCGAACAGAGGTGGACAAAGTACACAACTCCATTACTCGAGTGAAAGTAAAAGTACTACTGGTCAAATATTACTCTGTTACAAGTGAAAGTTGTTAAAAAATATTTTTACTTAAGTAAAAGTACAGAAGTACTTGCTTTTAAAAGTACTTAAGTATCAAAGTAAATTTCCTTTTTTATGTCAATGCATTATTTTATTATTGTTGCATTGTTGTATAAATGCACACACTGCCATGGTGGTTTAAGCCAGTCAGTGATGCTCCATACGACCACCTTAAACTCATTTAAATACTTAAAAGTTACAAAGCTTTTTACAAAGCTGCTGTCACTTTAAGGCAGAATGCACAAATCCTACACACTGATACACATCCGATATTCCCCCAACTGTTCATGTTCACTTAAGACATAATCAACTTTGTTTACATGAATACTTTCCAAAATAAAAATGGACATTTTGTGTGTATTGGTCTGTTTAAGTGTGAAAAAACACAAAAGAAAGCTCTATTCATTTCGCTACTCGAACTCTGGCATCTGAGAGGCACAAAAAACAGACTGAACTGAGCTTTTTCATCATGCTTTTTCAGATTCATCCATACGTCTATGCTTCTCTTTCTCCCAGACATTTACATTTTGCAAAAAAAAAAAAAAACACTTTTAAAGAAGAAACAAAATCATCCACTGACTTGCAAAGCTGCCACAGAAACGACTTTTGACTTCGAGGATCTTGATAGAAATGTAGTGGAGTAAAAAGTACGATATTTGTCTTTCAAATGTAGTGAAGTTAAAGTAAAAGTTTCCCTAAAAAATAATACTTCAGTAAAGTACAGATACTCAAAAAGTGTACTTAAGTACAGTACTCAAGTAAATTTACTTAGTTACTATCCACCTCTGCAACCGAAACTTTACCACATATTTCGGTCGTGACAATTTTAGATATGTTTGGGCCTAGCTCAAAGATACTTATCAGCACATGGTTAGCTAGCACAGTTCTGAACAGTTCTACACATTTTCTATTTTATGGAATAACACCCAAAAAAAGTTGTTTGGTAGTGACGTTCCTTAAAGTTACACATTTTCAGACTTATTAACACATTTACCTCAAAATGATAGGACCTATCTATGAAAGTAAGGCTTTGAGAGAGAGGGACACAGGAATATTTCCTGATCAAAAATGTAGCCTATAGGTTAAAAGGGTGTGGTTAAAATCAGCCAGTGGACTAAAACATACACTGTTTTGGTAGCGACATGAAAATGCGGGACACATTTTTTTACATAAAGTTTGAAAATGTGAAAGTTGAAAAAAATGTTGATTTTATATATGTATTAAGCTTATGGATATTTTAAATAGTATTGTGGGATTCAATAGATAATAGAAAGATCTTAGTTAGCATCTAATATTTGATTCCTTGAATGCTCTTTAAATGTGTTTTTGGATATGGGACAGCAGTTTGAATGCTGAGAATGGCCCATATACACGTTTTTAGAAGTTTGAACTATAAAATTAAATCCTTTGTGATTTCATGGAGCTTAGGTCATAAAAACAACTCAAAATCTAATGTATAATAGTGAACAGATTTGATCATCTTCACCAGGGCAGTCAGCAGAGGGCACTATAGACGTGTGAATGAAATCATAAGTCTGGAACTTGACAGTAGCACTAGGTGGCAGCACTCAAACCATGACCTTTGCTTACTGTTATGCATGTGATCTTATAATGTAATTACATTGTAATTGACACAAATCTTGTTGCCAATATGGGACTGAGACGTAATTAACTTTAGACAGGTTTTGATTTGTGTATGTGTCATTTTAATATTGGTTTAATCAAAAATCATGTTTGTTGTTTTAAACACGTTTTGTTCATTTTGAAAAATTAAAAGAAACTATTTTGTTTAAATACTTTTTTTGCTTAACACCAGAGGGTTCATATACAGAACACATAACGGCTAGCTTTACCGATTGTATTATTATTGTTATTATTATTATTATTATTGTTACAACATAACAGAAAATATGATGCATATTTATCTTTAAATCAGAATAAGCCGTGAGGTCTTTTAGAGTTATCTTTATTTATAGAGAGTAAACTAAATTAAACTTTGACTAACAAAATGTTTTTAGCTTTTTTCACATTTTTAGCTAACTTAGCTTTTGTTTATGTTAAAATTAAGCTTATGGCTTATGTCTAAAGACAACATATTGATTAAGTATGATATAAGGTAAAAAATTAATATAAGGTAAAAAAATAAGGTAAAAAAAAAGGTATGTTTTTGTCTTTGTGAAAAGAAATAGCCTATTTTTGATTAATATTCACATTTAAAACGTAAGGTTTGAACCAAATCAAATATATAATTGGAGAAAAACAAATACATTTGGCTGCGGCAACTTTTTTTTTTTTTGGTCCAAAGTATCTTTTTTTCACTGTGGTTCTAAATAGAATCCTAGGGTTCTTGACTGAAAATTAAAGAACCTTTTTTGCCAAATGGTTCAATATAAGGAGAAATTACTTGAATGATTGCATAATGCGTTCATGTTTAACAGGTCAATCATTTTTTTCTAGCGATAAAGTATGTTTACAAGCTGTTTAATTAATACTATTTTATTAAAATTAAAAATGAAAGCTAAATACTGAAAAAAACTAAAAACTAAAACTAAAACTAAAACTAAAACTAAATCAATAAAATGATCTCATGATGCTGGGAACCCCTAAACAGTCATATAAATGAAGCGCCTGACAGAAGTCTTTATAGTATTATAAGAGTGCGTACCTTGCAGCCCTCACAAGAGCTCACTCCATAATGATAGCCAGAAGATTTGTCCTGGCACACAAAGCAGGGTTTATAGACACGAGGAGGAGGGGGTGGAGAAGGAGAACTGGGAACCATCTCCTCTGAGCTTGTGCTCTGGGTCTCCACCGCTGCAGAGATCAGGAAGAAAAGAAGATATTTAGAGGTGATTACTAAGACAAGAATCTCCCTTGCTTTTTCAAATCCTCAAGCCCTACAGGCACTTCACCACTCTTCAAAAATCTAAAAATCTATGTACACTTACTCTTTAAACAACAAAACCACTTCTGTGTAACCTTCCGTTCTCACAACATATTTTTGAAAGTCAGCCTGTGGCTTGGCAAGATTGGTGAGTTTATGGTGCTCTCTTGATTATATAACAGCATTTGGTGCGTCATCAAAAATAATGAGTTGAATTTAGATGGGTTGCCATTTTAAAGAATATTAGGGGACTGAATATTAGAGCTGGCGTTCCAACAACACAACTTTGCGATGCTGTTTGTGAAACACAGACTCGTTAAACTACGCTGATATCAACAGAACTAGTGAGGCTAACGATGCTTTCGGGAATTGCCCCCCAGAGCGTTACTGACAGACTGGGAAGAGAGGAGCTGCAACAATGGAGAATATAGCGGAAAATAATTAACATTCGAGAAGGAAAACCTTCTCTAGTAGAGCCCAAAAATGTGACTTTGAAAAAGGGCATAATATGTCCTCTTTAACATATCAATGTAAGAGAATAAGGATGACTGAGGTTGTCAAATGCATTAGGAAGCCTCTGCCCAGGGGTCAGAGCTCAAAGATAAATATTATGAGAGCACATTGAGGAGCAGAGCTGCTGAAAGAGAAGAGAGATGAGAAAAATGAACTAACAGGACAGATGCATGAATAGTAACACTTTACAATACGGTGTCATTATATATATATATATATATATATATATATATATATATATATATATATATATATATATATATATATATATATATATATATATATATATATATATATATATATATATATATATATATATATATATATATATATATTAGGGATGCAACAATACAGTTAGTCCACGGTTCAATACATACCTCGGTTTTTAACCACGGTTTTCGGTTCGGTTCGGTTCTGATGGCTCGTGACATCAGTTTTTTGCTATTCTATTCTTAGGCGACAGGAACCGCAAGAGGTTAAGGAGAGGTTTTATTACAATACTCTTTCTTTATTTTACTTAAAAAAATTGAAAAACCTCACTTAAACTTAAAACTTTACTTTAAAAAAACCCTTGTACACATTCCTAGTGTATTGTAAAATATAAAATAAATATATATATAAAGATTTAGACTTGCAGCTCAGAGCTGTACAGCAGTATTTAAGTATGAAATGTAATGCATAATGTAAAAATAAAACACTACATAGACTTCCCTATAAAATATACATTGATTCTTATTAAAGCTACTGTATTAAAGTTTTTCAGTCAAGAGCAGTGAGGGATTTTCTCTTTGTCTTTTGTTGTTGTATTAACATTAAAGGAATAGTTCACTCAAACATGAAAATTCTGTCATCGAGAAATGAATACAGGTTTGGAACAATATTAGAGTGAGTAAATAATGTCCCTTTAAGGACAGCGCGTTCACTAGGCTGCGTTGCTGTCAATTTAAGACCTGCGTGCATCTAATAGACACGCCGATTTTACTTTCACTTAGACATAACCGACTGTGTTTATGTTAACCTTGTGTGTATTTGACAGTATTAGCGCATGAAGACTACTTAGTCCAGTAATCACGTGTAGTGCGCACGCTCGGAGAAGCGCAATCTAAAACAGTGCATATGCACGTGAATGAAGGTTTTAAAACGCATGCAAATAATGAACTCTCGTGATTGTGAATAACTACAGTGTTCCGTGAGTATAACTCTAGCACTAACATGTGATGTGAATGTATGTCGCGTTGTTCAGTATATTGGGATGGAGGCAAATGATAGAATTTGTAGTAAAATAATTAATTAAATGCAAAATGCAATTCACAAGCGCGTATTGAACCGTGAATGCCGTACCGAACGGTTCAATATTATATTGAAAATTGTGGCATCCCTAATATATATATATATATATATATATATATATATATATACCAAAGACTGGACTGCCAAAACAGTTCCCCGGTAAGCAATGCACACGCACCCAGCCATCCACGTGATGTAAAAGAAAACGTGATTCATCAGACCAGGCCACATTCGTCCAGTTCTGATGCTCACGTGCCCTCCTGGCGCTTTCAGCGGTGGACAGGGGTCAGCATGGGCACCCTGACTGGTCTGTGGCTATGCAGCCCCATATGCAACAAACTGTAATCCCCTGTGTATTCTGACACCTTTCTATCAGAACCAGCATTAACTTCTTGAGCAATTCTTCTTGAACTTCTTGAGCCTTCGCTCCCCACATGCATGAGCCTTGGCCGCCCATGACCCTGTTCTCGGTTCACCACTGTTCCTTCTTTGCACCACTTTTGATAGATACTGACCACTGCAGACCGGAACACCCCACACGAGCTGCAGTTTTGGAGATGTTCTGACCCAGTTGTCTAGTCATCAAAATATGGCCCTTGTTAAACTCGCTCAAATCCTTATTCTTTCTGCTTCTGATCAACTTTTAGGACAAAATGTTAACTTGCTGCCTAATATATCCCACCCATTAACAGGTGCCGTGATGAAGAGATAATCAGTGATTAGAGATAATCTGTATATATAGGCTATTTAGTATTTACACTAACTCCACCCACTGACGTCTGGTTGGGCAAGACAAAATTATGGCAGTTTATTTGCACTTAGTGTAAATAGACACTCCGATAAAAGGCATGCTGTAAAATTGTTCATTGTTAGTCAATGTTAACTAATGTAGCAATGTTAACAAACAAAACCCTTTTGTAAAGTGTAAAAGGATGAATTAATAACATGCTTGGACTGACACCCCAGCATGTGTTCGACTCGCTGTCACGCACCCAAATGGTCCCACAGTCTGATTCATAAACATCCTGGAAAGCAGCCATACAGACGCAAACATATAATATAACACGGTTTGCCAAATTTAAACACCACCGTGCGAATCCAGTGTTATATATTTTGTGTAAGTCCACGCTGTCACTTGGTTCAACTTTCACCTCTAGACACCCTTTCCCCCCCTCATGCTCTTGTTTCCTGGACCCTAAATTCCTCAGGCCTGGATGACTGGCTTTTTACTAGAGGTCCAGTCTCAAGATCACCCGTAAAGCCCGTCTGTGGTCTGACCGAGGCCTGAGGCCTGCCTGACCGGCACTTTATTGGCAGTGAGTCACCTTGGCCAGCCATTCACACCAGCAGCAGCTGTCCCCTCACTCTCCTCTTGTAAAAAATGAGAGAAAAACAGCTAAAACGGGGCAGATTTTATTGCCCAGAGAGGCCTTCGCCCCTTCCTCCTACTGAATGGAGTGAATCCACCAAATGTGCCTCTCATTCTCTCTTTCTTCTCCCTCTGTCCCTCCACGGGCACTGTTTAACAAGAGCAAAATGAGAGAAGGTATAGATGAGAAATCCCATAAAAACCAGGGGGGTGGGGGAGACAAACGAAGAATGCGTGAGAGAGGGTGAGTTTCACTTTGACCTTGGCTTTGACAGCAGCGTTGGCTTCTCAAGACATGAACGTGAACCGAGAGTCACACAAATACTGCCAATGATCTAATCGCGACCTCAGCTGAGATAAAATATGCTACATTGACGATGTGACATTTGGCAAACTATGAAAGGACATTTCGTTTCCAAACAGTGCAGAAATCTGTGCTAGAGACGTTCCAAAGTCACAACCCAGGTTTTTTGTTAACAGCAGATATTCAAATTTTTCAACATGTATGGACCTTAGTCTGGGTAGACGCCATATTTAATTTGACTGGAATGAAAACAAAGCTGCGATAGGAAGAAGTTTAATGCGTTCAATGGACCCATTTCATGAGGCATAAACAGATGCATTATTGCATGAACAGACGCATACATTAATAAATTGTTAAAAAGAAATGAATTCATTTATTTAGCAAGAATGCATTAAACGGATCAAAAGTGACAGTAAAGACATTTCAAGAGTTATACTTTAAATAAATGCTGTTCTTTTGAACTTTCTATTCATCAAAGAATCCTGATTTTTTTTTAAAATAATGTATTTTGAGTTTACTTTATTCACATAGAAAATATTATTTTAATATTTCACTGTTTAACTGTATTTTTTTATCAAATAAATGAAGCCTTGTTTTATTTGCATATGAGACTTCATTCAAAATGTATATGCAAGAATGGATTTGTGAATAGAAATGAATTATGTTCTTCTTTCATAAATAAGGCACAAAATGTAGATGTTGAAACACTGAAAATTCAGTAAATATTAGACATGATTTTTAAGACCTTAAGATTGTACGACATACTGAACAAGCCTATTCCTCACAGCCTCTTTTAAATATGACCTGCTTATTGACTTATTGAAGTATATAGTCTATTGTGTAACTTGTAGAACATATTTTCTTACAATACAAGTGGGTGTTCACACAGGACATTCTTGTAGTCACAAACAGAACAGAATGTCACAAGACATGGTTTTAAAAGTTGAAATAATTTTAACTTGACACAAAGCAATAATCAAACTCAAAGCTGAAACAGACATTTGCTTGCTGCATGTGTATATTATTGTGCATTATGCAGTAGGTTATAGGGTCAAGTACTGATATTGAGTGTTTTATTTATTTATTTCTTTGGATTTTGTGTGGTTCTGTCATGGGTTAGTCTCTGGAATGCTGTAGTTCTTACACATAATGTTCTGTGAAACACAAGGTCGGGGTGATGGGCGAGTGAGTGGGTGAGAACGCAACCTGATCACTGTGTTTATGTAGTAACTTAGGCTGAATTGGCTTTATGTGTTTATATGGCAGCAATGCTTGAGTGACACAGAGCGGCTCTGAAAACATCAGCCCCTTTTGTGCTGGAGGAGTGGAAACCTGGCGCCACCAGAGAAATGACTGACAGACATAAAGGGGAAGAAAGAAGGAATGCTATTCTGTTCCCATTCCATTTTCTCTCTTTGTTATATTTGACATGCTATTTATGACTCGTGGAGAATACATGAAGTAGTCTATGGTCGGTTTTGAAGTAAAGCAGGTGGAGTGTTCAGAAGAAACTTATTAAACTTAAAGAAATTATTATTTTTGGAATTGGCACTTGACAGTATAATCAGATTTCAGAACAAACATTTACCAATTGAAAATTGTACATTTACCATTGCCAACAGCTTAACTTACCATTGATTTTTGAACTGGAATTAATTTTATAGACTTACTTCTATAAATTATGCTTCTTTAAAGGTGCCATAAAATGGAAAACTGTACTTACCTTGGCATAGTTGAATAATAAGAGAGTTCTGTACATGGAACTGACATACTGGCCGCAAACACCATTGTTTCCACCGTCATATGTAAATCTTGTGCGTGGGTGTTCATGCTTGTGGTTGCCAATTATTTCAATAATTTAAATTCCCCAGTCAGAGCTTTTCCAATAAATAAACAAGTAAGTTGCATTTCAGCAATCTCCAATTGAGATTTTCTGCTTAAATTAAAGTGTCATTCAGGTGGCCTGAAATGGACATACCTTCTATGTAGATATCATATAACAATTTAAAATATTGTGTCAATGCATTCTACAGCACCTTTAAAGTTTCCTAATGTTGTTTTGCTGTCTCCTACAACAGTTTTACACGCATCCAAGGTTAAAAAACACTTTAATTTTCTCTAATATCCATTGCAGCATCAGCTCTTTTCTCACAGTGTCTGAAACAGTTTGATCAAGGATTCGGTCTCTCTAAACCCCGCCTTTCCGGGAGCCTACTCTGCTCTGATTGGTCAGATGGGCCAGTCTGTTGTGATTAGTCGCTCGTGTCACAAACCAAGCGCTCATTATCATATCTGAATTTCGGCTCCGGATCTTCCTCAGAAGATCATATACCCGCACATATACCCGCACATACCCCTTTTCCACCAAGGCAGTGCTGGTGCTGGTGCTGGTTCGGAGCCAGAGCCTAGTTTCAAATCGGTTCTTTGTCTTTCCACACCCAAAGCACCAGCTTTGAACCAGGAAAAGTGGTTCTTAAGTAGCACCAAAACATTGCTGGTCTAGAAGTAAGAACCGCTTGCGTCAGGGGCTGGGACGAACACAAACAAACTTGTGACCACCATTTTTGAAATAGCAGTTAATCGAGCTTGTTAGATTGTATTTTTTAAATCCATATTTATGCAGATTACTGTGTGCCCGCACTATTTAGACAACAAACACGGTGAAAGGTGATGCAGGTTTTATCAGTAAAGGAGTTGAGGACTTCAGCATGACAATCCAACTTCTTTCTGTCGGCTCAGATTGCATGGAAGAGCTGATGGAAACACTGATTTAATCCGGGTCTTTCAGGAAACTCAGCAACACTATCAGGTGAGCGCAGTCTCTCTAGAGGCCCAGTTTACGCCTGGTATTAAGGCATGACTGTATAAAATTGGGCAAATTTACCAACTATTTTTTGGTAATGTTAACAACCATAAAAACACTTGGTGAGCCAATGGCATAGACCTCACCGGTGAACCTGATTTCACCAAGTACAACATGTTAACATCCTGGATTAACATCCTTGTTTTGTATTTCAATCAACCAATCAGATTTGAGGGACCGTTTACAGTTTGTCAAGATTATCCTTACAACCAGGGTTTGGTGCTTCTACATCATTGTTATTCTGCATCATTTCCCTCTAATTTAAGGGAGAAATTATGGGTAGGGTATGTGTGGGGTTAGTTGGACCTTTTTAGTTTTTATCTCTAATATTTAATGTTTTATTTCATAAAAAATTATGTAGATATAACATTTTACAGTATATTGTACTTCAATATTAAAATATATAATATTTCAATATCTACTCTATCTAATCAAATGATGGCTAAGGTCAGGGCTGAGTCCTGAATATTCTCTTACTCTAAAGGCCTGTTCACACCGGGACGATTTTCGTTGTTGGCTGAGGACCGAAGTTTGGTTTAAAGATGAAAAATGTACCAATCACAATGTTCTTTCACCGTTCCTGATTTCTAACACACACTCGCAGAGTTCTGCTGCTGCTTTCCGTGTCTTTCCGTCAACTCCAGTCGTGTTCATATGTAAATTGTGAGAGATTATTTTGTCCATTACATCAAATGATCTGAAAACGGCCATACATTTACCCACCCATGGACCCTCCCCTTGAATAAATCAGGACAGAAGTGGATGAAAGTGGACAAAAGAGATGGATTAAAATACCAAGTGTAAACGGGGCATCATCGGAAAGAAGCAAATTGTCACTCGATAGAGAAGCATCACGTAAATTCTGCTCAAGAAGACTAGTACGTTGTTAATGTTTTATTATTATTTAATGAATTAGTAATAGATTCAGATATGACTACATACATTTGAGTATATGTGTACAAAGGTTACTTCAGTGTATATCCAAACATACAAAAATGTATGCGTACACATTACATACAAGTATGGCCTAGTTTTGCCAGCAAGTGATGGACAGAATAAATCTAGGCCGTTTTATGTTCAACTTCTCTATGTCTTAAATGTATCATCTTTCTTCTCATTTCTCAGTCCATCTCTTCCTCTGTTTGTATAATCAGTTTAAATATACCAAATGTATGTCTTGCTTGTTTATTTTATATTATGTGCACTACTTACCCAAAGTACGCTACTGGGTACATAACCTGTATAAGTTGGCAAAAACTAAATAAAAAATGTAAAAGTACACTGTAAAAAAAATTCAGGTCTCCAATTGAAAATTTTCTAGTGAGCGATCATATCTAAATTTTTCAGTTGGCCAAATTGAATTTCTGTGAATTGATGCAATTTAATTCAATTAAAATTCAAGAAATTCAATTTGGCCAACTGAAATATTTTAGATGTGATCGCTTACTAGAAAATTTTCAATTGGAGACCTGTTTTTTTTTTACAGTGTAAACAGAACTTGCAGGTTTTTATTTTGTACTCATATGTTATAATTACTCTTAACTTGAAATATTTGAGTAGACTAATTCATACATTTAATTAAAAAAAATATCGTAATTTCAATTATTTTGGCAACGTGGTGGAAGTGGAAACTTAGCTAGCTTCAACTAGCTAATTCTATAATTGCTAACTTGCAATTATAATTAGAAACACACAATGCTTTGATAGCATTAGCATAGTATAGCAATTGCCAACTGGGTATGGAAATATACATTTAACATATATCTGTTCTCAAACTAAACTCGTGCTCCACTCGTCACATGATGAGCACCCCCCCCCCCCTTTTCTAAATCAGCATAACAAAACATTAAACACTAATATATCTCCCACATAACATTAATCTTGCACACAAAAAAAAAACATTATATAACACTTAATTTTGGCATTTACTGTCTCTTTTGAGTGTCCAAAGCATTCTGGGAAATAGAGTTTTTGTTAAAGTTTGTCTAAATTAAAAGAAACAAGTTCATAAAACTCAAACCGAAGAAACTATTCAAATGTACTTAAAGTGTGTAAGTTTTGTGAACTCAAAAGAAAAAATAACATTCTAAATACTCGTAAAAGTTAATTTGATTGAACTAATTTGTTTAAGTTAAGGTTTCCAAACTTAATTTTTTTTTTTTTTTGATGGTTTACAGGGTAACTACATAGGTTAAGTTTAGGTTTAGGATTATATTCAGGGTTAGTAACTAGTTATTACCCAGTTATAGGCTAATTACTAAAGTAAGTATACCAAGTATATTTCAATGTCAATGAATGTACTGGCACAGAAAAAGGATGTTGTTTTTAAAGTACACAGGAAAAATGAAATGCAAAATCACTCATACATTAATCATGTGTCTAATATATTTTGGATCCAAACAGACACATAATGGTTTGCAGACTGAGGGCAGAGATGAATGCCTCTTTCATTTCTTCTGCGTGGTTGTACTGTATGTGTGGATGGATTGAACTGCATGATTGAGTCACAAAAAGCTACAAAAGGCGTTCATGAAGCTCTTGATGTTCTGAATTCCAATATACGTCGAGCAAAAGCAAATCAGTGCACAGATTTGAAGTGAACACATTGTTTTATATAGGAATGAAGAAGAAGAAACCTTAAAAGAACATCCAATTGTGTGGATGCATTTGAATGCAGCAAACATTATTTGTCTTGACTCTTTTTTTAGTCAAATGCTGACACGGTCGATTTTACAGGCTTTCTGCGTGTTGTTAGATTTTGTAACATCTCACCAACATTCGACTTGAAGTGTTGCTGAGAAATTTAACAAGTTGGGTCAATTCAGGTTTGCTTCCAAAACAAGATTGTTGTAAATGCCTACATTTCTGAACATTTGATATGGGATTGAGGCATTAAAACCTCATTTGATTTGCTAATCCTTAAATAATGAGTTGTTATTGTTCTTATGTTCTAAATATTTTCAGGACTGTAATGGTTGTAATAGTGTAACAGCCTATAGTTTGAAAAAAAGACTGTCCTATTGTTGAATGGCATCGTCCGAAATGCAATTTGTTTTGGTAATTGCGATTAACTCAATTGCTATTGCATTCATCAACATCAATATTATGTTAATAGTAATAAACATACTTTTTACGTATTCACCCTAAAAATGCTGGGTTAAAAACAACATTAGGTTGTTTTAACCAAACACTTAACCCATTCACTGGGTCAAAACAACCTAAATTCCTGGGTTTGTCCATTTTCAACCCAACTTGGGTTGTTTTTAACCCAGCATTTTTTAGAGCGTTCTTGCAGCTCGTGAAGTTACTTTAAAGAGAGCATTTGCTGTTCCTTGACATCATTCAACAGCTGAAAACTTGTATCTTCTGTGCTTTCTCTATTTCTTAGTCCCTCCCTTTTGTACTACTGATGTTTTAAACTTTGTATTAGAAGCACTTCTCTTTGTGTTATTGCCTCTTTAAGATGAATCGCTTGGATAAAAGCATCTTGCATTTGAATCAAACTTGGCAAAAGATTGTTTTAGGTCAGGGTTAGTCTGTATGTATTCTGCATCCATCAATGCATTTTTCAAGGCGTTTGTCCTCTGTAGGGTCTCGGGGTGCTGGAGTCTATCCCAGCATCTCTGGCCAAAGGCAGGGACACACCCTGAACCGATGACCAGTCTGTCACAGGGCAACACACACACAGACATACACACACTCACATTTACGGATGATTTAGAGCCTCTGATTTACCCATTCAGCATGTCTTTGTATCGCGGGGGAAACCGGAGCACCCGGGACTCACACAGATGCACACAGATATTTCCCTGCCCTGGCATGTCACCATTTTGAAAATAACACCCTCAAATATTTCAAAACACATAATGCTCATGCCTGTGGACTGAGCCGATTCTTGTTTTCACACACGTAACAAAGGCCACAGTCTTTGGCAAGACTAAAAGCTCATTTAATCCTCTAACAAGCTGTGCTCGAGTCAAACCAGCACCTGTGTGAAACTACATACTGAACATGAGCTAATGCACACAATGCCTCTGCCTGCATATGACCAGACTTTGAGCACCAATACAGCTAGATATTAATACACTGTAAAAATGAAAAAAGTCATGACGTGTTTTTCTATTGACTCTTCAAAAAAAAATTAAGTTATACAAGATTCAACTATAGGAAATATATATAAAAAAAAGTGTTTCTTTAACGTATCAAAATATTTTAAGCAGTTTCAACTTATGTCAGTTTAATATAATTTAAGTTGAAATGACTTGTTCAACCAAGTTGATTACACTTAAAAATTTAAGTTTTAATAGGTGAAAACATAAATAAATAAATAGAGCGGTCTCTCAGACCTAACACACACACATTTAAATATTTTATTTAACCCACAATGTAAACCCTAACACTTAAAATAATGAATTGGTTTGAGTAGAGCCAACTCAAATTAAACAAATTAACTTTTATGAGTATTTAGAACTTTCTTTTTCTTTTGAGTTATCAAAACATGATACATTGTAAGTAATCTTAATTGTTTCATTGTTTTGAGTTTCATGAACTTGTTTCTTTTAATTTAGACTTAAATTTTACTGTAACTGCATGGGCTGGAATTGGAAATGCCATGACACTCAAAATGGAGAGTGCTGAAATTAAGTGTTGTTGTATAATGTTTTTTGTGCAAGATTCATTTTAAGTGGGGTATTTAGAAGTGATTCATGTTTTGTTATGCTAGTTTAGAAAAGTTTCTGTTATGTTGGGTTTGTTGGGGGTGTTTCCATCAGGGTGATGAGTAGAGCATGAGCTTGTGTCCGAATCCACTTTTGCTAGTTTAACAATGGGAAAAATGGTCAACGCGCCAGGCGCATGGTCCAAAAGGGTTGTACAAAGTCTCTTAAAGAGTCATGGCTGTGTTTTGGGCGTAACATGCAATAAACCAATCAGAGTCTCATCTCCCATTCCCTTTAAAAGCCAGTTGCGCTCGCACCATGGCGGATTCGCTATTTACATGATGGAATTTGCAAGTGGAAAGACTGAACGCTTCTCCATTGAGGAATCCTTTTATCTTTAATATTTTAAGATGTGTGTGCTGCTGCGCATCCCTGTGTGTGTAATAAGCAGATTGTATGCATGTTGTACACCCGCCTATAGGCGCATATTACTAACAAGCCCTTTAAATAACACAAAAAATACTGCGCTATTTACTTTAGACCAGGTTTTTATTGGTCAATGGTGCAGTCATTTTCAGTTCCTCAAAATAGCAACGCACCAACAATGCTCCTGAACACACTTGGTTTTCAGACCAGACGCCCATGGGCGAACAGATGGGTGCAAGTGCATTTGCTAATTAAACAACATGGCGCTGGACCTGAAAATGAGAACTGCGTCGAGCTGAAACTAGCAAAACACACTTGCGTCGTGCCTGGTGTCGCATTGCGCCGGATGTATGATAGGGCCCACAGTCTTTTCTATTGACTTTTTGTTGAAGCACCTGGACTTGCTGGAAGAGCGCCGTGACTATTTTATTTTGGATTTACATATACAGAGAACTGTCAATCCATCTCAAGTGGTCCAAGAGAGGTAGCTTGGCCATTTTTAATGTTCCTGAGTGAGTACCTCAATGTATTGGTCATTTTAAAAAAGTTTTTTTTTTTACTTTGCTTGGTTTAATGACAGTGGCCATGTTTGTGTCATGGCACACAAAAAATGTGGGCTATACAGATGTTTACAGCAAGGCCGCAACCCTGTCTTGAACATTGGAGGGGGGGCACGGCGATTTTTTATGAAGCCTATAGAAACAGAACCGTGAAGGAAAGTCTAGGTCTAATTCTAGTTGGGAAATAATAATTTTGAACTATTTGCAAATAATATTTGTATTAATTTGCATAAAAATATGCACATATGTACTTTTAAGCCTAA